>NC_141088.1:15877678-17120178 GCF_041138505.1 Cibotium barometz | reverse complement strand
AAGATGAAGGATATCATGGTCCCACACTTCCACACTCACAAAAGAAATGTATCCCCCTCTAGAAGCGAAGTCTGATAAGTTCTAAGAGGAAGATCGTGATGGGAAAGGTGTAGAGGGTGAGTAGGTGTAGACATGTTGATTGTCTCCCAATGTAAGACCTTGAACGGGTCTCTCCAATGAGTAAGAAGTCCCATCCCCTGTGTGGTCCAAATCAGAGTAAGGAGAATCAACATTTGGGGAGAAAGGTTGGTCCTCCGGAATCACAGGTAGACAATCGGGAGCTCTTAGTGCATGCCGATAGGTCCCGATGCATGTCAATAGCTACCAACATGCACCATCATCTTCCAATGCATGTTAGATGCTTTGAATGCATGCCGGTAGCTACCTACGCATGCCAGTAGATACGAGCATCCATTGGCCACCCTGTTTTTGATATTACACATGACATCCACCACATTAGATACTGGGATGAGTACACCCAATCCACAATCATATTTTATGCTACCCTTGATATGTGATAATATCCATTGCAAACAAGCTTATTAAGCAGCCATCATCACCTGAAGATTTTGGACATGTGGGTCCCATTGGGATAGGTCAAAACAATGAGCAACAGGGTAAGCTACAAGTAGTGTATGACACGTAAAGTGATCATTTTCACCAGGTCCGCACAACCAGAATAGGAGTGCAATTGGTAAGATGACATCACGAGAGTCTAGTAGATATATTGGACTATCACCAAGATAAACCCTACACAAAATGAAGGTCTCTAGACCCGTCTATAGCCATGGTCTAGGTAGCATCCAACAGAGGCATGGCGGCTGCAGTGTACTCTATTTTTGATGCTACATATGACATCAACATGGGTTTTGATACTCGAATGATTATGCCCAATGTGTATATAGGTGAGACATAAAGTTTTGAAGAGTTTGGACATGTGGTTCCCATTGGGACATGCCAAAACATTAAGCAGCATGGCACACTACAAGTAGTGTATAACACGCAAAGTTGTAATTTTCACCTCATTCCATCGAGACGACCACCAACATCAAATTTTAAGTGACGGCATTCTTGACTAAATTTTGGCCATGTTCTATCAATGTGCTTGAAATCTTCACAATCAGATGGAATGCGGAGGATCTCGTCTATGCTCACATTCTTTGCTGCCCAATCCATAAACTTTGATAACTCCGAGCTCCAAAATAGGTACTATATTCATGGGGATAATGGAAAATATCTTAGAACCTTATGAGGAATAAGTGTTGCTCCCTCCTTAAAACGTGAACACATTTGGGATAGAGAACGGAGTTTTGATACTCTCCTCGATGGGTAAAAGCATGGTTAGATAGTACCACTTTTCTACTTTTTGACACTGCTTTTTGGTGCTACTTTTTAATTGTTTGAGGAAAACATATGAAATAATTATAGTATAAAAAGTACTTTTTAAAAGTAATAAAACTACAAAGCATTTTTTGTATAGTCCTTATTTCATATGTTTGCCTTAAACCATTCAAAAGTAGCACCAAAAAGCAATGTCAAAAAGTAGAAAAGTGGTACCACACATAACCATGCTTTTACCCCAATACAAAATGCGATCATTGATACATGCATGGATTGTTTTGTAGTCAAGTCCAAGACTCGTCATCATCTTTTGTACCTCTTTCCTTGTTTTTGGAATGGTGTTATCGGGTGGTAGAATCTTACTAGAAAGTAATCTGACAACGAGCGATAACAATTTATTAGGAAAATAAACACATTCTATCACTTAGCATCCACGTATTATTGTATATGATCCACTTACGTTAGTAATGTTGAAATTGATACATTGCTCCCAGGAGTAGCGAGCTTGGAGGTTCAGGATGAGGAAGGTCATAAATAATCTCATCATAGAAGAACCCTCATACATCTTTGTGAGTGCTTCTTCTCGGAGATATTTTTCATGAGGATCACTATCATTTGTATTACTCTAAAACCAATCATCAAGAAATCTAGTCATGTCATCAACATCATGCTCCGCATTGTCAAGTTGCTCTGTTTGACATATGTATTGCTCTCTCAATCTTTGAAAAGTACTAGGATCCTGTGCTCTAAGAACCCGCATACACTCTATTGACAATCGAGAGTGACCTTGATGATATAAGGCCACATCCTCTACAATACCAGATTCTAGATCTTGTGATCCAATACGAATTAGACAATCACAAAGACAGAATAAGTCATAATAAGACGTGACAATAAAGCACAAGTAAACACATTTGTAAAGGCTCATCAAATTAAATTTTGACATCATGTACACATGCTGATTTAAATATACTCAAATTAATATGACCTTTGGTGCCACAAGATATAATTAGTGAAAAATATAAATATACTACTAGAATGTCATGGATCAAAGCCCGTTTACAAAAGACGTGCACTAAAAATGTTATATTCATACATCTATTCTCTATGTGGAGCTGGCGATCGCCTACGCCAACCATAATTCACTAGCAACTCCTCACCTGCACGCAACAATCTAATAGCCTTGACTACAATGTATCTAGGTACATCTCTACTCATGTGCATTGGGCTCATGAACAATGTCACACTCCACAAAAGTACAATTAGTTCTTTCATTCCTCCCTCTGTAATGTTGATTAGCCCCAATATATTTCCTTGAGTGTAAGGTCTACCATCAATACGAATTAGACAATCACAAAGACAGAATAAGTCATAATAAGACAAGTGACAATAAAGCACAAGTAAACACATTTGCAAAGGCTCATCAAATTAAATTTTGACATCATGTACACATGCTGAATTAAATATACTCAAATTAATATGACCTTTGGTGCCACAAGATATAATAAGTGAAAAATATAAATATACTACCAGAATGTCATGAATCAAAGCCCGTTTACAAAAGACGTGCACTAAAAATGTTATATTCATACATCTATTCTCTATGTGGAGCTGGCGGTCGCCTACGCCAACCATAATTCACTAGCAACTCCTCACCAGATGCAACAATCTAGTAGCCTTGACTACAATGTATCTAGGTACATCTCTACTCATGTGCGTTGGGCTCATGAACAATGTCACACTCCACAAAAGTACAATTAGTTCTTTCATTCTTCCCTCTTTAATGTTGATTAGCCCCAATATATTTCCTTGAGTGTAAGGTCTACCATCAATATACAATCTCTCTGATTCATTATGGGTAATACCTCTCCCAACAACGAGAGAGGCAGCATTAGCACATACCCCATATATCATCATACTCCTGATGTAGTGAATGAGCAAGTTGATGCCACGGACCCCATGAATAGATAGGTCCACAAAATGTCATAAGACTAACCTTAAAGTGAACTGGGACATGTAAATCCTATGCAATAAAAAGATCTCGACCCTCGCCAGCAATCGTAGATGGCACCATCACTTAGCAAGCACCCCAAAAGCTTAAAACCTCTCCATCAGTCGTCGGAAGTTATGCTCCCAACTAGCCGCCATAATGTATGTGATTATATGTCTCTATGAGAGGTAGTAGGCGACTAAGTAAGGAATGATCACCAAACGTCTCAAACTGAGAACCAAGAGGTAATTGGTGCACACATGCCTCCATTTAGCTAAAGAACAGCTTGCTTGTGGCATGTGCGAGGAATTATAGATCGATCAAGCCCATGAAAGCCATTGTCATCATCAAAAAGATGTACAACTGGATTTGGCCATGATGATTGTACCTAGATGCATGTCATATATCACTTTATCTATCAAGATCATATAGAATTTGAATGTAGAATTATTAGGAAAAGAATATGTTGATTCTATCTCTTTGGTACCGGTGCATCATGACATCTTCTAAACTCTAACTCGTGGATACGGCATTGTTATCATGTCCATCAATGAGTGCCTCAACAATTAACATGCCAACATGGAACTCTCTATTCATAGTATGTCTGTGCCTCATCACCTTCATGGTGCACGGATCTAGAGGACGTCACAACAATAGAAGATGTCAATGGAGACGAGGCCACACCTCATCACCCTATCATAGGAACTCACAGGCGTGCTGGAGGAGGTGGTGAACCGGAGGATGTCAGAACCTGTTTTCGATTGGAACAAAATAAAAATTACAGCAACTATTTGTTAAAGTCAGTTATGTATGAGTTTTTAGTAAAAGTATTCATAGCACATTCAATTTTTTCACTCATATGAATCTAGTAAGTATTATCTCTAGTTGTAATGTACATTTAGACTCAATGTTTGCTGCAACCTATGTCTACGTGATATGAAATTCGGTGACAGCTTGATGGGCGAGTGTTTCACAGCTCACAATTTTTTATACATGCATTTATTTTTTATTCTAACTTCTTGGATGTGACTTCGAAATGTGTAGGAGATATTGCGCGGTGAGGCAGAGAATACCTATTATGCATCCTGAGTCATGGAGGGCCTTTTGGTGTAGGAAATGTGACTCAAGACACACTGGGATCAACAGAAGGTATGTAATATTACGCTCTAGCTATGAAGTAGTGTCTGTCTTAAATCTTAGGTCTATGTACTAGTGTTTGTCTTAAATTATAGGTCTTTGATTCCAAACATATGTCTATAGAATGCAGCACGAGCTAGGCTACATGCTAGGCCTACATCACGTCTTAGCATGATGGGTAAGGGCTTTATCGCCACTTTTGTATGTTCATATTAGAATGTTTACGTTTTGTCTTATACATGCACGTAGGTGTTTATCACATGTTCTTTATATCAACTGGTAACTCATGTGGTTTTTAAATAACAAGTGAAGGAATATGATTGCAAGCCCACCTTAGGAGATAGAGACGGCCACCTATCAAGGTTAGAGGCATCTGAAGACCCAGCTACCTCCACCAGCTACTTTTTTAAGTAATCTAGATGAAATGTCATTCGACTTCTAATTAAAGTATTCAAACATGAGCTAATTAAAATTTATAAACCGTAGGAGTTGCAGAGCGATGAGGAGATGACGGAGGTAGATCGATAGAGTGCCATTGGAGGCAAATCTACGTCAATAGAGCAGCGTGAGCCCGGGCGGACGATGATCATGAGGATGGCGAGGGTACATATCATGGAGACTATAGAACCCTCCTCCTCCTTGCTCAATATCCCTAGCTTGTTTAGAGCCCCATTTTGTATTTGGAGGCTTTTTACTTAGATACATACTATTACATGAGTATAGGATTAGGATGCCGGCCTCACATTCTACCATTTGTACTCATCATATTTTACCATTTGCAAACATTTGATCACTTTATATACTTTTTACTCTTGTACACTTACATATATTTACATGACCTTTTATTTTTGTTCAACTTTGTACACAAATGTAAATTGTTGAAGCATAATTATGTGCTTACCGATGTTATAATCTACCATGTTAAACTGATCTTTACTCACTTGTGTGCTCGACCTTCAAGAGAGAGAGTTCTTTTATGTGTGCTCAATCTAATTCGAGGAGAGAGAGAGAGAGAGAGAGAGAGAGAGAGAGAGAGAGAGAGGAGTACTTTGATATTGTATGTGTGTGTGTGAGAGAGGGAAGTACTAATGAGAGAGAGGCAGAGAGATAGAGAGAGCCGTCACACTATATTGTGTAGATGTGAGAGCGACAGAGAGAATCGTCACATTGTAGTGCTAGTTTTAAATCGTTTAAAATATCCTTTGCCCATTGCTTATGCGTTTCCCGTCATTGTTTATGCGACCCCTTGAGACAACCGTCTTTAAGCGATTCCCAACAAGCAGTAGGTGTCACTTAAGCCATGCTATCTGCATCACTTAAGCAATGCAATTGCAACGCTTAAGCGATGGCCAAACATCACTACTGAAGTTGCATAAGCAATGCCTATAGTGACGTAAACTAGCATCGCTCTACGAGTGGGTTGTGTTGTAGTGCATGCATAAACCACTCAAACAAAGCATGCTGAACACTTTGTCACTCGAGCTTCATATGTACATAATGAATGCAGAGTCAATATGTTACATATCCGTAACGCCGCTACGGGCCTTACCACAAGAGGGGACGGCCTCTGGCTCACCACCCAGCCATAGAGGAAGAATGAGGATTGCCCCTCATCCCCCAGGCTATATAGTGTGTGGCCTGCCGTCCACACTAGCCTGGCCGCCCATGACTCCGCATGGGCGTCCTCTCCCACTGAACCCCGGATATAGCCATCCGGTCTGCCGTCGGTCACAGGCATTACAGCCTACGTGACATTACCCCCCCCTTAAGAAGAGTTTTCGTCCTCGAAAACAAACTGGGGAAACCTTTTGGAAATTGCACTATGGCATTCCCAGGTAGCTACCTCCTCATCCCTATCTATCCATTTAACAAGTACCTCCTGGTACACTTTCCGCGGGTTTGTCTGTCTCGATACCCAAGAATCCTTTCCGGTTCATGTGGTATCTTTGGTGGAGTGATCAATTCTACCAAAATATCTAGAGAAACTACGTTCTCTAACCCGTGAACTGATTTCTTTAGTTTACTAACATGGAAGATAGGATGAACTTGAGAACTCTCCGGTAACTCAAGTTTATAGGCTATGTCCCGAATCTTCTTAAGGACCTTGAAAGGACCGCAATATCTAGGAGAAAGTTTATCACACTTTCCCGTTTTCATGGTTGCTGACTGCGCAGGAACCTTTAAAAATACAAAGTCACCTTCTGCAAAGGTCACTTGTCTGCGTCCTTTATAGGCAAATGTATTAGCGCGATCCTGTGCGCTACGGATGCTCTTGCGTGCAGCTTTGAGCATACATTCATTTATCAAGGAACTCCTTGATAGATTGAATCTTCTCCTTTTCTAGGTCTACAACCATCGGAGATCTCGGCTGGAATCCATACATTAACATGAATGGTGTAAATCCAGTCGTCGCTGAGTGTTTGGAGCTGTTATAGGCAAACTCCAATAAGGGCAAGTATTCTTCCCAATTTGATTGCTTCTTACTTACATAAGAACGCAACATATCCTCGAGTATTTGGTTAACTCTTTCTGTTTGACCATCAGACTCCGGATGATCTACCGTACTCATACTGAGAGTAGTATCCAACTTTTTGAAGATTTCCCTCCAAAAATGATTGTTGAACTTTCTATCTCTATCCGACACTATATCTGCGGGCAGGCCATATAGCTTGTAGAGATGTTCAATAAAGAGTTTTACCAACTCTGGCGTTTTTACAGTTTTCTTCGTGGTAATAAACTTTGCCAGTTTAGTTGTCCACTACTACCCACACCGAGTCATTCCCTCGACTCGTCTTGGGTAAACCGGTAATGAAATAATGGAAATGCTTTCCCATTTCCCTTGAGGAATCTCCACCGGATGGAGTAGTCCTCCAACTTTAAGACGTTCTGTTTATTGACTTGGCACTTACTGCATTTCAGCACATAAGTCTAGACGTTCTCAAACAAACTAGGCCAATAAAACTGTCTTTTTATTAGTGCATAGGTCTTCTGAATCCCAGGGTGACCCGCACTTGGACTATCAAAACTATACCCCGAAGACTCGACTAGCCTCTCCGGACTAACTCTCGCTTCGCTATCCGCCGCACCTACGGCCAGTCTCTCCAGACTAGCATTACGTGTCGGCGAGGAAGGTGGGCGCGGCTGTGACAAAGTGCGTACGCGTACAGCACGCCAGACCTCTGTAAAGACAGGATCATGCTCACACAAGCCATGATTTGGTATTCAACCAAAACCCCAAGGCAAATTTCATGCCTTGATTTGGCATCATGTCATTAGCATAGAAGCTAATGTACTGGAGAGCACTCTAGTAGCGCAAGTTTTAGACTATGCTACTAGATATTTGTAGACTACGCTACCATGTTGCATCACCAACTTGTTAAAACTTCTCGTTGGAAAGCTCTACGGCCACCATAGGAGAAATAAACTAGAGCCAATCTAATCATGCATCACAAGGATTAGTTCCAAAGCTGAGAGATACTTTCTCTCTTAGAGTAACTCTTTGCACAAGCATATGCTCTAGAATTTTGTTGAGTTTCTAACTACCATCAATCTACGGATGGTTAAACTTTCTAACTCAGATTAAATGTAAGTTTTGAAGATTTCCCTTCAACTATAACAATCAACTTCCTATCTCTTATGCCATACTATATATGCGAGCAGATCATATAGTATGTGGAGATGTTCGATAAAGATTTTGCACCACTACGGGTGTCTGGAATTACATCCATTCACTTACAACTCTTTGTTGCTATTACCAGACATATCCCTTCAAGTATTGTCTGGACTCACACAACTATTCCAGTTTATGTGATATTTGAGGATATCCCTCCTTTCCCTCAAGAAAGGTTTTTGTCCTCAAAAACTCTACTCTCAAGCGGACTACGCGCTAGTGTCATAGGTCCAAGAACAAATCTAGACCATGTTTAATATCATATGTTATATTCTTGAGTCCTTCCAAGAAAGTTTTAAACATCTTGCAACGAAGATGTGGTATAGTGTCTACGCACATATGGTGGTACTATTGATAAACTGCTTTGCAACAGATCAGTGGTTTCACACTTGTAACAAAGTGCTTCATTGTTGCATATTATTACCCTTCATAAGCGGTTACACACTTATGAATCATTTGGGTGGGTTGTACCATCTATCAAGAAAATTTCAAAGTACTAATAACCACATTATCAATCCACAGATAATGACTGAGCTTGCTGCGAAGCCATAGGTTGCTAGATAATTGATGGTAATTACACAAGCCCAATGTCCCATTCCATCGTACATTCAATATAAATGCAAACATCACAGTACTTCGTGATGATGAACTTAGGAATTTCATCCTATCCCTGTTTGGTGTTGGTATGAAGTATAACTATGAGAACATTATTTGCTGCCTCCTCATTATAGCGGCAAAGCTACCAACCCATCACAGGTGGCAATTTCTACCAAGCTATAACCAATGACTAGCAAATAAACGAGTACTCTTGTAAGAACTTCATAACCATATCTCACACCCAACTCATAATCACTACGGATTAAATGCCAGGGCTTGCAAAATTGAATGTTATCTGATAGGTAGAGGGGATCATCAAACTACGGATGACCTCGACAACTCACTAGGACTAGTGACGTGTAACTTTTAAGTTACTCCACTCTCCTTGCTTATTCATACCATCGAACAAATCGGTCCCTCGATTTGAGCAACGTCAACATATTTATGAGTACCTCGATACTCATGGATTGTGGTTCGGTAATTTAAATGTTGATCTAGAGTATCTTTCACTCGAGGATGTTAATTTTATTAGCAGCTATGTACTAGTAGTGAGTAACTACGTACCCACTATCATCACACTAGTAGCTCCATACTAGTCTGTGAGTAACTTCGTACCCAATGGCGTACCTCCCCCGAGTGGGAGTACCATATACAACCATCTATAACAAGATGCTTAAGTCACTTGCTGCTAAAAAGTGACTACACAAATTGACCCCTCCATTGCACATTGCAGTACAATTTCTGGTATTACAACACGAATTTTTGGACGTCCTTATCATAGAGGTCAACTTAAAAACTAGTGCATAGGTCTTGTGGAGTCTCGGCTGACCTAACCACACCACTGGTGACTTCCTACAAAAAATGTGGCGCCGAAGTCACCACCTATGTACTTTAACTCCGTAAAGTACATGGTCTTCATCTATCATTTATGGAAAGTTGTAAAACATTCCTACGAGATGGATTTTTATCACCCTAAAATTATTGTGCACTATTTTAGTGTGAAGAGCTTTTTTCCTGGGTACCATGGTTCACACCACAAGCTCATCTTTTGCTAAATTCTCTGATTTAACAAAAGATATGTCTGCCTCCGAACACTCCGGTTCAGCCCCAAACTTTGAGTTTACTTCTTAACACTCCGGTTAAGTCAAAACTCACCAGATACAGTAGGATTTACCACTAAGCTCTCCGGCTTAGCCTTCTATCCTAACTCAGCCCAAGTTTATGTACACTACATATGTCGGATCCGATACTAAAACAATCAGGCTCATCTGGAGTGAGATACTACTCACTATTGCCATGTAAAACCTTATTAAATCCAAGAAATGCTCCACTCATTTCCCAGGGGTCATACGACTCATAGGGTTTACACGCACATGAACTTTGTAAGCAAAATAGCCTGTCATGCAATATTACAATTGCTTATGTAGGAAAGTAATATATTTTCCAAATTCATATGGTAGCATTTAAAATGTGATCACAATTGCACACTTATGTTGAACATAGGCAAGACTACGCTTGCAAAATGCTATAGGGCGTCCCCCATGCATGAAACTGTTTAACCAAACTAGTCTTACTGCTAACCTCTAGATTTAGATCACTCCGGAACTAAATCACTCTGTTAGCACTAGTACACCATCATGGTCTTGCTACCTAGAGCTTCTCCGAACTCTATAACTGGGTTTTATCCCAACTCATGGCTATATTTGTAATTTTCAAAGTTCAAATTTTATCTTGCACACTTTATCACTACGGACAAGTGTACATACAGACCTGCCAAAGAGTCAAGTTACATGCACAAGCCTTGGCGTCCCATTCCACCAAGACTACAATCGATTCCGTGAGAATTGATGTCCCATACCATCAAATTACCACCAAACCAATTGATGTGACATATGGAAAGGCTCTTTCCCCCCTCGAAAGATCACCACAAACTCTCGAGCAGTGGGATGTCGACGCATGGCAATAAAAAGAAGAGAAAACCATGCTTAGTAAGTTTAAGAACAGTTCTCTTCGATCAACTTCTATAAGGGCATTGAGCATTACATCTCAAGATTATACCCCTTCAGATTTGTTTCTTTACAAAACAAACACAAATTTGTCCGAACAAAACTTTAACTCTAGCAAGACAACGCTCGCAAAAGTGGAAATTGAAATCTGGCGAGGCTACGCTCCCAGAGTCTAACACTAGTCATGTCTAGAGAGTACGTTGCTAATGGGGTCATGTGATCAAGGCTACTAGCAGGTAATCGATAAACGCGACCTCAATCCCAGCTATCTTAAATGCCATTGACCAATTTTAGAAGTCATGACCATGGCAAGACCTCGCTTGCAAAAGTGTCTCTACGGACTACATTTGTTCGTCACAATGGACCATGTCCAAGTAGACATTTTTCATTGGGTCTAAGCACATTGGAGCCACGAACTTCTTCTTGTGGACTTTCAACAAGAACAATGTGTCTGATCCGCTCTCATATTACTTTGTGGTAAACCACATGGTTAAACCACTAACAGAGAGAATATATCATGTATTTATGTATTGTCAACGAATACTTCTCGAACTACGCGAGAACATTACCATCGATTTCCCTCTTGCCACCTTAAAAAAAATTCTAGTGCACTACGGCACAATGTGGGTATGAGTGCACTTACGACGTGACACCAACATGTGCACGCCATGACATGACGTGTGTGCAAGACTGTCAATGGTTCAGCAGACATGGGCACGCTACGGCACCCTTAGACGTACGTGCACCGCACGAGCAAGTGCGTTATGCCACAAATGGCCAGGTGCACTACGGCACGACTGGGTTGGACTCTACCAATGCGTCCACAACTGGTACCAAACATTGGAGGATGCAGGCATTGTGCATATTCTCGCGGGCTACGGTCATAGACGTGTTCACTAGGCACAACGGCCATAGAACGGCTTTCTCCGAAGGATTCGGCACTACGGCCGTGGGACTTGTCTCTCTCTTAGCACGCGACGCTACGGTCGTGTGCGGTGGGTCTCTCTCGTGGAAACAGGCACTACGGCCACACGGCACGACGACCGTGTTGGGTTTGTTTGCGTGGGGTGTACCATTGTTTTGTGTTTTTTTTTAAATTAAAAAAAATAAAATAAATAAATAACGGGCCGGGCCGGCCCTCGCCGCTTCGGGCGTGGCCGCCCGCCCGTGGGGAGCGTTCTTAGGGCCGAGTTTTTGGCCGCCGGCCGCTGGTTTGCCGCCTGACTGCTGGGCTAGCCGCCCGTTTCATTTTTTAATTAAAAAAATGAACAAATAAGTTTCATTTTTAATTTAAAAAAATGAACAAATAAGATTTTTTTTTCCTTTTTTTTTTTTCTGCTGCTGTCGTTGGTGGTCGTTGATGGCCGCCTGGCCGCCCACTCTGCTGGCCGCCCGCCTGGCCTTTGGTTGGCCGCCCGCTGGGCGCCTAAGGGTGGCCTGGCCGGCTGGCCGGCCGCCTCAGCTGGCCGCCTAGCTGGCTGCTGGGCTGGCCTGGCTGCAGCGCCGGGTAAGGCTTGGCCGCTGGCCTGGCCTGGCTGCAGCGCCATCCTCCACACTTCCAGCAACACCAACGAGCAGGCGGCGTTTTTTGCTTCAGCTCTTCCCAAGCTTTCGCAGGCTTTCGCAGCCAGACGTCATTTTCGGCAGAATAGGCGTGGGGCTGGTCTGCGCCCCCCCCCAACACACGGGTCAACGAAATGCGTCTCACGGCATCGTGGTATTGCGGTCCTTTCGTGGGCTGGTTTTCGCTGGGGGCTGCTCTTCGCCCCTTCAAGGCTCTTTCCCCACTCAGCCCCTTCAAGGCAGTCAGCGCAAGAGTGTGACGTCTCACACACAGCAGGTTCAAATCGTTTATCCACACAATGCAAGTCGCCCCCCAGGCTTTTCCACGCAGCCGTGGGGCTCGTGGGCGAATCTTCGCAGTGGGGCTGGTGTGTTTCCCCACACACACAATTGTGCTTTCGAAACCTTTCGTTCAGAAAGCTTCAACGATTTTTGCAGACAAGCTCATTATCAAAGAAATTTTATTTCGCATAAAACTTCAACGCAGAGAAAAAACGAGCTCTTACCTGCAATACTCCTTCGTGTGTGTGACGGGGAGAGAGAGAGAGAGAGAGAGTTCTTCCCCTCCATTCTTCCATGGCTGTCTCCCTCCACACCCTCCATTCGAGATAAGGATAAGGAGATTGTGGATGAAAACCATCGAGTGGGCTCCGGTCCCCCGTTCACGCGCGGGCTCTCACGATTCCCTCGAACCACGCTCTGATACCAGTGTTACATATCCGTAACGCCGCTACGGGCCTTACCACAAGAGGGGACGGCCTCTGGCTCACCACCCAGCCATAGAGGAAGAATGAGGATTGCCCCTCATCCCCCAGGCTATATAGTGTGTGGCCTGCCGTCCACACTAGCCTGGCCGCCCATGACTCCGCATGGGCGTCCTCTCCCACTGAACCCCGGATATAGCCATCCGGTCTGCCGTCGGTCACAGGCATTACAGCCTACGTGACACAATATATTCTCCTGAATATTCTCATCAACACATAAGAGCTCCTTGTCTATATATGAGCTACCAAGAGTGTGCATACCCCCCAAACTGTTTGTAGTAATGTCATACAAGTAGACAGTCAAACCCTTGATCCAAAAACCCATGTGATATCTTAACTGCATCTGTGATATGAGCAAGAAAATCCCGAATGATACACTCATCCTCCTCAACAATGGCAGCCCCAAGAAAATCCCGAATGATACACTCATCCTCCTCAACAATAACATCCCCAAGAAAATCCTCAATGATACACTTGTCCTCCTCAACAATGATAGCCCCAAGAAACTCATTTATATCTTCAATGTTGACCAAAAACTTCCCAATAGTATCTTTGTCTTGAGCAACCATGACACTCCCATGCTAAGAAGCCCATAGGCATCCTCATCCATGAATGATGTGAATCACACGAGACAAAAGAATAAGCAACCCCCCATTTTCCTTAAGCACAAAGACACTTTCATAAAGCACAAGCCAAATAAAGACTCAATCCTTGAAAATGATTAATCTAACCACAAGGAACTCGTAAGCATATGCATAATCCCAAATTTTAGGCCCAAGTTCTTGTGATGACCATATAAAGAACATGAGCCTTGAAGAGCAACCATACCATCGTGTTGTTAAAACCATGTCTTGTCAAAGAAGAAAGAAACATACCATGCATCATCATCAAGTGTAGTATCCAAACCATATACTAACCCCCCAATGTGTCCATGAAGATCACTTCCTTCATGAAATTCAAGAAATTTTCCACAATCAAACATAGAACATGATGACATCACAATATCCCCTTTGTAGAATCCATGCAAATAATCATTTAGAAGCTTATCACATGGCCAATCAATCCTTCTCAAATGTTTGTAATCCATATCCATGTGATCATCAACAAGCATCAAGGCATAAGGTGCTTGGTCCTCCAACTCAATATCAACAATGGGCTTCCCATGCACAATATTGTCAAGAACTTCATGTAGCTCATGCACATCAAATTCTAGACAAATCATCAAATGTAGCAAATAAAAACAAACCATCATAAGCATCGTCCTCATCATCAAATGTAGCAAATAAAAACAAACCATCATATGCCCCATTTTTGTTGATGTGGTTGAACACTTTTCCCTATGGGTCTTCAAATAAATGCACTTCCATGGAGAGAAGATCCTCCCCCTTGAGCTCATCAATGTAAAGTTTAGGAGCATCCACCTCCTCTTCAAACAAATCCCTTACAAAAAAGAGAAGATCATTCTCCTCAAGCTGCATAGCTTTTTGAGAGATATGTGTACGTAGAGTAGGTATAAACCATCCATATCTAAATGATAAGGAACCAAGGTACAACTCATTTTTTTCCCAACGGTGGAGAGATGGCATATGAACTGATGTCCCTTCGCAATGCCATAGGCGCACGAATGAGAGCCTTCTTCTTTCCCTCAGCCTCACTCTCCTACTTTTCATCAAATACCACTCATGGCACTGGATTCAAAGCTCGCAATAGCTGAATGACATTAGAGACTAATGGTGGAGGTGTGGATATGGATGCTACAGTCGCTACTGTGGAAGTGGATGTCTTGGTAGACTTTTTGGCTTGCCACTTAGTGTAATCCTTCTTGTCGTGTCCTAAACAACAATTCTCTACCTTGTATCATGTATGTTTATCCCGTTGGAGGTAAGCTCCAGTGATGCCCTCCTTAGATTTTTCCTTTAGGTGTTTTCTTGGGTTTAGAATCTTTCTTATTTCTCAACGACCTTGAAAATTTTTCTTTTTGTCCTTCTGGTCTTTGTTTAAATGGAGTCTTTTGCTTTTATTTTCAAAAGTGTTACAACAAACAAAAGACAAAACATCAAACAAAATTTATAGCATCACCTTCTAAATCAACTATGCCATGCACTCCTGCATACCAAGTTAAGAAAACAAAACGGCAACCTCTTGGGGTTCATTAGTGGTGGTCCAAAAACCCTCATGAGGTTTGGTGGCACTACTGATAGAGTAGATCCAATGGATCAACACCAATCTCTAAATGGCCCCCACTCCATGTTCCCCTATCCATGGCCCCCTCAAGCCTTCAATCTCTCATGTCTCTCTCCATGTCTCTCTCCATGGCTCTCTCCATTGCAAATACAAAATTCAAAAAAACGCCCTGTGGGCAGGCCGCGTCGGCACGGCCTGCCCATGGGGCGTTTATTTTTTTTGTGTAGGCTCTCAAAGCCCTCATGCTCTCAATGGCCACAAAGTCCTCATGCTCTCAAAGCCCTCATGATCTCAATGACTCAAGCTCTCCATGGCCATAAAAATTTTAAAAACGCCCTATGGGCAGGCCACGCCAGCGCGGCATGCCCATAGGGTGTTTTTTTTTTGTGAAGGCCTTCAAATCCCTCAAGATTGTAATGACTCAAGCTCTGCATGGCTCTCTTCATGGCCACAAAAATAAAAGAATAAGCCATCAAGCTCTCATTAACTCAAGCTCTCCGTGGCTCTCTTCATGGCCACATAAATTTTAAAAAATGCCATGTGAGCAGGCTGCGTCCACGCGGCCTACCCACAGGGCATTTTTTTGTGAAGGCTCGTAAAGCCATCAATCTCTCAAATGACTAAGATCTCCATGGCTCTCTTCATGACCACAAAAATAAAAAAAAACTCCCTATGGGCACACCACACCGACATGGCCTACCCACAATGCATTTTTTTATTTGTGAAGTCCTTCAAAGTTATCAAGCTCTCATTGACTCAAGTTCTCCATGGCTCTCTCCATGGCCACATAAATTCAAAAAAACACCCTGTGGGCAAGCCGCGCTGGCGCGACCTAGCCACAAGGCTTTTTTTTTTATTTTATGAAGGCTCTCAAAGCCATCAAGCTCTTAATGACTAAGATCTCCATGGCTCTCTCCATGGCCACACAAAAAATTTAAAAAAAAAGTGAAGGCTATCAAAGCCATAAAGCTCTCAATGGCCAAGCTCTCCATGGCCACATAAAAAATTACAAAAATGCCATGTGGGCAGGCCTACACGGCCTGCCCACAGGGTGTTTTTTTAAATTTTGTGAAGGCCATCAAAGCCCTAGATCTCTCAATGACTCAAGCTCACCATGGCTCTCTCCATGGCCACGAAAATAAAAAAATGCCCCTGTAGGCAGGTCTACGCGGCCTGCCCACATGGTGTTTTTTTTAATTTTGTGAAGGCCAACAAATCCCTAGAGATCTCAATGACTCAAGTTCGCCATGGCTCTCTCCAAGGCCATGAAAATCTAAAAAAATGCCCTATGGGCAGGCCGCGCTGGCACAGCCTGCCTACATGGCATTTTTTTAAATTTTCGTGGCCTAGGAGAAAGCCATGGTGAGCTTGAAAACCCTAAAATGAAGAAGAGATGCAAAGAGAAAAGGAAGTAGAGAAGGCACTCACCTACAAACCAACTTCCTCGACGGCATCGAAGCTTCAGACCACGAAGAGGAAAGGAAGAAGAAAGATCTCAAGACCAAAGTGATACCTTAGTTAAAAGAAAAGAGAGAATAAGTAGATAAGTTTTTTTTGTTATTTTTTAAAAATTCGTACTTGTTAGTTAAGATGCATTAATTTTTTTTTCCAAAAAACTGGCTATTTATATTAAGAAGTTAGAAAGAGATAGGTTACAACATGTTGAGAACTCTAATGAGACCAGTGACTATGCACATGACATACAGTTCCGCAAGCCCCGAGCTTGCCTTTGACTTAATTGAGCAGTTTCTCTAGCTGTGAAACCAGCTTTTCCCTCTTTTCGTGAGTGTGACTTTCAAAAGGCATAGAGTGCTTTGATGAGCAACACATCCTTGGAGATGACGGCCTCTCTCATCTTCTACAATTCTTGAATTTGCTGTGTTATTTGATCCACTTGCTTTCCTTTAGCTTTTTCCTGCATAGCCGATGAAGCTTGGAGTCCATGTCTTTCAACCTTCTTTCTATGCATCTTTCACCTACATGAATCAAGTTCTCTTTCGGCCTGAAATTGTTAGTATGCATACTATTAAAAATGGAATCAAGTCTATTTAACCATAAGCACCATAACATTTCGGTTCTTAGGACAGCCCATAGTTCCAAGGTACACCCGATGCCTTCTCCAAGTAACAAGTTTTTCCAGCCAAGGGTGTAGCCATTCCATAGCTTAATGCATTTGGCCAATGACTCAAAACATTTCTTTGCAATAGGGCAATGCATGAAAATGTGCAGGTCATCCTCCACCTTCTTGCATCTGTGGCACTTCCCATCCCCTATGTTAAGTCTGAAGGCTTTAAGCTGGGTCCAAATAGCTTTGCACATGACCAACCAAGCTAGGCCGCATGCTTTTTTTGGTTCCACATACTTATTCCATAGCTTGTCAAATAGAAAATACCATTGCACTCTGTCCAGAAGGATTCTCCATCTCTTTGTTTAGTGTGCAATGGATAGGATCCATCCTCTGTTTGGGGGGAATAGGGAGAAGTCATTTTTTATTCTTCCATTGGAAAGCTTTGTGCGCTGGCATATCTTTAATCGAAAGCAGCCAAGTGTCCGATTGGTGCCATAAACTGATTCTTATCCCAATAAGGTCTAATTCTGCATATGAGATTATAATCTCAGATCAGCTCTGGACATCCAAGCATTGATGTCTGTGTGTCCCAAATATCCCACCAATAGCATATTCCTTTTCTGTGCATTCTCAAAGCTGCTTCAGCTTGGGCATTATCAATTGGGGGGAGAGGAATGCTTGGCCAGATAGAGTCTCTCCCGTGTACCCCCCATGTGTAGCTAGGCTTCTCAGACAGGAAAAGGTCAGTCTTGATAGCATTCCAGGCGGACCAAAGTGAATGGACCAATTGGCTGCCAACCGGTTTCACCAAGTATTTGCTCGCCATAATTGTGAGTGGGGGGAGCTTCTTCCACTTGGGGAAGTGTTTAAGTTGGAATTTTTCCAGCTTCCTAGTGATCAACCAGGCCTAGTCTTTAGAGGGGTAGAGAAAGCTTCTCAGCACCACCCACTTGGCAGCCATTCTATTAGCCAGATTGGACACGTCTTTAACACCATATTAGTGAATTTGGGAATTTCCCAATTCCCATTTTTGAATACTTAAAAAAGGGGACATGGATAACATGTTTGTAAGTTTCTCAAAACCCTATCATATGACCTATCGTTGGAAAGCGCTTGAAAAATGGAATCTAAAGAGTTATAAAGCGCTCATTTTGGATTAGTGGTGTTCAAGTTATGGTTAATCCAAACTTTTGACCACGTGTCCCAAACTTGTGGAAAATTTCCATATTCCCCAATATGGTGTTCTTTGATTCCAAGGCCCCCTTTACCTGTATCCAAACAGCACCATTCCCACCTGACTTCAGGGATTTTCCTAATCCAGGGGTCCCCCCCCATAGGTAGTTCCTGCAAAGACTTATGACTCCTGCAGTAGACCAGAGAGCGGTCTCTAGCAGGTAAGAAAGTAGATGATAGAAGGGATAATGAAGTGGTTAATTACCATCTTTCTACCCCCCAAGTTTAGATGCATTTTCTGCCATCTGTTAAGTTTCTCTTCCACCTTGTTTAGCACCCACATCCATCTTTGCTTCAAGGTGACCTTGAATCCCATGGGAATGCCCTATAATCTAAAAATTACTCCCTCTTCCAGGACTTTGCAGCCAGCTTTAATCAGCCAATCAGGAGGCTTGTCAATAAGGGACCTGATACTTGTTTTTTTATGGTTAATGACTGAGCCAGAAGCCCTGTAGTAAATGTCCAAGCACTCCCAAAAGCACTTTATACTTATCTCAGTATTGGCAACCATGGCATTAGTATCATCAGCAAACATTTGGGTGCATAGCTGTTTATTGTTGGGCAGAGATATACCATTCATTTCCCCTTTGTCCATCCTATCTTTAATTAGCCAGTTCAGACCGTCTGCAGGCAATAGCATAGAGGAGGGGAGCTAGAGGGCAGCCTTGTTTGATAGATTTGGTCAGGGAGAACGCATCAGAGAGCACATCATTGACATTCACCCTAGCTGTGGCATTCCCAAAAAGAGTACTCACCATCTGGATGAAGTGCTGACCTGCACCCATGTGTTTAAGGGATTCTAGAACATAATGCCAATCGAGCCTATCATAGGCTTTGTCAAAGTCAATTTTGAAGAAGATGTAGTCCTGTTCAGATTCTCCTGCATACTCCATACCCTCCCACAAGGTGATAATGGGATCCAGAATGTACCTTCCTTTGATGAATCCCTTCTGCTCCTGTTTGATCCAACAAGTTGATAATGGGATCCAGAATGTACCTTCCTTTGATGAATCCCTTCTGCTCCTGTCTGATCCAATTCTTTAGATGACTAGATAGTCTCAGCGCAAGGGCCTTGGCAAATATTTTGTAGGCATAGTTTAACATGGTAATCGGTCTCCAATTGCTCAAATCATTCTTCTCCCCTTTCTTATGGATAAGTTTTATCCACCCTTCATTGATCGGGCGAGGCAATGCCCCAAAAGAGACAGCCTCCTGCCACACCGCCAGTAAGGGAGACAGCAAGAGATCCTTGAACGTCTTGTAGAATTCAGCGGGCATGCCATCAATCCCCAAGCTTTTCCTCACCTTTAGGCAGTCTATGGCCTTGCTAATCTCTTCCTTGGAGATATTGTTTTCTAGCTCTTTAGCAAGTGTGTCAGGTATGGTTGGCTTCCTGGCCTGTCCTATGAGAGCTATGCATTTGAGTTGGTCATTGGTCACCCCTCCCCCTTTACTAAATATATTGTTAAAGTACTAGGAGACTCTTGATCTTTTCCCTTCCTCAGAGGTGTTATCCAGATAGTTGGGATCATGCAGTGTAGAGATTGCATCCTTACATTGTTTGACTTTTAGCATTTTGAACATCTCAAGAGTGGGAAGGTCAACTTTTCCAGCGCACCAATCTGTAAAGAAAAGAAGGGCCTGCTTCTGGGTTACCTCCTCTTCTCTCCTAATTTCAGCCCCCCTAGTGCCAAGAACAGCTTCTTGAATAGCCGCATCTTCCTTATTGGCTGCAGTTTCCAGTTCTTTTAGTTTCAGATATAGCAGATCTCTTCTATTTTTCCTGATTCTGGTTACCTCTTTCCTAATGCAGATCAAAAGAGCTTGGGTAGATTTGATGGCCAGACTCCAAGCCCTCTCGCCGGGGTAATGCCACAGCTGAAGAATTCAGTCCAGATTCTTTTGACTTCCTCCTGAACAATAGGCATTTTGAACAGGGCAGGATCCATGTGGAACCATTGATTAGAGAGCTTTTTGTCATGGTTGTCCAACACTAATATCACGCGGTAATGATCAGAGAGGCAAGTAGAGATGTCAGTTCTACATTCACATCTGATGTAGGAGTTAGTGAGGGTTTTGCTAATGTATCCTCTATCCAATCTTGCTTTCCTGGTCAATTCCCCATGGGCATAGTTCTGCCACGTGAAGTCTCCCCTATTCCCCACATCACATAGCTCAAAGTGATCCGCAGTGCACTTCCAAGCTAGGAGCTCTGCCCCTTTAATGACTTGTCCCAGCCCTCTTAATCTGTCATTTCTGGATTCTACCATATTGAAGTCTCCCATTAGAATGATAGGATCCGAGACGCTTCTTAGTGCACCCCAAGTTCTGATTCTGCTCATGCCTGAGGACCTCCAGCATAAATCCCAATGAAGGAGAAGGTTGTCATTTCAAATGCACCCCATTGATCAAACGTATCAATCCTCACATCTTTCAGATCATTCTGATGGTCCACATGCATCCCCACAGCCACTCCTCCAAATCCCTGGCAGTGTGCTGTGTAGATCCAGATGTGCTCTTTAGAGATGTTGAGCAGCCTTTTTTCAAGCTCATCTCCGCTAACTTTGACTTCCGTTAGAGCTATAAAGTCAAATCTTCTTTATTTCCTTAGCCATTGTTTCACTAGTTGGACTTTTGAAAGGTCAGTCAACCCCTTGACATTCAAAGTGGTGCATCTCATTTGCTCTTTTTCTGGGAGTTGACCCTTTTAGGTCCCACTTTTGATGCAGCTTGAGGTGTGGTGGAACCCACCTGAGCGTGCATTCTTTTCAATTCCTTGACTATCTCCATTTCTTTGGGCAAGCCATTTTCTATATCAGACAGAGACTGCTCAACCCTATCTTGCTCAACTCCCAATGGGCCAGCCATCATTGTGCGGGCAGGAGCACTTGGTCATGGTCCATTTGATTTGTTTCGGCCAGAATTCTAGATCTATCCAACGGTGTGGATTGACTGATCTCTTGGGAGCCAACCGAATCATCCGGGTCAGATATGCTATCTAATAAGACAAAGGAGTTGGCAAATGCCCTCTGGTTTCCCGCCCTATTCTGTCTAAAGGTCTTCTTCCTATTGGGCACAGTAAACTTTTCTCTCTTTTCTTTTGATGTAGAGGGAACAAGGGGAGAAGGCACCGTAGTATTCTTACTCATTCCAGTAGGCTGAGCTTGGTTGATGGCTAGGGGAAGATAAGGGGCACTAGTGGCACTCAAATTGGGGTATTAAGGGCCATATTTGGGTCCTTGAATAGAAAGAGATAGTATCCATTTGGGAGGGCTTGGATGATCTCTACCTCGATACCAATGGAAGTCCAGTTATCTTTGACCCACCCCCTAAAGGAAATCTACTGGTGGTCTTGGCCCAAACATTAACCCAACTAAACAACGGGCTATGTAATCAGTTTCCACCGAATGAACCAACTCAGGAGGAAGACAAACCACGGGATTAGTGGAAGAGGGTTTACCTGATGTGTCCATTACCTTAGCTGGAGCTTGCTTGTTAATTTGAGCCTCTTCTTCGACTTGTTTCTGCAGCAACAACAGATTTAGCTCTTCCACTCGAGCTCTGGAATCTTCCAACTGTTTTTTGGTATCCATGAAGTCTTCTAAAACATGCTCATACTTCAGCATGGTTTCTCTGTTGCCATCCATGGCCGCTGAAAGGTAGCTTGAGTGAACTGAGATGGCTTACTCCCAGAGCAGGATCCCTGTTCTCTGAGAAGAGTAGGAGCTCCCCTCCACTCGGTGCCCATGCACCTGAGGGGGGGGCTGTGGAGAGTAGGAAAGGAAGCGCACAAAGGGCTTCAAGCCTCTGGGCAGGGCAGTAGTTTTTGCAGAAGGGCAAGAGAGGAGAAGCTCAGGCACAGCAAGTGGACATCGTAAGCTTCAGACTGCTTCGCCTGCAGAGAGCCGTTCGGGAGCGCTCATTCTCTCTATTTGTCTCTTTATGTCGTAAGAGGTTTGCATCTAAGTTGAAATTTTATGAACTTTTTTGTTTATTAAGTTATGTGTGAATCTGACATTGTGAAAGATAATACTAAAGAATGTATGTGCATTTAATGCTATTTACAGCACGATAACTCTAAGGGTATAGTTTTCGGGGTGCAACCACCTGCCTAGTTTTGAGTGCAACCACGATCCTCCTCTAACTAGATTTTCATCAGTTTGGTTTAGCTAACTAGATGCCCAAGTGAACCAAACTACCTCCCAACCAGGTTGGCTATAAACCTTATGAACGATGTCGACGACACAGGTCACAGGTCGGATTAGATTCTCCCCTTCGGCATCTAGATTCGGAACCATCGGATTCCGCTTCTATCCTCTGCGTGTCTGATTCCGATCCATCAGATTTCGACTCCAATTCTGACTCCATTCTCTGCGCCCACATTTCTGTCCATCGGATTTCGATTCCGCCGTCGGATTCTGATTCCACCATCGGATTATGATTCTATTGTCAAACTCCGTTCAGCCATCCGGATTCCACCTTGCCGTTGAGTTCTGATTCCACCATCGGACTCCAATCTGACTGTCTAGATTCAAATTTCGATCCGACTATCTAGATTCTGATCGGATTGTTGGATTCTGATTCTAGCGTGTTTGATTTCGATCTGACCGTCATATTCCGATTCTGCCGTCAGATTCCAATCCAACTGTCAAATTCTGATCCGACCGTCGAATTCCGATTCTGTCATGTTTGATTTCAATCCGATCATCGGATTTGGATTCCAGGTGTCTGATTCCAATCCGCTGATTCCAATCCGACCGTCTAGATTCTGATTCCGTCACATCATATTCCAATTCCACCATCGGATTATGATTCCGCCGTTGGATTTCATTCTACCATTTGGATTCCACCTCTGCTGTTGGGTTTTGATTCCACCATCGGACTCCGATCCGACCGTCTAGATTTCGATCCGTCTTCGTGCTGCTGAACCCACTGTTCAAATTCTGATCCGATTGTCTGAATTCCAATCCGACCATCGGATTCCGATTCCGCAGTGTCTGATTCCGATCCGACCGTCCAATTCCGATTCTGTGTGTCGAATTCCAATCCGACCATCGGATTCCGATTCTGTGTGTCTGATTCCGATTCGACCGTTTGGATGGGTTCTCTTTTTTTAAGTTTCTCATGTGTGTATGGGTTCTCTACCTGAGATGTCCCTCATAATAAGATGTAATAAATGTTTTTCATGTGTGTGTACCCGGATTAAAATCCAAGATGAGATGTCAATTCTATAGTACTATTAAAATTGTAGTATAATAATGATATACGATATATTATAATATTATAAAACTATAAATTTCTATAATAATATTTTAATTATATGTTACCATTTATAAAAATTACTATAACTCTATTGATATTACTTTTATTAATATTATATCTAATACTAACATATAAAATTTATTAATTTCAGTTTTACTCTTGGGAATTAAAATTTGTTAGTTGTTATAAAACATTTATTACTTTGTTATCATCACAACAATGACAGTTTAATTAACATTGAATTTTAGTAATATAAACATTAAATTAATGACTCGTTATCAACCAGACTATTAATGGTTATATCTCCTTCCTCAAAACTGCTTTTTGATTGTTGCAAGGTCTTCTTCTCATTTTCTTCATTCTTGTTTGGCCTTTTTGCACAAATCAGATGTCGCACCATATTACCATCTGCGGCCCAGAGCCGAGACAAAAGCTAGTGCTTACGTCAAGTGATAGACTAGTTTCTATTGGTTTAGTGGAGATAAAAACTCATTTCGGTTGGGAAGGAATGCATATTTCTTTGCGATCTCTGATGATGGAAGGTGAAGAAGTGAAGCTTGAGCCGATGTTGCTTTCAAATAGAGAAAAGGGGTTCAATCTTGATGCCATGCAGCACCAATTTTACAAAGTTGTTGCAATGACTGCTAATGTAAACAATGAGGAGCCTGTTAATCTAGACAAGGTGAACAATTGCAGAGGTAATGTAAATAGTGTTCTACATTTAATAAGACCATTAGCTCTGAACAATAGTTTACATGCATCCATTAGGAAAAATTTAGACTCAAATTGGGCCCTTTAAGGATTTGTACACCTTCTCTCTCTACCAAAATGGGCTCATGGTAAAATTTTTGTAGATCAACTCAGAAGTGAGCAGAGTTTGGACATTTGGAATAATCTACTCTTCAAGACCTTTCCAATGATATATATCATGATGGGAAATCTTGCATATTTAAGGAGTCCCCGATTTTGGTGATGACATGGCACATTACATGCCACATCATCACCAAATTTGGGGACTTCGTGAATATGCAAAATTGCCTATCATGCTATATCTCCTTGGAAAGGTCTTGAGTGAAGAGTAGATTCCAAATGTCTAAACTCCACGCACTTCTGAGTTGATTTGCAAAAATTTTACCATGAGCACATTTTTGTAGAGAGAGAATGTGTGTAAATCCTTAAATGGCCCAATTTGAGTCCAAATTTTTCCTAATGCTTTGCCTAGTGTTGAAGAAGTTAAGCAAGTGAACAAGCTGCCTAGTGTCTATGATGATGGGTATGTAGCATTTGAACTACCTCCATGTTTGGAGAAGTCAGCAATGTATAGGATGGAACAAAAATTAGTGGGTTGAATATAATACATGTTCAAGTCACTGTTTCCCGAGACAAGCTCGGTTTAGTAGATGTTTAGGCCACTTGCATTGTATGAACATTGATTGTCCTTATTACTCTAGGCTTGGTTATCACAATGAAACACAACAAAAGGGTAGATTTACAAAGAAATTTTTCTCACAGGGTTGATTGGCCCCGAGTACGGGAAACTTTTTTGCAGACATTGTGACCAGCTGCCAGAATGTGTGGTCTTGTCATGCTATGATATATTACTACTTACCCAAAGACCATAAGGGTACTATCAGATGTGCAATACACTTGGGTCATCACAGTCATCCATATGAGGAAGGACAAAGTAGAACACTGCAGGAAAGCATTAAAGACATGGTTTCATTAAGAGCAAACTTCAATCCATTTACTACAGTCAAACAGATGGAGACAAATGTGAGTAAGGATGTGATATTCAATATGCTTGTTGATGAGAAGGGTGGAGCCTCGGGGAGGAGTATGCTGAGTTTATGGATAGTGTGACTCCTCTTTCAAACAGAAAAAGGATTGAGCGATGTTTGGCAGATGCAAGGAAGGGGAAGTATGGCCATGGTTATGGCTTGGAGGCTATCCTTCATTTGAAAACAAAATGTAGGTTTCCATTCATTCATGGTGTCGTGTTTCCTAGTCAGCTGGGCCGCCCTGAACATGAACCCCATGTGTTCAAAATGACAACTATGGGCCCTAGAAGTGGGTTTGACTTGGTTAACAGGATGCGACCACATGGAAATTTAGAGAGCATGTGGATTCAATTTGACCATGTGCATAGAGTGCAAGGTTGGCAAACCATGTCAGCCTTCATGTACGATCCATTTGTGAGGGAGCTTCTTACCATTGCCACCTGTGAATTTAGGATCAAGGATAGGAATGCCCAAGTAAGATTCTGGAGGATGCTTAATAAAGTGGTTCAATAAAGTGGTTCATGACAATGGGTTTGCAATACCAAAAATTAGAGGTTTAATGGTAGATGAATCCAATGCCAATTGGATTGCAAACCACACTGTTTACTTTGGAGGGAAAAAGCAGAAAATGCCAAAGAAGGAGAGGTCATGTGTATTCCATTGGGAGGAGCAGAGTATGGTCTAACATACAATGAATTGTATTAGGCGGGCTTTCCAAGAGGAGCATAAAATATTGTGTTCCAAATGGATAAGTGCTCCATCTCACAGACTACATCATAACAATGCAAGCATGAGATTCGCAAGTTCTGGCATGCAGGTCATGCAAAAAAAGATGAGATACCTTCATTGGAAACATGGCTATCTTGGTGGGAGGTTAGAGAGTTTCACTGGGGTGCCTGGTTTGTAACACAGGATGACTCTGGTGTATTTGTGCCAACAACAAATTTGTCTGAGAGCAAGCATGCAAGCATGTGTGCTTGTGTGGCTTGCAAGTCAAGAATCTCCCTCTTTGATGCAATAGCTGCAGACATGTCAATGGCAGTACTACAAAGTGTCAAGTACAATGCATACTTGAAAGGCACTCGTTCGGGGACTAGACTAAGCATGCAAGATTTATATAGATTTCAAAGTTAAAAAAGTTCAAATAAGTCATCTGCTAAACGACTTGTTTATCTCACTCACTCTTCCATGCAAGAGATGGGGGTGCATTCTCCAGAAATACGTAGAGACCATGCAAGCAAAAAGAGTGTTCGTAGAAAGCAGCCTCCTTTGGTAGATCCAGGAGTGGAGTTGGAAGATAATAGCTATAGACCTGAGTATGTTTAACTCACCGATGACAAAAGTAGAGTTGGGTCAAAATAGGAGAAAGGAGGACAGAACCAGACTGTTGTAGAAGCCAAAGTGGCAAAGACAATGTGGGCAATTCGTCAGGCTGGGCCAAGGAAAGAAATGACATGCTTTGGGATTCCACCTGGACATAATACAAGATGTGGAAGATATATTAATGAGGGGACTAAAGAAGTAGGAGCTCCAACACCTTGTTTTTGGGGGTGTCAACAATACCCTAGTGGAACGGTGGGAGGATTTCTTTGGTTTTGTAACATTACGCCATATCATTCTTGGATTGTCAATGAGAATCAAGTTATTGGGATGCTGGGACCCGCTCCAAGAGTTTGGTCGATCGAGGAGGGTACATCTCTTCAACCCTAGGAAGAGATAGAAATGCTCACTTTGAACGGGTTTGTGTTGTAGGGTGTTACTCCCTGTGTGTCTTCTTTGCAGGGTACCGGGAAGGTTCCTTCATCCTTTTGATCCAAATCACGGATGGAAAGATTGTCAAGTGGAGGAACAGGGAGAACATTGGATGCATAGGTCATTAGAGAATCACTTGCATTTTGTAATGAGTCTCATGTGTTTTATGTTAGTATAGAAGGGTTAGGGACTTGGGATTGAACTATTCAGTGACAAACGCTAAGTTCCCTAGCTGCTCATGCGAAGGATTCCAGAAAAGAGAGTAAAAAGGTGACATATGTCCCATGCAAGCATATTTACTATATTTACATCCCGGTGCTTGGCTTGGAGCCTGTGGCACATGAGTTCATGCACCAAGCTGCGCTCACTAAGGTGGAGTTGTTTTAAGCATTAGGTGGGAGACGCCATAACATTGCTCCTTGATATTGTTTGATATTGTCATCCCGATCCATCTTGGTATTTATGTGCCACATGTTGGGACACTGCTGATATTCATCCTTACAATTGCACCTACATTATTTAGGTGGGCTATGTCTTCCTGTCCACATTATGTTTTTGGAATCCACTAGAGTTGATGCATTTTTGGAAAGTTGCCACTTGTGCTCTGTTAGTAAGGAAGTTTGAAAAGTGCCATATCCTTCGTTGTGCTCTTTTGTTGTTATGTGTTTCAATCTCGATATGCATGTCTTGGCGTTGGTTCGAACTCCGAAGTGCTCACTCTGATGGTATAATTGATTTTGAATCGTAATGATTTGCATGCGACTTTCCATTTGCTGACAAAGTATGAAGGTGTACTACCTGTGAAGGAAAAGCTCTATACAAAAACACATGCAATCCATTCCTAGATGTGTTGAATTTGGGTTGCACACCTATGGTGTTCTCATTACTGGCCTTAGCCTTCTTGTGTGCATATTCCTTGGAATGTGTCGCTCGATTTTTTCCTCACTCTAAAAATTTCGTTCGAAGAACGGGAGGACTCACCTCGAACTACCAAAGACCAATCGTTGCGTACCTCATCCGATAGTCGAACATACCAATCATAAATGCAAACCTCTCGCAAATACAAGATGATACGGCTCACCTATTCTTCAACTGAACACTTCTCCAGAATCGGCATATCTTTATATATCCACAAGAACTGCCATAAATCATCATCACATGGATACATCTAGAAACAATATGGGAACAGAATTCCAGCCTTAGTCATACACCAAACATTGTTACACTCGCACACAGCCCACGTATGTGCGAGACTTGACGTCGGGTCACCAAATAAAGATCATGGCCAAATTCACCCTCGTGTACATGAAAGCATCACCCGTGCATTGTGTTGTGCAAACGCACGTAAGAAAATTTCGTAAAGTCCAAGATCCGCTTGTAAGTAAGCTCTTAAACCGATCCTTTACTTAGTATTTCTTGAAAAAAAGAACCAATCCTTTAATTAGTATTTTCTTGCTTTTCTAGAAGTCCATAACTTTCTCATGTTTTCAAAAAAAAACATGTATTTATGCAATATACATATCTATATATATGTGTTATATATCTATATATATATATATGTGTGTGTGTGTGTGTATGTGTATGTGTATGTGTATATAACGACCATACAGATGCACAAAAACATGTGCTCCGGCTTGTTCCGACCCATATACATGGGATGCCGGCGTTGTTGACGATGATCCTGATACTCTTGTGGATGTGCACATTGCTGCGCTAGAGAGCAAAAAAGCTCTCCTCTTTAACACATGGAAGAGATCGACACATAAGACGTGGAAAACTCTCTTCTTCTCTCTTACATAGAGGCACCAACCTTGGTTAAAAGCTCTCCTCCTCCTCCATCATGCTCTTTACAAATAAGCCACTTTATGAAAAGCTAATTTTAAAAAATGTAGGCTTTATATAGCATTTTAAAAAACACAAACCCAAGGCTTAAAATCCCATCAGTAAAGAGTAGATTGGCTTCTTCTGAAACCTCCAAAGTCGCAAAAACATTACACTTCTATCGTGTGCACAAGTATTCACCACAAAACCATGCCCACAATGTAAAGACCCAAGGAAAAAGATCGTTCCATGGAAGGCCATCAAGATCCAAAAAAAACCCACATCCACATCAATGTCACCATAGACGACACACAAATAAATGAAAACACGAACACCGATAGCGCGCACACATGTATTCAGCCGAGCACGTGAAAAACCGGAGCAAAAAATCCCATCAGAGTATGCATTGCATGCATACATATATATATACCTCCTAAATGTTTTCCAATCTTCAGGCTAAAAATGAGATGGATCACTAGAGCCTGCCTTATACAAAGGCATGCCAAAAACAAACCTAAGATATGTGCATACAACAGTTGGCACACTAAATGTGCGCTTTATTGGCCCATGGTGTTGCCTCGTCCTCAACAAGTTGGCACCAAAATCGCCCGATCCAGCTGCCCCTTTTGTTGCCCACTTTGACTTTTCACCAAGTTACATGTATTAAACATACGTGTACACCGTACACCATGAGAAAATTTTAAATCATGCATGGTAATCTTATCTACATGGATGCATGTGCAAAGCGCTGTGTTGCACAGTAATGTTATGCACATGGATGTATGTGCAAGTGAGCTCCCAAAGACAAGGTTGACCAAGGAGTCACTATCGACCCATATATATAGTGCAAAGAGCAAGATTCAATGCTGTCAGCAAATAAATGTACCCTAGTAAGAAACAAATCAACTTCTAGGCCAAGTTTTAATTCTTCTCAGTGACCCCATGATTGCAAGAGTGTACAAGTGAAGAACCAAGCTTGTGGTCTTGGCACTGCTTGAACTAGGAAAAATATACAAGCTATATCAAACTGCAGATTCCTCTTTTCACTGTGGTGTACAATTCTTGAGGGGCAAACATGCACAAAATTCTAACATGTATCCTTATGATATATTACAAGACCAGGCCATGGAGCATGTGATATGAGAAATCAACAAAAGCATAAAGCTCCTCTTCAAACCCTGTCTGCACCTCGTGCTTCCTTTGGCAAGATCACTTGAGGCATCGTCATACCACCCGACACAACAATCTCTGCCAACACAAGAAACCCAACCGTTCAGCACCAGGTTACACGCCCATGTTCAACACGGGCCAACCCTTTTTCATGACATTGAGGTCGATCTATCAGAACCAGAGAAAAACTTACCAATGCCCTCACGAACAGAAAGATTTGGCCTGATGATATCTCTTGAGTTTATAAGGAAGATGTCCCCTAAGTAAAGATGATTTGTTGGCACATAAATGCTGCATAACTCTTCTTCACCTGTTGGTGTCTGCAAACATCAGCAAGCAGAAAAAAGCAATAATTAACCATTGTTACAGAAAACAACCAAAACGGAGCCAATGAGGACAACAACCACCACCACCACCACCAAAATGGAAACTCCCCTCCCCTTCTCCCCAGCTTGTATATCCCTTGCTGCTCTTGGTCCTGGGTTCAAAACCCCCCTTGGTGCTTCCTGGCGGTATCACCTACGGGCGGTGAAAAATCGGTAACTACGGGAGGATCTTGGTCACCTAAAGCCAGTCGGGGGGGGGGGGGGGGGGGGGGGGGAGGGGGGACACAACAACAACAACAACAACAACAACCACCACCAAAATGGAAACTCCCCTCACCTTCTCCCCAGCTTTTATATCCCTTGCTGCCTATGGTAAATTGAAAGTACCCTGCAAGGATGAAGAAGAGATTAACCTACCTGAAGAGTAAGGGATGATGTGATAAAACCGAACACATATTCTCCCACACGTGGATGCCGGATTATTGCAACCTCCTTAAAGGCTCTCGAATTTTGGTCTGCCCATAGCCAAATTTAGAAAATACCAGCTTTGAGTGGACTCTTGCAACAGACAACAAAGCAAAAATTTCACCACTATCCTTTCCATATGTAATATTCTTCATCAAATCGAGTAAGCAATGTGCATGTTTAATCTACAAAAAGGGGGGGATAAAAACCAGAATTACCGGGTGATATGGCAGTACTAATTTGCTTCGACGCAGAATAGATGTGCCTCACCAATGGCATTTTTTTGATGAACCACTCACCGAGTGAAAGGATAGAAGCCCCCATCCATGATGAGAAAAATATACCCACCATAAATATAAACACTATTGATGTGACAAAGCCTAAGCCTGCACATATCAAAATGCCAAAGCAAGCATAGCCTAAGATGACGTATGTATGTATGTATGCATGCATAGATGTGGTACAAATGAATTATGTGTGTACGTACATATGTACGTATGCATGCATACATGCATGTGGCAATGTGCGTATGTACATACGTATGTATGTATGCATGGATGTGTGTATGTATATATATACCTAGATGAATCTAGGAACATGCCCAAATTCACCTTTTAGGAACGTGCATGTTATATACTCATGGTAGTTAACCCACAAGACTATATAACTATCAACTCCATTATGCACAATATGGACTAGATACTACAACATCCCCACTACTAACGCCATCAATGCCCAATAGTGGATGTAGAACTATGTATCAAGATATGCTCTCACACACGCGCGCACACACACACACACACATAAGAGCATATATTCACACAAAGGCCTTCGTACTGAGTTTCTGTCAAACCTCCGGAGATGAGGGCAGACTCAGCCATAATGAAGCCTAGCACTAAGGGAAGTAGCAAATAGAAAGAATTAGTGTGTATGTATGCACATAAAAAACATATAAAAAAGCTCACTTACCGAAGATGTGTACTCCAAGGCGTGCATAGAGGGGTGAAAAAAACCCATCAACAAACTTTACAAACCACCAAGTTATATAGAAAGTAATTGCAATCGGAAGTAGGATTGCACTGCAAAAAGAGACATCAAATCTAGTCAATCATTTTTTTAAGGGAACACATTGCTTTCAAGAGAATCATCACAGAATTTGACTCGAGTGCTAGAAGACTTACCATCCACTCATAAACTTTTTTGATGCCCAACTCCGAAGCACAGCATGAAATGCCTACACACATGCAAAAGATTGATAATTTTTAAAAGCATTGTATAAGACAAATAGGCCTAGCTTGAAGTCAAACAAAGGTAGTGTACACATTTACATGAGGTGGTCAAAAGAAAATAAAAATAACACTTGGCGACGTATCTTTCGAAACACCCGTTGGCAGGGAGCAACCTGCAATCTTAGTGAGTGACTATTCGCAACACATTTCCTCTACAATGATCCTCTAGTTCTGAAGTAGCCGCCTCTTTGGAAAGTTTCTTTTTCCCAAAAGAAAAAATCCCTCTAACAGTACAGAGTGGAAACGTATGCACTGTGGCACATTAAACAAGAGGTAATGTACAAATATGGGAGCTTAACAAGATGATGTCTTGGGTGTTTGTGGAGCTTATAGGGAAGTGTGTGATTATCTTTTTAGATGATATACTCATCTTTTCTGCTACTGCAAAGCAGCATGAGCAGGATGTTGAAAAGGTCTTGGAACTTTTGCGAGACAATGAGCTCTACATCAATAATGCGAAAAAAGAGCGAATTTGGAGTAGAAGAAAATCTCGGATATGTTATCAATGCATACGGGATTAGCCTCGAGCCTGAAAAGGTAAGGGCAATTCTCAAATGGGATGTTTCCAAAAATGCTTAGGAGATACGCTCTTTTGTAGGTCTCTGTCAAGCATACACTTCCATATGGACAATTTTCCAACCTTGCAACACCTCTTACAAATTTGCTCAAGGGCGTGAAGACGCGTCCACAGAAAGTGTCCATCACGGGCAAAGCACTCCAGGCATTCCATGCAATGAAGAAACTTACTCCAAGTCTCTGGTTCTCAAATTGGCTTCATGGGATGATCCTTTTGAGGTGATTACCAATGGCAATAATTTAGCCATAGGAGCTGTCCTCCAACAAGAAGGGTGCCCAGTGGCTTATTATAGCCAAAAATTAAATGACGTAGAAGAGAATTATATACGGATGTATGGATCGGTATTGGGAAAGACTGTGCACATCCTTTTTGACCCTGGTAGTACTCACAACTTCGTTAATGCCAAACTTGTGCAAAAGTTGAGAGTGGAGACGCAACCAAGTGATCATGTTTACTGTGTGAAGCTGGCGGCGAGGCATGGACAGATTTGGGATCAACGAGTTTCTCAATTGCTAATCTCCATCCAAGATTGTGCAGAGACTCTAGATTTCTTGATTTATGGATCTAGATAGGCTTGATGTTATTCAAGGAAAGGAATGGTTTTATAGCCATGATTTTCATGTCAATTGGTGTTGGCCTAGGAGGAGAGCTACAACTACACAGAATTACACGGCCCACCAAGATCACAGAGATGGTGAGAGATAGAGATGCAAATGTGTGGCATGCATTGGAATGTGTGTGGAGCTGAGAAGTCAACCCACATATAATCTGAAAATACAACAATAATGAAAAAGTGTCCTTTCACACCATGTGTGCCAGCGGAAAAAGTACCTCTAGTTATGCCATGTTCACATGTGGCACTACACCCATGTAATATATGCCAATAAATCCCCCCTATAGTGGTAATGTGAACCTGTACAAGGTCAATAGCAGATTACTCACTGTAGGAGAGTAAGCCCAAAGCTTTGCGGAAAGCTTCAAACTTCTTTTGAGACAACGCCTTTGTGAACATATTTGCAACATTATCCTGTGTAGAGTAGTAAGATAATGTGATCTCCCCTGCATATATCCTCACCCTGACATAATGATAATGAATCTCGATGTGCCTAGTGCGTGCATGAAACACTGGGTTTTGTGCCACGGCTATAGCACTCTAACTAATACTGAGTATGGTAGTGGATGTCTATTACATATTAACCCTGCTTTTTGCAGTAGTGACACTTGCCCTTTTTCTTGGGCTTGCTTGCACCATTGTTAGCCTTTTGTGAAGACTGTCCCAAATCAGCCTTTACATGAAAATTGTTGTTGGCTTTTCCTTTGCTCTTGCTTGGGCAACAAAAGCCCCATCACTACCACGCATGACTCCGATCGTGCTCCTCCTGTAGCAACAAACTAACCAGCTCTTCAAACAAGATTGGTTCTGGGTTTCCCGGCATAGACAGAGTGTTTATTGATTGCAAGTGTTTCTTGGTATGAGTATTGACCTTGAGCGGATTTAGGTGGTGTTAGATTGGCCAGTTCCTCAGATAATGAGGCACTTTCGGGCATTCTTGGAATTCAGTCTTTCTAAAAATGTCAGTGAAGGATTATTCGAATTTGAATGTTTCTTTCGCAAACCTTTTTAAAGGACAGGGACGTTGTCACCAATTGGCCGACCATTTGGTCCATCTCCAGTTTTTGCGTCTCGTTCACTTGAGGCCAGGCCGGTGTCTCATGTGAAGAGGCCAGTATTTTACTGACATGGACGGGAGCCAGACTGGTGCCACCCGTGTATGACATGGACTGTGTTCGACCCATGGGATTGTCACGCCATGGAAGAGCCAGTATTCGTACCGTGTTTTGCCTATGGGACTGTCACACTCGTGCCTGGAACTGTGTCTTACCTATGGGACTGTCACTCCATAGGAAGACCGGGTCTTTATGTTTTTATGTCGTGCCAGTTTTGTGCCGATAGATATTTTGTACTTGTTCCATGAACGGGAGATATGTCCATGTTACTATTTGCACATGCACACATATTTTGCATGTTTGAAACTGTTTTCGCATGACATGTATTTGTGTGTTTGCCTGCTTGACGTGTTACTTACTGAGCGGGGACGCCTGCCAGTGAGTCGTGAAGTCTACTCTGTATTCTGACGAGTTTTGGTGCATGTGAACAGGTGGTAAGTATATGTTGTTTTTATTATTTTATTTCTAACCTTTAGTTTTATAAGGTTAAGTGTTCACATTCACTTAAAAGTGGGCACACCCTTTGGGCACCCACTTAGGGGCCAAGGTGGGGAGCCCCACTTGAGTGAGTGTGGGGGTGGGCATGGTCACCTACCCACACTCCTCACCCACATGCAAGCGTAGAGAAAACTCCACTCTAATTTTTATAAAAGAAAACCTTCCCTTTCAAGCGTGGGCATGATTCGCTTCCACCTTACGTGAGACAACCGGCGACTCTCTTTCCGGCGCATGCTTTCACTCAGGCGGCTGCTTCTGTACCCTCTGCTGCGGGCTGCGCCTGCCTCTCTACAGGCGGCTGATTATTGTTGCAGGTGGCTGCGCCTACACCATCTTCCCCCCTCCAGGACAGGCTGCGCATACCTCATCAGGCTGCAGCCTCAGGCGCCTGTGTAGAGCAGCCAGGCGTCGTTTTTTTCTCACAGGCGGCTGCGTGTACCTCAGCCCCTTCAGTAGGCGGCTGTCACCTCCAAAAGGCTGCACCGCTGCGCTGCCACCTCTCCTGCATGCGGCTGCTTCTACTCCCATACAGGCAACTACACCCTCTGCAAGCTGCGCCTGTTTTACCTGCAGGGCTGCCCACCATCCTCATAAGTGGCTGCCCTTTTCTCTTGCAAGCAGCTGTGGGTGTACACTCTCTTCATAATAGGCTGCTCCTCCACACCATCTTCTTCCCACGCTGCAGTCGGGTATCTTCTCCCTTGCAAGTGGGTACTCCTCCTCTCACAGCAGGCGGCTGTGGTCTCTTGCGGTGGTACTTGTCTTGGTGGTTCACCACGAGGTGACTATTCCTTCAACAAAGTGTCTTTTTCCTATTTTGAAAGAGGTTGCTCATCTTCTCCACCGGCGACTACAAGAAGACTTCACATCCCTTGGGTGGCTTCATCTTCTACACAAACACCACGGGTATTGGTTTTCTATCAGCCATCCACAAGTAAGTGAATTTCACATTTAAGTAAAGTATTTTGTGTTTAAATCTGATAAGGGATTCCCGACTCCCCATACAGCCAACACCCGTTCGGTGCCGGGTTGTCCAAGCTCTATTGGAGAACCTCGGTCCAAAGGTGCTGAGATCGGGAGAGCCAGGCATTAGTACGAGAGCGCCTGTCTGTGCGTGGTCTCGGAACACCAGTGTGGCGCTCTCCGCAGAGTCCAGTGAAAGCACAGGACCGTAGAGATTGGACTACACTAGTGGTCGTTCTGCTTCGAGCTTCTACATCGAAATTCGACTTCGAGCCTATTTGTTTGGTACTATTTTCATATGTACATGGACATCATCTGGTTCTTGGAGCCCATGGAGCATTGCATTTATTAAATACTCCCAATAAATATATCATATATTGAGGGGGGGGTCGGCCCGTTCCGGCCCCAGTGCTGGTGTCCATCTTTCCATTTCATTTCATTTCAATTTCAAGTTGTATTAAGTTGTCCATTTTAAATTTGTGGTTTTAAAGTTGTGCTATTAAGCGTGTGGGTGTCCAACGGAGTCTTTCCCACTTGACAAGATCGGTTTCATTGGTATCAGAGCACGGTTGTTTCCCTCTTCCTAGTGGGGAAACAAACCTGTGTACTGGACATCCCGCTTTTAGCAAACTTAAAACACAATGGACAGCCAAGGCAACCCTTTGGAAGTGCCTAATTCGAGGAGTCCATCTAGTGCCTCTCGTGGGTCTGATGCCCTGCGAGGTAAAGACAAGCTCCTTGAAAGGGTTATTGATAGTGAATCAAAACTGTCTCCAGGAAAGACAGTTATGCTTGAACAAGAGCCTGATGCTATGAGGGCTGAAATGGAACATATGAGAAAACTTTTGCAGGCTCAAGAGCAAGAGTTAAAGTTTTTACATGAAGATCCCCATCTACAAAGTGCTATTGAAGCCAGGAAGGCTGATGCTATGGTAGATGTAACTTTTGAATCAATGGCACAGGAAGTGGGCAAGAAGCCAAGGGAGTTGGCACTTGCCTACCTCCTCCGCAAAGGTGATATTAAAGAGGGGGATGACGGAGAGCTGAAATTCAAAAATCCACCTCGTTTGAAGCATGGAGATCCCGCATCTCAAAGGCTGAAATCTTTTATGCAAAAGGAAGAGGTGACAGTCACCTCTCGACATGCATCTTCTCCACAAGACAAAAAGCCTGACAGATATATGTATGCCAGTGCTCATGGAGGGCATGAAAGTCACATGCATGCAAGACATGTATCTCATGGTGACAGGTCTGCTTCTAGAAAAATTTTGCCTTCTGAGTTGTCTCATGAAGAGACATTGCCATATGCAGGTAAGTCACATGCATCTGAGTTTCGAGTTCGTGGAGCACATGCCACCGTGCCTCATGAAACTTCTATGACGGCCCATGGAGCCCATGCAGATAGGGCTAGCCCGTTGGATAAGGGGAAAAGAAAAAGAGAAGACTATAAGCCTTATGCTAGGAAGCTCAAGGAATTCAAAGCAGGTGATAAATCTGTCAAATTTGATGTCTTTCATGGAGAACATGATGCTTCTAAGGTGTTAGCATTTGTGGCATAGTTCGACATTGCTTTTAGCGATGAGGACTTTACTGAAAAGTCACAAGTACACCATGCTAGCATGTTTTTGAAAGGGACTGCTGCTCATTGGTGGATCACTAAAAAGATCACCAAGGATCCCATCTCCACTTGGAGGAATTCAAAGAGAGATTCTATGCTCAGTTTTTGCCACCAAATGCAGAGCAAACTCTCACTCAAAAGTGGGACAGGTTGGAGCAAAGAGACAATGAAAGCGTGCAACAGTATATTAACAAGTTCTGGAAAGTGTTGCTGGAAGTGACTCCCTTTATGCAAATCACTGAGGATGAAAGAAAGAGGAAGTTTCGTTATGCACTGCAGGATGAAAGAAAGAGGAAGTTTCGTTATGCACTGCAACCAGCATATCGATCAGGCATTGAATTGCACCCGAAACATACGTTGCAACAGCTCACAGCTTCTGCTCTTGCTACGGAGCAATTGGTGCTCAAGATTAAACAGGATCAAGGAGCTTCAAAGGGGAAGGACGAGGCTGTCCCAAATCAGCAAAAGGGTGGACAGCCACCTAAAAAGAACTTCCGGGAGTCCTACAAGGGTGGTAAAGCCGAAAATAACACATCTAAAGATCAGGGCCCAAGAAAGAACAAATTCGGCTTAACTCCGGAGCAAAGAGAGCAATATGCCAAGGATGGAAAATGCTTTTCTTGTGGTAGCAAAGACCACATGTTTCGACAATGCCCAGATCGCAAACCAAAGCACGAGGACAAGCACACCAAAGCTAATGTACATGCAGTTCCTGATGTGCAAGGAAATACAGGTCATGATGCAAAAGAGCGAATGGTTTGCAAGGCTTGGGGGCAAATCAAGGATCAGCCCGCACTATTCATGTTTGATGACTGTGCAACTGACAACTTCATCTCTATGCAAACGGCAGCTGCATTGGGTATTGAGGTTAAGAACATGGGACCTCAGATTGAAGCCAAAGCTGCATTTATTGGTAAAGAGGTGCAGGTTACCCCTTTGATAGGAAAGTTGCACATCCATATCCAGGGCTACCTTGATAATGAGCATTTCCTAGTTGCTCCACTGAATGGATGTGATATATTGTTGGGCAAGCCGTGGCACCATAGGCTTGAGCCCCGCAAAGACTACAAGTCTAATATGATTTCTTTTATGCATAAAGGCCGCATGCATTTTATTGATGCTGGCAAAGAAGGGGATTCCATCCCACTTGTATCACACATCCAAATTAATAAAGCAATGAAAAAGAGTCTTTCAGCGTACTTGGTTTTTGTGCGTGATAGTCTTGTGCCAAATCATCAAAATGTGGATGCTATGTCTAATGATAGGCTGAATTTTCTTAATGCATTCAACGACTGTTTTGCTGACTCGTTGCCAGGTGAATTATCTCCCCAAAGGCCCGGAGATCATCGCATAAATCTTGTGCCAGGTAGTTCTCCACCCAACAAACCCGCATACCGAGTGAGTGCTGCACAACAAGAAGAAATCATGAAGCAGGTAAACGAGCTTTTAGAGAAAGGTTTGGTTCAGTCCAGTTCTTCACCTTACTGCTCTCCTGTGCTTCTTGTTCAAAAGAAGGACGGATCATTCCGTATGTGTGTGGACTATAGAGCTTTGAACAAGCTTACCGTCAAGAACAGATTCCCAATTCCACGTATTGATGATATTTTGGATAAGCTTGATGGTTCGGCTTGTTTTAGCAGACTTGATTTGAAGAGTGGTTATCACCAGATACGCGTGGTGCCACAAGATGTCCATAAGACTGCATTCAGGACAGCCTTCGGATTATATGAAATCTTGGTAATGCCTTTTGGTCTCACCAATGCTCCTGCTACTTTTAATCGTATGATGGATAGGATATTCAGACTCCATCGCAAGTTCACAGGAGTCTTCTTTGGGGGATGTCACCAATTGGCCGACCATTTGGTCCATCTCCAGTTTTTGCGTCTCGTTCACTTGAGGCCAGGCCGGTGTCTCATGTGAAGAGGCCAGTATTTTGCTGACATGGACGGGAGCCAGACTGGTGCCACCCGTGTGTTAGCAGGATGGCGTCGTATGGACGGGAGCCAGACTGGTGCCACCCGTGTATGACCTGGACTGTGTTCGACCCATGGGATTGTCATGCCATGGAAGAGCTAGTATTCGTGCCGTGTTTTGCCTATGGGACTGTCACACCATAGGGAGACTCGTGCCTGGAACTGTGTCTTACCTATGGAACTGTCACTCCATAGGAAGACCGGGTTTTTATGTTTTTATGTCGTGCCAGTTTTGTGCCGACAGATATTTTGTACTTGTTCCATGAACGGGAGATATGTCCATGTTACTATTTGCACATGCACACATATTTTGCATGTTTGAAACTGTTTTCGCATGACATGTATTTGTGTGTTTGCCTGCTTGACGTGTTACTTACTGAGCGGGGACGCCTGCCAGTGAGTCGTGAAGTCTACTCTGTATTCTGACGAGTTTTGGTGCATGTGAACAGGTCGTAAGTATATGGTACATGTTGTTTTTATTATTTTATTTCTAACCTTTAGTTTTATAAGGTTAAGTGTTCACATTCACTTAAAAGTGGGCACCCCCTTTGGGCACCCACTTAGGGGCCAAGGTGGGGAGCCCCACTTAAGTGAGTGTGGGGGTGGGCATGGTCACCTACCCACACTCCTCACCCACATGCAAGCGTAGAGAAAACTCCACTCTAATTTTTATAAAAGAAAACCTTCCCTTTCAAGCGTGGGCATGATTCGCTTCCACCTTACTGTTAGCACTTTCATCCCCAGTTTCTGCTCTTTATGGTGCCCATTTGGTCCCCTTTTGTATGGCCCTTGCTTGTGGGCTGGCCACCCCTTTTTTACTATTTTTCTAGGATTTTTCCCAGCCATTCTGGCATTTTTCCAGTAGGCCATGTCCAACAGCTCCAGTCGGCCTGTTTATGAGCTCCAGTCGGCCAGCACTTCCCCACTATAAATAGTGGGTGCTGGCCTCTCATTTTTCATTGAGTCTTGTACTTATTTGCTCCCTCACTTATGAGACTATCACTGTCTCTTGCTTGGGACTGTTTTGGTTCAGTATATTCAGCATAGTTTGCTCCATATCTCTCTCTCTCTTGCACTCTCTGTTCAGCACATTCTAGTGCCACTCTGCTTCCGCTCTGTGCACTCTTTCATGGTATCATCGCTCCAGGTTTAGCAACCTTTCTGCTGCCCCAGATTCAGCCCTGTTTTCAGCACCTTCTCCTCTGAGTTTTCTTCCAGATCCATAGCTTTTGCTGCTGCATTTTCTGGACAGCACTCTGCTGGTCGTTTTTTCTTCAGATTGGCTTCACCGATTCAGCCGTCTAGCTCTTGTAGATCAGCGTTTCATTGCCCACTTGGAGATTGGACTGCAGGTGGCCTGTTTTCTACAGGACAGCACTTGTTCAATGCTGCGTTTTCCTCTCCAGTGGTCCTTTCCCTTTGCAGAGGGGGCTTGTGGTGTTGCAGGCTTTGGTGGCACTCTTGGTACCTGTGGAGGACACCTTTTCTTCAGAGTTTGTGCATTTCTTGAGATTGAGCCCAAGCTCTTGTGATGGCTGCTCCCACTTCTCTTCATATGTTTGCTGAGTCTGACAAGTTGGATGGTTCCAACTACACCCTATGGAAGGTGAAGGTGAAATCGGCCTTGCGTGGCGTGGATCTCTGGGATTGGCTTGTTACACCAGCCAATGCCACCCCTCCCACCCTTGCTTCCGGTGGTGTGACTCAGGCACAGATTGATGTTTGGCAGTCAAATGATCGACGTGCTTTCTCCTTCCTGATGTTGAACTGTCAGGATGTTGTTCTCTCTCATGTGCGTCCAGCAGATGCTGCACATGAAGTTTGGAAGGCTTTTGCAGATCTCTATGAGATTAAGTCTCCGGGTTGGATTTTGGCATTGGAAAAGCAACTTATAAACTTATCAGTTTCTGCGTTTCCATCTTTATCTGCTTTCATCTCAAAGATGAAAGATCTCCGGGACGAGCTTGCTGTTTGTGGCAAGGACATCTCCACAGAGGATATGGCTATTCGGCTGCTCTCCAAACTTCCAGAGCGGTTTGATGCATACTTTCAGTCTCTGGTTTCTTCTCCTCGTCCTGTTCCAGTTACTTGGGAGGAAGTTCTCCCCTCCATTATGCAGATTGAGTCTCGCTTTGAGGAGCGGACTGGCACCTCCGGTGGCGCTGATGGAGCTTTGGCAGCACGAGATAAAGGGAAGTCTCAACAAAAGAAAGGTAAAGGGGGTTCTGACAAGAACTCCAAGGATTCCGATAAGGATAAAGACAACAAATCTTCAAAGAATAAGGACATTGAATGTCATTATTGTGGCAAGAAGGGTCACAAGTCACCCCAATGTCACAAGAAGAAGCGTGATGAAGCAGCAAAGAACTCTTCCTCAACGGCGGTGTCTCAACCCAAGAAGGATGATGGAATTCTTCTCTTAGCAGGTACTTGGCGTATACTTGCTCTTGTGACTTCTCACTCACGGTCTTGGATTGTTGATAGTGGTGCTACTGCTCATATGACACCCCATCGAGATTGGTTCGAGGACTTCACTGCCAGATCAGGCGAGATCACTCTAGGTGATTCTTCTTCTGTGCCAGTGCATGGTCATGGCACTCTCCCCAAAGAGGTACTTCTCTGACGTTCTGTATATTCCAGATTTGGCTTTTAACCTTTTGTCAGTGAGTGCTCTTACAGCTCAGGGTGCGGAGGTGATTTTTTCTCGTTATGAGATTACCATTCGTGATAAAGCCACTGGTAGCATCTTGGCTCTGGGAGTCCAAGATAGTGGCCTCTACAAACTGACCGCTCTGCTTTCTTCTGGTGCTTCTTCTGCTCTTTGGCATGCTCGGTTTGGCCATTTGAGCTATCAGCTTCTGCAGCGAGCTTCAAAGGATGGGTTGGTTGATGGATTACCAACCATCAAGGCTCCGTCTTCTGCTTGTTCCTCTTGTTTACAGGGGAAGCAGCACCGAGCCGCCTTTCTGAAGGAGGCGATACACAGATCTTCGACATCACTTGCTCTCATTCATGCAGACTTATGTGGTCCTATGAGTACCGCGTCTTTGAGAAAGGCGTTGTACATGCTCGTGATGGTGGATGATTTTACCAGATATACTTGGGTTTTCTTTCTGAAGACCAAGGATGAGACTTTTCATCACTTCTGTGATTGGAAAGCCGAGGTGGAAAAAGAGACCGGTCACTCAATCAAGGCTCTCAGGACCGATGGAGGGGGTGAGTTTACATCCCAAGAGTTTCAGCAATATTGCAAGATACATGGCATTCGGAGACAGCTTACTACAGCATATACTCCATCTCAGAATGGAGTTGCCGAGAGGAAGAATAGGACCATTATGGAGATGGCCCGTGCTATGCTTGAGCATTCTTCACTACCTCGACGTTTCTGGGCTGAGGCGGCTTCCACTGCTGTCTACATTCAGAATAGGTCTCCTACTGCTGCTCTTCCCGACAAAACTCCATATGAGGCTTTCCATGGTGAGAAGCCCTCCGTTGTTCATTTCCGGATATTTGGATGTACCGCGTATGTTCATGTGCCTAAGGAGCACCGCTCCAAGTTGGACTCGAAGTCTCAGCGCATGACTTTTCTCGGATACAGCACTGTGTCCAAGGCATATCGTCTTTATGATCCTCAAGCCGGTAAAGTTGTTGTGAGCCGTGATGTGGTGTTCGATGAGACTCCTACATCTTCAGAGGGGGGTGGTGAGCTTCTTCTTCCTGCACCTCCTTCTCCTCCTCCTCCTCCTCCTCCTGCTCCCGCTGTTACTGTTACACCTCCAGCTGAGGATTCTCAGTCAGATGATGATGACCCTGCTCCTCCTCCGGCGAGTTCGAGCAGATCTGTACCTGGTTGGTATTATCAGACAGTTCGTGACTCTGGGTTACGTGAGCTTCCTTTTGCTCCTCCGCCTGGTTCTCTTCAGCGTTCTTCCAGAGTTACAGGAAAACAAATTCATGAGGGCACCATTTGGTTCCCTTTTGTATGGCCCTTGCTTGTGGGCTGGCCACCCCTTTTTTACTATTTTTATGGGATTTTTCCCAACCATTCTGGCATTTTTCCAGTAGGCCATGTCCAACAGCTCCAGTCGGCCTGTTTATGAGCTCCAGTCGGCCAGCACTTCCCCACTATAAATAGTGGGTGCTGGCCTCTCATTTTTCATTGAGTCTTGTACTTATTTGCTCCCTCACTTATGAGACTATCACTGTCTCCTGCTTGGGACTGTTTTGGTTCAGTATATTCAGCATAGTTTCCTCCATATCTCTCTCTCTCTTGCACTCTCTGTTCACCACATTCTAGTGCCACTCTGCTTCCGCTTTGTGCACTCATTCACTTACGTGAGACAACCGGCGACACTCTTTCTGGCGCATGCTTTCATTCAGGCGGCTGCTTCTGTACCCTCTGCTGCTGGCTGCGCCTGCCTCTCTACAGGCGGCTGATTATTGTTGCAGGTGGCTGCGCCTACACCATCTTCCCCCTACAGGACAGGCTGCGCATACCTCATCAGGCTGCAGCCTCAGGCGCCTGTGTACAGCAGCCAGGCGTCGTTTTTTTCTCACAGGCGGCTGTGTGTACCTCAACCCCTTCAGTAGGCGGCTGTCACCTCCAAAAGGCTGAACTGCTACGCTGCCACCTCTCCTGCAACAGCAGGCGGCTGCTTCTACTCCCATACAGGAAACTACACCCTCTGCAGGCTGCGCCTGTTTTACCTGCAGGGCTGCCCACCATCCTCATAAGTGGCTGCCCTTTTCTCTTGCAAGCAGCTGTGGGTGTACACTCTCTTCATAACAGGCTGCTGCTCCACACCATCTTCTTCCCACGCTGCAGTCGGGTATCTTCTCCCTTGCAAGTGGGTACTCCTCCTCTCACAGCAGGCGGCTGTGGTCTCTTGCGGTGGTACTTGTCTTGGTGGTTCACCACTATTTTGAAAGAGGTTGCTCATCTTCTCCACCGGCGACTACAAGAAGACTTCACATCCCCTGGGTGGCTTCATCTTCTACACAAACACCACGGGTATTGGTTTTCTATCAGCCATCCACAAGTAAGTGAATTTCAGATTTAAGTAAAGTATTTTGTGTTTAAATCTGATAAGGGATTCCCGACTCCCTATACGGCCAACACCCGTTCGGTGCCAGGTTGTCCAAGCTCTATTGGAGAACCTCGGTCCAAAGGTGCTGAGATCGGGAGAGCCAGGCGTTAGTACGAGAGCGCCTGTCTGTGCGTGGTCTCAGAACACCAGTGTGGCGCTCTCCGCGGAGTCCAGTGAAAGCACAGGACCGTAGAGATTGGACCACACTAGTGGTCGTTCTGCTTCGAGCTTCTACATCGAAATTCGACTTCGAGCCTATTTGTTTGGTACTGTTTTCACATGTACATGGACATCATCTAGTTCTTGGAACCCGTGGAGCATTGTATTTATTAAATACTCCCAATAAATATATCATATATTGAGGGGGGGGGTCGGCCCGTTCCTGCCCCAGTGCTGGTGTCCATCTTTCCATTTCATTTCATTTCAATTTCAAGTTGTATTAAGTTGTCCATTTCAAATTTGTGGTTTTAAAGTTGTGCTATTAAGCGTGTGGGTGTCCAACGGAGTCTTTCCCACTTGACGGGATCGATTTCATACGTAAATCCAATAGTCCTATTACTTGGAGTAAGAGGCTTGACAAGGCTTTACATACTCTCAAGCTTAAGGTGAAGGAAGCCCCTATTTTAGCCTCACTGGATCTTGGCCAACCATTTGTGGTTGAGACTGATGGCAGTGATTACGCAATAAGGGTCCCCTTATTCCAAGGGGGCAACTGGGGCATTTGAAAGCAAGAAGCTTGATGATAACCAAGTCAGGTGGAATACTTAGGAGAAAGAATTGTATGCGGTTATATATGCATTGAAAATTTGGAGTCATTATAGTTAGAATTTGTGCATCTCAATGTTTTGGGGATCTACTATTTATTTGGTATTTTATCTATTTTCTCCTATTTATTTTGTCCAGGGCCAGTCGGCCAGCCCTAGAGGCAGTCGGCTAGGTCCCTACTGCACTATATAAGGAGTTCCCCATTATTCACTCATTTATCCATTTCCCTTGCACATAGTTCAACACTCAGTTGCTGGCCATTGCCATTGTAAAGTTTTACTACAGTTATAAAAGGTGATCTTGTCCAACTCTGTCAATCTCCTTTGCACTCTCTCATATGTTTACTGCAGTTTCAGCCATCTCTCTTCAGCGTTTGTCTCCTAGATCAGCCCCAAACAGTGGCTGCGTTTTCTGGTCCAGCCAGCCCTTCTTGCTGCCGGCCAGTTTGTTGGCTGCGTTTTCTCCTACAAAGGCAAGCCGGCCTGGTTTTCTGGCTGCGTTTTCTTCTGCAGAGGCAAGCGTTGGAGTTTTGGCTGCAAATTCTGTTCCGGCATCAGATTTGGTGAGTTCTCTTGCATGTGGAGTTGCCAGACAAGTGGCTGTACATTTCCTTCTTCCTCCACGAGTCCCTGCCCTTCTGGTAGGAGGTTCCCGATGGTTTCTTGGCCTGTTTTGCTGCTGTCCAGCCTCCTTCTCTCTCAGGTTTGAGAGGGGGCTGATTGTTCCTAGTGCCTCGCTTCGTTGGAAAGCACTTGAGAGGAGTGTTTGAGAGCTGAGATTTGTTCTTTGTTGCTATGGATATGGCTCCCCCCTATACGAACAAGGATGACAAGTTGAAAGGACCCAACTATGCTCATTGGAAGCTTCAGATGCGGATCTGGTTCATCCATAAGGGTTTGTGAGACATTGTTCAGGGAACTGAAAGGAAGCTCGAGCGTCCTCAAAACTCTAGGCGGTGGACTCAAGATCAAGAGGATGAATTTGCTGTGGAATTACAAGACTGGGAGAATCGGGACTCGAAGGTGCATTATGTGCTTGTGCAGACCATCACCGAGGAGGTCTCACCGGCAATGCGAACTCTCACCAGTGCCCATCAAGTATGGTCGAAATTGGAGGATCTCTTTGCTCGAGATTCATCGATGAGGGCAGTTACCTTGCAAGGGCAGCTCTACGGCTTGTTATTTCCTGAAGGCAATTTAATGTAGTCTTTTCTCATGAAGGCCAAGGTTATCCATGACCAGTTACTGGCTATGGGTGCTCCTTTAGGCTTTGTCCTCTTCTCAGCTGGCTGCTCTTATCCTCACCAAGCTTCCCCCGGACTATGATGTGATTTCTCGATCTTTGCGGTGCTAGGTCGCATCCACTCAGTTGGATTTTGATGATCTTAGCTCCCTTCTTTTGGAGGAGGAGTCCGTTCTCATCTCACAGGGTAAATTGAAGGTGTCAGTCAATAGTTCTAACCAGGCACTTTCCTCAGTTCAAAAGAAAGGTCAAAGTCACTGCTTTACTTGTGGAAAAAGAGGCCATCTGTCCAAAGATTGTTTGTCCAAGAAGGACAAGACCAAGGGCAAGACTTCATCTCAGAGAAAAGACAAAGAAATGACACAGGATAGTGATACAGATTCTAGTACCACTTCTAGGGCTCCCAAGGTGCTTCCGGCTCAGGAGACCCCAAATGGTGTGCTTCTCTAGTACACATGAAGTTTCCCCCCATGTGCTTCTAGCCAGAAGAGGCTTGTGGGCGGAAGAGGGGGCTGATTCATAGTTCATAACATTCGCGTTTGCTTCATGAAGCAAACGTTTGCAACATACGCCTTTGAAACTCGTGTTTCATACGTGCTTTTTTTTATAAATGTTTTTTCTAAGGTTTTACGTTTGTTGAAAGTTGCTACCTTTTTTTTATCGAAAATCGGTCCACACAATGAGCATTTATGTAACTTGTAAGTTGTAACTTTGTAAGTTTTTATAATGGAACTTGGAGAGCTTGAGTTTACAATGTATATTTGTATCTATTTGTCTAAATCTCGTCCTTTCTATGAGGTATTATATTGGTCACGTATGTTACTCGGCCCGAACCTCAAACATACTCCAAACATTCTTACATCCCCGAATGTGTATGCGTTTGCTAAACGTATGTTATGAACTATGGACTGATTACAGCTCCACCTACTGGTGCATGGGGATCGTGATTCGGAGTTCCAAGCGTTAGACATCTGGCAAGACTTGGTTATATTCGGTACAACAAAGATTATGAACTGGATCTATTCCAAGTTCATTGTTCGAGGCTTTTGGGACGTGATGTGTTCCGTCCACTGTTGGGGATTATGGACGCGGTGTGTCCAGCAACTCATCATCTATTTTTGGAGTTCACTGCACACTTGTGTAGGAATTCGTGGCCAAGCAAAGTTCCTTGTTGTTCGTGGTGGTGGCATCTTGTTTCGAGGAAACAGGTTGGCGGGTGCTCTCTCCGAGGTGAATCCAGTATTCACAGTGCTGGAGGGTCCATGGTTGCATCTTCATCGACTTGTTCGCGGTGCACACTATGAGTTGCAGAGAGGGGGTGTTAGAATTTGTGCATCTCAGTGTTTTGGGGATCTACTATTTATTTAGTATTTTATCTATTTTCTCCTATTTATTTTGTCCAAGGCTAGTCGGCCAGGTCCCTACTGCACTATATAAGGAGTTCCACGTTATTCACTCATTTATCCATTTCCCTTGCACATAGTTCAACACTCAGTTGTTGGCCATTGCCATTGTAAAGTTTTACTGCTGTTATAAAAGGTGATCTTGTCCAACTCTCTCAATCTCCTTTGCACTCTCTCATATGTTTACTATTTATGCTTCCGCCTGTGCTATCTCCTTCAATTATCTGTATGGATCCAAATTTGTTGTCTTGATCGACCATGAGTCGATCAAGTACATTTGTGATAGACCTGAGTTGAGAGGGAGGAAGACACGGTTGGCAAAGCTTATGTAGGATTTTGATATAGAGATTCAGTATAGGAAGTGAAACTTGAGCCGCTTTGAGTTAGATTGGAGAGGCGAGTCCTTTGAGTTTCACCGATATTAGAGCCGACTTGGATGATACCCGAAGAGGGCTATGTCGAACCAATGGGCATTTCAATCAGTATTGGCAGCAAGTTCAGACAAGGAGCTCCATAGTTTTAGACCAAGACTCAGCGGTTGTACCACCTCTTAAAATGGCTGGTACTCAGAATTTGATCCGGAATGCATTATTGTTCCCGGATGATCAAGTCTGTGTAGTACGAGATTGTGCTGAAATTAAGAAGAAGGTTCTTTATGAATGTCATGATTCTCCTATAGCGGGTCATCCGGATGTTTTAGTGGCCTCAGGGTAGATCGGTAACTTCAATGCTCAGAAATCAGCAATCATTCACAATGAGAATAACGCACAAAACTGAAAGTAGATGTGCAAAAGAGAGAGAGAGAGAGAGAGAGAGAGAGAGAGAGAGAAGAGGACACAGTATTGGGTCCCGAATACCCTCTGTAGGGCCCCCAAAACGAATGGTGTATTTGCTTTTATTAGAATGATGCAAAATCTGAAAATAAAAGACTGACTTGACCTGTTTTGGCTGAGATGAATCTCTGCCCTTAACCTTCAACCTTCACCCTTGCATTAGCTTCTCCCTTGGCTGTCCAGGCCCTTGAGTAGCTACAGCACTTTGTGAAATATGAGACGATAGAAACGCTTGGTAGGGCTGGGTATTTATATCCCCTCACATATCCAGTCGGCCAACTTAACCATAGGCGGCCAGCACTTTTCTTTTCCACGACTAGATAAAGTAGCAACTTATGCTAATAAAACTCAACGTTTTCACACGTACAATGCTATCCAGCCTGCGCTTATGCCCTGGCTAGGTGTCCAGGTTACTGGGCAGCCAAATGCAACTAGTGTGGGGCTGCCCCACTGTCACCAATTGGCCGACCATTTGGTCCATCTCCAGTTTTTGCATCTCGTTCACTTGAGGCCAGGCCGGTGTCTCATGTGAAGAGGCCAGTATTTTTGCTGACATGGACGGGAGCCAGACTGGTGCCACCCGTGTATGACCTGGACTGTGTTCGACCCATGGGATTGTCACGCCATGGAAGAGCCAGTATTCGTGCCGTGTTTTGCCTATGGGACTGTCACACCATAGGGAAACTCGTGCCTGGAACTGTCTTACCTATGGGCCTGTCACTCCATAGGAAGACCAAGTTCTTATGTTTTACGTCGTGCCAGTTTTGTGCCGACAAATATTTTGTACTTGTTCCATGAACGGGAGATATGTCCATGTTACTATTTGCACATGCACACATGTTTTGCATGTTTGAAACTGTTTTCGCATGACATGTATTTTTGTGTTTGCCTACTTGACGTGTTACTTACTGAGCGGGGACGCCTGCCAGTGAGTCGTGAAGTCTGCTCTGTATTCTGACGAGTTTTGGTGCATGTGAACAGGTGATAAGTATATTGCACATGTTTTAATGTTTCATTTTCTAACCCTTTGTTTTATAAGGTTTAATGTTCACACACACTTAAAAGTGGGCACCCCCTTTGGGCACCCACTTAGGGGCCAAGGTGGGGAGCCGCACTTAAGTGTGTGTGGGGGTGGGTGCATGGTCACCTGCCCACACTCCCAAAGAGCTGGCCGCCCACATGCAAGCGTGGGGAGCCAGCCAGCACATTTAGTTTTACTCCTCCTCCAACCTTAATAAAAGAAGCCGGCGACCACCTTTGAGATAGACGAGTTTGGTGCGCCTCCATCACCTTGCGCTCCATCGTTTGCTGACGGCGCATCGTTTGCTGACGGCTGAGCAAACTCAAAGGCTGCACTTTCTCTTTCGGCTGCATCTAGGCGACTATAGCTACACCACATGCGGCTGTTACTTCAGCCCTGAAAACGACTATTCCACGCTGGTCCAACAGGCTGCGCCTGTTTACTTGCTGCAAGCGGCCAAAACAGGCACACAACCAGGCAGCTGAGGCCTATAGGCGTGGTTGAATTTTCTGCACTACTGGTTGCTGCGCAGCCTACTACAGCAGCCAACTGCGTAACCATCACCAGCAGGTTAGTGGTCATTCTGCTTCGAGTATCTACTTCGAACGTCGACTTCGAGCCTATTTGTTTGGTACTGTTTTCATATGTACATGGACATCATCTGGTTCTTGGAACCCATGAAGCATTGTATTTGTTAAATACTCCCAATAAATATATCATATATTGAGGGGGGGGGTCGGCCCGTTCCGGCCCCAGTGCTGGTGTCCATCTTTCCATTTCATTTCATTTCAAATTCAAGTTGTATTAAGTTGTTCGTTTCAAATTGTGGTTTTAAAGTTGTGCTATTAAGCGTGTGGGTGTCCAACGGAGTCTTCCCACTTGACGGGATCGGTTTCATTGGTATCAGAGCACGGTTGTTTCCCTCTTCCTAGTGGGGAAACGAACCTGTGTACTGGACATCCCGCTTTTAGCACACTTTAAACACAATGGACAGCCAAAGCAACCCTTTGGAAGGGGTCCATCTAGTGCCTCTCGTGGGTCTGATGCCCTGCGAGGAAGACACAAACCCCTTGAAAGGGTTAATGATAGTGAATCAAAGGGTCAACTGTCTCCAGGAAAGACAGTCATGCTTGAACAAGAGCCTAATGCTATGAGGGCTGAAATGGAACATATGAGAAAACTTCTGCAGGCTCAAGAGCAAGAGTTAAAGTTTTTGCATGAAGATCCCCATGTGCAAAGTGCTATTGAAGCCAGGAAGGCTGATGCAATGGTAGATGTAACTTTTGAGTCTATGGCTCGGGAACTGGGCAAGAAACCAAGGGAGTTGGCACTTGCCTACCTTCTCCGCAAAGGTGATATTAAAGAGGGGGATGACGGAGAGCTGAAATTCAGAAATCCACCTCGTTTGAAGCATGGAGATCCCGCATCTCAAAGGCTGAAATCTTTAATGCAAAAGGAAGAGGTGACAGTCACCTCTCGACATGCATCTTCTCCACAAGGCACTAAGCCTGACAGATATATGTATGCCAGTGCTCATGGAGGGCATGAAAGTCACATGCATTCAAGATATGTATCTCTTGGTAAGGGTGACAGGTCTGCTGCTAGAAAAATTTTGCCTTCTGAGTTGTCTCATGGAGAGACACTGCCTTATGCAGGTAAGTCACATGCATCTGAATTTCAAGTTCGTGGAGCACATGCCACCGTGCCTCATGAAACTTCTATGACGGCCCATGGAGCCCATGCAGATAGGGCTGCCCCGTTGGACAAGGGGAAAAGAAAAAGAGAAGACCATGAGCCTCATGCCAGAAAGCTCAAGGAATTCAAAGCAGGTGACAAATCTGTTAAATTTGATGTTTTTCATGGTGAACATGATGCTTCTAAAGTGTTAGCATTTGTGGCACAGTTCGACATTGCTTTTAGTAACGAGGACTTTACTGAAAAGTCAAAGGTACGCCATGCTAGCATGTTTTTGAAAGGCACTGCTGCTCATTGGTGGATCACTGAAAAGATCACCAAGGATCCCATTTCCACTTGGAAGGAATTTAAAGACAGATTCTATGCTCAGTTTTTGCTTACCAAGGATCCCATTTTCACTTGGAAGGAATTTAAAGACAGATTCTATGCTCAGTTTTTGCCACCAAATGCGGAGCAAATTCTCACTCAAAAGTGGGACAGGCTGGAACAAAGAGACAATCAAAGCGTGCAACAGTATGTTAACAAGTTCTGGAAAGTGTTGCTGGAAGTGACTCCCTTTATGCAAATCACTGAGGATGAAAGAAAGAGGAAGTTTCGTTCTGGACTGCAACCAGCATATCGTTCGGGCATAGAGTTGCACCCGAAACATACTTTGCAACAACTCACAGCTTCTGCTCTTGCTACGGAGCAATTGGTGCTCAAGATTAAGCAGGATCAAGGAGGTTCAAAGGGGAAAGACAAGGCTGTCCCAAATCTGCAAAAGGGTGGACAGCCACCTAAAAAGAACTTCCGGCAGCCCTACAAGGGTGGTAAAGCTGAAAATAACACATCTAAAGATCAGGGCCCAAGGAAGAACAAATTCGACTTAACCCCGGAGCAAAGAGAGCAATATGCCAAGGATGGAAAATGCTTTTCTTGTGGTAGCAAAGACCACATGTTTCGACAATGCCCAGATCGCAAACCAAAGCACGAGGACAAGCACACCAAGGTTAATGTACATGCAATTCCTGATGTGCAAGGAAATACAAGTCATGATGCAAAAGAGCGAATGGTTTGCAAGGCTTGGGGGCAAATCAAGGATCAGCCCGCCTTATTCATGTTTGATGACTGTGCAACTGACAACTTCATCTCTATGCAAAGGGCAGCTGCATTGGGTATTGAGGTTGAGAACATGGGACCTCAGATTGAAGCCGAAGCTGCATTTATTGGTAAAGAGGTGCAGGTTACCCCATTGATAGGGAAGTTGCGCATCCATATCCAGGGCTACCTTGATAATGAGCATTTCCTAGTTGCTCCACTAAATGGATGTGATGTATTGTTGGGCAAGCCGTGGCACCATAGGCTTGAGCCCCGCAAAGATTACAAGTCCAATATGATTTCTTTTATGCATAAAGGCCGCATGCATTTTATTGATGCTGGCAAAGAAGGGGATTCCATCCCACTTGTATCACACATCCAAATTAATAAAGCAATCAAAAAGAGTCTTTCTGCGTACTTGGTTTTTGGGCGAGATAGCCTTGTGTCAAATCATCAAAATGTGGATGCTATGTCTAATGATAGGCTGAATTTTCTTTATGCATTCAACGACTATTTTGCTGATTCATTGCCAGGAGAATTACCTCCCCAAAGGCCTGAAGATCATCGTATAGATCTTGTGCCAGGTAGTTCTCCACCCAACAAACCCGCATACCAAGTGAGTGCTGCACAACAAGAAGAAATCATGAAGCAATTAAACGAGCTTTTAGAGAAAGGTTTGGTACAGCCCAGTTCCTCACCTTACTGCTCCCCTGTGCTTCTTGTTCAAAAGAAGGACGGATCATTCCGTATGTGTGTGGACTATAGAGCTTTGAACAAGCTTACCATCAAGAGCAGATTCCCAATTCCGCGAATTGATGATATCTTGGATAAGCTTGATGGCTCAGCCTGCTTTAGCAGACTTGATTTGAAGAGTGGTTATCACCAGATACGCATGGTGCCACAAGATGTCCATAAGATTGCATTCAGGACAACCTTCGGATTATATGAATTCTTGGTAATGCCTTTTGGTCTCACCAATGCTCCTGCTACTTTTAATCGTATGATGGATAGGATATTCCGACCCCATCGCAAGTTCACAGGAGTCTTCTTTGATGATATCTTGGTTTTCTCCAAGAATGAGCAGGAACACAGAACTCATTTGGTCACAGTGTTCGAAGAGTTGCGGAAGCATAAACTTTTCGTCAATGCCAAGAAAAGTGAGTTTTTCCTTTCAGAGATTCATTATTTGGGTCATATTCAGGGATTTAATATTCACGTGATCACAAGATTTTTTGTGATAATAACACATGTGAACAAGTTATTCACATGTTCTCATGTTACCGTTCACAAAATAACAGGTCACTTGCCATTTGGGAACCCCTTAAAAGCTTGGCTACACATGGGAATAAGCTATTCACATGTTCTCATGTTACCATCTTCACATAATAGCAGGTTAGTGGCCACCTAAGAAGATTTTTTATGCCCGACAAAGATAATTTTATTAGGCCCTTGTGAAAGCTTTGTGAATATAACATGTGATCACAAGATTTTTTGTGTTATTAACATATGTTATTAACATGTTCACATGTTCTCATTTACGTCAGTGAAATCCCTGGTCATATTGTATCCAAAGATGGAGTTACAATGGATCCTGCAAAGATAGAGACCATTCGGAATTGGCCCAAATTGCAAAACGTACATCAAGTACGTAGTTTTCTGGGATTATGTTCGTACTATAGGCGTTTCATAAGGCATTTTGCTATGATTGCCACTCCTCTACATGATCTCACGAAGAAGAAAACTACTTTCAAATAGACTTCAAAGGAACAAGATGCTTTCTTGCAGCTCAAGCATGCTATCATATGTGGCCCAGTATTGATTGTTCCTGACTTGCACAAGTCATTCATGGTTGAATGTGATGCTTGTGGTGATTGCATAGGAGCTGTCCTAAATCAGGAAGGGCATGCAGTTGCATACGAGAGCCGTCGTTTGCATGATGCTGAGCTTCATATGGACATCTATAAGAAAGAGCTCTTGGCTGTAATTCATGCCTTAAAGATATGGAAACATTATCTTCTTGGGGTTGAATTTGTCGTCAAGACAGATCATCAAAGCTTGAGATACTTTCTATCTCAAACAAAGCTTTCAGAGAAGTAGATGAGAATGGCAAACTTTCTTTCCATGATTTATTTTCAGATTGTGCATACTCCAAGAAAGAAAAATGTGGTGGCCGATGCACTATCCAGGAGGCCTTATGTAGCTGCAGTCTCAGTGGCCTCTCATGGCGACTTATCTGCTATGAGAGATTTGTATCATTTGGATGCTGATTTTTGCCATATATGGACTGATTTGTTGGCTGGTCATTCACATGCCTCTTATGTTATCAACGAGGGTTATCTTATGAAGGATAATTGCCTATGTGTGGTGAAGGATTTGCGTCCAAAGGTTATGGACGAATGTCACGCTCCACCATATGCTGGTCATAGAGGTATTGTGCCCACTACTCGCATGATTCAGAGATATTTCTTCTGGCCAAGCATGCGTAAAGACATTGAGGCTTATGTGCGTGCATGTATTACTTGCCAAAAGGTGAAATTTGACAGGCAAAAACCTCCAAGTTTGCTTCAGCCATTGCCTATTCCCTCGCAACCTTGGGAAAGTATTACTATGGATTTTATTATGGACTTGCCTAGATCCCAGCATGGGAATGATGCTATTTGGACCATCGTGGACAGGTTTAGCAAGCAAGCTCATTTCTTGCCCGTCAAGAAAACCATTAAAGCTGATCATATGGTAAAGCTTTTTCTTGCTAGTATTTTCAAGCATCATGGTATGCCTAAATCCATTGTTGGGGATAGAGATCCCAGGACTACAAGCCTCTTTTGGAGGGCTTTATTTGATAATATGGGTACTAAGCTTGAGTTTTCATCAGCTTATCATCCCCAAACGGATGGCGAAAGTGAAGCTGCAAATTCAGCCGTGTTGGATTTATTGAAGTGTTATGTGGCAGATCAAAAGACTGCATGGGAGAAGTATCTTCCACTTGTTGAGTTTGCCTACAACAATACAGTCCATGCCTCCACGGGAAAGGCTCCGTTTGAGATTATTTATGGCAGAGTGGTATTGCCACCCATCCTTCGTACTAAGGATGAGATTTTTGCAGCTGATGAATATGTTCGTGACTTGGATGTAGCCGTTGGTCAGGTGCGGACAGCCATTGCAAGATCTCAGGATAAGCATAAAATGGCTGCTGACAAACATAGAAGGGACATGGAAGTCAAAGAAGGTGATTGGGTTTTGCTGAAATTTGAGAAGGCTAGGCTTCGGAAAAGGCAAGGACAAGAAGGATCATATCCTAAGCTTTCTCCTCGCTATTATGAACCCTTCAAGGTGATTCACAAGATCAATGAAGTGTCATACAGGCTTGCTTTACCTAGTCACTGGAAGATTCACAATGCTTCTCATGTGAGTCTATTTCGGAAATATGTGGGGCCAGATCCTGATGAGCCTGTCACAGAAGATCCGCCAGAGATTGAAGAGCTTGAGGAGATCCTCCAGCCAGAACAGATTGTTTTTAACAAGGAGCGAAAGCTACCTGCTCGGAAGCTTTCCACGAGATACCTTGTGAAGTTTAAGAATTATCGGCCTATTGATGCCAAGTGGGTAAATGAGGATTATTTTGTTGATTACCCACAATTGTTGCACGCATATCTTGAGGCTTTTCAGTTGAGGACAACTCTTTAGAAGCCCGGGGGATGTCACCAATTGGCCGACCATTTGGTCCATCTCCAGTTTTTGCGTCTCGTTCACTTGAGGCCAGGCCGGTGTCTCATGTGAAGAGGCCAATATTTTTGCTGACATGGACAGGAGCCAGACTGGTGCCACCCGTGTTTTAGCAAGATGGTGTCGTATGGACGGGAGCCAGACTGGTGCCACCCGTGTATGACCTGGACTGTGTTCGACCCATGGGATTGTCACACCATGGAAGAGCCAGTATTCGTGCCGTGTTTTGCCTATGGGACTGTCACACCATAGGGAAACTCGTGCCTGGAACTGTGTCTTACCTATGGGACTGTCACTCCATAGGAAGACCAGGTTTTTATGTTTTACGTCATGCCAGTTTTGTGCCGACAGATATTTTGTACTTGTTCCATGAACGGGAGATATGTCCATGTTACTATTTGCACATGCACACATGTTTTGCATGTTTGAAACTGTTTTCGCATGACATGTATTTTTGTGTTTGCCTCCTTGACGTGTTACTTATTGAGCGGGGACGCCTGCTAGTGAGTCGTGAAGTCTGCTCTGTATTCTGACTAGTTTTGGTGCATGTGAACAAGTGGTAAGTATATTGCACATGTTGTTTTAATGTTTCATATTCTAACCCTTTGTTTTATAAGGTTTAATGTTCACACACTTAAAAGTGGGCACCCCCTTTGGGCACCCACTTAGGGGCCAAGGTGGGGAGCCCCACTTAAGTGTGTGTGGGGGTGGGTGCATGGTCACCTACCCACACTCCCAAAGAGCTGGCCGCCCACATGCAAGCGTGGGGAGCCAACCAGCACATTTAGTTTTACTCCTCCTCCAACCTTGATAAAAGAAGCCGGCGACCACCTTTGAGATAGACGAGTTTGGTGCGCCTCCATCACCCTGCGCTCCATCGTTTGCTGACGGCTGAGCAAACTCAAAGGCTGCACTTTCTCTTTCGGCTGCATCTAGGCGACTAGAGCTACACCACAGGCGGGTGTTACTTCAGCCCTAAAAACGGCTGTTCCACACTGGTCCAACAGGCTGCGCCTGTTTACTTGCTGCAAGCGGCCAAAACAGGCACACAACCAGGCAGCTGAGGCCTATAGGCGTGGTTGAATTTTCTGCACTACTGGTTGCTGCGCAGCCTACTACAACAGCCGGCTGCGTAACCATCACCAACAGGTTGTGCTGATTCTCCAGCAGCGCGCACCCTCACCTGTAGGCGACCTTCAGGCTGCACGTGACTGTGCGCTTCCATCTCCTCCAACAGGCTGCCTTTTTCTCCACTGCAGTCAGCAAGGCATTCCTCTCCTAAGGCGGCTACTCCAACTTCTTTTTGGCAAGAGGTTGTGTCTTCTTCTCATAGGAGGTCTCTCTCTTCTTCATGAGGCTATACCTTTCTCCAGGCCATTACTGCCCTCGACCTTGCTGCTGCAGCTTGGTGTCCGTCCCTAATAGCTGCACACAGACAGACATCGTGGGTATTGGTCCTCTATCTGCCATCCACAAGTAAGTGAATTTCAGATTTAAGTAAAGTATTTTGTGTTAAATCTGATAAGGGATTCCCGACTCCCTATACGGCCAACACCCATTCGGTGCCGGGTAGTCCAAGCTCTATTGGTGAACCTCGGTCCAAAGGTGCTGAGATCGGGAGAGCCAGGCGTTAGTACGGGAGCACCTGTTTGTGCGTGGTCTCGGAACACCAGTGAGGCGCTCTCCGCGGAGTCCAGTGAAAGCACAGGACCATAGAGACTGGACCACGCTAGTGGTCGTTCTGCTTTGAGTATCTACTTCGAACGTCGACTTCGAGCCTATTTGTTTGGTACTGTTTTCATATGTACATGGACATTATCTGGTTCTTGGAACCCATGGAGCATTGTATTTGTTAAATACTCCCAATAAATATATCATATATTGAGGGGGGGGGGTCGGCCCGTTCCAGCCCCAGTGCTGGTGTCCATCTTTCCATTTCATTTCATTTCAAATTTAAGTTGTATTAAGTTGTTCATTTCAAATTGTGGTTTTAAAGTTGTGCTATAAAGCGTGTGGGTGTCCAACGGAGTCTTCCCACTTGACGGGATCGGTTTCACCCACCCACAATCGATTGGCTGGACGGGGCCTGGGACCCTGTCGGCTGCCTGTCCAGAGCCCCTAGGGCTGGCCAACAGCCTGCTGCCCAGCCCACACTAGGGCTGGTGGGCTCGGCATGGGGCCCTCCTAGCCCCTTGGGGCGGATTCTACACCTCCCCCATGCCCACATAAATGATCTTGGTTTAGCCCTATGGGCTAGCCCCATCTCTACATGAAAATCCTACATGCCTACACAGAGGTCTGGCATCCAGTATCATACCAAATACACAAAACCACTAACATCATTCCAGAGGGAGACTCAACGCGGACTGGCATTGGTTCATATGCAGGACAATGCGCACCTGACCTCGGACACATGGAGTGGAGCCCTGGCTGACTCGTCCCGAACTGGGCTCTGAAACCGATCCCGTCAAGTGGGAAAGACTCTGTTGGACACCCACACGCTTAATAGCACAACTTTAAAACCACAAATATGAAATGGACAACTTAAAACAACTTGAAATTTAAATGAATAGAAATGGAAAGATGGACACCAGCACTGGGGCCGGAACGGGCCGACCCCCCCCTCAATATATGATATATTTATTGGGAGTATTTAAAGAATACAATGCTCCATGGGTTCTGAGAACCAGATAATGTCCATGTACATATGAAAACAGTACCAAACAAGTAGGCTCGAATTTCGATGTAGAAACTCAAAGCAGAACGACCACTAGTGTGGTCCAATCTCTACGGTCCTGTGCTTTCACTGGACTCCACGGAGAGCGCCTCACTGGTGTTCCGAGACCACGCACAAACAGGCGCTCTCGTACTAACGCCTGGCTCTCCCGATCTCAGCACCTTTGGACCGAGGTTCTCCAATAAAGCTTGGACAACCCGGCACCGAACGGGTGTTGGCCGAGCGGAATGGATCTTTTATCAGATTTAAACATAAAATACTTTATTCAAATCTGAAAGTCACTTACTTGTAGATGGTTGATATGAAACCAATACTCAGAGTATGATGAAGTCTTCCAGGTGATGTGAAGTCCCCTTGATGAAGATTCAGTCTCCTCGTGATGCACTACCAAGGCAAGAAAAACCACAACCACCTGTTGTGAAAGAAGGAGAACTCACTTGGAGAAGAGGCCGGGCTATAGTGTGGAGAGAAGATGGCCCACGTTTGCTTGCAAAAGAACAAGGCAACGCAGCCAGTGGGTAAACAGCCGCCTGTAGGAATGCTTCCACCTGTAGGAGCAGTAATCAAAGCCTGTTGGAAGAGGGTACCCAGCAGCCTGCACAGCCACCTGAGAAACAGTGGTTGGCCTGGCTGCAGCCGCCTGGTGATGCAATCAATGGGGCAGCCAGCCGCCTGGGAGAGGACAAGCACAGCCTGTTGTGTAAGGAAAAACAGTCGCCTGTAGAGGGGCAGGTGCAGCAGCGGGAACAGAGGGTACAGCAGTAGTGGCAGCCAGCCTGTTGAGGTGCAGGCGCAGCCTGCAGCAGAGAGTGAGTGCCTGCTGTAGGTGGTTCAGCTATACAGAGGAAGCCGGCAGAGGATATGTGCAGCCACTTGAGGCGTGTACAGCCACCAGCCACGATGGAAGAGATGGCCGCCTGGTTCCTTTTCGAAGGGTGATGAATCAACGTCAGGAAGAAGCGATGCATCCACACTTGAGAGAGAGGGATTTCTTTAATAAAATTAAAGTGAAGATTCAGCTAGAGATTTCCCACGCATGCATGAAGGGGGACTAGTGGGGGTTGGTGACCATGCCCACCCCCACACTCACTTAAAAGTGAGGCTCCCCACCTTGGCCCCAAAGTGGGTGCCCAAAGGGGGTGCCCACTTTTAAATAAGTGTGAACCCCTAACCTTATAAATCAAAGGGTTAGAATATAAAACATTAAAACAACATGTACCATATACTTACCACCTGTTCACATGCACTGAAAACTTGTCAGAATACAGGGCAAACTTCACGACTCACTGGCAGGCGTCCCCGCTCAGTAAGTAACACGTCAGGCAAGCAAACACACAAATACATGTCATGCGAAAACAGTTTCAAACATGCAAAATATGTGTGCATGTGCAAAAAGTAACATGGACATATCTCCCGTTCATGGAACAAGTACAAAATATCTGTCGGCACAAAACTGGCACGACATAAAAACATAAAATCCTGGTCTTCCTATGGAGTGACAGTCCCATAGGTAAGACACAGTTCCAGGCACGAGTTTCCCTATGGTGTGACAGTCCCATAGGCAAAACACGGCACGAATACTGGCTCTTCCATGGCGTGACAGTCCCATGGATCGAACACAGTCCAGGTCATACACGGGTGGCACTGATCTGGCTCCCGTCCATACGACACCATCCTGCTAACACACGGGTGGCACCAGTCTGGCTCCCGTCCATGTCAGCAAAATACTGGCCTCTTCACATGAGACACCGGCCTGGCCTCAAGTGAACGAGACGTAAAATCTAGGAATGGACCAAATGGTCGGCCAATTGGTGACATCCCCCCGGGCTTCTAAAGAGTTGACCTCAACTTAAAAGCCTCAAGATATACCTGCAACAATTGCGGATAATCTGCAAAGTAATCCTCATTTACCCATTTGGCATAAATAGGCAAATAATTTTTAAACTTCACAAGGTATCTCCTGGAAAGCTTTCCTGCAGGTAGCTTTCTTTCCTTGTGAAAAACAATCTGTTCTGGCTGGAGAATCTCCTCAAGCTCTTCAATTTCTGGCGGATCTTCTGTGACAGGCTCATCAGGATCTGGCCCCACATATTTCCGAAATAGACTCACATGAAAAGCATTGTGAATCTTCCAATGACTAGGTAAAGCAAGTCTGTAGGACACTTCATTGATTTTGTGAATCACCTTGAAGGGTCCATAATAGCGAGGAGAAAGCTTAGGATATGATCCTTCGCGTCCTGGCCTCTTCCGAAGCCTAGCCTTCTCAAATTTCAGCAATACCCAATCACCTTCTTTGACTTCCATGTCCCTTCTATGCTTGTCAGCAGCCATTTTATGCTTATCCTGAGATCTTGCAATGGCTGTCCGCACCTGACCAAAGGCAACATCCAAGTCACGAACATATTCATCAGCTGCAAAAATCTCATCCTTTGTACGAAGGATGGGTGGCAAGACCACTCTGCCATAAATAATCTCAAACGGAGCCTTTCCTGTGGAAGCATGGATCGTATTGTTGTAGGCAAACTCAACAAGTGGAAGATACTTCTCCCATGCACTCTTTTGATCTGCCACATAACACTTCAATAAATCCAACACAGCTGAATTTGCAGCTTCACTTTGGCCATCCGTTTGGGGATGATAAGCTGATGAAAACTCAAGCTTAGTACCCATATTATCAAACAAAGCCCTCCAAAATAGGCTTGTAGTCCTGGGATCTCTATCCCCAACAATGGATTTAGGCATACCATGATGCTTGAAAATATTAGCAAGAAAAAGCTTTACCATATGATCAGCTTTAATGGTTTTCTTGACGGGCAAGAAGTGAGCTTGCTTGCTAAACCTGTCCACAATAGTCCAAATAGCATCATTCCCATATTGGGATCTAGGCAAATCCATAATAAAATCCATCGTGATACTTTCCCAAGGTTGCGAGGGAATAGGCAATGGCTGAAGCAAACCTGGAGGCTTTTGCCTGTCAAATTTCACCTTTTGGCAAGTAATACATGCACGCACATAAGCCTCAATGTCTTTACGCATGCTTGGCCAAAAGAAATACCTCTGAATCATGCGAGTAGTAGGCATAATACCTCTATGACCAGCATATGGTGGAGCGTGACATTCGTCCATAACCTTTGGACGCAAATCCTTCACCACACATAGGCAATTATCCTTCATGAGATATCCCTCGTTGATAACATAAGAGGCATGTGAATGACCAGCCATCAAATCAGTCCAAATATGGCAAAAATCAGCATCCAAATGATACAAATCTCTGATAGCAGATAGATCTCCATGAGAGGCCACTGAGACTGCAGCAACATAAGGCCTCCTAGATAGTGCATCGGCCACCACATTTTTCTTTCCTGGAGTATGCACAATCTGAAAATGAAACATGGAAAGAAAATTTGCCATTCTCATCTGCTTCTCTGAAAGCTTAGTTTGAGATAGAAAGTATCTCAAGCTTTGATGATCTGTCTTGACTACAAATTCAGCCCCAAGAAGGTAATGTTTCCAAATCTTTAAGGCGTGAATTACAGCCAAGAGCTCTTTCTCATAGATATCCATATGAAGCTCAGCATCATGCAAACGACGGCTCTCGTATGCAACTGCATGCCCTTCTTGATTTAGGACAGCTCCTATGCAATCACCACAAGCATCACATTCAACCACGAATGACTTGTGCAAGTCAGGAACAATCAATACTGGACCACATATGATCGCATGCTTGAGCTGCGAGAAAGCATCCTGTTCCTTTGAAGTCCATTTGAAAACAGTTTTCTTCTTCGTGAGATCATGTAGAGGAGTGGCAATCATAGCAAAATGCCTTATGAAACACCTGTAGTACGAACATAATCCCAGAAAACTACGTACTTGATGTACGTTTTGCAATTCGGGCCAATTCCGAATAGTCTCGATCTTTGCAGGATCCATTGTAACTCCATCTTTGGATACAATATGTCCCAGATAATGAATCTCTGAAAGGAAAAACTCACTTTTCTTGGCATTGACGAAAAGTTTATGCTTCCGCAACTCTTCGAACACTGTGACCAAATGAGTTCTGTGTTCCTGCTCATTCTTGGAGAAAACCAAGATATCATCAAAAAAGACTCCTGTAAACTTGCGATGGGATCGGAATATCCTATCCATCATACGATTAAAAGTAGCAGGAGCATTGGTGAGACCAAAAGGCATTACCAAGAATTTATATAATCCGAAGGCTGTCCTGAATGCAGTCTTATGGACATCTTGTGGCACCACGCGGATCTGGTGATAACCACTCTTCAAATCAAGTCTGCTAAAGCAAGCTGAACCATCAAGCTTATCCAAGATATCATCAATACGTGGAATTGGGAATCTGTTCTTGATGGTAAGCTTGTTCAAAGCTCTATAGTCAACACACATACGGAATGATCCGTCCTTCTTTTGAACAAGAAGCACAGGAGAGCAGTAAGGTGAGGAACTGGGCTGAACCAAACCTTTCTCTAAAAGCTCGTTTACCTGCTTCATAATTTCTTCTTGTTGTGCAGCACTCACTCGGTATGCGGGTTTGTTAGGTGGAGAACTACCTGGCACAAGATCTATACGGTGATCTTCGGGCCTTTGGGGAGGTAATTCACCTGGCAATGAGTCAGCAAAACAGTCTTTGAATGCATTAAGAAAATTCAACCTATCATTAGACATAGTATCCACATTTTGATGATTTGGCACAAGACTATCACGCACAAAAACCAAGTACGCTGAAAGACTCTTTTTCATTGCTTTATTAATTTGGATGTGTGATACAACTGGGATGGAATCCCCTTCTTTGCCAGCATCAATAAAATGCATGCGGCCTTTATGCATAAAAGAAATCATATTGGACTTGTAGTCTTTGCGGGGCTCAAGCCTATGGTGCCACGGCTTGCCCAACAATACATCACATCCATTCAGAGGAGCAACTAAGAAATGCTCATTATCAAGATAGCCCTGTATATGGATACGCAACTTCCCAATCAAAGGGGTAACCTGCACCTCTTTACCAATAAATGCAGCTTCGGCTTCAATCTGAGGTCCCATGTTTTCAACCTCAATACCCAATGCAGCTGCCATTTGCATAGAGATGAAATTGTCAGTTGCACAGTCATCAAACATAAAGAGTGCGGGCTGATCCTTGATTTGCCCCCAAGCCTTGCAAACCATACGCTCTTTAGCATCATGACCTGTATTACCTTGCACATCAGGAACTGCATGAACATTTGCTTTGGTGTGCTTGTCCTCGTGCTTTGGTTTGCGATCTGGGCATTGCCGAAACATGTGGTCTTTGCTACCACAAGAAAAGCATTTTCCATCCTTAGCATATTGCTCTCTTTGCTCCGGGGTTAATCCAAATTTGTTCTTTCTTGGGCCCTGTTCTTTGGATGAGTTATTTTCAGCTTTACCACCCTTGTAAGGCTCCCGGAAGTTCTTTTTAGATGGCTGTCCGCCCTTTTGCTGATTTGGGACAGCCTTGTCCTTCCCCTTGGAACCTCCTTGATCCTGCTTGATTTTCAGCACCAATTGCTCTGTAGCAAGGGCAGAAGCTGTGAGTTGTTGCAATGTATGTTTTGGGTGCAATTCAATACCCGATCTATATGCAGGTTGCAATCCAGAACGAAACTTCCTCTTTCTTTCATCCTCTGAGATTAGCATGAAGGGAGTCACTTCCAGCAACACTTTCCAAAATTTGTTAACATACTGTTGCACACTCTCATTGTCTTTTTGTTCCAGCCTGTCCCACTTTTGAGTGAGAGTTTGCTCTGCATTGGGTGGCAAGAACTGAGCATAAAATCTATCTTTGAATTCCTTCCAAGTAGAGATGGGATCCTTGGTGATCTTTTCGGTGATCCACCAATGGGCAGCAGTGCCTTTCAGAAACATGCTAGCATGGCGCACCTTCGACTTTTCTGTAAAGTCCTCATCGCTAAAAGCAATGTCGAACTGTGCCACAAACGCTAACACCTTAGAAGCATCATGTTCACCATGAAAGACATCAAATTTGACAGATTTATCACCTGCTTTGAACTCCTTGAGCTTCCTGGCATGAGGCTCATGGTCCTCTCTTTTTCTTTTCCCCTTATCCAACGGGGTAGCCCTGTCTGCATGGGCTCCATGGGCCGTCAAAGAAGCTTCATGGGGCACGGTGGCATGTGCTCCACGAACTCGAAGCTCAGATGCATGTGACTTACCTGCATATGGCATAGTCTCTCCATGAGACAACTCAGAAGGCAAAATTTTTCTGGAAGCAGACCTGTCACCATGAGATACATATCTTGCATGCATGTGACTTTCGTGCCCTCCATGAGCACTGGCATACATAAATCTATTAGGCTTAGTGCCTTGGGGAGAGGATGCATGTCGAGAGGTGACAGTCACCTCTTCCTTTTGCATAAAAGATTTCAGCCTCTGGGATGCGGGATCTCCATGCTTCAAACGAGGTGGATTTCTGAATTTTAGCTCTCCGTCATCCCCCTCTTTGATATCACCTTTGCGAAGGAGATAGGCAAGTGCCAACTCCCTTGGTTTCTTGCCCACTTCACGAGCCATTGATTCAAAGGTTACATCAACCATAGCATCAGCCTTCCTGGCTTCAATAGCACTTTGTAGATGAGGATCTTCATGCAAAAACTTCAATTCTTGCTCTTGAGCCTGCAAAAGTTTTCTCATATGTTCCATTTCAGCTCTCATAGCATCAGGGTCTTGTTCAAGCATAACTGTCTTTCCTGGAGACAGTTGACCTTTGGATTCACTATCCATAACCCTTTCAAGAGGCTTGTGTCTACCTCGCAGGGCATCAGACCCACGAGAAGCACTAGAGGGACCCCTCGAATTTGGCACTTCCAAAGGGTTGCCTTGGCTGTCCATTGTGTTCAAAGTTTGCTAAAAGCGGGATGTCCAGTACACAGGTTCGTTTCCCCACTAGGAAGAGGGAAACAACCGTGCTCTGATACCAATGAAACCGATCCCGTCAAGTGGGAAAGACTCCGTTGGACACCCACACGCTTAATAGCACAACTTTAAAACCACAAATATGAAATGGACAACTTAAAACAACTTGAAATTTAAATGAATAGAAATGGAAAGATGGACACCAGCACTGGGGCCGGAACGGGCCGACCCCCCCCTCAATATATGATATATTTATTGGGAGTATTTAAAGAATACAATGCTCCATGGGTTCTGAGAACCAGATAATGTCCATGTACATATGAAAACAGTACCAAACAAGTAGGCTCGAATTTCGATGTAGAAACTCGAAGCAGAACGACCACTGGTGTGGTCCAATCTCTACGGTCCTGTGCTTTCACTGGACTCCGCGGAGAGCGCCTCACTGGTGTTCCGAGACCACGCACAAACAGGCGCTCTCGTACTAACGCCTGGCTCTCCCGATCTCAGCACCTTTGGACCGAGGTTCTCCAATAAAGCTTGGACAACCCGGCACCGAACGGGTGTTGGCCGAGCGGAATGGATCTTTTATCAGATTTAAACATAAAATACTTTATTCAAATCTGAAAGTCACTTACTTGTAGATGGTTGATATGAAACCAATACTCAGAGTATGATGAAGTCTTCCAGGTGATGTGAAGTCCCCTTGATGAAGATTCAGTCTCCTCGTGATGCACTACCAAGGCAAGAAAAACCACAACCACCTGTTGTGAAAGAAGGAGAACTCACTTGGAGAAGAGGCCGGGCTATAGTGTGGAGAGAAGATGGCCCACGTTTGCTTGCAAAAGAACAAGGAAACGCAGCCAGTGGGTAAACAGCCGCCTGTAGGAATGCTTCCACCTGTAGGAGCAGTAATCAAAGCCTGTTGGAAGAGGGTACCCAGCAGCCTGCGCAGCCACCTGAGAAACAGTGGTTGGCCTGGCTGCAGCCGCCTGGTGATGCAATCAATGGGGCAGCCAGCCGCCTGGGAGAGGACAAGCACAGCCTGTTGTGTAAGGAAAAACAGTCGCCTGTAGAGGGGCAGGTGCAGCAGCGGGAACAGAGGGTACAGCAGTAGTGGCAGCCAGCCTGTTGAGGTGCAGGCGCAGCCTGCAGCAGAGAGTGAGTGCCTGCTGTAGGTGGTTCAGCTATACAGAGGAAGCCGGCAGAGGATATGTGCAGCCACTTGAGGCGTGTACAGCCACCAGCCACGATGGAAGAGATGGCCGCCTGGTTCCTTTTCGAAGGGTGATGAATCAACGTCAGGAAGAAGCGATGCATCCACACTTGAGAGAGAGGGATTTCTTTAATAAAATTAAAGTGAAGATTCAGCTAGAGATTTCCCACGCATGCATGAAGGGGGACTAGTGGGGGTTGGTGACCATGCCCACCCCCACACTCACTTAAAAGTGAGGCTCCCCACCTTGGCCCCAAAGTGGGTGCCCAAAGGGGGTGCCCACTTTTAAATAAGTGTGAACCCCTAACCTTATAAATCAAAGGGTTAGAATATAAAACATTAAAACAACATGTACCATATACTTACCACCTGTTCACATGCACTGAAAACTTGTCAGAATACAGGGCAAACTTCACGACTCACTGGCAGGCGTCCCCGCTCAGTAAGTAACACGTCAGACAAGCAAACACACAAATACATGTCATGCGAAAACAGTTTCAAACATGCAAAATATGTGTGCATGTGCAAAAAGTAACATGGACATATCTCCCGTTCATGGAACAAGTACAAAATATCTGTCGGCACAAAACTGGCACGACATAAAAACATAAAATCCTGGTCTTCCTATGGAGTGACAGTCCCATAGGTAAGACACAGTTCCAGGCACGAGTTTCCCTATGGTGTGACAGTCCCATAGGCAAAACACGGCACGAATACTGGCTCTTCCATGGCGTGACAGTCCCATGGATCGAACACAGTCCAGGTCATACACGGGTGGAACTGATCTGGCTCCCGTCCATACGACACCATCCTGCTAACACACGGGTGGCACCAGTCTGGCTCCCGTCCATGTCAGCAAAATACTGGCCTCTTCACATGAGACACCGGCCTGGCCTCAAGTGAACGAGACGCAAAATCTAGGAATGGACCAAATGGTCGGCCAATTGGTGACAGGCTCACATGGGACTAGATTTCCACTCCAAGTCCTGCACCTTCTTGTTCAGATATGTCTACGTGGCATCCAAGTGCGGGATGCACGTGACAGGATTATTGTTCCCGGATGATCAAGTCTGTGTATGAGATTGTGCTGAGATTAAGAAGAAGGTTCTTTATGAATGTCATGATTCTCCTATAGCGGGTCATCCGGACGTTTTAGTGGCCTAGAATGAAGGTGGAAGTCCAGGACTATGTGTGTCACATGCACCCTGCACTGTGGTGCTATGTGAGTCTTGCCACACTAGCTCAACATTCAGTTTAACATTTTACATCATTAATACCCTATTAGGCACATTTATCGTATGCCATGGCCTAGTCCGGCGGGACACGTCAGGCACAAGCTACGTAGGTCAGTGTCTCAGCCTTAGGTTTCAGGGTTAGTCCCTTAACCCACTTGGAGAACACGCATTTAGGTCATCTGAGATTAGGGCATGAGAGGCCTGTCCATTAGATGCATTAAACCAAGCATATTAGAGCATGTAAAGTATGGGACAGCCAAGTCATATCTTATGCCTTGGGTAGGGTGCCAAACATCATAGGCAAGTCCTAACTACTCAAAATTGCCTAGAGTGCGAGATTTCTTAGAAACTTGTTTCTGTTTCTTCCTAGGCATGTTCTCCTCATAAATCCTAGCATACTTGATAGCATTCTCAAGCGTCCTACTGTGATTATTTCTCACCTAGAGTTTGTGATATCGGGCCATGTGTCCTGCTCCAGACTGCAATTTCCTAAACCTCTATAGATACGTGTCAAAAGACATGTTGCACGTATCCAAGTCTGCAAACTTGGCCACATCAAACTCATCCTCCCCCTAGAGAAACCTACACCTTAAAATTTGCCCAAGTACCACTAGTTCAGCCAGGCGTCTACAACCTTTGATGTCCTCTCCTTCTTGCCCACAAAAGCATCCGGTGTGAAAGAAGGCACAGCTGCAACCGTACTTGGAGTAGGGGCTGAGCCAAGCAGTGCTCTCTGTAGGAGTATCACCTCATCCCACAGTTGTTGCATATCAGCCTGTAAGAAGTCGACCAAGAGTTTGGCCATTTCTCCTCATCAGTAAGATTTTTCCACACCTTCAACCTCCTCTTGCTCAACCTCTATAGGCTCCCCATCGGGTTGAGGGTTCTCCTCATGGTCCGATAGGTCATCATTAAAGCGAAGTGCGGGCTCCATGAGATAGAAAAGAGAACGTAAAAGATGGTGCAGCAAGAAAATTGTGTACTGATTCTGAATTTCAGAAATTAAAGAGAAAAAACATGCTTTTTCACGCCAGGAAAGACGAGAAAATACGCCAAAACCACCCAATGCTCTAAGCACGAGAGATGGAAACCAAATTGTGAAGCCTCGCGATAGAGCGTCTACAAGGTTTCATCGCGTCCGGAGAATAAAGCATCCCCAAGCCATGTTTTTATAGGTTTAAAAAACACCCATGTGCTTTCCCAATGTAAATAATGGAGATGCCTTTAATAAAAAAGGCTAGAAGGGACTAAACCACCGCCACCCGCCCCCCCCCCACCCTGCGCACATGTTTTCTAAAAAAGATGGACTTTTGGTGGTTTAACACTCCCACTTGCTTCTTTTTTCTAACACCCCTAAAAATATATGTTTCGCCAATATTAGCATGCCCGAATCAGCATTTGCTTTCTGCAGCTCCCATGTGCACCTGCTGTACGGCTGCCTTTGTATGACTGCACCTGTTAGGCTGCACGCCACCCTTTCCACCCCCTTGCTGTCGTCAACACCAATCCGCTGCACCATGCGCTGCCTGCAGTCCTGTAGGCCTGCTGCTTCATCTCCAGCACTGTACAACCAGCAGTGTGTACATTAGCTGCTGTGCGCCCTACACAAACTGTGCAGACAGATGCTGCCATACCATTCGCTGCCACTGAACTGTGCGCACACAGTTCAGTATAGGGGAACGCTGAGATGCAGCAAACATCACACCTGCAGCACAGCAAAGACCAAAAGGGAGAAGGGCTTCCAGCATTTAAGGGTTTCAGGGTTTCTGGGATGGCAGATCTCCAGTCACACATGTGCAAAACTCTCTCTCTAAACAGAATCCAGAAGTTCCTTATGCAACCCTAAGAACAAGAACACTTACCAGATTAGCAAATCAAACAAGAGCACAGTGACTGAGACATACCTGGACAAGGCAACTAGTGACAACACATGATAGAGACACAAACCTTATGAACTTTTCCGCTTCCGTGATCGGGCAAGCTCTGATACCAATTGAAAGCCGCCATAGGACCACCTAATACACAAGCTAAACACACAAGATTGGAACACATAGAAGGATGCAGGAAAACTCACCTCCCAATTGTAGATTCCATCAGGAATCTCCCGCGAGCCAAACTAAGGTTCCCCACCAAAGCCTGTCCTAAGGGACCTTCGGCAAGACCGCCTATGAACAGCCATGTCCATGGCAGGAGTCTGGTCCAGGCACAAACTATCAACCAAAGTAATATGACTGAATGAATCACAATAACCCGTAAGTCACTTATATAGTGACTATTGCTGCTATAAATAACAACACAGCTATAAATAGCCAGTAACCATGGATTATCAGCCACCTATACCTTGCGTGTGGGCTTCCCCTAATCCCAGGGCCCCCAACCCAGACCAGAGTAGGACCTAATCCAATGTTAGGTACATAACAGAAGGCCTCTACTTGCCGATGCCATGGGCAAAGGCAAAGGCCAAATGTTTGCACATGAAACATATCTATGCAAGATGAGGATAAGGGGAAGCAGCCCATACATGTTATGCAAACACGACATCATGGCAAAGATGCAACGGGTATGAATGCTTGCCCCTTGGATGGGACACCTTTTGAACATAGTTCGGAGGCCAAATATGACTTTTAGCACATTATTATGTAGGTCAAAAAGGGAAAACCAACTTGATTATGACTTCTCTACTTGTAGCCCATATAAAGGAGGTTTCAACCCTCATTCAAGCATCTTGCAGTTGTTGGCAAGAACCCTCACATGGAGGCAGCTCCAAGCATGAACGCAATCTGGAGACATGACCAAGCTATGGAATCAGCAAGAATAGGGTTACATCTCTTGCCTTTTGTGTGTTTGCTAAACATAGGATTAGTATTAATCGTGATCACGCTTCTACAACGCATGTAACACATTTTCTCGCAACCATCGACTAAGGGTGGGCATCCTCTTAAGAAGCGCATGCTTGAGCTTCAGCTTAAATAGAAAGATTGAATGATGAAGTAACAGCAAGCCCTATCGGACAATTCACCACAGCACAACAAAGCTTAGATTCAACTCTCTTAAAAGCCTACACTTGCTTGGTTAGGTGACAAGAATCCAGGACAATCTTCCCATCACCCATGTATTGCAGGGGCGCACCTTAAACCGATGAAATTGAGCTGTTGACTTGTGGTTTCATACTTGGAGAAAGTGACTTTCTTTGGGAGGGGCATTGGCGGAACCAATATTGAAGGCAATGAGGCAGAAAAAGCTAGGAAAAGTGGCTGTGAAGGATAACGGACCCACATAGACATTGTTATAACCATGATTGCAAGAATTGCAAGACATGTCCTTCCTGCCTGGTGGATAAGTCTCTAGTATCACTCAATTACCATGAAACTTCATAAATCAGGCACAAACAATGACATTATCGAAACGGGTTTGCATCTCCCACTTTTTTTTGGAAGAGATTAATTATGTATGAAGGTGCCAGGGTTTAAACCTTGGAACTGTGCATCGGCAAGCATCAGCAAGAGGCATACGACTCGGGCTAGAGCCCAGTGGTTGCATCCTACCACGTTTTTTGTAATTAGAAATAAGATAATCCAGAAGACCCACACCGCCACAACAGGTATTGTGAGAGGTAAAACACAATTTTGCAACATGCTAAGAGATACACACATGCTGTAAGCTCTGAATAACTGTACAAGGAAGTGGAAAACAATCTAAATTTTAGTGCATAGATGTCCTTCATAAGCTATACATGTAAAACCTCTCTCTCTCTCTCTCACTCACACACACACACACACACACTAACCTCTCGACTGGAGTAATGGCCCGAGCTAGAAGAAGGGCCAGACTTGATGGGGTCTTCGGGGTCCTGCAAAACCGGCACGAGGAGGTCGCGGTCTGTTGAAGGCAGCCTCGATCCCATGGGTGAAGACGCAGCAGGAAGATCATCGCCCATCACAGAAACAGCGAACCGCCAGCAGCAACAAGAAGCCAAACACAGCGCGGATGATCAAGCTTGCTTCGACACAGTATCACCATCCCCTATTTCCTGTTTTTATTTGTCAAACACCGCTTCTAAGTCTTGAATATATTTATTTTTTTTAATTCGTTAGCAGAAAACGTGCAATGGCATTACTTATTGCCCCTAGGTACTAAGGTACTTAAAGCCTTCTACCCCCTCCACGTGGTGCATTGTTCAGACCCTTTCCACGTGGCCTAGACTGCACTGCTACCGTTGCCTTCCTCTGTGGGTTGCAAGCCACCTCTCCATGCAACCGCCTCTTTCTTCAATCTCCCCTTGCAGGGCCACCACTTCTCCCCTCTATCACCCGCGGTGCATCCTCCTTCAATCTCCCCTCTGTGATCTCATAGGTTGCAAAGCCACCTCTTCAATGTGGCTAAATTTGAATTCGAGCGAGTTTCTATTGCAATTCGTTTCTATTCATCCTGAGCGAACATCCTTCGAGCGAGTTTCCTTTCAATTTTTTCATTTCTGTGTGTTTTGTGCAGCTGGTGAGCCATCCCCCCCTCTCTCTCTCATTCTCTCTCTTCGTGTGTCTATTCTCATCCCTCTCTCTCTCTCTCTCTCTCTCTCTCTCTTTGTTTGGTTTGTTTGTTGTGCAAGTTTGCAGACGTGTGTGTGCTTCCGATTGGCCCTCACCTCCCCTCCTTGGTCTGGTCTAGCCCATTTCCTTTCTGTCAACAGTGTAGCTTTCTGTCGTTTGTCTGAGGTAAGTCCATCTCTTTTAAGCATGTTTCTTATAAATTTGTATAAATTTGAGAGCAATTAAATGCCAGGTGCCCATCTGTTGGTTTCTCCCGCATAAGGTGGTTGCATTGCATTCTTTGTTTTTCTTTTATTGTTGCGCTGCTTCCAGTTGGTCCACCTATACTTTGGCGTGTTCTTCTTTGCTGAGGGTTGCAACCCTTCTCCCATGCAAGGTGGCTGCATGGCATTCTTTGTTTTTCTTTTATTGTTGCGCTACTTCTGGTTAGCCCGCCTATACTTTGGCGCATTCATCTGCCGAGGGTTGCAACCTTACTGGGAAAAAAATGAATTTGTGTGTATTATTATATGCATTAACGGTGGCATGCATTAACGTGTGTGTGTGTGTGTGTGTGTGTGTGTGTGTGTGTGTGTGTGTGAGAGAGAGAGAGAGAGAGAGAGAGAGAGAGAGAGAGATTTATTTCACTTTGTGTGTGTGTGTGTGTGTGTGTGTGTGTGTGTGAGAGAGAGAGAGAGAGAGAGAGAGAGATTGATATCACTTTGTGAGAGAGTAAACTTCATGAAGCAAGGAGATAGTAGGTTATGAAGCATTTAGACACAATTCAAGTATGTGTAGAGTAAAGTTTTCTGTAAAGAATTCATTTTGTGAGTGTGTGTGTGTGTGTGTGTGTGTGTGTGTGTGAGAGAGAGAGAGAGAGAGAGAGAGAGAGAGAGAGAGTTGGTTTTGAAGTTTTTAGACACAAATCAAGTATGTGGAGAGTAAAGTTTTTGTAGGGATCACATCTAAGTCTTTTGGTTTGGGTTCATAACATGTTCGAGACATGGAAAAAGGTGGAATGCATAAATCAAAAGGCTTATAAAAATGTAGATGATTCAAGTGTGTTTCTTTCTACCAAGGTTAAAACATGTTGATATGTTAATCCAAGACAGTACAATCAATGAGGATTAGCCAAGTGTGCATTACAAGGAATAAAAGGATGTGTTGCGAAGGAACTTAGCTTGGATAAGATGGTAATCAACATGTAAGTGTTTTAAATTGATTGCTTTTTTCTTGATTTATGAATGATTTTAAAATCTAGAACTTTTTCATTGTATATATCATATGGTTTTGATCTTCAATATCACTTAAGTATTGTTTGGTTTTGATCTTTTAAATTATATACATTTTATCCAATTTATGCTAAATCTTGACATCATGTTTTTTTATATTATGTCTCCATTTTTTGCTATGTTTTTGTGTTTTATATACAAAATGAATACAAGGTATTAATTTATATTATCACTTTATATGTCATATGTATTGTCTATAACCATTGCTTATATGATCAATTTATACTTAAGTTTTGTATGCTTAAGTGAAAATTTGTTGATATTGTATATCAAGATATAATTAACTTGATGTATTCATCTTCTGCTTATGTACGAGTGTAGGCCTAAAAAGGATGCTTTATATTTCAATAAATTTGATTTGATGTATTTATCTTCTACTTATGGAGTGTAGGCCTAAAATGGATACAAGGCATCCACTTTAGGTGTCATTTTATATCTTTGTTATGCATATTTTACTATTACAGTGGATTATGTGCTTAAGTCTACGCATAAAAGAGTTGTTTAGGGATTTAGCACATCTTTGGTGGAACTAATTGATAAAATATATGTTGGTTTCATATAACCTTCAAATGATTGTGCGTGCGTGCGCGCGCACGTGTGTGTGCGCGCGCATGTGTGTGTGTGCGCGCGCATGTGTGTGTGTGTGTTTGTGTGAGGTTTTTTTTTGTGTGTGTGTGTGTGTGTGTTTGTGTGTGTGTGTGTGTGTGTGTGTGTGTGTGTGTGTGTGAGAGAGAGAGAGAGAGAGAGAGAGAGAGAGAGAGAGAGAGAGAAAGAGAGATTGATTTCATTTGTGAGTGTGGGTGTGGGTGTGGGTGTGTGTGTGTGTGTGTGTGTGTGTGTGCCCTTCCATGTTTGTTGCCTTTAAAGTGTGATACATGGTTATGTGGGGTTGTGATTTGAATGGCATGTATTTTGTTCATTTGTATGTGCATTAACTGTGGCATGCATTAACTTTGTGTGTGTGTTTGAGAGAGAGAGAGAGAGAGAAATATATATTTATATGTGTGCTCATACATAGGCACATTTGACTCACATAGATCATACACAAGCACATTTGACTCACATATGTTGAAACATGTGTAGCACATAGATCACACATGGATGCAGATGCTCAATCACATGGTTATTTGAAATGTAATATTGATCTTTGATCTTTGAATGAAGTTTCAATTAACACATAGTAGTTACAATTATGATCTTTACACCCATGTGCATGCACATAGTAGTTAAAATTACGATTTATACACAAATGCACACATACATTGTAGTCACAATTAAGTGTGTGTTTGTGCGCACACGCAAGGCATGCAAAAACACACATATGCAAGGTGAAAGCTGTTTTTTTTAAAAGGAACTTTTAATATTCTTTTTCTTTATGGGCATTAACTTTGGCATGCATTAAGTTTGTGTGTTGTGTGTGTGTGTGTGTGTGTGTGTGTGTGTGTGTGTGAGAGAGAGAGAGAGAGAGAGAGAGAGAGAGAGAGACGCCATCCACACTCACACAAATGTAGATACATGTAACACATAGATCATCCATGGTTTATCACATGGTAATATTGATTTCTCTCTCTCTCTCTCTCTCTCTCTCTCTCTCTCTCTCTCACACACACACACACACACACACACAAGGGTAAGCACCCAAATGTACAAATTTAGACACACATAATAGTTATAATTATGATTTTTACACCCATTCGCACGCATATAGTAGATACAATTATGATTTATACACACATGCACATAGTAATGTATCTACTTGCCTATATGTATGTATGTATGATTGACAGAGATGAAAGAGGCATCTTGCATTTTTTTTAGCACATGAGGAGTACTCTTTCCTGTGAGGAAAGGCTGAATTTGGCTACAGAATTTGAGCGTCACTTTTTTCATAGTCCAAGTTGGTTTGGGCTATGGTCGGTTGAAGTTGCTGGATGGAACAACATTTTTAAAATTATTATACGTTGAGCCATAAAAATTAGATGAAAATATTACATTAATGAATATTTAAAAAAGTCTAGGCTTGATCGATTTGTATGAAATAGACTATAATGTTTTTGGTGATAGAGATCAAGTACGACAAGTATTTAATGAAGTTATTAAATGTATCCCAAAGCATAAGATCCTTAGAAAATAAATATGGGTCTTCTTCTATGACCATTGGTGCTAGTAGGTCACTTTTGGTATTTGAATAGTTTGTTGTTTTGTTAGAAGGTAGATATTGTCTGTCTCTCATTCTTTTCTTATGATTTCTCTCTCTTTGTCGCTCACTATAAAAAAGATAATGATTGTTATTAATGTAAAGTTTGATTATGTTTTATGCAAAGACATGGCATTATACATTTTAAAGTTGGCCTATGACAATAATAAATTATCAGATACAATCTGTTTTTAGGAAATGCCACAATTGTGTTTTTTTGGACACCAACCTAGCCCAAAATGTGAAGTTCTTGGATTTGATAGATGGGATGAGGCTAATCCCGCTATATTTATATAATCTTAGACCCGTATAGGCTAGATGACAATCTCAAGCTCCTCTTGTGGGTAGCAGATGTAGAAGCTCCGAGGAAAAGCGCTTCATTTTTAGGGAAATACTGAAATGCATTCCGATAAGGAAATTGGTAAAGACAATGATGTAATAATTTATAATTTTTAAGATTATTGATGGATGTATCTTCTCTCTCTATATATATTATCTATCCCTCTTAAAGTAGGTGGTTTCGGATACCATTCTCTCTTCAGTTTGACGTCAGTTTTATTGTTGCCCTTTTTCTCTCTATCTATTTGTGTTCATATGTTTGGTTAGCTAAGAGAGAGAGAGAGAGAGAGAGAGAGAGAGAGAGAGAGAGAGAGAGAGAGAGAGAGAGAGATCTCATCGAGTGTTTTAATATTGATAATTTGTATGGCAAATGTGAACGTAATAACGAATTTTGCCTATCTAATACTTTTTCATTTATTAGACCATTGCCTTTGAGATTCTAGAGAGAGTTTTGTCAATACTAGGCTTTTAGAGAGACAATTATATGTCTCGCTAAGAGTTAATATTGTGTACTTTTTTTTATAAATGAGGTATCTACATGTATATAGTGTTGATATATAGTTGGCATATTAGGATTATGTTACATGTTGACAAAGATATAAAGAGATGTTTGGAGAGCCTTAAGATATTCATTTTGGATTTCAGTAAATGGAGATCCAAAATGATAAGAACGGCTCAAATGCCATAGTGGTTGCTAATGGAGCTTGCAATTCAGAAGTAGCTTTGTCTACCCCGCCTGAGTTGCTGAATGTTTGAGCTGTAAAACACCTTGCTCGGTCAAGGTCTCCATCTGGACATCCAAGCTCTAAACGTCTACAAACAATTGCGGACATGTGCTAGCGCACTGAGAAAAATCAGGTTGCTTACAAGGAGTACTTGGATGCCCTTTGGGATGAGATCCATGGAAGTGGTAGCCAAAGGGGAGATACGCTAAGAGATGAGTTGACACATCATCTCCATCGCATTCTTGATAGTAGTGGTTGCATGGAGGTTAACCAACTAGACATGATTTCTTTCATGGAAAATATGCACGTTCAAATTAGGTAACGTCTAGGTGGATATAATAGGGAATGTAAAGAATAAATTGATTCTCTAAAAAAGCAAGTACGTACATTAGGCTTAGAGGTATTGAGTCTAAAGATATCGGTTAATCGACTCAATACTATTATGAAAAAGATGAGCCATATGTTGGAAACCAGGGTAGTTGCGCCTAGAGTTTTATAAGAGTAATGATGTTTTTGCTCAAGGGACAAATTGCATTGCAACTTTCAAGATTTGTCTCTCTGTGGTGATATTTATGAATTCTCTATTTTCTCAATTTATTTACATCTCTCTTTCTATTTTGTTCTCTCGCTCTTCTTTTTCTGTCTCTCAACATGTTTTGTATTTCTATGTTTTTTTCGTGCTCTCTCTCTCTCTCTCTCTCTCTCTCTCTCTCTCTCTTTGGAGATGGAGAGATGTTTTCAGTTATTAGTGTCATAAGAAGATGGATTGTATATGTTAGACACACTTATCTATTATAAATTTCTCTAATAATTACATCATGTTTGCTAGTGTGGAGTCTATTGCCGAGAGTAGGGTCACATGTGATAATGGTTCTTGATGTAGAATAAATGCAATAAGGTAATATTGTGTTGTCCGTTTGAAGTTAAGAATGTTTGTAAAAGGCAAATTACTATCTGTTATTTTGTTTTTCGAAGGAAGTTGAAGACAGTTAGGAGCTACATATACCTAAGTTTGAACCAAGTTCATCGACTTCGAATTTTGGATGCAACATGCGTGTCATCGTAATTGTTTATTCGCAGACAAGGACTTGCATTCAAAATAATTGTTGCTAATTTCATGGTTCTTGATGTAGAATAAATGCAATAAGGTAATATTGTGTTGTCCGTTTGAAGTTAAGAATATTTGTAAAAAGCAAATTAGTATTTGTTATTTTGTTTTTCGAAGGAAGTTGAAGACAGTTAGGAGCTACATATACCTAAGTTTGAACCAAGTTCATCGACTTCGAATTTTGGATGCAACATGCGTGTCGTCGTAATTGTTTATTCGCAGACAAGGACTCGCATTCAAAATAGTTGTTGCTAATTTCATGGAGTACACTAGAACATAATGAGGGTTTAGTAGAAATAGCAGCGCTTTTATAAAACTAGACATGTACGAAGATGTCGGGCCCATTTCGTAGCTAAACTCGCTGCTATTCGTTGTTGTAATGGGTTCGCTACTGCTGAGTAGCGAAATATTGATGCTGTTTTTGTTGTTGAGCAGCAGAAGTACTACAGAGTAAAAAAAAGTTGGGGGGCAAACTGGGGAGTCTGCACAGGACTCCCCAATCTGCCCCAGCTCTTTTTTTCTAATGTAGACACAGTAAAACTAACATAACTTCATGTCCTACTCATCGTCATGGACAATTGTAACCTAAATAAAACTTGACAAATACAAAAAAAAGGACAATTTCAATTCATGGTTTTAGGAATGTCGAAATTCAATTACAATACTTGGCGGAATTACATCCAAAAAGCTCATATACAAAATAAAGTGTAATGAAAAACTATGGAGCTAGGGGCTACATTAAGGGGGGTCTACATCTCATGCATTGCGAGATTATTATTGTTCCTTGCAGCTCCACCCCCTTCGCTTCTCACATTTCCATTGCTTCTTGCTTAGACATTTGCACCATTGTTTCTAGTTACATGATCCTAAAACACAATAAAACTATCACAAGTGAAAATCAATTTTTGTAAAAAAAGAAAGAAAAAGAGGTTAGGGTTTAGGAATGTACTTACTTGCCATGCTTACCAAGCATGTCCTCTAGTAATAACACCAATATATACTTACAAATATTGTTGGGATATTAACTCCTCTTTCACGTGTAACATCGCGCCGCAAGTTATTTGCCATCTATCCAAGAAGAAACATAAATACTTAAGACTCTTATGCATATGGTTAATGCATAAGGCTATCGGCATGCATTGGAAGCTACCGGCATGCATAGGAAACTATCGGCATGCCTGGGTTGCTATCGGCATGCATAGGAAGCTATCGGCACACGTAGGTAGCTACCGGCATGCATAGGAAGCTACCAGCATGTATTGGAAGCTACCGGTATACCTAGGCTGCTACCGACATGCATTGGAAGCTATTGGCATGCATAGGAAGCTAGCGGCATGCCTAGGTAGCTATACTGGCATGTAAAGGAAGCTAGCGGCATGCCTAGGTAGCTACCGGTATGCATTGGAAGCTACCGGCATGCCTAGGTTGCTACTGACATGCATGGAAGCTACTAACATACCTAGGTTGCTACTGACATGCATTGGAAGCTACCGACATACCTAGGGTACTACCTGCATGCATTGCAAGCTACTGGCATGCCTAGGTTGCTACTAGCATGCATAGGAAGCTACCGGTATACCTAGGTTACTACTAGCATGCGTAGGAAGTTACCAGCATGCATAGGTTGTTACCAACATGCATTGGAAGCTACCAAAATGCCTAGGTTACGACCGACATGCATTGGAAAAGCTACCGGCATGCATAGCTAGCTACCGGCATCATGCATTGGAAGCTACCGGCATGCCTAGGTTGCTACTGGCATGCATTGGAAGCTACTGGCATGCATAGGTAGCTACCGACATGCCTAGGTTACTACCGGCATGCATTGGAATCTACCAATATGCCTAGGAAGCTATCAGCATGCTACGAAGCTACCGGCATGCATTGGAAGCTATCGGCATGCCTAGGTAGCTACCAGCATGCATAGGAAGCTGTCGGCATGCCTAGGAAGCTACCGGCATGCCTAGGAAGCTATCGGCATGCATTGGAAGCTAGCGGCATGCCTAGGTTGCTACCGGCATATGCATTGGAAGCTACCGGCATGCATAGGAAGCTATCGGCATGCCTAGGTTGCTACTAGCATGCATTGGAAGCTATCGGCATGCATAGGTAGCTACCGGCATGCCTAGGTTACTACCGGCATGCATTGCAAGCTACCAGCATGCCTAGGTTGCTAACTGGCATGCATTGGAAGCTACTGGAATGCATAGGAAGCTACCAGCATACTTAGGTAGCTATCGGCATGCCTAGGTTGCCACCAACATGCATAGGAAGCTACCGGCATGCATTGGAAGCCACCGGCATGCCTAGGTTGCTACTGGCATGCATAGGAAGCTACCAGCATGCCTAGGTTGCTATCCGCATGCATTAGTAGCTTCTGGTGGCATGCATTGGAAACTACTGGCATACATGGAGCATGGAGCATGGAAAAAATTAACAAACCCTGATCTTAAAACCGTAAACTTACAAACCCTATAACATGTAAAAGCATAAGAGAAGAAACATACAATAAAGAGATCTCTTACCTTGTGAGACTTGTATGTGTTGAAAACCTACAAAATCAAACCAAAACAAGAAAAAAAAAGTATTAATAACAAATCCTAATCTTAAAATCCCTAAAACTTACAAACCCTAAAAACATGTAAAAGCATGAAAGAAGAAACATACAAGAAAGAGAGGATTGCCAGAAAGAGAGCGACTGTGTTTGAGCAAGGTGGCAGTTCGAGTGAGGACTTTTGTTGATTTTCACAACAAAGTGTAAGTTATTTATGTTCCAAATAGAGGTATATCTCATTCATTTTTGGAAAAGAGCTTATGTGCATGAATTTTTTGAATATGAAAAATCAAAAGAAATATGGAAGCAACAGTCTTTAGAACATATATCCAATATCAAAAGTATAATTCGTGGTTAGTTAGATCTGATTGCATCTATATGTTCAAAAAAATTACATTGTAGATATATCCCTAGTTAAAATTTATTGATTGAAAACATCTCTAAATATAGTCCTCTTTGCTTTATTTATGGTTGATGTTTTGCCCACGTTATTTTTAATGTCAAGAACTTCAAGGATTAAAATTTTAGCAATTACTTTTCCTTCATTCAAACAACAATGGTCTCTTAAAGATTGAAAAACCAAAACCACTTGAACATCTATATTATTGTCAATATGCACAAATCAATTCATTATCCTCAAGTCATTTATGTTCCAAATATAGGTATTTCCCATTCATTAATGTAAAATCCAAAAGTCCACATGATTTTATTGAATAAAAAGAAATCCATACACATTTAGAAGCAAGGGTTCTTAGACCGTTACCCAACATCAAAATAGCAAAATTACACCAAGGGTAGCTTTGACGCTTCTATACATTCCCAAAATTACATTGTAGATATATCAGAACATATATAAGCATTTCTCAAATTCTTCTCCCAAAATAAGCTAATGCATCCTCATTCCTATTGCAAATACATAATGCTAGTCCAATATGATCCTATGCAGTCTCAAAATTCAACCAAGTGGCCAGCCAATACTTGGCTAGTTTCTACGAGAAGCTAGTGCTTGGAACAATTCCACCTTTGTAAGAGCTGATTGGTGCATAAACTCGTGCACTTTATCACTCAATCCCAAAACACCGATGAAGATAAAGTAGATGTGTTTGCATGGAATATACACCCCTTTCTTTGCATCTCGTGCATGAAGTTCAGCATGGAAACTCTGATATTGTCACTGCGTATGTCAGACCTTTTGTAATAGAACTTTTTGTACGCATATGGAAAAGATGCATTTCATTTGGACTTATTATCTTCTCTTGCACTACTTCAATATTTAAACATTGAGCCTTTTGAATCCTCTCTTGAAAATATTTACTTAGCTTGGATCTCCACTTCACGATCCTATTATGCCTTCGACCAACCCGAACATGACTCAATGCTGCTGCACTCCTGTGCATGTTTGGTCCTTGTACATGCGAACTCTTATCCTCCTCAAGCACAAAACGTGCATGCTCCAATTGCTCCTTTTCATGTTTTTTAATGGAAGTCCCGACAGAAACCTTCCACACCCTAGGGGAATGGCCAGGCACACCAAGGATAGACTGGTCAACACTCCATGTATGGGCTACAGAGATGTTGCAAAACCACACAAATTTCTCTTTAATACCATTAGGATGTTGTCTTCTCCCCTTGAAGCAAGGTGTAGGGACACCCTCAGTCGCACTTTGACCTAATGTATTTATGAGTGCTCCACATCTAGCCTTTGTGGTAGCAACAACGAACCCAAAGCATGTCACCACCACACTACATGGTTCTGTTCTTCTGATGGCCCAATTACGAGCCCAATTAGTGTCATGAACAACACTCTCCTTATATATAATCTCCTCTTCATGTACATTTGAAGAGGTAGGTCTCCTCCCACCAATTGGTCACCTACCTGTAACATAAATGTACTCCAGCCTATGACTATCATGCTCCATCGCCTGCAGTAGGAGAGGCAGAGTCTCTTCTCCTTCTAATTTGGGTTTGCTTCATTGATGGCCTTTGCATTTCAAGTGTCTGAAGCCCAGCCTCTTCTATAACATTGTGGGCAACATCAACTAGTCTCTTTGTCGACACATTGCTTGAATCTCCTGTCATAATCCTCTCCCTTATTTTGTCCAAAGTAGCCAAATGTTTGCCAGACATGTAGGCATTGTAGTGTGCACTTTGACGCACAAACATTGCCAGGTCTGAAGCAGTGGCCTCATATAAGCTTATGTGTTTAGCATATCCATGAGTAGCCCTCATACTTGAATGCTTTGTCTCTAATAAATTCACAGAAGGAATAAATCATGTGTCCTTGTGTTGTTTCATGAATGATCCCCCCCATTGGGAAACCCGTATATCCCACCATACCAACCATGTCTCAAGGGCAAACAACTCACCATCTTTTACATGCATAGGTGTCCACCACTTCATTAAAGCATCTTTACAAATCTCTGCACTAGCATCCGATGTCTCTCTCTTCCAGTTTCTACACAGTTGCTTATGCTCTTCTTGAAAAGGAGGCCTAATGCATTTCATCCCAATGAAAACCACATGTTCTCTCTTTACCCTCCATCACATTATCAGGTCCACCATTATACATTGTTCTAATTGCAGGCCATTTGTAATTGCAGGCCAATTTGTACCTGCTCCATCTTCCATAAAGCCTCTAAATTTTGGCAAAGGGAATCAATTTTTAATATTTGATCATTAATGAGTTGCCAGAAGTTTATTTGTGCACTAGTGTTTTTGAGCTTAAATTCACATGTAGCAATTGTGAGAAGCTCTTTGATGAAAGGGTCATACACATGGGAACCCATGGTAGACCATCCCTTAGCCGGTGGACATGGTCAAAGTGCAATCATTGTTGCCCCAAGCTACCACCTGGCCTCATTCTATTCACCAAGTCAAGCCCTGAACCTAGACCAATAGTAGACATCTTGAAGACATGAGGTTGCTGATCATCTAAGAGCTGTCCACAAAAAAGGATACTTTGTAGAAATGGATATATGCACCGCCGTTTCAAATCCAGCAATCAATCAAGCCCACAATCCAATCCTTTTAATCCATATCTAGCTGACTACACGGGTCTTTGAATCCTCCTTCTTTGTGACAATGGTGTGATTGTCTCAAGAACCTGCTGAACACCAAGCTCATCCAACTCCTCAGTTGCTTCCTCTTTACCAACAATCAACATGTCCATGACAATATCTTTGGCAACATCAACTTCAATATTTTTGCAGGACGACATGAAAGGGTTATTTCTTGCATGGTCTAATACCATTTCATCTACTTTCTTTTTTTTACCTCGACTGCTCCCCTTATCAATAGGATGCTCATGAATTCCCACATGCATTGCACATCTTGAAGTATGTTTATGATCATGCGGAATGTAGTAGTAAATGAAAGCTTTACATTGTAAAACACAGATTGGTATCTCACCACAATGAATGCATACGAGGGAACCACACTCTCTATGAATTGTGGACTCACTGGACATGTTTTTCTCAATTTTCCTTTCCATTGCTTTCATTGCATAGTCTTGTTTGATTGAAATAAGGACAATCTACATTACAACACCTCAAGTAGCCCGCAAACCTACTTATTCGAACCATTCCATTGAAAGAGTCTTGCAAGCTTGTAGATTATAACATCCACCAGACATGACCATTAGACTTTTAATCCATCCCAAACATTGTATACCCTAGAGGAGATGGCAGAAGCTCAAACACAATGTAGCCATTATAGTGCCTTGGCAACTCTGAAACGTGCTCTATAGTTTCGGCACTTAAGAAAGCAACATGGAATGAACTATTAAGTGGGAACTTTTCAAGCAAGCTAATCACACTCACAGTGTCCCTTGATTTGGCAGAAGGTGTAGCCTCCTATGTCGTTACTATAGAAAACACACAACCATACTTTGACTCCACCTTGAATCTGAATTCTCTAGCTTCTAGCTCAAGTGGTTGATGAACGATCCCTACATCTTGAAGTCCCGTCTCCTCTGGAAAATGTCGCTACTTTGTAAACCAAAGAAATCAGTGAGTTGTATCAGTGAAACCTCACAAACAGCAGTGTCGTATCTGATTTCCAAAGTCTGAGCACCATGGTTGATTACAAGGAAGGACGACATTGTGAGCTGAGCAATGAGAAATCCAAAAAGATGAGAAATGGCAGGGAGACAGAGAAGAGAAATGCTAAGGCGAGGATGGTTAAGAGAAAGAAACACAATGAAGAGCAACTGAGAAAGAGAGATGGTTGCCTTTAGGCAATTGAACTAAATCCCAAGTCTTATTTCCATATAGTGCATCCATCTCCTCATCCATAGCTTTCTCCCATCACACATTTCCAACAGCCTCATCAATGCATGTGGGCTCTACAACCTGTACAACTTTTGCCATGTATGCATAGTGATGTGTCACATAACCATCATAGGTAAACCTCTGCATAGGATTCTTCACTCTCCCAGATCTTCGTTCATGGCTTCCATAGCCTTCTTTACACCAGGTGTTCTCATAGCTGGTACCCCAAGATCCTCATCAAGGCTCATCTCTGAGCCACTAGACTCTCCTTCAACATGAGAATGCCCTATAGAAATGTCAGGCATACTAAGGGACTCAACCACTTTCTCTTTGCCTTTATGTGATGTACTAATCACATTTGCAGGACTGGTATTATGACGCAGCCTGCCACTCCATGGTCTATCAACTGAACCACTAGATGAGGACTTTCCTGGTCCACTTAAAGACTATGATTGCTGACTTGCATTCCTGACTTGCATTCTGTGCAACCACATTTCCACTCACATAAGCCCCAACAGCTTCTTTTTCAGCAGTATATTTGTTGCTCATCTCATCAAAAACAACATCCCTGCTTACCCTCAACTCACGTGTAGCAGGGTTATAACACCTGTATCCCTTTTGCTCAAGGGAATACCCAATAAACACACATTTTTCAGCTTTTGGATCTAGCTTAGTTTCTCAGCTCATCTGGCACATGCACATATGCAATGCATCCAAAGACTTTCAAATGAGACACATCAGGTTTTTTGCCCCAGTAAACCTCTTTGGATCTAGCTTAGTTTCTCAGCTCATCTGGCACATATGCAATGCATCCAAAGACTTTCAAATGAGACACATCAGGTTTTCTGCCCCAGTAAACCTCTCCTCTGGAGTTACATCATGTATGGCTGCACAGTTGGAGTCCTGTTCATGATGTAAACTGCTATAGAAATAGCCTCAGTCCAATATCTATGCGGCATATTCTTCTCTCCCATCAATGCTCATGCAATCTCAGTAATGTGCCTGTTTTTTCGCTCAGCAACTCCATTTTGCTGCGGAGTGTATCTGCATGTAAAGTGTCTCCGAATGCCATTCTTCTTAAAAAATTCAGAGAACTCATTGGAGAAGTACTCTCCCCCTCCATCTGACCTTAGGCACTTTACATGTTTCCCTGTTTGCTTTTCAACCATAACTCTGAAATTCTGAAAATGAGTGAACACCTCACCCTTCTCCTTCATGAAGTATACCCACACTTTCCTTGTGTGGTCATCAATAAATGTCACATAATACTTGCAGCCTCCCATAGACATGGTCTTCAATAAATGTCACATAATACTTGCAGCCTCCCATAGACATGGTCTTCGTAGGACCCCATATATATGAATGCACAACATCTAGTGAATTTTTGCTCACATTTTTGCTACGTGGAAATACATGCTTTGTTTGCTTTCCAAATTGGCATGCTTCACATATTTTCTGCATACCTTCAACTTTAAACTTTAGTAGTCCTGTCACAATTCCCTTAGTCTACATAGACTTCATTCTCTGCACATTCACATGTCCAATTCTTTTATGCCAAATGTCTGTGTCTGCAACAATTCCTGAACCATTTGCAAACATCACAGCACTCACTTCAGGCATGTTTACATTCAATGTAAACATTCTACCCACTCTGTTGCCTTTTGCAACCAACCTACACTTGTCTTTAAAGTCTTTAACATAACAACCATCAGGGCTAAACCGAACCTGCAAACCCTGCTCAATCACCTGGCCAACTGAAACCAAATTCTTTGTTATGTTCGGAACATGAAGTACATCTGCAAGGTACTTCACTTTGCCATCCTGCATAGACAATGGCACATCTCCAACTTGGGCAATTGGATGAGTAGTGTCATCCCCTGTTTCCACAAAACCTGGTCTTTCAAGGTTTTTCATCTCCTTGAACCACTCCCCATGACTTGTCATGTGGTTCGAAGCACCTGAATCAACATACCATACATCATCTTTATGTGCTGCTTCAACGTTTTTAGACATGGCATTAACGACATGCTGCATAACAAATAACCTTTCATTATCCTCTTTCTGCTTGAGGATGCATAGTTGTTTTGCTGTAATTTTCCATTTTGCATGTCAATGTGTTTCTTACAACAAAATAAAAGCATCCACGTGTATCATTATACTGCCTTTGCCAATTTCCACGACCTCTTAGACTGCCTCTGAATTGGCCTCTTCCACCTGCATGTTGTCGTTGTTGTGAATTCTAGGATTATTGTTGTTACTGCTGCTGGCCATAATTCTGATTACCTGTTCGGTTGCGTCCATGGCCTCCTCTACCAGGCCTGTTGCTTTGAACTGTTTTTGTTTTATGAAGACTATTGATCTTCACCCAAGCTCTTCTCTTCTATAATCAACATAGACACCAAATCTGTGAAATTGGGAATGTTTTCCCGAGTCTAAATAGACGTCTTGAATGCCTTGTATTGTGGCCCGAGACCACGTAGACAGACTTCCACCTTATCATCATCATCTACTAAAACGCCAATAGATGCAAGGGATTCCACAATACCCTTGATCTTCAATGCATAGTCATTCACAGACATACTCTTTTTCTCGACAGTATGAAGTTCATTCTTCAACTGTATCTTTCGTGCCTTGGTATTCGTTTCATAAAGTTTTACCAAGGTGTCTCACGCCTCCTTGGGGGACTTGGCATCCTGTATGTGCCCAATCATAGTGTCCTGTATACTGATAGAGAGCCAATACATAACTTTTCTGGCTCCTTGGTTCCAATCCTTGAACTCTTTCACATTTGCAGCAGTCCGATTGATCTCTCGTATCTCCGGTGCCTCTTCATGCTCACCTTTTATGTAGTCCCAGTAACTCTTTCCCATCAAGAAATTTGTCAACCTGAACCTCCAAGCATGGAAGTTGTTCTTATCAAGCTTCTCAGCAACAATCTGGTTTATGCCATCATTTGACATCTTGCCAGACACACAAATTTACTAGAAACAGCACTTTGGTTTGTCCTGCACAAACTGCTGTATTTTTTACTGTGGTACTGTACTACACTCAAATGTCACAACCAGTGACCTCAATGAGCATACATACACCCAATGGCAACTCTGTTGACCTCCTTGCAGCACACACAATGTCTGCACAACCAATCTGTCTTCCTGCAGTTCTTAAAATAGAGTTCTGCAGAGAATCGATGACTTACCCGCAGTGCTTGAAATCTGTCTTCCTGCAGTTCTTAAAACAGAGTTCTGTAGAGAATCGATGACTTATCCGTAGTGCTTGAAATCGCCTGCTTTCTGAAAAACGGAGGTCCTAACGCATTTTCGGCTCAAAAAATGCTATCCAATAGGACAATATAGTTGCCCTATAGCTTTACTCCCGCAAAGAAAGCTCCTCAATTAGAGATCATTTGTCGAACGTTTAATAGGACAGTATAGTTGCCCTATAGCTTTACTCCCGCAAAGAAAGCTCCTCAATCAGAGATCATTTGCCGGTGCCTCCCGTAGAGCTCTCGACAAGGGTGTAGTCGCCAACACAAATAGGGAAGAGTAGTTGAAGCTCTTACCCTCGTACCGCTTCCTGTGCTTCTCTTGCTTGCAATTCAGCCCTTAGCATGAACCAGGCTCTGATACCATGAAAAGATGCAGGGGGGAAGAGAGCTTGAGCTCTTGCAAAAGCACACACACACTCACAAAACCCTAAAAGAGAACACACAAGGTGAGAGGCTGAAAATCTTCTTCTTCACACAACACTCAACACACCATATACAAAGATAAGAGTACACAATATGAAAAGGTACTCAACCAAATACATACTAGGGTTCTCTATAGTGTGAACCCAACTAAATGAGCTAGCGCTATAACTATGCCATTCTCTAGAATGGCTGTCACACAGCCTATCATCCCACTGGCTGCATATCACCCATGATCTCACCAACCATGCCAGTGGTGTAACTGTGGGACCTATCCCCCAGGTGGGTCATCAGTGTCCACCGCCTCACTAGATGAGCTCGATATCTCAACAAAGACAAAGCCTCAACACCTCCAAAGAAGTTTGGAAGAAAGAGAAAGCCTCCAATTCATGCAGACAGTGAGGAGGGTGATCATGGTGGGGATAGATCCGAGATAGAGGCTCCTACAGGCACAAAGGACACATCTACAGATGTCCATGATTTAGATGGAGGGGGAGATGAGATTGACTCTTTCATTGAGGAAATTAGCTTGGATCCTGTGGGAGGGGGTGACATCATTTCTAGATGTAGGCTACTCAGTTCAGATGAGTGCCCTAGAATCCCCTTATGTAGACTCATTACCTATGCTAGAGTAAGGGGATTGAGAAGTGATGTCGTTGCACTTAAGAGTGCGTTACGGTATGAGGGATACCTCCCAGAAAAGGGTGCATTCATAATTTCTATCTGCACAGGCAGTGGGGAGGAGACCTAGGTTACGCTAGCACTGAGGGAGTCTTGGTCACCCATGTGGAGGGAGGTGGATGAACTATTCGAGAAGAAGTTAGAAGTTAAGCCGGAGTTCCATTACCTTTCTGGGAAGATGTTCTATGTGTGGGAGGGCAACCATAGAGCAATGGCTTGGATGTCCGTGATTGCAGAGTCATACTACCAGAGAGACCCAAGCACGACATATTCGGGTCATGTGCACTTTGATAGACTCATAGAAGACAAGTGAAATTGTGCTGCTTGCAGGTCTACAGAGGATGAACTCGTAAGCCATTTTCTCTTTTTCCTTTCTTGTTTGTGTCTACTTTCATCTTATTGATCCATTTAATTTTGAAAATTTATGTTTGTAGATTGAATGAGCATGCGGTTATCAAACCAAGCTTGAGGGATGTACTCATGAATGCTAATAACATTTGTGAGTGCAACACTCAAGTTCTCATGAGCTCCTCAACTCCCCAAGAGTGTCAGGTCATAAATAATGCAAGAACCAAGGAGGTGAAAGGAACTGTAGGATGGTACCCTTTAAGTAGAGGGTACTTAGTAAGGCTTGTATTTCAGGTGAGACAAACGTCCCTTTTCTTGCCTCTTGTTTGGTATTGACTTGTATTTTTTGGAGGTACATTCTATTTGCTTTATCAATGTGTTGCAAGTTGAGTTTAATACAAACGTCAAGAAAGCACTAGAGAGGATAAAGGCTAAAGCTCCCCTAGAGGAGAGAGCAGTTGCTGCAGAGAAGGAGATTGATGTAGTGCAGCGAAAAATGTCTGATCAGATGGGTAGGGTATAGTATCTACACTCTATGTTTGACATTCGTAAGTGGTGTTGAGTGTGAGAAGTTTGAGTCTTCTTAATCTTGAGTTAATGTTGTGTAGGTCTTAAATTGCCTTGACCCACAACTTAGAGATGTCTGGAAATCAAAATTATTTTTCTTGAATTTTGAGACTATAGATAAGGTCATCACTCTAGAGAAACTTAAGTGCATTGCACTTGCTCCCCTTAAGGTGGAGAAAAAATTTAGTCTCTCTCTTTATTGAAGGCTAGTGCTATCATGAGGAATATGTATTACATGCCTTTAGTGCATATTCCTTATAGAGGCTAAGCTTTGTATTTGGTGTCTTTGTTTTGCATTGAAAATATTGTTTGTGTTAAATTTAATCTTCTGATGCATTTCTTTATTGTAACTAAAGGTAGTTGGCTAGAGAGATTTTTTTGGAAAAGATAGAAAATCACGCCCTTGCAGTGCTTGAGGAGCTCAAGACTATAGCAAATATAGGGCGGTTGTTTACTCTATCTCCAAACTACACTCTCACTTAGTATTATGAAGACATCAAGTTGGAGGGGAGAAAGTATATATTCACCTCTCTAAAGATAAGTGACAACAGTGAACTGAGAGGTGTTGGGAAGGCTGAGAATTTAGCTGCCAAGAAGACAGAGCTTGATCAAGCAGCACATAGGGTTGTCTTTAGGTAAGCACTTCATTCATTCTTTTTGATAATCTCCATTTAAGTTTCATTTATCATTGTGCCATACATAAATTTAGTAGTTTATTTCGGTTGGAATGACCTAGATATCTCACGTACTTGAAGAGTGAAGGCAAGATTGATGACCTTCCTCGACATTGCAAGGGGTGGATAGAGATTGCCACCCCTGCAACATCCATGTATCCAGTCTCCATGCATGGCCGCTCCCAGTGGGAGTAGGCCAATTGCCCTTGGTGGTTGGCTTTTTCTGGTGGAAATGTGATGATATGAGAGCTTGATCTCTATAATCGGTATTCTACCACCAAGAAGACCGATGATCCACCCAAGGGTCAAGATACTCCCTAAAGGTTGAGATCACAAAACAAGGATAAGAAGGACTACAAAGAAGGTTGGTTTCTGTTTAGTGTTTGAAACATGCTACATGGAGTGCACTATACCAAATGAAGTATGATTATATGGTGTTTAACCTTTCTTTTTTGTTCTTGCTCTGATAGTGGTGGATGTGGAGCGAACACCATCTCCGCCACCTAGGGATTCCACTCTTGATATTCATGATTGCAGTGATGGTAATTTAACTACTCATTTTATGTCATAAGATTCGAATTGGATGTGATATGGATAGGTAGTTTGGTAGATGTATATGTTTATTGATGGATTATTGTGAATATTTCATTGAATTCAGTCACATTGGTTTTTTAATCAGCTAAAAGGGTAGTGAAAGTTGTCACTCCCTTTATCTCTTATTCACCACCCTCACCGGATAGGACATTGGGCCATGGAGGATCGGCCACATTTGGATGCTCAGTAGGCAAAAAAATGACATATATGCCAGGATACATTAATTTTTTTTGCTAGCATGTGACCCTACCAGGGAGTACAAGAAGAAGAGGAGAGTAGTTCGATGGGCATCAGATTTCATTTTCTTGGACTTTCCCACTGGGGAGAAGCTGGGTGTTGGCTCTCCATTGCCTCCTTGGAACTTGCTTTCAGAGGACCATGTCAAATATGGATTAGCCACAGCGGCATCTAGTTTGGAAGAGAGTGGATGGCTTGCCATGCTTTGCCCCATTGTAGTAGGTAATGTAGGATATTCATATGCTAATTGATAAGTGTATACCTCTTTTCTTGATTCATATGATGATTTTAAATACTGTGCTACATTGCCAAGTCCTTGCTTGACATGGATTGAGAGGTACGTCAAAGTCTAGGACCTCCACCTGGTGAGAAGAGTGGTGGTGTTGGACAAGAATGAGTATGGCTTTGTTAAACATTATGGGGAGGACATGTTGGTATTACGTACATCTGCTTCATTTCTATTATTGAAAATGGTTTCTATTGGAATAGATTTCAATGTTACATGAAGTGTCTACTCTTATGCAGCTTCGTACTTCTATGTTGGTGTTTACATGTCACAATGGAGCCACACCACCCATATTCATGGCCGAGAGCCTTTCCCTATTTGAGATGCATTAGGTGCAAGCGAGCGATGACATGTGGACCCACTACATGCCGGAGGTGCAGCGGACTCATGGGCTTTCATCTACAAGTGCACCACTTCAGGGTGCTGGGGGTGCACTAGAGCACTCATGTGGTTTTGTTTCTATGATTTTAAGTTTGCTATGTGTGCCGAGAGGTCTAGTCCTGGAGATGGGTTGTGGCACAAGCCCTCTCATGAGGTCATGTCAGGCTACTGGTAGATCTTGTTATTCATTTGACATGGATGCACTCATAGTGGATACGCATGTGTTACCAACTAGTGCAGGCATCCGTTGGTGGCAAGAGAACTCGTAGGGATGACAAAGACGTTGGGGAGGATAATTATTCAGCAAATCCCACTTCTAATCCCTTTGATGACTAGTGAGACACTTTACTTTCATTTTGCAGTACTATATGTACATTGCCTAGTGACATGCTTTTTTTATGTTTGATTATAAAATGGCTCTTGTCATGGCATATTTTTTCTCTAAACCTAGATGTTTGATTTTCCTTATGATTGCAGTATAAGAGAATGGTTGACTTGACATCATTATATTCTTGGTCATTGTATTCCTCGCTTCCCAATAGAAGCTTATTCTTCTTTGAATTTTGTTGCTTGTAGTGTTTTGCCTACATATGCAGAAGGAATGGCTAGAGCCATGGTGAGAGACAAGCGATATGATCAACAGAGCAAGGAACATTCACACATTTGTAGTCTATTTGTGGATGACGAGTGTGAAGATAGTGTTTGAGGTGTTTTAAGGATGTTTGAATCTTTTAGAATATTGAGTACATGGAATATTGAGCTAGAACATTGTTCCCCTGTCTATCCCATAATGACTTGCTTTTGTTCATTTTGAGGATTAATCTTTATTGAATATGTATTCAAAACTTCCATGAGTGAATGGAAAGGACCAATGATCATCCCCTATGTTTTGTTTATGTGAAGAGAATATGTAAAAAAACAATTGTAAATAGAGTTTTATACAATGTTTCTCAAAAGCATCGCTTGAACTCTAGGCTTGCTCGAACACGGTCGCTCGATGTTGCGACTTACTCCAAGAAAGAGATCTCTTATGAGGCTTGTATTTGTTGAAAACGTACAAAATTAAACCAAGTCAAGAAAAAAAAGGTAAGAAAAATCAAGATGTCTTACCATATGAAGCTTTAATGGAGAGTTCTTAATTAGGGGAAAAAAAGAAGGGAAAATACTCGTAATCGTTAAGCTTCAATAAGAAGAGAAAAAGAAGAAAAGAAAAACTGAAAAGAGAGGAAATGTGAGACCCATGCCCCTCTACGATGCCCCCTCCGAGGGCGTTGGCAGTGGAAGCCCCTCCACGATGCCCCCTCCGAGGGCGTTGGTAGTGGAAGCCCCTCCACGATGCCCCCTCCGAGGGCATTGGCAGTGGAAGCAGCGTTAGCCTCTCGCGCGGGACAGGGATCTACACTCGGGGCCTCGCCCACCACGGATATCCGGACAAGAGACTAGCCCGATGGTTCCTCCGAAACCGAACCCGAACTCGAACCCAGAAAAACTCCCCTCACCTGGAAGGCACGGGCGATTCCACCAGGAAAATCATCTAACGAGTCAAAGTCTTAACTAACCAAACTGATCCGACGAAACCCAAAAGTCACATGGTCAGATCAAGCAAGAGACTTGCACTTGGTTCATAGAATCATCGCTTTTTTCCCCCTTTAGCGAGGCATAGCCCGTTGAATCCCTCCCACTGAACAAGGGTCTTCCTAGGACTTAATCTAACTAAGGTAACTTAATTGTTACTATTTGTATCGTAGGAATCCCCCGATTCAGCCAACCCATGGGTTAGCCAACCACCCAATCACTGTATTGGTGGGATTCCCTTATAAAAATTTGGTTATGTTTTTCTCAGGTACCGAGGGAAAAGAGCTCCCCAGCCCCCTAGCCGGCGCTTCAAACAAAATTCAAGGTAGTCATACCACTTACACACCCAATATGAAATTGCCATTTTAACAGATTTGGCTGTCTTTAAAACAATCTTTCAATGAAATCATAATATTACTGATCATAATCCTCCAAAATATTGAGTCCATTGTTTTACAAAATATATCATCCGGACTCTCCGTTGAACTAGCTGGTCAACCAACAAGATCCAATATCAAAATTCAATTCACAAAAGTAGTACTTTTCAGTTCATCCGTATCTACCTCGACGTACGCATGGGTGTCCTAGCAACCGCGAGCCAGGGACCATTTTATCGGTCAATGTCGCCCATCGTATCGGAAGCGCACCATTTTAACTATACTGAGGCTGGTCAAGACCTCAGTAGGCTTTGCCACGAGCGACGTCCCTTGACGACTCCCCGCTAGCTGTTGCAACGAGTCTCTCCTTAGTTAATCACATACCAAATGCTTCCTCCAGCATTCTTGTATAAAACAATCCTTTAAAAGAAAACAGAGGTTCTATGTGAGTAGGATTCCTGGTTCGAGATTGGCTCCACAAAGCCCTTTTCCCGCAATCCAAATTTTCTTAATGAGAATCATTGATCTCTCATAAGGGTAATCTACCCATCATTTGACTGAATTTCCAACTAGATTCTTGGTGATTTCGGTCAAGGGAAAATTACGCTAATTCAACGGTAGTCTATTCTTTGTGTCAAGAATTGGAATTGGTCTCGAGGTTTTTGCTAGATTCAGTTCGAGAGATGGGTAAGTAGTTTACTGGCCGCCCCTCTCACACTCGTGGTCTAACCAAAATTATTCGGTTTACTTCTAACTTTGATTCCTAAGGATTTTCTTCAGATAAAAATCTACTGAACTTCTAAAACCATAAGGAAAATTCTAACTTTATGAATTTCATTCCTTCCTAACCACAATAGATTAAGAAATAGTTCTATACGAGAATATCGGGATTTTATAAAAATACTCTTCTTCCATTAATCCAATTTTGGGTAAATATCAATCTGGTGATTTATCCTCATTAAAATATCTAAGAGTATTCTTTACACCAATTTAATTATCAACCCTAATTTTCTAGGTGGAATCATGGTGAAAATTCCTCTTTTGTCACATCAAAATAAATTTAAAAATTTTTCTACTTAAAATACCATAAAAATTCCTCTTTTAATTAAATACAAATCTCCATTTTCTTTAAATATCCTTAAAATTCATCTTTTTGTATTTAAATGATTGAATTCCAAATATCATGGGAATTCATCTTTTATCATAAAAGAATTCTTATTCATAAAATAAATTTATCAAAAATTTCTCTTTTTAAATAAAATAAAATAAAAATATCCATTATTTTGAATATGCCAAAAATTCATCTTTTTGCATTTAAATGATTGAATTCCAAATGTCATGGGAATTCCTTTTTTATCATTAAAAAAAATTCTTATGCATAAAATAAATTTATCAAAATTTTCTCTTTTTCTTAATTAAATAATTATGCATAAATACAACAAAAAGTATTCTTTCCTAAATATGGTCAAAATCATTCTTTTGCTTTAAATTTCTAAACCTACAATATGGTAGGAGTTTCTCTTTTAGTATTATGTAAAAAAATAAGATATGTATTGTTTTTCAGAAAAATTTACCATAGCTACGTTGCTATTACTGATAATTTTTAATTTTCCTAAAAGAATAAAACCTTGTAATAAAAATATGATAGAAGATCTACTTTTAAGCTTAAATCTAAACTATGAATTTAAATCATAATTTTAACCATAATCATAAACTTAATTATGATTATCCCACTAGATTAAGCTAATTCCATTATTCCACTTTTTCCAATTTGATAGAATAATCTATTTCTCATTTAGAATCAATTAAAGTAGTTTCTAAATATTTATAAATAATCTAAAAGAAATAACCATTATTTTGTGAACACAAAATCATGAAAATACCATTTTCTTAATCTTTAGCTTATTAAGCCTAGAGTTTGGTTTAGAAATAAGAAAGAATTAGCCATAGAGATGACTATTCTTTTTGAGAGAGAGATATACATAAGAAAGCATTCTAAATAAGCATAATGATTAATTTTCTCTTAATTAAACAATAAGCTTCTTGGCGAAAGCTTTATTTGAATTAAAAAAATCATTTAGAACTTCTCAAGCTTGAGAGGGATTGAGAAGAGAAGTCATTTGAGGAAATTAACAAAAAACCATAAAAATTCATTCTTACTTCTAGGATTGGCTTGATTATTTCTCTAGTAGTGAAGCCCCCAACCAATAAATTGGTTAGCAAGAGGAGAAGAGAACTCCAAGAGTTGTTAAAGAGAGAGAGAAGCTCCAAGCTCCCCAGAAGTAGAGGAAAATTAAGGGATAATAGAAAATATGATTATTTTAATGTAGTTCTGGCATGGTATAGCTCACAGATGAGAATACAAAGGAATGAGGGTCTATTTATAAGTGAGGGAGGCCTCTAACCAAGTCCAACTAGGTTCTAGATCTTTCCAGCCAGCTTTAGTTTGGCTCCCTTTTTGATCTAGTTTGGTCTAGGAGAGAGGAGAGAGAAAATATCCTATTTTTTTGGATTAAAAAACTCAAGTAATCATGAGAAAAAAGGTGCCTCCTTGAGGTGGCATTCTCTCCTTATACTGAGGTGTCAAAAATGCATCATTTCCTCTAAATATCTTATTTTTTTACTAATATCTCTTAATTTTTAACTAATAAACCTTGTACTCAGTCAACTCTTCATCTTATGTGAGCATTTACTCATTTTTGGGTATTTTTTTTAATTCTTTGGATTTATCTCATCCCAACACTAATCCTGTTGGCCCCCATAGGAACCTTATTAATTGGATCATAATCCAAAAATTTCTGAAAATTTAGACCCTTAGGCTAAGGTCCCTTATACCACTTTTAATCGATTCCTCATGCACATTGGAGAGTTTATTTTGAACTTCTATTTCAGGGAAATATATTTTTGATATTAGGATAATTTTTATATCTAAGAATATCTCAATATTGAATTATCTCTCTCTAGATTTTTTCTTCTCTCTAGGCAAAAACAAGAAAAAATAATATTTTCTTTTATTCTGAAATAGGGAATGATTACAGGGGATTGAGGTAAAAGCTTATTCATTATTCAGGCTGAGGAGGAATCTTACATCCTCTCCCACTTACAGGGGATTGAGGTAAAAGCTTATTCATTATTCAGGCTGAGGAGGAATCTTACATCCTCTCCCACTTGAAAAACGTGAGATGTCCTCATCTCGCAAAGTGGGGGTAATCTTTTACCAACTCTTCTTCTTTCTCCTAGGTGGCGTCTTCTAGAGGGAAGAACTTCCACTTGACTAAAAACTCTTTGAGGACTCTTCTCCTGAGAACCTTCTTCCGAATGTCAAGGATTTCTTCAGGTTGGAGTACCATCTAGCCTTGAAATCAATTGTTCATCAACAAGCACATGACTCGGACTAGGTACATATTTCTTAAGCAAACTGACATGGAATACATCATGTACCTTGAGATGGGGAGGCATAAGAAGTTTATAAGCTAGATCGCTTACTTTCTTTATAATAGCATACGGTCCACAGTATCTGGGAGAGAGCTTCTTATACTTCCCTAAAGATAAGGAACTTCTTTTTGGTCATACTCGAATGAAGACCATATTTGATTCTTCAAACACTCTCTCTGACCTCTTTTTGGTCATACTCGAATGAAGACCATATTTGATTCTTCAAACACTCTCTCTGACCTCTTTTTATCTGCATACTGCTTTTGCCTATCTTGGGCTGCACTAATATCTTTACGGATTGATTGCATTTGCTGGTCCATGTCATCAAGCATCTGTCTGGACATTGCGACTCTGATCAATGGGTCGGACCAAGTCAATGGTGTAAGGCAATCTTGTCCATAGAGAGCTTTGAAAGGGCTCATCCCAATGCTTCGATGATAAGAAGCATTGTAAGCAAATTTTCAACTAGGTGCAAATGGCTTAACCACTTCTTGGGTTTCCTGCCACATAGCATGACTGAAGGATATCTTCTATTACTTGATTCTCTCTTTCAGTATGGCCATTTGTTTTGGGGTGATAGGCTGTACTAAGATCCAAGAAAGTTCCTACTGCTTCAAAGAACGCACTCCAGAATTTGGATGTGAACTTGGGATATCTGTGTCACTTACTATCCTCCTGGTGGGTAAGCCATGCAAATCTGAAGATCTATTTGAGGAAAACTTTGGCAACATCCACTGTAGTGTAGATTTCTTTTACTGGAATTAGATGGGCAACTTTGGTTAGTCTCTCAAACTACCAAAAATGGAGTTGTAACCTGATTGCACTGAAGGTAGTCCACTGTAGTGTAGATTTCTTTTACTGGAATCAGATGGGAAACTTTGGTTAGTCTATCAACTACCAAAAATGGAGTTGTAACCTGATTGCACTGAAGGTAGTCCAGTGACAAAATCCATATTGATACATTCCCACTTCATGTGTGGAATGTCTAGGGGCTGTAGTTTTCCAGGCATCTTGACTCTCTCTGCCTTGACTCTCTGACACATTACGCATTGCCGCACATGATCAAGCACATCCTTTTTGAGTCCTGGCCAAAAGAAGCTTTTCTTCAAAGACATATAGGTTTTTATAAACCTTGGATGTCCAGCTATCAGGCTATCATGGGCTTCTTTCAGAATCTTATCCTTTATATCCACATCATTGGGAATGCATAACCGATTATTATAATACATGCATCCTTCATCTAATTTGTACCTAAGAACTCGACTCATTTCCTGAGGAGTCTTGCTTTCCTGCATCAGAAGGATATCAATAGGGGCAAAGAATTTATCCTCCATGATTCTCTCCCTTTCTTCACTGGTCAATGGATTTGCTACCATTCTAATTGCAAGCAAGGAGGCTTTTCTGTTGAGTGCATCTGCACCACATTTTCTTTCCTTGGTCGATACTTGATTTCAAAATCAAATTCCTACAGGGTCTGCATCCATCTCCTTTGATGCATGTTGAGATCCCTTTGGGTAAAGATCCACTTCAAACTTTGATGATCTGTCATCAAGGTGAACCTTTGTCCCAAAAGAGAATGTCTCCCAACTTTAGAGCATAAACTACTGAGAGTAACTCCAAGTCATTGGACGGCATAATTTTTCTCATGTGTTCTGAGTTTTTTGGATTCATAGGCCACTGCATGACCTTCTTATGTAAGAGCACCTCTTAAGGCAAATTCACTGGCATCAATAAATAACTACCTCAAAAGGTTTAAAATCTGGCAATTTAAGGACAGGGTTGGTTACTAAGGCTGTCTTCAGTTTATCAAAGGCATTCGACACATAGCACTCCACTAAAATAGGGTTCTCTTCTTGATGAGAAGGTTAATTAAAGGGGATGCTATCTGAGCATACCTGGGTATAAAGATTCTATACCATCCGGTTAATCTTAGGAATCCTCTAACTTCCTTTACTGTCTTGAGTTCCGGCCAATCTCTACGACTGCTTGGATCTTTGCGTGGTTCGGAGAAATCCCATCTTTAGACATTATGAATCCCAAGTATTCCACCTGGTCAACAAAGAAAGAACACTTGCTCTTTTTTGTAAAGAGTTGGTGCTTCCTTAGGATTTCCAGGACCTTACGCATATGATCTTCATGATCTGCAACATTCTTTGAGTATACCAAGATGTCATCAAAGAAGACGAGAACAAAATCATCCACGTATTCTTAGAGAATATCCTGCATAAGACGATTAAATGTCGTCGGGGCATTAGTCAATCCAAACGGCATGACTGTGAACTCATAATGCCCATAGCAAGTATATGCTGTCTTCGGGATGTCCTATTCCTTGATTCTGATCTTGTAATACCTAGATTTGAGATCTATCTTTGTGAACATTTGGGTTCCACTTAACCGATCCCGAAGTTCATCAATCTTAGGGATATGATACTTATTTTTAATTGTTAATTGATTCAATCCTCTGTAGTCAATACAGAGTCTTAACATTCCATCTTTCTTCTTCTAAAAGAGAACGGGCGCACCCCAAGGTGAGACACTGGGTCTGACGAATCCCTGCTCTAACAGTTGTCTTAATTGCTCCTTAAGTTCTATGGCTTTAGGGACTGGCATTTTGTATGCACCTTGGGCTACTGGCTGAGCTCTGAGGGTTAACTTGATCTCATGATCTACTTCGCGAGACGGAGGCATCTCAGTCAGCTCTTGTCTCTTTCTGAGCCCTTTTAACAATTTAGAAGCCTTCACTAATTGTAGCACTGGGGATCTGGAAATTCCAGTTCCTCGAACTTTATTCCCGTGAAGGTCAAGGAAAGAGATGGTTCCATTGTGACAATGAATGTCAGCCTGATTCTTATGGAGCCAATCCATTCCAAGGATTCCATCATAGATTCCCAAGGATAGGACTTTGGACTGGCAATCTGTTACGTTCCCATCTAGACTAAACTGAGTAAGGTTTGTCTCAAGGTGTGTGAAAAGAATCTTTCCACTGGCCGATTCCACTTGCATAGGTTTTCCTGATTTTTGATTTAGGACTAACTTACGCAGAAATCCTGGGGAAATAAAAGAATGAGTACTGCCTTAATCAATCAAAATCATGAATTGCTTACCTTGGTACTTTGCTAGGGTCTGAAGGACTGAAAATTGACGATTCTGTCCTTGATGCTCAATTGCGGCATAGATTTGTCCTTTTTCTTCCTCCACTTCCTCAGCTATAGTGACGGCTCTAGCTGCTGCTGCAGTCTGAGGTGGAACTCTCTCTCTTTGGTTTTTCCAAGAGCTGCAAGCAAGAGAAGCACAGGAAGCAGTACGAGGGTAAGAGCTTCGTCTTCTCTTCCCTATTTGTGTTGGTGACTACACCCTTGTCATCGGGAGCTCTACGGGAGGCATCAGCAAACTATCTCTGATTGAGGAGCTTTCTTCGCGGGAGTAAAGCTATAGGACAACTATACTGTCCTATTGGATGGATTTTTGGGCCGAAAACACGTTTGGGACGCGTTAGCACCTCCGTTTTTTAAAAAGCAGGCGATTTCAAGCACTGTCAGGTAAGTCATCGATTCTCTGTAGAACTATGTTTTAAGAACTGCAGGAAGACAGATTGGTCGTGCAGACATTGTGTGTGCTGCAAGGAGGTCAACAGTTGCCATTGGGTGTATGTATGCACATTGAGGTCATTGGTTGTGGCATTTGAGTGTAGTACAGTACCGCTGCAGAAAATACAGCAGTTTGTGCAGGACAAACCAGAGTGCTGTTTCTGGTAAATTTGTGTGTCTGGCAAGATGTCAAATGATGGCATAAACCAGATTATTGCTAAGAATCTTGATAAGAACAACTTCCATGCTTGGAGGTTCAGGTTGATAAATTTCCTGATGGGAAAGGGTTACTGGGACTATATAGAAGGTGAGCATGAAGAGGCACCAGAGATACCAGAGATCAATCCGACTGCTGCTACAGATGTGAAAGAGTTCAAGGATTGGAACCAAGGAGCCAGAAAAGTTATGTATTGGCTCTCTATTAGTATACAGGACACCATGATTGGGCACATACAGGATGCCAAGTCCCCCAAGGAGGCATGGGACACCTTGGTAAAACTCTATGAAACAAATACCAAGGCACGAAAGATACAGTTGAAGAATGAACTTCATACTGTGGAGAAAAAGATTATGTCTGTGTGAATGACTATGTATTGAAGATCACCGGGTATTGTGGAATCCCTTGCATCTATTGGCATTTCAGGAGGATGATGATAAGGTGGAAGTATGTCTACGTGGTCTCGGGCCACAATACAAGGCATTCAAGATGTCTATTCAGACTCGGGAAAACATTCCCAATTTCACAGATTTGGTGTCTATGTTGATTATAGAAGAGAAGAGCTTGGGTGAAGACCAATAGTCTTCACAAAACAAAAACAGTTCAGAAGCCATAGGCCTTCTACACAAGTTCAGGAAGAGAACGAGGTAGAGGAGGCCGTGGATGCGGCCAAGGAGGTGGCCGAACAGGTAATCAGAATTATGGCCAGCTACAACAACAAACAACACGTAGGTGGAAGAGGCCAATTCAGAGGTAGGGGGAGTCAAAGAGGTCATGGAAATTGGCAAAGGCATTATAATGATACACGTGGATGCTTTTATTGTGGTAAGCCTAGACATGTGCAGGGCAGATTGTTATAAGAAGCAGGCTGACATACAAAATGGGAAATTGCAGCAAAACAACTATGCATCCTGGAGCAGAAACAATGAGGATAATGAAAGGTTGTTTGTTATGCAGCATGTCGTTAATGCAATGTCTGAAAATGTTGAAGCAGCACATAAAGATGATGTATGGTACGTTGATTCAGGTGCTTCGAACCACATGACAAGTCATGGTGGGGAGTGGTTCAAGGAGATGAAAAACCTTGAAAGACTAGGTTTTGTGGAAACAAGGGATGACACTGCTCATCCAATTGCCCATGTTGGAGATGTGCCATTGTCTATGCAGGATGGCAAAGTGAAGTACCTTGCAGATGTACTTCATGTTTCGAACATAACAAAGAACCTGGTTTTAGTTGGCCAGATGATTGAGCAGGGTTTGCAAGTCCTATTATGGCACTCTTCTGTAGTCAAGATGAGCGGATGACAGAGAACATCTATGACATGATCTCTATAGACCTCTATGACATGATCTTAGAGTCCATCAAAACATGAATAGAACTTGTAGAAAATTTGTTCCCCATTGGTTGAGTGTAATGTCGCTAGGAGTGTCTTTGTTTTTATTCTTAGTTGACTCGCCTTAGGTAATATTATGAGGTCGAGCATGTTTGGTTATACATTTGGTTTGCAGTGGAAACGTAAGAACTGTATGAAGTTTCGTACCCCCAATTTCATTGTAGAATACTCATGATAATAAACATTTTTCATGAGATGCGCATGAATGTCAGAGGGCCCTAGTCACATCACTTGAGCACCCAAACCATCATATTGAAGTTATATCTCTTAGATGACACTCCTTGACTTCAAAAGGGTTTTTTTTTGGATATTCTCATAGTCTAGTAGTGTGTCTAGTTGTGCGAACTCTCTAGGTGTGAACTTCCTCTTATTAAGAGAACATGGGATGAGGCTTTATGCCTATAACAGAATTGTAAATGGTGGAAGTATTATCATAGTACAATCATTCTTGTTTGGTGCAACTCCTCTCTTGTGTGTGTTACCTCTCTTTCTTTCTTCCACGTTCTCCTATCCTTGCCTATCTTGGCACCATGTGTACTTTCACTTTGTTCTAGCTCACTAACTCAACAAATCATCAATATATGGAATATTTTCTCTTTATAGTTTGCCTATTAAGTCATCTTTAATCAACAAAAAGATAGTGAGAGATGGTATGTACTATCTTTCTTCTTTCAAAAGAGGACATGATCTATAGACCTCTATGACATAATGTTAGAGTCCATCATCACATGTATAGAACTCTTAGGAAATTTATTCCCCATTGGTTAAGTGTAATGTCACTAGGAATGTCTTAGTTTTTTATTCTTAGTTGACTCGCCTTAAGTAATATTATGAGGTCTGGCACGTTTGCTTATACATTTGGTTTGTAGTGAAAACGTAAGAACTGTATGAAGTTTCGTACCCCCGATTTCATTGCACAATACTCATGATAATAAACATTTTTCATTAGACACATGAATGTCGGAGGGCACTCGTCACATCACTAAGAGCCCAAATCATGATATGGAAGTTCTCCCTCTTAGATGACACTCCTTGACTTCGAAGGGGAGTTTTTTTTTTTGGATATTCTCAGAATCTAGTAGTGTGTCTAGTGGTGCTAACACTCTAGGTATGGAGTCCCTCTTATTAAGAGATCATAAGATACGGCTATAAAGGAATTGTAAATGGTGAAAGTATTATCATAGTACAGTCATTCTTGTTTGGTGCAACTCCTCTCTTGTGTGTGCTCTCTCTCTCTCTCCCCCAATGAAAAAAGATTCATGAAGGAGGTTACAATATTCACACCCGTGTGGCCCCCAAGCATTATTAGTTTCGCAATGCCGGGCTTATAATTGGAAGGCCGCAGTACTTCCAAGGTTCAAATTCGCATCAGTCCGACGTGGAGGAGGATACAAGACACCAATGAATGTGAAGGTGTCCATTCGGAACAACAAAAGCTCACAAGGTTCTCGGCGAATGTCGGTTTGACATGGGCGGCACTTGGAGACTACGTCAATCGATGGGACGTCCTCCCTTCCGGCACCTCAGGACTCGTTGGCCGGGAACGACTGGGTCGAAGCGGCACGATGCACATGGACTCTTTCTTGAGCGATATGACTGGTTCCTTCTTGGAGCGGATATTAGGACTCGTTCCTTCGAGTGGATGTCATGCAGAGCATAAATACCAGCTTATGGGGAGAGGCCTATACTCATCATCTCAGCCGCGCTCAAATCTTTCCAAGCTCCTCATCGCATCGCATTCCCCACAACAATATTCCTCAAACCATGGCAGCAGCAGCAGCAGCAGCCAGCAGCTTGCTTCTTCTGGGCGCAGTGATGCTGTTGGCCTCCTCTACGCTCATACTAGAAGTGAGGGCCGCGGATGCAGACCCTCTGCAGGACTTCTGTGTGGCCGATAACACCAGCATGATCACCCTCAACGGGTTCGCCTGCAAGCCAACCGACGAGGTGCAGGACGCGGACTTCAAGTTCATGATGCTTGAGCATCCCGGCCAACCTATGAAAGGGCTGGGCGTGTCCGTCAACCTGGCCAGTGCGGCCAATTTCTTTGCCCTCAACACGCAGGGCCTGTCCATCGCCCGCATCGACTTTGACCCCAAGGGATTAAACCCGCCCCACGTGCATCCCCGTGCCACCGAGGTGCTCTTCCTGGCCGAGGGCACGCTCAAGGTGGGCTTCGTCACCGCCACGCCCAACAATACCCTCTTCGAGCAGACCCTCTCCCCCGGCGATCTCTTTGTCTTCCCTCGCGGCCTCGTGCACTTCCAGCTCAACCCCGACAAGCACCACTCCGCCCTCGCCATCTCCGCCCTCAATAGCCAGAACCCGGGCACCTCGCAGCTCGCCGCCGCTCTCTTCGACGCATACCCACCCCTGCCCGAGGAGGTGCTAGAGACAGCCTTCGGCATTGACAAGGGTGAGGTGGAAAGCCTCATGGCCAGCGTCCGCAAAACCCTCTCTTAGTTTTATTAGACTGCCTCTCTCCTCATCGTGTACAAACTACAAGTGGCATATGAATTCCTTTTGAATAAAGACATTGTTTTTTAAACTTCAATCTTTCCGATTGTGTAACCAGGTTTGAAATGAAGCCTATCCCATTTTCAGAGTATGATCTAACTTGCCAATTGAGATTATTATCTTCCTAACCTAATGTGTAAACCTTAGACTTTACCCCGTGCATGCACACTCTCGTCATCGTGAACAAACTACAAGTGGCACGAATTCTTCATAAGTGGCATGAATTCCTTTTGAATAATGACATTGCTATTTTGCCCTTTGTGTAACTAGGTTTTGAAAGAAGCCAATACCTAATGCTTAGAACTTTGTGCTTTAGTTGCACAACACCTCGACCTTTGAGGCTTCCTCTATACATATCCCCCTCAATGCATGCCCTCATCAAACACCTTCTCTATGGGTACTCTCTTGTGAGGCATTCTCTTCGGTTGGTACTCTCACTAAAATCCATGTGACAGAACCCTCCCATCCACGTATCATGAGTAAAATCCATCACGAAAGCCGTAAAGAGAGAGAGAGAGAGAGAGAGATGGTATGGCTAGTTGTCCAAAGCTGCAACAACTTTGCAATAGAGGAAGGGTGTGGGAGGCATATATATAGAGACGGTAGATGGTGCGTGGAGAACTCTAACATGTGTGACCTTCCATATTATATAACGAGGCTTTTAAAACCAACCACTCTACAACCTTCATATGGATTATATTTTTCACATCTTCCTAAGGTTATATTTCTTCTTTAATTACTCACAGAGGCATGATCTTTTGAGGCACACCTACCAATTCACCTCATTTAAAATTGCATTATCCATACCATCGAGGGTGTGCAAGCGCTCGGGGGGTCACTATATGTAGAATACCCCTATCGCGTGCGTTCAAGGCCTATATTTTAAATCCCTTATCTGTGAATCTTTTTATCTATATAATATCCCCTTTTCTTTATGAATATTTAAATTTTTTTTTAAAATTTTTAAATCATACCCTTATGTAAATATATTTCTGTAAGTTTCATAAATTAAAAATATGCTTCTGTTGAACGCACGTGATATTCACATTTTTTTGTGAGTGACCCCCCCGAGTGCAAGCGTCTGTCAAATAAGATTATAGACTTTGTTTCTTCTCATCACCAAGGAAGGATTGCATGATTAGTGTGAGTTCCGTGGGTGCTCAATGTCCACTCTCTTTTAGGGTGTCTTGCATGTAGAGAAGCTTAATAGTGGCAATGTCTTGGGGTTCCTAGACCTCATTGTGATCTTCAGATTAATACACATACTAAGTTAAAGTCATTAAAAGCCCTTGATGTGATAATGCAACACGTTTTTAGTAGTTTGTATGCCTCGGATGGAAGGAGAAGTGATAGAGTGATTTGGAAATACTAAAAGAAAGAACTTACCTAGGAGCATAAAAATTTATGTTTGAGTTCTATAGAGGACATGATCAATAGACCTCTATGACATAATGTTAGAGTCCATCATCACATGTATAGAACTCTTAGGAAATTTATTCCCCATTGGTTAAGTCTAATGTCACTAGGAATGTCTTAGTTTTTATTCTTAGTTGACTCGCCTTAAGTAATATTATGAGGTCAAGCATGTGCGCTTATACATTTGGTTTGTACTGGAAACGTAAGAGCTGTATGAAGTTTCATATCCCTAATTTCATTGCACAATACTCATGATAATAAACATTTTTCATTAGACACATGAATGTCAGAGGGAACTCATCACGTCACTGTAGTCTAAGAGCCCAAATCATGATATGGAAGTTCTCTCTCTTAGATGACACTCCTTGACTTGGAAGGAGAGATTTTTTGGATACTCTCAGAATCTATTAGTGTGTGTAGTGGTGCGAACACTCTAGGTGTGAACTCTCTCTTATTAAGAGATCATAAGATGAGGCTTGATGCCTACAAAAGAATTGTAAATGGTCAAAGTATTATCGTACTACAATCATGCCTATTACCTCGGCTGAATTTGAAAGTGCATTCATGAAAGAATTTCATCCTAAGAATGAGATGGATCATAATTGGGAAGCATGGGACAATTGTAAGATGAGAAAAATCTCACATTGACTCAACATATCTCCAATTATACATTCTCAAATTGAAAGGAATGTATGATTTTTAAAAGATTCATGGATTAGACTCGGACTATAACCATCAAGTTAAGCAAAATGAGTTGAAAACTTTAGAAGAAGCAATTAAGTTTGCTCAGATTTTCGACAGCATTGTCGGAAAGAAAAAGCGTGCGTAGAATGCACAACAAACATCTAGTGTGTCCAAGGGTTCCAAGCATCAAGGTTAAAATAAAAGAAAGGGACCTAACCAAAAGAATCTAAGAAGTATAAAGGACCACAAAACTTTTAGAAGCATGAAGATTTTGAAAGAGCTAAAAAAGAGAATTTATGTTTTCACTACATGGAAAAGGGTCTTAGTAAACTACAACATCCTAAGCTAAAAGAAAATGAGAAGAATCAGCGTGATCAAAGTAAAGAAAAGCAAGTGCGCACTATTCAAGTGCTCCCTCTTGAGACTCCTCAAGTTTAAAGAGGTACAAGTTTATCATGCCGATTCTACTCATGTGTGTTGTGTCACATCATCAATGTGGGTGCCAACATTTGGACCACATGAGTTGGTTTGAATGTATGGTCACGCTAAAGGTCACAAGGTATGAGTTATGATTGATGATAGTGCCATGCACAATTTCTTGAACTATACTTTAGTCAAGAAATTAAAGTTTTCAGAAAGCTCAAGTGACCATAAGTATGTGGTTTCTTTGATTAACGGCTATGATAAAGATGTTTGGGATACAATAGTTCATGATGTTCCATTAGTCATTCAAGGTCATGAGATGCATTTGGATTTTCAAGTTATGCATATCACTCGAGCGGATGCTATTCTTGGTCGTAAGTGGTTATATAACATTGGTCCATCTTTGTCTAGAAGTTATTTGCATAATTCTTCTGATGGTCATTCATTATATGACTATTTTCAAAAGGCGATTCTTGAATGGGATGAAACGAACAAGAACATAACAAGGGAAGGAGGACAAGATGCTCATTCAAGCTCATCAAGCAGACACACTCCATCGGGTCAATGTCAAGGACACACAACATATACTAATGTGGAAACAACAAGTTAAATTCGTGCTCCATCTGTTCATCTAAGTTCATTGCACAATACTCATGATAATAAACATTTTTCATTAGACACATGAATGTCGGAGGGCACTCGTCACATCACTAAGAGCCCAAATCATGATATGGAAGTTCTCCCTCTTAGATGACACTCCTTGACTTCGAAGGGGAGTTTTTTTTTGGATATTCTTAGAATCTAGTAGTGTGTCTAGTGGTGCTAACACTCTAGGTATAGAGTCCCTGTTATTAAGAGATTATAAGATAAGGCTATAAAAGAATTGTAAATGGTGAAAGTATTATCATAGTACAGTCATTCTTGTTTGGTGCAACTCCTCTCTTGTGTGTGCTCTCTCTCTCTCTCCCTCAATGAAAAAAGATTCATGAAGGAAGTTACAATTCACACCCGTGTGGCCCCCAAGCATTATTAGTTTCTCTATGGGTACTCTCTTGTGAGGCATTCTCAAACAAACACCTTCTCTATGGGTACTCTCTTGTGAGGCATTCTCTTCGGTTGGTACTCTCACTAAAATCCATGTGACAGAACCCTCCCATCCACGTATCATGAGTAAAATCCATCACGAAAGCCGTAAAGAGAGAGAGAGAGAGAGAGAGAGAGAGAGAGAGAGAGAGAGAGAGAGAGAGATGGTATGGCTAGTTGTCCAAAGCTGCAACAACTTTGCAATAGAGGAAGGGTGTGGGAGGCATATACATAGAGACGGTAGATGGTGCGTGGAGAACTCTAACATGTGTGACCTTCCATACTATATAACGAGGCTTTTAAAACCAACCACTCTACAACCTTCATATGGATTATATTTTTCACATCTTCCTAAGGTTATATTTCTTCTTTAATTACTCACAGAGGCATGATCTTTTGAGGCACACCTACCAATTCACCTCATTTAAAATTGCATTATCCATACCATCGAGGGTGTGCAAGCGTCTGCCAAATAAGTTTATAGACTTTGTTTCTTCTCATCACCAAGGAAGGATTGCATGATTAGTGTGAGTTCCGTGGGTGCTCAATGTCCACTCTCTTTTAGGGTGTCTTGCATGTAGAGAATCTTAATAGTGGCAATGTCTTGGGGTTCCTAGACCTCATTGTGATCTTCAGATTAATACACATACTAAGTTAAAGTCATTAAAAGCCCTTGATGTGATAATGCAACACGTTTTTAGTAGTTTGTATGCCTCGGATGGAAGGAGAAGTGATAGAGTGATTTGGAAATACTAAAAGAAAGAACTTACCTAGGAGCATAAAAATTTACGTTTGAGTTCTATAGAGGACATGATCTATAGACCTCTATGACATAATGTTAGAGTCCATCATCACATGTATAGAACTCTTAGGAAATTGATTCCCCATTGGTTAAGTCTAATGTCACTAGGAATGTCTTAGTTTTTATTCTTAGTTGACTCGCCTTAAGTAATATTATGAGGTCAAGCATGTGCGCTTATACATTTGGTTTGTACTGGAAACGTAAGAGCTGTATGAAGTTTCGTACCCCTAATTTCATTGCACAATACTCATGATAATAAACATTTTTCATTAGACACATGAATGTCAGAGGGAACTCATCACGTCACTGTAGTCTAAGAGCCCAAATCATGATATGGAAGTTCTCTCTCTTAGATGACACTCCTTGACTTGGAAGGAGAGATTTTTTGGATACTCTCAGAATCTATTAGTGTGTGTAGTGGTGCGAACACTCTAGGTGTGAACTCTCTCTTATTTAGAGATTATAAGATGAGGCCTGATGCCTATAAAAGAATTGTAAATGGTCAAAGTATTATCATACTACAATCATGCCTATTACCTCGGCTGAATTTGAAAGTGCATTCATGAAAGAATTTCATCCTAAGAATGAGATGGATCATAATTGGGAAGCATGGGACAATTGTAAGATGAGAAAAATCTCACATTGACTCAACATATCTCCAATTATACATTCTCAAATTGAAAGGAATGTATGATTTTTAAAAGATTCATGGATTAGACTCGGACTATAACCATCAAGTTAAGCAAAATGAGTTGAAAACTTTAGAAGAAGCAATTAAGTTTGCTCAGATTTTCGACAGCATTGTCGGAAAGAAAAAGCGTGCGTAGAATGCACAACAAACATCTACTGTGTCCAAGGGTTCCAAGCATCAAGGTCAAAATAAAAGAAAGGGACCTAACCAAAAGAATCTAAGAAGTCTGAAGGACCACAAAATTTTTAGAAGCATGAAGATTTTGAAAGAGCTAAAAAAGAGAATTTATGTTTTCACTACATGGAAAAGGGTCTTAGTAAACTACAACATCCTAAGCTAAAAGAAAATGAGAAGAATCAGCGTGATCAAAGTAAAGAAAATCAAGTGCGCACTATTCAAGTGCTCCCTCTTAAGACTCCTCATAAGTTTAAAGAGGTACAAGTTTATCATGCCGATTCTACTCATGTGTGTTGTGTCACATCATCAATGTGGGTGCCAACATTTGGACCACATGAGTTGGTTTGAATGTATGGTCACGCTAAAGGTCACAAGGTATGAGTTATGATTGATGATATTGCCATGCACAATTTCTTGAACTATACTTTAGTCAAGAAATTAAAGTTTTCAAAAAGCTCAAGTGACCATAAGTATGTGGTTTCTTTGATTAACGGCTATGATAAAGATGTTTGGGATACAATAGTTCATGATGTTCCATTAGTCATTCAAGGTCATGAGATGCATTTGGATTTTCAAGTTATGCATATCACTCGAGCGGATGCTATTCTTGGTCGTAAGTGGTTATATAACATTGGTCCATCTTTGTCTAGAAGTTATTTGCATAATTCTTCTGATGGTCATTCATTATATGACTATTTTCAAAAGGCGATTCTTGAATGGGATGAGACGAACAAGAACATAACAAGGGAAGGAGGACAAGATGCTCATTCAAGCTCATCAAGCAGACACACTCCATCGGGTCAATGTCAAGGACACACAATATATACTAATGTGGAAACAACAAGTTAAATTCGTGCTCCATCTGTTCATCTAAGTAGTAGACAACTAGTGATATTGCAAGAATTCCTCGAGTGCCGACACTAAAAGACATGGAAGCAATGCTCTATGCTCAACAACTAGGATATAAAAAAAGCTTCATCACAGGACCTGTAGCTAAGAGTTATATATTGCAATTAAAAGATTTTTATCAATGTCAGCCACCACCAGGGAGAAACTAGGTTCTTTTTTCATGAACCCTTCAAATGTGTAGGAGGAAGCATGTAACATTTATGCTATATATGGTATGTAGTTTACGTAAAGACTAACTTGTGTTTTTTCTTTTTTCATGAACCCTTCAAATGTGTAGGAGGAAGCATGTAACATTTATGCTATATATGGTATATGTAGTTTACGTAAAGACTAACTTGTGTTTTTTCTTTTCACAGAATTCAAGGCTTTAAGAAAAAATCAAGATATCTTCGATATGTGAATACCATATCAAAGATGATGAAATGCGACCACCGCATTTACCTATCAAAGTTGCAGAGATCTTCTACATTGAAGATGTGGCTTACATGGTTCAACCTTCATCAATCCAAGGGGCTGGGCTTGGATTATTTATACATTCAAATGTGCAAGCTGGAAGGACCTTGTTGCACTATGGAGGGTCAAAACATTCTCATGATAATTGGATAAAATTATGTGTAGAGAATCCTAGAGCACATAGTTACTCCATCATTGAGGACCCTAGTGTGTGTCCTAAGGAGGAGAGAGTTTACATTGTCGGTGATGTTCAAGATAGAAATGTGGCTCGTTATATAAATAGCTATAAGGATTACAAAGAAAGAGAGAATGTGTGTTATGTATTCTCACCATCATTACCTCCATGGTACAAGCATAGAGAAAGAAATGTACATTGATTATGGCTACATTTATGTAGAAGCATTAGAAGATATCACCGCCGCTGGAGATGAACTTTTTGATGATTATGATTTCTAATGTAATCTCAATTATAATTTATAGTTTTTTTCAACACTACTACTTCTAAGAGGTTTTCAATGTAGAATTACTAAGTAATGATCCCTATAATCACATGGTAACCTATGTTGTATTGTAGTATTTTAAAATCTCTCCGATAGAAATATAGATTATTATTTGTTGAGCATGTTCTTCTTGCATTAGTGAAATATAGTCTAAATCAAAAGGGCAATTCTTCTCAAGTTTCACTGATATAGAATAAATTTACAAGTAATACAAGCTTCTTTCTAGTCGATTTTAATAAACATAGTCCAAATCTAGAACATTTTATTGATTTCATCTAGCCAATTTTAACAAATATAGTCCAAATCTTCGAAAGTGGGAATTGGGATTTTTTCAAATTCCCTAATGTGATGTTAACGGGATTTAGTCCATTTATGTTGATGTATGGTTTTCAACCACGAGCTCTAGTCGCCATTGGACTTGAGAAAGAAAAGATACAAAAGATTAAAGATTTTCTTCAAGTCCTCGAGAAGATGACAAAAATTACGAAAGATAATATTAAGAGAGCACAGGAGGGTGCTAAACATTATGCAAAACAAAGATCGTAGACAAAAAGATTAAATATTTTCTTCAAGTCCTCAAGAAGATGACAAATATTGCGAAATAATGTTAAGAGAGCATAGGACGGTGCTAAACATTATGTAAACAAAGATCGTAGACAAATCATCTTTGAGGAAGGTGATTTGTTTTCAAAGGTTCTTGCACTTTGCGATCTTTGAAAATGGGGAGAAGTCTGAAGCTATCTCCAAGGTATTGTGGTCCATCTGTAATACTTAAAAAAGTAGGTACGTTGCCTATAAGTTAGCTTTATAATAAGAAAGCTCTAAAGTACATCCACTTTTTGACGTCAGTAGACTTAAAGAGAAGTTGGGTGATGACGATAATCTCGTCAGTCAAGAGATCCTAATAAAGCTTATAGAACCCCCATCCTTACCACACAAACCAGAAAAGATATTGGATTTCCAAGAAAAAAGAACTCGACACTTTATATGGCAGGAGTGTTTAGTCAAGTGGAAGGATATAAAAGAAGAAGGCTCTAGGTGGGAAAAGGTAAGCACACTCAGAAAGAGGTTCCCGAATTTTTTTTTCTAGGACCAAAACACCTCTTAAGGGGGGAGTAATGTCATGACAATGGAATTATTGGGAGCCTAGAGACCTCGACCCTCCGAACAAGACACGGGAGGGGTTTAGGGGAGCGAAAAATGATCGGTAGGACTCAAGACTGGACTCAAGACTGGCCGGACACTAGTGAGAGTGGGCAGGTACATGTGAAGAGCTTACTAGCTAATAAAAGAGTGGAGTCCATGTACAAAGGGTCATATGTTTATTTTGTCTATGGTTGGGAGGTGAATGAAGAGCTCTCAGCACCCTTCTCATTTGGGTAGAAGATCGTGATTCCATGGTTGCCCTTAGAAGCCTTACTATTATATTATATATAGAGATGATATACATAATATACATACATGTATGCACATACATACATGTATGTGCATCTAAGAAAATTGATGATGGAACATTATCAAAGGTTATCTAGAATAGAAAAAAAAGAAGAATCACTCTATGGTTCCAATTGAATGTTCTAACACTATCAATAGTGTCAGAACTTAATTATGAATCTAGGCATTGTACATATGTTGTACAATGCCTGGATTGTTTGTCTTGAAGCATGCTATTAATTTTATAGATCCAATGTTTTTGTATGGCATTGTCTTCTACATTATAAGAAGCTCCAAGAGGGCAAGAGGGTAGAACTCTCACACACACTCACGCTCACATAAGCACTATGAAAAGAATACGAGGATAGGGTAGAGAGCTGAGCAAGAGCACACTCTCAATCAACACTCAAGGGAATGTCCCTTTCTCGCATTAGATAAATTCACTCATATACAAGTTTGGGCGTCCATATCCAATAACTCATTGGGCACCCACTTATTGTCTAACCTTGTCTAGGCTAGTCTAAGCACACATTGAGTGGATGCCGGCTCTTTCACTTGGCTTGGTCATCCCTTGACTACATAATTAAGAAAAATCATGCGGGAAATGTAATGATTGAAACAAATTATTAATCTTGCTTAGGCACATAAGTGAGGGTGGACAAGGATATTTTAAGTGGTGCACCCATTATCTGTGCACATCCTTTAGTGACTCTGCGCTCTACTTGTGCATGCTCATGGATTGTTGTAGATTTCTTATCTGCAATGCACATGTGTGTTGTTGATGTATGTCCGTGGTCTATCTTAACCTTGAAATAACACACTGCTTCACTCCGGAGCGCGCTTTGTTAGTTGATCGAGGTTGTAGATTCTTTTGGTTAGGTCCCTTTCTTTTATTTTGACCTTGATGCTTGGAACCCTTGGACACACTAGATGTTTGTTGTGCATTCTACGAACGCATTTTCTTTCCCACAATGCTGTCGAGCAAACTTAATTGCTTCTTCTAAAGTTTTCAACTCATTTTGCTTAACTTGATGGTTATAGTCCGAGTCTAATCCATGAATCTTTTAAAAATCATACATTCCTCTCAATTTGAGAATGATTTCTCTATAATTGGAGATATGTTGAGTCAATGTGAGATTTTTCTCATCTTACAATTGTCCCATGCTTCCCAATTATGATCCATCTCATTCTTAGGATGAAATTCTTTCATGAATGCACTTTCAAATTCAGCCGAGGTAATAGGCATGATTGTAGTATGATAATACTTTGACCATTTACAATTCTTTTATAGGCATCAAGCCTCATCTTATGATCTCTTAATAAGAGAGAGTTCACACCTAGAGTGTTCGCACCACTACACACACTAATAGATTCTGAGAGTATCCAAAAAACTCTCCTTCCAAGTCAAGGAGTGTCATCTAAGAGAGAGAACTTCCATATCATGGTTTGGGCTCTTAGACTACAGTGACGTGATGAGTTCCCTCTGACATTCATGTGTCTAATAAAAAATGTTTATTATCATGAGTATTGTGCAATGAAATTAGGGGTACGAAAGTTCATACAGCTCTTACGTTTCCAGTACAAACCAAATGTATAAGCACACATGCTTGACCTAATAATATTACTTAAGGCGAGTCAACTAAGAATAAAAACTAAGACATTCCTAGGTGACATTAGACTTAACCAATGGGGAATAAATTTCCTAAGAGTTCTATACATGTGATGATGGACTCTAACATTATGTCATAGAGGTCTATAGATCATGTCCTCTATAGAACTCAAACATAAATTTTTATGCTCCTAGGTAAGTTCTTTCTTTTAGTATTTCCAAATCAGTCTATCACTTCTTCTTCCATCCGAGGCATACAAACTACTAAAAACGTGTTGCATTATCACATCAAGGGCTTTTAATGACTTTAACTTAGTATGTGTATTAATCTGAAGATCACAATGAGGTCTAGGAACCCCAAGACATTGCCACTATTAAGCTTCTCTACATGCAAGACACCCTAAAAGAGAGTGGACATTGAGCACCCACGGAACTCACACTAATCATGCAATCCTTCCTTGGTGATGAGAAGAAACAAAGTATATAAACTTATTTGGCAGACACTTGCACACCCTCGATGGTATGGATAATGCAATTTTAAATGAGGTGAATTGGTAGGTTTGCCTCAATAGATCATGCCTCTGTGAGTAATTCAAGAAGAAATATAACCTTAGGAAGATGTGAAAAATATAATCCATATGAAGGTTGTAGAGTGGTTGGTTTTAAAGGCCTCGTTATATAGTATGGAAGGTCACACATGTTAGAGTTCTCCACGCACCATCTACCGTCTCTATATATATGCCTCCCACACCCTTCCTCTATTGCAAAGTTGTTGCAGCTTTGGACAACTAGCCATACCATCTCTCTCTCTCTCTCTCTCTCTCTCTCTCTCTCTCTCTCTCTCTTTACGGCTTTCGTGATGGATTTTACTCATGATACGTGGATGGGAGGGTTCTGTCACATGGATTTTAGTGAGAGTACCAACCGAAGAGAATGCCTCACAAGAGAGTACCCATAGAGAAGGTGTTTGTTTGAGAATGCCTCACAAGAGAGTACCCATAGAGAAACTAATAATGCTTGGGGGCCACACGGGTGTGAATTGTAACTTCCTTCATGAATCTTTTTTCATTGAGGGAGAGAGAGAGACAGCACACACAAGAGAGGAGTTGCACCAAACAAGAATGACTGTACTATGATAATGCTTTCACCATTTACAATTCTTTTATAGCCTTATCTTATAATCTCTTAATAAGAGGGACTCCATACCTAGAGTGTTAGCACCACGAGACACACTACTAGATTCTGAGAATATCCAAAAAAAAAACTCCCCTTCGAAGTCAAGGAGTGTCATCTAAGAGGGAGAACTTCCATATCATGATTTGGGCTCTTAGTGATGTGACGAGTGCCCTCCGACATTCATGTGTCTAATGAAAAATGTTTATTATCATGAGTATTGTGCAATGAACTTAGATGAACAGATGGAACACGAATTTAACTTGTTGTTTCCACATTAGTATATATTGTGTGTCCTTGACATTGACCCGATGGAGTGTGTCTGCTTGATGAGCTTGAATGAGCATCTTGTCCTCCTTCCCTTGTTATGTTCTTGTTCGTCTCATCCCATTCAAGAATCGCCTTTTGAAAATAGTCATATAATGAATGACCATCAGAAGAATTATGCAAATAACTTCTAGACAAAGATGGACCAATGTTATATAACCACTTACGACCAAGAATAGCATCCGCTCGAGTGATATGCATAACTTGAAAATCCAAATGCATCTCATGACCTTGAATGACTAATGGAACATCATGAACTATTGTATCCCAAACATCTTTATCATAGCCGTTAATCAAAGAAACCACATACTTATGGTCACTTGAGCTTTCTGAAAACTTTAATTTCTTGACTAATGTATAGTTCAAGAAATTGTGCATGGCAATATCATCAATCATAACTCATACCTTGTGACCTTTAGCGTGACCATACATTCAAACCAACTCATGTGGTCCAAATGTTGGCACTCACATTGATGATGTGACACAACACACATGAGTAGAATCGGCATGATAAACTTGTACCTCTTTAAACTTGAGGAGTCTCAAGAGGGAGCACTTGAACAGTGCCCACTTGATTTTCTTTACTTTGATCACGCTGATTCTTCTCATTTTCTTTTAGCTTAGGATGTTGTAGTTTACTAAGACCCTTTTCCATGTAGTGAAAACATAAATTCTCTTTTTTAGCTCTTTCAAAATCTTCATGCTTCTAAAAGTTTTGTGGTCCTTTAGACTTCTTAGATTCTTTTGGTTAGGTCCCTTTCTTTTATTTTAACCTTGATGCTTGGAACCCTTGGACACAGTAGATGTTTGTTGTGCATTCTACGCACGCTTTTTCTTTCCGACAATGCTGTCGAAAATCTGAGCAAACTTAATTGCTTCTTCTAAAGTTTTCAACTCATTTTGCTTAACTTGATGGTTATAGTCCGAGTCTAATCCATGAATCTTTTTAAAATCATACATTCCTTTCAATTTGAGAATGTATAATTGGAGATATGTTGAGTCAATGTGAGATTTTTCTCATCTTACAATTGTCCCATGCTTCCCAATTATGATCCATCTCATTCTTAGGATGAAATTCTTTCATGAATGCACTTTCAAATTCAGCCGAGGTAATAGGCATGATTGTAGTACGATAATACTTTGACCATTTACAATTCTTTTATAGGCATCAAGCCTCATCTTATGATCTCTTAATAAGAGAGAGTACACACCTAGAGTGTTCGCACCACTACACACACTAATAGATTCTGAGAGTATCCAAAAAATCTCTCCTTCCAAGTCAAGGAGTGTCATCTAAGAGAGAGAACTTCCATATCATGATTTGGGCTCTTAGACTACAGTGACGTGATGAGTTCCCTCTGACATTCATGTGTCTAATGAAAAATGTTTATTATCATGAGTATTGTGCAATGAAATTAGGGGTACGAAACTTCATACAGCTCTTACGTTTCCAGTACAAACCAAATGTATAAGCGCACATGCTTGACCTCATAATATTACTTAAGGTGAGTCAACTAAGAATAAAAACTAAGACATTCCTAGTGACATTAGACTTTACCAATGGGGAATAAATTTCCTAAGAGTTCTATACATGTGATGATGGACTCTAACATTATGTCATAGAGGTCTATTGATCATGTCCTCTATAGAACTCAAACATAAATTTTTATGCTCCTAGGTAAGTTCTTTCTTTTAGTATTTCCAAATCACTCTATCACTTCTCCTTCCATCCGAGGCATACAAACTACTAAAAACGTGTTGCATTATCACATCAAGGGCTTTTAATGACTTTAACTTAGTACGTGTATTAATCTGAAGATCACAATGAGGTCTAGGAACCCCAAGACATTGCCACTATTAAGCTTCTCTACATGCAAGACACCCTAAAAGAGAGTGGACATTGAGCACCCACGGAACTCACACTAATCATGCAATCCTTCCTTGGTGATGAGAAGAAACAAAGTCTATAATCTTATTTGGCAGACGCTTGCACTCGGGGGGGTCACTCACAAAAAAATGTGAATATCACGTGCGTTCAACAGAAGCATATTTTTAATTTATGAAACTTACAGAAATATATTTACATAAGGGTATGATTTAAAAATTTTAAAAAAAAATTTACATATTCATAAAGAAAAGGGGATATTATATAGATAAAAAAATTCACAGATAAGGGATTTAAAATATAGGCCTTGAACGCACGCGATAGGGGTATTCTACATATAGTGACCCCCCCGAGCGTTTGCACACCCTCGATGGTATGGATAATGCAATTTTAAATGAGGTGAATTGGTAGGTGTGCCTCAAAAGACCATGCCTCTGTGAGTAATTAAAGAAGAAATATAACCTTAGGAAGATGTGAAAAATATAATCCATATGAAGGTTGTAGAGTGGTTGGTTTTAAAAGCCTCGTTATATAATATGGAAGGTCACACATGTTAGAGTTCTCCACGCACCATCTACCGTCTCTATATATATGCCTCCCACACCCTTCCTCTATTGCAAAGTTGTTGCAGCTTTGGACAACTAGCCATACCATCTCTCTCTCTCTCTCTCTCTCTCTTTACGGCTTTCGTGATGGATTTTACTCATGATACGTGGATGGGAGGGTTCTGTCACATGGATTTTAGTGAGAGTACCAACCGAAGAGAATGCCTCACAAGAGAGTACCCATAGAGAAGGTGTTTGATGAGGGCATGCATTGAGGGGGATATGTATAGAGGAAGCCTCAAAGGTCGAGGTGTTGTGCAACTAAAGCACAAAGTTCTAAGCATTAGGTCTTGGCTTCTTTCAAAACCTAGTTACACAAAGGGCAAAATAGCAATGTCATTATTCAAAAGGAATTCATGCCACTTATGAAGAATTCGTGCCACTTGTAGTTTGTTCACGCGATGACGAGAGTGTGCATGCACGGGGTAAAGTCTAAGGTTCACACATTAGGTTAGGAAGATAATAATCTCAATTGGCAAGTTAGATCATACTCTGAAAATGGGATAGGCTTCATTTCAAACCTGGTTACACAATCGGAAAGATTGAAGTTTAAAAAACAATGCCTTTATTCAAAAGGAATTCATATGCCACTTGTAGTTTGTACACGATGAGGAGAGAGGCAGTCTAATAAAACTAAGAGAGGGTTTTGCGGACGCTGGCCATGAGGCTTTCCACCTCACCCTTGTCAATGCCGAAGGCTGTCTCTAGCACCTCCTCGGGCAGGGGTGGGTATGCGTCGAAGAGAGCGGCGGCGAGCTGCGAGGTGCCCGGGTTCTGGCTATTGAGGGCGGAGATGGCGAGGGCGGAGTGGTGCTTGTCGGGGTTGAGCTGGAAGTGCACGAGGCCGCGAGGGAAGACAAAGAGATCGCCGGGGGAGAGGGTCTGCTCGAAGAGGGTATTGTTGGGCGTGGCGGTGACGAAGCCCACCTTGAGCGTGCCCTCGGCCAGGAAGAGCACCTCGGTGGCACGGGGATGCACGTGGGGCGGGTTTAATCCCTTGGGGTCAAAGTCGATGCGGGCGATGGACAGGCCCTGCGTGTTGAGGGCAAAGAAATTGGCCGCACTGGCCAGGTTGACGGACACGCCCAGCCCTTTCATAGGTTGGCCGGGATGCTCAAGCATCGTGAACTTGAAGTCCGCGTCCTGCACCTCGTCGGTTGGCTTGCAGGCGAACCCGTTGAGGGTGATCATGCTGGTGTTATCGGCCACACAGAAGTCCTGCAGAGGGTCTGCATCCGCGGCCCTCACTTCTAGTATGAGCGTAGAGGAGGCCAACAGCATCACTGCGCCCAGAAGAAGCAAGCTGCTGGCTGCTGCTGCTGCTGCTGCCATGGTTTGAGGAATATTGTTGTGGGGAATGCGATGCGATGAGGAGCGTGGAAAGATTTGAGCGCGGCTGAGATGATGAGTATAGGCCTCTCCTCATAAGCTGGTATTTATGCTCTGCATGACATCCACTCGAAGGAACGAGTCCTAATATCCGCTCCAAGAAGGAACCAGTCATATCGCTCAAGAAAGAGTCCATGTGCATCGTGCCGCTTCGACCCAGTCGTTCCCGGCCAACGAGTCCTGAGGTGCCGGAAGGGAGGACGTCCCATCGATTGACGTAGTCTCCAAGTGCCGCCCATGTCAAACCGACATTCGCCGAGAACCTTGTGAGCTTTGAAGCCGCATATCGTTCACTGTTCCGAATGGACACCTTCACATTCATTGGTGTCTTGTATCCTCCTCCACGTCGGACTGATGCGAATTTGAACCTTGGAAGTACTGCGGCCTTCCAATTATAAGCCCGGCATTGCGAAACTAATAATGCTTGGGGGCCACACGGGTGTGAATATTGTAACTTCCTTCATGAATCTTTTTTCATTGGGGGAGAGAGAGAGAGAGAGCACACACAAGAGAGGAGTTGCACCAAACAAGAATGACTGTACTATGATAATACTTTCACCATTTACAATTCCTTTATAGCCGTATCTTATGATCTCTTAATAAGAGGGACTCCATACCTAGAGTGTTAGCACCACTAGACACACTACTAGATTCTGAGAATATCCAAAAAAAAAAACTCCCCTTCGAAGTCAAGGAGTGTCATCTAAGAGGGAGAACTTCCATATCATGATTTGGGCTCTTAGTGATGTGACGAGTGCCCTCCGACATTCATGTGTCTAATGAAAAATGTTTATTATCATGAGTATTGTGCAATGGAATCGGGGGTACGAAACTTCATACAGTTCTTACGTTTTCACTACAAACCAAATGTATAAGCAAACGTGCCAGACCTCATAATATTACTTAAGGCGAGTCAACTAAGAATAAAAAACTAAGACATTCCTAGTGACATTACACTTAACCAATGGGGAATAAATTTCCTAAGAGTTCTATACATGTGATGATGGACTCTAACATTATGTCATAGAGGTCTATAGATCATGTCCTCTTTTGAAAGAAGAAAGATAGTACATACCATCTCTCACTATCTTTTTGTTGATTAAAGATGACTTAATAGGCAAACTATAAAGAGAAAATATTCCATATATTGATGATTTGTTGAGTTAGTGAGCTAGAACAAAGTGAAAGTACACATAGTGCCAAGATAGGCAAGGATAGGAGAACGTGGAAGAAAGAAAGAGAGGTAACACACACAAGAGAGGAGTTGCACCAAACAAGAATGATTGTACTATGATAATACTTCCACCATTTACAATTCTGTTATAGGCATAAAGCCTCATCCCATGTTCTCTTAATAAGAGGCAGTTCACACCTAGAGAGTTCGCACAACTAGACACACTACTAGACTATGAGAATATCCAAAAAAAAAAACCTTTTGAAGTCAAGGAGTGTCATCTAAGAGAGATAACTTCAATATGATGGTTTGGGTGCTCAAGTGATGTGACTAGGGCCCTCTGACATTCATGCGCATCTCATGAAAAATGTTTATTATCATGAGTATTCTACAATGAAATTGGGGGTACGAAACTTCATACAGTTCTTACGTTTCCACTACAAACCAAATGTATAACCAAACATGCTAGACCTCATAATATTACCTAAGGCGAGTCAACTAAGAATAAAAACAAAGACACTCCTAGCGACATTACACTCAACCAATGGGGAACAAATTTTCTACAAGTTCTATTCATGTTTTGATGGACTCTAAGATCATGTCATAGAGGTCTATAGAGATCATGTCATAGATGTTCTCTGTCATCCGCTCATCTTGACTACAGAAGAGTGCCATAATACACTCCCTTGAGAACCACCTATGTCTAATATCTACGATAGTCAAAAAATAGAGGTGCTCGAAGTGTATCTCTAGGCAACTTGGTATGAACAACAAGGTAAAGTAAGCAGATGCTTGAAGGAAAAGGCTATCATACTTACCTCTATTTAAAGTTGAGGGACTCCAGATATAACCTCCTCATCTACAACTTCATTTGAAAGTCGAAAAACTGACTGAAATACTATAACTTTAAAATTTAGATTGCAATTTATGTGTCAAAAATTACATTCCAATATCATATGCTTGAATCTCAACCTCGATCAACTAACAGAGCGCGCTCCGGAGTGAAGGAGTGTGTTATTTCAAGATTAAGATAGACCACGGACATACATCAACAACACACATGTGCATTGCAGATAAGAAATCTACAACAATCCATGAGCATGCACAAGTAGAGCGCAGAGTCACTAAAGGATGTGCACAGATAATGGGTGCACCGCTTAAAATATCATTTTCCACCCTCACTTATGTGCCTAAGAAAGATTAATAGTTTGTTTCAATCATTACATTTCCCGCATAATTTTTGTTAATTATGTAGTCAAGGGATGACCAAGCCAAGTGAAAGAGCCGGCATCCACTCAATGTGTGCTTAGACTAGCCTAGACAAGGTTAGACAATAAGTGGGTGCCCAATGAGTTATTGGGTATGGACGCCCAAACTTATAACTCCCTTGTATATGAGTGAATTTATCTAATGAGAGAAAGGGACATTCCCTTGAGTGTTGATTGAGAGTGTGCTCTTGCTCCTTGTGCTCTAGCTCTCTACCCTATCCTCATATTGTTTTCATAGTGCTTATGTGAGAGTGAGTGTGTGTGAGAGTTCTACCCTCTTGCCCTCTTGGAGCTTCTTATAATGTAGAAGATAATGCCATACAAAAACATTGGATCTAAAAAATTGATAGCATGCTTCTTCAAGACAAACAATCTAGGCATTGTACAACATATGTACAATGCCTAGATTCATAATTAAGTTCTGACACTATTGATAGTGTTAGAACATTTAATTGGAACCATAGAGTGATTTTTTCTTTCTATTCTAGATAACCTTTGATAATGTTCATCATCAATTTTCTTAGATGCACATACATGTATCTATGTGCATACATGTATGTATATTATGTATATCATTTCTATATAATATAATAGTAAGGCTTCTAAGGGCAACCATGGAATCACGATCTTCTACCCAAATGAGAAGGGTGCTAAGAGCTCTTTGTTCACCTCCCAACCATAGACAAAATAAACATATGACCCTTTTGTACATGGACTCCACTCTTTTATTAGCTAGTATGCTCTTCACATGTACCTGCCCACTCTCACTAGTGTCCGGCTAAGTCTTGAGTCCTACCGATCATTTTTCGCTCCCCTAAACACCGCCCGTGTCTTGTTTGGACGGTCGAGGTCTCTAGGCTCCCAATAATTCCATTGTCATGACATTACTCCGCCCTTAAGAGGAGTTTTTGTCCTCGAAAAAAAAAATTCGAGAACCTCTTTCTGAGTGTGCTTACCTTTTCCCACATAGAACCTTCTTCTTTTATATCCTTCCACTTGACTAAACACTCCTGCCGTATAAAGTGTCGAGTTCTTTTTTCTTGGAAATCCAAGATCTTTTTTCTGGTTCGTGTGGTAAGGATGGGGGTTCTATAAGCTTTACTAGGATCTCTTGACTGACGAGATTATCGTCATCACCCAACTTCTTTTTAAGTCTACTGACGTCAGAAAGTGGCTGGACTTTAGAGCTTTCTTATTATAAAGCTAACTTATAAAAGCAACGTACCTACTTTTTTAAGTATTGCAAATGGACCACAATACCTTGGAGATAGCTTCGGACTTCTCCCCGTTTTCAAAGATTCGGAAAGTGCAAGAACCTTTGAAAACAAATCACCTTCCTCAAAGATGATTTTTCTACGATCTTTGTTTGCATAATGTTTAGCACCGTCCTGTGCTCTCTTAAAATTATCTTTTGCAATTTTTGTCATCTTCTCGAGGACTTGAAGAAAATCTTTAATCTTTTGTATCTTTTCTTTCGCGAGTCCAATGGCCACTAGAGCTTGTTGTTGAAAACCATACATCAACATAAATGGACTAAATCCCGTTAACATCACATTAGGGAATTTGAAAAAATCCCAATTCCCACTTTCGAAGATTTGAACTATATTTGTTAAAATTGGCTAGATGAAATCAATAAAATATTCTAGATTTGGACTATGTTTATTAAAATCGACTAGAAAGAAGCTTGTATTACTTGTAAATTTATTCTATATCAGTGAAACTTGAGAAGAATTGCCCTTTTGATTTAGACTATATTTCACTAATGCAAGAAGAACATGCTCAACAAATAATAATCTATATTTCTATCGGAGAGATTTTAAAATACTACAATACAACATAGGTTACCATGTGATTATAGGGATCATTACTTAGTAATTCTACATTCAAAACCTCTTAGAAGTAGTAGTGTTGAAAAAAACTATAAATTATAATTGAGATTACATTAGAAATCATAATCATCAAAAAGTTCATCTCCAGCACTGATATCTTTTCATGATTCTACATAAATGTAGCCATAATCAATGTACATTTCTTTCTCTATGCTTGTACCATGGAGGTAATGATGGTGAGAATACATAACACACATTCTCTCTTTCTTTGTAATCCTTACAGCTATTTATATAACGAGCCACATTTCTATCTTGAACATCACCGACAATGTAAACTCTCTCCTCCTTAGGACACACACTAGGGTCCTCAATGATCGAGTAATTGTGTGCTCTAGGATTCTCTACACATAATTTTATCCAATTATCATGAGAATGTTTTGACCCTCCATAGTGCAACAAGGGTCTTCCAGCTTGCACATTTGAATGTATAAATAATCCAAGCCCAGCCCCTTGGATTGATGAAGGTTGAACCATGTAAGCCACATCTTCAATGTAGAAGATCTCTGCAACTTTGATAGGTAAATGCGGTGGTCGCATTTCATCATCTTTGATATGGTATTCACATATCGAAGATATCTTGATTTTTTCTTAAAGCCTTGAATTCTGTGAAAAGAAAAAACACAAGTTAGTCTTTACGTAAACTACATACCATATATAGCATAAATGTTACATGCTTCCTCCTACATATTTGAAGGGTTCAAGAAAAAAGAACCTAGTTCCTCCCCGGTGGTGGCTGACAATAAAAATCTTTTAATTGCAATATATAACTCTTAGCTACAGGTCCTGTGATGAAGCTTTTTTTATATCCTAGTTGTTGAGCATAGAGAATTGCTTCCATGTCTTTTAGTGTCGGCACTCGAGAATTTCTTTGCACTATCACTAATGTCTACTACTTAGATGAACAGATGGAGCACGAATTTAACTTAATGTTTCCAGATTAGTATATGTTGTGTGTCCTTTACATTGACCCGATGGAGTGTATCTGCTTGATGACCTTGAATGAGCATCTTGTCCTCCTTCCCTTGTTATGTTCTTATTCGTCTCATCCCATTCAAGAATCGCCTTTTGAAAATAGTCATATAATGAATGACTATCAGAAGAATTATGCAAATAACTTCTAGACAAAGATGGACCAATGTTATATAACCACTTATTACGACCAAGAACAGCATCCGCTCGAGTGATATGCATAACTTGAAAATCCAAATGCATCTCATGACCTTGAATGACTAATGGAACATCATTGACTATTGTATCCCAAACATCTTTATCATAGCCGTTAATCAAAGAAACCACATACTTATGGTCACTTGAGCTTTTTGAAAACTTTAATTTCTTGACTAAAGTATAGTTCAAGAAATTGTGCATGGCACTATCATCAAACATAACTCATACCTTGTGACCTTTAACGTGACCATACATTCAAACCAACTCATGTGGTCCAAATGTTAGCACCCACATTGATGATGTGACACAACACACATGAGTAGAATCGGCATGATAAACTTGTACCTCTTTAAACTTATGAGGAGTCTCAAGAGGGAGCACTTGAATGGTGCGCACTTGCTTTTCTTTACTTTGATCACGCTGATTCTTCTCATTTTCTTTTAGCTTAGGATGTTGTAGTTTACTTAGACCCTTTTCCATGTAGTGAGAACATAAATTCTCTTTTTTAGCTCTTTCAAAATCTTCATGCTTCTAAAAATTCTGTGGTCCTTTAGACTTCTTAGATTCTTTTGGTTAGGTCCCTTTCTTTTATTTTGACCTTGATGCTTGGAACCCTTGGACACACTAGATGTTTGTTGTGCATTCTACGAACGCATTTTCTTTCCCACAATGTTGTCGAGCAAACTTAATTGCTTCTTCTAAAGTTTTCAACTCATTTTCCTTAACTTGATGGTTATAGTCCGAGTCTAATCCATGAATCTTTTAAAAATCATACATTCCTCTCAATTTGAGATTGGAGATATGTTGAGTCAATGTGAGATTTTTCTCATCTTAGAATTGTCCCATGCTTCCCAATTATGATCCATCTCATTCTTAGGATGAAATTCTTTCATGAATGCACTTTCAAATTCAGCCGAGGTAATAGGCATGATTGTAGTATGATAATACTTTGACCATTTACAATTCTTTTATAGGCATCAGGCCTCATCTTATGATCTCTTAATAAGAGAGAGTTCACACCTAGAGTGTTCGCACCACTACACACACTAATAGATTCTGAGAGTATCCAAAAAATCTCTCCTTCCAAGTCAAGGAGTGTCATCTAAGAGAGAGAACTTCCATATCATGATTTGGGCTCTTAGACTACAGTGACGTGATGAGTTCCCTCTGACATTCATGTGTCTAATGAAAAATGTTTATAATCATGAATATTGTGCAATGAAATTAGGGGTACGAAACTTCATACAGCTCTTACGTTTCCAGTACAAACCAAATGTATAAGCACACATGATTGACCTCATAATATTACTTAAGGCGAGTCAACTAAGAATAAAAACCAAGACATTCCTAGGTGACATTAGACTTAACCAATGGGGAATAAATTTCCTAAGAGTTCTATACATGTGATGATGGACTCTAACATTATGTCATAGAGGTCTATAGATCATGTCCTCTATAGAACTCAAACATAAGTTTTTATGCTCCTAGGTAAGTTCTTTCTTTTAGTATTTCCAAATCACTCTATCACTTCTATTTCCATCCGAGGCATACAAACTACTAAAAACGTGTTGCATTATCACATCAAGGGCTTTTAATGACTTTAACTTAGTATGCGTATTAATCTGAAGATCACAATGAGGTCTAGGAACCCCAAGACATTGCCACTATTAAGCTTCTCTACATGCAAGACACCCTAAAAGAGAGTGGACATTGAGCACCCACGGAACTCACACTAATCATGCAATCCTTCCTTGGCGATGAAAAGAAACAAAGTCTATAAACTTATTTGGCAGACGCTTGCACACCCTCGATGGTATGGATAATGCAATTTTAAATGAGGTGAATTGGTAGGTGTGCCTCAAAAGATCATGCCTCTGTGAGTAATTAAAGAAGAAATATAACCTTAGGAAGATGTGAAAAATATAATCCATATGAAGGTTGTAGAGTGGTTGGTTTTAAAAGCCTCATTATATAATATGGAAGGTCACACATGTTAGAGTTCTCCACGCATCATCTACCGTCTTTATATATATATGCCTCCCACACCCTTCCTCTATTGCAAAGTTGTTGCAGCTTTGGACAACTAGCCATACCATCTCTCTCTCTCTCTCTCTCTCTTTACGGCTTTCGTGATGGATTTTACTCATGATACGTGGATGGGAGGGTTCTGTCACATGGATTTTAGTGAGAGTACCAACCGAAGAGAATGCCTCACAAGAGAGTACCCATAGAGAAGGTGTTTGATGAGGGCATGCACTGAGGGGGATATGTATAGAGGAAGCCTCAAAGGTCGAGGTGTTGTGCAACTAAAGCACAAAGTTCTAAGCATTAGGTATTGGCTTCTTTCAAAACCTAGTTACACAAAGGGCAAAATAGCAATGTCATTATTCAAAAGGAATTCATGCCACTTATGAAGAATTCGTGCCACTTGTAGTTTGTTCACGATGACGAGAGTGTGCATGCACGGGGTAAAGTCTAAGGTTCACACATTAGGTTAGGAAGATAATAATCTCAATTGGCAAGTTAGATCATACTCTGAAAATGGGATAGGCTTCATTTCAAACCTGGTTACACAATCGGAAAGATTGAAGTTTAAAAAACAATGCCTTTATTCAAAAGGAATTCATATGCCACTTGTAGTTTGTACACGATGAGGAGAGAGGCAGTCTAATAAAACTAAGAGAGGGTTTTGCGGACGCTGGCCATGAGGCTTTCCACCTCACCCTTGTCAATGCCGAAGGCTGTCTCTAGCACCTCCTCGGGCAGGGGTGGGTATGCGTCGAAGAGAGCGGCGGCGAGCTGCGAGGTGCCCGGGTTCTGGCTATTGAGGGCGGAGATGGCGAGGGCGGAGTGGTGCTTGTCGGGGTTGAGCTGGAAGTGCACGAGGCCGCGAGGGAAGACAAAGAGATCGCCGGGGGAGAGGGTCTGCTCGAAGAGGGTATTGTTGGGCGTGGCGGTGACGAAGCCCACCTTGAGCGTGCCCTCGGCCAGGAAGAGCACCTCGGTGGCACGGGGATGCACGTGGGGCGGGTTTAATCCCTTGGGGTCAAAGTCGATGCGGGCGATGGACAGGCCCTGCGTGTTGAGGGCAAAGAAATTGGCCGCACTGGCCAGGTTGACGGACACGCCCAGCCCTTTCATAGGTTGGCCGGGATGCTCAAGCATCGTGAACTTGAAGTCCGCGTCCTGCACCTCGTCGGTTGGCTTGCAGGCGAACCCGTTGAGGGTGATCATGCTGGTGTTATCGGCCACACAGAAGTCCTGCAGAGGGTCTGCATCCGCGGCCCTCACTTCTAGTATGAGCGTAGAGGAGGCCAACAGCATCACTGCGCCCAGAAGAAGCAAGCTGCTGGCTGCTGCTGCTGCTGCTGCCATGGTTTGAGGAATATTGTTGTGGGGAATGCGATGCGATGAGGAGCGTGGAAAGATTTGAGCGCGGCTGAGATGATGAGTATAGGCCTCTCCTCATAAGCTGGTATTTATGCTCTGCATGACATCCACTCGAAGGAACGAGTCCTAATATCCGCTCCAAGAAGGAACCAGTCATATCGCTCAAGAAAGAGTCCATGTGCATCGTGCCGCTTCGACCCAGTCGTTCCCGGCCAACGAGTCCTGAGGTGCCGGAAGGGAGGACGTCCCATCGATTGACGTAGTCTCCAAGTGCCGCCCATGTCAAACCGACATTCGCCGAGAACCTTGTGAGCTTTGAAGCCGCATATCGTTCACTGTTCCGAATGGACACCTTCACATTCATTGGTGTCTTGTATCCTCCTCCACGTCGGACTGATGCGAATTTGAACCTTGGAAGTACTGCGGCCTTCCAATTATAAGCCCGGCATTGCGAAACTAATAATGCTTGGGGGCCACACGGGTGTGAATATTGTAACTTCCTTCATGAATCTTTTTTCATTGGGGGAGAGAGAGAGAGAGAGCACACACAAGAGAGGAGTTGCACCAAACAAGAATGACTGTACTATGATAATACTTTCACCATTTACAATTCCTTTATAGCCGTATCTTATGATCTCTTAATAAGAGGGACTCCATACCTAGAGTGTTAGCACCACTAGACACACTACTAGATTCTGAGAATATCCAAAAAAAAAAACTCCCCTTCGAAGTCAAGGAGTGTCATCTAAGAGGGAGAACTTCCATATCATGATTTGGGCTCTTAGTGATGTGACGAGTGCCCTCCGACATTCATGTGTCTAATGAAAAATGTTTATTATCATGAGTATTGTGCAATGGAATCGGGGGTACGAAACTTCATACAGTTCTTACGTTTTCACTACAAACCAAATGTATAAGCAAACGTGCCAGACCTCATAATATTACTTAAGGCGAGTCAACTAAGAATAAAAAACTAAGACATTCCTAGTGACATTACACTTAACCAATGGGGAATAAATTTCCTAAGAGTTCTATACATGTGATGATGGACTCTAACATTATGTCATAGAGGTCTTTGTTTGCATAATGTTTAGCACCGTCCTGTGCTCTCTTAAAATTATCTTTTGTAATTTTTGTCATCTTCTCGAGGACTTGAAGAAAATCTTTAATCTTTTGTATCTTTTCTTTCTCGAGTCCAATGGCCACTAGAGCTCGTGGTTGAAAACCATACATCAACATAAATGGACTAAATCCCGTTAACATCACATTAGGGAATTTGAAAAAATCCCAATTCCCACTTTCGGAGATTTTAACTATATTTGTTAAAATTGGCTAGATGAAATCAATAAAATGTTCTAGATTTGGACTATGTTTAAAAAAATCGACTAGAAAGAAGCTTGTATTACTTGTAAATTTATTCTATATCAGTGAAACTTGAGAAGAAATGAAAATCCAAATGCATCTCATGACCTTGAATGACTAATGGAACAACATTGACTATTGTATCCCAAACATCTTTATCATAGCCGTTAATCAAAGAAACCACATACTTATGGTCACTTGAGCTTTCTGAAAACTTTAATTTCTTGACTAAAGTATAGTTCAAGAAATTGTGCATGGCACTATCATCAAACATAACTCATACCTTGTGACCTTTAACGTGACCATACATTCAAACCAACTCATGTGGTCCAAATGTTAGCACCCACATTGATGATGTGACACAACACACATGAGTAGAATCGGCATGATAAACTTGTACCTCTTTACACTCATGAGGAGTCTCAAGAGGGAGCACTTGAATAGTGCGCACTTGCTTTTCTTTACTTTAATCACGCTGATTCTTCTCATTTTCTTTTAGCTTAGGATGTTGTAGTTTACTTAGACCCTTTTCCATGTAGTGAAAACATAAATTTTCTTTTTTAGCTCTTTCAAAATCTTCATGCTTCTAAAAATTTTGTGGTCCTTTAGACTTCTTAGATTCTTTTGGTTAGGTCCCTTTCTTTTATTTTGACCTTGATGCTTGGAACCCTTGGACACACTAGATGTTTGTTGTGCATTCTACGAACGCATTTTCTTTCCCACAATGCTGTCGAGCAAACTTAATTGCTTCTTCTAAAGTTTTCAACTCATTTTGCTTAACTTGATGGTTATAGTCCGAGTCTAATCCATGAATCTTTTAAAAATCATACATTCCTCTCAATTTGAGAATGATTTCTCTATAATTGGAGATATGTTGAGTCAATGTGAGATTTTTCTCATCTTACAATTGTCCCATGCTTCCCAATTATGATCCATCTCATTCTTAGGATGAAATTCTTTCATGAATGCACTTTCAAATTCAGCCGAGGTAATAGGCATGATTGTAGTATGATAATACTTTGACCATTTACAATTCTTTTATAGGCATCAAGCCTCATCTTATGATCTCTTAATAAGAGAGAGTTCACACCTAGAGTGTTCGCACCACTACACACACTAATAGATTCTGAGAGTATCCAAAAAACTCTCCTTCCAAGTCAAGGAGTGTCATCTAAGAGAGAGAACTTCCATATCATGGTTTGGGCTCTTAGACTACAGTGACGTGATGAGTTCCCTCTGACATTCATGTGTCTAATAAAAAATGTTTATTATCATGAGTATTGTGCAATGAAATTAGGGGTACAAAACTTCATACAGCTCTTACGTTTCCAGTACAAACCAAATGTATAAGCACACATGCTTGACCTAATAATATTACTTAAGGCGAGTCAACTAAGAATAAAAACTAAGACATTCCTAGGTGACATTAGACTTAACCAATGGGGAATAAATTTCCTAAGAGTTCTATACATGTGATGATGGACTCTAACATTATGTCATAGAGGTCTATAGATCATGTCCTCTATAGAACTCAAACATAAATTTTTATGCTCCTAGGTAAGTTCTTTCTTTTAGTATTTCCAAATCACTCTATCACTTCTTCTTCCATCCGAGGCATACAAACTACTAAAAACGTGTTGCATTATCACATCAAGGGCTTTTAATGACTTTAACTTAGTATGTGTATTAATCTGAAGATCACAATGAGGTCTAGGAACCCCAAGACATTGCCACTATTAAGCTTCTCTACATGCAAGACACCCTAAAAGAGAGTGGACATTGAGCACCCACGGAACTCACACTAATCATGCAATCCTTCCTTGGTGATGAGAAGAAACAAAGTATATAAACTTATTTGGCAGACGCTTGCACACCCTCGATGGTATGGATAATGCAATTTTAAATGAGGTGAATTGGTAGGTTTGCCTCAATAGATCATGCCTCTGTGAGTAATTCAAGAAGAAATATAACCTTAGGAAGATGTGAAAAATATAATCCATATGAAGGTTGTAGAGTGGTTGGTTTTAAAAGCCTCATTATATAATATGGAAGGTCACACATGTTAGAGTTCTCCACGCACCATCTACCGTCTCTATATACATGCCTCCCACACCCTTCCTCTATTGAAAAGTTGTTGCAGCTTTGGACAACTAGCCATACCATCTCTCTCTCTCTCTCTCTCCTTACGGCTTTCGTGATGGATTTTACTCATGATACGTGGATGGGAGGGTTCTGTCACATGGATTTTAGTGAGAGTACCAACCGAAGAGAATGCCTCACAAGAGAGTACCCATAGAGAAGGTGTTTGATGAGGGCATGCACTGAGGGGGATATGTATAGAGGAAGCCTCAAAGGTCGAGGTGTTGTGCAACTAAAGCACAAAGTTCTAAGCATTAGGTATTGGCTTCTTTCAAAACCTAGTTACACAAAGGGCAAAATAGCAATGTCATTATTCAAAAGGAATTCATGCCACTTATGAAGAATTCGTGCCACTTGTAATTTGTTCACGCGATGACGAGAGTGTGCATGCACGGGATAAAGTCTAAGCTTTACACATTAGGTAAAGTCTAAGCTTTACACATTAGGTTAGGAAGATAATAATCTCAATTGGCAAGTTAGATCATACTCTGAAAATGGGATAGGCTTCATTTCAAACCTGGTTACACAATCGGAAAGATTGAAGTTTAAAAAACAATGCCTTTATTCAAAAGGAATTCATATGCCACTTGTAGTTTGTACACGATGAGGAGAGAGGCAGTCTAATAAAACTAAGAGAGGGTTTTGCGGACGCTGGCCATGAGGCTTTCCACCTCACCCTTGTCAATGCCGAAGGCTGTCTCTAGCACCTCCTCGGGCAGGGGTGGGTATGCGTCGAAGAGAGCGGCGGCGAGCTGCGAGGTGCCCGGGTTCTGGCTATTGAGGGCGGAGATGGCGAGGGCGGAGTGGTGCTTGTCGGGGTTGAGCTGGAAGTGCACGAGGCCGCGAGGGAAGACAAAGAGATCGCCGGGGGAGAGGGTCTGCTCGAAGAGGGTATTGTTGGGCGTGGCGGTGACGAAGCCCACCTTGAGCGTGCCCTCGGCCAGGAAGAGCACCTCGGTGGCACGGGGATGCACGTGGGGCGGGTTTAATCCCTTGGGGTCAAAGTCGATGCGGGCGATGGACAGGCCCTGCGTGTTGAGGGCAAAGAAATTGGCCGCACTGGCCAGGTTGACGGACACGCCCAGCCCTTTCATAGGTTGGCCGGGATGCTCAAGCATCGTGAACTTGAAGTCCGCGTCCTGCACCTCGTCGGTTGGCTTGCAGGCGAACCCGTTGAGGGTGATCATGCTGGTGTTATCGGCCACACAGAAGTCCTGCAGAGGGTCTGCATCCGCGGCCCTCACTTCTAGTATGAGCGTAGAGGAGGCCAACAGCATCACTGCGCCCAGAAGAAGCAAGCTGCTGGCTGCTGCTGCTGCTGCTGCCATGGTTTGAGGAATATTGTTGTGGGGAATGCGATGCGATGAGGAGCGTGGAAAGATTTGAGCGCGGCTGAGATGATGAGTATAGGCCTCTCCTCATAAGCTGGTATTTATGCTCTGCATGACATCCACTCGAAGGAACGAGTCCTAATATCCGCTCCAAGAAGGAACCAGTCATATCGCTCAAGAAAGAGTCCATGTGCATCGTGCCGCTTCGACCCAGTCGTTCCCGGCCAACGAGTCCTGAGGTGCCGGAAGGGAGGACGTCCCATCGATTGACGTAGTCTCCAAGTGCCGCCCATGTCAAACCGACATTCGCCGAGAACCTTGTGAGCTTTGAAGCCGCATATCGTTCACTGTTCCGAATGGACACCTTCACATTCATTGGTGTCTTGTATCCTCCTCCACGTCGGACTGATGCGAATTTGAACCTTGGAAGTACTGCGGCCTTCCAATTATAAGCCCGGCATTGCGAAACTAATAATGCTTGGGGGCCACACGGGTGTGAATATTGTAACTTCCTTCATGAATCTTTTTTCATTGGGGGAGAGAGAGAGAGAGCACACACAAGAGAGGAGTTGCACCAAACAAGAATGACTGTACTATGATAATACTTTCACCATTTACAATTCCTTTATAGCCGTATCTTATGATCTCTTAATAAGAGCCTAGAGTGTTAGCACCACTAGACACACTACTAGATTCTGAGAATATCCAAAAAAAAAAACTCCCCTTCGAAGTCAAGGAGTGTCATCTAAGAGGGAGAACTTCCATATCATGATTTGGGCTCTTAGTGATGTGACGAGTGCCCTCCGACATTCATGTGTCTAATGAAAAATGTTTATTATCATGAGTATTGTGCAATGAAATCGGGGGTACGAAACTTCATACAGTTCTTACGTTTTCACTACAAACCAAATGTATAAGCAAACGTGCCAGACCTCATAATATTACTTAAGGCGAGTCAACTAAGAATAAAAAACTAAGACATTCCTAGTGACATTACACTTAACCAATGGGGAATAAATTTCCTAAGAGTTCTATACATGTGATGATGGACTCTAACATTATGTCATAGAGGTCTATAGATCATGTCCTCTTTTGAAAGAAGAAAGATAGTACATACCATCTCTCACTATCTTTTTGTTGATTAAAGATGACTTAATAGGCAAACTATAAAGAGAAAATATTCCATATATTGATGATTTGTTGAGTTAGTGAGCTAGAACAAAGTGAAAGTACACATGGTGCCAAGATAGGCAAGGATAGGAGAACGTGGAAGAAAGAAAGAGAGGTAACACACACAAGAGAGGAGTTGCACCAAACAAGAATGATTGTACTATGATAATACTTCCACCATTTACAATTCTGTTATAGGGATAAAGCCTCATCCCATGTTCTCTTAATAAGAGGAAGTTCACACCTAGAGTGTTCGCACAACTAGACACACTACTAGACTATGAGAATATCCAAAAAAAAAAAACCCTTTTGAAGTCAAGGAGTGTCATCTAAGAGAGATAACTTCAATATGATGGTTTGGGTGCTCAAGTGATGTGACTAGGGCCCTCTGACATTCATGCGCATCTCATGAAAAATGTTTATTATCATGAGTATTCTACAATGAAATTGGGGGTACGAAACTTCATACAGTTCTTACGTTTCCACTACAAACCAAATGTATAACCAAACATGCTAGACCTCATAATATTACCTAAGGCGAGTCAACTAAGAATAAAAACAAAGACACTCCTAGCGACATTACACTCAACCAATGGGGAACAAATTTTCTACAAGTTCTATTCATGTTTTGATGGACTCTAAGATCATGTCATAGAGGTCTATAGAGATCATGTCATAGATGTTCTCTGTCATCCGCTCATCTTGACTACAAAAGAGTGCCATAATACACTCCCTTGAGAACCACCTATGTCTAATATCTACGATAGTCAAAAAATAGAGGTGCTCGAAGTGTACCTCTAGGCAACTTGGTATGAACAACAAGGTAAAGTAAGCAGATGCTTGAAGGCAAAGGCTATCATACTTACCTCTATTTAAAGTTGAGGGACTCCTGATAGATATAACCTCCTCATCTACAACTTCATTTGAAAGCCGAAAAACTGACTGAAATACTATAACTTTAAAATTTAGATTGCAATTTATGTGTCAAAAATTACATTCCAATATCATATGCTTGAATCTCAACCTCGATCAACTAACAGAGCGCGCTCCGGAGTGAAGGAGTGTGTTATTTCAAGGTTAAGATAGACCACAGACATACATCAACAACACACATGTGCATTGCAGATAAGAAATCTACAACAATCCATGAGCATGCACAAGTAGAGCGCAGAGTCACTAAAGGATCTGAACAGATAATGGGTGCACCGCTTAAAATATCCTTGTCCACCCTCACTTATGTGCCTAAGCAAGATTAATAGTTTGTTTCAATCATTACATTTCCCGCATAATTTTTGTTAATTATGTAGTCAAGGGATGACCAAGCCAAGTGAAAGAGCCGGCATCCACTCAATGTGTCCTTAGACTAGCCTAGACAAGGTTAGACAATAAGTGGGTGCCCAATGAGTTATTGGGTATGGACGCCCAAACCTATAACTCCCTTGTATATGAGTGAATTTATCTAATGAGAGAAAGGGACATTCCCTTGAGTGTTGATTGAGAGTGTGCTCTTCCTCCTTGTGCTCTAGCTCTCTACCCTATCCTCATATTGTTTTCATAGTGCTTATGTGAGAGTGAGTGTGTGTGAGAGTTCTACCCTCTTGCCCTCTTGGAGCTTCTTATAATGTAGAAGATAATGCCATACAAAAACATTGGATCTAAAAAATTGATAGCATGCTTCTTCAAGACAAACAATCTAGGCATTGTACAACATATGTACAATGCCTAGATTCATAATTAAGTTCTGACACTATTGATAGTGTTAGAACATTTAATTGGAACCATAGAGTGATTTTTTTTTTCTATTCTAGATAACCTTTGATAATGTTCATCATCAATTTTCTTAGATGCACATACATGTATCTATGTGCATACATGTGTGTATATTATGTATATCATTTCTATATAATATAATAGTAAGGCTTCTAAGGGCAACCATGGAATCACGATCTTCTACCCAAATGAGAAGGGTGCTGAGAGCTCTTTGTTCACCTCCCAACCATAGACAAAATAAACATATGACCCTTTTGTACATGGACTCCACTCTTTTATTAGCTAGTATGCTCTTCACATGTACCTGCCCACTCTCACTAGTGTCCGGCTAAGTCTTGAGTCCTACCGATCATTTTTCGCTCCCCTAAACACCGCCCGTGTCTTGTTTGGATGGTCGAGGTCTCTAGGCTCCCAATAATTCCATTGTCATGACATTACTCCGCCCTTAAGAGGAGTTTTCGTCCTCGAAAAAAAAAATTCGAGAACCTCTTTCTGAGTGTGCTTACCTTTTCCCACATAGAACCTTCTTCTTTTATATCCTTCCACTTGACTAAACACTCCTGCCGTATAAAGTGTCGAGTTCTTTTTTCTTGGAAATCCAAGATCTTTTTTCTGGTTCGTGTGGTAAGGATGGGGGTTCTATAAGCTTTACTAGGATCTCTTGACTGACGAGATTATCGTCATCACCCAACTTCTTTTTAAGTCTACTGACGTCAAAAAGTGGCTGGACTTTAGAGCTTTCTTATTATAAAGCTAACTTATAAAAGCAACGTACCTACTTTTTTAAGTATTGCAAATGGACCACAATACCTTGGAGATAGCTTCGGACTTCTCCCTGTTTTCAAAGATTCGGAAAGTGCAAGAACCTTTGAAAACAAATCACCTTCCTCAAAGATGATTTTTCTACGATCTTTGTTTGCATAATGTTTAGCACCGTCCTGTGCTCTCTTAAAATTATCTTTTGCAATTTTTGTCATCTTCTCGAGGACTTGAAGAAAATCTTTAATCTTTTGTATCTTTTCTTTCTCGAGTCCAATGGCCAGTAGAGCTCGTGGTTGAAAACCATACATCAACATAAATGGACTAAATCCCGTTAACATCACATTAGGGAATTTGAAAAAATCCCAATTCCCACTTTCGAAGATTTTAACTATATTTGTTAAAATTGGCTAGATGAAATCAATAAAATGTTCTAGATTTGGACTATGTTTATTAAAATCGACTAGAAAGAAGCTTGTATTACTTGTAAATTTATTCTATATCAGTGAAACTTGAGAAGAATTGCCCTTTTGATTTAGACTATATTTCACTAATGCAAGAAGAACATGCTCAACAAATAATAATCTATATTTCTATCGGAGAGATTTTAAAATACTACAATACAACATAGGTTACCATGTGATTATAGGGATCATTACTTAGTAATTCTACATTGAAAACCTCTTAGAAGTAGTAGTGTTGAAAAAAACTATAAATTATAATTGAGATTACATTAGAAATCATAATCATCAAAAAGTTCATCTCCAGCACTGATATCTTTTCATGATTCTACATAAATGTAGCCATAATCAATGTACATTTCTTTCTCTATGCTTGTACCATGGAGGTAATGATGGTGAGAATACATAACACACATTCTCTCTTTCTTTGTAATCCTTACAGCTATTTATATAACGAGCCACATTTCTATCTTGAACATCACCGACAATGTAAACTCTCTCCTCCTTAGGACACACACTAGGGTCCTCAATGATCGAGTAATTGTGTGCTCCGTGTCTTGTTTGGACGGTCGAGGTCTCTAGGCTCCCAATAATTCCATTGTCATGACATTACTCCGCCCTTAAGAGGATTTTTCGTCCTCGAAAAAAAAATTCGGGAACCTCTTTCTGAGTGTGCTTACCTTTTCCCACCTAGAACCTTCTTCTTTTATATCCTTCCACTTGACTAAACACTCCTGCCATATAAAGTGTCGAGTTCTTTTTTCTTGGAAATCCAAGATCTTTTCTGGTTTGTGTGGTAAGGATGGGGGTTCTATAAGCTTTATTAGGATCTCTTGACTGACGAGATTATCGTCATCACCCAACTTCTCTTTAAGTCTACTGACGTCAAAAAGTGGATGTACTTTAGAGCTTTCTTATTATAAAGCTAACTTATAGGCAACGTACCTACTTTTTTAAGTATTACAGATGGACCACAATACCTTGGAGATAGCTTCGGACTTCTCCCCATTTTCAAAGATCGCAAAGTGCAAGAACCTTTGAAAACAAATCACCTTCCTCAAAGATGATTTGTCTACGATCTTTGTTTGCATAATGTTTAGCACCGTCCTATGCTCTCTTAACATTATCTTTCGCAATTTTTGTCATCTTCTCGAGGACTTGAAGAAAATATTTAATCTTTTTGTCTACGATCTTTGTTTTGCATAATGTTTAGCACCCTTCTGTGCTCTCTTAATATTATCTTTCGTAATTTTTGTCATCTTCTCGAGGACTTGAAGAAAATCTTTAATCTTTTGTATCTTTTCTTTCTCGAGTCCAATGGCGACTAGAGCTCGTGGTTGAAAACCATACATCAACATAAATGGACTAAATCCCGTTAACATCACATTAGGGAATTTGAAAAAATCCCAATTCCCACTTTCGAAGATTTGGACTATATTTGTTAAAATTGGCTAGATGAAATCAATAAAATGTTCTAGATTTGGACTATGTTTATTAAAATCGACTAGAAAGAAGCTTGTATTACTTGTAAATTTATTCTATATTAGTGAAACTTGAGAAGAATTGCCCTTTTGATTTAGACTATATTTCACTAATGCAAGAAGAACATGCTCAACAAATAATAATCTATATTTCTATCGGAGAGATTTTAAAATACTACAATACAACATAGGTTACCATGTGATTATAGGGATCATTACTTAGTAATTCTACATTGAAAACCTCTTAGAAGTAGTAGTGTTGAAAAAAACTATAAATTATAATTGAGATTACATTAGAAATCATAATCATCAAAAAGTTCATCGCCAGCGGCGGTGATATCTTCTAATGCTTCTACATAAATGTAGCCATAATCAATGTACATTTCTTTCTCTATGCTTGTACCATGGAGGTAATGATGGTGAGAATACATAACACACATTCTCTCTTTCTTTGTAATCCTTATAGCTATTTATATAACGAGCCACATTTCTATCTTGAACATCACCGAAAATGTAAACTCTCTCCTCCTTAGGACACACACTAGGGTCCTCAATGATGGAGTAACTATGTGCTCTAGGATTCTCTACACATAATTTTATCCAATTATCATGAGAATGTTTTGACCCTCCATAGTGCAACAAGGTCCTTCCAGCTTGCACATTTGAATGTATAAATAATCCAAGCCCAGCCCCTTGGATTGATGAAGGTTGAACCATGTAAGCCACATCTTCAATGCAGAAGATCTCTGCAACTTTGATAGGTAAATGTGGTGGTCGCATTTCATCATCTTTGATATGGTATTCACATATCGAAGATATCTTGATTTTTTCTTAAAGCCTTGAATTCTGTGAAAAGAAAAAACACAAGTTAGTCTTTACGTAAACTACATATACCATATATAGCATAAATGTTACATGCTTCCTCCTACACATTTGAAGGGTTCATGAAAAAAGAAAAAACACAAGTTAGTCTTTACGTAAACTACATACCATATATAGCATAAATGTTACATGCTTCCTCCTACACATTTGAAGGGTTCATGAAAAAAGAACCTAGTTTCTCCCTGGTGGTGGCTGACATTGATAAAAATCTTTTAATTTCAATATATAACTCTTAGCTGCAGGTCCTGTGATGAAGCTTTTTTTATATCCTAGTTGTTGAGCATAGAGCATTGCTTCCATGTCTTTTAGTGTCGGCACTCGAGGAATTCTTGCAATATCACTAGTTGTCTACTACTTAGATGAACAGATGGAGCACGAATTTAACTTGTTGTTTCCACACTAGTATATGTTGCGTGTCCTTGACATCGACCCGATGGAGTGTGTCTGCTTGATGAGCTTGAATGAGCATCTTGTCCTCCTTCCCTTGTTATGTTCTTGTTCGTCTCATCCCATTCAAGAATCGCCTTTTGAAAATAGTCATATAATGAATGACCATCAGAAGAATTATGCAAATAACTTCTAGACAAAGATGGACCAATGTTATATAACCACTTACGACCAAGAATAGCATCCGCTCGAGTGATATGCATAACTTGAAAATCCAAATGCATCTCATGACCTTGAATGACTAATGGAACATCATGAACTATTGTATCCCAAACATCTTTATCATAGCCGTTAATCAAAGAAACCACATACTTATGGTCACTTGAGCTTTTTGAAAACTTTAATTTCTTGACTAAAGTATAGTTCAAGAAATTGTGCATGGCACTATCATCAATCATAACTCATACCTTGTGACCTTTAGCGTGACCATACATTCAAACCAACTCATGTGGTTCAAATGTTGGCACCCACATTGATGATGAAACACAACACACATGAGTAGAATCGGCATGATAAACTTGTACCTCTTTAAACTTATGAGGAGTCTTAAGAGGGAGCACTTGAATAGTGCGCACTTGATTTTCTTTACTTTGATCACGCTGATTCTTCTCATTTTCTTTTAGCTTAGGATGTTGTAGTTTACTAAGACCCTTTTCCATGTAGTGAAAATATAAATTCTCTTTTTTAGCTCTTTCAAAATCTTCATGCTTCTAAAAATTTTGTGGTCCTTTAGACTTCTTAGATTCTTTTGGTTAGGTCCCTTTCTTTTATTTTGACCTTGATGCTTGGATCCCTTGGACACAGTAGATGTTTGTTGTGCATTCTACGCACGCTTTTTCTTTCCGACAATGCTGTCGAAAATCTGAGCAAACTTAATTGCTTCTTCTAAAGTTTTCAACTCATTTTGCTTAACTTGATGGTTATAGTCCGAGTCTAATCCATGAATCTTTTAAAAATCATACATTCCTTTCAATTTGAGAATGTATAATTGGAGATATGTTGAGTCAATGTGAGATTTTTCTCATCTTACAATTGTCCCATGCTTCCCAATTATGATCCATCTCATTCTTAGGATGAAATTCTTTCATGAATGCACTTTCAAATTCAGCCGAGGTAATAGGCATGATTGTAGTATGATGATACTTTGACCATTTACAATTCTTTTATAGGCATCAGGCCTCATCTTATGATCTCTTAATAAGAGAGAGTTCACACATAGAGTGTTCGCACCACTACACACACTAATAGATTCTGAGAGTATCCAAAAAATCTCTCCTTCCAAGTCAAGGAGTGTCATCTAAGAGAGAGAACTTCCATATCATGATTTGGGCTCTTAGACTACAGTGACGTGATGAGTTCCCTCTGACATTTATGTGTCTAATGAAAAATGTTTATTATCATGAGTATTGTGCAATGAAATTAGGGGTACGAAACTTCATACAGCTCTTACGTTTCCAGTACAAACCAAATGTATAAGCGCACATGCTTGAGCTCATAATATTACTTAAGGCGAGTCAACTAAGAATAAAAACTAAGACATTCCTAGGTGACATTAGACTTAACCAATGGGGAATAAATTTCCTAAGAGTTCTATACATGTGATGATGGACTCTAACATTATGTCATAGAGGTCTATAGATCATGTCCTCTATAGAACTCAAACATAAATTTTTATGCTCCTAGGTAAGTTCTTTCTTTTAGTATTTCCAAATCACTCTATCACTTCTCCTTCCATCCGAGGCATACAAACTACTAAAAACGTATTGCATTATCACATCAAGGGCTTTTAATGACTTTAACTTAGTATGTGTATTAATCTGAAGATCACAATGAGGTCTAGGAACCCCAAGACATTGCCACTATTAAGCTTCTCTACATGCAAGACACCCTAAAAGAGAGTGGACATTGAGCACCCACGGAACTCACACTAATCATGCAATCCTTCCTTGGTGATGAGAAGAAACAAAGTCTATAAACTTATTTGGCAGACGCTTGCACACCCTCGATGGTATGGATAATGCAATTTTAAATGAGGTGAATTGGTAGGTGTGCCTCAAAAGATCATGCCTCTGTGAGTAATTAAAGAAGAAATATAACCTTAGGAAGATGTGAAAAATATAATCCATATGAAGGTTGTAGAGTGGTTGGTTTTAAAAGCCTCGTTATATAATATGGAAGGACACACATGTTAGAGTTCTCCACGCACCATCTACAGTCTCTATATATATGCCTCCCACACCCTTCCTCTATTGCAAAGTTGTTGCAGCTTTGGACAACTAGCCATACCATCTCTCTCTCTCTCTCTCTCTCTCTCTCTCTCTCTCTCTTTACGGCTTTCGTGATGGATTTTACTCATGATACGTGGATGGGAGGGTTCTGTCACATGGACTTTAGTGAGAGTACCAACCGAAGAGAATGCCTCACAAGAGAGTACCCATAGAGAAGGTGTTTGTTTGAGAATGCCTCACAAGAGAGTACCCATAGAGAAACTAATAATGCTTGGGGGCCACACGGGTGTGAATTGTAACTTCCTTCATGAATCTTTTTTCATTGGGGGAGAGAGAGAGAGAGCACACACAAGAGAGGAGTTGCACCAAACAAGAATGACTGTACTATGATAATACTTTCACCATTTACAATTCTTTTATAGCCTTATCTTATGATCTCTTAATAAGAGCGACTCCATACCTAGAGTGTTAGCACCACTAGACACACTACTAGATTCTGAGAATATCCAAAAAAAAAAAACTCCCCTTCGAAGTCAAGGAGTGTCATCTAAGAGGGAGAACTTCCATATCATGATTTGGGCTCTTAGTGATGTGACGAGTGCCCTCCGACATTCATGTGTCTAATGAAAAATGTTTATTATCATGAGAATTGTGCAATGAAATCAGGGGTACGAAACTTCATATAGTTCTTACGTTTTCACTACAAACCAAATGTATAAGCAAACGTGCCAGACCTCATAATATTACTTAAGACAAGTCAACTAAGAATAAAAAACTAAGACATTCCTAGTGACATTACACTTAACCAATGGGGAATAAATTTCCTAAGAGTTCTATACATGTGATGATGGACTCTAACATTATGTATAGATCATGTCCTCTTTTGAAAGAAGAAAGATAGTACATACCATCTCTCACTATCTTTTTGTTGATTAAAGATGACTTAATAGGCAAACTATAAAGAGAAAATATTCCATATATTGATGATTTGTTGAGTTAGTGAGCTAGAACAAAGTGAAAGTACACATGGTGTCAAGATAGGCAAGGATAGGAGAACGTGGAAGAAAGAAAGAGAGGTAACACACACAAGAGAGGAGTTGCACCAAACAAGAATGATTGTACTATGATAATACTTCCACCATTTACAATTTTGTTATAGGCATAAAGCCTCATCCCATGTTCTCTTAATAAGAGGAAGTTCACACCTAGAGTGTTCGCACAACTAGACACACTACTAGACTATGAGAATATCCAAAAAAAAAAAAACTTTTGAAGTCAAGGAGTGTCATCTAAGAGAGATAACTTCAATATGATGGTTTGGGTGCTCAAGTGATGTGACTAGGGCCCTCTGACATTCATGCGCATCTCATGAAAATTTTTTATTATCATGAGTATTCTACAATGAAATTGGGGGTACGAAACTTCATACAGTTCTTACGTTTCCACTACAAACCAAATGTATAACCAAACATGCTAGACCTCATTATATTACCTAAGGCGAGTCAACTAAGAATAAAAACAAAGACACTCCTAGCGACATTACACTCAACCAATGGGAAACAAATTTTCTACAATTGCAAGTTCTCTCATTTAAAATTGCATTATCCATACCATCGAGGGTGTGCAAGCGTCTGCCAAATAAGTTTATAGACTTTGTTTCTTTTCATCACCAAGGAAGGATTGCATGATTAGTGTGAGTTCCGTGGGTGCTCAATGTCCACTCTCTTTTAGGGTGTCTTGCATGTAGAGAAGCTTAATAGTGGCAATGTCTTGGGGTTCCTAGACCTCATTGTGATCTTCAGATTAATACGCATACTAAGTTAAAGTCATTAAAGCCCTTGATGTGATAATGCAACACGTTTTTAGTAGTTTGTATGCCTCGGATGGAAGAAGAAGTGATAGAGTGATTTGGAAATACTAAAAGAAAGAACTTACCTAGGAGCATAAAAATTTATGTTTGAGTTCTATAGAGGACATGATCTATAGACCTCTATGACATAATGTTAGAGTCCATCATCACATGTATAGAACTCTTAGGAAATTTATTCCCCATTGGTTAAGTCTAATGTCACCTAGGAATGTCTTGGTTTTTATTCTTAGTTGACTCGCCTTAAGTAATATTATGAGGTCAATCATGTGTGCTTATACATTTGGTTTGTACTGGAAACGTAAGAGCTGTATGAAGTTTCGTACCCCTAATTTCATTGCACAATACTCATGATAATAAACATTTTTCATTAGACACATGAATGTCATAAGGAACTCATCACGTCACTGTAGTCTAAGAGCCCAAATCATGATATGGAAGTTCTCTCTCTTAGATGACACTCCTTGACTTGGAAGGAGAGATTTTTTGGATACTCTCAGAATCTATTAGTGTGTGTAGTGGTGCGAACACTCTAGGTGTGAACTCTCTCTTATTAAGAGATCATAAGATGAGGCCTGATGCCTATAAAAGAATTGTAAATGGTCAAAGTATTATCATACTACAATCATGCCTATTACCTCGGCTGAATTTGAAAGTGCATTCATGAAAGAATTTCATCCTAAGAATGAGATGGATCATAATTGGGAAGCATGGGACAATTGTAAGATAAGAAAAATCTCACATTGACTCAACATATCTCCAATCTCAAATTGAGAGGAATGTATGATTTTTAAAAGATTCATGGATTAGACTCGGACTATAACCATCAAGTTAAGGAAAATGAGTTGAAAACTTTAGAAGAAGCAATTAAGTTTGCTCGACAACATTGTGGGAAAGAAAAAGCGTTCGTAGAATGCACAACAAACATCTAGTGTGTCCAAGGGTTCCAAGCATCAAGGTCAAAATAAAAGAAAGGGACCTAACCAAAAGAATCTAAGAAGTCTAAAGGACCATAGAATTTTTAGAAGCATGAAGATTTTGAAAGAGCTAAAAAAGAGAATTTATGTTCTCACTACATGGAAAAGGGTCTAAGTAAACTACAACATCCTAAGCTAAAAGAAAATGAGAAGAATCAGCGTGATTAAAGTAAAGAAAAGCAAGTGCGCACTATTCAAGTGCTCCCTCTTGAGACTCCTCATAAGTTTAAAGAGGTACAAGTTTGTCATGCCGATTCTACTCATGTGTGTTGTGTCACATCATCAATGTGGGTGCTAACATTTGGACCACATGAGTTGGTTTGAATGTATGGTCACGTTAAAGGTCACAAGGTATGAGTTATGTTTGATGTTAGTGCCATGCACAATTTCTTGAACTATACTTTAGTCAAGAAATTAAAGTTTTCAGAAAGCTCAAGTGACCATAAGTATGTGGTTTCTTTGATTAACGGCTATGATAAAGATGTTTGGGATACAATAGTTCATGGTGTTCCATTAGTCATTCAAGGTCATGAGATGCATTTGGATTTTCAAGTTATGCATATCACTCGAGCGGATGCTGTTCTTGGTCGTAATAAGTGGTTATATAACATTGGTCCATCTTTGTCTAGAAGTTATTTGCATAATTCTTCTGATGGTCATTCATTATATGACTATTTTCAAAAGGCGATTCTTGAATGGGATGAGACGAACAAGAACATAACAAGGGACGGAGGACAAGATGCTCATTCAAGCTCATCAAGCAGACACGCTCCATCGGGTCAATGTCAAGGACACACAACATATACTAATCTGGAAACATTAAGTTAAATTCGTGCTCCATCTGTTCATCTAAGTAGTAGACAACTAGTGATAGTGCAAAGAATTCCTCGAGTGCCGACACTAAAAGACATGGAAGCAATTCTCTATGCTCAACAACTAGGATATAAAAAAAGCTTCATCACAGGACCTGTAGCTAAGAGTTATATATTGCAATTAAAAGATTTTTATCGTCAGCCACCACCAGGGAGGAACTAGGTTCTTTTTTCATGAACCCTTCAAATATGTAGGAGGAAGCATGTAACATTTATGCTATATATGGTATGTAGTTTACGTAAAGACTAACTTGTGTTTTTTCTTTTCACAGAATTCAAGGCTTTAAGAAAAAATCAAGATATCTTCGATATGTGAATACCATATCAAAGATGATGAAATGCGACCATTGCATTTACCTATCAAAGTTGCAGAGATCTTCTACATTGAAGATGTGGCTTACATGGTTCAACCTTCATCAATCCAAGGGGCTGGGCTTGGATTATTTATACATTCAAATGTGCAAGCTGGAAGACCCTTGTTGCACTATGGAGGGTCAAAACATTCTCATGATAATTGAATAAAATTATGTGTAGAGATTAATCCTAGAGCACACAATTACTCGATCATTGAGGACCCTAGTGTGTGTCCTAAGGAGGAGAGAGTTTACATTGTCGGTGATGTTCAAGATAGAAATGTGGCTCGTTATATAAATAGCTGTAAGGATTACAAAGAAAGAGAGAATGTGTGTTATGTATTCTCACCATCATTACCTCCATGGTACAAGCATAGAGAAAGAAATGTACATTGATTATGGCTACATTTATGTAGAATCATGAAAAGATATCAGTGCTGGAGATGAACTTTTTGATGATTATGATTTCTAATGTAATCTCAATTATAATTTATAGTTTTTTTCAACACTACTACTTCTAAGAGGTTTTGAATGTAGAATTACTAAGTAATGATCCCTATAATCACATGGTAACCTATGTTGTATTGTAGTATTTTAAAATCTCTCCGATAGAAATATAGATTATTATTTGTTGAGCATGTTCTTCTTGCATTAGTGAAATATAGTCTAAATCAAAAGGGCAATTCTTCTCAAGTTTCACTGATATAGAATAAATTTACAAGTAATACAAGCTTCTTTCTAGTCGATTTTAATAAACATAGTCCAAATCTAGAACATTTTATTGATTTCATCTAGCCAATTTTAACAAATATAGTTCAAATCTTCGAAAGTGGGAATTGGGATTTTTTCAAATTCCCTAATGTGATGTTAACGGGATTTAGTCCATTTATGTTGATGTATGGTTTTCAACCACGAGCTCTAGTGGCCATTGGACTCGAGAAAGAAAAGATACAAAAGATTAAAGATTTTCTTCAAGTCCTCGAGAAGATGACAAAAATTGCAAAAGATAATTTTAAGAGAGCACAGGACGGTGCTAAACATTATGCAAACAAAGATCGTAGAAAAATCATCTTTGAGAAAGGTGATTTGTTTTCAAAGGTTCTTGCACTTTCCGAATCTTTGAAAACGGGGAGAAGTCCGAAGCTATCTCCAAGGTATTGTGGTCCATTTGCAATACTTAAAAAAGTAGGTACGTTGCTTTTATAAGTTAGCTTTATAATAAGAAAGCTCTAAAGTCCAGCCACTTTTTGACGTCAGTAGACTTAAAAAGAAGTTGGGTGATGACGATAATCTCGTCAGTCAAGAGATCCTAGTAAAGCTTATAGAACCCCCATCCTTACCACACGAACCAGAAAAGATCTTGGATTTCCAAGAAAAAAGAACTCGACACTTTATACGGCAGGAGTGTTTAGTCAAGTGGAAGGATATAAAAGAAGAAGGTTCTATGTGGGAAAAGGTAAGCACACTCAGAAAGAGGTTCTCGAATTTTTTTTCGAGGACGAAAACTCCTCTTAAGGGCATAGTAATGTCATGACAATGGAATTATTGGGAGCCTAGAGACCTCGACCGTCCAAACAAGACACGGGCGGTGTTTAGGGGAGCGAAAAATGATCGGTAGGACTCAAGACTTAGCCGGACACTAGTGAGAGTGGGCAGGTACATGTGAAGAGCATACTAGCTAATAAAAGAGTGGAGTCCATGTACAAAAGGGTCATATGTTTCTTTTGTCTATGGTTGGGAGGTGAACAAAGAGCTCTCAGCACCCTTCTCATTTGGGTAGAAGATCGTGATTCCATGGTTGCCCTTAGAAGCCTTACTATTATATTATATAGAAATGATATACATAATATACATACATGTATGCACATAGATACATGTATGTGCAGCTAAGAAAATTGATGATGAACATTATCAAAGGTTATCTAGAATAGAAAAAAAAATTCACTCTATGGTTCCAATTAAATGTTCTAACACTATCAATAGTGTCAAAACTTAATTATGAATCTAGGCATTGTACATATGTTGTACAATGCCTAGATTGTTTGTCTTGAAGAAGCATGCTATCAATTTTTTAGATCCAATGTTTTTGTATGGCATTATCTTCTACATTATAAGAAGCTCCAAGAGGGAAAGAGGGTAGAAGTCTCACACACACTCCCTCTCACATAAGCACTATGAAAAGAATATGAGGATAGGGTAGAGAGCTAGAGCACAAGGAGCAAGAGCACACTCTCAATCAACACTCAAGGGAATGTCCCTTTCTCTCATTAGATAAATTCACTCATATACAAGGGAGTTATAAGTTTGGGCGTCCATACCCAATAACTCATTGGGCACCCACTTATTGTCTAACCTTGGGGCTAGTCTAAGCACACATTGAGTGGATGCCGGCTCTTTCACTTGGCTTGGTCATCCCTTGACTACATAATTAACAAAAATTATGCGGGAAATGTTATGATTGAAACAAACTATTAATCTTGCTTAGGCACATAAGTGAGGGTGGACAAGGATATTTTAAGCGGTGCACCCATTATTTGTGCACATCCTTTAGTGACTTTGCACTCTACTTGTGCATGCTCATGGATTGTTGTAGATTTCTTATCTGCAATGCACATGTGTGTTGTTGATGTATGTCCGTGATCTATCTTAACCTTGAAATAACACACTGCTTCACTCCGGAGCGCGCTTTGTTAGTTGATCGAGGTTGAGATTCAAGCATATGATATTGGAACGTAATTTTTGACACATAAATTGCAATCTAAATTTTAAAGTTATAGTATTTCAGTCAGTTTTTCGACTTTCAAATGAAGTTGTAGATGAGGAGGTTATATCTATCAGGAGTCCCTCAACTTTAAATAGAGGTAAGTATGATAGCCTTTGCCTTCAAGCATCTGCTTACTTTACCTTGTTGTTCATACCAAGTTGCCTAGAGATACACTTCGAGCACCTCTATTTTTTGACTATCGTAGATATTAGACATAGGTGGTTCTCAAGGGAGTGTATTATGGCACTCTTCTGTAGTCAAGATGAGCGGATGACAGAGAACATCTATGACATGATCTCTATAGACCTCTATGACATGATCTTAGAGTCCATCAAAACATGAATAGAACTTGTAGAAAATTTGTTCCCCATTGGTTGAGTGTAATGTCGCTAGGAGTGTCTTTGTTTTTATTCTTAGTTGACTCGCCTTAGGTAATATTATGAGGTCTAGCATGTTTGGTTATACATTTGGTTTGTAGTGGAAACGTAAGAACTGTATGAAGTTTCGTACCCCCAATTTCATTGTAGAATACTCATGATAATAAACATTTTTCATGAGATGCGCATGAATGTCAGAGGGCCCTAGTCACATCACTTGAGCACCCAAACCATCATATTGAAGTTATCTCTCTTAGATGACACTCCTTGACTTCAAAAGGGTTTTTTTTTTTGGATATTCTCATAGTCTAGTAGTGTGTCTAGTTGTGTGAACACTCTAGGTGTGAACTTCCTCTTATTAAGAGAACATGGGATGAGGCTTTATCCCTATAACAGAATTGTAAATGGTGGAAGTATTATCATAGTACAATCATTCTTGTTTGGTGCAACTCCTCTCTTGTGTGTGTTACCTCTCTTTCTTTCTTCCACGTTCTCCTATCCTTGCCTATCTTGGCACCATGTGTACTTTCACTTTGTTCTAGCTCACTAACTCAACAAATCATCAATATATGGAATATTTTCTCTTTATAGTTTGCCTATTAAGTCATCTTTAATCAACAAAAAGATAGTGAGAGATGATATGTACTATCTTTCTTCTTTCAAAAGAGGACATGATCTATAGACCTCTATGACATAATGTTAGAGTCCATCATCACATGTATAGAACTCTTAGGAAATTTATTCCCCATTGGTTAAGTGTAATGTCACTAGGAATGTCTTAGCTTTTTATTCTTAGTTGACTCGCCTTAAGTAATATTATGAGGTCTGGCACGTTTGCTTATACATTTGGTTTGTAGTGAAAACGTAAGAACTGTATGAAGTTTCGTACCCCCGATTCCATTGCACAATACTCATGATAATAAACATTTTTCATTAGACACATGAATGTCGGAGGGCACTCGTCACATCACTAAGAGCCCAAATCATGATATGGAAGTTCTCCCTCTTAGATGACACTCCTTGACTTCGAAGGGGAGTTTTTTTTTTGGATATTCTCAGAATCTAGTAGTGTGTCTAGTGGTGCTAACACTCTAGGTATGGAGTCCCTCTTATTAAGAGATCATAAGATACGGCTATAAAGGAATTGTAAATGGTGAAAGTATTATCATAGTACAGTCATTCTTGTTTGGTGCAACTCCTCTCTTGTGTGTGCTCTCTCTCTCTCTCCCCCAATGAAAAAAGATTCATGAAGGAAGTTACAATATTCACACCCGTGTGGCCCCCAAGCATTATTAGTTTCGCAATGCCGGGCTTATAATTGGAAGGCCGCAGTACTTCCAAGGTTCAAATTCGCATCAGTCCGACGTGGAGGAGGATACAAGACACCAATGAATGTGAAGGTGTCCATTCGGAACAACAAAAGCTCACAAGGTTCTCGGCGAATGTCGGTTTGACATGGGCGGCACTTGGAGACTACGTCAATCGATGGGACGTCCTCCCTTCCGGCACCTCAGGACTCGTTGGCCGGGAACGACTGGGTCGAAGCGGCACGATGCACATGGACTCTTTCTTGAGCGATATGACTGGTTCCTTCTTGGAGCGGATATTAGGACTCGTTCCTTCGAGTGGATGTCATGCAGAGCATAAATACCAGCTTATGGGGAGAGGCCTATACTTATCATCTCAGCCGCGCTCAAATCTTTCCAAGCTCCTCATCGCATCGCATTCCCCACAACAATATTCCTCAAACCATGGCAGCAGCAGCAGCAGCAGCCAGCAGCTTGCTTCTTCTGGGCGCAGTGATGCTGTTGGCCTCCTCTACGCTCATACTAGAAGTGAGGGCCGCGGATGCAGACCCTCTGCAGGACTTCTGTGTGGCCGATAACACCAGCATGATCACCCTCAACGGGTTCGCCTGCAAGCCAACCGACGAGGTGCAGGACGCGGACTTCAAGTTCACGATGCTTGAGCATCCCGGCCAACCTATGAAAGGGCTGGGCGTGTCCGTCAACCTGGCCAGTGCGGCCAATTTCTTTGCCCTCAACACGCAGGGCCTGTCCATCGCCCGCATCGACTTTGACCCCAAGGGATTAAACCCGCCCCACGTGCATCCCCGTGCCACCGAGGTGCTCTTCCTGGCCGAGGGCACGCTCAAGGTGGGCTTCGTCACCGCCACGCCCAACAATACCCTCTTCGAGCAGACCCTCTCCCCCGGCGATCTCTTTGTCTTCCCTCGCGGCCTCGTGCACTTCCAGCTCAACCCCGACAAGCACCACTCCGCCCTCGCCATCTCCGCCCTCAATAGCCAGAACCCGGGCACCTCGCAGCTCGCCGCCGCTCTCTTCGACGCATACCCACCCCTGCCCGAGGAGGTGCTAGAGACAGCCTTCGGCATTGACAAGGGTGAGGTGGAAAGCCTCATGGCCAGCGTCCGCAAAACCCTCTCTTAGTTTTATTAGACTGCCTCTCTCCTCATCGTGTACAAACTACAAGTGGCATATGAATTCCTTTTGAATAAAGACATTGTTTTTTAAACTTCAATCTTTCCGATTGTGTAACCAGGTTTGAAATGAAGCCTATCCCATTTTCAGAGTATGATCTAACTTGCCAATTGAGATTATTATCTTCCTAACCTAATGTGTAAACCTTAGACTTTACCCCGTGCATGCACACTCTCGTCACTCCATCGCGTGAACAAACTACAAGTGGCACGAATTCTTCATAAGTGGCATGAATTCCTTTTGAATAATGACATTGCTATTTTGCCCTTTGTGTAACTAGGTTTTGAAAGAAGCCAATACCTAATGCTTAGAACTTTGTGCTTTAGTTGCACAACACCTCGACCTTTGAGGCTTCCTCTATACATATCCCCCCTCAGTGCATGCCCTCATCAAACACCTTCTCTATGGGTACTCTCTTGTGAGGCATTCTCTTCGGTTGGTACTCTCACTAAAATCCATGTGACAGAACCCTCCCATCCACGTATCATGAGTAAAATCCATCACGAAAGCCGTAAAGAGAGAGAGAGAGAGAGAGAGAGAGAGAGATGGTATGGCTAGTTGTCCAAAGCTGCAACAACTTTTCAATAGAGGAAGGGTGTGGGAGGCATATATATATAGAGACGGTAGATGGTGCGTGGAGAACTCTAACATGTGTGACCTTCCATATTATATAATGAGGCTTTTAAAACCAACCACTCTACAACCTTCATATGGATTATATTTTTCACATCTTCCTAAGGTTATATTTCTTCTTTAATTACTCACAGAGGCATGATCTTTTGAGGCACACCTACCAATTCACCTCATTTAAAATTGCATTATCCATACCATCGAGGGTGTGCAAGCATCTGCCAAATAAGTTTATAGACTTTGTTTCTTTTCATCACCAAGGAAGGATTGCATGATTAGTGTGAGTTCCGTGGGTGCTCAATGTCCACTCTCTTTTAGGGTGTCTTGCATGTAGAGAAGCTTAATAGTGGCAATGTCTTGGGGTTCCTAGACCTCATTGTGATCTTCAGATTAATACGCATACTAAGTTAAAGTCATTAAAAGCCCTTGATGTGATAATGCAACACGTTTTTAGTAGTTTGTATGCCTCGGATGGAAGAAGAAGTGATAGAGTGATTTGGAAATACTAAAAGAAAGAACTTACCTAGGAGCATAAAAATTTATGTTTGAGTTCTATAGAGGACATGATCATCACATGTATAGAACTCTTAGGAAATTTATTCCCCATTGGTTAAGTCTAATGTCACCTAGGAATGTCTTGGTTTTTATTCTTAGTTGACTCGCCTTAAGTAATATTATGAGGTCAATCATGTGTGCTTATACATTTGGTTTGTACTGGAAACGTAAGAGCTGTATGAAGTTTCGTACCCCTAATTTCATTGCACAATACTCATGATAATAAACATTTTTCATTAGACACATGAATGTCAGAGGGAACTCAACACGTCACTGTAGTCTAAGAGCCCAAATCAGGGATTTCACTGACGTAAACGAGAACATGTGATCATGTTAATAACATATGTTAATAACACAAAAAATCTTGTGATCACATGTTATATTCACAAAGCTTTCACAAGGGCCTTAAAAAATTATCTTTATCGGGCATAAAAAATCTTCTTAGGTGGCCACTAACCTGCTATTATGTGAAGATGGTAACATGAGAACATGTGAATAGCTTATTCCCATGTGTAGCCAAGCTTTTAAGGGGTTCCCAAATGGCAAGTGACCTGTTATTTTATGAACGGTAACATGAGAACATGTGAATAACTTGTTCACATGTGTTATTATCACAAAAAATCTTGTGATCACGTGAATATTAAATCCCTGGCCCAAATCATGATATGGAAGTTCTCTCTCTTAGATGATACTCCTTGACTTGGAAGGAGAGATTTTTTGGATACTCTCAGAATCTATTAGTGTGTGTAGTGGTGCGAACACTCTAGGTGTGAACTCTCTCTTATTAAGAGATCATAAGATGAGGCCTGATGCCTATAAAAGAATTGTAAATGGTCAAAGTATTATCATACTACAATCATGCCTATTACCTCGGCTGAATTTGAAAGTGCATTCATGAAAGAATTTCATCCTAAGAATGAGATGGATCATAATTGGGAAGCATGGGACAATTGTAAGATGAGAAAAATCTCACATTGACTCAACATATCTCCAATCTCAAATTGAGAGGAATGTATGATTTTTAAAAGATTCATGGATTAGACTCGGACTATAACCATCAAGTTAAGGAAAATGAGTTGAAAACTTTAGAAGAAGCAATTAAGTTTGCTCGACAACATTGTGGGAAAGAAAATGCGTTCGTAGAATGCACAACAAACATCTAGTGTGTCCAAGGGTTCCAAGCATCAAGGTCAAAATAAAAGAAAGGGACCTAACCAAAACAATCTAAGAAGTCTAAAGGACCACAGAATTTTTAGAAGCATGAAGATTTTGAAAGAGCTAAAAAAGAGAATTTATGTTCTCACTACATGGAAAAGGGTCTAAGTAAACTACAACATCCTAAGCTAAAAGAAAATGAGAAGAATCAGCGTGATCAAAGTAAAGAAAAGCAAGTGCGCACCATTCAAGTGCTCCCTCTTGAGACTCCTCATAAGTTTAAAGAGGTACAAGTTTATCATGCCGATTCTACTCATGTGTGTTGTGTCACATCATCAATGTGGGTGCTAACATTTGGACCACATGAGTTGGTTTGAATGTATGGTCACGTTAAAGGTCACAAGGTATGAGTTATGTTTGATGATAGTGCCATGCACAATTTCTTGAACTATACTTTAGTCAAGAAATTAAAGTTTTCAAAAAGCTCAAGTGACCATAAGTATGTGGTTTCTTTGATTAACGGCTATGATAAAGATGTTTGGGATACAATAGTCAATGATGTTCCATTAGTCATTCAAGGTCATGAGATGCATTTGGATTTTCAAGTTATGCATATCACTCGAGCGGATGCTGTTCTTGGTCGTAATAAGTGGTTATATAACATTGGTCCATCTTTGTCTAGAAGTTATTTGCATAATTCTTCTGATGGTCATTCATTATATGACTATTTTCAAAAGGCGATTCTTGAATGGGATGAGACGAATAAGAACATAACAAGGGAAGGAGGACAAGATGCTCATTCAAGGTCATCAAGCAGACACACTCCATCGGGTCAATGTAAAGGACACACAACATATACTAATCTGGAAACATTAAGTTAAATTCGTGCTCCATCTGTTCATCTAAGTAGTTGACATTAGTGATAGTGCAAAGAATTCCTCGAGTGCCGACACTAAAAGACATGGAAGCAATTCTCTATGCTCAACAACTAGGATATAAAAAAAGCTTCATCACAGGACCTGTAGCTAAGAGTTATATATTGCAATTAAAAGATTTTTATCGTCAGCCACCACCAGGGAGGAACTAGGTTCTTTTTTCATGAACCCTTCAAATATGTAGGAGGAAGCATGTAACATTTATGCTATATATGGTATGTAGTTTACGTAAAGACTAACTTGTGTTTTTTCTTTTCACAGAATTCAAGGCTTTAAGAAAAAATCAAGATATCTTCGATATGTGAATACCATATCAAAGATGATGAAATGCGACCACCGCATTTACCTATCAAAGTTGCAGAGATCTTCTACATTGAAGATGTGGCTTACATGGTTCAACCTTCATCAATCCAAGGGGCTGGGCTTGGATTATTTATACATTCAAATGTGCAAGCTGGAAGACCCTTGTTGCACTATGGAGGGTCAAAACATTCTCATGATAATTGGATAAAATTATGTGTAGAGAATCCTAGAGCACACAATTACTCGATCATTGAGGACCCTAGTGTGTGTCCTAAGGAGGAGAGAGTTTACATTGTCGGTGATGTTCAAGATAGAAATGTGGCTCGTTATATAAATAGCTGTAAGGATTACAAAGAAAGAGAGAATGTGTGTTATGTATTCTCACCATCATTACCTCCATGGTACAAGCATAGAAAAAGAAATGTACATTGATTATGGCTACATTTATGTAGAAGCATTAGAAGATATCACCGCCACCGCCGCTGGAGATGAACTTTTTGATGATTATGATTTCTAATGTAATCTCAATTATAATTTATAGTTTTTTTGAACACTACTACTTCTAAGAAGTTTTCAATGTAGAATTACTAAGTAATGATCCCTATAATCACATGGTAACCTATGTTGTATTGTAGTATTTTAAAATCTCTCCGATAGAAATATAGATTATTATTTGTTGAGCATGTTCTGCTTGCATTAGTAAAATATAGTCTAAATCAAAAGGGCAATTCTTCTCAAGTTTCACTGATATAGAATAAATTTACAAGTAATACAAGCTTCTTTCTAGTCGATTTTAATAAACATAGTCCAAATCTAGAATATTTTATTGATTTCATCTAGCCAATTTTAACAAATATAGTTCAAATCTTCGAAAGTGGGAATTGGGATTTTTTTAAATTCCCTAATGTGATGTTAACGGGATTTAGTCCATTTATGTTGATGTATGGTTTTCAACCACAAGCTCTAGTGGCCATTGGACTCGAGAAAGAAAAGATACAAAAGATTAAAGATTTTCTTCAAGTCCTCGAGAAGATGACAAAAATTGCAAAAGATAATTTTAAGAGAGCACAGGACGGTGCTAAACATTATGCAAACAAAGATCGTAGAAAAATCATCTTTGAGGAAGGTGATTTGTTTTCAAAGGTTCTTGCACTTTCCGAATCTTTGAAAACGGGGAGAAGTCCGAAGCTATCTCCAAGGTATTGTGGTCCATTTGCAATACTTAAAAAAGTAGGTACGTTGCTTTTATAAGTTAGCTTTATAATAAGAGAGCTCTAAAGTCCAGCCACTTTCTGACGTCAGTAGACTTAAAAAGAAGTTGGGTGATGACGATAATCTCGTCAGTCAAGAGATCCTAGTAAAGCTTATAGAACCCCCATCCTTACCACACGAACCAGAAAAAAGATCTTGGATTTCCAAGAAAAAAGAACTCGACACTTTATACGGCAGGAGTGTTTAGTCAAGTGGAAGGATATAAAAGAAGAAGGTTCTATGTGGGAAAAGGTAAGCACACTCAGAAAGAGGTTCTCTAAATTTTTTTTTCGAGGACGAAAACTCCTCTTAAGGGCGGAGTAATGTCATGACAATGGAATTATTGGGAGCCTAGAGACCTCGACCGTCCAAACAAGACACGGGCGGTGTTTAGGGGAGCGAAAAATGATCGGTAGGACTCAAGACTTAGCCGGACACTAGTGAGAGTGGGCAGGTACATGTGAAGAGCATACTAGCTAATAAAAGAGTGGAGTCCATGTACAAAAGGGTCATATGTTTATTTTGTCTATGGTTGGGAGGTGAACAAAGAGCTCTTAGCACCCTTCTCATTTGGGTAGAAGATCGTGATTCCATGGTTGCCCTTAGAAGCCTTACTATTATATTATATAGAAATGATATACATAATATACATACATGTATGCACATAGATACATGTATGTGCATCTAAGAAAATTGATGATGAACATTATCAAAGGTTATCTAGAATAGAAAAAAAAATCACTCTATGGTTCCAATTAAATGTTCTAACACTATCAATAGTGTCAGAACTTAATTATGAATCTAGGCATTGTACATATGTTGTACAATGCCTAGATTGTTTGTCTTGAAGAAGCATGCTATCAATTTTTTAGATCGAATGTTTTTGTATGGCATTATCTTCTACATTATAAGAAGCTCCAAGAGGGCAAGAGGGTAGAACTCTCACACACACTCACTCAGCACACTCTCAATCAACACTCAAGGGAATGTCCCTTTCTCTCATTAGATAAATTCACTCATATACAAGGGAGTTATAAGTTTGGGCGTCCATACCCAATAACTCATTGGGCACCCACTTATTGTCTAACCTTGTCTAGGCTAGTCTAAGCACACATTGAGTGGATGCCGGCTCTTTCACTTGGCTTGGTCATCCCTTGACTACATAATTAACAAAAATTATGCGGGAAATGTAATGATTGAAACAAACTATTAATCTTTCTTAGGCACATAAGTGAGGGTGGAAAAGGATATTTTAAGCGGTGCACCCATTATCTGTGCACATCCTTTAGTGACTCTGCGCTCTACTTGTGCATGCTCATGGATTGTTGTAGATTTCTTATCTGCAATGCACATGTGTGTTGTTGATGTATGTCCGTGGTCTATCTTAATCTTGAAATAACACACTCCTTCACTCCGGAGCGCGCTCTGTTAGTTGATCGAGGTTGAGATTCAAGCATATGATATTGGAACGTAATTTTTGACACATAAATTGCAATCTAAATTTTAAAGTTATAGTATTTCAGTCAGTTTTTCGACTTTCAAATGAAGTTGTAGATGAGGAGGTTATATCTATCAGGAGTCCCTCAACTTTAAATAGAGGTAAGTATGATAGCCTTTGCCTTCAAGCATCTGCTTACTTTACCTTGTTGTTCATACCAAGTTGCCTAGAGATACACTTCGAGCACCTCTATTTTTTGACTATCGTAGATATTAGACATAGGTGGTTCTCAAGGGAGTGTATTATGGCACTCTTCTGTAGTCAAGATGAGCGGATGACAGAGAACATCTATGACATGATCACTATAGACCTTTATGACATGATCTTAGAGTCCATCAAAACATGAATAGAACTTGTAGAAAATTTGTTCCCCATTGGTTGAGTGTAATGTCGCTAGGAGTGTCTTTGTTTTTATTCTTAGTTGACTCGCCTTAGGTAATATTATGAGGTCTAGCATGTTTGGTTATACATTTGGTTTGTAGTGAAAACGTAAGAACTGTATGAAGTTTCGTACCCCCAATTTCATTGTAGAATACTCATGATAATAAACATTTTTCATGAGATGCGCATGAATGTCAGAGGGCCCTAGTCACATCACTTGAGCACCCAAACCATCATATTGAAGTTATCTCTCTTAGATGACACTCCTTGACTTCAAAAGGTTTTTTTTTTTTGGATATTCTCATAGTCTAGTAGTGTGTCTAGTTGTGCGAACACTCTAGGTGTGAACTTCCTCTTATTAAGAGAACATGGGATGAGGCTTTATGCCTATAACAGAATTGTAAATGGTGGAAGTGTTATCATAGTACAATCATTCTTGTTTGGTGCAACTCCTCTCTTGTGTGTGTTACCTCTCTTTCTTTCTTCCACGTTCTCCTATCCTTGCCTATCTTGGCACCATGTGTACTTTCACTTTGTTCTAGCTCACTAACTCAACAAATCATCAATATATGGAATATTTTCTCTTTATAGTTTGCCTATTAAGTCATCTTTAATCAACAAAAAGATAGTGAGAGATGGTATGTACTATCTTTCTTCTTTCAAAACAGGACATGATCTATAGACCTCTATGACATAATGTTAGAGTCCATCATCACATGTATAGAACTCTTAGGAAATTTATTCCCCATTGGTTAAGTGTAATGTCACTAGGAATGTCTTAGTTTTTTATTCTTAGTTGACTCGCCTTAAGTAATATTATGAGGTCTGGCACGTTTGCTTATACATTTGGTTTGTAGTGAAAACGTAAGAACTGTATGAAGTTTCGTACCCCCGATTTCATTGCACAATACTCATGATAATAAACATTTTTCATTAGACACATGAATGTCGGAGGGCACTCGTCACATCACTAAGAGCCCAAATCATGATATGGAAGTTCTCCCTCTTAGATGACACTCCTTGACTTCGAAGGGGAGTTTTTTTTTTGGATATTCTCAGAATCTAGTAGTGTGTCTAGTGGTGCTAACACTCTAGGTATGGAGTCCCTCTTATTAAGAGATCATAAGATAAGGCTATAAAGATATTGTAAATGGTGAAAGTATTATCATAGTACAGTCATTCTTCTTGTTTGGTGCAACTCCTCTCTTGTGTGTGCTCTCTCTCTCTCTCCCCCAATGAAAAAAGATTCATGAAGGAAGTTACAATATTCACACCCGTGTGGCCCCCAAGCATTATTAGTTTCGCAATGCCGGGCTTATAATTGGAAGGCCGCAGTACTTCCAAGGTTCAAATTCGCATCAGTCCGACGTGGAGGAGGATACAAGACACCAATGAATGTGAAGGTGTCCATTCGGAACAACAAAAGCTCACAAGGTTCTCGGCGAATGTCGGTTTGACATGGGCCGCACTTGGAGACTACGTCAATCGATGGGACGTCCTCCCTTCCGGCACCTCAGGACTCGTTGGCCGGGAACGACTGGGTCGAAGCGGCACGATGCACATGGACTCTTTCTTGAGCGATATGACTGGTTCCTTCTTGGAGCGGATATTAGGACTCGTTCCTTCGAGTGGATGTCATGCAGAGCATAAATACCAGCTTATGAGGAGAGGCCTATACTCATCATCTCAGCCGCGCTCAAATCTTTCCACGCTCCTCATCGCATCGCATTCCCCACAACAATATTCCTCAAACCATGGCAGCAGCAGCAGCAGCAGCCAGCAGCTTGCTTCTTCTGGGCGCAGTGATGCTGTTGGCCTCCTCTACGCTCATACTAGAAGTGAGGGCCGCGGATGCAGACCCTCTGCAGGACTTCTGTGTGGCCGATAACACCAGCATGATCACCCTCAACGGGTTCGCCTGCAAGCCAACCGACGAGGTGCAGGACGCGGACTTCAAGTTCACGATGCTTGAGCATCCCGGCCAACCTATGAAAGGGCTGGGCGTGTCCGTCAACCTGGCCAGTGCGGCCAATTTCTTTGCCCTCAACACGCAGGGCCTGTCCATCGCCCGCATCGACTTTGACCCCAAGGGATTAAACCCGCCCCACGTGCATCCCCGTGCCACCGAGGTGCTGTTCCTGGCCGAGGGCACGCTCAAGGTGGGCTTCGTCACCGCCACGCCCAACAATACCCTCTTCGAGCAGACCCTCTCCCCCGGCGATCTCTTTGTCTTCCCTCGCGGCCTCGTGCACTTCCAGCTCAACCCCGACAAGCACCACTCCGCCCTCGCCATCTCCGCCCTCAATAGCCAGAACCCGGGCACCTCGCAGCTCGCCGCCGCTCTCTTCGACGCATACCCACCCCTGCCCGAGGAGGTGCTAGAGACAGCCTTCGGCATTGACAAGGGTGAGGTGGAAAGCCTCACGGCCAGCGTCCGCAAAACCCTCTCTTAGTTTTATTAGACTGCCTCTCTCCTCATCGTGTACAAACTACAAGTGGCATATGAATTCCTTTTGAATAAAGACATTGTTTTTTAAACTTCAATCTTTCCGATTGTGTAACCAGGTTTGAAATGAAGCCTATCCCATTTTCAGAGTATGATCTAACTTGCCAATTGAGATTATTATCTTCCTAACCTAATGTGTAAAGCTTAGACTTTACCTAATGTGTAAAGCTTAGACTTTATCCCGTGCATGCACACTCTCGTCATCGCGTGAACAAATTACAAGTGGCACGAATTCTTCATAAGTGGCATGAATTCCTTTTGAATAATGACATTGCTATTTTGCCCTTTGTGTAACTAGGTTTTGAAAGAAGCCAATACCTAATGCTTAGAACTTTGTGCTTTAGTTGCACAACACCTCGACCTTTGAGGCTTCCTCTATACATATCCCCCTCAGTGCATGCCCTCATCAAACACCTTCTCTATGGGTACTCTCTTGTGAGGCATTCTCTTCGGTTGGTACTCTCACTAAAATCCATGTGACAGAACCCTCCCATCCACGTATCATGAGTAAAATCCATCACGAAAGCCGTAAAGAGAGAGAGAGAGAGAGAGAGATGGTATGGCTAGTTGTCCAAAGCTGCAACAACTTTGCAATAGAGGAAGGGTGTGGGAGGCATATATATAGAGACGGTAGATGGTGCGTGGAGAACTCTAACATGTGTGACCTTCCATATTATATAACGAGGCTTTTAAAACCAACCACTCTACAACCTTCATATGGATTATATTTTTCACATCTTCCTAAGGTTATATTTCTTCTTTAATTACTCACAGAGGCATGATCTTTTGAGGCACACCTACCAATTCACCTCATTTAAAATTGCATTATCCATACCATCGAGGGTGTGCAAGCGCTCGGGGGGTCACTATATGTAGAATACCCCTATCGCGTGCGTTCAAGGCCTATATTTTAAATCCCTTATCTGTGAATTTTTTTATCTATATAATATTCCCTTTTCTTTATGAATATGTAAATTTTTTTTAAAATTTTTTAAATCATACCCTTATGTAAATATATTTCTGTAAGTTTCATAAATTAAAAATATGCTTCTGTTGAACGCACGTGATATTCACATTTTTTTGTGAGTGACCCCCCCCGAGTGCAAGGAAGGATTGCATGATTAGTGTGAGTTCCGTGGGTGCTCAATGTCCACTCTCTTTTAGGGTGTCTTGCATGTAGAGAAGCTTAATAGTGGCAATGTCTTGGGGTTCCTAGACCTCATTGTGATCTTCAGATTAATACACATACTAAGTAAAAGTCATTAAAAGCCCTTGATGTGATAATGCAACACGTTTTTAGTAGTTTGTATGCCTCGGATGGAAGGAGAAGTGATAGAGTGATTTGGAAATACTAAAAGAAAGAACTTACCTAGGAGCATAAAAATTTATGTTTGAGTTCTATAGAGGACATGATCAATAGACCTCTATGACATAATGTTAGAGTCCATCATCACATGTATAGAACTCTTAGGAAATTTATTCCCCATTGGTTAAGTCTAATGTCACTAGGAATGTCTTAGTTTTTATTCTTAGTTGACTCGCCTTAAGTAATATTATGAGGTCAAGCATGTGCGCTGAGAGGATGGAGAGGCATCTGCCAGAGGATAGGTGTCAGGGGGGGCCGCCGGGGGAGGCGGGAGGGGGGGCTGGGGGGAGAGGGGGGGTGGAAGGAGTGCTCTCCGGGTGAGGGGAAGGGGAGCCAGGGGTCGCAGAGTGCGGCCCGGGATCCTGAGGAATCTGCTCCAAGGACGGGGCGGGGCCCCCCGCGGGGGGAGGCGAGAGCGGGGTCTCCACGTGGGAGGCTCCACCAGCGGCCTCAACGGGCACTGAGTCTGAATCCTCGTCCATCGGGGTGGAACCTGCTGGCCGCCTATCCCTGACTGGAGCATAAGTGCGGGTAGGTGCCTGTCCGCCAGCCTGTGCTGCCTGCTGCTGCTGGCGTCTGCGAACGGTCCCTGCGGGCCGGGCGTTTTCGCCGACGAACCTTCTGCGATCCGCCAGCCTCCTGGGTCTGCCCGGCATCCTCCGCTGGGCCCTGCTCGTCAGATGATGGCGCCTACTGTGGCGAGCCAGGGATGTCCGGTCTCTGAGGTGGATGGCCACCACTCGGGTCTCCTGCACAGGGGGTCCAGAGGCGGCATAGCGTGAAGGATGAACCCCCTTGCAGGGACAGGCACGTGCGAGATGGCCCATCTCCCGACATGTGTAACACTGGCCGGGGAGGCCCGAATACTCCACGCGCTGTATCAGATGTCCTCGAGAAAGACAAGGGAGGAGGATCGTCTTCGGGAGGGACTCCGGTGACGGAACCACAACACGAATGGCCGGGAGTCCTGCTGCCCGAGCAATCACTGAGAAGCCGTTGTCTGAGGCGTCTCCACCACTTGCCCGAACGCCTTGCCAATGGATGACAAGAGGGGCAAGTACTCCCTACGGAGTCCAGGAAAGCAGATAGTGACGGGGAAACCTGTCGCGCCTGCTAGCGGGTCGAAGCGGGGTCGAAACCATGAGTCCATCGTGCCAGGATGCCCGGGATGAGCGGAGGGCAATGGGGCTCCGAGCCAGCACCATCTGAGCTGCCTGGGAGGACTCGAAATCCATCTGGTAGTAGCCACGTCCCAAAAAATCTACGCTAATGATCTTGGCGGGCACGCCAACAAGGCTGCCTTGCAGAAGGTCGGGAAGCTCTCTCCGCATCGGACGGCTACCCACTATCTTGCAGACCAAGGAGGAGGCCTCAAGAGCGGATACTGTGGAAACAAACAACTGAAGATCTTCAGCTGTGAACTCCAGACGGAGACCGAAATCGGCAGGGGTAGTCGGAGCGGCTTCCATGGAGTCCTCCAGAGGGAAAAGGCCAGAAACCGGGGGTCACCAACGGGAGGGACACAGCCCTGCGAGGAAAAGGAGAGGCGGAGGGCTACAGGATAGCGGGGGCGGGGCGGGGGGGGGAGGGGGGAGCTGAGGCGGGGGGGGAGCTAGCGGTGGGGGGAGGGGCGAGACGGAAGGGGAGGAGAGGGAGAAGGCGGAGGAAAAAAAAACAAAAAACAAAAACAAAAACAAAAACAAAAAACAAAAAAAAACAAAAAAAACAAAAAAACAAAAAACAAAAAACAAAAAACGCGCAGCGGAGGAGAAGGCGGAGGGGGGAGAGGTGGCGGGGGGAGAGAAGAGAGGCGGAGGAGACGAAGGCTTGGGGGGTAGAGAGGCGGGGGAAGAGAAGTCAGGGGAAGGAAGCAAGCGGGGGGGGAATGGCGGGAGAGGCAGCGTGGAAGGAGGCGGAGGAGGATAAGGCGGGGGAGGTAATGAGGAAGGAGGCGGGGGAGCGATGGCGGGGGAGGATGCGAGGCAGAAGGCGGGGGAGAAAAGGCGAGGAAGGGCGCAATGAAGGAGGCAGGGGGAGAGGACGGAGGAGAATGCGGGGGACTGGCGGGGGGGAGAGGGGGGCGCGACGGCGAGAAGCAGCGGGGGGCTGGAGAGGCGGAGCTCGCAGGCGAAGTCGTTGTCCCAAATATTGATATATATGCTATGAGTAGTGCCACACTTGTACCCCCGATTTCATTGCACAATACTCATGATAATAAACATTTTTCATTAGACACATGAATGTCGGAGGGCACTCGTCACATCACTAAGAGCCCAAATCATGATATGGAAGTTCTCTCTCTTAGATGACACTCCTTGACTTCGAAGGGGAGTTTTTTTTTTTTGGGATATTCTCAGAATCTAGTAGTGTGTCTAGCGGTGCTAACACTCTAGGTGTGGAGTCCCTCTTATTAAGAGATCATAAGATAAGGGTATAAAAGAATTGTAAATGGTGAAAGTATTATCATAGTACAGTCATTCTTGTTTGGTGCAACTCCTCTCTTGTGTGTGCTCTCTCTCTCTCTCTCCCCCAATGAAAAAAGATTCATGAAGGAAGTTACAATATTCACACCCGTGTGGCCCCCAAGCATTATTAGTTTCGCAATGCCGGGCTTATAATTGGAAGGCCGCAGTACTTCCAAGGTTCAAATTCGCATCAGTCCGACGTGGAGGAGGATACAAGACACCAATGAATGTGAAGGTGTCCATTCGGAACAGTGAACGATATGCGGCTTCAAAGCTCACAAGGTTCTCGGCGAATGTCGGTTTGACATGGGCGGCACTTGGAGACTACGTCAATCGATGGGACGTCCTCCCTTCCGGCACCTCAGGACTCGTTGGCCGGGAACGACTGGGTCGAAGCGGCACGATGCACATGGACTCTTTCTTGAGCGATATGACTGGTTCCTTCTTGGAGCGGATATTAGGACTCGTTCCTTCGAGTGGATGTCATGCAGAGCATAAATACCAGCTTATGAGGAGAGGCCTATACTCATCATCTCAGCCGCGCTCAAATCTTTCCACGCTCCTCATCGCATCGCATTCCTCACAACAATATTCCTCAAACCATGGCAGCAGCAGCAGCAGCAGCCAGCAGCTTGCTTCTTCTGGGCGCAGTGATGCTGTTGGCCTCCTCTACGCTCATACTAGAAGTGAGGGCCGCGGATGCAGACCCTCTGCAGGACTTCTGTGTGGCCGATAACACCAGCATGATCACCCTCAACGGGTTCGCCTGCAAGCCAACCGACGAGGTGCAGGACGCGGACTTCAAGTTCACGATGCTTGAGCATCCCGGCCAACCTATGAAAGGGCTGGGCGTGTCCGTCAACCTGGCCAGTGCGGCCAATTTCTTTGCCCTCAACACGCAGGGCCTGTCCATCGCCCGCATCGACTTTGACCCCAAGGGATTAAACCCGCCCCACGTGCATCCCCGTGCCACCGAGGTGCTGTTCCTGGCCGAGGGCACGCTCAAGGTGGGCTTCGTCACCGCCACGCCCAACAATACCCTCTTCGAGCAGACCCTCTCCCCCGGCGATCTCTTTGTCTTCCCTCGCGGCCTCGTGCACTTCCAGCTCAACCCCGACAAGCACCACTCCGCCCTCGCCATCTCCGCCCTCAATAGCCAGAACCCGGGCACCTCGCAGCTCGCCGCCGCTCTCTTCGACGCATACCCACCCCTGCCCGAGGAGGTGCTAGAGACAGCCTTCGGCATTGACAAGGGTGAGGTGGAAAGCCTCATGGCCAGCGTCCGCAAAACCCTCTCTTAGTTTTATTAGACTGCCTCTCTCCTCATCGTGTACAAACTACAAGTGGCATATGAATTCCTTTTGAATAAAGACATTGTTTTTTAAACTTCAATCTTTCCGATTGTGTAACCAGGTTTGAAATGAAGCCTATCCCATTTTCAGAGTATGATCTAACTTGCCAATTGAGATTATTATCTTCCTAACCTAATGTGTAAACCTTAGACTTTACCCCGTGCATGCACACTCTCGTCACTCCATCGCGTGAACAAACTACAAGTGGCACGAATTCTTCATAAGTGGCATGAATTCCTTTTGAATAATGACATTGCTATTTTGCCCTTTGTGTAACTAGGTTTTGAAAGAAGCCAATACCTAATGCTTAGAACTTTGTGCTTTAGTTGCACAACACCTCGACCTTTGAGGCTTCCTCTATACATATCCCCCCTCAGTGCATGCCCTCATCAAACACCTTCTCTATGGGTACTCTCTTGTGAGGCATTCTCTTCGGTTGGTACTCTCACTAAAATCCATGTGACAGAACCCTCCCATCCACGTATCATGAGTAAAATCCATCACGAAAGCCGTAAAGAGAGAGAGAGAGAGAGAGAGAGAGAGAGATGGTATGGCTAGTTGTCCAAAGCTGCAACAACTTTTCAATAGAGGAAGGGTGTGGGAGGCATATATATAGAGACGGTAGATGGTGCGTGGAGAACTCTAACATGTGTGACCTTCCATATTATATAATGAGGCTTTTAAAACCAACCACTCTACAACCTTCATATGGATTATATTTTTCACATCTTCCTAAGGTTATATTTCTTCTTTAATTACTCACAGAGGCATGATCTTTTGAGGCACACCTACCAATTCACCTCATTTAAAATTGCATTATCCATACCATCGAGGGTGTGCAAGCGTCTGCCAAATAAGTTTATAGACTTTGTTTCTTTTCATCACCAAGGAAGGATTGCATGATTAGTGTGAGTTCCGTGGGTGCTCAATGTCCACTCTCTTTTAGGGTGTCTTGCATGTAGAGAAGCTTAATAGTGGCAATGTCTTGGGGTTCCTAGACCTCATTGTGATCTTCAGATTAATACGCATACTAAGTTAAAGCTTAAGTCATTAAAAGCCCTTGATGTGATAATGCAACACGTTTTTAGTAGTTTGTATGCCTCGGATGGAAGAAGAAGTGATAGAGTGATTTGGAAATACTAAAAGAAAGAACTTACCTAGGAGCATAAAAATTTATGTTTGAGTTCTATAGAGGACATGATCTATAGACCTCTATGACATAATGTTAGAGTCCATCATCACATGTATAGAACTCTTAGGAAATTTATTCCCCATTGGTTAAGTCTAATGTCACCTAGGAATGTCTTGGTTTTTATTCTTAGTTGACTCGCCTTAAGTAATATTATGAGGTCAATCATGTGTGCTTATACATTTGGTTTGTATTGGAAACGTAAGAGCTGTATGAAGTTTCGTACCCCAAATTTCATTGCACAATACTCATGATAATAAACATTTTTCATTAGACACATGAGTGTCAGAGGGAACTCATCACGTCACTGTAGTCTAAGAGCCCAAATCATGATATGGAAGCTCTCTCTCTTAGATGACACTCCTTGACTTGGAAGGAGAGTTTTTTTGGATACTCTCAGAATCTATTAGTGTGTGTAGTGGTGCGAACACTCTAGGTTGAACTCTCTCTTATTAAGAGATCATAAGATGAGGCTTGACGCCTATAGAAGAATTGTAAATGGTCAAAGTATTATCATACTACAATCATGCCTATTACCTCGGCTGAATTTGAAAGTGCATACATGAAAGAATTTCATCCTAAGAATGAGATGGATCATAATTGGGAAGCATGGGACAATTGTAAGATGAGAAAAATCTCACATTGACTCAACATATCTCCAATCTTAAATTGAGAGGAATGTATGATTTTTAAAAGATTCTTGGATTAGACTCGGACTATAACCATCAAGTTAAGCAAAATGAGTTGAAAACTTTAGAAGAAGCAATTAAGTTTGCTCGACAACATTGTGGGAAAGAAAAAGCGTTCGTAGAATGCACAACAAACATCTAGTGTGTCCAAGGGTTCCAAGCATCAAGGTCAAAATAAAAGAAAGGGACCTAACCAAAAGAATCTAAGAAGTCTAAAGGAACACAAAATTTTTAGAAGCATGAAGATTTTGAAAGAGCTAAAAAAGAGAATTTATGTTTTCACTACATGGAAAAGGGTCTAAGTAAACTACAACATCCTAAGCTAAAAGAAAATGAGAAGAATCAGCGTGATCAAAGTAAAGAAAAGCAAGTGCGCACTATTCAAGTGCTCCCTCTTGAGACTCCTCATAAGTTTAAAGAGGTACAAGTTTATCATGCCGATTCTACTCGTGTGTTGTGTCACATCATCAATGTGGGTGCTAACATTTGGACCACATGAGTTGGTTTGAATGTATGGTCACGTTAAAGGTCACAAGGTATGAGTTATGTTTGATGATAGTGCCATGCACAATTTCTTGAACTATACTTTAGTCAAGAAATTAAAGTTTTCAGAAAGCTCAAGTGACCATAAGTATGTGGTTTCTTTGATTAACGGCTATGATAAAGATGTTTGGGATACAATAGTCAATGATGTTCCATTAGTCATTCAAGGTCATGAGATGCATTTGGATTTTCAAGTTATGCATATCACTCGAGCGGATGCTGTTCTTGGTTGTAAGTGGTTATATAACATTGGTCCATCTTTGTCTAGAAGTTATTTGCATAATTCTTCAAATGGTCATTCATTATATGACTATTTTCAAAAGGCGATTCTTGAATGGGATGAGACGAACAAGAACATAACAAGGGAAGGAGGACAAGATGCTCATTCAAGCTCATCAAGCAAACACACTCCATCGGGTCAATGTCAAGGACACATAACATATACTAATCTGGAAACATTAAGTTAAATTTGTGCTCCATCTGTTCATCTAAGTAGTAGACAACTAGTGATAGTGCAAAGAATTCCTCGAGTGCCGACACTAAAAGACATGGAAGCAATTCTCTATGCTCAACAACTAGGATATAAAAAAAGCTTCATGACAGGACCTGCAGCTAAGAGTTATATATTGCAATTAAAAGATTTTTATCGTCAGCCACCACCAGGGAGGAACTAGGTTCTTTTTTCATGAACCCTTCAAATATGTAGGAGGAAGCATGTAACATTTATGCTATATATGGTATGTAGTTTATGTAAAGACTAACTTGTGTTTTTTCTTTTCACAGAATTCAAGGCTTTAAGAAAAAATCAAGATATCTTCGATATGTGAATACCATATCAAAGATGATGAAATGCGACCACCGCATTTACCTATCAAAGTTGCAGAGATCTTCTACATTGAAGATGTGGCTTACATGGTTCAACCTTCATCAATCCAAGGGGCTGGGCTTGGATTATTTATACATTCAAATGTGCAAGCTGGAAGGCCCTTGTTGCAATATGGAGGGTCAAAACATTCTCATGATAATTGGATAAAATTATGTGTAGAGAATCCTAGAGCACACAATTACTCGATCATTGAGGACCCTAGTGTGTGTCCTAAGGAGGAGAGAGTTTACATTGTCGGTGATGTTCAAGATAGAAATGTGGCTCGTTATATAAATAGCTATAAGGATTACAAAGAAAGAGAGAATGTGTGTTATGTATTCTCACCATCATTACCTCCATGGTACAAGCATAGAAAAAGAAATGTACATTGATTATGGCTACATTTATGTAGAAGCATTAGAAGATATCACCGCCACCGCCGCTGGAGATGAACTTTTTGATGATTATGATTTCTAATGTAATCTCAATTATAATTTATAGTTTTTTTGAACACTACTACTTCTAAGAAGTTTTCAATGTAGAATTACTAAGTAATGATCCCTATAATCACATGGTAACCTATGTTGTATTGTAGTATTTTAAAATCTCTCCGATAGAAATATAGATTATTATTTGTTGAGCATGTTCTGCTTGCATTAGTAAAATATAGTCTAAATCAAAAGGGCAATTCTTCTCAAGTTTCACTGATATAGAATAAATTTACAAGTAATACAAGATTCTTTCTAGTCGATTTTAATAAACATAGTCCAAATCTAGAACATTTTATTGATTTCATCTAGCCAATTTTAACAAATATAGTTCAAATCTTCGAAAGTGGGAATTGGGATTTTTCAAATTCCCTAATGTGATGTTAACGGGATTTAGTCCATTTATGTTGATGTATGGTTTTCAACCACGAGCTCTAGTGGCTATTGGACTCCAGAAAGAAAAGATACAAAAGATTAAAGATTTTCTTCAAGTCCTCGAGAAGATGACAAAAATTGCAAAAGATAATTTTAAGAGAGCACAGGACGGTGCTAAACATTATGCAAACAAAGATCGTAGAACAATCATCTTTGAGGAAGGTGATTTGTTTTCAAAGGTTCTTGCACTTTCCGAATCTTTGAAAACGGGGAGAAGTCCGAAGCTATCTCCAAGGTATTGTGTTTCATTTGCAATACTTAAAAAAGTAGGTACGTTGCTTTTATAAGTTAGCTTTATAATAAGAAAGCTCTAAAGTCCATCCACTTTTTGACGTCAGTAGACTTAAAAAGAAGTTGGGTGATGACGATAATCTCGTCAGTCAAGAGATCCTAGTAAAGCTTATAGAACCCCCATCCTTACCACACGAACCAGAAAAGATCTTGGATTTCCAAGAAAAAAGAACTCGACACTTTATACGGCACGAGTGTTTAGTCAAGTGGAAGGATATAAAAAAAAAGGTTCTATGTGGGAAAAGGTAAGCACACTCAGAAAGAGGTTCTCAAATTTTTTTTTCGAGGATGAAAACTCCTCTTAAGGGCGGAGTAATGTCATGACAATGGAATTATTGGGAGCCTAGAGACCTCGACCGTCCAAACAAGACACGGGCGGTGTTTAGGGGAGCGAAAAATGATCGGTAGGACTCAAGACTTAGCCGGACACTAGTGAGAGTGGGCAGGTACATGTGAAGAGCATACTAGCTAATAAAAGAGTGGATTCCATGTACAAAAGGGTCATATGTTTATTTTGTCTATGGTTGGGAGGTGAACAAAGAGCTCTCAGCACCCTTCTCATTTGGGTAGAAGATCATGATTCCATGGTTGCCCTTAGAAGCCTTACTATTATATTATATAGAAATGATATACATAATATACATACATGTATGCACATAGATACATGTATGTGCATCTAAGAAAATTGATGATGAACATTATCAAAGGTTATCTAGAATAGAAAAAAAAAATCACTCTATGGTTCCAATTAAATGTTCTAACACTATCAATAGTGTCAGAACTTAATTATGAATCTAGGCATTGTACATATGTTGTACAATGCCTAGATTGTTTGTCTTGAAGAAGCATGCTATCAATTTTTTAGATCCAATGTTTTTGTATGGCATTATCTTCTACATTATAAGAAGCTCCAAGAGGGCAAGAGGGTAGAACTCTCACACACACACACTCTCACATAAGCACTATGAAAAGAATATGAGGATAGGGTAGAGAGCTAGAGCACAAGGAGTAAGAGCACATTCTCAATCAACACTCAAGGGAATGTCCCTTTCTCTCATTAGATAAATTCACTCATATACAAGGGAGTTATAAGTTTGGGCGTCCATACCCAATAACCCATTTATTGTCTAACCTTGTCTAGGCTAGTCTAAGCACACATTGAGTGGATGCCCGCTCTTTCACTTGGCTTGGTCATCCCTTGACTACATAATTAACAAAAATTATGCGGGAAATGTAATGATTGAAACAAACTATTAATCTTGCTTAGGCACATAAGTGAGGGTGGACAAGGATATTTTAAGCGGTGCACATTGGTTGAGTGTAATGTCGCTAGGAGTGTCTTTGTTTTTATTCTTAGTTGACTCGCCTTAGGTAATATTATGAGGTCTAGCATGTTTGGTTATACATTTGGTTTGTAGTGGAAACCTAAGAACTGTATGAAGTTTTGTACCCCCAATTTCATTGTAGAATACTCATGATAATAAACATTTTTCATGAGATGCGCATGAATGTCAGAGGGCCCTAGTCACATCACTTGAGCACCCAAACCATCATATTGAAGTTATCTCTCTTAGATGACACTCCTTGACTTCAAAAGTGTTTTTTTTTTAATATTCTCATAGTCTAGTAGTGTGTCTAGTTGTGCGAACACTCTAGGTGTGAACTTCCTCTTATTAAGAGAACATGGGATGAGGTTTTATGCCTATAACAGAATTGTAAATGGTGGAAGTATTATCATAGTACAATCATTCTTGTTTGGTGCAACTCCTCTCTTGTGTGTGTTACCTCTCTTTCTTTCTTCCACGTTCTCCTATCCTTGCCTATCTTGGCACCATGTGTACTTTCACTTTGTTCTAGCTCACTAACTCAACAAATCATGAATATATGGAATATTTTCTCTTTATAGTTTGCCTATCATCTTTAATCAACAAAAAGATAGTGAGAGATGGTATGTACTATCTTTCTTCTTTCAAAAGAGGACATGATCTATAGACCTCTATGACATAATGTTAGAGTCCATCATCACATGTATAGAACTCTTAGGAAATTTATTCCCCATTGGTTAAGTGTAATGTCACTAGGAATGTCTTAGTTTTTTATTCTTAGTTGACTCGCCTTAAGTAATATTATGAGGTCTGGCACGTTTGCTTATACATTTGGTTTGTAGTGAAAACGTAAGAACTGTATGAAGTTTCGTACCCCCGATTTCTTTTTTTTTTTTTTCCCCGGAAAAACGATCCTTCTATTAGTTAATGAGAAAACGCCATAAGGCTACAAAGCTCACCTCGCAAGGAGGGATAAAAACACAGTGAACACCTGAGCTCCACCCCCGTGGTTGGCTGGCCGCTCTCTGGGGGGGGCTACCTAGTAGTACATGTGGGAGGTGAGAAAAGCCAAACTGGAGGCCTATAGTGCCAAGTGACATCCTCGCCCCTCGCGGTGGGGAAAGGGCCAGGCTGCCACGTGCGGAGGAAAGCCTTGCGGCGCCCTCTCATGCGGTCCGAGTCGCCCTGGAGTTCCAGTGTCCTCTCAAGGTGTGAATGATGTCCACCCAGAGGGCCTGTATGACCTCCGCCGGTAGAGTTGCCTGGCGGTCAATGGCCTCCCTGCATCGGGCTCTCCACATGTGCCAAGCCGTCATGCTGCTGATCATCTCCCATCTGTGCCCGACCCCCTCCTAAGGGGCTGCCGAAGAGAAGTCTGGCGTCGGAACCACCGCCATCGCCCTGTCAGAGACCTGGATGGTCGCACTGCCAGGGATGTCCTCATATCCAAGGGCCGGGCCGCTGTCCGTGGCCCAAGCCACTGCACCCCACGTCACCAGCATCTCACCTGGTGAGCCTGCGAAAACCATCCTGAGAGCGCGCTGCCAGACCTGCTGTGCCTGTGGGCAATCCCATAAGCAGTGCCGCTGCGACTCCTGTGCATGGCCGCACCGACGAGGGCAGGACGCTGGGTGTCTGCCGAAAGCTAGCCAAGCCCCCATAGCCAGTCCTCTATGCGTTGTGAGCCAGAGAAAAAGCGTCACCTTCCGGGGCCGGAAGCTGGCGCAAAGGCGCTGCCACCAGAAGTCCCTAAGAAAGGCAGGGGAGAGCCCCTGTCGCCGCCAATGCTCGGCCGCCGGGGTGCTCGCTATCCTGTGCCTCTGAATCCGCCGCCCTAGCCTCGCTGTGTACTGAAAAAAGGGGATGCCTGGGTTGGTGGGGGCCGAGTAGGGATCTCGCCAAAACCACTCACCTGGATCCCACTGATGAAGGCGAATAAGAGGCCCGCTGTCCCAAGCCCATAATCTCCAAGAACAGTCCTCCCCTATCGAGGCCGGTGAGGGGTCTACATGCCACTGTCTCCGATGAAAGCCGACCACCCGCACCCTCTGAAGAATACAACCCTGGAGCCCATCCAAATCGAGTCGTGTCCTCTGAAGCTGGCCACCCTCTCCCACCTCGAAAGTGAGTGGGGCGACTCTCTCCGCTGTGCCGCAGACCGCTAGAAGGATCTCATGCCGAGTAAAGACACCCATCCACTGTGGAGGTGGAGGGTCCTATACTGGGGTCCGCCACTCCCGAGGGATGGCCGCCTCTATGTCCTATCTCATCGACTCTCTGCCCCTCATCCCACTGAGTCTCCTCTCCTGAGCCTCTAGAGGCAGCTGCTGAAAACATATCCAGTCATCTAGGGATTGGGCTGGGCCGGAGCTCAACGGGCCCCACGACACGTGAGGCCGCGATCCAACCATATGGACGCTGGGAAGTCGAATCAAGGGGTTCCAGATCAATGGCTGCCTCAGGCGCTCCTCGTCGGTGCCCGAGGGAGTCTGGAAGAGTGACGGCCTCAGATGCGCCCAGGCCCTCAGAAGGCTAGTTGCAAAACGCTCCTCAAAGCCAAGGCCTACTCCTCTGGATCGCTGCTCTGTAAAGATCCACCTGATGCTGGGGTCCAAGGGCCGCTAAGAGAAGGAGTGCGGCTGAGCATCCTGGAAACAAGAAACTCCTTCCACCACGGCTCAACGCCTGGCAGGAGGCCACGAACTACCAACTTGCCAAGCAAAGCTCGGCTTTGGCAAATAGGATCAACAATGCCCAGGCCGCCTCTCTCGCTCGGCTGAGTGATCACAGCCCATGCCACCTTGGCCCTGGCGGGCCGCCGGTCGCCACCGGACCAAAGAAAGTTCCTGATGAGCCTCTGCACCTGGCCAATGCACGCCCGCGAGAAGGCCCAGCAAGAAGTGATGTACCACATGGTAGCAAGCAGAACTTGGTTGGCCACAACTACTCGGCCAACCAGAGATAAACGAGCGGTACTCCAATACAGAAGCTTCTTCCGAATGCTCAGAAAAAGGGGGGCTATCTGCTGCTCCGGAGATATGTCAATGCCCACGTAGCATCCCAAATAACGCACTATAGTGCCGGGGGGCAGCCACTGAAAACCATCAACTGGCCTCCAAGTCGGGGGGGCATAGAACTGACCCATAACCCACACGACTTGTGCCAGTTTTGATCAAAGCACCCGAAGCTCTGCAAAACCTGTCCATGGCTGAGGCGAAGCGGCGGAGGTTCTCCTCACCTCCCTGAAGATAGACAGCAATGTCATCCACAAACTCCGAGTCTAGGAGCTCCTCCGAGGTGCGGATAGGAAGCTCGAGGCCCCGCAAACCTGTATCCTGTGCCGTCAAAAAAGTGCTCATGGCCTCCGCCACAAAAAGAAAAAGAAAGGGCGCCAAGGGGCACCCCTGCCGCACCGAGCGCGAGAGTTGGAACCTCTCTCCGCGCACGCCCTGTATCAGCACACCTGGCTATGAGCCGATGTGTAGAGTGCAGAGACCCCACGGATCCACTGAGGGGGGAAGCCCATCCTCTCCATAGTGCCTTCCAAGAAGGCCCAGTCCACCCGATCATATGCCTTCTCGAAGTCGAGAAGGAGCACTGCGAGATCCTCCTGCCGAAATCTAGCCAAAGCTGTAGCCTCCCAGAAAGAGAAAATGTTATCCAGAATGCTCCTATCCTGGATGAAGCCTGTCTGCATGGAGTGGATGATGTCCGAAAGGTGAGGCTGAAGCCGCCTGCTGATCGCCTTAGCTAGGACCTTGTAGGCCGTGCCTAGCAAAGTGATCGGTCTCCACTGTCTAATCTCCACCCACAGTCTGTCTCCTCCCTCTTTGGGGATCAAGTGAATCAACCCCTCTGCCATGCTGTCCGGCATGACTCCCGACTCCATAATCTCCTGGAATGCCAATCTGAAGCCCCTATGTAATAGGCCCCAATACCTCTGGAAGAAAGCCACTGAGAGACCGTCCTCTCCTAGGCATTTGCCCCGAGGTAATGCCTGAAGAGCCTCCTCCAGTTCCGTATCCGAGAAGGGGGAGAGAAGGGAGTGCTGCAAATGGGCCGGCACAACCGATCTCGTGAAGCTCCAGACTGCCTCCGGAGCCTCTCTCACCCTGTCATCTGCTGGCTCAGCAGAGAGAAGATCCCTGTAAAAATTTGTGGCTATCGCCCGAACCCTAGGGGGATCCACCACAACCTGGCCATCAGCTTGCCGAAGACACCTGAGACCCTCTCGTCTAAAGCGAGGCCCTGTCGCCTCAAAGAAATCTTGAATCACTCTATCTCCAGCCTGTGTCCAAAAAGAAGCCCGAGCATGGAATCGGAACTCCACCCTCCTCTCCTCGACGATGGATCTGATCTCATCAGTGCGAGCTGACTCCATCTGCTCTGAGATCCAAGGGCTCGTAGGATCCCTCTCCTGGAGTCTCTGGAGGGACGCTAGACTCCTTCGTAGGCTCCTCTCCTGCTCTCTGAAGGCCTCCTGACGGTCCAAGGCAGCCTGTCTGAGCATCCGACTGATCTCCTGCAAGCCACTAGCAAGATTGCTGGCTGCCGTTCCTCTCCTAAACTGCAGCTACTGCCAGACCTGCTCAACTCTAATCGCAATCTCGGGCTCCTCTATGAGACAATCTGGAATTCAGACGCTCTGGCCCCGCTCTTCTCTCGTAGGGTCCTCAATCTGGAGAAGCACTGGAAAGTGGTCTTAAAACGAGGAGCCTGCAAGTATGCCCACAGTGCCACCTCTATCACAAGCCCACTCATCAATGTAAAACCTGTCAATGCGGGAAAGGTTAACTCCTATGGCCTGTATATCCGAGCGCGAAAAAGATAGACTCCCCTGCAACCTACCAAACTCCGGGAGAGTCCACGGATCCTGGCCTCTCACCTGAAGCACTAGTTCCTCCCAGGCAGCGAGCTCCGGCCCATGAATGGTCTCCTGGCTGCCCCCCATCCTGTCCTCTGCATCCTCCAGCATGTTGCAATCCCCTCCTAGGCACCAGTGGTCTGCCAAGGGGAGGGACTGCCTAATGGTGCTCCAGAACTCGGCTCTCCCGGTCGCCCCATTAGGGACGTAGAAGTTGAGGAAGCCAATGTGGTCTTCCCCAACCCGAAGGATGATCCACTGCGCTTGACCCTGGACCAGAGTGCCAGAGTCCACAACCTCGGATAGAAGCTGCTCGCTGACTGAGATGCATACTCCACCCTGGTTCCCATGGGAGCCATATGCCAGTGACCAAAAAGTGTGACTCCTGCTTGGCAAGATCTTCCCGCAGGTGCGGGTACGCCCGGCAGAAAGGTGGTGCTCCTGGATGAAAAGGATATCTATGGGTCCTCCAACGAGAGCCCTCTGGATATCCTGGCGAAGTTTGCCCCGACCAATGTAGCAGCGATGTCCACCGAGACCCTGGATGTTCCATGAGAGGATCCTCATGGATGAGCTATGGCAAGTGAAGCAGCCGCCACCACTGGCTCACCCCTCTCAGCCAGCCCGGATGATCTGCCCTCCACTTTGTGAGTCTTGGGCGCCGGCTTGGAGGGAGAATAGTCACTGTCTGTCCGGGTGCGGAGTCTCTCCAAAAAGAGGGTGACCTGTCTCTGTGTCCAGCCCCACTCCGCCTTCGCCCTGTCCAAGGCATAGGCGTGAGACCAATCCTTTGCATATATGTATCTAAAGGTCGGCTGCACCCTCGGGGCGGCATGGAGGAGAATCAGTAGCACCGCCTCAACTGAGGTGTGGACCGGATCCGCCGCCAATCTCCTATACCAAACAAGCTCATGCGGGCTGAGTGTAATCGCAATAGGTCCGTGAGCCCCAAGTCGCTGAAGTGGTGAGAAAACTCCAGTATCTGATCACGCAAAACTTCCTCTACAGAGTTGCAATCCCATGCTATGTCTGGGGCAACACTGAGAGGAAAGGAGAAGGCCACCATGCTGCTCACCACTGAAGGAGAACGAGAGGGATGGCACACCATGCAAACTCGCAAGGGCGCGACCAGTGTCTCGAACGGGCCAGCAGCTGGAGGCACCTGAAAAAACCGTAATCCACTGGTAGCCCCATCCCTCGCGGGGGCCCCCCAGGGGAGGCTTGGAGAGAACTCTGTGGTGGCAGGCGAAGCTAGGATCGCCATCTCCACCGGCCCGGAGTGGTGGTGGAACAGCCGCTGGACTGAACTCTGGCCTACCCAGCTACAGTTCCCCGGGGCAGTGGGTGGTCTGGCGAAGTATCCTGGAGAGGCCGAGGGAGGGATGGGGGCTCGCGGCGAGGAGGAGGGGGGAGAGCGAGGAGAGGATGGAGAGGCATCTGCCAGAGGATAGGTGTCAGGGGGGGCCGCTGGGGGAGGCGGGAGGGGGGAACTGGGGGGAGAGGGGGGGTGGAAGGAATGCTCTCCGGGTGAGGGGTCTCTGAGGTGGATGGCCACCACTCGGGTCTCCTGCAGGGGGTCCAGAGGCGGCATAGCGTGAAGGATGAACCCCCTTGCAGGGACAGGCACGTGCGAGATGGCCCATCTCCCGACATGTGTAACACTGGCCGGGGAGGCCCGAATACTCCACGCGCTGTATCAGATGTCCTCGAGAAAGACAAGGGAGGAGGATCGTCTTCGGGAGGGACTCCGGTGACGGAACCACAACACGAATGGCCGGGAGTCCTGCTGCCCGAGCAATCACTGAGAAGCCGTTGTCTGAGGCGTCTCCACCACTTGCCCGAACGCCTTGCCAATGGATGACAAGAGGGGCAAGTACTCCCTACGGAGTCCAGGAAAGCAGATAGTGACGGGGAAACCTGTCGCGCCTGCTAGCGGGTCAGAAGCGGGGTCGAAACCATGAGTCCATCGCGCCAGGATGCCCGGGATGAGCGGAGGGCAATGGGGCTCCGAGCCAGCACCATCTGAGCTGCGTGGGAGGACTCGAAATCCACCTGGTAGTAGCCACGTCCCAAAAAATCTACGCTGACGATCTTGGCGGGCACGCCAACAAGGCTGCCTTGCAGAAGGTCGCGAAGCTCTCTCCGCATCGGACGGCTACCCACTATCTTGCAGACCAAGGAGGAGGCCTCAAGAGCGGATACTGTGGAAACAAACAACTGAAGATCTTCAGCTGTGAACTCCAGACGGAGACCGGAATCGGCAGGGGTAGTCGGAGCGGCTTCCATGGAGTCCTCCAGAGGGAAAAGGCCAGAAACCGGGGGTCACCAACGGGAGGGACACAGCCCTGCAAGGAAAAGGAGAGGCGGAGGGCTACAGGATAGCGGGGGCGGGGCGGGGGGGGAAGGGGGGAGCTGAGGCGGGGGGGAGCTAGCGGTGGGGGGAGGGGCGAGACGGAAGGGGAGGAGAGGGAGAAGGCGGAGGAAAAAAAAAACAAAAAAAAACAAAAAACAAAAACAAAAACAAAAACAAAAAACAAAAAAAACAAAAAAAAACAAAAAAACAAAAAACAAAAAACGCGCAGCGGATGAGAAGGCGGAGGGGGGAGAGGTGGCGGGGGGAGAGAAGAGAGGCGGAGGAGACGAAGGCGAGGGGGGTAGAGAGGCGGGGGAAGAGAAGTCGGGGGAAGGAAGCAAGCGGGGGGGGAATGGCGGGAGAGGCAGCGTGGAAGGAGGCGGAGGAGGATAAGGCGGGGGAGGTAACGAGGAAGGAGGCGGGGGAGCGATGGCGGGGGAGGATGCGAGGCAGAAGGCGGGGGAGAAAAGGCGAGGAAGGGCGCAATGAAGGAAGCAGGGGGAGAGGACGGAGGAGAATGCAGGGGACTGGCGGGGGGGAGAGGGGGGCGCGACGGCGAGAAGCAGCGGGGGGCTGGAGAGGCGGAGCTCGCAGGCGAAGTCGTTGTCCCAAATATTGATATATATGCTATGAGTAGTGCCACACTTGTACCCCCGATTTCATTGCACAATACTCATGATAATAAACATTTTTCATTAGACACATGAATGTCGGAGGGCACTCGTCACATCACTAAGAGCCCAAATCATGATATGGAAGTTCTCCCTCTTAGATGACACTCCTTGACTTCGAAGGGGAGTTTTTTTTTTTGGATATTCTCAGAATCTAGTAGTGTGTCTAGTGGTGCTAACACTCTAGGTATGGAGTCCCTCTTATTAAGAGATCATAAGATACGGCTATAAAGGAATTGTAAATGGTGAAAGTATTATCATAGTACAGTCATTCTTGTTTGGTGCAACTCCTCTCTTGTGTGTGCTCTCTCTCTCTCTCTCCCCCAATGAAAAAAGATTCATGAAGGAAGTTACAATATTCACACCCGTGTGGCCCCCAAGCATTATTAGTTTCGCAATGCCGGGCTTATAATTGGAAGGCCGCAGTACTTCCAAGGTTCAAATTCGCATCAGTCCGACGTGGAGGAGGATACAAGACACCAATGAATGTGAAGGTGTCCATTCGGAACAGTGAACGATATGCGGCTTCAAAGCTCACAAGGTTCTCGGCGAATGTCGGTTTGACATGGGCGGCACTTGGAGACTACGTCAATCGATGGGACGTCCTCCCTTCCGGCACCTCAGGACTCGTTGGCCGGGAACGACTGGGTCGAAGCGGCACGATGCACATGGACTCTTTCTTGAGCGATATGACTGGTTCCTTCTTGGAGCGGATATTAGGACTCGTTCCTTCGAGTGGATGTCATGCAGAGCATAAATACCAGCTTATGAGGAGAGGCCTATACTCATCATCTCAGCCGCGCTCAAATCTTTCCACGCTCCTCATCGCATCGCATTCCCCACAACAATATTCCTCAAACCATGGCAGCAGCAGCAGCAGCAGCAGCCAGCAGCTTGCTTCTTCTGGGCGCAGTGATGCTGTTGGCCTCCTCTACGCTCATACTAGAAGTGAGGGCCGCGGATGCAGACCCTCTGCAGGACTTCTGTGTGGCCGATAACACCAGCATGATCACCCTCAACGGGTTCGCCTGCAAGCCAACCGACGAGGTGCAGGACGCGGACTTCAAGTTCACGATGCTTGAGCATCCCGGCCAACCTATGAAAGGGCTGGGCGTGTCCGTCAACCTGGCCAGTGCGGCCAATTTCTTTGCCCTCAACACGCAGGGCCTGTCCATCGCCCGCATCGACTTTGACCCCAAGGGATTAAACCCGCCCCACGTGCATCCCCGTGCCACCGAGGTGCTCTTCCTGGCCGAGGGCACGCTCAAGGTGGGCTTCGTCACCGCCACGCCCAACAATACCCTCTTCGAGCAGACCCTCTCCCCCGGCGATCTCTTTGTCTTCCCTCGCGGCCTCGTGCACTTCCAGCTCAACCCCGACAAGCACCACTCCGCCCTCGCCATCTCCGCCCTCAATAGCCAGAACCCGGGCACCTCGCAGCTCGCCGCCGCTCTCTTCGACGCATACCCACCCCTGCCCGAGGAGGTGCTAGAGACAGCCTTCGGCATTGACAAGGGTGAGGTGGAAAGCCTCATGGCCAGCGTCCGCAAAACCCTCTCTTAGTTTTATTAGACTGCCTCTCTCCTCATCGTGTACAAACTACAAGTGGCATATGAATTCCTTTTGAATAAAGACATTGTTTTTTAAACTTCAATCTTTCCGATTGTGTAACCAGGTTTGAAATGAAGCCTATCCCATTTTCAGAGTATGATCTAACTTGCCAATTGAGATTATTATCTTCCTAACCTAATGTGTAAAGCGTAGACTTTACCCCGTGCATGCACACTCTCGTCACTCCATCGCGTGAACAAACTACAAGTGGCACGAATTCTTCATAAGTGGCATGAATTCCTTTTGAATAATGACATTGCTATTTTTTGCCCTTTGTGTAACTAGGTTTTGAAAGAAGCCAATACCTAATGCTTAGAACTTTGTGCTTTAGTTGCACAACACCTCGACCTTTGAGGCTTCCTCTATACATATCCCCCCTCAGTGCATGCCCTCATCAAACACCTTCTCTATGGGTACTCTCTTGTGAGGCATTCTCTTCGGTTAGTACTCTCACTAAAATCCATGTGACAGAACCCTCCCATCCACGTATCATGAGTAAAATCCATCACGAAAGCCGTAAAGAGAGAGAGAGAGAGAGAGAGAGAGAGAGATGGTATGGCTAGTTGTCCAAAGCTGCAACAACTTTTCAATAGAGGAAGGGTGTGGGAGGCATATATATAGAGACGGTAGATGGTGCGTGGAGAACTCTAACATGTGTGACCTTCCATATTATATAATGAGGCTTTTAAAACCAACCACTCTACAACCTTCATATGGATTATATTTTTCACATCTTCCTAAGGTTATATTTCTTGTTTAATTACTCACAGAGGCATGATCTTTTGAGGCACACCTACCAATTCACCTCATTTAAAATTGCATTATCCATACCATCGAGGGTGTGCAAGCGTCTGCCAAATAAGTTTATAGACTTTGTTTCTTTTCATCACCAAGGAAGGATTGCATGATTAGTGTGAGTTCCGTGGGTGCTCAATGTCCACTCTCTTTTAGGGTGTCTTGCATGTAGAGAAGCTTAATAGTGGCAATGTCTTGGGGTTCCTAGACCTCATTGTGATCTTCAGATTAATACGCATACTAAGTTAAAGCTTAAGTCATTAAAAGCCCTTGATGTGATAATGCAACACGTTTTTAGTAGTTTGTATGCCTCGGATGGAAGAAGAAGTGATAGAGTGATTTGGAAATACTAAAAGAAAGAACTTACCTAGGAGCATAAAAATTTATGTTTGAGTTCTATAGAGGACATGATCTATAGACCTCTATGACATAATGTTAGAGTCCATCATCACATGTATAGAACTCTTAGGAAATTTATTCCCCATTGGTTAAGTCTAATGTCACTAGGAATGTCTTAGTTTTTATTCTTAGTTGACTCGCCTTAAGTAATATTATGAGGTCAAGCATGTGTGCTTATACATTTGGTTTGTACTGGAAACGTAAGAGCTGTATGAAGTTTCGTACCCCTAATTTCATTGCACAATACTCATGATAATAAACATTTTTCATTAGACACATGAATGTCAGAGGGAACTCGTCATGTCACTGTAGTCTAAGATCCCAAATCATGATATGGATGTTCTCTCTCTTAGATGACACTCCTTGACTTGGAAGGAGAGTTTTTTTGGATACTCTCAGAATCTATTAGTGTGTGTAGTGGTGCGAACACTCTAGGTGTGAACTCTCTCTTATTAAGAGATCATAAGATGAGGCTTGATGCCTATAGAAGAATTGTAAATGGTCAAAGTATTATCATACTACAATCATGCCTATTACCTCGGCTGAATTTGAAAGTGCATTCATGAAAGAATTTCATCCTAAGAATGAGATGGATCATAATTGGGAAGCATGGGACAATTGTAAGATGAGAAAAATCTCACATTGACTCAACATATCTCCAATTATAGAGAAATCATTCTCAAATTGAGAGGAATGTATGATTTTTAAACGATTCATGGATTAGACTCAGACTATAACCATCAAGTTAAGCAAAATGAGTTGAAAACTTTAGAAGAAGCAATTAAGTTTGCTCGACAACATTGTGGGAAAGAAGAAACGTTCGTAGAATGCACAACAAACATCTAGTGTGTCCAAGGGTTCCAAGCATCAAGGTCAAAATAAAAGAAAGGGACCTAGCCAAAAGAATCTAAGAAGTCTAAAGGACCACAAAATTTTTAGAAGCATGAAGATTTTGAAAGAGCTAAAAAAGAGAATTTATGTTTTCACTACATGGAAAAGGGTCTAAGTAAACTACAACATGCTAAGCTATAAGAAAATGAGAAGAATCAGCGTGATCAAAGTAAAGAAAAGCAAGTGCGCACTATTCAAGTGCTTCCTCTTGAGACTCCTCATAAGTTTAAAGAGGTACAAGTTTATCATGCCGATTCTACTCATGTGTGTTGTGTCACATCATCAATGTGGGTGCTAACATTTGGACCACATGAGTTGGTTTGAATGTATGGTCACGTTAAAGGTCACAAGGTATGAGTTATGTTTGATGATAGTGCCATGCACAATTTCTTGAACTATACTTTAGTCAAGAAATTAAAGTTTTCAAAAAGCTCAAGTGACCATAAGTATGTGGTTTCTTTGATTAACGGCTATGATAAAGATGTTTGGGATACAATAGTCAATGATGTTCCATTAGTCATTCAAGGTCATGAGATGCATTTGGATTTTCAAGTTATGCATATCACTCGAGCGGATGCTGTTCTTGGTCATAAGTGGTTATATAACATTGGTCCATCTTTGTCTAGAAGTTATTTGCATAATTCTTCTGATGGTCATTCATTATATGACTATTTTCAAAAGGCGATTCTTGAATGGGACGAGACGAACAAGAACATAACAAGGGAAGGAGGACAAGATGCTCATTCAAGCTCATCAAGCAGACACACTCCATCGGGTCAATGCCAAGGACACACAACATATACTAATCTGGAAACATTAAGTTAAATTCGTGCTCCATCTGTTCATCTAAGTAGTAGACAACTAGTGATAGTGCAAAGAATTCCTCGAGTGCCGACACTAAAAGACATGGAAGCAATTCTCTATGCTCAACAACTAGGATATAAAAAAAGCTTCATGACAGGACCTGCAGCTAAGAGTTATATATTGCAATTAAAAGATTTTTATCGTCAGCCACCACCAGGGAGGAACTAGGTTCTTTTTTCATGAACCCTTCAAATATGTAGGAGGAAGCATGTAAAATTTATGCTATATATGGTATGTAGTTTACGTAAAGACTAACTTGTGTTTTTTCTTTTCACAGAATTCAAGGCTTTAAGAAAAAATCAAGATATCTTCGATATGTGAATACCATATCAAAGATGATGAAATGCGACCACCGCATTTGCCTATCAAAGTTGCAGAGATCTTCTACATTGAAGATGTGGCTTACATGGTTCAACCTTCATCAATCCAAGGGGCTGGGCTTGGATTATTTATACATTCAAATGTGCAAGCTGGAAGACCCTTGTTGCACTATGGAGGGTCAAAACATTCTCATGATAATTGGATAAAATTATGTGTAGAGAATCCTAGAGCACACAATTACTCGATCATTGAGGACCCTAGTGTGTGTCCTAAGGAGGAGAGAGTTTACATTGTCGGTGATGTTCAAGATAGAAATGTGGCTCGTTATATAAATAGCTATAAGGATTACAAAGAAAGAGAGAATGTGTGTTATGTATTCTCACCATCATTACCTCCATGGTACAAGCATAGAAAAAGAAATGTACATTGATTATGGGTACATTTATGTAGAAGCATTAGAAGATATCACCGCCGCCGCTGGAGATGAACTTTTTGATGATTATGATTTCTAATGTAATCTCAATTATAATTTATAGTTTTTTTGAACACTACTACTTCTAAGAGGTTTTCAATGTAGAATTACTAAGTAATGATCCCTATAATCACATGGTAACCTATGTTGTATTGTAGTATTTTAAAATCTCTCCGATAGAAATATAGATTATTATTTGTTGAGCATGTTCTGCTTGCATTAGTGAAATATAGTGTAAATCAAAAGGGCAATTCTTCTCAAGTTTCACTGATATAGAATAAATTTACAAGTAATACAAGATTCTTTCTAGTCGATTTTAATAAACATAGTCCAAATCTAGAACATTTTATTTATTTTAATAAACATAGTTCAAATCTTCAAAAGTGGGAATTGGAATTTTTCAAATTCCCTAATGTGATGTTAACGGGATTTAGTCCATTTATGTTGATGTATGGTTTTCAACCACGAGCTCTAGTGGCTATTGGACTCCAGAAAGAAAAGATACAAAAGATTAAAGATTTTCTTCAAGTCCTCGAGAAGATGACAAAAATTGCAAAAGATAATTTTAAGAGAGCACAGGACGGTGCTAAACATTATGCAAACAAAGATCGTAGAACAATCATCTTTGAGGAAGGTGATTCGTTTTCAAAGGTTCTTGCACTTTCCGAATCTTTGAAAACGGGGAGAAGTCCGAAGCTATCTCCAAGGTATTGTGGTCCATTTGCAATACTTAAAAAAGTAGGTACGTTGCTTTTATAAGTTAGCTTTATAATAAGAAAGCTCTAAAGTCCATCCACTTTTTGACGTCAGTAGACTTAAAAAGAAGTTGGGTGATGACGATAATCTCGTCAGTCAAGAGATCCTAGTAAAGCTTATAGAACCCCCATCCTAACCACACGAACCAGAAAAGATCTTGGATTTCCAAGAAAAAAGAACTCGACACTTTATACGGCAGGAGTGTTTAGTCAAGTGGAAGGATATAAAAGAAGAAGGTTCTATGTGGGAAAAGGTAAGCACACTCAGAAAGAGGTTCTCGAATTTTTTTTCGAGGATGAAAACTCCTCTTAAGGGCGGAGTAATGTCATGACAATGGAATTATTTGGAGCCTAGAGACCTCGACCGTCCAAACAAGACACGGGCAGTGTTTAGGGGAGCGAAAAATGATCGGTAGGACTCAAGACTTAGCCGGACACTAGTGAGAGTGGGCAGGTACATGTGAAGAGCATACTAGCTAATAAAAGAGTGGATTCCATGTACAAAAGGGTCATATGTTTATTTTGTCTATGGTTGGGAGGTGAACAAAGATCTCTCAGCACCCTTCTCATTTGGGTAGAAGATCGTGATTCCATGGTTGCCCTTAGAAGCCTTACTATTATATTATATAGAAATGATATACATAATATACATACATGTATGCACATAGATACATGTATGTGCATCTAAGAAAATTCATGATGAACATTATCAAAGGTTATCTAGAATAGAAAAAAAAAATCACTCTATGGTTCCAATTAAATGTTCTAACACTATCAATAGTGTCTGAACTTAATTATGAATCTAGGCATTGTACATATGTTGTACAATGCCTAGATTGTTTGTCTTGAAGAAGCATGCTATCAATTTTTTAGATCCAATGTTTTTGTATGGCATTATCTTCTACATTATAAGAAGCTCCAAGAGGGCAAGAGGGTAGAACTCTCACACACACTCACTCTCACATAAGCACTATGAAAAGAATATGAGGATAGGGTAGAGAGCTAGAGCACAAGGAGCAAGAGCACACTCTCAATCAACACTCAAGGGAATGTCCCTTTCTCTCATTAGATAAATTCACTCATATACAAGGGAGTTATAAGTTTGGGCGTCCATACCCAATAACCCATTTATTGTCTAACCTTGTCTAGGCTAGTCTAAGCACACATTGAGTGGATGCCCGCTCTTTCACTTGGCTTGGTCATCCCTTGACTACATAATTAACAAAAATTATGCGGGAAATGTAATGATTGAAACAAACTATTAATCTTGCTTAGGCACATAAGTGAGGGTGGACAAGGATATTTTAAGCGGTGCACATTGGTTGAGTGTAATGTCGCTAGGAGTGTCTTTGTTTTTATTCTTAGTTGACTCGCCTTAGGTAATATTATGAGGTCTAGCATGTTTGGTTATACATTTGGTTTGTAGTGGAAACGTAAGAACTGTATGAAGTTTCGTACCCCCAATTTCATTGTAGAATACTCATGATAATAAACATTTTTCATGAGATGCGCATGAATGTCAGAGGGCCCTAGTCACATCACTTGAGCACCCAAACCATCATATTGAAGTTATCTCTCTTAGATGACACTCCTTGACATCAAAAGGGTTTTTTTTTTGGATATTCTCATAGTCTAGTAGTGTGTCTAGTTGTGCGAACACTCTAGGTGTGAACTTCCTCTTATTAAGAGAACATGGGATGAGGCTTTATGCCTATAATGTTCAGAATTGTAAATGGTGGAAGTATTATCATAGTACAATCATTCTTGTTTGGTGCAACTCCTCTCTTGTGTGTGTTACCTCTCTTTCTTTCTTCCACGTTCTCCTATCCTTGCCTATCTTGGCACCATGTGTACTTTCACTTTGTTCTAGCTCACTAGCTCAACAAATCATGAATATATGGAATATTTTCTCTTTATAGTTTGCCTATCATCTTTAATCAACTAAAAGATAGTGAGAGATGGTATGTACTATCTTTCTTCTTTCAAAAGAGGACATGATCTATAGACCTCTATGACATAATGTTAGAGTCCATCATCACATGTATAGAACTCTTAGGAAATTTATTCCCCATTGGTTAAGTGTAATGTCACTAGGAATGTCTTAGTTTTTTATTCTTAGTTGACTCGCCTTAAGTAATATTATGAGGTCTGGCACGTTTGCTTATACATTTGGTTTGTAGTGAAAACGTAAGAACTGTATGAAGTTTCGTACCCCCGATTTCTTTTTTTTTTCCCCCCCGAAAAAACGATCCTTCTATTAGTTAATGAGAAAACGCCATAAGGCTACAAAGCTCACCTCGCAAGGAGGGATAAAAACACAGTGAACACCTGAGCTCCACCCCCGTGGTTGGCTGGCCGCTCTCTGGGGGGGGCTACCTAGTAGTACATGTGGGAGGTGAGAAAAGCCAAACTGGAGGCCTATAGTGCCAAGTGACATCCTCGCCCCTCGCGGTGGGGAAAGGGCCAGGCTGCCACGTGCGGAGGAAAGCCTTGCGGCGCCCTCTCATGCGGTCCGAGTCGCCCTGGAGTTCCAGTGTCCTCTCAAGGTGTGAATGATGTCCACCCAGAGGGCCTGTATGACCTCCGCCGGTGGAGTCGCCTGGCGGTCAATGGCCTCCCTGCATCGGGCTCTCCATATGTGCCAAGCCGTCATGCTGCTGATCATCTCCCATCTGTGCCCGACCCCCTCCTGAGGGGCTACCGAAGAGAAGTCTGGCGTCGGAACCACCGCCATCGCCCTGTCAGAGACCTGGATGGTCGCACTGCCAGGGATGTCCTCATATCCAAGGGCCGGGCCGCTGTCCGTGGCCCAAGCCACTGCACCCCACGTCACCAGCATCTCACCTGGTGAGCCTGCGAAAACCATCCTGAGAGCGCGCTGCCAGACCTGCTGTGCCTGTGGGCAATCCCATAAGCAGTGCCGCTGCGACTCCTGTGCATGGCCGCACCGACGAGGGCAGGACGCTGGGTGTCTGCCGAAAGCTAGCCAAGCCCCCACAGCCAGTCCTTCCGGGGCCAGAGAAGCTGGCGCAAAGGCGCTGCCAGAAGTCCCTAAGAAAGGCAGGGAGAGCCCCTGTCACCGCCAATGCTCGGCCGCCGGGGTGCTCGCTATCCTGTGCCTCTGAATCCGCCGCCCTAGCCTCGCTGTGTACTGAAAAAAGGGGATGCCTGGGCTGGTGGGTGCCGAGTAGGGATCTCGCCAAAACCACTCACCTGGATCCCACTGATGAAGGCGAATAAGAGGCCTGCTGTCCCAAGCCCATAATCTCCAAGAACAGTCCTCCCCTATCGAGGCCGGTGAGGGGTCTACATGCCACTGTCTCCGATGAAAGCCGACCACCCGCACCCTCTGATGAATACAACCCTGGAGCCCATCCAAATCCAGTCGTGTCCTCTGAAGCTGGCCACCCTCTCCCACCTCGAAAGTGAGTGGGGCGACTCTCTCCGCTGTGCCGCAGACCGCTAGAAGGATCTCATGCCGAGTAAAGACACCCATCCACTGTGGAGGTGGAGGGTCCTGTACTGGGGTCCGCCACTCCTGAGGGATGGCCGCCTCAATGTCCTATCTCATCGACTCTCTGCCCCTCATCCCACTGAGTCTCCTCTCCTGAGCCTCTAGAGGCAGCTGCTGAAAACATATCCAATCGTCTAGGGACTGGGCTGGGCCGGAGCTCAACGGGCCCCACGACACGTGAGGCCGCGATCCAACCATATGGCCGTTGGGAAGTCGAATCAAGGGGTTCCACATCAATGGCTGCCTCAGGCACTCCTCATCGGTGCCCGGGGGAGTCTGGAAGAGTGACGGCCTCAGATGCGCCCAGGCCCTCAGAAGGCTAGTTGCAAAACGCTCCTCAAAGCCAAGGCCTACTCCTCTGGATCGCTGCTCTGTAAAGATCCACCTGATGCTGGGGGTCCAAGGGCCGCTAAGAGAAGGAGTGCGGCTGAGCATCCTGGAAACAAGAAACTCCTTCCACCACGGCTCAGCGCCTGGCAGGAGGCCACGAACTACCAACTTGCCAAGCAAAGCTTGGCTTTGGCAAATAGGATCAACAATGCCCAGGCCGCCTCTCTCGCTCGGCTGAGTGATCACAGCCCATGCCACCTTGGCCCTGGCGGGCCGCCGGTCGCCACCGGACCAAAGAAAGTTCCTGATGAGCCTCTGCACCTGGCCAATGCACGCCCGCGAGAAGGCCCAGCAAGAAGTGATGTACCACATGGTAGCAAGCAAAACTTGGTTGGCCACAACTACTCGGCCAACCAGAGATAAACGAGCGGTACTCCAATACAGAAGCTTCTTCCGAATGCTCAGAAGAAGGGGGGCTATCTGCTGCTCCGGAGATATGTCAATGCCCACGTAGCATCCCAAATAACGCACTATAGTGCCGGGGGGCAGCCACTGAAAACCATCAAGTGGCCTCCAAGTCCGGGGGGCATAGAACTGACCCACAACCCACACGACTTGTGCCAGTTTTGATCAAAGCACCCGAAGCTCTGCAAAACCTGTCCATGGCTGAGGCGAAGCGGCGGAGGTTCTCCTCACCTCCCTGAAGATAGACAGCAATGTCATCCACAAACTCCGAGTCTAGGAGCTCCTCCGAGGTGCGGATAGGAAGCTGGAGGCCCCGCAAACCTGTATCCTGTGCCGTCAAAAAAGTGCTCATGGCCTCCGCCACAAAAAGAAAAAGAAAGGGCGCCAAGGGGCACCCCTGCCGCACCGAGCGCGAGAGTTGGAACCTCTCTCCGCGCACGCCCTATATCAGCACACCTGGCTATAAGCCGATGTGTAGAGTGCAGAGACCCCACGGATCCACTGAGGGGGGAAGCCCATCCTCTCCATAGTGCCTTCCAAGAAGGCCCAGTCCACCCGATCATATGCCTTCTCGAAGTCGAGAAGGAGCACTGCCAGATCCTCCTGCCGAAATCTAGCCAAAGCTGTAGCCTCCTAGAAAGAGAAAATGTTATCCAGAATGCTCCTATCCTGGATGAAGCCTGTCTGCGTGGAGTGGATGATGTCCGAAAGGTGAGGCTGAAGCCGCCTGCTGATCGCCTTAGCTAGGACCTTGTAGGCCGTGCCTAGCAAAGTGATCGGTCTCCACTGTCTAATCTCCAGTCTGTCTCCTCCCTCTTTGGGGATCAAGTGAATCAACCCCTCTGCCATGCTGTCCGGCATGACTCCCGACTCCATAATCTCCTGGAATGCCAATCTGAAGCCCCTATGTAATAGGCCCCAATACCTCTGGAAGAAAGCCACTGAGAGACCGTCCTCTCCTAGGCATTTGCCCCGAGGTAATGCCTGAAGAGCCTCCTCCAGTTCCGTATCCGAGAAGGGGGAGAGAAGGGAGTGCTGCAAATGGGCCGGCACAACCGGTCTCGTGAAGCTCCAGATTGCCTCCGGAGCCTCTCTCACCCTGTCATCTGCTGGCTCAGCAGAGAGAAGATCCCTGTAAAAATTTGTGGCTATCGCCCGAACCCTAGGGGGATCCACCACAACCTGGCCATCAGCCTGCCGAAGACGCCTGAGACCCTCTCGTCTGAAGCGAGGCCCTGTTGCCTCAAAGAAATCTTGAATCACTCTATCTCCAGCCTGTGTCCAAAAAGAAGCCCGAGCATGGAATCGGAACTCCACCCTCCTCTCCTCGACAATGGATCTGATCTCATCAGTGCGAACTGACTCCATCTGCTCTGAGATCCAAGGGCTCGTAGGATCCCTCTCCTGGAGTCTCTGGAGGGACGCTAGACTCCTTCGTAGGCTCCTCTCCTGCTCTCTGAAGGCCTCCAGACGGTCCAAGGCAGCCTGTCTGAGCATCCGACTGATCTCCTGCAAGCCACTGGCAAGATTGCTAGCTGCCGTTCCTCTCCTGAACTGCAGCTCCTGCCAGACCTGCTCAACTCTGATCGCAATCTCGGGCTCCTCTATGAGATAATCTGGAATTCAGATGCTCTAGCCCCGCTCTTCTCTCGTAGGGTCCTCAATCTGGAGAAGCACTGGAAAGTGGTCTTAAAACGAGGAGCCTGCAAGTATGCCCACAGTGCCACCTCTATCACAAGCCCACTCATCAATGAAAAACCTGTCAATGCGGGAAAGGTTAACTCCTGTGGCCTGTATATCCGAGCGCAAAAAAGATAGACTCCCCTGCCACCTACCAAACTCCGGGAGAGTCCACGGATCCTAGCCTCTCACCTGAAGCACTAGTTCCTCCCAGGCAGCGAGCTCCGGCCCATGAATGGTCTCCTGGCTGCCCCCATCCTGTCCTCTGCATCCTCCAGCATGTTGCAATCCCCTCCTAGGCACCAGCGGTCTGCCAAGGGGAGGGACTGCCTAATGGTGCTCCACAACTCGGCTCTCCCGGTCGCCCCATTAGGGGCGTAGAAGTTGAGGAAGCCAATGCGGTCTTCCCCAACCCGAAGGATGATCCACTGCGCTTGACCCTGGACCAGAGTGCCAGAGTCCACAACCTCGGATAGAAGCTGCTCGCTGACTGAGATGCATACTCCACCCTGGTTCCCATGGGAGCCATATGCCAGTGACCAAAAAGTGTGACTCCTGCCTGGTAAGATCTTCCCGCAGGTGCGGGTACGCCCGGCAGAAAGGTGGTGCTCCTGGATGAAAAGGATATCTATGGGTCCTCCAACGAGAGCCCTCTGGATATCCTGGCGAAGTTTGCCCCGACCAATGTAGCAGCGATGTCCACCGAGACCCTGGATGTTCCATGAGAGGATCCTCATGGATGAGCTATGGCAAGTGAAGCAGCCGCCACCACTGGCTCACCCCTCTCAGCCAGCCCGGATGATCTGCCCTCCACCACTTTGTGAGTCTTGGGCGCCGGCTTGGAGGGAGAATAGTCACTGTCTGTCCGGGTGCGGAGTCTCTCCAAAAAGAGGGTGACCTGTCTCTGTGTCCAACCCCACTCCGCCTTCGCCCTGTCCAAGGCATAGGCGTGAGACCAATCCTTTGCATATATGTATCTAAAGGTCGGCTGCACCCTCGGGGCGGCATGGAGGAGAATCAGTAGCACCGCCTCAACTGAGGTGTGGACCGGATCCGCCGCCAATCTCCTATACCAAACAAGCTCATGCGGGCTGAGTGTAATCGCAATAGGTCTGTGAGCCCCAAGTCGCTGAAGTGGTGAGAAAACTCCAGTATCTGATCACGCAAAACTTCCTCTACAGAGTTGCAATCCCATGCTATGTCTGGGGCAACACTGAGAGGAAAGGAGAAGGCCACCATGCTGCTCACCACTGAAGGAGAACGAGAGGGATGGCACACCATGCAAACTCGCAAGGGCGCGACCAGTGTCTCGAACGGGCCAGCAGCTGGAGGCACCTGAAAAAATCGTAATCCACTGGTAGCCCCATCGCTCGCGGGGGCCCCCCACCAGGGGAGGCTTGGAGAGAACTCTGTGGTGGCGGGCGAAGCTAGGATCGCCATCTCCTCTGGCCCGGAGTGGCGGTGGAACAGCCGCTGGACTGAACTCTGGCCTACCCAGCTGCGCTGCCCCGGGGCAGTGGGTGGTCTGGCGAAGTATCCTGGAGAGGCCGAGGGAGGGATGGGGGCTCGCGGCGAGGAGGAGGGGGGAGAGCGAGGAGAGGATGGAGAGGCATCTGCCAGAGGATAGGTGTCAGGGGGGGCCGCCGGGGGAGGCGGGAGGGGGGAAATGGGGGGAGAGGGGGGGTGGAAGGAGTGCTCTCCGGGTGAGGGGTCTCTGAGGTGGATGGCCACCACTCGGGTCTCCTGCAGGGGGTCCAGAGGCGGCATAGCGTGAAGGATGAACCCCCTTGCAGGGACAGGCACGTGCGAGATGGCCCATCTCCCGACATGTGTAACACTGGCCGGGGAGGCCCGAATACTCCACGTGCTGTATCAGATGTCCTCGAGAAAGACAAGGGAGGAGGATCATCTTCGGGAGGGACTCCGGTGACGGAACCACAACACGAATGGCCGGGAGTCCTGTTGCCCGAGCAATCACTGAGAAGCCGTTGTTTGAGGCGTCTCCACCACTTGCCCGAACGCCTTGCCAATGGATGACAAGAGGGGCAAGTACTCCCTACGGAGTCCAGGAAAGCAGATAGTGACGGGGAAACCTGTCGCGCCTGCTAGCGGGTCAGAAGCGGGGTCGAATGGGGCTCCGAGCCAGCACCATCTGAGCTGCCTGGGAGGACTCGAAATCCACCTGGTAGTAGCAACGTCCCAAAAAATCTACGCTGACGATCTTGGCGGGCACGCCAACAAAGCTGCCTTGCAAAAGGTCGCGAAGCTCTCTCCGCATCAGACGGCGAAGTGATCGGTCTCCACTGTCTAATCTCCACCCACAGTCTGTCTCCTCCCTCTTTGGGGATCAAGTGAATCAACCCCTCTGCCATGCTGTCCGGCATGACTCCTGACTCCATAATCTCCTGGAATGCCAATCTGAAGCCCCTATGTAATAGGCCCCAATACCTCTGGAAGAAAGCCACTGAGAGACCGTCCTCTCCTAGGCATTTGCCCTGAGGTAATGCCTGAAGAGCCTCCTCCAGTTCCGTATCCGAGAAGGGGGAGAGAAGGGAGTGCTGCAAATGGGCCGGCACAACCGGTCTCGTGAAGCTCCAGACTGCCTCCGGAGCCTCTCTCACCCTGTCATGTCATCTGCTGGCTCAGCAGAGAGAAGATCCCTGTAAAAATTTGTGGCTATCGCCCGAACCCTAGGGGGATCCACCACAACCTGGCCATCAGCTTGCCGAAGACGCCTGAGACCCTCTCGTCTAAAGCGAGGCCCTGTCGCCTCAAAGAAATCTTGAATCACTCTATCTCCAGCTTGTGTCCAAAAAGAAGCCCGAGCATGGAATCGGAACTCCACCCTCCTCTCCTCGACGATGGATCTGATCTCATCAGTGCGAGCTGACTCCATCTGCTCTGAGATCCAAGGGCTCGTAGGATCCCTCTCCTGGAGTCTCTGGAGGGACGCTAGACTCCTTCGTAGGCTCCTCTCCTGCTCTCTGAAGGCCTCCAGACGGTCCAAGGCAGCCTGTCTGAGCATCCGACTGATCTCCTGCAAGCCACTAGCAAGATTGCTGGCTGCCGTTCCTCTCCTAAACTGCAGCTCCTGCCAGACCTGCTCAACTCTAATCGCAATCTCGGGCTCCTCTATGAGACAATCTGGAATTCAGACGCTCTGGCCCCGCTCTTCTCTCGTAGGGTCCTCAATCTGGAGAAGCACTGGAAAGTGGTCTTAAAACGAGGAGCCTGCAAGTATGCCCACAGTGCCACCTCTATCCCAAGCCCACTCATCAATGTAAAACCTGTCAATGCGGGAAAGGTTAACTCCTGTGGCCTGTATATCCGAGCGCGAAAAAGATAGACTCCCCTGCAACCTACCAAACTCCAGGATAGTCCACGGATCCTGGCCTCCCACCTGAAGCACTAGTTCCTCCCAGGCAGCGAGCTCCGGCCCATGAATGGTCTCCTGGCTGCCCCCCATCCTGTCCTCTGCATCCTCCAGCATGTTGCAATCCCCTCCTAGGCACCAGCGGTCTGCCAAGGGGAGGGACTGCCTAATGGTGCTCCAGAACTCGGCTCTCCCGGTCGCCCCACTAGGGACGTAGAAGTTGAGGAAGCCAATGCGGTCTTCCCCAACCCGAAGGATGATCCACTGCGCTTGACCCTGGACCAGAGTGCCAGAGTCCACAACCTCGGATAGAAGCTGCTCGCTGACTGAGATGCATACTCCACCCTGGTTCCCATGGGAGCCATATGCCAGTGACCAAAAAGTGTGACTCCTGCCTGGCAAGATCTTCCCGCAGGTGCGGGTACGCCCGGCAGAAAGGTGGTGCTCCTGGATGAAAAGGATATCTATGGGTCCTCCAACGAGAGCCCTCTGGATATCCTGGCGAAGTTTGCCCCGACCAATGTAGCAGCGATGTCCACCGAGACCCTGGATGTTCCATGAGAGGATCCTCATGGATGAGCTATGGCAAGTGAAGCAGCCGCCACCACTGGCTCACCCCTCTCAGCCAGCCCGGATGATCTGCCCTCCACTTTGTGAGTCTTGGGCGCCGGCTTGGAGGGAGAATAGTCACTGTCTGTCCGGGTGCGGAGTCTCTCCAAAAAGAGGGTGACCTGTCTCTGTGTCCAGCCCCACTCCGCCTTCGCCATGTCCAAGGCATAGGCGTGAGACCAATCCTTTGCATATATGTATCTAAAGGTCGGCTGCACCCTCGGGGCGGCATGGAGGATAATCAGTAGCACCGCCTCAACTGAGGTGTGGACCGGATCCGCCGCCAATCTCCTATACCAAACAAGCTCATGCGGGCTGAGTGTAATCGCAATAGGTCCGTGAGCCCCAAGTCACTGAAGTGGTGAGAAAACTCCAGTATCTGATCACGGAAAACTTCCTCTACAGAGTTGCAATCCCATGCTATGTCTGGGGCAACACTGAGAGGAAAGGAGAAGGCCACCATGCTGCTCACCACTGAAGGAGAACGAGAGGGATGGCACACCATGCAAACTCGCAAGGGCGCGACCAGTGTCTCGAACGGGCCAGCAGCTGGAGGCACCTGAAAAAACCGTAATCCACTGATACCCCATCACCTGCGGCGGGGGCCCCCCACCAGGGGAGGCTTGGAGAGAACTCTGTGGTGGCGGGCGAAGCTAGGATCGCCATCTCCACCGGCTCGGAGTGGCGGTGGAATAGCCGCTGGACTGAACTCTGGCCTACCCAGCTGCGCTGCCCCGAGGCAGTGGGTGGTCTGGCGAAGTATCCTGGAGAGGCCGAGGGAGGGATGGGGGCTCACGGCGAGGAGGAGGGGGGAGAGCGAGGAGAGGATGGAGAGGCATCTGCCAGAGGATAGGTGTCAGGGGGGGCCGCCGGGGGAGGCGGGAGGGGGGAACTGGGGGGAGAGGGGGGGTGGAAGGAGTGCTCTCCGGGTGAGGGGTCTCTGAGGTGGATGGCCACCACTCGGGTCTCCTGCAGGGGGTCCAGAGGCGGCATAGCGTGAAGGATGAACCCCCTTGCAGGGACAGGCACGTGCGAGATGGCCCATCTCCCGACATGTGTAACACTGGCCGGGGAGGCCCGAATACTCCACGCGCTGTATCAGATGTCCTCGAGAAAGACAAGGGAGGAGGATCGTCTTCGGGAGGGACTCCGGTGACGGAACCACAACACGAATGGCCGGGAGTCCTGCTGCCCGAGCAATCACTGAGAAGCCGTTGTCTGAGGCGTCTCCACCACTTGCCCGAACGCCTTGCCAATGGATGACAAGAGGGGCAAGTACTCCCTACGGAGTCCAGGAAAGCAGATAGTGTCGGGGAAACCTGTCGCGCCTGCTAGCGGGTCAGAAGCGGGGTCGAAACCATGAGTCCATCGCGCCAGGATGCCCGGGATGAGCGGAGGGCAATGGGGCTCCGAGCCAGCACCATCTGAGCTGCGTGGGAGGACTCGAAATCCACCTGGTAGTAGCCACGTCCCAAAAAATCTACGCTGACGATCTTGGCGGGCACGCCAACAAGGCTGCCTTGCAGAAGGTCGCGAAGCTCTCTCCGCATCGGACGGCTACCCACTATCTTGCAGACCAAGGAGGAGGCCTCAAGAGCGGATACTGTGGAAACAAACAACTGAAGATCTTCAGCTGTGAACTCCAGACGGAGACCGGAATCGGCAGGGGTAGTCAGAGCGGCTTCCATGGAGTCCTCCAGAGGGAAAAGGCCAGAAACCGGGGGTCACCAACGGGAGGGACACAGCCCTGCGAGGAAAAGGAGAGGCGGAGGGCTACAGGATAGCGGGGGCGGGGCGGGGGGGGGGGGGAGGGGGGAGCTGAGGCGGGGGGGAGCTAGCGGTGGGGGGAGGGGCGAGACGGAAGGGGAGGAGAGGGAGAAGGCGGAGGAAAAAAAACAAAAAACAAAAACAAAAAACAAAAAAAAACAAAAAAAACAAAAAAAAAACAAAAAACGCGCAGCGGAGGAGAAGGCGGAGGGGGGAGAGGTGGCGGGGGGAGAGAAGAGAGGCGGAGGAGACGAAGGCGAGGGGGGTAGAGAGGCGGGGGAAGAGAAGTCGGGGGAAGGAAGCAAGCGGGGGGGGAATGGCGGGAGAGGCAGCGTGGAAGGAGGCGGAGGAGGATAAGGCGGGGGAGGTAACGAGGAAGGAGGCAGGGGAGCGATGGCGGGGGAGGATGCGAGGCAGAAGGCGGGGGAGAAAAGGCGAGGAAGGGCGCAATGAAGGAAACAGGGGGAGAGGACGGAGGAGAATGCGGGGGACTGGCGGGGGGGAGAGGGGGGCGTGACGGCGAGAAGCAGCGGGGGGCTGGAGAGGCGGAGCTCGCAGGCGAAGTCGTTGTCCCAAATATTGATATATATGCTATGAGTAGTGCCACACTTGTACCCCCGATTTCATTGCACAATACTCATGATAATAAACATTTTTCATTAGACACATGAATGTCGGAGGGCACTCGTCACATCACTAAGAGCCCAAATCATGATATGGAAGTTCTCTCTCTTAGATGACACTCCTTGACTTCGAAGGGGAGTTTTTTTTTTTTGGGATATTCTCAGAATCTAGTAGTGTGTCTAGCGGTGCTAACACTCTAGGTGTGGAGTCCCTCTTATTAAGAGATCATAAGATAAGGGTATAAAAGAATTGTAAATGGTGAAAGTATTATCATAGTACAGTCATTCTTGTTTGGTGCAACTCCTCTCTTGTGTGTGCTCTCTCTCTCTCTCCCCCAATGAAAAAAGATTCATGAAGGAGGTTACAATATTCACACCCGTGTGGCCCCCAAGCATTATTAGTTTCGCAATGCCGGGCTTATAATTGGAAGGCCGCAGTACTTCCAAGGTTCAAATTCGCATCAGTCCGACGTGGAGGAGGATACAAGACGCCAATGAATGTGAAGGTGTCCATTCGGAACAGTGAACGATATGCGGCTTCAAAGCTCACAAGGTTCTCGGCGAATGTCGGTTTGACATGGGCGGCACTTGGAGACTACGTCAATCGATGGGACGTCCTCCCTTCCGGCACCTCAGGACTCGTTGGCCGGGAACGACTGGGTCGAAGCGGCACGATGCACATGGACTCTTTCTTGAGCGATATGACTGGTTCCTTCTTGGAGCGGATATTAGGACTCGTTCCTTCGAGTGGATGTCATGCAGAGCATAAATACCAGCTTATGAGGAGAGGCCTATACTCATCATCTCAGCCGCGCTCAAATCTTTCCAAGCTCCTCATCGCATCGCATTCCCCACAACAATATTCCTCAAACCATGGCAGCAGCAGCAGCAGCCAGCAGCTTGCTTCTTCTGGGCGCAGTGATGCTGTTGGCCTCCTCTACGCTCATACTAGAAGTGAGGGCCGCGGATGCAGACCCTCTGCAGGACTTCTGTGTGGCCGATAACACCAGCATGATCACCCTCAACGGGTTCGCCTGCAAGCCAACCGACGAGGTGCAGGACGCGGACTTCAAGTTCACGATGCTTGAGCATCCCGGCCAACCTATGAAAGGGCTGGGCGTGTCCGTCAACCTGGCCAGTGCGGCCAATTTCTTTGCCCTCAACACGCAGGGCCTGTCCATCGCCCGCATCGACTTTGACCCCAAGGGATTAAACCCGCCCCACGTGCATCCCCGTGCCACCGAGGTGCTGTTCCTGGCCGAGGGCACGCTCAAGGTGGGCTTCGTCACCGCCACGCCCAACAATACCCTCTTCGAGCAGACCCTCTCCCCCGGCGATCTCTTTGTCTTCCCTCGCGGCCTCGTGCACTTCCAGCTCAACCCCGACAAGCACCACTCCGCCCTCGCCATCTCCGCCCTCAATAGCCAGAACCCGGGCACCTCGCAGCTCGCCGCCGCTCTCTTCGACGCATACCCACCCCTGCCCGAGGAGGTGCTAGAGACAGCCTTCGGCATTGACAAGGGTGAGGTGGAAAGCCTCATGGCCAGCGTCCGCAAAACCCTCTCTTAGTTTTATTAGACTGCCTCTCTCCTCATCGTGTACAAACTACAAGTGGCATATGAATTCCTTTTGAATAAAGACATTGTTTTTTAAACTTCAATCTTTCCGATTGTGTAACCAGGTTTGAAATGAAGCCTATCCCATTTTCAGAGTATGATCTAACTTGCCAATTGAGATTATTATCTTCCTAACCTAATGTGTAAACCTTAGACTTTACCCCGTGCATGCACACTCTCGTCACTCATCGCGTGAACAAACTACAAGTGGCACGAATTCTTCATAAGTGGCATGAATTCCTTTTGAATAATGACATTGCTATTTTGCCCTTTGTGTAACTAGGTTTTGAAAGAAGCCAATACCTAATGCTTAGAACTTTGTGCTTTAGTTGCACAACACCTCGACCTTTGAGGCTTCCTCTATACATATCCCCCCTCAGTGCATGCCCTCATCAAACACCTTCTCTATGGGTACTCTCTTGTGAGGCATTCTCTTCGGTTGGTACTCTCACTAAAATCCATGTGACAGAACCCTCCCATCCACGTATCATGAGTAAAATCCATCACGAAAGCCGTAAAGAGAGAGAGAGAGAGAGAGAGAGAGAGAGATGGTATGGCTAGTTGTCCAAAGCTGCAACAACTTTTCAATAGAGGAAGGGTGTGGGAGGCATATATATAGAGACGGTAGATGGTGCGTGGAGAACTCTAACATGTGTGACCTTCCATATTATATAATGAGGCTTTTAAAACCAACCACTCTACAACCTTCATATGGATTATATTTTTCACATCTTCCTAAGGTTATATTTCTTGTTTAATTACTCACAGAGGCATGATCTTTTGAGGCACACCTACCAATTCACCTCATTTAAAATTGCATTATCCATACCATCGAGGGTGTGCAAGCGTCTGCCAAATAAGTTTATAGACTTTGTTTCTTTTCATCACCAAGGAAGGATTGCATGATTAGTGTGAGTTCCGTGGGTGCTCAATGTCCACTCTCTTTTAGGGTGTCTTGCATGTAGAGAAGCTTAATAGTGGCAATGTCTTGGGGTTCCTAGACCTCATTGTGATCTTCAGATTAATACGCATACTAAGTTAAAGCTTAAGTCATTAAAAGCCCTTGATGTGATAATGCAACACGTTTTTAGTAGTTTGTATGCCTCGGATGGAAGAAGAAGTGATAGAGTGATTTGGAAATACTAAAAGAAAGAACTTACCTAGGAGCATAAAAATTTATGTTTGAGTTCTATAGAGGACATGATCTATAGACCTCTATGACATAATGTTAGAGTCCATCATCACATGTATAGAACTCTTAGGAAATTTATTCCCCATTGGTTAAGTCTAATGTCACTAGGAATGTCTTAGTTTTTATTCTTAGTTGACTCGCCTTAAGTAATATTATGAGGTCAAGCATGTGTGCTTATACATTTGGTTTGTACTGGAAACGTAAGAGCTGTATGAAGTTTCGTACCCCTAATTTCATTGCACAATACTCATGATAATAAACATTTTTCATTAGACACATGAATGTCAGAGGGAACTCGTCACGTCACTGTAGTCTAAGATCCCAAATCATGATATGGATGTTCTCTCTCTTAGATGACACTCCTTGACTTGGAAGGAGAGTTTTTTTGGATACTCTCAGAATCTATTAGTGTGTGTAGTGGTGCGAACACTCTAGGTGTGAACTCTCTCTTATTAAGAGATCATAAGATGAGGCTTGATGCCTATAGAAGAATTGTAAATGGTCAAAGTATTATCATACTACAATCATGCCTATTACCTCGGCTGAATTTGAAAGTGCATTCATGAAAGAATTTCATCCTAAGAATGAGATGGATCATAATTGGGAAGCATGGGACAATTGTAAGATGAGAAAAATCTCACATTGACTTAATATATCTCCAATTATAGAGAAATCATTCTCAAATTGAGAGGAATGTATGATTTTTAAAAGATTCATGGAGTAGACTCGGACTATAACCATCAAGTTAAGCAAAATGAGTTGAAAACTTTAGAAGAAGCAATTAAGTTTGCTCGACAACATTGTGGGAAAGAAGAAGCGTTCGTAGAATGCACAACAAACATCTAGTGTGTCCAAGGGTTCCAAGCATCAAGGTCAAAATAAAAGAAAGGGACCTAACCAAAAGAATCTAAGAAGTCTAAAGGACCACAAAATTTTTAGAAGCATGAAGATTTTGAAAGAGCTAAAAAAGAGAATTTATGTTTTCACTACATGGAAAAGGGTCTAAGTAAACTACAACATGCTAAGCTATAAGAAAATGAGAAGAATCAGCGTGATCAAAGTAAAGAAAAGCAAGTGCGCACTATTCAAGTGCTCCCTCTTGAGACTCCTCATAAGTTTAAAGAGGTACAAGTTTATCATGCCGATTCTACTCATGTGTGTTGTGTCACATCATCAATGTGGGTGCTAACATTTGGACCACATGAGTTGGTTTGAATGTATGGCCACGTTAAAGGTCACAAGGTATGAGTTATGTTTGATGATAGTGCCATGCACAATTTCTTGAACTATACTTTAGTCAAGAAATGAAAGTTTTCAAAAAGCTCAAGTGACCATAAGTATGTGGTTTCTTTGATTAACGGCTATGATAAAGATGTTTGAGATACAATAGTCAATGATGTTCCATTAGTCATTCAAGGTCATGAGATGCATTTGGATTTTCAAGTTATGCATATCACTCAAGCGGATGCTGTTCTTGGTCATAAGTGGTTATATAACATTGGTCCACCTTTGTCTAGAAGTTATTTGCATAATTCTTCTGATGGTCATTCATTATATGACTATTTTCAAAAGGCGATTCTTGAATGGGATGAGACGAACAAGAACATAACAAGGGAAGGAGGACAAGATGCTCATTCAAGCTCATCAAGCAGACACACTCCATCGGGTCAATGTCAAGGACACACAACATATACTAATCTGGAAACATTAAGTTAAGTTCGTGCTCCATCTGTTCATCTAAGTAGTAGACAACTAGTGATAGTGCAAAGAATTCCTCGAGTGCCGACACTAAAAGACATGGAAGCAATTCTCTATGCTCAACAACTAGGATATAAAAAAAGCTTCATGACAGGACCTGCAGCTAAGAGTTATATATTGCAATTAAAAGATTTTTATCGTCAGCCACCACCAGGGAGGAACTAGGTTCTTTTTTCATGAACCCTTCAAATATGTAGGAGGAAGCATGTAAAATTTATGCTATATATGGTATGTAGTTTACGTAAAGACTAACTTGTGTTTTTTCTTTTCACAGAATTCAAGGCTTTAAGAAAAAATCAAGATATCTTCGATATGTAAATACCATATCAAAGATGATGAAATGCGACCACCGCATTTGCCTATCAAAGTTGCAGAGATCTTCTACATTGAAGATGTGGCTTACATGGTTCAACCTTCATCAATCCAAGGGGCTGGGCTTGGATTATTTATACATTCAAATGTGCAAGCTGGAAGACCCTTGTTGCACTATGGAGGGTCAAAACATTCTCATGATAATTGGATAAAATTATGTGTAGAGAATCCTAGAGCACACAAGTACTCGATCATTGAGGACCCTAGTGTGTGTCCTAAGGAGGAGAGAGTTTACATTGTCGGTGATGTTCAAGATAGAAATGTGGCTCGTTATATAAATAGCTATAAGGATTACAAAGAAAGAGAGAATGTGTGTTATGTATTCTCACCATCATTACCTCCATGGTACAAGCATAGAAAAATAAATGTACATTGATTATGGCTACATTTATGTAGAAGCATTAGAAGATATCACCGCCGCCGCTGGAGATGAACTTTTTGATGATTATGATTTCTAATGTAATCTCAATTATAATTTATAGTTTTTTTCAACACTACTACTTCTAAGAGGTTTTCAATGTAGAATTACTAAGTAATGATCCCTATAATCACATGGTAACCTATGTTGTATTGTAGTATTTTAAAATCTCTCCGATAGAAATATAGATTATTATTTGTTGAGCATGTTCTGCTTGCATTAGTGAAATACAGTCTAAATCAAAAGGGCAATTCTTCTCAAGTTTCACTGATATAGAATAAATTTACAAGTAATACAAGATTCTTTCTAGTCGATTTTAATAAACATAGTCCAAATCTAGAACATTTTATTGATTTCATCTAGCCAATTTTAACAAATATAGTTCAAATCTTCGAAAGTGGGAATTTGGATTTTTTAAATTCCCTAATGTGATGTTAACGGGATTTAGTCCATTTATGTTGATGTATGGTTTTCAACCACGAGCTCTAGTGGCTATTGGACTCCAGAAAGAAAAGATACAAAAGATTAAAGATTTTCTTCAAGTCCTCGAGAAGATGACAAAAATTGCAAAAGATAATTTTAAGAGAGCACAGGACGGTGCTAAACATTATGCAAACAAAGATCGTAGAACAATCATCTTTGAGGAAGGTGATTTGTTTTCAAAGGTTCTTGCACTTTCCGAATCTTTGAAAACGGGGAGAAGTCCGAAGCTATCTCCAAGGTATTGTGGTCCATTTGCAATACTTAAAAAAGTAGGTACGTTGCTTTTATAAGTTAGCTTTATAATAAGAAAGCTCTAAAGTCCATCCACTTTTTGACCTCAGTAGACTTAAAAAGAAGTTGGGTGATGACGATAATCTCGTCAGTCAAGAGATCCTAGTAAAGCTTATAGAACCCCCATCCTTACCACATGAACCAGAAAAGATCTTGGATTTCCAAGAAAAAAGAACTCGACACTTTATACGGCAGGAGTGTTTAGTCAAGTGGAAGGATATAAAAGAAGAAGGTTCTATGTGGGAAAAGGTAAGCACACTCAGAAAGAGGTTCTCGAATTTTTTTTTCGAGGATGAAAACTTCTCTCAAGGGCGGAGTAATGTCATGACAATGGAATTATTGGGAGCCTAGAGACCTCGACCATCCAAACAAGACACGGGCGGTGTTTAGGGGAGCGAAAAATGATCGGTAGGACTCAAGACTTAGCCGGACACTAGTGAGAGTGGGCAGGTACATGTGAAGAGCATACTAGCTAATAAAAGAGTGGATTCCATGTACAAAAGGGTCATATGTTTATTTTGTCTATGGTTGGGAGGTGAACAAAGAGCTCTCAGCACCCTTCTCATTTGGGTAGAAGATCGTGATTCCATGGTTGCCCTTAGAAGCCTTACTATTATATTATATAGAAATGATATACATAATATACATACATGTATGCACATAGATACATGTATGTGCATCTAAGAAAATTGATGATGAACATTATCAAAGGTTATCTAGAATAGAAAAAAAAAATCACTCTATGGTTCCAATTAAATGTTCTAACACTATCAATAGTGTCAGAACTTAATTATGAATCTAGGCATTGTACATATGTTGTACAATGCCTAGATTGTTTGTCTTGAAGAAGCATGCTATCAATTTTTTAGATCCAATGTTTTTGTATGGCATTATCTTCTACATTATAAGAAGCTCCAAGAGGGCAAGAGGGTAGAACTCTCACACACACTCACTCTCACATAAGCACTATGAAAAGAATATGAGGATAGGGTAGAGAGCTAGAGCACAAGGAGCAAGAGCACACTCTCAATCAACACTCAAGGGAATGTCCCTTTCTCTCATTAGATAAATTCACTCATATACAAGGGAGTTATAAGTTTGGGCGTCCATACCCAATAACCCATTTATTGTCTAACCTTGTCTAGGCTAGTCTAAGCACACATTGAGTGGATGCCCGCTCTTTCACTTGGCTTGGTCATCCCTTGACTACATAATTAACAAAAATTATGCGGGAAATGTAATGATTGAAACAAACTATTAATCTTGCTTAGGCACATAAGTGAGGGTGGACAAGGATATTTTAAGCGGTGCACATTGGTTGAGTGTAATGTCGCTAGGAGTGTCTTTGTTTTTATTCTTAGTTGACTCGCCTTAGGTAATATTATGAGGTCTAGCATGTTTGGTTATACATTTGGTTTGTAGTGGAAACGTAAGAACTGTATGAAGTTTCGTACCCCCAATTTCATTGTAGAATACTCATGATAATAAACATTTTTCATGAGATGCGCATGAATGTCAGAGGGCCCTAGTCACATCACTTGAGCACCCAAACCATCATATTGAAGTTATCTCTCTTAGATGACACTCCTTGACTTCAAAAGGGTTTTTTTTTGGATATTCTCATAGTCTAGTAGTGTGTCTAGTTGTGCGAACACTCTAGGTGTGAACTTCCTCTTATTAAGAGAACATGGGATGAGGCTTTATGCCTATAACAGAATTCTAAATGGTGGAAGTATTATCATAGTACAATCATTCTTGTTTGGTGCATCTCCTCTCTTGTGCGTGTTACCTCTCTTTCTTTCTTCCACGTTCTCCTATCCTTGCCTATCTTGGCACCATGTGTACTTTCACTTTGTTCTAGCTCACTAACTCAACAAATCATGAATATATGGAATATTTTCTCTTTATAGTTTGCCTATCATCTTTAATCAACTAAAAGATAGTGAGAGATGGTATGTACTATCTTTCTTCTTTCAAAAGAGGACATGATCTATAGACCTCTATGACATAATGTTAGAGTCCATCATCACATGTATAGAACTCTTAGGAAATTTATTCCCCATTGGTTAAGTGTAATGTCACTAGGAATGTCTTAGTTTTTTATTCTTAGTTGACTCGTCTTAAGTAATATTATGAGGTCTGGCACGTTTGCTTATACATTTGGTTTGTAGTGAAAACGTAAGAACTGTATGAAGTTTCGTACCCCCGATTTCTTCTTTTTTTTTTCCCGGAAAAACGATCCTTCTATTAGTTAATGAGAAAACGCCATAAGGCTACAAAGCTCACCTCGCAAGGAGGGATAAAAACACAGTGAACACCTGAGCTCCACCCCCATGGTTGGCTGGCTGCTCTCTGGGGGGGGCTACCTAGTAGTACATGTGGGAGGTGAGAAAAGCCAAACTGGAGGCCTATAGTGCCAAGTGACATCCTCGCCCCTCGCGGTGGGGAAAGGGCCAGGCTGCCACGTGCGGAGGAAAGCCTTGCGGCGCCCTCTCATGCGGTCCGAGTCGCCCTGGAGTTCCAGTGTCCTCTCAAGGTGTGAATGATGTCCACCCAGAGGGCCTGTATGACCTCCGCCGGTGGAGTCGCCTGGCGGTCAATGGCCTCCCTGCATCGGGCTCTCCATATGTGCCAAGCCGTCATGCTGCTGATCATCTCCCATCTGTGCCCGACCCCCTCCTGAGGGGCTGCCGAAGAGAAGTCTGGCGTCGGAACCACCGCCATCGCCCTGTCAGAGACCTGGATGGTCGCACTGCCAGGGATGTCCTCATATCCAAGGGCCGGGCCGCTGTCCGTGGCCCAAGCCACTGCACCCCACGTCACCAGCATCTCACCTGGTGAGCCTGCGAAAACCATCGTGAGAGCGCGCTGCCAGACCTGCTGTGCCTGTGGGCAATCCCATAAGCAGTGCCGCTGCGACTCCTGTGCATGGCCGCACCGACGAGGGCAGGACGCTGGGTGTCTGCCGAAAGCTAGCCAAGCCCCCACAGCCAGTCCTCTATGCGTTGTGAGCCAGAGAAAAAGCGTCACCTTCCGGGGCCGGAAGCTGGCCCAAAGGCACTGCCAGAAGTCCCTAAGAAAGGCAGGGGAGAGCCCCTGTCGCCGCCAATGCTCGGCTGCCGGGGTGCTCGCTATCCTGTGCCGCTGAATCCGCCGCCCTAGCCTCGCTGTGTACTGAAAAAAGGGGATGCCTGGGCTGGTGGGTGCCGAGTAGGGATCTCGCCAAAACCACTCACCTGGATCCCACTGATGAAGGCGAATAAGAGGCCTACTGTCCCAAGCCCATAATCTCCAAGAACAGTCCTCCCCTATCGAGGCCGGTGAGGGGTCTACATGCCACTGTCTCTGATGAAAGCCGACCACCCGCACCCTCTGAAGAATACAACCCTGGAGCCCATCCAAATCCAGTCGTGTCCTCTGAAGCTGGCCACCCTCTCCCACCTCGAAAGTGAGTGGGGCGACTCTCTCCGCTGTGCCGCAGACCGCTAGAAGGATCTCATGCCGAGTAAAGACACCCATCCACTGTGGAGGTGGAGGGTCGTGTACTGGGGTCCGCCACTCCCGAGGGATGGCCGCCTCAATGTCCTATCTCATCGACTCTCTGCCCCTCATCCCACTGAGTCTCCTCTCCTGAGCCTCTAGAGGCAGCTGCTGAAAACATATCCAGTCGTCTAGGGACTGGGCTGGGCCGGAGCTCAACGGGCCCCACGACACGTGAGGCCGCGATCCAACCATATGGCCGCTGGGAAGTCGAATCAAGGGGTTCCAGATCAATGGCTGCCTGAGGCGCTCCTCATCGGTGCCCGGGGAGTCTGGAAGAGTGACGGCCTCAGATGCGCCCAGGCCCTCAGAAGGCTAGTTGCAAAACGCTCCTCAAAGCCAAGGCCTACTCCTCTGGATCGCTGCTCTGTAAAGATCCACCTGATGCTGGGGGTCCAAGGGCCGCTAAGAAAGGGAGTGCGGCTGAGCATCCTGGAAACAAGAAACTCCTTCCACCACGGCTCAGCGCCTGGCAGGAGGCCACGAACTACCAACTTGCCAAGCAAAGCTCGGCTTTGGCAAATAGGATCAACAATGCCCAGGCCGCCTCTCTCCCTCGGCTGAGTGATCACAGCCCATGCCACCTTGGCCCTGGCGGGCCGCTCGTCGCCATCGGACCAAAGAAAGTTCCTGATGAGCCCCTGCACACCTGGCCAATGCACGCCCGCGAGAAGGCCCAGCAAGAAGTGATGTACCACATGGTAGCAAGCAGAACTTGGTTGGCCACAACTACTCGGCCAACCAGAGATAAACGAGCGATACTCCAATACAGAAGCTTCTTCCGAATGCTCAGAAGAAGGGGGGCTATCTGCTGCTCCGGAGATATGTCAATGCCCACGTAGCATCCCAAATAACGCACTGTAGTGCCGGGGGGCAGCCACTGAAAACCATCAACTGGCCTCCAAGTCGGGGAGGCATAGAACTGACCCACAACCCACACGACTTGTGCCAGTTTTGATCAAAGCACCCGAAGCTCTGCAAAACCTGTCCATGGCTGAGGCGAAGCGGCGGAGGTTCTCCTCACCTCCCTGAAGATAGACAGCAATGTCATCCACAAACTCCGAGTCTAGGAGCTCCTCCGAGGTGCGGATAGGAAGCTGGAGGCCCCGCAAACCTGTATCCTGTGCCGTCAAAAAAGTGCTCATGGCCTCCGCCACAAAAAGAAAAAGAAAGGGCGCCAAGGGGCACCCCTGCCGCACTGAGCGCGAGAGTTGGAACCTCTCTCCGCGCATGCCCTCTATCAGCACACCTGGCTATGAGCCGATGTGTAGAGTGCAGAGACCCCACGGATCCACTGAGGGGGGAAGCCCATCCTCTCCATAGTGCCTTCCAAGAAGGCCCAGTCCACCCGATCATATGCCTTCTCGAAGTCGAGAAGGAGCACTGCCAGATCCTCCTGCCGAAATCTAGCCAAAGCTGTAGCCTCCCAGAAAGAGAAAATGTTATCCAGAATGCTCCTATCCTGGATGAAGCCTGTCTGTGTGGAGTGGATGATGTCCGAAAGGTGAGGCTGAAGCCGCCTGCTGATCGCCTTAGCTAGGACCTTGTAGGCCGTGCCTAGCAAAGTGATCGGTCTCCACTGTCTAATCTCCAGTCTGTCTCCTCCCTCTTTGGGGATCAAGTGAATCAACCCCTCTGCCATGCTGTCCGGCATGACTCCCGACTCCATAATCTCCTGGAATGCCAATCTGAAGCCCCTATGTAATAGGCCCCAATACCTCTGGAAGAAAGCCACTGAGAGACCGTCCTCTCCTAGGCATTTGCCCCGAGGTAATGCCTGAAGAGCCTCCTCCAATTCCGTATCCGAGAAGGGGGAGAGAAGGGAGTGCTGCAAATGGGCCGGCACAACCGGTCTCGTGAAGCTCCAGACTGCCTCCGGAGCCTCTCTCACCCTGTCATCTGCTGGCTCAGCAGAGAGAAGATCCCTGTAAAAATTTGTGGCTATCGCCCGAACCCTAGGGGGATCCACCACAACCTGGCCATCAGCCTGCCGAAGACGCCTGAGACCCTCTCGTCTGAAGCGAGGCCCTGTCGCCTCAAAGAAATCTTGAATCACTCTATCTCAAGCCTGTGTCCAAAAAGAAGCCCGAGCATGGAATCGGAACTCCACCCTCCTCTCCTCGACGATGGATCTGATCTCATCAGTGCGAGCTGACTCCATCTGCTCTGAGATCCAAGGGCTCGTAGGATCCCTCTCCTGGAGTCTCTGGAGGGACGCTAGACTCCTTCGTAGGCTCCTCTCCTGCTCTCTGAAGGCCTCCAGACGGTCCAAGGCAGCCTGTCTGAGCATCCAACTGATCTCGTGCAAGCCACTGGCAAGATTGCTGGCTGCCGTTCCTCTCCTGAACTGCAGCTCTTGCCAGACCTGCTCAACTTTGATCGCAATCTCGGGCTCCTCTATGAGACAATCTGGAATTCAGACGCTCTAGCCCCGCTCTTCTCTCGTAGGGTCCTCGATCTAGAGAAGCACTGGAAAGTGGTCTTAAAACGAGGAGCCTGCAAGTATGCCCACAGTGCCACCTCTATCACAAGCCCACTCATCAATGTAAAACCTGTCAATGCGGGAAAGGTTAACTCCTGTGGCCTGTATATCCGAGCGCGAAAAAGATAGACTCCCCTCCCACCTACCAAACTCCGGGAGAGTCCACGGATCCTGGCCTCTCACCTGAAGCACTAGTTCCTCCCAGGCAGCGAGCTCCGGCCCATGAATGGTCTCCTGGCTGCCCCCCATCCTGTCCTCTGCATCCTCCAGCATGTTGCAATCCCCTCCTAGGCACCAGTGGTCTGCCAAGGGGAGGGACTGCCTAATGGTGCTCCAGAACTCGGCTCTCCCGGTCGCCCCATTAGGGGCGTAGAAGTTGAGGAAGCCAATGCGGTCTTCCCCAACCCGAAGGATGATCCACTGCGCTTGACCCTGGACCAGAGTGCCAGAGTCCACAACCTCGGATAGAAGCTGCTCGCTGACTGAGATGCATACTCCACCCTGGTTCCCATGGGAGCCATATGCCAGTGACCAAAAAGTGTGACTCCTGCCTGGCAAGATCTTCCCGCAGGTGCGGGTACGCCCGGCACGCAGAAAGGTGGTGCTCCTGGATGAAAAGGATATCTATGGGTCCTCCAACGAGAGCCCTCTGGATATCCTGGCGAAGTTTGCCCCGACCAATGTAGCAGCGATGTCCACCGAGACCCTGGATGTTCCATGAGAGGATCCTCATGGATGAGCTATGGCAAGTGAAGCAGCCGCCACCACTGGCTCACCCCTCTCAGCCAGCCCGGATGATCTGCCCTCCACTTTGTGAGTCTTGGGCGCCGGCTTGGAAGGAGAATAGTCACTGTCTGTCCGGGTGCGGAGTCTCTCCAAAAAGAGGGTGACCTGTCTCTGTGTCCAGCCCCACTCCGCCTTCGCCCTGTCCAAGGCATAGGCGTGAGACCAATCCTTTGCATATATGTATCTAAAGGTCGGCTGCACCCTCGGGGCGGCATGGAGGAGAATCAGTAGCACCGCCTCAACTGAGGTGTGGACCGGATCCGCCGCCAATCTCCTATACCAAACAAGCTCATGCGGGTTGAGTGTAATCGCAATAGGTCCGTGAGCCCCAAGTCGCTGAAGTGGTGAGAAAACTCCAGTATCTGATCACGCAAAACTTCCTCTACAGAGTTGCAATCCCATGCTATGTCTGGGGCAACACTGAGAGGAAAGGAGAAGGCCACCATGCTGCTCACCACTGAAGGAGAACGAGAGGGATGGCACACCATGCAAACTCGCAAGGGCGCGACCAGTGTCTCGAACGGGCCAGCAGCTGGAGGCACCTGAAAAAACCGTAATCCACTGGTAGCCCCATCACCTGCGGCGGGGGCCCCCCACCAGGGGAGGCTTGGAGAGAACTCTGTGGTGGCGGGCGAAGCTAGGATCGCCATCTCCACCGGCTCGGAGTGGCGGTGGAATAGCCGCTGGACTGAACTCTGGCCTACCCAGCTGCGCTGCCCCGAGGCAGTGGGTGGTCTGGCGAAGTATCCTGGAGAGGCCGAGGGAGGGATGGGGGCTCGCGGCGAGGAGGAGGGGGGAGAGCGAGGAGAGGATGGAGAGGCATCTGCCAGAGGATAGGTGTCAGGGGGGGCCGCCGGGGGAGGCGGGAGGGGGGAACTGGGGGGAGAGGGGGGGTGGAAGGAGTGCTCTCCGGGTGAGGGGTCTCTGAGGTGGATGGCCACCACTCGGGTCTCCTGCAGGGGGTCCAGAGGCGGCATAGCGTGAAGGATGAACCCCCTTGCAGGGACAGGCACGTGCGAGATGGCCCATCTCCCGACATGTGTAACACTGGCCGGGGAGGCCCGAATACTCCACGCGCTGTATCAGATGTCCTCGAGAAAGACAAGGGAGGAGGATCGTCTTCGGGAGGGACTCCGGTGACGGAACCACAACACGAATGGCCGAGAGTCCTGCTGCCCGAGCAATCACTGAGAAGCCGTTGTCTGAGGCGTCTCCACCACTTGCCCGGACGCCTTGCCAATGGATGACAAGAGGGGCAAGTACTCCCTACGGAGTCCAGGAAAGCAGATAGTGACGAGGAAACCTGTCGCGCCTGCTAGCGGGTCAGAAGCGGGGTCGAAACCATGAGTCCATCGCGCCAGGATGCCCGGGATGAGCGGAGGGCAATGGGGCTCCGAGCCAGCACCATCTGAGCTGCCTGGGAGGACTCGAAATCCACCTGGTAGTAGCCACGTCCCAAAAAATCTACGCTGACGATCTTGGCGGGCACGCCAACAAGGCTGCCTTGCAGAAGGTCGCGAAGCTCTCTCCGCATCATCGGACGGCTACCCACTATCTTGCAGACCAAGGAGGAGGCCTCAAGAGCGGATACTGTGGAAACAAACAACTGAAGATCTTCAGCTGTGAACTCCAGACGGAGACCGGAATCGGCAGGGGTAGTCGGAGCGGCTTCCATGGAGTCCTCCAGAGGGAAAAGGCCAGAAACCGAGGGTCACCAACGGGAGGGACACAGCCCTGCGAGGAAAAGGAGAGGCGGAGGGCTACAGGATAGCGGGGGCGGGGCGGGGGGGGAAGGGGGGAGCTGAGGCGGGGGGGAGCTAGCGGTGGGGGGAGGGGCGAGACGGAAGGGGAGGAGAGGGAGAAGGCGGAGGAAAAAAAAAACAAAAAAAAACAAAAAACAAAAACAAAAACAAAAACAAAAAACAAAAAAAAACAAAAAAAAACAAAAAAACAAAAAACAAAAAACGCGCAGCGGAGGAGAAGGCGGAGGGGGGAGAGGTGGCGAGGGGAGAGAAGAGAGGCGGAGGAGACGAAGGCGAGGGGGGTAGAGAGGCGGGGGAAGAGAAGTCGGGGGAAGGAAGCAAGCGGGGGGGGAATGGCGGGAGAGGCAGCGTGGAAGGAGGCGGAGGAGGATAAGGCGGGGGAGGTAACGAGGAAGGAGGCGGGGGAGCGATGGCGGGGGAGGATGCGAGGCAGAAGGCGGGGGAGAAAAGGCGAGGAAGGGCGCAATGAAGGAAGCAGGGGGAGAGGACGGAGGAGAATGCGGGGGACTGGCGGGGGGGAGAGGGGGGCGCGACGGCGAGAAGCAGCGGGGGGCTGGAGAGGCGGAGCTCGCAGGCGAAGTCGTTGTCCCAAATATTGATATATATGCTATGAGTAGTGCCACACTTGTACCCCCGATTTCATTGCACAATACTCATGATAATAAACATTTTTCATTAGACACATGAATGTCGGAGGGCACTCGTCACATCACTAAGAGCCCAAATCATGATATGGAAGTTCTCTCTCTTAGATGACACTCCTTGACTTCGAAGGGGAGTTTTTTTTTTTTGGGATATTCTCAGAATCTAGTAGTGTGTCTAGCGGTGCTAACACTCTAGGTGTGGAGTCCCTCTTATTAAGAGATCATAAGATAAGGGTATAAAAGAATTGTAAATGGTGAAAGTATTATCATAGTACAGTCATTCTTGTTTGGTGCAACTCCTCTCTTGTGTGTGCTCTCTCTCTCTCTCCCCCAATGAAAAAAGATTCATGAAGGAGGTTACAATATTCACACCCGTGTGGCCCCCAAGCATTATTAGTTTCGCAATGCCGGGCTTATAATTGGAAGGCCGCAGTACTTCCAAGGTTCAAATTCGCATCAGTCCGACGTGGAGGAGGATACAAGACGCCAATGAATGTGAAGGTGTCCATTCGGAACAGTGAACGATATGCGGCTTCAAAGCTCACAAGGTTCTCGGCGAATGTCGGTTTGACATGGGCGGCACTTGGAGACTACGTCAATCGATGGGACGTCCTCCCTTCCGGCACCTCAGGACTCGTTGGCCGGGAACGACTGGGTCGAAGCGGCACGATGCACATGGACTCTTTCTTGAGCGATATGACTGGTTCCTTCTTGGAGCGGATATTAGGACTCGTTCCTTCGAGTGGATGTCATGCAGAGCATAAATACCAGCTTATGAGGAGAGGCCTATACTCATCATCTCAGCCGCGCTCAAATCTTTCCAAGCTCCTCATCGCATCGCATTCCCCACAACAATATTCCTCAAACCATGGCAGCAGCAGCAGCAGCCAGCAGCTTGCTTCTTCTGGGCGCAGTGATGCTGTTGGCCTCCTCTACGCTCATACTAGAAGTGAGGGCCGCGGATGCAGACCCTCTGCAGGACTTCTGTGTGGCCGATAACACCAGCATGATCACCCTCAACGGGTTCGCCTGCAAGCCAACCGACGAGGTGCAGGACGCGGACTTCAAGTTCACGATGCTTGAGCATCCCGGCCAACCTATGAAAGGGCTGGGCGTGTCCGTCAACCTGGCCAGTGCGGCCAATTTCTTTGCCCTCAACACGCAGGGCCTGTCCATCGCCCGCATCGACTTTGACCCCAAGGGATTAAACCCGCCCCACGTGCATCCCCGTGCCACCGAGGTGCTGTTCCTGGCCGAGGGCACGCTCAAGGTGGGCTTCGTCACCGCCACGCCCAACAATACCCTCTTCGAGCAGACCCTCTCCCCCGGCGATCTCTTTGTCTTCCCTCGCGGCCTCGTGCACTTCCAGCTCAACCCCGACAAGCACCACTCCGCCCTCGCCATCTCCGCCCTCAATAGCCAGAACCCGGGCACCTCGCAGCTCGCCGCCGCTCTCTTCGACGCATACCCACCCCTGCCCGAGGAGGTGCTAGAGACAGCCTTCGGCATTGACAAGGGTGAGGTGGAAAGCCTCATGGCCAGCGTCCGCAAAACCCTCTCTTAGTTTTATTAGACTGCCTCTCTCCTCATCGTGTACAAACTACAAGTGGCATATGAATTCCTTTTGAATAAAGACATTGTTTTTTAAACTTCAATCTTTCCGATTGTGTAACCAGGTTTGAAATGAAGCCTATCCTATTTTCAGAGTATGATCTAACTTGCCAATTGAGATTATTATCTTCCTAACCTAATGTGTAAACCTTAGACTTTACCCCGTGCATGCACACTCTCGTCACTCATCGCGTGAACAAACTACAAGTGGCACGAATTCTTCATAAGTGGCATGAATTCCTTTTGAATAATGACATTGCTATTTTGCCCTTTGTGTAACTAGGTTTTGAAAGAAGCCAATACCTAATGCTTAGAACTTTGTGCTTTAGTTGCACAACACCTCGACCTTTGAGGCTTCCTCTATACATATCCCCCCTCAGTGCATGCCCTCATCAAACACCTTCTCTATGGGTACTCTCTTGTGAGGCATTCTCTTCGGTTGGTACTCTCACTAAAATCCATGTGACAGAACCCTCCCATCCACGTATCATGAGTAAAATCCATCACGAAAGCCGTAAAGAGAGAGAGAGAGAGAGAGAGAGAGATGGTATGGCTAGTTGTCCAAAGCTGCAACAACTTTTCAATAGAGGAAGGGTGTGGGAGGCATATATATAGAGACGGTAGATGGTGCGTGGAGAACTCTAACATGTGTGACCTTCCATATTATATAATGAGGCTTTTAAAACCAACCACTCTACAACCTTCATATGGATTATATTTTTCACATCTTCCTAAGGTTATATTTCTTGTTTAATTACTCACAGAGGCATGATCTTTTGAGGCACACCTACCAATTCACCTCATTTAAAATTGCATTATCCATACCATCGAGGGTGTGCAAGCGTCTACCAAATAAGTTTATAGACTTTGTTTCTTTTCATCACCAAGGAAGGATTGCATGATTAGTGTGAGTTCCGTGGGTGCTCAATGTCCACTCTCTTTTAGGGTGTCTTGCATGTAGAGAAGCTTAATAGTGGCAATGTCTTGGGGTTCCTAGACCTCATTGTGATCTTCAGATTAATACGCATACTAAGTTAAAGCTTAAGTCATTAAAAGCCCTTGATGTGATAATGCAACACGTTTTTAGTAGTTTGTATGCCTCGGATGGAAGAAGAAGTGATAGAGTGATTTGGAAATACTAAAAGAAAGAACTTACCTAGGAGCATAAAAATTTATGTTTGAGTTCTATAGAGGACATGATCTATAGACCTCTATGACATAATGTTAGAGTCCATCATCACATGTATAGAACTCTTAGGAAATTTATTCCCCATTGGTTAAGTCTAATGTCACTAGGAATGTCTTAGTTTTTATTCTTAGTTGACTCGCCTTAAGTAATATTATGAGGTCAAGCATGTGTGCTTATACATTTGGTTTGTACTGGAAACGTAAGAGCTGTATGAAGTTTCGTACCCCTAATTTCATTGCACAATACTCATGATAATAAACATTTTTCATTAGACACATGAATGTCAGAGGGAACTCGTCACGTCACTGTAGTCTAAGATCCCAAATCATGATATGGATGTTCTCTCTCTTAGATGACACTCCTTGACTTGGAAGGAGAGTTTTTTTGGATACTCTCAGAATCTATTAGTGTGTGTAGTGGTGCGAACACTCTAGGTGTGAACTCTCTCTTATTAAGAGATCATAAGATGAGGCTTGATGCCTATAGAAGAATTGTAAATGGTCAAAGTATTATCATACTACAATCATGCCTATTACCTCGGCTGAATTTGAAAGTGCATTCATGAAAGAATTTCATCCTAAGAATGAGATGGATCATAATTGGGAAGCATGGGACAATTGTAAGATGAGAAAAATCTCACATTGACTTAATATATCTCCAATTATAGAGAAATCATTCTCAAATTGAGAGGAATGTATGATTTTTAAAAGATTCATGGATTAGACTCGGACTATAACCATCAAGTTAAGCAAAATGAGTTGAAAACTTTAGAAGAAGCAATTAAGTTTGCTCGACAACATTGTGGGAAAGAAAAGGCGTTCGTAGAATGCACAACAAACATCTAGTGTGTCCAAGGGTTCCAAGCATCAAGGTCAAAATAAAAGAAAGGGACCTAACCAAAAGAATCTAAGAAGTCTAAAGGACCACAAAATTTTTAGAGGCATGAAGATTTTGAAAGAGCTAAAAAAGAGAATTTATGTTTTCACTACATGGAAAAGGGTCTAAGTAAACTACAACATCCTAAGCTAAAAGAAAATGAGAAGAATCAGCGTGATCAAAGTAAAGAAAAGCAAGTGCGCACTATTCAAGTGCTCCCTCTTGAGACTCCTCATAAGTTTAAAGAGGTACAAGTTTATCATGCCGATTCTACTCATGTGTGTTGTGTCACATCATCAATGTGGGTGCTAACATTTGGACCACATGAGTTGGTTTGAATGTATGGTCACGTTAAAGGTCACAAGGTATGAGTTATGTTTGATGATAGTGCCATGCACAATTTCTTGAACTATACTTTAGTCAAGAAATTAAAGTTTTCAGAAAGCTCAAGTGACCATAAGTATGTGGTTTCTTTGATTAACGGCTATGATAAAGATGTTTGGGATACAATAGTCAATGATGTTCCATTAGTCATTCAAGGTCATGAGATGCATTTGGATTTTCAAGTTATGCATATCACTCGAGCGGATGCTGTTCTTGGTTGTAAGTGGTTCTATAACATTGGTCCATCTTTGTCTAGAAGTTATTTGCATAATTCTTCTGATGGTCATTCATTATATGACTATTTTCAAAAGGTGATTCTTGAATGGGATGAGACGAACAAGAACATAACAAGGGAAGGAGGACAAGATGCTCATTCAAGCTCATCAAGTAGACACACTCCATCGGGTCAATGTCAAGGACACACAACATATACTAATCTGGAAACATTAAGTTAAATTCGTGCTCCATCTGTTCATCTAAGTAGTAGACAACTAGTGATAGTGCAAAGAATTCCTCGAGTGCCGACACTAAAAGACATGGAAGCAATTCTCTATGCTCAACAACTAGGATATAAAAAAAAGCTTCATCACAGGACCTGCAGCTAAGAGTTATATATTGCAATTAAAAGATTTTTATCGTCAGCCACCACCACGGAGGAACTAGGTTCTTTTTTCATGAACCCTTCAAATATGTAGGAGGAAGCATGTAACATTTATGCTATATATGGTATGTAGTTTACGTAAAGACTAACTTGTGTTTTTTCTTTTCACAGAATTCAAGGATTTAAGAAAAAATCAAGATATCTTCGATATGTGAATACCATATCAAAGATGATGAAATGCGACCACCGCATTTACCTATCAAAGTTGCAGAGATCTTCTACATTAAAGATGTGGCTTACATGGTTCAACCTTCATCAATCCAAGGGGCTGGGCTTGGATTATTTATACATTCGAATGTGCAAGCTGGAAGGCCCTTGTTGCACTATGGAGGGTCAAAACATTCTCATGATAATTGGATAAAATTATGTGTAGAGAATCCTAGAGCACACAATTACTCGATCATTGAGGACCCTAGTGTGTGTCCTAAGGAGGAGAGAGTTTACATTGTCGGTGATGTTCAAGATAGAAATGTGGCTCGTTATATAAATAGCTATAAGGATTACAAAGAAAGAGAGAATGTTTGTTATGTATTCTCACCATCATTACCTCCATGGTACAAGCATGGAAAAAGAAATGTACATTGATTATGGCTACATTTATGTAGAAGCATTAGAAGATATCACCGCCGCCGCTGGAGATGAACTTTTTGATGATTATGATTTCTAATGTAATCTCAATTATAATTTATAGTTTTTTTCAACACTACTACTTCTAAGAGGTTTTCAATGTAGAATTACTAAGTAATGATCCCTATAATCACATGGTAACCTATGTTGTATTGTAGTATTTTAAAATCTCTCCGATAGAAATATAGATTATTATTTGTTGAGCATGTTCTGCTTGCATTAGTGAAATATAGTCTAAATCAAAAGGGCAATTCTTCTCAAGTTTCACTGATATAGAATAAATTTACAAGTAATACAAGATTCTTTCTAGTCGATTTTAATAAACATAGTCCAAATCTAGAACATTTTATTGATTTCATCTAGCCAATTTTAACAAATATAGTTCAAATCTTCGAAAGTGGGAATTGGGATTTTTCAAATTCCCTAATGTGATGTTAACGGGATTTAGTCCATTTATGTTGATGTATGGTATTCAACCACGAGCTCTAGTGGCTATTGGACTCCAGAAAGAAAAGATACAAAAGATTAAAGATTTTCTTCAAGTCCTCGAGAAGATGACAAAAATTGCAAAAGATAATTTTAAGAGAGCACAGGACGGTGCTAAACATTATGCAAACAAAGATCGTAGAACAATCATCTTTGAGGAAGGTGATTTGTTTTCAAAGGTTCTTGCACTTTCCGAATCTTTGAAAACGGGGAGAAGTCCGAAGCTATCTCCAAGGTATTGTGGTCCATTTGCAATACTTAAAAAAGTAGGTACGTTGCTTTTATAAGTTAGCTTTATAATAAGAAAGCTCTAAAGTCCATCCACTTTTTGACGTCAGTAGACTTAAAAAGAAGTTGGGTGATGACGATAATCTCGTCAGTCAAGAGATCCTAGTAAAGCTTATAGAACCCCCATCCTTACCACACGAACCAGAAAAGATCTTGGATTTCCAAGAAAAAAGAACTCGACACTTTATACCGCAGGAGTGTTTAATCAAGTGGAAGGATATAAAAGAAGAAGGTTCTATGTGGGAAAAGGTAAGCACACTCAGAAAGAGGTTCTCGAATTTTTTTTTCGAGGATGAAAACTCCTCTTAAGGGCGGAGTAATGTCATGACAATGGAATTATTGGGAGCCTAGAGACCTCGACCGTCCAAACAAGACACGGGCGGTGTTTAGGGGAGCGAAAAATGATCGGTAGGACTCAAGACTTAGCCGGACACTAGTGAGAGTGGGCAGGTACATGTGAAGAGCATACTAGCTAATAAAAGAGTGGATTCCATGTACAAAAGGGTCATATGTTTATTTTGTCTATGGTTGGGAGGTTAACAAAGAGCTCTCAGCACCCTTCTCATTTGGGTAGAAGATCGTGATTCCATGGTTGCCCTTAGAAGCCTTACTATTATATTATATAGAAATGATATACATAATATACATACATGTATGCACATAGATACATGTATGTGCATCTAAGAAAATTGATGATGAACATTATCAAAGGTTATCTAGAATAGAAAAAAAAAATCACTCTATGGTTCCAATTAAATTTTCTAACACTATCAATAGTGTCAGAACTTAATTATAAATCTAGGCATTGTACATATGTTGTACAATGCCTAGATTGTTTGTCTTGAAGAAGCATGCTATCAATTTTTTAGATCCAATGTTTTTGTATGGCATTATCTTCTACATTATAAGAAGCTCCAAGAGGGCAAGAGGGTAGAACTCTCACACACACTCACTCTCACATAAGCACTATGAAAAGAATATGAGGATAGGGTAGAGAGCTAGAGCACAAGGAGCAAGAGCACACTCTCAATCAACACTCAAGGGAATGTCCCTTTCTCTCATTAGATAAATTCACTCATATACAAGGGAGTTATAAGTTTGGGCGTCCATACCCAATAACCCATTTATTGTCTAACCTTGTCTAGGCTAGTCTAAGCACACATTGAGTGGATGCCCGCTCTTTCACTTGGCTTGGTCATCCCTTGACTACATAATTAACAAAAATTATGCGGGAAATGTAATGATTGAAACAAACTATTAATCTTGCTTAGGCACATAAGTGAGGGTGGACAAGGATATTTTAAGCGGTGCACATTGGTTGAGTGTAATGTCGCTAGGAGTGTCTTTGTTTTTATTCTTAGTTGACTCGCCTTAGGTAATATTATGAGGTCTAGCATGTTTGGTTATACATTTGGTTTGTAGTGGAAACGTAAGAACTGTATGAAGTTTCGTACCCCCAATTTCATTGTAGAATACTCATGATAATAAACTTTTTTCATGAGATGCGCATGAATGTCAGAGGGCCCTAGTCACATCACTTGAGCACCCAAACCATCATATTGAAGTTATCTCTCTTAGATGACACTCCTTGACTTCAAAAGGGTTTTTTTTTGGATATTCTCATAGTCTAGTAGTGTGTCTAGTTGTGCGAACACTCTAGGTGTGAACTTCCTCTTATTAAGAGAACATGGGATGAGGCTTTATGCCTATAACAGAATTGTAAATGGTGGAAGTATTATCATAGTACAATCATTCTTGTTTGGTGCAACTCCTCTCTTGTGTGTGTTACCTCTCTTTCTTTCTTCCACGTTCTCCTATCCTTGCCTATCTTGGCACCATGTGTACTTTCACTTTGTTCTAGCTCACTAACTCAACAAATCATGAATATATGGAATATTTTCTCTTTATAGTTTGCCTATCATCTTTAATCAACAAAAAGATAGTGAGAGATGGTATGTACTATCTTTCTTCTTTCAAAAGAGGACATGATCTATAGACCTCTATGACATAATGTTAGAGTCCATCATCACATGTATAGAACTCTTAGGAAATTTATTCCCCATTGGTTAAGTGTAATGTCACTAGGAATGTCTTAGTTTTTTATTCTTAGTTGACTCGCCTTAAGTAATATTATGAGGTCTGGCACGTTTGCTTATACATTTGGTTTGTAGTGAAAACGTAAGAACTGTATGAAGTTTCGTACCCCCGATTTCTTTTTTTTTTTTTTCTCGAAAAAACGATCCTTCTATTAGTTAATGAGAAAACGCCATAAGGCTACAAAGCTCACCTCGCAAGGAGGGATAAAAACACAGTGAACACCTGAGCTCCACCCCCGTGGTTGGCTGGCCGCTCTCTGGGGGGGGCTACCTAGTAGAACATGTGGGAGGTGAGAAAAGCCAAACTGGAGGCCTATAGTGCCAAGTGACATCCTTGCCCCTCGCGGTGGGGAAAGGGCCAGGCTGCCACGTGCGGAGGAAAGCCTTGCGGCGCCCTCTCATGCGGTCCGAGTCGCCCTGGAGTTCCAGTGTCCTCTCAAGGTGTGAATGATGTCCACCCAGAGGGCCTGTATGACCTCCGCCGGTGGAGTCGCCTAGCGGTCAATGGCCTCCCTGCATCGGGCTCTCCATATGTGCCAAGCCGTCATGCTGCTGATCATCTCCCATCTGTGCCCGACCCCCTCCTGAGGGGCTGCCGAAGAGAAGTCTGGCGTCGGAACCACCGCCATCGCCCTGTCACAGACCTGGATGGTCGCACTGCCAGGGATGTCCTCATATCCAAGGGCCGGGCCGCTGTCCGTGGCCCAAGCCACTGCACCCCACGTCACCAGCATCTCACCTGGTGAGCCTACGAAAACCATCGTGAGAGCGCGCTGCCAGACCTGCTGTGCCTGTGGGCAATCCCATAAGCAGTGCCGCTGCGACTCCTGTGCATGGCCGCACCGACAAGGGCAGGACGCTGGGTGTCTGCCGAAAGCTAGCCAAGCCCCCAGAGCCAGTCCTCTATGTGTTGTGAGCCACAGAAAAAGCGTCACCTTCCGGGGCCAGAAGCTGGCCCAAAGGCCCTGCGAGAAGTCCCTAAGAAAGGCAGAGGAGAGCCCCTGTCGTCGCCGCCAATGCTCGGCCGCCGGGGTGCTCGCTATCCTGTGCCTCTGAATCCGCCGCCCTAGCCTCGCTGTGTACTGAAAAAAGGGGATGCCTGGGCTGGTGGGGGCCGAGTAGGGATCTTGCCAAAACCACTCACCTGGATCCCACTGATGAAGGCGAATAAGAGGCCTGCTGTCCCAAGCCCATAATCTCCAAGAACAGTCCTCCCCTATCGAGGCCGGTGAGGGGTCTACATGCCACTGTCTCTGATGAAAGCCGACCACCCGCACCCTCTGAAGAATACAACCCTGGAGCCCATCCAAATCTAGTCGTGTCCTCTGAAGCTGGCCACCCTCTCCCACCTCGAAAGTGAGTGGGGCGACTCTCTCTGCTGTGCCGCAGACCGCTAGAAGGATCTCATGCCGAGTAAAGACACCCATCCACTGTGCAGGTGGAGGGTCCTGTACTGGGGTCCGCCACTCCCGAGGGATGGCCGCCTCAATGTCCTATCTCATCGACTCTCTGCCCCTCATCCCACTGAGTCTCCTCTCCTGAGCCTCTAGAGGCAGCTGCTGAAAACATATCCAGTCGTCTAGGGATTGGGCTGGGCCGGAGCTCAACGGGCCCCACGACACGTGAGGCCGCGATCCAACCATATGGCCGCTGGGAAGTCGAATCAAGGGGTTCCAGATCAATGGCTGCCTCAGGCGCTCCTCATCGGTGCCCAGGGGAGTCTGGAAGAGTGACGGCCTCAGATGCGCCCAGGCCCTCAGAAGGCTAGTTGCAAAACGCTCCTCAAAGCCAAGGCCTACTCCCCTGGATCGCTGCTTTGTAAAGATCCACTTGATGCTGGGGGTCCAAGGGCCGCTAAGAGAAGGAGTGCGGCTGAGCATCCTCGAAACAAGAAACTCCTTCCACCACGGCTCAACGCCTGGCAGGAGGCCACGAACTACCAACTTGCCAAGCAAAGCTCGGCTTTGGCAAATAGGATCAACAATGCCCAGGCCGCCTCTCTCCCTCGGCTGAGTGATCACAGCCCATGCCACCTTGGCCCTGGCGGGCCGCCCGTCGCCACCGGACCAAAGAAAGTTCCTGATGAGCCTCTGCACCTGGCCAATGCACGCCCGCGAGAAGGCCCAGCAAGAAGTGATGTACCACATGGTAGCAAGCAGAACTTGGTTGGCCACAACTACTCGGCCAACCAGAGATAAACGAGCGGTACTCCAATACAGAAGCTTCTTCCGAATGCTCAGAAGAAGGGGGGCTATCTACTGCTCCGGAGATATGTCAATGCCCACATAGCATCCCAAATAATGCACTGTAGTGCCGGGGGACAGCCACTGAAAACCATCAACTGGCCTCCAAGTCGGGGGGGCATAGAACTGACCCACAACCCACACGACTTGTGCCAGTTTTGATCAAAGCACCCGAAGCTCTACAAAACCTGTCCATGGCTGAGGCGAAGCGGCGGAGGTTCTCCTCACCTCCCTGAAGATAGACAGCAATGTCATCCACAAACTCCGAGTCTAGGAGCTCCTCCGAGGTGCGGATAGGAAGCTGGAGGCCCCGCAAACCTGTATCCTGTGCCGTCAAAAAAGTGCTCATGGCCTCCGCCACAAAAAGAAAAAGAAAGGGCGCCAAGGGTCACCCCTGCCGCACCGAGCGCGAGAGTTGGAACCTCTCTCCGCGCACGCCCTGTATCAGCACACCTGGCTATGAGCCGATGTGTAGAGTGCAGAGACCCCATGGATCCACTGAGGGGGGAAGCCCATCCTCTCCATAGTGCCTTCCAAGAAGGCCCAGTCCACCCGATCATATGCCTTCTCGAAGTCGAGAAGGAGCACTGCCAGATCCTCTTGCCGAAATCTAGCCAAAGCTGTAGCCTCCCAGAAAGAGAAAATGTTATCCAGAATGCTCCTATCCTGGATGAAGCCTGTCTGCGTGGAGTGGATGATGTCCGAAAGGTGAGGCTGAAGCTGCCTGCTGATCGCCTTAGCTAGGACCTTGTAGGCCGTGCCTAGCAAAGTGATCAGTCTCCACTGTCTAATCTCCAGTCTGTCTCCTCCCTCTTTGGGGATCAAGTGAATCAACCCCTCTGCCATGCTGTCCGGCATGACTCCCGACTCCATAATCTCCTGGAATGCCAATCTGAAGCCCCTATGTAATAGGCCCCAATACCTCTGGAAGAAAGCCACTGAGAGACCGTCCTCTCCTAGGCATTTGCCCCGAGGTAATGCCTGAAGAGCCTCCTCCAGTTCCGTATCCGAAAAGGGGGAGAGAAGGGAGTGCTGCAAATGGGCCGGCACAACCGGTCTCGTGAAGCTCCAGACTGCCTCCGGAGCCTCTCTCACCCTGTCATCTGCTGGCTCAGCAGAGAGAAGATCCCTGTAAAAATTTGTGGCTATCGCCCGAACCCTAGGGGGATCCATGGCCATCAGCCTGCCGAAGACGCCTGAGACCCTCTCGTCTGAAGCGAGGCCCTGTCGCCTCAAAGAAATCTTGAATCACTCTATCTCCAGCCTGTGTCCAAAAAGAAGCCCGAGCATGGAATCGGAACTCCACCCTCCTCTCCTCGATGATGGATCTGATCTCATCAGTGCGAGCTCACTCCATCTGCTCTGAGATCCAAGGGCTCGTAGGATCCCTCTCCTGGAGTCTCTGGAGGGACGCTAGACTCCTTCGTAGGCTCCTCTCCTGCTCTCTGAAGGCCTCCAGACGGTCCAAGGCAGCCTGTCTGAGCATCCGACTGATCTCCTGCAAGCCACTGGCAAGATTGCTGGCTGCCGTTCCTCTCCTGAACTGCAGCTCCTGCCAGACCTGCTCAACTCTGATCGCAATCTCGGGCTCCTCTATGAGACAATCTGGAATTCAGACGCTCTGGCCCCGCTCTTCTCTCGTAGGGTCCTCGATCTGGAAAAGCACTGGAAAGTGGTCTTAAAACGAGGAGCCTGTAAGTATGCCCACAGTGCCACCTCTATCACAAGCCCACTCATCAATGTAAAACCTGTCAATGCGGGAAAGGTTAACTCCTGTGGCCTGTATATCTGAGCGCGAAAAAGATAGACTCCCCTGCAACCTACCAAACTCCGGGAGAGTCCACGGATCCTGGCCTCTCACCTGAAGCACTAGTTCCTCCCAGGCAGCGAGCTCCTGCCCATGAATGGTCTCCTGGCTGCCCCCCATCCTATCCTCTGCATCCTCCAGCATGTTGCAATCCCCTCCTAGGCACCAGTGGTCTGCCAAGGGGAGGGACTGCCTAATGGTGCTCCAGAACTCGGCTCTCCCGGTCGCCCCATTAGGGGCGTAGAAGTTGAGAAGCCAATGCGGTCTTCCCCAACCCGAAGGATGATCCACTGCGCTTGACCCTGGATCAGAGTGCCAGAGTCCACAACCTTGGATAGAAGCTGCTCGCTGACTGAGATGCATACTCCACCCTGGTTCCCATGGGAGCCATATGCCAGTGACCAAAAAGTGTGACTCCTGCCTGGCAAGATCTTCCCGCAGGTGCGGGTACGCCCGACAGAAAGGTGGTGCTCCTGGATGAAAAGGATATCTATGGGTCCTCCAACGAGAGCCCTCTAGATATCCTGGCGAAGTTTGCCCCGACCAATGTAGCAGCGATGTCCACCGAGACCCTGGATGTTCCATGAGAGGATCCTCATGGATGAGCTATGGCAAGTGAAGCAGCCGCCACCACTAGCTCACCCCTCTCAGCCAGCCCGGATGATTTGCCCTCCACTCTGTGAGTCTTGGGCGCCGGCTTGGAGGGAGAATAGTCACTGTCTGTCCGGGTGCGGAGTCTCTCCAAAAAGAGGGTGACCTGTCTCTGTGTCCAGCCCCACTCCGCCTTCGCCCTGTCCAAGGCATAGGCGTGAGACCAATCCTTTGCATATATGTATCTAAAGGTCGGCTGCACCCTCGGGGCAGCATGGAGGAGAATCAGTAGCACCGCCTCAACTGAGGTGTGGACCGGATCCGCCGCCAATCTTCTATACCAAACAAGCTCATGCGGACTGAGTGTAATCGCAATAGGTCCGTGAGCCCCAAGTCGCTGAAGTGGTGAGAAAACTCCAGTATCTGATCACGCAAAACTTCCTCTACAGAGTTGCAATCCCATGCTATGTCTGGGGCAACACTGAGAGGAAAGGAGAAGGCCACCATGCTGCTCACCACTGAAGGAGAACGAGAGGGATGGCACACCATGCAAACTCGCAAGGGCGCGACCAGTGTCTCGAACGGGCCAGCAGCTGGAGGCACCTGAAAAAACCGTAATCCACTGGTAGCCCCATCACTCGCGGGGCCCCCTAGGGGAGGCTTGGAGAGAACTCTGTGGAGGCGGGCGAAGCTAGGATCGCCATCTCCACCGGCCCGGAGTGGCGGTGGAACAGCCGCTGGACTGAACTCTGGCCTACCCAGCTGCGCTGCCCCGGGGCAGTGGGTGGTCTGGCGAAGTATCCTGGAGAGGCCGAGGGAGGGATGGGGGCTCGCGGCGAGGAGGAGGGGGGAGAGCGAGGAGAGGATGGAGAGGCATCTGCCAGAGGATAGGTGTCACGGGGGGCCGCCGGGGGAGGCGGGAGGGGGGGCTGGGGGGAGAGGGGAGAGGGGGGGTGGAAGGAGTGCTCTCCGGGTGAGGGGAAGGGGAGCCGGGGGTCGCAGAGTGCGGCCCGGGATCCTCAGGAATCTGCTCCAAGGACGGGGCGGGGCCCCCCGCGGGGGAGGCGAGAGCGGGGTCTCCACGTGGGAGGCTCCACCAGCGGCCTCAACGGGCACTGAGTCTGAATCCTCGTCCATCGGGGTGGGACCTGCTGGCCGCCTATCCCTGACTGGAGCATAAGTGCGGGTAGGTGCCTGTCCAGCGTGGAAGGAGGCGGAGGAGGATAAGGCGGGGGGAAGAAGGCGGGGGAGGTAACGAGGAAGGAGGCGGGGGAGCGATGCGAGGCAGAAGGCGGGGGAGAAAAGGCGAGGAAGGGCGCAATGAAGGAGGCAGGGGGAGAGGACGGAGGAGAATGCGGGGGACTGGCGGGGGGGAGAGGGGGGCGCGACGGCGAGAAGCACGGGGGGGGGGGAGAGGCGGAGCTCGCAGGCGAAGTCGTTGTCCCAAATATTGATATATATGCTATGAGTAGTGCCACACTTGTACCCCCGATTTCATTGCACAATACTCATGATAATAAACATTTTTCATTAGACACATGAATGTCGGAGGGCACTCGTCACATCACTAAGAGCCCAAATCATGATATGGAAGTTCTCCCTCTTAGATGACACTCCTTGACTTCGAAGGGGAGTTTTTTTTTTTGGGATATTCTCAGAATCTAGTAGTGTGTCTAGCGGTGCTAACACTCTAGGTGTGGAGTCCCTCTTATTAAGAGATCATAAGATAAGGCTATAAAAGAATTGTAAATGGTGAAAGTATTATCATAGTACAGTCATTCTTGTTTGGTGCAACTCCTCTCTTGTGTGTGCTCTCTCTCTCTCTCCCCCAATGAAAAAAGATTCATGAAGGAAGTTACAATATTCACACCCGTGTGGCCCCCAAGCATTATTAGTTTCGCAATGCCGGGCTTATAATTGGAAGGCCGCAGTACTTCCAAGGTTCAAATTCGCATCAGTCCGACGTGGAGGAGGATACAAGACACCAATGAATGTGAAGGTGTCCATTCGGAACAACAAAAGCTCACAAGGTTCTCGGCGAATGTCGGTTTGACATGGGCGGCACTTGGAGACTACGTCAATCGATGGGACGTCCTCCCTTCCGGCACCTCAGGACTCGTTGGCCGGGAACGACTGGGTCGAAGCGGCACGATGCACATGAACTCTTTCTTGAGCGATATGACTGGTTCCTTCTTGGAGCGGATATTAGGACTCGTTCCTTCGAGTGGATGTCATGCAGAGCATAAATACCAGCTTATGAGGAGAGGCCTATACTCATCATCTCAGCCGCGCTCAAATCTTTCCAAGCTCCTCATCGCATCGCATTCCCCACAACAATATTCCTCAAACCATGGCAGCAGCAGCAGCAGCCAGCAGCTTGCTTCTTCTGGGCGCAGTGATGCTGTTGGCCTCATCTACGCTCATACTAGAAGTGAGGGCCGCGGATGCAGACCCTCTGCAGGACTTCTGTGTGGCCGATAACACCAGCATGATCACCCTCAACGGGTTCGCCTGCAAGCCAACCGACGAGGTGCAGGACGCGGACTTCAAGTTCACGATGCTTGAGCATCCCGGCCAACCTATGAAAGGGCTGGGCGTGTCCGTCAACCTGGCCAGTGCGGCCAATTTCTTTGCCCTCAACACGCAGGGCCTGTCCATCGCCCGCATCGACTTTGACCCCAAGGGATTAAACCCGCCCCACGTGCATCCCCGTGCCACCGAGGTGCTCTTCCTGGCCGAGGGCACGCTCAAGGTGGGCTTCGTCACCGCCACGCCCAACAATACCCTCTTCGAGCAGACCCTCTCCCCCGGCGATCTCTTTGTCTTCCCTCGCGGCCTCGTGCACTTCCAGCTCAACCCCGACAAGCACCACTCCGCCCTCGCCATCTCCGCCCTCAATAGCCAGAACCCGGGCACCTCGCAGCTCGCCGCCGCTCTCTTCGACGCATACCCACCCCTGCCCGAGGAGGTGCTAGAGACAGCCTTCGGCATTGACAAGGGTGAGGTGGAAAGCCTCATGGCCAGCGTCCGCAAAACCCTCTCTTAGTTTTATTAGACTGCCTCTCTCCTCATCGTGTACAAACTACAAGTGGCATATGAATTCCTTTTGAATAAAGACATTGTTTTTTAAACTTCAATCTTTCCGATTGTGTAACCAGGTTTGAAATGAAGCCTATCCCATTTTCAGAGTATGATCTAACTTGCCAATTGAGATTATTATCTTCCTAACCTAATGTGTAAAGCGTAGACTTTACCCCGTGCATGCACACTCTCGTCATCGCGTGAACAAACTACAAGTGGCACGAATTCTTCATAAGTGGCATGAATTCCTTTTGAATAATGACATTGCTATTTTGCCCTTTGGGTAACTAGGTTTTGAAAGAAGCCAATACCTAATGCTTAGAACTTTGTGCTTTAGTTGCACAACACCTCGACCTTTGAGGCTTCCTCTATACATATCCCCCTCAGTGCATGCCCTCATCAAACACCTTCTCTATGGGTACTCTCTTGTGAGGCATTCTCTTCGGTTGGTACTCTCACTAAAATCCATGTGACAGAACCCTCCCATCCACGTATCATGAGTAAAATCCATCACGAAAGCCGTAAAGAGAGAGAGAGAGAGAGAGAGAGAGAGAGAGAGAGAGAGAGATGGTATGGCTAGTTGTCCAAAGCTGCAACAACTTTTCAATAGAGGAAGGGTGTGGGAGGCATATATATATAGAGACGGTAGATGGTGCGTGGAGAACTCTAACATGTGTGACCTTCCATATTATATAATGAGGCTTTTAAAACCAACCACTCTACAACCTTCATATGGATTATATTTTTCACATCTTCCTAAGGTTATATTTCTTCTTTAATTACTCACAGAGGCATGATCTTTTGAGGCACACCTACCAATTCACCTCATTTAAAATTGCATTATCCATACCATCGAGGGTGTGCAAGCGTCTGCCAAATAAGTTTATAGACTTTGTTTCTTTTCATCACCAAGGAAGGATTGCATGATTAGTGTGAGTTCCGTGGGTGCTCAATGTCCACTCTCTTTTAGGGTGTCTTGCATGTAGAGAAGCTTAATAGTGGCAATGTCTTGGGGTTCCTAGACCTCATTGTGATCTTCAGATTAATACGCATACTAAGTTAAAGTCATTAAAAGCCCTTGATGTGATAATGCAACACGTTTTTAGTAGTTTGTATGCCTCGGATGGAAGAAGAAGCAATAGAGTGATTTGGAAATACTAAAAGAAAGAACTTACCTAGGAGCATAAAAATTTATGTTTGAGTTCGATAGAGGACATGATCTATAGACCTCTATGACATAATGTTAGAGTCCATCATCACATGTATAGAACTCTTAGGAAATTTATTCCCCATGGGTTAAGTCTAATGTCACCTAGGAATGTCTTGGTTTTTATTCTTAGTTGACTCGCCTTAAGTAATATTATGAGGTCAATCATGTGTGCTTATACATTTGGTTTGTACTGGAAACGTAAGAGCTGTATGAAGTTTCGTACCCCTAATTTCATTGCACAATACTCATGATAATAAACATTTTTCATTAGACACATGAATGTCAGAGGGAACTCATCACCTCACTGTAGTCTAAGAGCCCAAATCATGATATGGAAGTTCTCTCTGTTAGATGACACTCCTTGACTTGGAAGGAGAGATTTTTTGGATACTCTCAGAATCTATTAGTGTGTGTAGTGGTGCGAACACTCTAGGTGTGAACTCTCTCTTATTAAGAGATCATAAGATGAGGCCTGATGCCTATAAAAGAATTGTAAATGGTCAAAGTATTATCATACTACAATCATGCCTATTACCTCGGCTGAATTTGAAAGTGCATTCATGAAAGAATTTCATCCTAAGAATGAGATGGATCATAATTGGGAAGCATGGGACAATTGTAAGATGAGAAAAATCTCACATTGACTCAACATATCTCCAATCTCAAATTGAGAGGAATGTATGATTTTTAAAAGATTCATGGATTAGACTCGGGCTATAACCATCAAGTTAAGGAAAATGAGTTGAAAACTTTAGAAGAAGCAATTAAGTTTGCTCGACAACATTGTGGGAAAGAAAAAGCGTTCGTAGAATGCACAACAAACATCTAGTGTGTCCAAGGGTTCCAAGCATCAAGGTCAAAATAAAAGAAAGGGACCTAACCAAAAGAATCTAAGAAGTCTAAAGGACCACAAAATTTTTAGAAGCATGAAGATTTTGAAAGAGCTAAAAAAGAGAATTTATGTTCTCACTACATGGAAAAGGGTCTAAGTAAACTACAACATCCTAAGCTAAAAGAAAATGAGAAGAATCAGCGTGATCAAAGTAAAGAAAAGCAAGTGCGCACTATTCAAGTGCTCCCTCTTGAGACTCCTCATAAGTTTAAAGAGGTACAAGTTTATCATGCCGATTCTACTCATGTGTGTTGTGTCACATCATCAATGTGGGTGCTAACATTTGGACCACATGAGTTGGTTTGAATGTATGGTCACGTTAAAGGTCAAAAGGTATGAGTTATGTTTGATGATAGTGCCATGCACAATTTCTTGAACTATACTTTAGTCAAGAAATTAAAGTTTTCAGAAAGCTCAAGTGACCATAAGTATGTGGTTTCTTTGATTAACGGCTATGATAAAGATGTTTGGGATACAATAGTCAATGATGTTCCATTAGTCATTCAAGGTCATGAGATGCATTTGGATTTTCAAGTTATGCATATCACTCGAGCGGATGCTGTTCTTGGTCGTAATAAGTGGTTATATAACATTGGTCCATCTTTGTCTAGAAGTTATTTGCATAATTCTTCTGATGGTCATTCATTATATGACTATTTTCAAAAGGCGATTCTTGAATGGGATGAGACGAATAAGAACATAACAAGGGAAGGAGGACAAGATGCTCATTCAAGGTCATCAAGCAGACACACTCCATCGGGTCAATGTAAAGGACACACAACATATACTAATCTGGAAACATTAAGTTAAATTCGTGCTCCATCTGTTCATCTAAGTAGTAGACATTAGTGATAGTGCAAAGAATTCCTCGAGTGCCGACACTAAAAGACATGGAAGCAATTCTCTATGCTCAACAACTAGGATATAAAAAAAGCTTCATCACAGGACATGTAGCTAAGAGTTATATATTGCAATTAAAAGATTTTTATCGTCAGCCACCACCAGGGAGGAACTAGGTTCTTTTTTCATGAACCCTTCAAATATGTAGGAGGAAGCATGTAACATTTATGCTATATATGGTATGTAGTTTACGTAAAGACTAACTTGTGTTTTTTCTTTTCACAGAATTCAAGGCTTTAAGAAAAAATCAAGATATCTTCGATATGTGAATACCATATCAAAGATGATGAAATGCGACCACCGCATTTACCTATCAAAGTTGCAGAGATCTTCTACATTGAAGATGTGGCTTACATGGTTCAACCTTCATCAATCCAAGGGGCTGGGCTTGGATTATTTATACATTCAAATGTGCAAGCTGGAAGACCCTTGTTGCACTATGGAGGGTCAAAACATTCTCATGATAATTGGATAAAATTATGTGTAGAGAATCCTAGAGCACACAATTACTCGATCATTGAGGACCCTAGTGTGTGTCCTAAGGAGGAGAGAGTTTACATTGTCGGTGATGTTCAAGATAGAAATGTGGCTCGTTATATAAATAGCTGTAAGGATTACAAAGAAAGAGAGAATGTGTGTTATGTATTCTCACCATCATTACCTCCATGGTACAAGCATAGAGAAAGAAATGTACATTGATTATGGCTACATTTATGTAGAATCATGAAAAGATATCAGTGCTGGAGATGAACTTTTTGATGATTATGATTTCTAATGTAATCTCAATTATAATTTATAGTTTTTTTCAACACTACTACTTCTAAGAGGTTTTGAATGTAGAATTACTAAGTAATGATTCCTATAATCACATGGTAACCTATGTTGTATTGTAGTATTTTAAAATCTCTCCGATAGAAATATAGATTATTATTTGTTGAGCATGTTCTTCTTGCATTAGTGAAATATAGTCTAAATCAAAAGGGCAATTCTTCTCAAGTTTCACTGATATAGAATAAATTTACAAGTAATACAAGCTTCTTTCTAGTCGATTTTAATAAACATAGACCAAATCTAGAACATTTTATTGATTTCATCTAGCCAATTTTAACAAATATAGTTAAAATCTTCGAAAGTGGGAATTGGGATTTTTTCAAATTCCCTAATGTGATGTTAACGGGATTTAGTCCATTTATGTTGATGTATGGTTTTCAACCACGAGCTCTAGTGGCCATTGGACTCGAGAAAGAAAAGATACAAAAGATTAAAGATTTTCTTCAAGTCCTCGAGAAGATGACAAAAATTGCAAAAGATAATTTTAAGAGAGCACAGGACGGTGCTAAACATTATGCAAACAAAGATTGTAGAAAAATCATCTTTGAGGAAGGTGATTTGTTTTCAAAGGTTCTTGCACTTTCTGAATCTTTGAAAATGGGGAGAAGTCCGAAGCTATCTCCAAGGTATTGTGGTCCATTTGCAATACTTAAAAAAGTAGGTACGTTGCTTTTATAAGTTAGCTTTATAATAAGAAAGCTCTAAAGTCCAGCCACTTTTTGACGTCAGTAGACTTAAAAAGAAGTTGGGTGATGACGATAATCTCGTCAGTCAAGAGATCCTAGTAAAGCTTATAGAACCCCCATCCTTACCACACGACGAACCAGAAAAGATCTTGGATTTCCAAGAAAAAAGAACTCGACACTTTATACGGCAGGAGTGTTTAGTCAAGTGGAAGGATATAAAAGAAGAAGGTTCTATGTGGGAAAAGGTAAGCACACTCAGAAAGAGGTTCTCGAATTTTTTTTTCGAGGACGAAAACTCCTCTTAAGGGCGGAGTAATGTCATGACAATGGAATTATTGGGAGCCTAGAGACCTCGACCGTCCAAACAAGACACGGGCGGTGTTTAGGGGAGCGAAAAATGATCGGTAGGACTCAAGACTTAGCCGGACACTAGTGAGAGTGGGCAGGTACATGTGAAGAGCATACTAGCTAATAAAAGAGTGGAGTCCATGTACAAAAGGGTCATATGTTTATTCTATCTATGGTTGGGAGGTGAACAAAGAGCTCTCAGCACCCTTCTCATTTGGGTAGAAGATCGTGATTCCATGGTTGCCCTTAGAAGCCTTACTATTATATTATATAGAAATGATATACATAATATACATACATGTATGCACATAGATACATGTATGTGCATCTAAGAAAATTGATGATGAACATTATCAAAGGTTATCTAGAATAGAAAAAAAAAATCACTCTATGGTTCCAATTAAATGTTCTAACACTATCAATAGTGTCAGAACTTAATTATGAATCTAGGCATTGTACATATGTTGTACAATGCCTAGATTGTTTGTCTTGAAGAAGCATGCTATCAATTTTTTAGATCCAATGTTTTTGTATGGCATTATCTTCTACATTATAATAAGCTCCAAGAGGGCAAGAGGGTAGAACTCTCACACACACTCACTCTCACATAAGCACTATGAAAAGAATATGAGGATAGGGTAGAGAGCTAGAGCACAAGGAGGAAGAGCACACTCTCAATCAACACTCAAGGGAATGTCCCTTTCTCTCATTAGATAAATTCACTCATATACAAGGGAGTTATAAGTTTGGGCGTCCATACCCAATAACTCATTGGGCACCCACTTATTGTCTAACCTTGTCTAGGCTAGTCTAAGCACACATTGAGTGGATGCCGGCTCTTTCACTTGGCTTGGTCATCCCTTGACTACATAATTAACAAAAATTATGCGGGAAATGTAATGATTGAAACAAACTATTAATCTTGCTTAGGCACATAAGTGAGGGTGGACAAGGATATTTTAAGCGGTGCACATCCTTTAGTGACTCTGCGCTCTACTTGTGCATGCTCATGGATTGTTGTAGATTTCTTATCTGCAATGCACATGTGTGTTGTTGATGTATGTCCGTGGTCTATCTTAACCTTGAAATAACACACTCCTTCACTCCGGAGCGCGCTCTGTTAGTTGATCGAGGTTGAGATTCAAGCATATGATATTGGAATGTAATTTTTGACACATAAATTGCAATCTAAATTTTAAAGTTATAGTATTTCAGTCAGTTTTTCGGCTTTCAAATGAAGTTGTAGATGAGGAGGTTATATCTATAAGGAGTCCCTCAACTTTAAATAAAGGTAAGTATGATAGCCTTTGCCTTCAAGCATCTGCTTACTTTACCATGTTGTTCATACCAAGTTGCCTAGAGATACACTTCGAGCACCTCTATTTTTTGACTATCGTAGATATTAGACATAGGTGGTTCTCAAGGGAGTGTATTATGGCACTCTTCTGTAGTCAAGATGAGCGGATGACAGAGAACATCTATGACATGATCTCTATAGACCTCTATGACATGATCTTAGAGTCCATCAAAACATGAATAGAACTTGTAGAAAATTTGTTCCCCATTGGTTGAGTGTAATGTCCCTAGGAGTGTCTTTGTTTTTATTCTTAGTTGACTCGCCTTAGGTAATATTATGAGGTCTAGCATGTTTGGTTATACATTTGGTTTGTAGTGGAAACGTAAGAACTGTATGAAGTTTCGTACCCCCAATTTCATTGTAGAATACTCATGATAATAAACATTTTTCATGAGATGCGCATGAATGTCAGAGGGCCCTAGTCACATCACTTGAGCACCCAAACCATCATATTGAAGTTATCTCTCTTAGATGACACTCCTTGACTTCAAAAGGGTTTTTTTTTGTGGATATTCTCATAGTCTAGTAGTGTGTCTAGTTGTGCGAACACTCTAGGTGTGAACTTCCTCTTATTAAGAGAACATGGGATGAGGCTTTATGCCTATAACAGAATTGTAAATGGTGGAAGTATTATCATAGTACAATCATTCTTGTTTGGTGCAACTCCTCTCTTGTGTGTGTTACCTCTCTTTCTTTCTTCCACGTTCTCCTATCCTTGCCTATCTTGGCACCATGTGTACTTTCACTTTGTTCTAGCTCACTAACTCAACAAATCATCAATATATGGAATATTTTCTCTTTATAGTTTGCCTATTAAGTCATCTTTAATCAACAAAAAGATAGAGAGAGATGGTATGTACTATCTTTCTTCTTTCAAAAGAGGACATGATCTATAGACCTCTATGACATAATGTTAGAGTCCATCATCACATGTATAGAACTCTTAGGAAATTTATTCCCCATTGGTTAAGTGTAATGTCACTAGGAATGTCTTAGTTTTTTATTCTTAGTTGACTCGCCTTAAGTAATATTATGAGGTCTGGCACGTTTGCTTATACATTTGGTTTGTAGTGAAAACGTAAGAACTGTATGAAGTTTTGTACCCCCGATTTCATTGCACAATACTCATGATAATAAACATTTTTCATTAGACACATGAATGTCAGAGGGCACTCGTCACATCACTAAGAGCCCAAATCATGATATGGAAGTTCTCCCTCTTAGATGACACTCCTTGACTTCGAAGGGGAGTTTTTTTTTTTGGGATATTCTCAGAATCTAGTAGTGTGTCTAGCGGTGCTAACACTCTAGGTGTGGAGTCCCTCTTATTAAGAGATCATAAGATAAGGCTATAAAAGAATTGTAAATGGTGAAAGTATTATCATAGTACAGTCATTCTTGTTTGGTGCAACTCCTCTCTTGTGTGTGCTCTCTCTCTCTCTCCCCCAATGAAAAAAGATTCATGAAGGAAGTTACAATTCACACCCGTGTGGCCCCCAAGCACTATTAGTTTCGCAATGCCGGGCTTATAATTGGAAGGCCGCAGTACTTCCAAGGTTCAAATTCGCATCAGTCCGACGTGGAGGAGGATACAAGACACCAATGAATGTGAAGGTGTCCATTCGGAACAACAAAAGCTCACAAGGTTCTCGGCGAATGTCGGTTTGACATGGGCGGCACTTGGAGACTACGTCAATCGATGGGACGTCCTCCCTTCCGGCACCTCAGGACTCGTTGGCCGGGAACGACTGGGTCGAAGCGGCACGATGCACATGGACTCTTTCTTGAGCGATATGACTGGTTCCTTCTTGGAGCGGATATTAGGACTCGTTCCTTCGAGTGGATGTCATGCAGAGCATAAATACCAGCTTATGGGGAGAGGCCTATACTCATCATCTCAGCCGCGCTCAAATCTTTCCAAGCTCCTCATCGCATCGCATTCCCCACAACAATATTCCTCAAACCATGGCAGCAGCAGCAGCAGCAGCCAGCAGCTTGCTTCTTCTGGGCGCAGTGATGCTGTTGGCCTCCTCTACGCTCATACTAGAAGTGAGGGCCGCGGATGCAGACCCTCTGCAGGACTTCTGTGTGGCCGATAACACCAGCATGATCACCCTCAACGGGTTCGCCTGCAAGCCAACCGACGAGGTGCAGGACGCGGACTTCAAGTTCACGATGCTTGAGCATCCCGGCCAACCTATGAAAGGGCTGGGCGTGTCCGTCAACCTGGCCAGTGCGGCCAATTTCTTTGCCCTCAACACGCAGGGCCTGTCCATCGCCCGCATCGACTTTGACCCCAAGGGATTAAACCCGCCCCACGTGCATCCCCGTGCCACCGAGGTGCTCTTCCTGGCCGAGGGCACGCTCAAGGTGGGCTTCGTCACCGCCACGCCCAACAATACCCTCTTCGAGCAGACCCTCTCCCCCGGCGATCTCTTTGTCTTCCCTCGCGGCCTCGTGCACTTCCAGCTCAACCCCGACAAGCACCACTCCGCCCTCGCCATCTCCGCCCTCAATAGCCAGAACCCGGGCACCTCGCAGCTCGCCGCCGCTCTCTTCGACGCATACCCACCCCTGCCCGAGGAGGTGCTAGAGACAGCCTTCGGCATTGACAAGGGTGAGGTGGAAAGCCTCATGGCCAGCGTCCGCAAAACCCTCTCTTAGTTTTATTAGACTGCCTCTCTCCTCATCGTGTACAAACTACAAGTGGCATATGAATTCCTTTTGAATAAAGACATTGTTTTTTAAACTTCAATCTTTCCGATTGTGTAACCAGGTTTGAAATGAAGCCTATCCCATTTTCAGAGTATGATCTAACTTGCCAATTGAGATTATTATCTTCCTAACCTAATGTGTAAAGCGTAGACTTTACCCCGTGCATGCACACTCTCGTCATCGCGTGAACAAACTACAAGTGGCGCGAATTCTTCATAAGTGGCATGAATTCCTTTTGAATAATGACATTGCTATTTTGCCCTTTGTGTAACTAGGTTTTGAAAGAAGCCAATACCTAATGCTTAGAACTTTGTGCTTTAGTTGCACATCACCTCGACCTTTGAGGCTTTCTCTATACATATCCCCCCTCAGTGCATGCCCTCATCAAACACCTTCTCTATGGGTACTCTCTTGTGAGGCATTCTCTTCGGTTGGTACTCTCACTAAAATCCATGTGACAGAATCCTCCCATCCACGTATCATGAGTAAAATCCATCAAGAGAGAGAGAGAGAGAGAGAGAGAGAGATGGTATGGCTAGTTGTCCAAAGCTGCAACAACTTTGCAATAGAGGAAGGGTGTGGGAGGCATATATATAGAGACGGTAGATGGTGCGTGGAGAACTCTAACATGTGTGACCTTCCATATTATATAACGAGGCTTTTAAAACCAACCACTCTACAACCTTCATATGGATTATATTTTTCACATCTTCCTAAGGTTATATTTCTTCTTTAATTACTCACAGAGGCATGATCTTTTGAGGCACACCTACCAATTCACCTCATTTAAAATTGCATTATCCATACCATCGAGGGTGTGCAAGCGCTCGGGGGGGGGTCACTATATGTAGAATACCCCTATCGCGTGCGTTCAAGGCCTATATTTTAAATCCCTTATCTGTGAAATTTTTTATCTATATAATATCCCCTTTTTTATCTATATAATATTTTTTTAAATCATACCCTTATGTAAATATATTTCTGTAAGTTTCATAAATTAAAAATATGCTTCTGTTGAACGCACGTGATATTCACATTTTTTTGTGAGTGACCCCCCCCCCCCCCCCGAGTGCAAGCGTCTGCCAAATAAGTTTATAAACTTTGTTTCTTCTCATCACTAAGGAAGGATTGCATGATTAGTGTGAGTTCCGTGGGTGCTCAATGTCCACTCTCTTTTAGGGTGTCTTGCATGTAGAGAAGCTTAATAGTGGCAATGTCTTGGGGTTCCTAGACCTCATTGTGATCTTCAGATTAATACACATACTAAGTTAAAGTCATTAAAAGCCCTTGATGTGATAATGCAACACGTTTTTAGTAGTTTGTATGCCTCGGATGGAAGGAGAAGTGATAGAGTGATTTGGAAATACTAAAAGAAAGAACTTACCTAGGAGCATAAAAATTTATGTTTGAGTTCTATAGAGGACATGATCAATAGACCTCTATGACATAATGTTAAAGTCCATCATCACATGTATAGAACTCTTAGGAAATTTATTCCCCATTGGTTAAGTCTAATGTCACTAGGAATGTCTTAGTTTTTATTCTTAGTTGACTCGCCTTAAGTAATATTATGAGGTCAAGCATGTGCGCTTATACATTTGGTTTGTACTGGAAACGTAAGAGCTGTATGAAGTTTCGTACCCCTAATTTCATTGCACAATACTCATGATAATAAACATTTTTCATTAGACACATGAATGTCAGAGGGAACTCATCACGTCACTGTAGTCTAAGAGCCCAAATCATGATATGGAAGTTCTCTCTCTTAGATGACACTCCTTGACTTGGAAGGAGAGATTTTTTGGATACTCTCAGAATCTATTAGTGTGTGTAGTGGTGCGAACACTCTAGGTGTGAACTCTCTCTTATTAAGAGATCATAAGATGAGGCCTGATGCCTACAAAAGAATTGTAAATGGTCAAAGTATTATCATACTACAATCATGCCTATTACCTCGGCTGAATTTGAAAGTGCATTTATGAAAGAATTTCATCCTAAGAATGAGATGGATCATAATTGGGAAGCATGGGACAATTGTAAGATGAGAAAAATCTCACATTGACTCAACATATCTCCAATTATACATTCTCAAATTGAAAGGAATGTATGATTTTTAAAAGATTCATGGATTAGACTCGGACTATAACCATCAAGTTAAGCAAAATGAGTTGAAAACTTTAGAAGAAGCAATTAAGTTTGCTCAGATTTTCGACAGCATTGTCGGAAAGAAAAAGCGTGCGTAGAATGCACAACAAACATCTAGTGTGTCCAAGGGTTCCAAGCATCAAGGTTAAGATAAAAGAAAGGGACCTAACCAAAAGAATCTAAGAAGTCTAAAAGACCACAAAATTTTTAGAAGCATGAAGATTTTGAAAGAGCTAAAAAAGAGAATTTATGTTTTCACTACATGGAAAAGGGTCTTAGTAAACTACAACATCCTAAGCTAAAAGAAAATGAGAAGAATCAGCGTGATCAAAGTAAAGAAAAGCAAGTGCGCACTATTCAAGTGCTCCCTCTTGAGACTCCTCAAGTTTAAAGAGGTACAAGTTTATCATGCCGATTCTACTCATGTGTGTTGTGTCACATCATCAATGTGGGTGCCAACATTTGGACCACATGAGTTGGTTTGAATGTATGGTCACGCTAAAGGTCATAAGGTATGAGTTATGATTGATGATAGTGCCATGCACAATTTCTTGAACTATACTTTAGTCAAGAAATTAAAGTTTTCAGAAAGCTCAAGTGACCATAAGTATGTGGTTTCTTTGATTAACGGCTATGATAAAGATGTTTGGGATACAATAGTTCATGATGTTCCATTAGTCATTCAAGGTCATGAGATGCATTTGGATTTTCAAGTTATGCATATCACTCGAGCGGATGCTATTCTTGGTCGTAAGTGGTTATATAACATTGGTCCATCTTTGTCTAGAAGTTATTTGCATAATTCTTTTGATGGTCATTCATTATATGACTATTTTCAAAAGGCGATTCTTGAATGGGATGAGACGAACAAGAACATAACAAGGGAAGGAGGACAAGATGCTTATTCAAGCTCATCAAGCAGACACACTCCATCGGGTCAATGTCAAGGACACACAACATATACTAATGTGGAAACAACAAGTTAAATTCGTGCTCCATCTGTTCATCTAAGTTCATTGCGCAATACTCATGATAATAAACATTTTTCATTAGACACATGAATGTCGGAGGGCACTCGTCACATCACTAAGAGCCCAAATCATGATATGGAAGTTCTCCCTCTTAGATGACACTCCTTGACTTCGAAGGGGAGATTTTTTTGGATATTCTCAGAATCTAGTAGTGTGTCTAGTGGTGCTAACACTCTAGGTATGGAGTCCCTCTTATTAAGAGATCATAAGATAAGGCTATAAAAGAATTGTAAATGGTGAAAGTATTATCATAGTACAGTCATTCTTGTTTGGTGCAACTCCTCTCTTGTGTGTGCTCTCTCTCTCTCTCCCCCAATGAAAAAAGATTCATGAAGGAAGTTACAATTCACACCCGTGTGGCCCCCAAGCATTATTAGTTTCTCTATGGGTACTCTCTTGTGAGGCATTCTCAAACAAACACCTTCTCTATGGGTACTCTCTTGTGAGGCATTCTCTTCGGTTGGTACTCTCACTAAAATCCATGTGACAGAACCCTCCCATCCACGTATCATGAGTAAAATCCATCACGAAAGCCGTAAAGAGAGAGAGAGAGAGAGAGAGAGAGAGAGAGATGGTATGGTATGGCTAGTTGTCCAAAGCTGCAACAACTTTGCAATAGAGGAAGGGTGTGGGAGGCATATATATAGAGACGGTAGATGGTGCGTGGAGAACTCTAACATGTGTGACCTTCCATATTATATAACGAGGCTTTTAAAACCAACCACTCTACAACCTTCATATGGATTATATTTTTCACATCTTCCTAAGGTTATATTTCTTCTTTAATTACTCACAGAGGCATGATCTTTTGAGGCACACCTACCAATTCACCTCATTTAAAATTGCATTATCCATACCATCGAGGGTGTGCAAGCGCAAGCGTCTGCCAAATAAGTTTATAGACTTTGTTTCTTCTCATCACCAAGGAAGAATTGCATCATTAGTGTGAGTTCCGTGGGTGCTCAATGTCCACTCTCTTTTACGGTGTCTTGCATGTAGAGAAGCTTAATAGTGGCAATGTCTTGGGGTTCCTAGACCTCATTGTGATCTTCAGATTAATACGCATACTAAGTTAAAGTCATTAAAAGCCCTTGATGTGATAATGCAACACGTTTTTAGTAGTTTGTATGCCTCGGATGGAAGAAGAAGCGATAGAGTGATTTGGAAATACTAAAAGAAAGAACTTACCTAGGAGCATAAAAATTTATGTTTGAGTTCTATAGAGGACATGATCTATAGACCTCTATGACATAATGTTAGAGTCCATCATCACATGTATAGAACTCTTAGGAAATTTATTCCCCATGGGTTAAGTCTAATGTCACCTAGGAATGTCTTGGTTTTTATTCTTAGTTGACTCGCCTTAAGTAATATTATGAGGTCAATCATGTGTGCTTATACATTTGGTTTGTACTGGAAACGTAAGAGCTGTATGAAGTTTCGTACCCCTAATTTCATTGCACAATACTCATGATAATAAAAATTTTGTCATTAGACACATGAATGTCAGAGGGAACTCATCACGTCACTGTAGTCTAAGAGCCCAAATCATGATATGGAAGTTCTCTCTCTTAGATGACACTCCTTGACTTGGAAGGAGAGATTTTTTGGATACTCTCAGAATCTATTAGTGTGTGTAGTGGTGCGAACACTCTAGGTGTGAACTCTCTCTTATTAAGAGATCATAAGATGAGGCCTGATGCCTATAAAAGAATTGTAAATGGTCAAAGTATTATCATACTACAATCATGCCTATTACCTCGGCTGAATTTGAAAGTGCATTCATGAAAGAATTTCATCCTAAGAATGAGATGGATCATAATTGGGAAGCATGGGACAATTGTAAGATGAGAAAAATCTCACATTGACTCAACATATCTCCAATCTCAAATTGAGAGGAATGTATGATTTTTAAAAGATTCATGGATTAGACTCGGGCTATAACCATCAAGTTAAGGAAAATGAGTTGAAAACTTTAGAAGAAGCAATTAAGTTTGCTCGACAACATTGTGGGAAAGAAAAAGCGTTCGTAGAATGCACAACAAACATCTAGTGTGTCCAAGGGTTCCAAGCATCAAGGTCAAAATAAAAGAAAGGGACCTAACCAAAAGAATCTAAGAAGTCTAAAGGACCACAAAATTTTTAGAAGCATGAAGATTTTGAAAGAGCTAAAAAAGAGAATTTATGTTCTCACTACATGGAAAAGGGTCTAAGTAAACTACAACATCCTAAGCTAAAAGAAAATGAGAAGAATCAGCGTGATCAAAGTAAAGAAAAGCAAGTGCGCACTATTCAAGTGCTCCCTCTTGAGACTCCTCATAAGTTTAAAGAGGTACAAGTTTATCATGCCGATTCTACTCATGTGTGTTGTGTCACATCATCAATGTGGGTGCTAACATTTGGACCACATGAGTTGGTTTGAATGTATGGTCACGTTAAAGGTCACAAGGTATGAGTTATGTTTGATGATAGTGCCATGCACAATTTCTTGAACTATACTTTAGTCAAGAAATTAAAGTCTTCAGAAAGCTCAAGTGACCATAAGTATGTGGTTTCTTTGATTAACGGCTATGATAAAGATGTTTGGGATACAATAGTTCATGGTGTTCCATTAGTCATTCAAGGTCATGAGATGCATTTGGATTTTCAAGTTATGCATATCACTCAAGCGGATGCTGTTCTTGGTCGTAATAAGTGGTTATATAACATTGGTCCATCTTTGTCTAGAAGTTATTTGCATAATTCTTCTGATGGTCATTCATTATATGACTATTTTCAAAAGGCGATTCTTGAATGGGATGAGACGAACAAGAACATAACAAGGGACGGAGGACAAGATGCTCATTCAAGCTCATCAAGCAGACACGCTCCATCGGGTCAATGTCAAGGACACACAACATATACTAATCTGGAAACATTAAGTTAAATTCGTGCTCCATCTGTTCATCTAAGTAGTAGACAACTAGTGATAGTGCAAAGAATTCCTCGAGTGCCGACACTAAAAGACATGGAAGCAATTCTCTATGCTCAACAACTAGGATATAAAAAAAGCTTCATCACAGGACCTGTAGCTAAGAGTTATATATTGCAATTAAAAGATTTTTATCGTCAGCCACCACCAGGGAGGAACTAGGTTCTTTTTTCATGAACCCTTCAAATATGTAGGAGGAAGCATGTAACATTTATGCTATATATGGTATGTAGTTTACGTAAAGACTAACTTGTGTTTTTTCTTTTCACAGAATTCAAGGCTTTAAGAAAAAATCAAGATATCTTCGATATGTGAATACCATATCAAAGATGATGAAATGCGACCACCGCATTTACCTATCAAAGTTGCAGAGATCTTCTACATTGAAGATGTGGCTTACATGGTTCAACCTTCATCAATCCAAGGGGCTGGGCTTGGATTATTTATACATTCAAATGTGCAAGCTGGAAGACCCTTGTTGCACTATGGAGGGTCAAAACATTCTCATGATAATTGGATAAAATTATGTGTAGAGAATCCTAGAGCACACAATTACTCGATCATTGAGGACCCTAGTGTGTGTCCTAAGGAGGAGAGAGTTTACATTGTCGGTGATGTTCAAGATAGAAATGTGGCTCGTTATATAAATAGCTGTAAGGATTACAAAGAAAGAGAGAATGTGTGTTATGTATTCTCACCATCATTACCTCCATGGTACAAGCATAGAGAAAGAAATGTACATTGATTATGGCTACATTTATGTAGAATCATGAAAAGATATCAGTGCTGGAGATGAACGTTTTGATGATTATGATTTCTAATGTAATCTCAATTATAATTTATAGTTTTTTTCAACACTACTACTTCTAAGAGGTTTTGAATGTAGAATTACTAAGTAATGATCCCTATAATCACATGGTAACCTATGTTGTATTGTAGTATTTTAAAATCTCTCCGATAGAAATATAGATTATTATTTGTTGAGCATGTTCTTCTTGCATTAGTGAAATATAGTCTAAATCAAAAGGGCAATTCTTCTCAAGTTTCACTGATATAGAATAAATTTACAAGTAATACAAGCTTCTTTCTAGTCGATTTTAATAAACATAGTCCAAATCTAGAACATTTTATTGATTTCATCTAGCCAATTTTAACAAATATAGTTAAAATCTTCGAAAGTGGGAATTGGGATTTTTTCAAATTCCCTAATGTGATGTTAACGGGATTTAGTCCATTTATGTTGATGTATGGTTTTCAACCACGAGCTCTAGTGGCCATTGGACTCGAGAAAGAAAAGATACAAAAGATTAAAGATTTTCTTCAAGTCCTCGAGAAGATGACAAAAATTGCAAAAGATAATTTTAAGAGAGCACAGGACGGTGCTAAACATTATGCAAACAAAGATTGTAGAAAAATCATCTTTGAGGAAGGTGATTTGTTTTCAAAGGTTCTTGCACTTTCCGAATCTTTGAAAACGGGGAGAAGTCCGAAGCTATCTCCAAGGTATTGTGGTCCATTTGCAATACTTAAAAAAGTAGGTACGTTGCTTTTATAAGTTAGCTTTATAATAAGAAAGCTCTAAAGTCCAGCCACTTTTTGACGTTAGTAGACTTAAAAAGAAGTTGGGTGATGACGATAATCTCGTCAGTCAAGAGATCCTAGTAAAGCTTATAGAACCCCCATCCTTACCACACGAACCAGAAAAAAGATCTTGGATTCCCAAGAAAAAAGAACTCGACACTTTATACGGCAGGAGTGTTTAGTCAAGTGGAAGGATATAAAAGAAGAAGGTTCTATGTGGGAAAAGGTAAGCACACTCAGAAAGAGGTTCTTGATTTTTTTTTTCGAGGACGAAAACTCCTCTTAAGGGCAGAGTAATGTCATGACAATGGAATTATTGGGAGCCTAGAGATCTCGACCGTCCAAACAAGACACGGGCGGTGTTTAGGGGAGCGAAAAATGATCGGTAGGACTCAAGACTTAGCCAGACACTAGTGAGAGTGGGCAGGTACATGTGAAGAGCATACTAGCTAATAAAAGAGTGGAGTCCATGTACAAAAGGGTCATATGTTTATTCTGTCTATGGTTGGGAGGTGAACAAAGAGCTCTCAGCACCCTTCTCATTTGGGTAGAAGATCGTGATTCCATGGTTGCCCTTAGAAGCCTTACTATTATATTATATAGAAATGATATACATAATATACATACATGTATGCACATAGATACATGTATGTGCATCTAAGAAAATTGATGATGAACATTATCAAAGGTTATCTAGAATAGAAAAAAAAAATCACTCTATGGTTCCAATTAAATATTCTAACACTATCAATAGTGTCAGAACTTAATTATGAATCTAGGCATTGTACATATGTTGTACAATGCCTAGATTGTTTGTCTTGAAGAAGCATGCTATCAATTTTTTAGATCCAATGTTTTTGTATGGCATTATCTTCTACATTATAAGAAGCTCCAAGAGGGCAAGAGGGTAGAACTCTCACACACACTCACTCTCACATAAGCACTATGAAAAGAATATGAGGATAGGGTAGAGAGCTAGAGCACAAGGAGGAAGAGCACACTCTCAATCAACACTCAAGGGAATGTCCCTTTCTCTCATTAGATAAATTCACTCATATACAAGGGAGTTATAAGTTTGGGCGTCCATACCCAATAACTCATTGGGCACCCACTTATTGTCTAACCTTGTCTAGGCTAGTCTAAGCACACATTGAGTGGATGCCGGCTCTTTCACTTGGCTTGGTCATCCCTTGACTACATAATTAACAAAAATTATGCGGGAAATGTAATGATTGAAACAAACTATTAATCTTGCTTAGGCACATAAGTGAGGGTGGACAAGGATATTTTAAGCGGTGCACATCCTTTAGTGACTCTGCGCTCTACTTGTGCATGCTCATGGATTGTTGTAGATTTCTTATCTGCAATGCACATGTGTGTTGTTGATGTATGTCCGTGGTCTATCTTAACCTTGAAATAACACACTCCTTCACTCCGGAGCGCACTCTGTTAGTTGATCGAGGTTGAGATTCAAGCATATGATATTGGAATGTAATTTTTGACACATAAATTGCAATCTAAATTTTAAAGTTATAGTATTTCAGTCAGTTTTTCGGCTTTCAAATGAAGTTGTAGATGAGGAGGTTATATCTATAAGGAGTCCCTCAACTTTAAATAAAGGTAAGTATGATAGCCTTTGCCTTCAAGCATCTGCTTACTTTACCATGTTGTTCATACCAAGTTGCCTAGAGATACACTTCGAGCACCTCTATTTTTTGACTATCGTAGATATTAGACATAGGTGGTTCTCAAGGGAGTGTATTATGGCACTCTTCTGTAGTCAAGATGAGCGGATGACAGAGAACATCTATGACATGATCTCTATAGACCTCTATGACATGATCTTAGAGTCCATCAAAACATGAATAGAACTTGTAGAAAATTTGTTCCCCATTGGTTGAGTGTAATGTCCCTAGGAGTGTCTTTGTTTTTATTCTTAGTTGACTCGCCTTAGGTAATATTATGAGGTCTAGCATGTTTGGTTATACATTTGGTTTGTAGTGGAAACGTAAGAACTGTATGAAGTTTCGTACCCCCAATTTCATTGTAGAATACTCATGATAATAAACATTTTTCATGAGATGCGCATGAATGTCAGAGGGCCCTAGTCACATCACTTGAGCACCCAAACCATCATATTGAAGTTATCTCTCTTAGATGACACTCCTTGACTTCAAAAGGGTTTTTTTTTGTGGATATTCTCATAGTCTAGTAGTGTGTCTAGTTGTGCGAACACTCTAGGTGTGAACTTCCTCTTATTAAGAGAACATGGGATGAGGCTTTATGCCTATAACAGAATTGTAAATGGTGGAAGTATTATCATAGTACAATCATTCTTGTTTGGTGCAACTCCTCTCTTGTGTGTGTTACCTCTCTTTCTTTCTTCCACGTTCTCCTATCCTTGCCTATCTTGGCACCATGTGTACTTTCACTTTGTTCTAGCTCACTAACTCAACAAATCATCAATATATGGAATATTTTCTCTTTATAGTTTGCCTATTAAGTCATCTTTAATCAACAAAAAGATAGAGAGAGATGGTATGTACTATCTTTCTTCTTTCAAAAGAGGACATGATCTATAGACCTCTATGACATAATGTTAGAGTCCATCATCACATGTATAGAACTCTTAGGAAATTTATTCCCCATTGGTTAAGTGTAATGTCACTAGGAATGTCTTAGTTTTTTATTCTTAGTTGACTCGCCTTAAGTAATATTATGAGGTCTGGCACGTTTGCTTATACATTTGGTTTGTAGTGAAAACGTAAGAACTGTATGAAGTTTCGTACCCCCGATTTCATTGCACAATACTCATGATAATAAACATTTTTCATTAGACACATGAATGTCGGAGGGCACTCGTCACATCACTAAGAGCCCAAATCATGATATGGAAGTTCTCCCTCTTAGATGACACTCCTTGACTTCGAAGGGGAGTTTTTTTTTTTGGGATATTCTCAGAATCTAGTAGTGTGTCTAGCGGTGCTAACACTCTAGGTGTGGAGTCCCTCTTATTAAGAGATCATAAGATAAGGCTATAAAAGAATTGTAAATGGTGAAAGTATTATCATAGTACAGTCATTCTTGTTTGGTGCAACTCCTCTCTTGTGTGTGCTCTCTCTCTCTCTCCCCCAATGAAAAAAGATTCATGAAGGAAGTTACAATTCACACCCGTGTGGCCCCCAAGCACTATTAGTTTCGCAATGCCGGGCTTATAATTGGAAGGCCGCAGTACTTCCAAGGTTCAAATTCGCATCAGTCCGACGTGGAGGAGGATACAAGACACCAATGAATGTGAAGGTGTCCATTCGGAACAACAAAAGCTCACAAGGTTCTCGGCGAATGTCGGTTTGACATGGGCGGCACTTGGAGACTACGTCAATCGATGGGACGTCCTCCCTTCCGGCACCTCAGGACTCGTTGGCCGGGAACGACTGGGTCGAAGCGGCACGATGCACATGGACTCTTTCTTGAGCGATATGACTGGTTCCTTCTTGGGGCGGATATTAGGACTCGTTCCTTCGAGTGGATGTCATGCAGAGCATAAATACCAGCTTATGGGGAGAGGCCTATACTCATCATCTCAGCCGCGCTCAAATCTTTCCAAGCTCCTCATCGCATCGCATTCCCCACAACAATATTCCTCAAACCATGGCAGCAGCAGCAGCAGCAGCCAGCAGCTTGCTTCTTCTGGGCGCAGTGATGCTGTTGGCCTCCTCTACGCTCATACTAGAAGTGAGGGCCGCGGATGCAGACCCTCTGCAGGACTTCTGTGTGGCCGATAACACCAGCATGATCACCCTCAACGGGTTCGCCTGCAAGCCAACCGACGAGGTGCAGGACGCGGACTTCAAGTTCACGATGCTTGAGCATCCCGGCCAACCTATGAAAGGGCTGGGCGTGTCCGTCAACCTGGCCAGTGCGGCCAATTTCTTTGCCCTCAACACGCAGGGCCTGTCCATCGCCCGCATCGACTTTGACCCCAAGGGATTAAACCCGCCCCACGTGCATCCCCGTGCCACCGAGGTGCTCTTCCTGGCCGAGGGCACGCTCAAGGTGGGCTTCGTCACCGCCACGCCCAACAATACCCTCTTCGAGCAGACCCTCTCCCCCGGCGATCTCTTTGTCTTCCCTCGCGGCCTCGTGCACTTCCAGCTCAACCCCGACAAGCACCACTCCGCCCTCGCCATCTCCGCCCTCAATAGCCAGAACCCGGGCACCTCGCAGCTCGCCGCCGCTCTCTTCGACGCATACCCACCCCTGCCCGAGGAGGTGCTAGAGACAGCCTTCGGCATTGACAAGGGTGAGGTGGAAAGCCTCATGGCCAGCGTCCGCAAAACCCTCTCTTAGTTTTATTAGACTGCCTCTCTCCTCATCGTGTACAAACTACAAGTGGCATATGAATTCCTTTTGAATAAAGACATTGTTTTTTAAACTTCAATCTTTCCGATTGTGTAACCAGGTTTGAAATGAAGCCTATCCCATTTTCAGAGTATGATCTAACTTGCCAATTGAGATTATTATCTTCCTAACCTAATGTGTAAAGCGTAGACTTTACCCCGTGCATGCACACTCTCGTCATCGCGTGAACAAACTACAAGTGGCGCGAATTCTTCATAAGTGGCATGAATTCCTTTTGAATAATGACATTGCTATTTTGCCCTTTGTGTAACTAGGTTTTGAAAGAAGCCAATACCTAATGCTTAGAACTTTGTGCTTTAGTTGCACATCACCTCGACCTTTGAGGCTTTCTCTATACATATCCCCCCTCAGTGCATGCCCTCATCAAACACCTTCTCTATGGGTACTCTCTTGTGAGGCATTCTCTTCGGTTGGTACTCTCACTAAAATCCATGTGACAGAATCCTCCCATCCACGTATCATGAGTAAAATCCATCAAGAGAGAGAGAGAGAGAGAGAGAGAGAGATGGTATGGCTAGTTGTCCAAAGCTGCAACAACTTTGCAATAGAGGAAGGGTGTGGGAGGCATATATATAGAGACGGTAGATGGTGCGTGGAGAACTCTAACATGTGTGACCTTCCATATTATATAACGAGGCTTTTAAAACCAACCACTCTACAACCTTCATATGGATTATATTTTTCACATCTTCCTAAGGTTATATTTCTTCTTTAATTACTCACAGAGGCATGATCTTTTGAGGCACACCTACCAATTCACCTCATTTAAAATTGCATTATCCATACCATCGAGGGTGTGCAAGCGCAAGCGTCTGCCAAATAAGTTTATAGACTTTGTTTCTTCTCATCACCAAGGAAGAATTGCATGATTAGTGTGAGTTCCATGGGTGCTCAATGTCCACTCTCTTTTACGGTGTCTTGCATGTAGAGAAGCTTAATAGTGGCAATGTCTTGGGGTTCCTAGACCTCATTGTGATCTTCAGATTAATACGCATACTAAGTTAAAGTCATTAAAAGCCCTTGATGTGATAATGCAACACGTTTTTAGTAGTTTGTATGCCTCGGATGATGGAAGGAGAAGTGATAGAGTGATTTGGAAATACTAAAAGAAAGAAGTTACCTAGGAGCATAAAAATTTATGTTTGAGTTCTATAGAGGACATGATCAATAGACCTCTATGACATAATGTTAGAGTCCATCATCACATGTATAGAACTCTTAGGAAATTTATTCCCCATTGGTTAAGTCTAATGTCACTAGGAATGTCTTAGTTTTTATTCTTAGTTGATTCGCCTTAAGTAATATTATGAGGTCAAGCATGTGCGCTTATACATTTGGTTTGTACTGGAAACGTAAGAGCTGTATGAAGTTTCGTACCCCTAATTTCATTGCACAATACTCATGATAATAAACATTTTTCATTAGACACATGAATGTCAGAGGGAACTCATCACGTCACTGTAGTCTAAGAGCCCAAATCATGATATGGAAGTTCTCTCTCTTAGATGACACTCCTTGACTTGGAAGGAGAGATTTTTTGGATACTCTCAGAATCTATTAGTGTGTGTAGTGGTGCGAACACTCTAGATGTGAACTCTCTCTTATTAAGAGATCATAAGATGAGGCCTGATGCCTATAAAAGAATTGTAAATGGTCAAAGTATTATCATACTACAATCATGCGTATTACCTCGGCTGAATTTGAAAGTGCATTCATGAAAGAATTTCATCCTAAGAATGAGATGGATCATAATTGGGAAGCATGGGACAATTGTAAGATGAGAAAAATCTCACATTGACTCAACATATCTCCAATTATACATTCTCAAATTGAGAGGAATGTATGATTTTTAAAAGATTCATGGATAAGACTCGGACTATAACCATCAAGTTAAGCAAAATGAGTTGAAAACTTTAGAAGAAGCAATAAAGTTTGCTCGACAACATTGTGGGAAAGAAAAAACGTTCGTAGAATGCACAACAAACATCTAGTGTGTCCAAGGGTTCCCAGCATCAAGGTCAAAATAAAAGAAAGGGACCTAACCAAAAGAATCTAAGAAGTCTAAAGGACCACAAAATTTTTAGAAGCATGAAGATTTTGAAAGAGCTAAAAAAGAGAACTTATGTTTTCACTACATGGAAAAGGGTCTAAGTAAACTACAACATCCTAAGCTAAAAGAAAATGAGAAGAATCAGCGTGATCAAAGTAAAGAAAAGCAAGTGCGCACTATTCAAGTGCTCCCTCTTGAGACTCCTCATAAGTTTAAAGAGGTACAAGTTTATCATGCCGATTCTACTCATGTGTGTTGTGTCACATCATCAATGTGGGTGCTAACATTTGGACCACATGAGTTGGTTTGAATGTATAGTCACGTTAAAGGTCACAAGGTATGAGTTATGTTTGATGATAGTGCCATGCACAATTTCTTGAACTATACTTTAGTCAAGAAATTAAAGTTTTCAGAAAGCTCAAGTGACCATAAGTATGTGGTTTCTTTGATTAACGGCTATGATAAAGATGTTTGGGATACAATAGTCAATGATGTTCCATTAGTCATTCAAGGTCATGAGATGCATTTGGATTTTCAAGTTATGCATATCACTCGAGCGGATGCTGTTCTTGGTCGTAAGTGGTTATATAACATTGGTCCATCTTTGTCTAGAAGTTATTTGCATAATTCTTCTGATGGTCATTCATTATATGACTATTTTCAAAAGGCGATTCTTGAATGGGATGAGACGAACAAGAACATAACAAGGGAAGGAGGACAAGATGCTCATTCAAGGTCATCAAGCAGACACACTCCATCGGGTCAATGTCAAGGACACACAACATATACTAATCTGGAAACATTAAGTTAAATTCGTGCTCCATCTGTTCATCTAAGTAGTAGACAACTAGTGATAGTGCAAAGAATTCCTCGAGTGCCGACACTAAAAGACATGGAAGCAATTCTCTATGCTCAACAACTAGGATATAAAAAAAGCTTCATCTCACAGGACCTGCAGCTAAGAGTTATATATTGCAATTAAAAGATTTTTATCGTCAGCCACCACCAGGGAGGAACTAGGTTCTTTTTTCATGAACCCTTCAAATATGTAGGAGGAAGCATGTAACATTTATGCTATATATGGTATGTAGTTTACGTAAAGACTAACTTGTGTTTTTTATTTTCACAGAATTCAAGGCTTTAAGAAAAAATCAAGATATCTTCGATATGTGAATACCATATCAAAGATGATGAAATGCGACCACCGCATTTACCTATCAAAGTTGCAGAGATCTTCTACATTGAAGATGTGGCTTACATGGTTCAACCTTCATCAATCCAAGGGGCTGGGCTTGGATTATTTATACATTCAAATGTGCAAGCTGGAAGACCCTTGTTGCACTATGGAGGGTCAAAACATTCTCATGATAATTGGATAAAATTATGTGTAGAGAATCCTAGAGCACACAATTACTCGATCATTGAGGACCCTAGTGTGTGTCCTAAGGAGGAGAGAGTTTACATTGTCGGTGATGTTCAAGATAGAAATGTGGCTCGTTATATAAATAGTTGTAAGGATTACAAAGAAAGAGAGAATGTGTGTTATGTATTCTCACCATCATTACCTCCATGGTACAAGCATAGAGAAAGAAATGTACATTGATTATGGCTACATTTATGTAGAATCATGAAAAGAGATCAGTGCTGGAGATGAACTTTTTGATGATTATGATTTCTAACGTAATCTCAATTATAATTTATAGATTTTTTCAACACTACTACTTCTAAGAGGTTTTGAATGTAGAATTACTAAGTAATGATCCCTATAATCACATGGTAACCTATGTTGTATTGTAGTATTTTAAAATCTCTCCGATAGAAATATAGATTATTATTTGTTGAGCATGTTCTTCTTGCATTAGTGAAATATAGTCTAAATCAAAAGGGCAATTCTTCTCAAGTTTCACTGATATAGAATACATTTACAAGTAATACAAGCTTCTTTCTAGTCGATTTTAATAAACATAGTCCAAATCTAGAACATTTTATTGATTTCATCTAGCCAATTTTAACAAATATAGTTCAAATCTTCGAAAGTGGGAATTGGGATTTTTTCAAATTCCCTTATGTGATGTTAACGGGATTTAGTCCATTTATGTTGATGTATGGTTTTCAACCACGAGCTCTAGTAGCCATTGGACTCGAGAAAGAAAAGATACAAAAGATTAAAGATTTTCTTCAAGTCCTCGAGAAGATGACAAAAATTGCAAAAGATAATTTTAAGAGAGCACAGGACGGTGCTAAACATTATGCAAACAAAGATCGTAGAAAAATCATCTTTGAGGAAGGTGATTTGTTTTCAAAGGTTCTTGCACTTTCCGAATCTTTGAAAACGGGGAGAAGTCCGAAGCTATCTCCAAGGTATTGTGGTCCATTTGCAATACTTAAAAAAGTAGGTACGCTGCTTTTATAAGTTAGCTTTATAATAAGAAAGCTCTAAAGTCCAGCCACTTTTTGACGTCAGTAGACTTAAAAAGAAGTTGGGTGATGACGATAATCTCGTCAGTCAAGAGATCCTAGTAAAGCTTATAAAACCCCCATCCTTACCACACGAACCAGAAAAAAGATCTTGGATTTCCAAGAAAAAAGAACTCGACACTTTATACCGCAGGAGTGTTTAGTCAAGTGGAAGGATATAAAAGAAGAAGGTTCTATGTGGGAAAAGGTAAGCACACTCAGAAAGAGGTTCTCGAATTTTTTTTTCGAGGACGAAAACTCCTCTTAAGGGCGGAGTAATGTCATGACAATGGAATTATTGGGAGCCTAGAGACCTCGACCGTCCAAACAAGACACAGGCGGTGTTTAGGGGAGCGAAAAATGATCGGTAGGACTCAAGACTTAGCCGGACACTAGTGAGAGTGGGCAGGTACATGTGAAGAGCATACTAGCTAATAAAAGAGTGGAGTCCATGTACAAAAGGGTCATATGTTTATTTTGTCTATGGTTGGGAGGTGAACAAAGAGCTCTCAGCACCCTTCTCATTTGGGTAGAAGATCGTGATTCCATGGTTGCCCTTAGAAGCCTTACTATTATATTATATAGAAATGATATACATAATATACATACATGTATGCACATAGATACATGTATGTGCATCTAAGAAAATTGATGATGAACATTATCAAAGGTTATCTAGAATAGAAAAAAAAAATCACTCTATGGTTCCAATTAAATGTTCTAACACTATCAATAGTGTCAGAACTTAATTATGAATCTAGGCATTGTACATATGTTGTACAATGCCTAGATTGTTTGTCTTGAAGAAGCATGCTATCAAATTTTTAGATCCAATGTTTTTGTATGGCATTATCTTCTACATTATAAGAAGCTCCAAGAGGGCAAGAGGGTAGAACTCTCACACACACTCACTCTCACATAAGCACTATGAAAAGAATATGAGGATAGGGTAGAGAGCTAGAGCACAAGGAGGAAGAGCACACTCTCAATCAACACTCAAGGGAATGTCCCTTTCTCTCATTAGATAAATTCACTCATATACAAGGGAGTTATAAGTTTGGGCGTCCATACCCAATAACTCATTGGGCACCCACTTATTGTCTAACCTTGTCTAGGCTAGTCTAAGCACACATTGAGTGGACCTTTTGATTTAGACTATATTTCACTAATGCAAGCAGAACATGCTCAACAAATAATAATCTATATTTCTATCGGAGAGATTTTAAAATACTACAATACAACATAGGTTACCATGTGATTATAGGGATCATTACTTAGTAATTCTACATTGAAAACCTCTTAGAAGTAGTAGTGTTGAAAAAAACTATAAATTATAATTGAGATTACATTAGAAATCATAATCATCAAAAAGTTCATCTCCAGCGGGCGGCGGTGATATCTTCTAATGCTTCTACATAAATGTAGCCATAATCAATGTACATTTCTTTTTCTATGCTTGTACCATGGAGGTAATGATGGTGAGAATACATAACACACATTCTCTCTTTCTTTGTAATCCTTATAGCTATTTATATAACGAGCCACATTTCTATCTTGAACATCACCGACAATGTAAACTCTCTCCTCCTTAGGACACACACTAGGGTCCTCAATGATCGAGTAATTGTGTGCTCTAGAATTCTCTACACATAATTTTATCCAATTATCATGAGAATGTTTTGACCCTCCATAGTGCAACAAGGGCCTTCCAGCTTGCACATTTGAATGTATAAATAATCCAAGCCCAGCCCCTTGGATTGATGAAGGTTGAACCATGTAAGCCACATCTTCAATGTAGAAGATCTCTGCAACTTTGATAGGTAAATGCGGTGGTCGCATTTCATCATCTTTGATATGGCATTCACATATTGAAGATATCTTGATTTTTTCTTAAAGCCTTGAATTCTGTGAAAAGAAAAAACACAAGTTAGTCTTTACGTAAACTACATACCATATATAGCATAAATGTTACATGCTTCCTCCTACATATTTGAAGGGTTCATGAAAAAAGAACCTAGTTCCTCCCTGGTGGTGGCTGACGATAAAAATCTTTTAATTGCAATATATAACTCTTAGCTGCAGGTCCTGTGATGATGAAGCTTTTTTTTTATCCTAGTTGTTGAGCATAGAGAATTGCTTCCATGTCTTTTAGTGTCGGCACTCGAGGAATTCTTTGCACTATCACTAGTTGTCTACTACTTAGATGAACAGATGGAGCACGAATTCAACTTAATGTTTCCAGATTAGTATATGTTGTGTGTCCTTGACATTGACCCGATGGAGTGTGTCTGCTTGATGAGCTTGAATGAGCATCTTGTCCTCCTTCCCTTGTTATGTTCTTGTTCGTCTCATCCCATTCAAGAATCGCCTTTTGAAAATAGTCATATAATGAATGACCATCAGAAGAATTATGCAAATAACTTCTAGACAAAGATGGACCAATGTTATATAACCACTTACGACCAAGAATAGCATCAGCTCGAGTGATATGCATAACTTGAAAATCCAAATGCATCTCATGACCTTGAATGACTAATGGAACACCATGAACTATTGTATCCCAAACATCTTTATCATAGCCGTTAATCAAAGAAACCACATACTTATGGTCACTTGAGCTTTCTGAAAACTTTAATTTCTTGACTAAAGTATAGTTCAAGAAATTGTGCATGGCACTATCATCAAACATAACTCATACCTTGTGACCTTTAACGTGACCATACATTCGAACCAACTCATGTGGTCCAAATGTTAGCACCCACATTGATGATGTGACACAACACACATGAGTAGAATCGGCATGATAAACTTGTACCTCTTTAAACTTATGAGGAGTCTCAAGAGGGAGCACTTGAATAGTGCGCACTTGCTTTTCTTTACTTTGATCACGCTGATTCTTCTCATTTTCTTTTAGCTTAGGATGTTGTAGTTTACTTAGACCCTTTTCCATGTAGTGAAAACATAAATTCTCTTTTTTAGCTCTTTCAAAATCTTCATGCTTCTAAAAATTTTGTGGTCCTTTAGACTTCTTAGATTCTTTTGGTTAGGTCCCTTTCTTTTATTTTGACCTTGATGCTTGGAACCCTTGGACACACTAGATGTTTATTCTGCATTCTACGAACGTTTTTTCTTTCCCACAATGTTGTCGAGCAAACTTAATTGCTTCTTCTAAAGTTTTCAACTCATTTTGTTTAACTTAATGGTTATAGTCCGAGTCTAATCCATGAATCTTTTAAAAATCATACATTCCTCTCAATTTAAGATTGGAGATATGTTGAGTCAATGTGCGATTTTTCTCATCTTACAATTGTCCCATGCTTCCCAATTATGATCCATCTCATTCTTAGGATGAAATTCTTTCATGAATGCACTTTCAAATTCAGTCGAGGTAATAGGCATGATTGTAGTATGATAATACTTTGACCATTTACAATTCTTTTATAGGCATCAAGCCTCATCTTATGATCTCTTAATAAGAGAGAGTTCAACCTAGAGTGTTCGCACCACTACACACACTAATAGATTCTGAGAGTATCCAACAAATCTCTCCTTCCAAGTTCCTTGGTCTGCAAGATAGTGGGTAGTCGTCCGATGCGGAGAGAGCTTCGCGACCTTCTGCAAGGCAGCCTTGTTGGCGTGCCCGCCAAGATCGTCAGCGTAGATTTTTTGGGACGTGGCTACTATTAGGTGGATTTCGAGTCCCCCCAGGCAGCTCAGATGGTGCTGGCTCGGAGCCCCATTGCCCTCCACTCATCCCGGGCGTTCCTGGCGCGATGGACTCATGGTTTCGACCCCGCTTCTGACCCGCTAGCAGGCGCGACAGGTTTCCCCGTCACTATCTGCTTTCCTGTACTCCGTAGGGAGTACTTGCCCCTCTTTTCATCCATTGGCAAGGCGTTCGGGCAGGTGGTGGAGACGCCTCAGACAACGGCTTCGATTCTCGAGTCCAATGGTGACTAGAGCTCGTGGTTGAAAACCATACATCAACATAAATGGACTAAATCCCGTTAACATCACATTAGGGAATTTGAAGAAATCCCGATTCCCACTTTCGAAGATTTGGACTATATTTGTTAAAATTGGCTAGATGAAATCAATAAAATGTTCTAGATTTGGACTATGTTTATTAAAATCGACTAGAAAGAAGCTTGTATTACTTGTAAATTTATTCTATATCAGTGAAACTTGAGAAGAATTGCCCTTTTGATTTAGACTATATTTCACTAATGCAAGAAGAACATGCTCAACAAATAATAATCTATATTTCTATTGGAGAGATTTTAAAATACTACAATACAACATACGTTACCATGTGATTATAGGGATCATTACTTAGTAATTCTACATTCAAAACCTCTTAGAAGTAGTAGTGTTGAAAAAAAACTATAAATTATAATTGAGATTACATTAGAAATCATAACCATCAAAAAGTTCATCTCCAGCGGCGGTGATATCTTCTAATGCTTCTACATAAATGTAGCCATAATCAATGTACATTTCTTTCTCTATGCTTGTACCATGGAGGTAATGATGGTGAGAATACATAACACACATTATCTCTTTCTTTGTAATCCTTATAGCTATTTATATAACGAGCCACATTTCTATCTTGAACATCACCGACAATGTAAACTCTCTCCTCCTTAGGACACACACTAGGGTCCTCAATGATCGAGTAATTGTGTGCTCTAGGATTCTCTACACATAATTTTATCCAATTATCATGAGAATGTTTTGACCCTCCATAGTGCAACAAGGGCCTTACAGCTTGCACATTTGAATGTATAAATCATCCAAGCCCAGCCCCTTGGATTGATGAAGGTTGAACCATGTAAGCCACATCTTCAATGTAGAAGATCTCTGCAACTTTGATAGGTAAATGCGGTGGTCGCATTTCATCATCTTTGATATGGTATTCACATATCGAAGATATCTTGATTTTTTCTTAAAGCCTTGAATTCTGTGAAAAGAAAAAACACAAGTTAGTCTTTACGTAAACTAGATACCATATATAGCATAAATGTTACATGCTTCCTCCTACACATTTGAAGGGTTCATGAAAAAAGAAAAAACACAAGTTAGTCTTTACGTAAACTACATACCATATATAGCATAAATGTTACATGCTTCCTCCTACACATTTGAAGGGTTCATGAAAAAAGAACCTAGTTTCTCCCTGGTGGTGGCTTACATTGATAAAAATCTTTTAATTGCAATATATAACTCTTAGCTGCAGGTCCTGTGATGAAGCTTTTTTTATATCCTAGTTGTTGAGCATAGAGCATTGCTTCCATGTCTTTTAGTGTCGGCACTCGAGGAATTCTTGCAATATCACTAGTTGTCTACTACTTAGATGAACAGATGGAGCACGGATTTAACTTGTTGTTTCCACATTAGTATATGTTGTGTGTCTTTGACATTGACCCGATGGAGTGTGTCTGCTTGATGAGCTTGAATGAGCATCTTGTCCTCCTTCCCTTGTTATGTTCTTGTTCGTCTCATCCCATTCAAGAATCGCCTTTTGAAAATAGTCATATAATGAATGACCATCAGAAGAATTATGCAAATAACTTCTAGACAAAGATGGACCAATGTTATATAACCACTTACGACCAAGAATAGCATCCGCTCGAGTGATATGCATAACTTGAAAATCCAAATGCATCTCATGACCTTGAACGACTAATGGAACATCATGAACTATTGTATCCCAAACATCTTTATCATAGCCGTTAATCAAAAAAACCACATACTTATGGTCACTTGAGCTTTTTGAAAACTTTAATTTCTTGACTAAAGTTTAGTTCAAGAAATTGTGCATGGCACTATCATCAATCATAACTCATACCTTGTGACCTTTAACGTGACCATACATTCAAAGCAACTCATGTGGTCCAAATGTTGGCACCCACATTGATGATGTGACACAACACACATGAGTAGAATCGGCATGATAAACTTGTACCTCTTTAAACTTATGAGGAGTCTCAAGAGGGAGCACTTGAATAGTGCGCACTTGCTTTTCTTTACTTTGATCACGCTGATTCTTCTCATTTTCTTTTAGCTTAGGATGTTGTAGTTTACTTAGACCCTTTTCCATGTAGTGAAAACATAAATTCTCTTTTTTAGCTCTTTCAAAATCTTCATGCTTCTAAAAATTCTGTGGTCCTTTAGACTTCTTAGATTCTTTTGGTTAGGTCCCTTTCTTTTATTTTGACCTTGATGCTTGGAACCCTTGGACACACTAGATGTTTGTTGTGCATTCTACGAAAGCTTTTTCTTTCCCACAATGTTGTCGAGCAAACTTAATTACTTCTTCTAAAGTTTTCAACTCATTTTGCTTAACTTGATGGTTATAGTCCGAGTCTACTCCATGAATCTTTTAAAAATCATACATTCCTCTCAATTTGAGAATGATTTCTCTATAATTGGAGATATGTTGAGTCAATGTGAGATTTTTCTCATCTTACAATTGTCCCATGCTTCCCAATTATGATCCATCTCATTCTTAGGATGAAATTCTTTCATGAATGCACTTTCAAATTCAGCCGAGGTAATAGGCATGATTGTAGTATGATAATACTTTGACCATTTACAATTCTTTTATAGGCATCAAGCCTCATCTTATGATCTCTTAATAAGAGAGAGTTCACACCTAGAGTGTTCGCACCACTACACACACTAATAGATTCTGAGAGTATCCAAAAAAACTCTCCTTCCAAGTCAAGGAGTGTCATCTAAGAGAGAGAACTTCCATATCATGATTTGGGCTCTTAGACTACAGTGACGTGACGAGTTCCCTCTGACATTCATGTGTCTAATGAAAAATGTTTATTATCATGAGTATTGTGCAATGAAATTAGGGGTACGAAACTTCATACAGCTCTTACGTTTCCAAGACAAACCAAATGTATAAGCACACATGCTTGACCTCATAATATTACTTAAGGCGAGTCAACTAAGAATAAAAACTAAGACATTCCTCGAAGTGTATCTCTAGGCAACTTGGTATGAATGACAAGGTAAAGTAAGCATATGCTCGAAGGAAAAGGCTATCATACTTACCTCTATTTAAAGTTGAGGGACTTCTGATAGATATACCCTCCTCATCTACAACTTCATTTGAAAGCCGAAAAACTGACTGAAATACTATTACTTTAAAATTTAGATTGCAATTTATGTGTCAAAAATTACATTCCAATATCATATGCTTGAATCTCAACCTCGATCAACTAACAAAGCGCGCTCCGGAGTGAAGCAGTGTGTTATTTCAAGGTTAAGATAGACCATGGACATACATCAACAACACACATGTGCATTGGAGATAAGAAATCTACAACAATCCATGAGCATGCACAAGTAGAGCGCAGAGTCACTAAAGGATGTGCACAGATAATGGGTGCACCGCTTAAAATATCCTTTTCCACCCTCACTTACATTTCCCGCATAATTTTTGTTAATTATGTAGTCAAGGGATGACCAAGAAAAGTGAAAGAGCCGGCATCCACTCAATGTGTGCTTAGACTAGCCTAGACAAGGTTAGACAATAAGTGGGTGCCCAATGAGTTATTGGGTATGGACACCCAAACTTATAACTCCCTTGTATATGAGTGAATTTATCTAATGAGAGAAAGGGACATTCCCTTGAGTGTTGATTGAGAGTGTGCTCTTGCTCCTTGTGCTCTAGCTCTCTACCCTATCCTCATATTCTTTTCATAGTGCTTATGTGAGAGTGAGTGTGTGTGAGAGTTCTACCCTCTTGCCCTCTTGGAGCTTCTTATAATGTAGAAGATAATGCCATGAAAAACATTGGATCTAAAAAATTGATAGCATGCTTCTTCAAGACAAACAATCTAGGCATTGTACAACATATGTACAATGCCTAGATTCATAATTAAGTTCTGACACTATTGATAGTGTTAGAACATTTAATTGGAACCATAGAGTGATTCCTTTTTTTTTCTATTCTAGATAACCTTTGATAATGTTCATCATCAATGCACATACATGTATCTATGTGCATACATGTATGTATATTATGTATATCATTTCTATATAATATAATAGTAAGGCTTCTAAGGGCAACCATGGAATCAAGATCTTCTACCCAAATGAGAAGGGTGCTGAGAGCTGTTTGTTCACCTCCCAACCATAGACAAAATAAACATATGACCCTTTTGTACATGGACTCCACTCTTTTATTAGCTAGTATGCTCTTCACATGTACCTGCCCACTGAAGATGTATAAATAATCCAAGCCCAGCCCCTTGGATTGATGAAGGTTATATGTGATACATGTATGTGCATCTAAGAAAATTGATGATGAACATTATCAAAGGTTATCTAGAATAGAAAAAAAAAATCACTCTATGGTTCCAATTAAATGTTCTAACACTATCAATAGTGTCAGAACTTAATTATGAATCTAGGCATTGTACATATGTTGTACAATGCCTAGATTGTTTGTCTTGAAGAAGCATGCTATCAAATTTTTAGATCCAATGTTTTTGTATGGCATTATCTTCTACATTATAAGAAGCTCCAAGAGGGCAAGAGGGTAGAACTCTCACACACACTCACTCTCACATAAGCACTATGAAAAGAATATGAGGATAGGGTAGAGAGCTAGAGCACAAGGAGGAAGAGCACACTCTCAATCAACACTCAAGGGAATGTCCCTTTCTCTCATTAGATAAATTCACTCATATACAAGGGAGTTATAAGTTTGGGCGTCCATACCCAATAACTCATTGGGCACCCACTTATTGTCTAACCTTGTCTAGGCTAGTCTAAGCACACATTGAGTGGACCTTTTGATTTAGACTATATTTCACTAATGCAAGCAGAACATGCTCAACAAATAATAATCTATATTTCTATCGGAGAGATTTTAAAATACTACAATACAACATAGGTTACCATGTGATTATAGGGATCATTACTTAGTAATTCTACATTGAAAACCTCTTAGAAGTAGTAGTGTTGAAAAAAACTATAAATTATAATTGAGATTACATTAGAAATCATAATCATCAAAAAGTTCATCTCCAGCGGGCGGCGGTGATATCTTCTAATGCTTCTACATAAATGTAGCCATAATCAATGTACATTTCTTTTTCTATGCTTGTACCATGGAGGTAATGATGGTGAGAATACATAACACACATTCTCTCTTTCTTTGTAATCCTTATAGCTATTTATATAACGAGCCACATTTCTATCTTGAACATCACCGACAATGTAAACTCTCTCCTCCTTAGGACACACACTAGGGTCCTCAATGATCGAGTAATTGTGTGCTCTAGGATTCTCTACACATAATTTTATCCAATTATCATGAGAATGTTTTGACCCTCCATAGTGCAACAAGGGCCTTCCAGCTTGCACATTTGAATGTATAAATAATCCAAGCCCAGCCCCTTGGATTGATGAAGGTTGAACCATGTAAGCCACATCTTCAATGTAGAAGATCTCTGCAACTTTGATAGGTAAATGCGGTGGTCGCATTTCATCATCTTTGATATGGCATTCACATATCGAAGATATCTTGATTTTTTCTTAAAGCCTTGAATTCTGTGAAAAGAAAAAACACAAGTTAGTCTTTACGTAAACTACATACCATATATAGCATAAATGTTACATGCTTCCTCCTACATATTTGAAGGGTTCATGAAAAAAGAACCTAGTTCCTCCCTGGTGGTGGCTGACGATAAAAATCTTTTAATTGCAATATATAACTCTTAGCTGCAGGTCCTGTGATGATGAAGCTTTTTTTTTATCCTAGTTGTTGAGCATAGAGAATTGCTTCCATGTCTTTTAGTGTCGGCACTCGAGGAATTCTTTGCACTATCACTAGTTGTCTACTACTTAGATGAACAGATGGAGCACGAATTCAACTTAATGTTTCCAGATTAGTATATGTTGTGTGTCCTTGACATTGACCCGATGGAGTGTGTCTGCTTGATGAGCTTGAATGAGCATCTTGTCCTCCTTCCCTTGTTATGTTCTTGTTCGTCTCATCCCATTCAAGAATCGCCTTTTGAAAATAGTCATATAATGAATGACCATCAGAAGAATTATGCAAATAACTTCTAGACAAAGATGGACCAATGTTATATAACCACTTACGACCAAGAATAGCATCAGCTCGAGTGATATGCATAACTTGAAAATCCAAATGCATCTCACGACCTTGAATGACTAATGGAACACCATGAACTATTGTATCCCAAACATCTTTATCATAGTCGTTAATCAAAGAAACCACATACTTATGGTCACTTGAGCTTTCTGAAAACTTTAATTTCTTGACTAAAGTATAGTTCAAGAAATTGTGCATGGCACTATCATCAAACATAACTCATACCTTGTGACCTTTAACGTGACCATACATTCAAACCAACTCATGTGGTCCAAATGTTAGCACCCACATTGATGATGTGACACAACACACATGAGTAGAATCGGCATGATAAACTTGTACCTCTTTAAACTTATGAGGAGTCTCAAGAGGGAGCACTTGAATAGTGCGCACTTGCTTTTCTTTACTTTGATCACGCTGATTCTTCTCATTTTCTTTTAGCTTAGGATGTTGTAGTTTACTTAGACCCTTTTCCATGTAGTGAAAACATAAATTCTCTTTTTTAGCTCTTTCAAAATCTTCATGCTTCTAAAAATTCTGTGGTCCTTTAGACTTCTTAGATTCTTTTGGTTAGGTCCCTTTCTTTTATTTTGACCTTGATGCTTGGAACCCTTGGACACACTAGATGTTTGTTGTGCATTCTACGAAAGCTTTTTCTTTCCCACAATGTTGTCGAGCAAACTTAATTACTTCTTCTAAAGTTTTCAACTCATTTTGCTTAACTTGATGGTTATAGTCCGAGTCTAATCCATGAATCTTTTAAAAATCATACATTCCTCTCAATTTGAGAATGATTTCTCTATAATTGGAGATATGTTGAGTCAATGTGAGATTTTTCTCATCTTACAATTGTCCCATGCTTCCCAATTATGATCCATCTCATTCTTAGGATGAAATTCTTTCATGAATGCACTTTCAAATTCAGCCGAGGTAATAGGCATGATTGTAGTATGATAATACTTTGACCATTTACAATTCTTTTATAGGCATCAAGCCTCATCTTATGATCTATTAATAAGAGAGAGCTCACACCTAGAGTGTTCGCACCACTACACACACTAATAGATTCTGAGAGTATCCAAAAAAACTCTCCTTCCAAGTCAAGGAGTGTCATCTAAGAGAGAGAACTTCCATATCATGATTTGGGCTCTTAGACTATAGTGACGTGATGAGTTCCCTCTAACATTCATGTGTCTAATGAAAAATGTTTATTATCATGAGTATTGTGCAATGAAATTAGGGGTACGAAACTTCATACAGCTCTTACGTTTCCAGTACAAACCAAATGTATAAGCGCACATGCTTGACCTCATAATATTACTTAAGGCGAGTCAACTAAGAATAAAAACTAAGACATTCCTAGGTGACATTAGACTTAACCAATGGGGAATAAATTTCCTAAGAGTTCTATACATGTGATGATGGACTCTAACATTATGTAATACAGGTCTATAGATCATGTCCTCTATAGAACTCAAACATATATTTTTATGCTCCTAGGTAAGTTCTTTCTTTTAGTATTTCCAAATCACTCTATCACTTCTTCTTCCATCCGAGGCATACAAACTACTAAAAACGTGTTGCATTATCACATCAAGGGCTTTTAATGACTTTAACTTAGTATGTGTATTAATCTGAAGATCACAATGAGGTCTAGGAACCCCAAGACATTGCCACTATTAAGCTTCTCTACATGCAAGACACCCTAAAAGAGAGTGGACATTGAGCACCCACGGAACTCACACTAATCATGCAATCCTTCCTTGGTGATGAAAAGAAAAAAGTCTATAAACTTATTTGGCAGACGCTTGCACACCCTCGATGGTATGGATAATGCAATTTTAAATGAGGTGAATTGGTAGGTGTGCCTCAAAAGATCATACCTCTGTGAGTAATTAAAGAAGAAATATAACCTTAGGAAGATGTGAAAAATATAATCCATATGAAGGTTGTAGAGTGGTTGGTTGTAAAAGCCTCATTATATAATATGGAAGGTCACACATGTTAGAGTTCTCCACGCACCATCTACCGTCTCTATATATATGCCTCCCACACCCTTTCTCTATTGAAAAGTTGTTGCAGCTTTGGACAACTAGCCATACCATCTCTCTCTCTCTCTCTCTCTCTTTACGGCTTTCGTGATGGATTTTACTCATGATACGTGGATGGGAGGGTTCTGTCACATGGATTTTAGTGAGAGTACGAACCGAAGAGAATGCCTCACAAGAGAGTACCCATAGAGAAGGTGTTTGATGAGGGCATGCACTGAGGGGGGATATGTATAGAGGAAGCCTCAAAGGTCGAGGTGTTGTGCAACTAAAGCACAAAGTTCTAAGCATTAGGTATTGGCTTCTTTCAAAACCTAGTTACCCAAAGGGCAAAATAGCAATGTCATTATTCAAAAGGAATTCATGCCACTTATGAAGAATTCGTGCCACTTGTAGTTTGTTCACGCGATGACGAGAGTGTGCATGCACGGGGTTCTGGCTATTGAGGGCGGAGATGGCGAGGGCGGAGTGGTGCTTGTCGGGGTTGAGCTGGAAGTGCACGAGGCCGCGAGGGAAGACAAAGAGATCGCCGGGGGAGAGGGTCTGCTCGAAGAGGGTATTGTTGGGCGTGGCGGTGACGAAGCCCACCTTGAGCGTGCCCTCGGCCAGGAAGAGCACCTCGGTGGCACGGGGATGCACGTGGGGCGGGTTTAATCCCTTGGGGTCAAAGTCGATGCGGGCGATGGACAGGCCCTGCGTGTTGAGGGCAAAGAAATTGGCCGCACTGGCCAGGTTGACGGACACGCCCAGCCCTTTCATAGGTTGGCCGGGATGCTCAAGCATCGTGAACTTGAAGTCCGCGTCCTGCACCTCGTCGGTTGGCTTGCAGGCGAACCCGTTGAGGGTGATCATGCTGGTGTTATCGGCCACACAGAAGTCCTGCAGAGGGTCTGCATCCGCGGCCCTCACTTCTAGTATGAGCGTAGAGGAGGCCAACAGCATCACTGCGCCCAGAAGAAGCAAGCTGCTGGCTGCTGCTGCTGCTGCCATGGTTTGAGGAATATTGTTGTGGGGAATGCGATGCGATGAGGAGCTTGGAAAGATTTGAGCGCGGCTGAGATGATGAGTATAGGCCTCTCCTCATAAGCTGGTATTTATGCTCTGCATGACATCCACTCGAAGGAACGAGTCCTAATATCCGCTCCAAGAAGGAACCAGTCATATCGCTCAAGAAAGAGTCCATGTGCATCGTGCCGCTTCGACCCAGTCGTTCCCGGCCAACGAGTCCTGAGGTGCCGGAAGGGAGGACGTCCAAGTGCCGCCCATGTCAAACCGACATTCGCCGAGAACCTTCACATTCATTGGTGTCTTGTATCCTCCTCCACGTCGGACTGATGCGAATTTGAACCTTGGAAGTACTGCGGCCTTCCAATTATAAGCCCGGCATTGCGAAACTAATAATGCTTGGGGGCCACACGGGTGTGAATATTGTAACTTCCTTCATGAATCTTTTTTCATTGGGGGAGAGAGAGAGAGAGCACACACAAGAGAGGAGTTGCACCAAACAAGAATGAGTGTACTATGATAATACTTTCACCATTTACAATTCTTTTATACCCTTATCTTATGATCTCTTAATAAGAGGGACTCCACACCTAGAGTGTTAGCACCGCTAGACACACTACTAGAACTTTGTTGTTTGAACTTTTGTTGTTTGAACTTTGAAGCCGCATATCGTTCACTGTTCCGAATGGACACCTTCACATTCATTGGTGTCTTGTATCCTCCTCCACGTCGGACTGATGCGAATTTGAACCTTGAAAGTACTGCGGCCTTCCAATTATAAGCCCGGCATTGCGAAACTAATAATGCTTGGGGGCCACACGGGTGTGAATATTGTAACTTCCTTCATGAATCTTTTTTCATTGGGGGAGAGAGAGAGGAGTTGCACCAAACAAGAATGACTGTACTATGATAATACTTTCACCATTTACAATTCTTTTATAGCCTTATCTTCTGATCTCTTAATAAGAGGGACTCCATACCTAGAGTGTTAGCACCACTAGACACACTACTAGATTCTGAGAATATCCAAAAAAAAAACTCCCCTTCGAAGTCAAGGAGTGTCATCTAAGAGGGAGAACTTCCATATCATGATTTGGGCTCTTAGTGATGTGACGAGTGCCCTCCGACATTCATGTGTCTAATGAAAAATGTTTATTATCATGAGTATTGTGCAATGAAATCGGGGGTACGAAACTTCATGCAGTTCTTACGTTTTCACTACAAACCAAATGTATAAGCAAACGTGCCAGACCTCATAATATTACTTAAGGCGAGTCAACTAAGAATAAAAAACTAAGACATTCCTAGTGACATTACACTTAACCAATGGGGAATAAATTTCCTAAGAGTTCTATACATGTGATGATGGACTCTAACATTATGTCATAGAGGTCTATAGATCATGTCCTCTTTTGAAAGAAGAAAGATAGTACATACCATCTCTCACTATCTTTTTGTTGATTAAAGATGACTTAATAGGCAAACTATAAAGAGAAAATATTCCATATATTGATGATTTGTTGAGTTAGTGAGCTAGAACAAAGTGAAAGTACACATGGTGCCAAGATAGGCAAGGATAGGAGAACGTGGAAGAAAGAAAGAGAGGTAACACACACAAGAGAGGAGTTGCACCAAACAAGAATGATTGTACTATGATAATACTTCCACCATTTACAATTCTGTTATAGGCATAAAGCCTCATCCCATGTTCTCTTAATAAGAGGAAGTTCACACCTAGAGTGTTCGCACAACTAGACACACTACTAGACTATGAGAATATCCAAAAAAAAAAAACCTTTTGAAGTCAAGGAGTGTCATCTAAGAGAGATAACTTCAATATGATGGTTTGGGTGCTCAAGTGATGTGACTAGGGCCCTCTGACATTCATGCGCATCTCATGAAAAATGTTTATTATCATGAGTATTCTACAATGAAATTGGGGGTACGAAACTTCATACAGTTCTTACGTTTCCACTACAAACCAAATGTATAACCAAACATGCTAGACCTCATAATATTACCTAAGGCAAGTCAACTAAGAATAAAAACAAAGACACTCCTAGCGACATTACACTCAACCAATGGGGAACAAATTTTCTACAAGTTCTATTCATGTTTTGATGGACTCTAAGATCATGTCATAGAGGTCTATAGAGATCATGTCATAGATGTTCTCTGTCATCCGCTCATCTTGACTACAGAAGAGTGCCATAATACACTCCCTTGAGAACCACCTATGTCTAATATCTACGATAGTCAAAAAATAGAGGTGCTCGAAGTGTATCTCTAGGCAACTTGGTATGAACAACAAGGTAAAGTAAGCAGATGCTTGAAGGCAAAGGCTATCATACTTACCTCTATTTAAAGTTGAGGGACTCCTGATAGATATAACCTCCTCATCTACAACTTCATTTGAAAGCCGAAAAACTGACTGAAATACTATAACTTTAAAATTTAGATTGCAATTTATGTGTCAAAAATTACATTCCAATATCATATGCTTGAATCTCAACCTCGATCAACTAACAGAGCGCGCTTTGGAGTGAAGGAGTGTGTTATTTCAAGGTTAAGATAGACCACGGACATACATCAACAACACACATGTGCATTGCAGATAAGAAATCTACAACAATCCATGAGCATGCACAAGTAGAGCGCAGAGTCACTAAAGGATGTGCACAGATAATGGGTGCACCGCTTAAAATATCCTTGTCCACCCTCACTTATGTGCCTAAGCAAGATTAATAATTTGTTTCAATCATTACATTTCCCGCATAATTTTTGTTAATTATGTAGTCAAGGGATGACCAAGCCAAGTGAAAGAGCCGGCATCCACTCAATGTGTGCTTAGACTAGCCTAGACAAGGTTAGACAATAAGTGGGTGCCGAATGAGTTATTGGGTATGGACGCCCAAACTTATAACTCCCTTGTATATGAGTGAATTTATCTAATGAGAGAAAGGGACATTCCCTTGAGTGTTGATTGAGAGTGTGCTCTTGCTCAGCTCTCTACCCTATCTTCGTATTCTTTTCATAGTGCTTATGCGAGAGTGAGTGTGTGTGAGAGTTCTACCCTCTTGCCCTCTTGGAGCTTCTGATAATGTAAAAGACAATGCCATACAAAAACATTGGATCTATAAAATTAATAGCATGCTTCAAGACAAACAATCTAGGCATTGTACAACATATGTACAATGCCTAGATTCATAATTAAGTTCTGACACTATTGATAGTGTTAGAACATTCAATTGGAACCATAGAGTGATTCTTCTTCTTTTTCTATTCTAGATAACCTTTGATAATGTTCATCATCAATTTTCTTAGATGCACATACATGTATCTATGTGCATACATGTATGTATATTATGTATATCATTTCTATATAATATAATAGTAAGGCTTCTAAGGGCAACCATGGAATCACGATCTTCTACCCAAATGAGAAGGGTGCTGAGAGCTCTTCATTCACCTCCCAACCATAGACAAAATAAACATATGACCCTTTGTACATGGACTCCACTCTTTTATTAGCTAGTAAGCTCTTCACATGTACCTGCCCACTCTCACTAGTGTCCGGCCAGTCTTGAGTCCAGTCTTGAGTCCTACCGATCATTTTTCGCTCCCCTAAACCCCTCCCGTGTCTTGTTTGGACGGTCGAGGTCTCTAGGCTCCCAATAAATCCATTGTCATGACATTGTTCTCCCCTTAAGAGGAGTTTTCGTCCTCGAAAAAAAAATTCGGGAACCTCTTTCTGAGTGTGCTTACCTTTTCCCACCTAGAACCTTCTTCTTTTATATCCTTCCACTTGACTAAACACTCCTGCCGTATAAAGTGTCGAGTTCTTTTTTCTTGGAAATCCAAGATCTTTTCTGGTTTGTGTGGTAAGGATGGGGGTTCTATAAGCTTTACTAGGATCTCTTGACTGACGAGATTATCGTCATCACCCAACTTCTCTTTAAGTCTACTGACGTCAAAAAGTGGATGTACTTTAGAGCTTTCTTATTATAAAGCTAACTTATAGGCAACGTACCTACTTTTTTAAGTATTGCAAATGGACCACAATACCTTGGAGATAGCTTCGGACTTCTCCCCATTTTCAAAGATCGCAAAGTGCAAGAACCTTTAAAAACAAATCACCTTCCTCAAAGATGATTTGTCTACGATCTTTGTTTGCATAATGTTTAGCACCGTCCTATGCTCTCTTAACATTATCTTTCGCAATTTTTGTCATCTTCTCGAGGACTTGAAGAAAATCTTTAATCTTTTTGTCTACGATCTTTGTTTTGCATAATGTTTAGCACCGTCCTGTGCTCTCTTAATATTATCTTTCGTAATTTTTGTCATCTTCTCGAGAACTTGAAGAAAATCTTTAATCTTTTGTATCTTTTCTTTCTTGAGTCCAATGGCGACTAGAGCTCGTGGTTGAAAACCATACATCAACATAAATGGACTAAATCCCGTTAACATCACATTAGGGAATTTGAAAAAATCCCAATATGTTGGCACCCACATTGATGATGTGACACAACACACATGAGTAGAATCGGCATGATAAACTTGTACCTCTTTAAACTTATGAGGAGTCTTAAGAGGGAGCACTTGAATAGTGCGCACTTGCTTTTCTTTACTTTGATCACGCTGATTCTTCTCATTTTCTTTTAGCTTAGGATGTTGTAGTTTACTAAGACCCTTTTCCATGTAGTGAAAACATAAATTCTCTTTTTCTAGCTCTTTCAAAATCTTCATGCTTCTAAAAATTTTGTGGTCCTTTAGACTTCTTAGATTCTTTTGGTTAGGTCCCTTTCTTTTATTTTGACCTTGATGCTTGGAACCCTTGGACACACTAGATGTTTGTTGTGCATTCTACGCACGCTTTTTCTTTCCGACAATGCTATCATGATGGTTATAGTCCGAGTCTAATCCATGAATCTTTTAAAAATCATACATTCCTTTCAATTTGAGAATGATTTCTCTATAATTGGAGATATGTTGAGTCAATGTGAGATTTTTCTCATCTTACAATTGTCCCATGCTTCCCAATTATGATCCATCTCATTCTTAGGATGAAATTCTTTCATGAATGATTCAGCCGAGGTAATAGGCATGATTGTAGTATGATAATACTTTGACCATTTACAATTCTTCTATAGGCATCAAGCCTCATCTTATGATTTCTTGAACTATACTTTAGTCAAGAAATTAAAGTTTTCAGAAAGCTCAAGTGACCATAAGTATGTGGTTTCTTTGATTAAGGGCTATGATAAAGATGTTTGGGATACAATAGTTCATGGTGTTCCATTAGTCATTCAAGGTCATGAGATGCATTTGGATTTTCAAGTTATGCATATCACTCGAGCTGATGCTATTCTTGGTCGTAAGTGGTTATATAACATTGGTCCATCTTTGTCTAGAAGTTATTTGCATAATTCTTCTGATGGTCATTCATTATATGACTATTTTCAAAAGGCGATTCTTGAATGGGATGAGACGAACAAGAACATAACAAGGGAAGGAGGACAAGATGCTCATTCAAGCTCATCAAGCAGACACACTCCATCGGGTCAATGTCAAGGACACACAACATATACTAATCTGGAAACATTAAGTTGAATTCGTGCTCCATCTGTTCATCTAAGTAGTAGACAACTAGTGATAGTGCAAAGAATTCCTCGAGTGCCTACACTAAAAGACATGGAAGCAATTCTCTATGCTCAACAACTAGGATATAAAAAAAGCTTCATCATCACAGGACCTGCAGCTAAGAGTTATATATTGCAATTAAAAGATTTTTATCGTCAGCCACCACCAGGGAGGAACTAGGTTCTTTTTTCATGAACCCTTCAAATATGTAGGAGGAAGCATGTAACATTTATGCTATATATGGTATGTAGTTTACGTAAAGACTAACTTGTGTTTTTTCTTTTCACAGAATTCAAGGCTTTAAGAAAAAATCAAGATATCTTCGATATGTGAATGCCATATCAAAGATGATGAAATGCGACCACCGCATTTACCTATCAAAGTTGCAGAGATCTTCTACATTGAAGATGTGGCTTACATGGTTCAACCTTCATCAATCCAAGGGGCTGGGCTTGGATTATTTATACATTCAAATGTGCAAGCTGGAAGGCCCTTGTTGCACTATGGAGGGTCAAAACATTCTCATGATAATTGGATAAAATTATGTGTAGAGAATCCTAGAGCACACAATTACTCGATCATTGAGGACCCTAGTGTGTGTCCTAAGGAGGAGAGAGTTTACATTGTCGGTGATGTTCAAGATAGAAATGTGGCTCGTTATATAAATAGCTATAAGGATTACAAAGAAAGAGAGAATGTGTGTTATGTATTCTCACCATCATTACCTCCCTGGTACAAGCATAGAAAAAGAAATGTACATTGATTATGGCTACATTTATGTAGAAGCATTAGAAGATATCACCGCCGCCCGCTGGAGATGAACTTTTTGATGATTATGATTTCTAATGTAATCTCAATTATAATTTATAGTTTTTTTCAACACTACTACTTCTAAGAGGTTTTCAATGTAGAATTACTAAGTAATGATCCCTATAATCACATGGTAACCTATGTTGTATTGTAGTATTTTAAAATCTCTCCGATAGAAATATAGATTATTATTTGTTGAGCATGTTCTGCTTGCATTAGTGAAATATAGTCTAAATCAAAAGGTCCACTCAATGTGTGCTTAGACTAGCCTAGACAAGGTTAGACAATAAGTGGGTGCCGAATGAGTTATTGGGTATGGACGCCCAAACTTATAACTCCCTTGTATATGAGTGAATTTATCTAATGAGAGAAAGGGACATTCCCTTGAGTGTTGATTGAGAGTGTGCTCTTGCTCCTTGTGCTCTAGCTCTCTACCCTATCCTCATATTCTTTTCATAGTGCTTATGTGAGAGTGAGTGTGTGTGAGAGTTCTACCCTCTTTCCCTCTTGGAGCTTCTTATAATGTAGAAGATAATGCCATACAAAAACATTGGATCTAAAAAATTGATAGCATGCTTCTTCAAGACAAACAATCTAGGCATTGTACAACATATGTACAATGCCTAGATTCATAATTAAGTTCTGACACTATTGATAGTGTTAGAACATTTAATTAAAACCATAGAGTGATTCTTTTTTTTTTCTATTCTAGATAACCTTTGATAATGTTCATCATCAATTTTCTTAGATGCACATACATGTATCTATGTGCATACATGTATGTATATTATGTATATCATTTCTATATAATATAATAGTAAGGCTTCTAAGGGCAACCATGGAATCACGATCTTCTACCCAAATGAGAAGGGTGCTGAGAGCTCTTTGTTCACCTCCCAACCATAGACAAAATAAACATATGACCCTTTTGTACATGGACTCCACTCTTTTATTAGCTAGTATGCTCTTCACATGTACCTGCCCACTCTCACTAGTGTCCGGCTAAGTCTTGAGTCCTACCGATCATTTTTCGCTCCCCTAAACACCGCCCGTGTCTTGTTTGGACGGTCGAGGTCTCTAGGCTCCCAATAATTCCATTGTCATGACATTACTCCTCCCTTAAGAGGAGTTTTCGTCCTCGAAAAAAAAATTCGAGAACCTCTTTCTGAGTGTGCTTACCTTTTCCCACATAGATCGAGAACCTTCTTCTTTTATATCCTTCCACTTGACTAAACACTCCTGCCGTATAAAGTGTCGAGTTCTTTTTTCTTGGAAATCCAAGATCTTTTTTGGTTCGTGTGGTAAGGATGGGGGTTCTATAAGCTTTACTAGGATCTCTTGACTGACGAGATTATCGTCATCACCCAACTTCTTTTTAAGTCTACTGACGTCAAAAAGTGGCTGGACTTTAGAGCTTTCTTATTATAAAGCTAACTTCTAAAAGCAACGTACCTACTTTTTTAAGTATTGCAAATGGACCACAATACCTTGGAGATAGCTTCGGACTTCTCCCCGTTTTCAAAGATTCGGAAAGTGCAAGAACCTTTGAAAACAAATCACCTTCCTCAAAGATGATTTTTCTACGATCTTTGTTTGCATAATGTTTAGCACCGTCCTGTGCTCTCTTAAAATTATCTTTTGTAATTTTTGTCATCTTCTCGAGGACTTGAAGAAAATCTTTAATCTTTTGTATCTTCTCTTTCTCGAGTCCAATGGCCACTAGAGCTCGTGGTTGAAAACCATACATCAACATAAATGGACTAAATCCCGTTAACATCACATTAGGGAATTTGAAGAAATCCCAATTCCCACTTTCGAAGATTTGAACTATATTTGTTAAAATTGGCTAGATGAAATCAATAAAATGTTCTAGATTTGGACTATGTTTATTAAAATCGACTAGAAAGAAGCTTGTATTACTTGTAAATTTATTCTATATCAGTGAAACTTGAGAAGAATTGCCCTTTTGATTTAGACTATATTTCACTAATGCAAGAAGAACATGCTCAACAAATAATAATCCAAGCCCAGCCCCTTGGATTGATGAAGGTTGAACCATGTAAGCCACATCTTCAATGTAGAAGATCTCTGCAACTTTGATAGGTAAATGCGGTGGTCGCATTTCATCATCTTTGATATGGTATTCACATATCGAAGATATCTTGATCTTTTCTTAAAGCCTTGAATTTTGTGAAAAGAAAAAACACAAGTTAGTCTTTACGTAAACTACATACCATATATAGCATAAATGTTACATGCTTCCTCCTACATATTTGAAGGGTTCATGAAAAAAGAACCTAGTTCCTCCCTGGTGGTGGCTGACGATAAAAATCTTTTAATTGCAATATATAACTCTTAGCTGCACGTCCTGTGATGAAGCTTTTTTTATATCCTAGTTGTTGAGCATAGAGAATTGCTTCCATGTCTTTTAGTGTCGGCACTCGAGGAATTCTTTGCACTATCACTTGTTGTCTACTACTTAGATGAACAGATGGAGCACGAATTTAACTTGTTGTTTCCACATTAGTATATGTTGTGTGTCCTTGACATTGACCCAATGGAGTGTGTCTGCTTGATGAGCTTGAATGAGCATCTTGTCCTCCGTCCCTTGTTATGTTCTTGTTCGTCTCATCCCATTCAAGAATCGCCTTTTGAAAATAGTCATATAATGAATGACCATCAGAAGAATTATGCAAATAACTTCTAGACAAAGATGGACCAATGTTATATAACCACTTACGACCAAGAACAGCATCCGCTTGAGTGATATGCATAACTTGAAAATCCAAATGCATCTCATGACCTTGAATGACTAATGGAACACCATGAACTATTGTATCCCAAACATCTTTATCATAGCCGTTAATCAAAGAAACCACATACTTATGGTCACTTGAGCTTTCTGAAAACTTTAATTTCTTGACTAAAGTATAGTTCAAGAAATTGTGCATGGCACTATCATCAAACATAACTCATACCTTGTGACCTTTAACGTGACCATACATTCAAACCAACTCATGTGGTCCAAATGTTAGCACCCACATTGATGATGTGACACAACACACATGAGTAGAATCGGCATGATAAACTTGTACCTCTTTAAACTTATGAGGAGTCTCAAGAGGGAGCACTTGAATAGTGCGCACTTGCTTTTCTTTACTTTAATCACGCTGATTCTTCTCATTTTCTTTTAGCTTAGGATGTTGTAGTTTACTTAGACCCTTTTCCATGTAGTGAAAACATAAATTCTCTTTTTTAGCTCTTTCAAAATCTTCATGCTTCTAAAAATTTTGTGGTCCTTTAGACTTCTTAGATTCTTTTGGTTAGGTCCCTTTCTTTTATTTTGACCTTGATGCTTGGAACCCTTGGACACAGTAGATGTTTGTTGTGCATTCTACGCACGCTTTTTCTTTCCGACAATGCTGTCAAAAATCTGAGCAAACTTAATTGCTTCTTCTAAAGTTTTCAACTCATTTTGCTTAACTTGATGGTTATAGTCCGAGTCTAATCCATGAATCTTTTAAAAATCATACATTCCTTTCAATTTGAGAATGTATAATTGGAGATATGTTGAGTCAATGTGAGATTTTTCTCATCTTACAATTGTCCCATGCTTCCCAATTATGATCCATCTCATTCTTAGGATGAAATTCTTTCATGAATGCACTTTCAAATTCAGCCGAGGTAATAGGCATGATTGTAGTATGATAATACTTTGACCATTTACAATTCTTTTATAGGCATCAGGCCTCATCTTATGATCTCTTAATAAGAGAGAGTTCACACCTAGAGTTTTCGCACCACTACACACACTAATAGATTCTGAGAGTATCCAAAAAATCTCTCCTTCCAAGTCAAGGAGTGTCATCTAAGAGAGAGAACTTCCATATCATGATTTGGGCTCTTAGACTACAGTGACGTGATGAGTTCCCTCTAACATTCATGTGTCTAATGAAAAATGTTTATTATCATGAGTATTGTGCAATGAAATTAGGGGTACGAAACTTCATACAGCTCTTACGTTTCCAGTACAAACCAAATGTATAAGCGCACATGCTTGACCTCATAATATTACTTAAGGCGAGTCAACTAAGAATAAAAACTAAGACATTCCTAGTGACATTAGACTTAACCAATGGGGAATAAATTTCCTAAGAGTTCTATACATGTGATGATGGACTCTAACATTATGTCATAGAGGTCTATAGATCATGTCCTCTATAGAACTCAAACATATATTTTTATGCTCCTAGGTAAGTTCTTTCTTTTAGTATTTCCAAATCACTCTATCACTTCTCCTTCCATCCGAGGCATACAAACTACTAAAAACGTGTTGCATTATCACATCAAGGGCTTTTAATGACTTTAACTTAGTATGTGTATTAATCTGAAGATCACAATGAGGTCTAGGAACCCCAAGACATTGCCACTATTAAGCTTCTCTACATGCAAGACACCCTAAAAGAGAGTGGACATTGAGCACCCACGGAACTCACACTAATCATGCAATCCTTCCTTGGTGATGAGAAGAAACAAAGTCCATAAACTTATTTGGCAGATGCTTGCACACCCTCGATGGTATGGATAATGAAATTTTAAATGAGGTGAATTGGTAGGTGTGCCTCAAAAGATCATGCCTCTGTGAGTAATTAAAGAAGAAATATAACCTTAGGAAGATGTGAAAAATATAATCCATATGAAGGTTGTAGAGTGGTTGGTTTTAAAAGCCTCGTTATATAATATGGAAGGTCACACATGTTAGAGTTCTCCACGCACCATCTACCATCTCTATATATATGCCTCCCACACCCTTCCTCTATTGCAAAGTGATTGCAGCTTTGGACAACTAGCCATACCATCTCTCTCTCTCTCTCTCTCTCTCTCTCTCTCTCTCTCTCTCTCTCTCTTTACGGCTTTCGTGATGGATTTTACTCATGATACGTGGATCGGAGGGTTCTGTCACATGGATTTTAGTGAGAGTACCAACCGAAGAGAATGCCTCACAAGAGAGTACCCATAGAGAAGGTGTTTGTTTGAGAATGCCTCACAAGAGAGTACCCATAGAGAAACTAATAATGCTTGGGGTTGTGAATTGTAACTTCCTTCATGAATCTTTTTTCATTGGGGGAGAGAGAGAGAGAGCACACACAAGAGAGGAGTTGCACCAAACAAGAATGACTATACTATGATAATACTTTCACCATTTACAATTCTTTTATAGCCTTATCTTATGATCTCTTAATAAGAGGGACTCCATACCTAGAGTGTTAGCACCACTAGACACACTACTAGATTCTGAGAATATCCAAAAGAAAAACTCCCCTTCGAAGTCAAGGAGTGTCATCTAAGAGGGAGAACTTCCATATCATGATTTGGGCTCTTAGTGATGTGACGAGTGCCCTCCGACATTCATGTGTCTAATGAAAAATGTTTATTATCATGAGTATTGTGCAATGAACTTAGATGAACAGATGGAGCACGAATTTAACTTGTTGTTTCCACATTAGTATATGTTGTGTGTCCTTGACATTGACCCGATGGAGTGTGTCTGCTTGATGAGCTTGAATGAGCATCTTGTCCTCCTTCCCTTGTTATGTTCTTGTTCGTCTCATCCCATTCAAGAATCGCCTTTTGAAAATAGTCATATAATGAATGACCATCAAAAGAATTATGCAAATAACTTCTAGACAAAGATGGACCAATGTTATATAACCACTTACGACCAAGAATAGCATCCGCTTGAGTGATATGCATAACTTGAAAATCCAAATGCATCTCATGACCTTGAATGACTAATGGAACATCATTGACTATTGTATCCCAAACATCTTTATCATAGCCGTTAATCAAAGAAACCACATACTTATGGTCACTTGAGCTTTCTGAAAACTTTAATTTCTTGACTAAAGTATAGTTCAAGAAATTGTGCATGGCACTATCATCAATCATAACTCATACCTTGTGACCTTTAGCGTGACCATACATTCAAACCAACTCATGTGGTCCAAATGTTGGCACCCACATTCATGATGTGACACAACACACATGAGTAGAATCGGCATGATAAACTTGTACCTCTTTAAACTTGAGGAGTCTCAAGAGGGAGCACTTGAATAGTGCGCACTTGCTTTTCTTTACTTTGATCACGCTGATTCTTCTCATTTTCTTTTAGCTTAGGATGTTGTAGTTTACTAAGACCCTTTTCCATGTAGTGAAAACATAAATTCTCTTTTTTAGCTCTTTCAAAATCTTCATGCTTCTAAAAATTTTGTGGTCTTTTAGACTTCTTAGATTCTTTTGGTTAGGTCCCTTTCTTTTATTTTAACCTTGATGCTTGGAACCCTTGGACACACTAGATGTTTGTTGTGCATTCAATTGGAGATATGTTGAGTCAATGTGAGATTTTTCTCATCTTACAATTGTCCCATGCTTCCCAATTATGATCCATCTCATTCTTATGATGAAATTCTTTCATGAATGCACTTTCAAATTCAGCCGAGGTAATAGGCATGATTGTAGTATGATAATACTTTGACCATTTACAATTCTTTTATAGGCATCAAGCCTCATCTTATGATCTGTTAATAAGAGAGAGTTCACACCTAGAGTGTTCGCACCACTACACACACTAATAGATTCTGAGAGTATCCAAAAAATCTCTCCTTCCAAGTCAAGGAGTGTCATCTAAGAGAGAGAACTTCCATATCATGATTTGGGCTCTTAGACTACAGTGACGTGATGAGTTCCCTCTGACATTCATGTGTCTAATGAAAAATGTTTATTATCATGAGTATTGTGCAATGAAATTAGGGGTACGAAACTTCATACAGCTCTTACGTTTCCAGTACAAACCAAATGTATAAGCGCACATGCTTGACCTCATAATATTACTTAAGGCGAGTCAACTAAGAATAAAAACTAAGACATTCCTAGTGAAATTAGACTTAACCAATGGGGAATAAATTTCCTAAGAGTTCTATACATGTGATGATGGACTCTAACATTATGTCATAGAGGTCTATTGATCATGTCCTCTATAGAACTCAAACATAAATTTTTATGCTCCTAGGTAAGTTCTTTCTTTTAGTATTTCCAAATCACTCTATCACTTCTTCTTCCATCCGAGGCATACAAACTACTAAAAACGTGTTGCATTATCACATCAAGGGCTTTTAATGACTTTAACTTAGTATGTGTATTAATCTGAAGATCACAATGAGGTCTAGGAACCCCAAGACATTGCCACTATTAAGCTTCTCTACATGCAAGACACCCTAAAAGAGAGTGGACATTGAGCACCCACGGAACTCACACTAATCATGCAATCCTTCCTTGGTGATGAGAAGAAACAAAGTCTATAAACTTATTTGGCAGACGCTTGCACTCGAGCGCTTGCACACCCTCGATGGTATGGATAATGCAATTTTAAATGAGGTGAATTGGTAGGTGTGCCTCAAAAGATCATGCCTCTGTGAGTAATTAAAGAAGAAATATAACCTTAGGAAGATGTGAAAAATATAATCCATATGAAGGTTGTAGAGTGGTTGGTTTTAAAAGCCTCGTTATATAACATGGAAGGTCACACATGTTAGAGTTCTCCACGCACCATCTACGGTCTCTATATATATGCCTCCCACACCCTTCCTCTATTGCAAAGTTGTTGCAGCTTTGGACAACTAGCCATACCATCTCTCTCTCTCTCTCTCTCTCTCTCTCTCTCTCTCTCTCTCTCTTTACGGCTTTCGTGATGGATTTTACTCATGATACGTGGATGGGAGGGTTCTGTCACATGGATTTTAGTGAGAGTACCAACCGAAGAGAATGCCTCACAAGAGAGTACCCATAGAGAAGGTGTTTGATGAGGGCATGCACTGAGGGGGATATGTATAGAGGAAGCCTCAAAGGTCGAGGTGTTGTGCAACTAAAGCACAAAGTTCTAAGCATTAGGTATTGGCTTCTTTCAAAACCTAGTTACACAAAGGGCAAAATAGCAATGTCATTATTCAAAAGGAATTCATGCCACTTATGAAGAATTCGTGCCACTTGTAGTTTGTTCACGCGATGACGAGAGTGTGCATGCACGGGGTAAAGTCTAAGCTTTACACATTAGGTTAGGAAGATAATAATCTCAATTGGCAAGTTAGATCATACTCTGAAAATGGGATAGGCTTCATTTCAAACCTGGTTACACAATCGGAAAGATTGAAGTTTAAAAAACAATGTCTTTATTCAAAAGGAATTCATATGCCACTTGTAGTTTGTACACGATGAGGAGAGAGGCAGTCTAATAAAACTAAGAGAGGGTTTTGCGGACGCTGGCCATGAGGCTTTCCACCTCACCCTTGTCAATGCCGAAGGCTGTCTCTAGCACCTCCTCGGGCAGGGGTGGGTATGCGTCGAAGAGAGCGGCGGCGAGCTGCGAGGTGCCCGGGTTCTGGCTATTGAGGGCGGAGATGGCGAGGGCGGAGTGGTGCTTGTCGGGGTTGAGCTGGAAGTGCACGAGGCCGCGAGGGAAGACAAAGAGATCGCCGGGGGAGAGGGTCTGCTCGAAGAGGGTATTGTTGGGCGTGGCGGTGACGAAGCCCACCTTGAGCGTGCCCTCGGCCAGGAAGAGCACCTCGGTGGCACGGGGATGCACGTGGGGCGGGTTTAATCCCTTGGGGTCAAAGTCGATGCGGGCGATGGACAGGCCCTGCGTGTTGAGGGCAAAGAAATTGGCCGCACTGGCCAGGTTGACGGACACGCCCAGCCCTTTCATAGGTTGGCCGGGATGCTCAAGCATCGTGAACTTGAAGTCCGCGTCCTGCACCTCGTCGGTTGGCTTGCAGGCGAACCCGTTGAGGGTGATCATGCTGGTGTTATCGGCCACACAGAAGTCCTGCAGAGGGTCTGCATCCGCGGCCCTCACTTCTAGTATGAGCGTAGAGGAGGCCAACAGCATCACTGCGCCCAGAAGAAGCAAGCTGCTGGCTGCTGCTGCTGCTGCCATGGTTTGAGGAATATTGTTGTGGGGAATGCGATGCGATGAGGAGCTTGGAAAGATTTGAGCGCGGCTGAGATGATGAGTATAGGCCTCTCCCCATAAGCTGGTATTTATGCTCTGCATGACATCCACTCGAAGGAACGAGTCCTAATATCCGCCCCAAGAAGGAACCAGTCATATCGCTCAAGAAAGAGTCCATGTGCATCGTGCCGCTTCGACCCAGTCGTTCCCGGCCAACGAGTCCTGAGGTGCCGGAAGGGAGGACGTCCCATCGATTGACGTAGTCTCCAAGTGCCGCCCATGTCAAACCGACATTCGCCGAGAACCTTGTGAGCTTTTGTTGTTCCGAATGGACACCTTCACATTCATTGGTGTCTTGTATCCTCCTCCACGTCGGACTGATGCGAATTTGAACCTTGGAAGTACTGCGGCCTTCCAATTATAAGCCCGGCATTGCGAAACTAATAATGCTTGGGGGCCACACGGGTGTGAATTGTAACTTCCTTCATGAATCTTTTTTCATTGGGGGAGAGAGAGAGAGAGCACACACAAGAGAGGAGTTGCACCAAACAAGAATGACTGTACTATGATAATACTTTCACCATTTACAATTCTTTTATAGCCTTATCTTATGATCTCTTAATAAGAGGGACTCCACACCTAGAGTGTTAGCACCACTAGACACACTACTAGATTCTGAGAATATCCACAAAAAAAAACTCCCCTTCGAAGTCAAGGAGTGTCATCTAAGAGACAGAACTTCCATATCATGATTTGGGCTCTTAGTGATGTGACGAGTGCCCTCCGACATTCATGTGTCTAATGAAAAATGTTTATTATCATGAGTATTGTGCAATGAAATCGGGGGTACGAAACTTCATACAGTTCTTACGTTTTCACTACAAACCAAATGTATAAGCAAACGTGCCAGACCTCATAATATTACTTAAGGCGAGTCAACTAAGAATAAAAAATTAAGACATTCCTAGTGACATTACACTTAACCAATGGGGAATAAATTTCCTAAGAGTTCTATACATGTGATGATGGACTCTAACATTATGTCATAGAGGTCTATAGATCATGTCCTCTTTTGAAAGAAGAAAGATAGTACATACCATCTCTCACTATCTTTTTGTTGATTAAAGATGACTTAATAGGCAAACTATAAAGAGAAAATATTCCATATATTGATGATTTGTTGAGTTAGTGAGCTAGAACAAAGTGAAAGTACACATGGTGCCAAGATAGGCAAGGATAGGAGAACGTGGAAGAAAGAAAGAGAGGTAACACACACAAGAGAGGAGTTGCACCAAACAAGAATGATTGTACTATGATAATACTTCCACCATTTACAATTCTGTTATAGGGATAAAGCCTCATCCCATGTTCTCTTAATAAGAGGAAGTTCACACCTAGAGTGTTCGCACAACTAGACACACTACTAGACTATGAGAATATCCAAAAAAGAAACCCTTTTGAAGTCAAGGAGTGTCATCTAAGAGAGAGAACTTCAATATGATGGTTTGGGTGCTCAAGTGATGTGACTAGGGCCCTCTGACATTCTCTGCATCTCATGAAAAATGTTTATTATCATGAGTATTCTACAATGAAATTGGGGGTACGAAACTTCATACAGTTCTTACGTTTCCACTACAAACCAAATGTATAACCAAACATGCTAGACCTCATAATATTACCTAAGGCGAGTCAACTAAGAATAAAAACAAAGACACTCCTACCGACATTACACTCAACCAATGGGGAACAAATTTTCTACAAGTTCTATTCATGTTTTGATGGACTCTAAGATCATGTCATAGAGGTCTATAGAGATCATGTCATAGATGTTCTCTGTCATCCGCTCATCTTGACTACAGAAGAGTGCCATAATACACTCCCTTGAGAACCACCTATGTCTAATATCTACGATAGTCAAAAAATAAAGGTGCTCGAAGTGTATCTCTAGGCAACTTGGTATGAACAACAAGGTAAAGTAAGCAGATGCTTGAAGGCAAAGGCTATCATACTTACCTCTATTTAAAGTTGAGGGACTCCTGATAGATATAACCTCCTCATCTACAACTTCATTTGAAAGCCGAAAAACTGACTGAAATACTATAACTTTAAAATTTAGATTGCAATTTATGTGTCAAAAATTACATTCCAATATCATATGCTTGAATCTCAACCTCGATCAACTAACAGAGCGCGCTCCGGAGTGAAGGAGTGTGTTATTTCAAGGTTAAGATAGACCACGGACATACATCAACAACACACATGTGCATTGCAGATAAGAAATCTACAACAATCCATGAGCATGCACAAGTAGAGCGCAGAGTCACTAAAGGATGTGCACAGATAATGGGTGCACCGCTTAAAATATCCTTGTCCACCCTCACTTATGTGCCTAAGCAAGATTAATAGTTTGTTTCAATCATTACATTTCCCGCATAATTTTTGTTAATTATGTAGTCAAGGGATGACCAAACCAAGTGAAAGAGCTGGCATCCAATTCTTCTCAAGTTTCACTGATATAGAATAAATTTACAAGTAATACAAGCTTCTTTCTAGTCGATTTTAATAAACATAGTCCAAATCTAGAACATTTTATTGATTTCATCTAGCCAATTTTAACAAATATAGTTCAAATCTTCGAAAGTGGGAATTGGGATTTTTCAAATTCCCTAATGTGATGTTAACGGGATTTAGTCCATTTATGTTGATGTATGGTTTTTAACCACGAGCTCTAGTGGCTATTGGACTCCAGAAAGAAAAGATACAAAAGATTAAAGATTTTCTTCAAGTCCTCGAGAAGATGACAAAAATTGCAAAAGATAATTTTAAGAGAGCACAGGACGGTGCTAAACATTATGCAAACAAAGATCGTAGAACAATCATCTTTGAGGAAGGTGATTTGTTTTCAAAGGTTCTTGCACTTTCCGAATCTTTGAAAACGGGGAGAAGTCCGAAGCTATCTCCAAGGTATTGTGGTCCATTTGCAATACTTAAAAAAGTAGGTACGTTGCTTTTATAAGTTAGCTTTATAAAAAGAAAGCTCTAAAGTCCATCCACTTTTTGACGTCAGTAGACTTAAAAAGAAGTTGGGTGATGACGATAATCTCGTCAGTCAAGAGATCCTAGTAAAGCTTATAGAACCCCCATCCTTACCACACGACGAACCAGAAAAGATCTTGGATTTCCAAGAAAAAAGAACTCGACACTTTATACGGCAGGAGTGTTTAGTCAAGTGGAAGGATATAAAAGAAGAAGGTTCTATGTGGGAAAAGGTAAGCACACTCAGAAAGAGGTTCTCGAATTTTTTTTTCGAGGATGAAAACTCCTCTTAAGGGCGGAGTAATGTCATGACAATGGAATTATTGGGAGCCTAGAGACCTCGACCGTCCAAACAAGACACGGGCGGTGTTTAGGGGAGCGAAAAATGATCGGTAGGACTCAAGACTTAGCCGGACACTAGTGAGAGTGGGCAGGTACATGTGAAGAGCATACTAGCTAATAAAAGAGTGGATTCCATGTACAAAAGGGTCATATGTTTATTTTGTCTATGGTTGGGAGGTGAACAAAGAGCTCTCAGCACCCTTCTCATTTGGGTAGAAGATCGTGATTCCATGGTTGCCCTTAGAAGCCTTACTATTATATTATATAGAAATGATATACATAATATACATACATGTATGCACATAGGTACATGTATGTGCATCTAAGAAAATTGATGATGAACATTATCAAAGGTTATCTAGAATAGAAAAAAAAAATCACTCTATGGTTCTAATTAAATGTTCTAACACTATCAATAGTGTCAGAACTGTTGGAATTAGGGTTGCAGGAATGCACACACAACTTCAAGAAGATGAGGAAGCTTGAGCACAACACAGTAGTGTATTATGAGTGCCAAAAATGAAAGATAACAAGCCCTAGAAGATAATGGGCGTATATACAATGCACGGGGGAAAAAACCTCCTAGTGAGGGAAAAAGTGCCCCGGCGGTCCTAAGTGTGTTCACACACATCACTACTATAATATGGTAACAAATCCCCCCTGGAGTGATGCGGTGAACAAGAGCTAGCACTCATGTATAGGGAAGTGTCTAGCTATGTGGACGAATCCACAAAAGGGAGTAAGCCCAAAGCTTTGCGAAAAGCTTCGAACTTCTCACGAGGCAGAGCCTTTGTGAAAAGGTCTGCAAGGTTATCCTGTGTTGGCACATAAGCCAAACTGATCTCTCCTGCAGAGAGTCTCTCCCTGACATAATGGTAGTGCACCTCAATGTGCTTCGTACGAGCATGGAACACTGGGTTCCGCGCAACTGCCAATGCGCTCTGACTGTCAGTGAAGATGGTGGTGGCAGATGGCTGCCCAACACCCAAATCAGCCATAAGGCGTCTGAGCCACACACACTCAACCGTAGCTGTGAAAGCTGTCCTGTACTCAGCTTCACAACTAGAAGTGGCCACAGTAGGCTGCAACTTGCTCAACCATGATATGCATGAGCTTCCAAGCATGAAGCAAAAACCACTCGTGGACACGCGTGTGTCATAACAACCAGCCCAGTCAGAATCTGAAAAAGCATGTAAATCTGGCGGCAATGATCCCCCCTTGGGATAAAACAACCCAAGATGCCGAGTACCACTCAAATAGCGAAAGATACGCTTCACTGCCTGCCAATGCTTAATGCCTGGGCTATGCATAAATCTGCTCACCTGTGAGACTGCAAACTGAATGTCTGGCCTTGTAATGCATACATAAATGAGGCAACCAACAGCTGTCTGATAGAGTGTGACATCAAAGTGATCTCCAGCATCATGAAGACTCAACTTCAAACCTGTCTCCATTGGAGTAGCAATAGGCTTGCAGTCTTCAAGGCCAAATCTCCGCAACAATGTTTCAATATACTTTGTCTGACACAAAGCAATACCTCCATCAAACTGCTTAAATTGTATCCCCAAATAATGATGCAAATGCCCCAAATCTGACATCTCAAAAGAGGCATTCAAATCAGCCTTAAAATCAGCAATATGACTCTCATTTGGTCCTGTGAGCAGCATGTCATCGACATAGAGAGCAACGATTAGATGTACACCATCCACACGTTTAACATACAAAGTGCTTTCTGTTGGACTATTCTGAAACCCATGTGCAGTCAAATATGCATGTATTTTTTCATACCAAGCTCGTGGAGCTTGCTTTAAACCATATAAAGCCTTTTTTAACCTGCACACTTTGTTTTCCTGCCCTCTTTGAACAAAACCACGAGGCTGCGATACATACACCTCCTCATGCAAATCTCCATTTAAGAACGCAGTCTTTATGTCCAGCTGATGTACATTCCAACCATTATGAGCTGCTAATGCACAGATGCTACGAACAGTGGTCATACGACATGTGGGAGCAAAAGTCTCATCAAAATCAATGCCCTTCTCTTGAGCATAACCTTTTGCAACAAGCCTAGCCTTATGGCGATCCACTGTGCCATCAGGCTTACGCTTCAATTTGTATACCCACTTAGTGCCAATGGCCTTCTTGCCAGGGGGCAAGTCACATAAAGACCATGTACCATTCTTCATAATAGCATCGTATTCTGCTTGCATAGCAGCCATCCAATTTTCTGAACTTTGTGCCTCATCAAATGAAACAGGCTCACTTTCATCGCACATACTAGAAACAGCCAATGCATAACAATCTGACGCATAAGAGGCACCATGAGAGCCAGAACGAGTGCGACTAGACAAAGGGGCATCCAACTTGCTGTCACGCAAAGTCTGCACCAGCCATCTAGGCATATTCCTAGAGCCCTCAATCTCTTGTCTCTCATCCTCAAGTGCATCATGCACATCTGCATCAGATATAGGCTGATCTGTGCCATTATTTAAAACCTGCATAGGCTGAAAAACTGCCTCATGAGGTATTGCACTTGACTGTGCACCACTGAAAAGAGGCAACAATGTATCATAGACATCACGTGAGCTGATATCTGTCTCCTTAGTACATGAAACCAAGGGCTGAACTGCATCTTCCACAAATACAACATCACGGCTAACCAAAATGCGCTTTGTCTGTGGATGATACAAACGATAGCCTTTGCTCTCAGCACTATATCCAACAAAAATACATTTAACAGCTTTGTCATCCAATTTTCTGCGATGTTGCACAGGCACTAATGCATATGCCAGGCAACCAAAAACACGTAAATGGCCAACAGATGGCTTGCGGCTATGCCAAGCCTCATATGGAGTGACAACCTGTAATGCTTTGGTGGGACACCTGTTTAGTACATAAGTGGCACACATGACAGCCTCAAGCCAAAAACCATGTGGTAGACTTTGACTCTTAACCATACATCTTGCCATTTCCATGAGAGACCTGTTTTTTCTCTCAGCCACACCATTTTGCTATGGTGTATACGGCACTGTACATTGGTGTTTTATCCCACGCTCAGCCAGAAATGCATTAAATTCTGAAGACATATACTCCCCCCCTCGATCTGAACGGAGGGTGCCCATCTTACTTTCTGACACATTTTCAGCCATAACCAAAAACTGTTTGAAGCACAAAAACACTTCGGACTTTGCCTTCAAAGGATATACCCATGCATGCCTGGTAAAATCATCAATGAAAGTCACGAAGTAAAGGTAGTTTCCAAATGATGGAGTTTGCATGGAACCACAAACATCACTGTGAACAAGCTGCAATCTGCGTTCAGCTCTCACTGATCCATCTTTGGGAAAGGAAGCACGCTGCATTTTACCCAATATGCAGCCCTCACAAACATGCTTGATAGGTGCCTCAAGCTTAGGCAAAGAAGACACCATTTCAGATTTCTGCAGGCGCAGCAAACTTGCAAAATTCAGATGACCAAAACGTGCATGCCACAGTTTTGCATTTGAAATAGCCTGCGTATCCATAATAGCACATGCTGAATCCTCTACACATTTGCCATCCATATTGAGCTTATACAGCCCTCGACATAGTGAACCAGATGCTACAATGATGTCACCACAAGAGAGATCATGAACAGTACATCTGTCATCCACAAATTTTACAACCAAACCTGTTTTGGCAAATGCGAAGACTGACAGCAGATTCTTTTTGATCCCTGGCACATACAATGCATCAAAAAGTGTAAAGGTGTTGCCATTTGCAACATTCAGCACAATCTGTCCAACTCCTTCAACGGGATAAGAGGAGTTATTGGCACAAGTGACAGTATTCCCTGTGGGAGCAGACTCAAGGAAAGTGAATAAACTGCGCTGCGAGGTGATATGCTTAGTGGCACCACTGTCAAAGTACCATACATCTGAATCTACTGCAGACATACATGTGTCATGCAAAGATGGGTCATAACTGCACTGCGCATTGAATGCCCATTCTGTATCTAGCACAACATTAGCAGATTCATTGTTAGAAGGAGAGGCATCTGCAACAGCCATACCAGCCTCTTTCTTCTTAGCCTCTTTCGCAGCCAGCTTAGGACACGCTTTGATGACATGATCATTTCCCTTACAGTACTTGCAAAATGTCTTCTGTTTGTCACCCTTCTTCTCATCTTTGTCTTCCTTCTTTGGTTGCGCAGCATTTGCAGATTTCTGCTTACTAGAAGAAAAGCCAGCTTTACCTTTCCCGCTTCTCTGACTAGCAACGAAAGCTTGATCTGCGACACGCATAATATTCCTGTTTTTCCTTGACTGGTCTTCTTGCAGCAAAACAGAAACTAACTCCTCAAATGATAAGGCATTGGGATTGCCTTTCATCATCAAGCGAAGAGTGGAAGCAAAACCCTGATAAGAATCTGGTAGACCATTCAAAACAGTCTGCACAAGTGAACTGTCTGACAGGATTTCATCTGCAGAAATGAGCTGCTCTTTGAAATCCTTGATCTTTGTCAAAAAGCTATCCATAGAATCACCTTCGTTCATATGCTCACTCTCCAACTGTTTTCGGAGGTAAGCAACACGAGCCTCATTTCTTGCCTGATACAATGTGGCAAGTACATCCCAAGCATCCTTAGAAGTCCTGCAGGAGCGAATATGCGGGATAATGGTACGTTTGACAGACAGCGCAATCAAGGCATGAGCCTGCGCATCTCTACCATCCCAACGAATCTGCTCTGCTGAAAGTGGTGGTTCTCGAACAGCTGCTACAGCACTTGTGCCTGCACCATCATCAACAGTACATGTTTCTGATGTGTTTGCAGCATTCCCAGCCACAATAGGACGTGCATCAATACCCTGCACAATGTTCCATAACCCCTTTGCTACCAATACATGTCGCATCATATATGCCCACAATGGATAGTTGGTGCCATCCAACTTATCTTCAGCAGCCAACATGCGGAATACATCATTGTTGTCAGCCATGGCCAATGACTGTACTACTAGATGTAAATGCTGTCTGTAAGAGGTAAACCTGTATAAAATCGACCTGTGCTATGTAACACAGCCCAAAACAGACGAATGGGCACCTGTCCTGCAGATTTTAATCTTGACAGAAAATCTGCACAGTAGTACGATTTTGCCTGCGCAGTACTTGGAATGCAAAAACGGAGGGCGAAATGACTTCAGATCAAAATTCTGAAACGAACAAGCCCTACGGGCTTGCCCACGGCATATACTAACCTGCAGACGCTCGTGAAACCTCGTCGCAATCGGAGGAGATGAAGCGGCAGGTGCCGGTGATGCTGCCCGGGAGGAGGAAGCCTGCTCTGATACCAATTGTTGGAATTAGGGTTGCAGGAATGCACACACAACTTCAAGAAGATGAGGAAGCTTGAGCACAACACAGTAGTGTATTATGAGTGCCAAAAATGAAAGATAACAAGCCCTAGAAGATAATGGGCGTATATACAATGCACGGGGGAAAAAACCTCCTAGTGAGGGAAAAAGTGCCCCGGCGGTCCTAAGTGTGTTCACACACATCACTACTATAATATGGTAACAAGAACTTAATTATGAATCTAGGCATTGTACATATGTTGTACAATGCCTAGATTGTTTGTCTTGAAGAAGCATGCTATCAATTTTTTAGATCCAATGTTTTTGTATGGCATTATCTTCTACATTATAAGAAGCTCCAAGAGGGCAAGAGGGTAGAACTCTCACACACACTCACTCTCACATAAGCACTATGAAAAGAATATGAGGATAAGGTAGAGAGCTAGAGCACAAGGAGCAAGAGCACACTCTCAATCAACACTCAAGGGAATGTCCCTTTCTCTCATTAGATAAATTCACTCATATACAAGGGAGTTATAAGTTTGGGCGTCCATACCCAATAACCCATTGGGCACCCACTTATTGTCTAACCTTGTCTAGGCTAGTCTAAGCACACATTGAGTGGATGCCCGCTCTTTCACTTGGCTTGGTCATCCCTTGACTACATAATTAACAAAAATTATGCGGGAAATGTAATGATTGAAACAAACTATTAATCTTGCTTAGGCACATAAGTGAGGGTGGACAAGGATATTTTAAGCGGTGCACATTGGTTGAGTGTAATGTCGCTAGGAGTGTCTTTGTTTTTATTCTTAATTGACTCGCCTTAGGTAATATTATGAGGTCTAGCATGTTTGGTTATACATTTGGTTTGTAGTGGAAACGTAAGAACTGTATGAAGTTTCGTACCCCCAATTTCATTGTAGAATACTCATGATAATACACATTTTTCATGAGATGCGCATGAATGTTAGAGGGCCCTAGTCACATCACTTGAGCACCCAAACCATCATATTGAAGTTATCTCTCTTAGATGACACTCCTTGACTTCAAAAGGGTTTTTTTTTGGATATTCTCATAGTCTAGTAGTGTGTCTAGTTGTGCGAACACTCTAGGTGTGAACTTCCTCTTATTAAGAGAACATGGGATGAGGCTTTATGCCTATAACAGAATTGTAAATGGTGGAAGTATTATCATAGTACAATCATTCTTGTTTGGTGCAACTCCTCTCTTGTGTGCTCTTTCTTTCTTCCACGTTCTCCTATCCTTGCCTATCTTGGCACCATGTGTACTTTCACTTTGTTCTAGCTCACTAACTCAACAAATCATGAATATATGGAATATTTTCTCTTTATAGTTTGCCTATCATCTTTAATCAACAAAAAGATAGTGAGAGATGGTATGTACTATCTTTCTTCTTTCAAAAGAGGACATGATCTATAGACCTCTATGACATAATGTTAGAGTCCATCATCACATGTATAGAACTCTTAGGAAATTTATTCCCCATTGGTTAAGTGTAATGTCACTAGGAATGTCTTAGTTTTTTATTCTTAGTTGACTCGCCTTAAGTAATATTATGAGGTCTGGCACGTTTGCTTATACATTTGGTTTGTAGTGAAAACGTAAGAACTGTATGAAGTTTCGTACCCCCGATTTCTTTTTTTTTTTCTCGAAAAAACGATCCTTCTATTAGTTAATGAGAAAACGCCATAAGGCTACAAAGCTCACCTCGCAAGGAGGGATAAAAACACAGTGAACACCTGAGCTCCACCCCCGTGGTTGGCTGGCCACTCTCTAGGGGGGGCTACCTAGTAGTACATGTGGGAGGTGAGAAAAGCCAAACTGGAGGCCTATAGTGCCAAGTGACATCCTCGCCCCTCGCGGTGGGGAAAGGGCTAGGCTGCCACGTGCGGAGGAAAGCCTTGCGGCGCCCTCTCATGCGGTCCGAGTCGCCCTAGAGTTTCCCCCAGTGTCCTCTCATCAAGGTGTGAATGATGTCCACCCAGAGGGCCTGTATGACCTCCGCCGGTGGAGTCGCCTGGCGGTCAATGGCCTCCCTGCATCGGGATCTCCATATGTGCCAAGCCGTCATGCTGCTGATCATCTCCCATCTGTGCCCGATCCCCTCCTGAGGGGCTGCTGAAGAGAAGTCTGGCGTCGGAACCACCGACATCGCCCTGTTAGAGACCTGGATGGTCGCACTGCCACGGATGTCCTCATATCCAAGGGCCGGGCCGCTGTCCGTGGCCCAAGCCACTGCACCCCACGTCACCAGCATCTCACCTGGTGAGCCTGCGAAAACCATCCTAAGAGCGCGCTGCCAGACCTGCTGTGCCTGTGGGCAATCCCATAAGCAGTGCCGCTGCGACTCCTGTGCATGGCCGCACCGAGGGCAGGACGCTGGGTGTCTGCCGAAAGCTAGCCAAGCCCCCACAGCTAGTCCTCTATGCGCTGTGAGCCAGAGAAAAAGCGTCACCTTCCGGAGCCGAAAGCTGGCCCAAAGGTGCTGCCAGAAGTCCCTAAGAAAGGCAGGGGAGAGCCCCTATCGCCGCCAATGCTCGACCGCCGGGGTGCTCGCTATCCTGTGCCTCTGAATCCGCCGCCCTAGCCTCACTGTGTACTGAAAAAAGGGGATGCCTGGGCTGGTGGGGGCCGAGTAGGGATCTCGCCAAAACCACTCACCTGGATCCCACTGAAGGCGAATAAGAGGCCTGCTGTCCCAAGCCCATAATCTCCAAGAACAGTCCTCCCCTATCGAGGCCGGTCAGGGGTCTACATGCCACTGTCTCTAATGAAAGCCGACCACCCGCACCCTCTGAAGAATACAACCCTGGAGCCCATCCAAATCCAGTCGTGTCCTCTGAAGCTGGCCACCCTCTCCCACCTCGAAAGTGAGTGGGGCGACTCTCTCCGCTGTGCCACAGACCGCTAGAAGGATCTCATGCCGAGTAAAGACACCCATCCACTATGGAGGTGGAGGGTCCTGTACTGGGGTCCGCCACTCCCGAGGGATGGCCGCCTCAATGTCCTATCTCATCGACTCTCTGCCCCTTATCCCACTGAGTCTCCTCTCCTGAGCCTCTAGAGGCAGCTGCTGAAAACATATCCAGTCGTCTAGGGACTGGGCTGGGCCGGAGCTCAACGGGCCCCACGACACGTGAGGCCGCGATCCAACCATATGGCCGCTGGGAAGTCGAATCAAGGGGTTCCAGATCAATGGCTGCCTCAGGCGCTCCTCATCGGTGCCCGGGGGAGTCTGGAAGAGTGACGGCCTCAGATGCGCCCTGGCCCTCAGAAGGCTAGTTGCAAAACGCTCCTCAAAGCCAAGGCCTACTCCTCTGGATCGCTGCTCTGTAAAGATCCACCTGATGCTGGGGGTCCAAGGGCCGCTAAGAGAAAAAGTGCGGCTGAGCATCCTGGAAACAAGAAACTCCTTCCACCACGGCTCAGCGCCTGGCAGGAGGCCACGAACTACCAACTTGCCAAGCAAAGCTCGGCTTTGGCAAATAGGATCAACGATGCCCAGGCCGCCTCTCTTCCTCGGCTGAGTGATCACAGCCCATGCCACCTTGGCCCTGGCGGGCCGCCCGTCGCCACCGGACCAAAGAAAGTTCCTGATGAGCCTCTGCACCTGGCCAATGCACGCCCGCGAGAAGGCCCAGCAAGAAGTGATGTACCACATGGTAGCAAGCAGAACTTGGTTGGCCACAACTACTCGGCCAGCCAAAGATAAACGAGCGGTACTCCAATACAGAAGCTTCTTCCGAATGCTCAGAAGAAGGGGGGCTATCTGCTGCTCCGGAGATATGTCAATGCCCACGTAGCATCCCAAATAACGCACTGTAGTGCCGGGGGGCAGCCACTAAAAACCATCAAGTGGCCTCCAAGTCGGGGGGGGCATAGAACTGACCCACAACCCACACGACTTGTGCCAGTTTTGATCAAAGCACCCGAAGCTCTGCAAAACCTGTCCATGGCTGCGAAGCGGCGGAGGTTCTCCTCACCTCCCTGAAGATAGACAGCAATGTCATCCACAAACTCCGAGTCTAGGAGCTCCTCCGAGGTGCGGATAGGAAGCTGGAGGCCCCGCAAACCTATATCCTGTGCCATCAAAAAAGTGCTCATGGCCTCCGCCACAAAAAGAAAAAGAAAGGGCGCCAAGGGGCACCCCTGCCGCACCGAGCGTGAGAGCTGGAACCTCTCTCCGCGCACGCCCTGTATCAGCACACCTGGCTATGAGCCGATGTGTAGAGTGCAGAGACCCCACGGATCCACTGAGGGGGGAAGCCCATCCTCTCCATAGTGCCTTCCAAGAAGGCCCAGTCCACCCGATCATATGCCTTCTCGAAGTCGAGAAGGAGCACTGCCAGATCCTCCTGCCGAAATCTAGCCAAAGCTGTAGCCTCCCAGAAAGAGAAAATGTGCTCCTATCCTGGATGAAGCCTGTCTGCGTGGAGTGGATGATGTCCGAAAGGTGAGGCTGAAGCCGCCTGCTGATCGCCTTGGCTAGGACCTTGTAGGCCGTGCCTAGCAAAGTGATCGGTCTCCACTGTCTAATCTCCAGTCTGTCTCCTCCCTCTTTGGGGATCAAGTGAATCAACCCCTCTTCCATGCTATCCGGCATGACTCCCGACTCCATAATCTCCTGGAATGCCAATCTGAAGCCCCTATGTAATAGGCCCCAATACCTCTGGAAGAAAGCCACTGAGAGACCGTCCTCTCCTAGGCATTTGCCCCGAGGTAATGCCTGAAGAGCCTCCTCCAGTTCTGTATCCGAGAAGGGGGAGAGAAGGGAGTGCTGCAAATGGGCCGGCACAACCGGTCTCGTGAAGCTCCAGACTGCCTCCCGAGCCTCTCTCACCCTTTCATCTGCTGGCTCAGCAGAGAGAAGATCCCTGTAAAAATTTGTGGCTATCGCCCAAACCCTAGGGGGATCCACCACAACCTGGCCATCAGCCTGCCAAGACGCCTGAGACCCTCTCGTCTGAAGCCAGGCCCTGTCGCCTCAAAGAAATCTTGAATCACTCTGTCTCCAGCCTGTGTCCAAAAAGAAGCCCGAGCATGGAATCGGAACTCCACCCTCCTCTCCTCGATGGATCTGATCTCAGTGCGAGCTTACTCCATCTGCTCTGAGATCCAAGGGCTCGTAGGATCCCTCTCCTGGAGTCTCTGGAGGGACGCTAGACTCCTTCGTAGGCTCCTCTCCTGCTCTCTAAAGGCCTCCAGACGGTCCAAGGCAGCCTGTCTGAGCATCCGACTGATCTCCTGCAAGCCACTGGCAAGATTGCTGGCTGCCGTTCCTCTCTTGAACTGCAGCTCCTGCCAGACCTGCTCAACTCTGATCGCAATCTCGGGCTCCTCTATGAGACAATCTGGAATTCGGACGCTCTGGCCTCGCTCTTCTCTCGTAGGGTCCTCGATCTGGAGAAGCACTGGAAAGTGGTCTGAAAACGAGGAGCCTGCAAGTATGCCCACAGTGCCACCTCTATCACAAGCCCACTCATCAATGTAAAACCTGTCAATGCGGGAAAGGTTAACTCCTGTGGCCTGTATATCCGAGCGCGAAAAAGATAGACTCCCCTACAACCTGCCAAACTCCGGGAGAGTCCACGGATCCTGGCCTCTCACCTGAAGCACTAGTTCCTCCCAGGCAGCGAGCTCCGGCCCATGAATGGTCTCCTGGCTGCCCCCCATCCTGTCCTCTGCATCCTCCAGCATGTTGCAATCCCCTCCTAGGCACCAGTGGTCTGCCAAGGGGAGGGACTGCCTAATGGTGCTCCAGAACTCGGCTCTCCCGGTCGCCCCATTAGGGGCGTAGAAGTTGAGGAAGCCAATGCGGTCTTCCCCAACCCGAAGGATGATCCACTGCGCTTGACCCTGGACCAGAGTGCCAGACTCCACAACCTCGGATAGAAGCTGCTCGCTGACTGAGATGCATACTCCACCCTGGTTCCCCTGGGAGCCATATGCCGGTGACCAAAAAGTGTGACTCCTACCTGGCAAGATCTTCCCGCAGGTGCGGGTACGCCCGGCAGAAAGGTGGTGCTCCTGGATGAAAAGGATATCTATGGGTCCTCCAACGAGAGCCCTCTGGATATTCTGGCGAAGTTTGCCCCGACCAATGTAGCAGCGATGTCCACCGAGACCCTGGATGTTCCATGAGAGGATCCTCATGGATGAGCTATGGCAAGTGAAGCAACCGCCACCACTGGCTCACCCCTCTCAGCCAGCCCGGATGATCTGCCCTCCACTCTGTGAGTCTTGGGCGCCGTCTTGGAGGGAGAATAGTCACTGTCTGTCCGGGTGCGGAGTCTCTCCAAAAAGAGGGTGACCTGTCTCTGTGTCCAGCCCCACTGCGCCTTCGCCCTGTCGTCCAAGGCATAGGCATGAGACCAATCCTTTGCATATATGTATCTAAAGGTCGACTGCACCCTCGGGGCGGCATGGAGGAGAATCAGTAGCACCGCCTCAACTGAGGTGTGGACCGGATCCGCCGCCAATCTCCTATACCAAACAAGCTCATGCGGGCTGAGTGTAATCGGGTCTGCAATAGGTCTGTGAGCCCCAAGTCGCTGAAGTGGTGAGAAAACTCCAGTATCTGATCACGCAAAACTTCCTCTACAGAGTTGCAATCCCATGCTATGTCTGGGGCAACACTGAGAGGAAAGGAGAAGGCCACCATGCTGCTCACCACTGAAGGAGAACGAGAGGGATGGCACACCACGCAAACTCGCAAGGGCGCGACCAGTGTCTCGAACGGGCCAGCATCCAGCAGCTGGAGGCACCTGAAAAAACCGTAATCCACTGGTAGCCCCATCACTCGCGGGGGCCCCCCAGAGAACTCTGTGGTGGCGGGCAAAGCTAGGATCGCCATCTCCACCGGCCCGGAGTGGCGGTGGAACAGCCGCTGGACTGAACTCTGGCCTACCCAGCTGCGCTGCCCCCGGGGCAGTGGGTGGTCTGGCGAAGTATCCTGGAGAGGCCGAGGGAGGGATGGGGGCTCGCGGCGAGGAGGAGGGGGGAGAGCGAGGAGAGGATGGAGAGGCATCTGCCAGAGGATAGGTGTCAGGGGGGGCCGCCGGGGGAGGCGGGAGGGGGGGGCTGGGGGGAGAGGGGGGGTGGAAGGAGTGCTCTCCGGGTGAGGGGAAGGGGAGCCGGGGGTCGCAGAGTGCGGCCCGGGATCCTCAGGAATCTGCTCCAAGGACGGGGCGGGGCCCCCCGCGGGGGGAGGCGAGAGCGGGGTCTCCACGTGGGAGGCTCCACCAGCGGCCTCAACGGGCACTGAGTCTGAATCCTCGTCCATCGGGGTGGGACCTGTTGGCCGCCTATCCCTGACTGGAGCATAAGTGCGGGTAGGTGCCTGTTCGCCAGCCTGTGTTGCCTGCTGCTGGCGTCTGCGAACGGTCCCTGCGGGCCGGGCGTTTCCGTCGGCGAACCTCCTGCCATCCGCCAGCCTCCTGGGTCTGCCCGGCATCCTCCGCCGGGCCCTGCTCGTCAGATGATGGCGCCTACTGTGGCGAGCCAGGGATGTCCGGTCTCTGAGGTGGATGGCCACCACTCGGGTCTCCTACAGGGGGTCTAGAGGCGGCATAGCGTGAAGGATGAACCCCCTTGCAGGGATAGGCACGTGCGAGATGGCCCATCTCCCGACATGTGTAACACTGGCCGAGGAGGCCCGAGTACTCCACGCGCTGTATCAGATGTCCTCGAGAAAGACAAGGGAGGAGGATCGTCTTCGGGAGGGACTCCGGTGACGGAACCACAACACGAATGGCCGGGAGTCCTGCTGCCCGAGCAATCACTAGTTGTCTGAGGCGTCTCCACCACCTGCCCGAACGCCTTGCCAATGGATGACAAGAGGGGCAAGTACTCCCTACGCAGTCCAGGAAAGCAGATAGTGACGGGGAAACCTGTCGTGCCTGCTAAACCATGAGTCCATCGCGCCAGGATGCCCGGGATGAGCGGAGGGCAATGGGGCTCCGAGCCAGCACCATCTGAGCTGCCTGGGAGGACTCGAAATCCACCTGGTAGTAGCCACGTCCCAAAAAATCTACGCTGACGATCTTGGCGGGCACGCCAACAAGGCTGCCTTGCAGAAGGTCGCGAAGCTCTCTTCGCATCGGACGGCTACCCACTATCTTGCAGACCAAGGAGGAGGCCTCAAGAGCGGATACTGTGGAAACAAACAACTGAAGATCTTCAGCTGTGAACTCCAGACGGAGACCGGAATCGGCAGGGGTAGTCGGAGCGGCTTCCATGGAGTCCTCCAGAGGGAAAAGGCCAGAAACCGGGGGGGTCACCAACGGGAGGGACACAGCCCTGCGAGGAACAGGAGAGGCGGAGGGCTACAGGATAGCGGGGGCGGGGCGGGGGGGGAGCTGAGGCGGGGGGAGCTAGCAGTGGGGGGAGGGGCGAGACGGAAGGGGAGGAGAGGGAGAAGGCGGAGGAAAAAAAAAACAAAAAACAAAAACAAAAACAAAAACAAAAAACAAAAAAAACAAAAAAACAAAAAAACAAAAAACAAAAAACGCGCAGCGGAGGAGAAGGCGGAGGGGGGAGAGGTGGCGGGGGAGAGAAGAGAGGCGGAGGAGACGAAGGCGAGGGGGGTAGAGAGGCGGGGGAAGAGAAGTCGGGGGAAGGAAGCAAGCGGGGGGGGAATGGCGGGAGAGGCAGCGTGGAAGGAGGCGGAGGAGGATAAGGCGGGGGAGGTAACGAGGAAGGAGGCGGGGGAGCGATGGCGGGGGAGGATGCGAGGCAGAAGGCGGGGGAGAAAAGGCGAGGAAGGGCGCAATGAAGGAGGCAGGGGGAGAGGATGGAGGAGAATGCGGGGGACTGGCGGGGGGGGAGAGGGGGGCGCGACGGCGAGAAGCAGCGGGGGGGGGGGAGAGGCGGAGCTCGCAGGCGAAGTCGTTGTCCCAAATATTGATATATATGCTATGAGTAGTGCCACACTTGTACCCCCGATTTCATTGCACAATACTCATGATAATAAACATTTTTCATTAGACACATGAATGTCGGAGGGCACTCGTCACATCACTAAGAGCCCAAATCATGATATGGAAGTTCTCCCTCTTAGATGACACTCCTTGACTTCGAAGGGGAGTTTTTTTTTTGGGATATTCTCAGAATCTAGTAGTGTGTCTAGCGGTGCTAACACTCTAGGTGTGGAGTCCCTCTTATTAAGAGATCATAAGATAAGGCTATAAAGGAATTGTAAATGGTGAAAGTATTATCATAGTACAGTCATTCTTGTTTGGTGCAACTCCTCTCTTGTGTGTGCTCTCTCTCTCTCTCTCCCCCAATGAAAAAAGATTCATGAAGGAAGTTACAATTCACACCCGTGTGGCCCCCAAGCACTATTAGTTTCGCAATGCCGGGCTTATAATTGGAAGGCCGCAGTACTTCCAAGGTTCAAATTCGCATCAGTCCGACGTGGAGGAGAAAACAAGACACCAATGAATGTGAAGGTGTCCATTCGGAACAGTGAACGATATGCGGCTTCAAAGCTCACAAGGTTCTCGGCGAATGTCGGTTTGACATGGGCGGCACTTGGAGACTACGTCAATCGATGGGACGTCCTCCCTTCCGGCACCTCAGGACTCGTTGGCCGGGAACGACTGGGTCGAAGCGGCACGATGCACATGGACTCTTTCTTGAGCGATATGACTGGTTCCTTCTTGGAGCGGATATTAGGACTCGTTCCTTCGAGTGGATGTCATGCAGAGCATAAATACCAGCTTATGAGGAGAGGCCTATACTCATCATCTCAGCCGCGCTCAAATCTTTCCAAGCTCCTCATCGCATCGCATTCCCCACAACAATATTCCTCAAACCATGGCAGCAGCAGCAGCAGCCAGCAGCTTGCTTCTTCTGGGCGCAGTGATGCTGTTGGCCTCCTCTACGCTCATACTAGAAGTGAGGGCCGCGGATGCAGACCCTCTGCAGGACTTCTGTGTGGCCGATAACACCAGCATGATCACCCTCAACGGGTTCGCCTGCAAGCCAACCGACGAGGTGCAGGACGCGGACTTCAAGTTCACGATGCTTGAGCATCCCGGCCAACCTATGAAAGGGCTGGGCGTGTCCGTCAACCTGGCCAGTGCGGCCAATTTCTTTGCCCTCAACACGCAGGGCCTGTCCATCGCCCGCATCGACTTTGACCCCAAGGGATTAAACCCGCCCCACGTGCATCCCCGTGCCACCGAGGTGCTGTTCCTGGCCGAGGGCACGCTCAAGGTGGGCTTCGTCACCGCCACGCCCAACAATACCCTCTTCGAGCAGACCCTCTCCCCCGGCGATCTCTTTGTCTTCCCTCGCGGCCTCGTGCACTTCCAGCTCAACCCCGACAAGCACCACTCCGCCCTCGCCATCTCCGCCCTCAATAGCCAGAACCCGGGCACCTCGCAGCTCGCCGCCGCTCTCTTCGACGCATACCCACCCCTGCCCGAGGAGGTGCTAGAGACAGCCTTCGGCATTGACAAGGGTGAGGCGGAAAGCCTCATGGCCAGCGTCCGCAAAACCCTCTCTTAGTTTTATAAGACTGCCTCTCTCCTCATCGTGTACAAACTACAAGTGGCATATGAATTCCTTTTGAATAAAGACATTGTTTTTTAAACTTCAATCTTTCCGATTGTGTAACCAGGTTTGAAATGAAGCCTATCCCATTTTCAGAGTATGATCTAACTTGCCAATTGAGATTATTATCTTCCTAACCTAATGTGTAAAGCGTAGACTTTACCCCGTGCATGCACACTCTCGTCATCGCGTGAACAAACTACAAGTGGCACGAATTCTTCATAAGTGGCATGAATTCCTTTTGAATAATGACATTGCTATTTTGCCCTTTGGGTAACTAGGTTTTGAAAGAAGCCAATACCTAATGCTTAGAACTTTGTGCTTTAGTTGCACAACACCTCGACCTTTGAGGCTTCCTCTATACATATCCCCCCTCAGTGCATGCCCTCATCAAACACCTTCTCTATGGGTACTCTTTTGTGAGGCATTCTCTTCGGTTGGTACTCTCACTAAAATCCATGTGACAGAACCCTCCCATCCACGTATCATGAGTAAAATCCATCACGAAAGCCGTAAAGAGAGAGAGAGAGAGAGAGAGAGAGATGGTATGGCTAGTTGTCCAAAGCTGCAACAACTTTTCAATAGAGGAAGGGTGTGGGAGTCATATATATAGAGACGGTAGATGGTGCATGGAGAACTCTAACATGTGTGACCTTCCATATTATATAATGAGGCTTTTACAACCAACCACTCTACAACCTTCATATGGATTATTTTTTTCACATCTTCCTAAGGTTATATTTCTTCTTTAATTACTCACAGAGGCATGATCTTTTGAGGCACACCTACCAATTCACCTCATTTAAAATTGCATTATCCATACCATCGAGGGTGTGCAAGCGTCTGCCAAATAAGTTTATAGACTTTGTTTCTTTTCATCACCAAGGAAGGATTGCATGATTAGTGTGAGTTCCGTGGGTGCTCAATGTCCACTCTCTTTTAGGGTGTCTTGCATGTAGAGAAGCTTAATAGTGGCAATGTCTTGGGGTTCCTAGACCTCATTGTGATCTTCAGATTAATACACATACTAAGTTAAAGTCATTAAAAGCCCTTGATGTGATAATGCAACACGTTTTTAGTAGTTTGTATGCCTCGGATGGAAGAAGAAGTGATAGAGTGATTTGGAAATACTAAAAGAAAGAACTTACCTAGGAGCATAAAAATTTATGTTTGAGTTCTATAGAGGACATGATCTATAGACCTCTATGACATAATGTTAGAGTTCATCATCACATGTATAGAACTCTTAGGAAATTTATTCCCCATTGGTTAAGTCTAGGAATGTCTTAGTTTTTATTCTTAGTTGACTCGCCTTAAGTAATATTATGAGGTCAAGCATGTGTGCTTATACATTTGGTTTGTACTGGAAACGTAAGAGCTGTATGAAGTTTCGTACCCCTAATTTCATTGCACAATACTCATGATAATAAACATTTTTCATTAGACACATGAATGTCAGAGGGAACTCATCACGTCACTGTAGTCTAAGAGCCCAAATCATGATATGGAAGTTCTCTCTCTTAGATGACACTCCTTGACTTGGAAGGAGAGTTTTTTTGGATACTCTCAGAATCTATTAGTGTGTGTAGTGGTGCGAACACTCTAGGTGTGAACTCTCTCTTATTAAGAGATCATAAGATGAGGCTTGATGCCTATAAAAGAATTGTAAATGGTCAAAGTATTATCATACTACAATCATGCCTATTACCTCGGCTGAATTTGAAAGTGCATTCATGAAAGAATTTCATCCTAAGAATGAGATGGATCATAATTGGGAAGCATGGGACAATTGTAAGATGAGAAAAATCTCACATTGACTCAACATATCTCCAATTATAGAGAAATCATTCTCAAATTGAGAGGAATGTATGATTTTTAAAAGATTAATGGATTAGACTCGGACTATAACCATCAAGTTAAGCAAAATGAGTTGAAAACTTTAGAAGAAGTAATTAAGTTTTCTCGACAACATTGTGGGAAAGAAAAAGCGTTCGTAGAATGCACAACAAACATCTAGTGTGTCCAAGGTCAAAATAAAAGAAAGGGACCTAACCAAAAGAATCTAAGAAGTCTAAAGGACCACAGAATTTTTAGAAGCATGAAGATTTTGAAAGAGCTAAAAAAAGAGAATTTATGTTTTCACTACATGGAAAAGGGTCTAAGTAAACTACAACATCCTAAGCTAAAAGAAAATGAGAAGAATCAGCATGATCAAAGTAAAGAAAAGCAAGTGCGCACTATTCAAGTGCTCCCTCTTGAGACTCCTCATAAGTTTAAAGAGGTACAAGTTTATCATGCCGATTCTACTCATGTGTGTTGTGTCACATCATCAATGTGGGTGCTAACATTTGGACCACATGAGTTGGTTTGAATGTATGGTCACGTTAAAGGTCACAAGGTATGAGTTATGTTTGATGATAGTGCCATGCACAATTTCTTGAACTATACTTTAGTCAAGAAATTAAAGTTTTCAGAAAGCTCAAGTGACCATAAGTATGTGGTTTCTTTGATTAACGGCTATGATAAAGATGTTTGGGATACAATAGTTCATGGTGTTCCATTAGTCATTCAAGGTCATGAGATGCATTTGGATTTTCAAGTTATGCATATCACTCGAGCTGATGCTATTCTTGGTCGTAAGTGGTTATATAACATTGGTCCATCTTTGTCTAGAAGTTATTTGCATAATTCTTCTGATGGTCATTCATTATATGACTATTTTCAAAAGGCGATTCTTGAATGGGATGAGACGAACAAGAACATAACAAGGGAAGGAGGACAAGATGCTCATTCAAGCTCATCAAGCAGACACTCCATCGGGTCAATGTCAAGGACACACAACATATACTAATCTGGAAACATTAAGTTGAATTCATGCTCCATTCTTTCATCTAAGTAGTAGACAACTAGTGATAGTGCAAAGAATTCCTCGAGTGCCGACACTAAAAGACATGGAAGCAATTCTCTATGCTCAACAACTAGGATATAAAAAAAGCTTCATCACAGGACCTGCAACTAAGAGTTACATATTGCAATTTAAAGATTTTTATCGTCAGCCACCACCACGGAGGAACTAGGTTCTTTTTTCATGAACCCTTCAAATGTGTAGGAGGAAGCATGTAACATTTATGCTATATATGGTATGTAGTTTACGTAAAGACTAACTTGTGTTTTTTCTTTTCACAGAATTCAAGGCTTTAAGAAAAAATCAAGATATCTTCGATATGTGAATACCATATCAAAGATGATGAAATGCAACCACCGCATTTACCTATCAAAGTTGGAGATATCTTCTACATTGAAGATGTGGCTTACATGGTTCAACCTTCATCAATCCAAGGGGCTAGGCTTGGATTATTTATACATTCAAATGTGCAAGCTGGAAGGACCTTGTTGCACTATGGAGGGTCAAAACATTCTCATGATAATTGGATAAAATTATGTGTAGAGAATCCTAGAGCACACAATTACTCGATCATTGAGGACCCTAGTGTGTGTCCTAAGGAGGACAGAGTTTACATTGTCGATGATGTTCAAGATAGAAATGTGGCTCGTTATATAAATAGCTGTAAGGATTACAAAGAAAGAGAGAATGTGTGTTATGTATTCTCACCATCATTACCTCCATGGTACAAGCATAGAGAAAGAAATGTACATTGATTATGGCTACGTTTATGTAGAATCATGAAAAGATATCAGTGCTGGAGATGAACTTTTTGATGATTATGATTTCTAATGTAATCTCAATTATAATTTATAGTTTTTTTCAACACTACTACTTCTAAGAGGTTTTCAATGTAGAATTACTAAGTAAGGATCCTTATAATCACATGGTAACCTATGTTGTATTGTAGTATTTTAAAATCTCTCCAATAGAAATATAGATTATTATTTGTTGAGCATGTTCTTCTTGCATTAGTGAAATATAGTCTAAATCAAAAGGGCAATTCTCCTCAAGTTTCACTGATATAGAATAAATTTACAAGTAATACAAGCTTCTTTCTAGTCGATTTTAATAAACATAGTCCAAATCTATAACATTTTATTGATTTCATCTAGCCAATTTTAACAAATATAGTTCAAATCTTTGAAAGTGGGAATTGGGATTTTTTCAAATTCCCTAATGTGATGTTAACGGGATTTAGTCCATTTATGTTGATGTATGGTTTTCAACCACGAGCTCTAGTGGCCATTGGACTCGAGAAAGAAAAGATACAAAAGATTAAAGATTTTCTTCAAGTCCTCGAGAAGATGACAAAAATTGCAAAAGATAATTTTAAGAGAGCACAGGACAGTGCTAAACATTATGCAAACAAAGATCGAAGACAAATCATCTTTGAGGAAGGTGATTTGTTTTCAAAGGTTCTTTCACTTTCCGAATCTTTGAAAACGGGGAGAAGTCCGAAGCTATCTCCAAGGTATTGTGGTCCATTTGCAATACTTAAAAAAGTAGGTACATTGCTTTTATAAGTTAGCTTTATAATAAGAAAGCTCTAAAGTCCATCCACTTTTTGACGTTAGTAGACTTAAAAAGAAGTTGGGTGATGACGATAATCTCGTCAGTCAAGAGATCCTAGTAAAGCTTATAGAACCCCCATCCTTACCACACGAACCAGAAAAAAGATCTTGGATTTCCAAGAAAAAAGAACTCGACACTTTATACGGCAGGAGTGTTTAGTCAAGCGGAAGGATATAAAAGAAGAAGGTTCTATGTGGGAAAAGGTAAGCACACTCAGAAAGAGGTTCTCGAATTTTTTTTTCGAGGACTAAAACTCCTCTTAAGGGCGGAGTAATGTCATGACAATGGAATTATTGGGAGCCTAGAGACCTCGACCATCCAAACAAGACACGGGCGGTGTTTAGGGGAGCGAAAAATGATCGGTAGGACTCAAGACTTAGCCGAACACTAGTGAGAGTGGGCAGGTACATGTGAAGAGCATACTAGCTAATAAAAGAGTGGAGTCCATGTACAAAAGGGTCATATGTTTATTTTGTCTATGGTTGGGAGGTGAACAAAGAGCTCTCAGCACCCTTCTCATTTGGGTAGAAGATCGTGATTCCATGGTTGCCCTTAGAAGCCTTACTATTATATTATATAGAAATGATATACATAATATACATACATGTATGCACATAGATACATGTATGTGCATCTAAGAAAATTGATGATCAACATTATCAAAGGTTATCTAGAATAGAAAAAAAAGAGAATCACTCTATGGTTCCAATTAAATGTTCTAACACTATCAATAGTGTCAGAACTTAATTATGAATCTAGGCATTGTACATATGTTGTACAATGCCTAGATTGTTTGTCTTGAAGAAGCATGCTATCAATTTTTTAGATCCAATGTTTTTGTATGGCATTATCTTCTACATTATAAGAAGCTCCAAGAGGGCAAGAGGGTAGAACTCTCACACACACTCACTCTCACATAAGCACTATGAAAAGAATATGAGGATAGGGTAGAGAGCTAGAGCACAAGGAGCAAGAGCACACTCTCAATCAACACTCAAGGGAATGTCCCTTTCTCTCATTAGATAAATTCACTCATATACAAGGGAGTTATAAGTTTGGGTGTCCATACCCGATAACTCATTGGGCACCCACTTATTGTCTAACCTTGTCTAGGCTAGTCTAAGCACTGGCATTGAGTGGATGCCGACTCTTTCACTTGGCTTGGTCATCCCTTGACTACATAATTAACAAAAATTATGCAGGAAATGTAATGATTGAAACAAACTATTAATCTTGCTTAGACACATAAGTGAGGGTGGACAAGGATATTTTAAGCGGTGCACCCATTATCTATGCACATCCTTTAGTGACTCTGCGCTCTACTTGTGCATGCTCATGGATTGTTGTAGATTTCTTATCTCCAATGCACATGTGTGTTGTTGATGTATGTGTGTGGTCTATCTTAACCTTGAAATAACACACTGCTTCACTCCGCCGGAGCGCGCTTTGTTAGTTGATCGAGGTTGAGATTCAAGCATATGATATTGGAATGTAATTTTTGACACATAAATTGCAATCTAAATTTTAAAGTTATAGTATTTCAGTCAGTTTTTCGGCTTTCAAATGAAGTTGTAGATGAGGAGGGTATATCTATCAGGAGTCCCTCAACTTTAAATAGAGGTAAGTATGATAGCCTTTTCCTTCAAGCATCTGCTTCCTTTACCTTGTTGTTCATACCAAGTTGCCTAGAGATACACTTCAAGGAATGTCTTAGTTTTTATTCTTAGTTGACTCGCCTTAAGTAATATTATGAGGTCAAGCATGTGTGCTTATACATTTGGTTTGTCTTGGAAACATAAGAGCTGTATGAAGTTTCGTACCCCTAATTTCATTGCACAATACTCATGATAATAAACATTTTTCATTAGACACATGAATGTCAGAGGGAACTCATCACGTCACTGTAGTCTAAGAGCCCAAATCATGATATGGAAGTTCTCTCTCTTAGATGACACTCCTTGACTTGGAAGGAGAGTTTTTTTGGATACTCTCAGAATCTATTAGTGTGTGTGTAGTGGTGCGAACACTCTAGGTGTGAACTCTCTCTTATTAAGAGATCATAAGATGAGGCTTGATGCCTATAAAAGAATTGTAAATGGTCAAAGTATTATCATACTACAATCATGCCTATTACCTCGACTGAATTTGAAAGTGCATTCATGAAAGAATTTCATCCTAAGAATGAGATGGATCATAATTGGGAAGCATGGGACAATTGTAAGATGAGAAAAATCTCACATTGACTCAACATATCTCCAATTATAGAGAAATCATTCTCAAATTGAAAGGAATGTATGATTTTTAAAAGATTCATGGATTAGACTCGGACTATAACCATCAAGTTAAGCAAAATGAGTTAAAAACTTTAGAAGAAGCAATTAAGTTTGCTTAGATTTTCGACAGCATTGTCGGAAAGAAAAGGCATGCGTAGAATGCACAACAAACATCTTGTGTGTCCAAGGGTTCCAAGCATCAAGGTCAAAATAAAAGAAAGGGACCTAACCAAAAGAATCTAAGAAGTCTAAAGGACCACAAAATTTTTAGAAGCATGAAGATTTTGAAAGAGCTAAAAAAGAGAATTTATGTTTTCACTACATGGAAAAGGGTCTTAGTAAACTACAACATCCTAAGGTAAAAGAAAATGAGAAGAATCAGCGTGATCAAAGTAAAGAAAAGCAAGTGCGCACTATTCAAGTGCTCCCTCTTGAGACTCCTCATAAGTTTAAAGAGGTACACATTTATCATGCCGATTCTACTCATGTGTGTTGTGTCACATCATCAATGTGGGTGCCAACATTTGGACCACATGAGTTGGTTTGAATGTATGGTCATGCTAAAGGTCACAAGGTATGAGTTATGATTGATGATAGTGCCATGCACAATTTCTTGAACTATACTTTAGTCAAGAAATTAAAGTTTTCAAAAAGCTCAAGTGACCATAAGTATGTGGTTTCTTTGATTAACGGCTATGATAAAGATGTTTGGGATACAATAGTTCATGATGTTCCATTAGTCATTCAAGGACATGAGATGCATTTGGATTTTCAAGTTATGCATATCACTCGAGCGGATGCTATTCTTGGTCGTAAGTGGTTATATAACATTGGTCCATCTTTGTCTAGAAGTTATTTGCATAATTCTTTTGATGGTCATTCATTATATGATTATTTTCAAAAGGCGATTCTTGAATGGGATGAGACGAACAAGAACATAACAAGGGAAGGAGGACAAGATGCTCATTCAAGCTCATCAAGCAGACACACTCCATCGGGTCAATGTCAAGGACACACAACATATACTAATGTGGAAACAACAAGTTAAATTCGTGCTCCATCTGTTCATCTAAGTAGTAGACAACTAGTGATATTGCAAGAATTCCTCGAGTGCCGACACTAAAAGACATGGAAGCAATGCTCTATGCTCAACATCTAGGATATAAAAAAAGCTTCATCATAGGACCTGCAGCTAAGAGTTATATATTGCAATTAAAAGATTTTTATCAATGTCAGCCACCACCAGGGAGAAACTAGGTTCTTTTTTCATGAACCCTTCAAATGTGTAGGAGGAAGCATGTAACATTTATGCTATATATGGTATGTAGTTTACGTAAAGATTAACTTGTGTTTTTTCTTTTTTCATGAACCCTTCAAATGTGTAGGAGGAAGCATGTAACATTTATGCTATATATGGTATGTAGTTTACGTAAAGACCCACTTGTGATTTTTCTTTTCACAGAATTCAAGGCTTTAAGAAAAAATCAAGATATCTTCGATATGTGAATACCATATCAAAGATGATGAAATGCGACCACCGCATTTACCTATCAAAGTTGCAGAGATCTTATACATTGAAGATGTGGCTTACATGGTTCAACCTTCATCAATCCAAGGGGCTGGGCTTGGATTATTTATACATTCAAATGTGCAAGCTGGAAGGACCTTGTTGCACTATGGAGGGTCAAAACATTCTGTCACGTAGGCTGTAATGCGTGTGACCGACGGCGGCAGACCGGATGGCCATGTCCGGGGTTCAGTGGGAGAGGACGCCCATGCGGAGTCATGGGCGGCCAGGCTAGTGTGGACGACAGGCCACACACTATATAGCCTGGGGGATGAGGGGCAATCCTCATTCTTCCTCTACGCTCATACTAGAAGTGAGGGCCGCGGATGAAGACCCTCTGCAGGACTTCTGTGTGGCCGATAACACCAGCATGATCACCCTCAACGGGTTCGCCTGCAAGCCAACCGACGAGGTGCAGTACGCGGACTTCAAGTTCACGATGCTTGAGCATCCCAGCCAACCTATGAAAGGGCTGGGCGTGTCCGTCAACCTGGCCAGTGCGGCCGATTTCTTTGCCCTCAACATGCAGGGCCTGTCCATCGCCGGATCGACTTTGACCCCAAGGGATTAAACCCACCCCACGTGCATCCCCGTGCCAGCAAGGTGCTCTTCCTGGCCGAGGGCACGCTCAAGGTGAGCTTCGTCACCGCCACGCCCAACAATACCCTCTTCGAGCAGACCCTCTCCCCCCCCCGGCGATCTCTTTGTCTTCCCTCGCGGCCTCATGCACTTCCAGCTCAACCCCGACAAGCACCACTCTGCCCTCGCCATCTCCGTCGTCAATAGCCAGAACCCGGGCACCTCGCAGCTCGCCGCCGCTCTCTTCGACGCATACCCACCCCTGCCTGAGGAGTGCTAGAGACAGCCTTCGGCATTGACAAGGGTGAGGTGGAAAGCCTCATGGCCAGCGTCTGCAAAACCCTCTTAGTTTTATTAGACTGCCTCTCTCCTCATCATCGTGTAAAAACTACAAGTGGCATATGAATTTCTTTTGAATAATGACGTTGTTTTTTAAACTTCAATCTTTCCGATTGTGTAACAAGGTTTGAAATGAAGCCTATCCCATTTTCAGAGTATGATCTAACTTGCCAATTGAGATTATTATCTTCCTCACCTAATGTGTAAACCTTAGACTTTACCCCGTGCATGCACACTCTCGTCACTCATCGCGTGAACAAACTACAAGTGGCACGAATTCTTCATAAGTGGCATGAATTCCTTTTGAATAATGACATTGCTTTTTTGCCCTTTGTGTAACTAGGTTTTGAAAGAAGCCAATACCTAATGCTTAGAACTTTGTGCTTTAGTTGCACAACACCTCGACCTTTGAGGCTTCCTCTATACATATCCCCCCTCAGTGCATGCCCTCATCAAACACCTTCTCTATGGGTACTCTCTTGTGAGGCATTCTCTTCGGTTGGTACTCTCACTAAAATCCATGTGACAGAACCCTCCCATCCACGTATCATGAGTAAAATCCATCACGAAAGCCGTAAAGAGAGAGAGAGAGAGAGAGAGAGAGAGAGAGAGATGGTTTGGCTAGTTGTCCAAAGCTGCAACAACTTTGCAATAGAGGAAGGGTGTGGGAGGCATATATATAGAGACGGTAGATGGTGCGTGGAGAACTCTAACATGTGTGACCTTCCATATTATATAATGAGGCTTTTAAAACCAACCACTCTACAACCTTCATATGGATTATTTTTTTCACATCTTCCTAAGGTTATATTTCTTCTTTAATTACTCACAGAGGCATGATCTTTTGAGGCACACCTACCAATTCACCTCATTTAAAATTGCATTATCCATACCATCGAGGGTGTGCAAGCATCTGCCAAATAAGTTTATAGACTTTGTTTCTTTTCATCACCAAGAAAGGATTGCATGATTAGTGTGAGTTCCGTGGGTGCTCAATGTCCACTCTCTTTTAGGGTGTCTTGCATGTAGAGAAGCTAAATAGTGGCAATGTCTTGGGGTTCCTAGACCTCATTGTGATCTTCAGATTAATACACACTAAGTTAAAGTCATTAAAAGCCCTTGATGTGATAATGCAACACGTTTTTAGTAGTTTGTATGCCTCGGCGGATGGAAGGAGAAGTGATAGAGTGATTTGGAAATACTAAAAGAAAGAACTTACCTAGGAGCATAAAAATTTATGTTTGAGTTCTATAGAGGACATGATCTATAGACCTCTATGACATAATGTTAGAGTCCGTCATCACATGTATAGAACTCTTAGGAAATTTATTCCCCATTGGTTAAGTCTAATGTCACTAGGAATGTCTTAGTTTTTATTCTTAGTTGACTCGCCTTAAGTAATATTATGAGGTCAAGCATGTGTGCTTATACATTTGGTTTGTACTGGAAACATAAGAGTTGTATGAAGTTTCGTACCCCTAATTTCATTGCACAATACTCATGATAATAAACATTTTTCATTAGACACATGAATGTCAGAGGGAACTCATCACGTCACTGTAGTCTAAGAGCCCAAATCATGATATGGAAGTTCTCTCTCTTAGATGACACTCCTTGACTTGGAAGGAGAGTTTTTTTGGATACTCTCAGAATCTATTAGTGTGTGTAGTGGTGCGAACACTCTAGGTGTGAACTCTCTCTTATTAAGAGATCATAAGATGAGGCTTGATGCCTATAAAAGAATTGTAAATGGTCAAAGTATTATCATACTACAATCATGCCTATTACCTCGGCTGAATTTGAAAGTGCATTCATGAAAGAATTTCATCCTAAGAATGAGATGGATCATAATTGGGAAGCATGGGACAATTGTAAGATGAGAAAAATCTCACATTGACTCAACATATCTCCAATTCTAGAGAAATCATTCTCAAATTGAAAGGAATGTATGATTTTTAAAAGATTAATGGATTAGACTCGGACTATAACCATCAAGTTAAGCAAACTGAGTTGAAAACTGTAGAAGAAGCAATTAAGTTTGCTTAGATTTTCGTCGACAACATTGTCGAAAAGAAAAAGCGTGCGTAGAATGCACAACAAACATCTAGTGTGTCCAAGGGTTCCAAGCATCAAGGTCAAAATAAAAGAAAGGGACCTAACCAAAAGAATCTAAGAAGTCTAAAGGACCACAAAATTTTTAGAAGCATGAAGATTTTGAAAGAGCTAAAAAAGAGAATTTATGTTTTCACTACATGGAAAAGGGTCTTAGTAAACTACAACATCCTAAGCTAAAAGAAAATGAGAAGAATCAACGTGATCAAAGTAAAGAAGAGCAAGTGCGCACTATTCAAGTTCTCTCTCTTGAGACTCATGATGTTCCATTAGTCATGATAAAGATGTTTGGGATATAATAGTTCATGACGTTCCATTAGTCATTCAAGGTCATGAGATGCATTTGGATTTTCAAGTATGTGGTTTCTTTGATTAACGGCTATGATAAAGATGTTTGGGATATAATAGTTCATGATGTTCCATTAGTCATTCAAGGTCATGAGATGCATTTGGATTTTCAAGTTATGCATATCACTCGAGCGGATGCTATTCTTGGTCGTAAGTGGTTATATAACATTGGTCCATCTTTGTCTAGAAGTTATTTGCATAATTCTTCTAATGGTCATTCATTATATGACTACTTTCAAAAGGCGATTCTTGAATGGGATGAGACGAACAAGAACATAACAAGGGAAGGAGGACAAGATGCTCATTCAAGCTCATCAAGCAGACACACTCCAATGGGTCAATGTCAAGGACACACAACATATACTAATCTGGAAACAACAAGTTAAATTCGTGCTCCATCTGTTCATCTAAGTAGTAGACAACTAGTGATATTGCAAAGAATTCCTCGAGTGCTGACACTAAAAAACATGGAAGCAATGATCTATGCTCAACAACTAGGATATAAAAAAAGCTTCATCACAGACCTGTAGCTAAGAGTTATATATTGCAATTAAAAGATTTTTATCAACGTGAGCCACCACCAAGGAGGAACTAGGTTCTTTTTTCATGAACCCTTCAAATGTGTAGGAGAAAGCATGTAACATTTATGCTATATATGGTATGTAGTTTACGTAAAGACTAACTTGTGTTTTTTCTTTTCACATAATTCAAGAATTTAAGAAAAAATCAAGATATCTTCGATATGTGAATACCATATCAAAGATGATGAAATGCGACCACCGCATTTACCTATCAAAGTTGCAGAGATCTTCTACATTGAAGATGTGGCTTACATGGTTCAACCTTCATCAATCCAAGGGGTTGGGCTTGGATTATTTATACATTCAAATGTGCAAGCTGGAAGGACCTTGTTGCACTATGGAGGGTCAAAACATTCTCATGATAATTGGATAAAATTATGTGTAGAGAATCCTAGAGCACACAATTACTCGATCATTGAGGACCCTAGTGTGTGTCCTAAGGAGGACAGAGTTTACATTGTCGGTGATGTTCAAGATAGAAATGTGGCTCATTATATAAATAGCTGTAAGGATTACAAAGAAAGAGAGAGTGTGTGTTATGTATTCTCACCATCATTACCTCCATGGTACAAGCATAGAGAAAGAAATGTACATTGATTATGGCTACATTTATGTAGAAGCATTAAAAGATATCACTGCTGGAGATGAACTTTTTGATGATTATGATTTCTAATGTAATCTCAATTATAATTTATAGTTTTTTTCAACACTACTACTTCTAAGAGGTTTTCAATGTAGAATTACTAAGTAATGATCCTTATAATCACATGGTAACCTATGTTGTATTTGTAGTATTTTAAAATCTCTCCAATAGAAATATAGATTATTATTTGTTCAGCATGTTCTTCTTGCATTAGTGAAATAGAGTCTAAATCAAAAGGGCAATTCTTCTCAAGTTTCACTGATATAGAATAAATTTACAAGTAATACAAACTTCTTTCTAGTCGATTTTTATACACAGTCGTTTTTAATAAACATAGTCCAAATCTAGAACATTTTATTGATTTCTAGTCGATTTTAATAAACAGAGTCCAACTCTAAAACATTTTATTGATTTCATCTAGCCAATTTTAACAAATATAGTCCAAATCTTTGAAAGTGGAAATTGGGATTTTTTCAAATTCCCTAATGTGATGTTAACGGGATTTACTCCATTTATGTTGATGTATGGTTTTCAACCATGAGCTCTAGTGGCCATCGGACTCGAGAAAGAAAAGATACAAAAGATTAAAGATTTTCTTCAAGTCCTCGAGAAGATGACAAAAATTGCGAAAGATAATGTTAAGAGAGCACAGGACGGTGCTAAACATTATGCAAAACAAAGATCGTAGACAAAAAGATTAAAGATTTTCTTCAAGTCCTCGAGAAGATGACAGAAATTGCGAAAGATAATGTTAAGAGGTACACAAGTTGATGGTGGAATTGTGTAACAAGCAGAAGTTGGGACAACTGGTGATTCAATACATGTTTGGGGAAGGTCAACACAAGTAGATTTGTAGGTTCTCTTACAACCACCTACCCTATCTTGAAGAGGTTGTGTTGATTTCCTTTGCACCCACTGATATGAAAAACCAAGAGTGGCTTTTGGAATCTTATTGATACACTCTTCTCGCTCTAGTAAACCATGGCATTTGGGAAGCCAAAGTGCTGTTGCACCCTCATAATAGCCTTGTGCTTTAAGAACATGCTTTGGGACCCAATGAATAACAATTTGAGGTTTAGGCTTGGAAAATATATGCTTTTTAGGAGGTTTAGCAACTAGGCTAGATGGTACAAGTTTGTATGCATCTTTGGGTAGCCAAATTGACAATTCCTTCTTACCTGGCCATCTTTGAGCAGTGACTAGAGTAGTTAGAACATGCGAGCCATGGCCCTCACTTGAGTTCTCATCGATTATCCACATCATTTGTCTTGGAGCTTGAAGAGCAGATTTTGAAAGTGGTTTGTGTAAGGTAGAACTACCACCCTTTTGACATGATAAAACTCGTGGAGCAGCAGATCCCAAGATGCAATCAGAATCAATTTGCAATTTGTATTGTCTATTCTTCCAATCTAATGAACAATTGGTAGCACTTAACCATGATCCACCAAGAACAACCTCTACCACTGCCTTGGACTTACTAGACACATAAAAGGGAACTGACATCTGGTGATCCTGAATGGACATCATAATGACACATTTTCTCTCTATAGGGTTATCTTCACATGAGAAGCTTCGTAAGTCAATAGGAATGTGCACAAGTGTTGGTTGTCCCAAGGCTACCCATGTGTCAAATGAGAGAACATTATAATCTGCACTAGAGTCAATTAAGGTAGAGACAAAGTAGGTAGTCTCATGAAGATTAAGACACACGTGAATATTGAAAGGATCGACATATTGTTCATTAGTAGCCAACTGTAAGGTCAACATAGAAGCCTTGCGACGCTCCTTGGCTTTTGCAACTCTAACTTTAGCTTCTTCTTGAGCCTGACGTTTAAGTAGGTCATGTGCTGCTTTCCGTGTGGGCAGCATGCATTTGTTGAAGCATGGCTTCAGTTAATGGTTCATTGTATTTCTTGAGACGACTTCCATTAATGAAGTTAGGCATTTGCTCACCTTCTAGTGTCTCTAAATGCACTGCACCACTAGGAGGAAGCTCATTAATCACAAACGGTCCTAAGCCACATTTCTTGAGCTTTCGCTTATGCTTCTTAAGTGTGTACAAGAGCACAAGGTCCCCTTTTTTGAATCGGCTAGTTGTTACATTTCGATCATACCATTGCTTTTGTCTCCTCTTCTCGGCATACATCCCCATTACCGCCAATAAGCGGGTCTCATCAAGATTTTCCAATTCATCAATGCGTTGAGAAAGCTCATGACCAATCCAGTCCAATTGTTTAGCAACTCGTAGAGTAGGTACAAGAAATTCAATGGGAAGAATTGCATCTAGCCCAAAAGCAAGCTCAAATGGGGTTATGCCCACAGATGTTTTATAGGCTGTTCTATATGCCCAAAGAACTGAGTGCAACTTTTGCTCCCAATCAGTCCTATGTCCCTCAACAATCTTTGTGAGTGTTGTGCAGAGAATCTTGTTAGTACTCTCAGCTTGACCATTGGTCTGGGGATGATAGGGTGTAGAACGCTTGTGAATTACCAAAAAGTCTTGAAGTAAAAACTCTATGACCTCATTCACAAAGTGCACACCTTGATCACTAACGATTTCAATAGGTAAGCCATAGCGTGTAAACACGTACTCATACAAGAACTTGGCTGTGGTTCTGACATCATTTTTTATTGTAGCCTTTGCCTCTACCCATTTGGTCAAATAGTCAGTTGCGACTATAATATATTCGGCATGCGTGTGACGAGCTGGAGGTTTAATGGGACCGACAAAATCAATACCCCATTTGGCAAAAGCACGTGTGCTTAACATAGGCCGCAATGGCATATTGTCCTTTGTGATGGGAGGTTTGGCCTTTTGACAATCATCACAACGTTTTACATATTCTTCGGCATCCATTTGTAAGGTTGGCCACCAAATCCCAGACCACCTAATCAACTTAGCTGTGGTATTGCCCGAAAAGTGTCCACCCCCAACACCTGCATGTGCATGAGTCAAGATTTTCAAGTAGTCAGCTTCACATACACACATGCGCAAGTTGCCATCCTTGCCCCTCTTGAGTTGGCCCTCTATCAGCATATAGTTAGCCGCTTCAACTTCAATAGCATGCTTTTGATATTTAGGAATTGTTCGATCAGTATGACCATGCTGAAGATAGTCCACAATATACTTACTCCAACTTGGTAAAGTTGAAATTTGGAATAATGTGACATTATGAATTGGTTGTTGAATATGACATGAAGCACAGTTTTTACAAACAAATTTTTCAGCATCTGCATGCACGGTAGGCCACCATTGCCCATCCTGAGTTATACGTCGCACACAAGTAGTAGCTGATGCATGCATTCCACCAATACCCTCATGTGCCCATTCCAAGATCTCCTCATATTGGTCAGGGTTAGGTATAAGCTGCAACACTCCATCATTACCCTGATGATATAATCTCCCTGAGATTAACTTGAATGGTCGCCATAGGTCCACATTAGGACCCGCTAGTTGTATCTGCCCACTTGTCAAAATTTCTAAGATGGGTTCAGACCATTTAGGAGCTGTCTCTACAAGGAAAAGTGTTGAATCTAACATATCATCATCCACACCCACAAGAGCTTCTCCAGAGGTGATTCGAGACAAATGATCTGCCCTAAGATGAGTTGTTCCTTTTCGGACTGCTACTTCAAAATCAAACTCAAGAAGGATGACAAACCACCTCACAATCCTTCTAGTTGCACAAGGCTTATTCACCAAATATAGCAGTGCTTGATGGTCCACAAAAAATATAAATTTGTTTGCCAAAAGGTAATGGCGAAACTTTTTCACTGCATATATTATGGACAAACCTTCTCTTTCTATTGTGGTATAATTCTTCTCAGCATTGTTCAACTGTCGACTAGCATATGAGATTGGGAAATCCTTATTATGTTCTCCCGATTGAGCCAAAATACATCCAATTGCAAAGTTTGAAGCATCAATATGGACATGAAAGATTTGGTTCCAATATGGTATCCGTAAGATGGGTGCAGACACTAATGCTTGCTTCAGCTTTTCAAAGGATTCCTCACACTCGTCAATCCAATTAAACTTTACAAGAAGAGCATATAATGGTCTGGCTAGGACAGCGTACATGTAGATGAATCGTCGATAATAGCCATAATGTCCCATGAATATTTGTACCCCTTTAGGATTGATAGGCTGAGGTAATGAGACAATGACATTAATTTTATCCATATCTGTTTTGAAATCCCATTGCGAGAAACAATATGGCCCAAAATTTTCCCTTGTCTTACCATGAATTTGCACTTGTCAGGATTCAAGCATATACGATAAACTTGAAACTTTTGAAACACAAGTCTGAGGTGTTCTATATGATCATCACGCTCTTGTGAGTGAACACATAAATCATCCATGAAGATCTCAAGAAATAGCCTAAGGTACTCCTTGAGTACATGACTCATTAACCGCTGAAAGGTTGCAGGTGCATTTGTTAGAGCAAATGGCATAACACGATAGGCAAAGATGCCAACTTCAGTAGCAAAGGCTGTCTTGCGTTGATCCTTTGGATCAATTGACACTTGATTGTAACCGGAGAATCCATCCAAGAAACTATATGCCTTTTTCCCTGCAACTCGTTCCAAAACATGATCCGTGATTGGAAGTGGGTAATGATCACGTACAGTAGTTGCATTTACCTTCTTGAGGTTTACACATACTCGAAGTTTTCCATTTTTCTTGGGCACCACTACAATAGGGGAGACCCATTCAGTGTGTTCAATCTCATAGATAAATTTTACCTCTAAGAGCTTGTCTATTTCTTCTTTTATCTTTCGTGCAAAACTCTCATTGTATAAGGACGTTGCTTGGAAGGCTTTGCATCCTGTCGCAATGGAATTGTATGCTGACATATGCTTGGATCAACTCCTTTGAGGTCTTTATAACTCCAAGCAAAAACATCGCGATACTCCTTTATTGTTTGAATTAATAACTTCTCCTCATCTAAGGACAAGTCTGTTGGCAATCCACACATAGGGAGGCTCTTTTCTTGGCTCAGCGATATCAAATATTTTTGCATCTTTCGGACCATCATATGAAACCCCTGGCATGCTTGGCTTTTGTCGCATGGGCCGTTGAAGGACAATCTTCCGATCTTGAAGAGTGTACTGTGTGAAGTTGGGGGGAACATTGAGACTTGTTCTTGTCCACTTGAGTCATCACTAATTGAAGACCATGCGGTTTTGAGCTCTCTTTTGCAATCTTGCATCAGAGTTTTTCGTTCAACCTTTATCTTTGCACTAAAGACACTCTCTTTTGAATCTGTTTGAGACTTGAGTTTTTGTTTTGGTTTCTTTGTTTTTTTGCGATTTTTGCTAACAGTTTTTAGCTTTTCTCCTGGTTGGAATCCTTTTGATCGTTTTACTTGGTTTTTGATACTATCTTGTGCTTTGACATAGTATAGATATCCATTCTTTCCTGAGAAGTGAGGTGGTGGTCTCGAGAGTGTTCATTCCTAAACTCCTCATCTTTTTTTTGTATTCTCTCACGTCGTTCCCTCTCATCTTGTTTACGGATTCTCTTATGGCTCTCTTACAGCATTTACGTTTAGGTCGGCCTCGAGGGATCTCTACTTGAACCTCCCTTCCTCTCAAGAGTAGGCGTGCCTTTCCTAACTCTTCCTCGGGGATTATTACATCATCATCAAAATCAGAGTCCCATCCATATTCCTTATCAGCATCATTAGCAGATTCAAGTGTTAAATCCTCCACTGAGACTTCCTCTATATGCAGTGCTGTTGTGGATGCATCCCCATAGTACAAATCATCTAGAAGGTCACATGGTTGTACCATTCGTATAGGAATAATGTCATATCCATCTGAGTCACAAAATTGAATTGGCTTAGGTAAAGCACATGTCGATAATGTTGCACAAGGACATGACTCCATTCTAGGGGATCAATTAAGTGCTCAGAGAAGGGTTGTGGAATGTATGCCTCATCTGATACACTTCGATTTCCCTTAAGTCTCTCAGTGTTGATATCCTTACATGAGGCTCCACACATCCACAGATCTTCTCGCCCATCTGACAATGTAACTCTTGAGCCCTCAGATGAAGCAGAATCAAACTCATCTATTGGAGACCTTGTTATGAGTGATTCTTAAGGTTGACCCTTGTGATGACAGAATCATGTCGGAGAGGTACAAATAATTGTATCCCCAATCTTGAATCATTTGAAATTGTCGCATGAATGGTCTACCAATATCACTTCATAGTTTGGATGCTTTCCAAAATCCACTAGTGCAAATGTGTGCTCATATTCAATCCCACATGTGGTGACCAATATGTTCTCTAGGAGCCCAATGGGATGTTCTAAGCTTCCATCTGCTAGTTGCAAGTGCATCCTGGTACTCCTAATAGCTGGTTTGCCCCACTTTTCCCAAATGGACCTTGTCACAATGCCCACTCCTGCACCACTATCAAGTATTGTAGTTGAAGCTACTTTTCGCACTTCTAATGGGAGGGTAGCATTTCCCTGATCATCCTCACAAAATTTTCCTACTTTGTTGATAGGAACTGGCATAACATGCTTTGTCTCAGGGTGTGTAGTACATTGATGGTTACCCTTTTGTAGTAATACTTGCTTTGACAAACATGTGGCAATATCATTCCACAACTCTATCGAAGCTTTATCAAATCAAGCAAAGGTAAGGTACAAGCCACTGGTGCTGAGAAAATAGCTTGCACGATACCCATATCCATCTCCTTTGTCAACCTTCTATGCATAGAGGGTATCCTCAAGGTTTGAGAATAGTTCTCATATTCTCCCAAATAAGATGGTAAGGTTTTCATTGTATGCTTACTTCTAGGAGAAACAATTGTTTGAACTTCCTCCTGGGTGCTTGGGCATCTAAAGTTGTTTTCTATGCCCCTCGTAAAATCCACTTCAGAGAATGGAGTGAAATAATAGAGGACATATTCTCATTAACTTTCTCATGAACTGCTACCCACATCTCATTTGCCATGTCCTCGTTAGCATCAATAACTTCATCATTGCATGGCAAGGCAAGACTAGGTGGTGGCAGAATGCCTTCTTTCAATGGGGTGTCAATTGGTGCAGACTTCTCGCTATGAGCTTGTGAGATCAGCTCACTTTTCATTTTCCAACTTGATGACACTTCTGGTATGGTTTCTAATGTTGACTTAAGAGAAGTGGGGGCCCGAGGGATAGGTGGAGGTGGGCCCTCAAGTATTGATTTAGCTTCCCTAATGAGTTGCTGATGTACAGCTAGATTGATCTTCTCCTCACGAGGGTTTGGGTATTCTTGAAGCTTCTTGGGTAGCTCAGATAAAGCTCCAATGCGACTTCTATGAGCATTAATGATGGCATCTAGAGTCTCGTTCACCTTATCCACAAAAACAGAACCCCCTGAACTATCCTCGGTTGTAATAGCCTCATCTTGTTTAGCGCTAGGCCCAAGTTGAGGTTGATGCTCCTCATGCACTACTTGGGATGTAAAAGCTTGATCCTTCATGTTTTGTTTAGAGACTTCTTGAGAGCTTGTGGATGCACTCTTAGTTTGCTTGTTGCGGTTCTTTTTCCTCCTAGTGGACCTTTTTCTATTGGAATGTAGGGTCTTGTCTACTAGATTTGCCTTTGCATCCCTAGTTTGAGGTGTCTCATCAGTTTGCATTTCGGCATTTCGTGTCTGTGATCTAGTCATGACTCTAAGTGGCACGACATCCTCATTCTCTGATGAAGGTGGTGACGATGGAACTGCCTCTACAAAGTTGAGTGAGACCTTTGGTTGAGAGGTGCCTTCCTCATGTGGTTTCAGCAAACAATCCTTTGGAAAGTGTTCTACACAACACCCTAGACAATATCTTTCAATTGGTGGAAACTGTGGTACTGTTGTATTGGATCAAGCTGCTTGCCTTTGTGGCGATGTGGACAATCCCGAGCCCAATGGGCTTCTCCGCACTCATAACAGGGGCCCACTAGTTTGGCTTTTACTTTCCTTTGCTGCCATTGACCTGAGGGGCGTGGAGTCCTAGGTTGGTAGCCGCCTAGCAACATCAAAGAATTTTGTTCCCCCGGTTGAGGCTCTAGTGCTTGGCTTGGATATGCGGGACTTTCAAAGAGATTTTCCTTGGATGAATATGATGCATATTCCTCCTCCACATAGCTTGGGTTTACCAAGTCTCTACACATATTTGAATTGTCGTAGTCAACAAACCTCACAGGAGCAGGAGGTTGAGCTCACAGGAGCAGTCCCAGGAGCAGGAGGTTTACCAAGTCTCTACACATATTTGAATTGTCGTAGTCAACAAACCTCACAGGAGCAGTCCCAGGAGCAGGAGGTTGAGCTCCAAGTACAGGTCGTGCTTGCTCTTGTGCAATCGGTGGCTTACGTTCAAAATTAGTATACTGTTGATGCATTTGTGGAGCCACTGCACCCCTTTGCTGCTCACGCTCCTGTCTCATTCTTGCAATGTGAGAACATTCCTGTGTGGTGTGGGTATAATTCCAAGCACAGGCCTGGCACCACTTCTTTGTGGGTTGGTTTGTGACTAGAGGAGAAAAGGTATTACATTCTTCGGTTTTATGGTTACCGCCACATGCTCCACAAAGATGAGGACCTGTAGGTAGTACACTCCTCATTTGCTTACTGCTGTTGTTGTGGCTGCATGGGTGGGCGATAGGTTTGTCCCAATCTCCTTAGTACTAGGTTAGCTATCTGGTCTGGATTTACTAGTGCGCTAGACCCTAAACTTTGGTCATCACCCCACTGATCTCTAGGTTGCACCTCAGGGCCAGTACCATCTTGGAATTTGAAGTTATCTGTGAAATCCATAGTATCATGGCAACACTCATTGAAATTTGTATGCTTCTTTGCATAGAGATGTGTGTGCAGTGTTGAATTTTTGAGTCCTTTTAAGAAGAGAGAAATTAATCAACTCTGGGTGGGCTACTCTGGGTGGGCTTCACATCTTCTGAGCAACGATTAATGTACTGCTTCATCCTATTTACATAGTCTCTAACACTCTCAGTCTCGCCTTGCTTGAAAGAGTAGATGTTTGCTACTATGTCATGCTGAATCCCCGTCAAGGAAAAAGCAGCAATGAATCTCTCTTCCAAAACTCGTAAAGAAGATTTGTCTAAAGCCTCTAGTGCGTGAAACCAAGCACCTTTCAAATCCTAGTGGAGGAGAACAAGGACAATGGTAAACAAGCGAAAGAGTTTTGTCGTATGTGAAGAAGCTCTTAACAAAGAAGAATGATTGTACTATGATAATACTTTCACCATTTACAATTCTTTTATAGGCATCAAGCATCATCTTATGATCTCTTAATAAGAGGGAGTTCACACCTAGAGTGTTTGCACCACTAGACACACACTACTAGATTCTGAGAGTATCCAAAAAAACTCTCCTTCCAAGTCCAGGAGTGTCATCTAAGAGAGAGAGAACTTCCATATCATGATTTGGGCTCTTAGACTACAGTGACGTGATAAGTGCCCTCCGACATTCACGTGTCTAATGAAAAATGTTTATTATCATGAGTATTGTGCAATGAAATTAGGGGTACGAAACTTCATACAGTTCTTACATTTCCACTACAAACCAAATGTATAAGCACACATGCTTGACCTCATAATATTACTTAAGGCGAGTCAACTAAGAATAAAAACTAAGACATTCCTAGTGACATTAGACTTAACCAATGGGGAATAAATTTCCTAAGAGTTCTATACATGTGATGATGGACTCTAACATTATGTCATAGAGGTCTATAGACCATGTCCTCTATAGAACTCAAACATAAATTTTTATGCTCCTAGGTAAGTTCTTTCTTTTAGTATTTCCAAATCACTCTATCACTTCTCCTTCCATCCGAGGCATACAAACTACTAAAAACGTGTTGCATTATAACATCATGGGCTTTTAATGACTTTAACTTAGTATGTGTATGAATCGGAAGATCACAATGAGGTCTAGGAACCCCAAGACATTGCCACTATTAAGCTTCTCTACATGCAAGACACCCTAAAAGAGAGTGGACATTGAGCACCCACAGAACTCACACTAATCATGCAATCCTTCCTTGGTGATGAAAAGAAACAAAGTCTATAAACTCATTTGGCAGACGCTTGCACACCCTCGATGGTATGGATAATGCAATTTTAAATGAGGTGAATTGGTAGGTGTGCCTCAAAAGATCATGCCTTTGTGAGCAATTAAAGAAGAAACTTTGGTACTTATTTAAGAGTAACCTGTTGTTAAATTCTCTTTAATTGTCTTGTAATTTGAGTGCGATTGGCTAGCTACGCTTCTCCCTTGAGGTCACGACAAGGATTCAACACACGCGAAGGATTGGAGGTAGGCGCTAACCCTGCCAATTTCAATTTGTGTGCGAAAGAGAGAGGCCTATTTTGCATTTCTGTCATTCTGTTTGAGGATAATTTTTGCTGTCTGAGGTTAATTTTTGCCGTTTCAATTTTCTGCAGGTTCGTTTTATTTTCTGTTCTTAGCTTAGTTTAGTTTTCTGCATCTTTAATTTTGTGCATTTTAGTTCTCTATTAAACCTGCACCTGTAGAGAAACTGAAATCTGTACACACACATGAAGATTGAACATTTCGAATTCGCTGCAAATCTTACAGCTACACACGCATTGAATTCGCTGCAAATCTCACAGCTGCACACGCATTGAGTTCACTGCACACGCACTTCAAAAAGAAAAAAATAATAATAAAAGAAGGCGACTGTGCGTGAACAGTGCACTGCGTGAAGAGACCCACACACCACACCATAAAGACCACCACCGCACCGGATAAGGGGGTGCAAAAAAAAAGAGTCTGGAAAATTTTTCATTTTCTGCCGCAAAAAATTGGGAGGGTAGCTAACTTTTCGTTCGAGAGGAGTTAGAAAACACCCATCGTCGAAATTTCGGTCCCGGAACCATTTTCCCATAGTGAGTTCAGTATGGGAAACTGGTGAATTTTAGGTGATTTTCAATCCTCGAAAATACGCTTTTTTTTTTGCCTAATGCGTTCGAGGGGGTTCAAAATGGGTTCAGGCAAAGTTTGAGCCAACTTGAAAATTTTTAGATTTTTTTGAAAAAAAAACAACCTTAAAATTTGACCTTATGCACTTGCAATCAGGACGTCATATAGACACTGCCATAGGGTCTAGGGCACCTTCTAGAGAGTACCTACGCAAGAAAGTGGGACCCAATCGATAGGAAATTTGGCAGATATTGCTGAAACCTTTTTCGAATCCCAATCTCTGATACGCTTTCCAGGACAACGAGCTCATTGTCTATGGACAATCTAGGGCCGTCAAATAGTTATCCTTTAGCCCCAAATAGGACACCCACAAGATCTTTTAATCCATTTGAAGCCAACACCATGGGGTTACCACTCAATGTGAGACTTCAATATGTCTACATGAATGCTGAAGGGGCTGAGATCTTTAGGGATCCACAACAACAATTTCTCGTTAAGATTGCGGACAGCTTGATAGAGCACCTCTAGTCAATGACCAGGGTAACATGTACATGGGTGGAGATGGTGTTCGCTAACAAGTCTAGAGATGATTGGCTCATTAAGTCGGACATGCCTGGACCAATGCCCAGTCCTCAAAGCCATCCATAGATGATTTACTTTTTGTAGATCTAAATTTGGAAAGGGACAGGAAAGGCAAGAGCAAAATGGATCAGGGGGCTGAGAACCAATGGGAGTTTGTACGACAAATTCCAGTGACAAAGGTCTTTCAGGATGACCCACTTCAAGAGGTCTATAAGGACTCTTTAGAAGGATATTATATGCCACAACTAGATTGCCAGAGCTAGATCTTCCTCTAGCACTTGTGGTGGTAGTCGAGAAGCTTGCAGGATACAAGATTCGAATCGTTGATAAATTGGCCAATGAATACCGAACCTTAGATTGGAAGGAGATTCGTGAGCTCACGTGGAGAGGACAACCATTATTCATGGAAGTGTTCTCAACTAATACAGCTAAACCAGGAGAGACAGCCTTTCTTGGAGAAACTGTTGCTCCTCCCCTACGAGAGTTCACTAGAGAGGGACCCTCGACATCAAAGTGGACCACTGCAATTAGCCCAAATCTAGCACCAAGATATTATCCTACACTAAAATTGTGACCACAGATCACACCACAACAATGTTTCTCTCACTATGACAATCGGAGGGTAGGGGAGTCAACTCGGCCTCCCATAAATGCACCTCCTGAAATGCGGGTAACAAGATCTTTGGAGGGGGTTGGTGAGGCAGGTAATAGGGGACCCACACCAATTTGGGATGCATATGGACCATCTTACCAAAGAGAGGAGCCACTGAGAGTGAGAGGCGGTAGGCCCGATGATGAGTATTCAAGACGAGTAAGGCCATCAACTCTTCAGAAACTGGTAAAGAAGTACGAAGGGTCGGGAGATCCATATGACCATGGAGCAGCATTTAGGCAAGCAGTTCGAGCTGAGAAAGTGACTGACAAGCATACGCAAATCGAAGGATTTGGGCTTACTCTTGAGGGAAACGCCCTATTTGCAATCAGGTTGGATTTAAAAAAGCAAACAAAAGGAGAGAAATAAAATTAAATTTCTTACAAAGATTTATATACCATTGTATCAGGAGGTTGTTCCCATGTTAGAATATTCAAGAGGATATTAGAGATTTTTTACAAAGATCGAGAAGTGCTCTGCCACCACGACAACTCTCAGAATTTTATATCACATCGACGATTTAACTTCAAGCTAACAATTTGATTGGTTTCCAAGAGCTTAGATTTGAGGTTGGTGCTTTTGTTTATTCTCTTACATTGCATTTAGAGGGTCAAAATGGAATCTAATAAACCCAGTGAGTCTGTAAGTGGACATCCTAGTCGTTTGTCAGACATGGAAAAGGCAATGGCCGATCTTGATGTCACCATGACAAACGATGATCGTCTTGATGATAATTTAGTGAGCACTAAATATTTTAAGGCTCTAGAGTCCCGTACTTTGGACATTGAGGACAAGTACGATAAGATACTCCTCTTTCTTTAGGAGTTAAAGGATAACATGCAAGCTTCAACCACTGTAAGTGCTTCACTGGGGGGGGATGCTAGTGGCGTCCACCCAAGGGGAAAACATGAATGTATGTACATCTCATTCTAGAGATGATGTTGCTATTCTAAAAGATTTGAAACCTCCGACTTTTAATGGGGAGCAGAAGAAACACAATAAGGATGCGGTCCAACACATTTTTACAAAAGTGACCAGATTTGCATTGATTGTGTCAAAATCTAGAGGAGATACACAAGCTTGAAGCAAGCTTAACTCTAGAAGGTAAAACATACAAGTGGTGGATGAGCTTGGAGTTTGAAAATCATCCTATTACCTAGGCTGAATTTGAAAGTGCATTCATGAAAGAATTTCTTCCTAGGAATGAGACGGATCATAATTTGGAAGCATGGGAAAATTGTAAGATGATAAAAATCTCACATTGACTCAGCATATCTCCAATTATGGAGAAATCATTCTCAAATTGAAAGGAATGTATGATTTTTAAAAGATTCGTGGATTAGACTTGGACTATAAGAATCAAGTTCAGCAAAATGAGTCGAAAACTTTAGAAGAAGCAATTAAGTTTGCTCAGATTTTTGACGACACTGTTGGAAAGAAAAAGCGTGCGCAGAATGCACAACGAACATCTAGTGTATCCAAGGGTTCCAAGCATCAAGGTCAAAATAAAAGAAAGGCACCTAACCAAAAGAATCTAAGAAGTCTAAAGGACCACAAAATTTTTAGAAGCATGAAGATTTTGAAAGAGCTAAAAAAGAGAATTTATGTTTTCACTACATGGAAAAGAGGCTTAGTAAACTACAACATCCTAAGCTAAAAGAAAATGAGAAGAATTAGCGTGATCAAAGTAAAGAAAAGCAAGTGCACACTATTCAAGTGCTCCCTCTTGAGACTTCTTATAAGTTTAAAGAGGTACAAGTTTATCATGCTGATTCTACTCATGCGTGTTGTGTCACATCATCAATGTGGGTGCCAACATTTGGACCACATGAGTTGGGAATTTGGGAAAATCCACATACTTTGGGAATTTGAAATATAGAGCCTTCTAGTAATTTTTGTAATTTGATTGATTTTGGCAATTTCATTAAATTTGAGATTTATTCCTTCCAATGTGTCAAGAAGACTCTTACACAAGCATGAATTGAGTTATCGTTCAATGGGTCTATAATGTTTGTTACTTATAAACACTAATCATTGTAACATACATAGCATTGTTGATTGTTGATTAAAATCAATTTACAAGTGGTGTTTATAAACACCATTTAAGTCAGTTGTAACATACATAGCATTGTTAATCGTTGATCTAAATTATTTTTTAGGTGGTGTTTATAAACACCATTTAAGTTGATTTCACTTGAACAATTCCACAACTATTTTAAAAAATGTGTAAAAGATATACAAAATCAAAAAAAAAGAAACATCATTATGGTGCCAAAATATTAAAAAGGAAAAACATGACCATGTTCTCATGACAAAGTAAGCTATGGAACCATAAACGCATCGTCATTCATTCTCCACATCGCAACCGTGTAAGCTCTGAAGTGCCTTTGAGAAAATGTTTGTCGGTATTATGATCCTTTGTGGAATCTTTTGTCCCTTTGTAACCCATGAAAACACTATTGAGTAACATCTTCCCAATGAACAGGATCTTTCCTTTTGCACATCCAGAAGTTGTTCCAACAATTGGCATAAACCTCGGCATCACTTGCATTTCTTCGTTTACTAACTGGTGCCCAATACTATATCAAAACTTTCTTGTAGCTCTGAGATGACCTGTTCACATCAATGTTACTTTGTGTTGTGCCTAGCCAAAGTCGGTAGTTTGGATCTATTGGCCGAATAAATACCAAATCTCCCTTCTTAACATCAACCATTGGTTGAAATGCTTCCTTAGGCCTTTTACTAATTGGACCACAGTAGTGATCATCCAATTCTTCCATTCCCAAGAAGTCATCATCAAGATTCTCCTCTGAATTCTCTTAGTCTATACTTTGTGTTCTTGGCCAGAAATCTGCATACAAACCAACTTGTTCTACATTAGGCTTCTAAAGCTCTTGCATCATGGTTTTCCAATCACAGGTTTGATGTACAACGTGAAAGCCACTTTTGGTCCTTGGTCATCTGACCATGTTTGCCAATATTTTGTGTAATCCTTGATTCCATTGACTACCTCTGAGTGGTCTTTAATGTACTCAAACATTGGTAACAAACATGGCTCCCCTCTTGCCAATAGAGGCTTACCCTTAGTATCCTTTTTCCATAGCTCAATGCCACCTTCTTTTGGCAGCCACTCAATTGATTTTGTGTGGACCTTGTATTGCATGATTGGCACATTAACTTGCATGAGGAACCGAAACTATAGTGGCTTTGAGTGTCCTATTAAGGCATCCTGGCCACCATCACATAAGTATCCATCAATGGAGGTCTTGAAGTTTAGAACTTGTGTAATCAAGAATGGTGTTGGAGCTGAAATTTCACATTGCTTGAAAATATACGTCAAGTGTGGAAATGTGAATGTTTGGCTTGTTCTCAACCTTTCATAGAATTTGCTAAACATTGCGTCAATATCCTCGTTGTATGACCCACCATTAGAAAACCCAATTGTATCATTTTGAAATCTCCAACCAACAAAGAAAGGTATGCAAACAAGTAACGATTCTTGTTCTCAGATGCATAATTATCCAATTGCAACATTAAGTTCTTCGGTAGCCTTTTGAAATCACTGTGTTGTTTTGTATTTCCTTAATTGTAGATGCACGATCAGGTTCAACAACTATATAAGAGGGTTTCCCAGAGCTTGAGGTATTATGGTGATCAAGAGTCACTCGTGAGTTCAAGGTGTTAAATAAGGTGCTACTCAATCTTGGCTTTCCATCCTAAACAAGGTCCCCATAGTCATGTCTGTCACATCTCTCCAAGTTCCTTAAACACAAGGCAAGAGAACCAATTGTGAAATTTGGATCTCATTGGCTATAAGCTGATAGAAAAGTGTCCATAATGCCCTTGACCATGTCCATGAGTTATCATGCCTGTTAATGATATCAGTAGTTGCATGGATTTATCTATTTCCTTTGAGCGCACCTTCAATCTAGGGATTGTTGTTTTCTTCTGGTCCATCTTATTGTCTATAATGCATAAGTATTTTTGAGGATTCAACTGAGAGCTCAAACGCCATGCATAATATAAATTTCTACAACTGAGTTGTTATAACATGTGAAGTTTTCGGCAATGCATTAGCTTGTTTCTTTCCTCTTGGCACTTTTATAGCTCCTAATTGTTCTTTGATTCCACTGCATGTAGCACATTTTGAAAATTCACTTGTCTTGTCAAGGCTCACATGCATAAACTCTGTATTCCAAATCCTATTAAAAGTAGACATGGACATCTCTTTTTGTTTCAAATGTTTCAATGTTAGATTCACCTCATTTAAAATGTCAACTTGTTTATACACATCTAGAATAACCAATTGGGTCTCTCTTGCTCCATCAGCTAAAGTCCTACTTTTGTGGGGCATGCGCTCAGAGTTATTCTGCACAAAATCTCAAATTATTGCTCTACCCAACTCTGTATGATCCCATCCCTTTTTTGACTATAACCTTGTGTCCATGCATTGCTCTTTGCATACTATTCTCGAATTTCCCCCTGTACGGATAGAATGATGTCCTTGGAATACCATGCTCTAGAGAATATCTCCTCTCAACATTTATTGCAAACCTATATTGCCTTGTTCCTAGAGCATCAGTACGACATGCCATGCTGAGAGAATCATACACATAGTTACTTCTAGCTTGCAAGCATTGTCCCTAATAATGTTTACGTAAATACAAGACCATTCCACGATCTATAAGTTGACAACATTTCTTTTCACAACAATCTATGGTGGACAATAGGGATATTATGTCTAATGATATCCTTGTAGAGGAACTTGTTGTTGTCGACACCTCCTTACCCTTCCTTTTTACCACAAAATATCTTCTCTTTTTGATAGGCAAGGAAGCAAGGCCCCATTGAACCCATTGTTGGCTACATGCTCTGCTTGCATTTTTTCATCCAATAAAGGTGATCCATCTTCAAAGGTAAGTCTTTTGATAGGCCATCTCACAATGTTAACACTTTCCATTGTAGGCAAGGTTGAGGAGCTAGTTTCACATGCCTGCTCAATAACCACACCCACATCTTCTTCTCCAAGGACTTCAAAGTTCACTGCCTCATATGGAAAGACCAAAATAATGACTCCACTACCAATGCAATTAGTTTTGTTCTATGACCATAGCAAAACACTCTTCTCTCTCTATCTTTCTTGAATATTAATATCATCATATGAAACGAAGCTCTTCTCATCTTCAAATTCTATGGTCTTTTCAAAATTCTCTGATGCATTTGGTGACCTTTTCAAGCATTGCTTATCCCACTTGACAATGCTACCAATTGCCTGAAATATTGTGACTACATCCATTGTAGAAAGGACTCTCCCACCACTAGCTACTATATCTCCATTGATGAAATCAGTATTGTTTTAGGATGGAGTTTCATACTCTTAATATATCCATAAATTACTAGTCAAATCTTAAAGATCTGTTTGAGTACAAATTTACCATGTACAAATCCATAATTTTCCAATGGGAGGCTTAGAGATTTGGACTTTAGTCCAAATATCCTTGGGAGGCTCGGAGGTTTGTCTCTGTAAGACTTAGAGATTTAGACTTAATTCTAAATCTCGTTGGGTGGCTTAGAGATTTGGAATCAAGTCCAATTCTCTCTCCAATGCCATGAGATTTGGAATTAAGTCTAAATATCCTCTCTATACTTAGAGATTTGGACTCAAGTCCAAATCTCCCTCCAATTGCTAGAGCATTGGAGCTAAGTTTAAATCTCCCTCAAATTCCTAGAGTTTTGGACTTGAGTCCAAATCTATGTCCTGAATTTCTAGAGATTTAGACTCAACTCCGAATCTCCCTCTATGCTTCGAGATTTGGACTCAAATCTCTCTCCAACTCCTAGAGATGTAGACTCATGTCCAAATCTCCCCTCCATGCTTCAAGATTCAGACTTGAGTCCAAATCTCCCCTCCATGTCCAAATCTCCCCTCCATGCTTCAAGATTCAGACTTGAGTCCAAATCTTCTTTCCAATTCTTGGGGATTTTGACTCAAGTTCACATCTCCTCTCCATGCTTTGAGATGTGGGACTTGAGTCCAAATCTCCCTCCAATTCTTAGAGATTTGGATTCAAGTCCAAATCTCCCTCTAATTCATGGGGATTGGGACTCAAGTTCAAATCTCCCATCCATGCTTTGAGATTTGGACTTGAGTCCAAATCTCCCTCCAATTCTTAGATATTGGGACTTAAGTCCAAATCTCCCCCATAAACCCTGGAGATTTGGACTCAATTTCAAATCTCCCATCCATGCTTTGAGATTTGGACTTGAGTTCAAATCTCCCTCCAATTCTTAGAGATTTGGACTTAAGTCCAAATCTCCCCCCTAAACCCTAGAGATTTGGACTCAATTTCAAATCTCAACCTACTATGAACCACATGTACCCAACTGTATGCTAATTAACCTACTATAGTGTATACTAATTAATTATTTTTTGATTAATTATTAAATATTTATTATACCATATAATTTATAATATACTATATACTAGATATATTAACTAATTATACTATACTATATACTATATATATTATATATTAATTAAATACTAATTAATTAGTACTATAAACATAAGTCCAAAAGCGATGAAATATTAACTAATAATTAGCTAAAATTAGCTCATATAATTTATAATATACTATATACTATGATATATTAACTAATTATACTATACTACATACTATATATATTATATATTAATTAAATACTAATTATTAGCTAATACTAATTAATTAGTACTATAAACGTAAGTCCAAAAGAGATTAACTATTACCTAATATTGGCTAATTAATTAGTATTATAAACATAGGTCCAAAAACGATTAACTATTAACTAATATTATTAGTTAATAGTTAATATTAACTAATACTAATTAATTAATTAGTTAACTAATACGTAAGTCCAAAAGCGATTATCTATTAACTATTAACTATATTAGCTAATTAATTAGTACTATAAACGTAAGTCCAAAAGCGATTAACTATTAACTAATATTATTAATTAATAGTTAATATTAACTAATAGTTAATATTGACTACTAATATTAAGTAATACTAATTAAGCAATCTCTAATAGTTAATATTAACTAATACTAATGATAATATTAATAATAGTTAATATTGATTATTATTATCAGTTAATACTGGTATTATTAAATAACACTAATGATAAACTAATACAACTAGCATCGTTGGTGCAAACGACAGCACGAAATCGAACACAGTGAGCGCAGGCTTTTTTGACTCTAAATGATGCATTTATAGACATATTGCTGCACGAAAAGCATTATATTTCTAGATATAGCCATCTTCCTTCAAGCTTTACGTTTCTAGCTTCTTTTAAAAATCAAGAGCTTAAAGCTTCATATGAAGAGCTAGTGGTATTGCTGCCCTAATAAGAAGAAGAAACCCTAATATTCTTATTCTTCTTCCCCCCTCTTCTTCTTTTTCTTCTCTCTTTTTCTCTCCTTTTTCTTCTTCTTCTTTCTTCTCCTCCTCCTCCTTTTCGTCTCCTTCTCCCTCTTCTTCCTCCTAATCCTTTTTTTCTGTAAACCCGAAATTTAAAAAAAACAAAAGACAATGTTTTCTTTCTTTCTTCTTCTCTCTTTCTCTCCTCTTCTTTTCTTCTTCTTCTTCCTCTGCTTCTCTTAATCTAGTTGAACAAAACATAGCTTTTTAAACTATTTTTCTAATCTTCTAATAAAAATATTAAACAATATGTACTTATTAATCTAACTAGCATGCTTCTTAATTAAAAAAGCCATAAATTTATTTTGAAACTTAATTAACAATCTAAATACATAATCTTAGTCATACTTACAAACCCTACTTCAAAGCCTAGATTAAATACATACTTTTTGATTTAATTTGAACAAAATTAAGAATCACCGATACGCAAATAAAAAAATCTTACCTGTTAATATGTTGAAACCTTATTTTACAACCAAGTAGATGATTAAAAATCTTGTTTTTCTGTTCAGCCCTTTGCTATAATCCTTGCAGGTGAAGGGTTGTGAATTCATGTTTAAAATATTGGGGGAAAGATTCAAATTTCAATTTTTTGGGAGGAAAGTTTTGAATTTGAATTTTTTATAGAAAAAAGCCATTGGGGGATTTGGACTTGAGTGCAAATCTCCATGTGAGGCTTGGAGATTTGGACTCAAGTCTAAATCTCCTTCCAATGCTATAGATTTGGACTTAAGTCCAAATCTTCCCATGAGGCTTCGAGATTTGGGCTCAAGTCCAAATCTCCTTCCAATGCTATAGATCTAGACTTCAATCCAAATCTTCCCATGAGGCTTCATATTTGGACTTGGGTCCTAATCTCCCTACAATGCCTGTGTACATTTTTACTATTGTCCAAATCTTTAATGAGGCTTAAAAGATTTGGACAAATCTCCCTCTAAGACTTAGAGATTTAGACTCTAGTCCAAATCACCTTTCGATGCTTAAAGATTTAGACTTGAATCCAAGTCTTCCCATCATGCTTAAGAATTAGACCTGGGTCGAAATAGATTTGGATATGATAGGGATTTGGAATCAACTCCAAATCTCCTTCAAATTTCTATAAACTAGGACTTAAGTCCAAATATCCTTCCAATTTCTTTAGATTTTGACTTAAGTCCAAATCTCTCTATTTTCCCTAAAGATTTGGACTTAAGTCCAAGTCTCTGCATCTTCCCTAAAGATTTGGACTTGAGTCTAACTCTTCCCGTGAGGCTTAAAGATTTTGATGCAAGGCCTACTCTTACTTTAATGCCTAGGCATTGTTGGGAGATTTGGACTTGAGTCCCAATCTCCTAGCCTCATTGGGAGATTTGGACTTGAGTCCAAATCTCCTTGCGAGGTTGGGAGATTGGGACTCAAGTACAAATCTCCCAACAATGCCTATAGATTTGGACTAGAGTCCAAATCTTCCCTTGAGGCTTGGGAATAGATTTGGACATGATAGGGATTTGGACTCAATTCTAAATCTCTCCATGAGGCTTAGAGATATGGACTTAAATCCAAATATCCCTCCAATGCCTATAGATTTAGACTTCAGTCTAAATCTCTCCATCTTCCCTAAAGATTTGAACTTGAGTCCAAATCTTCTCCAACCCCTTTAGATTTGGACTTGAGTCCAAATCTTCTCCAACCCCTTTAGATTTTGATTCCCTTCACTTAGAGATTTGGACTTGATTCCAAATCCTCTCCTAGCCTTATAGATTTTGATTCCATTCACTTAGAGATTTGGACTCAAGTCCAAATCTCCCCAAGGCAAAGAGATTTGGACTCAAGTCTAAATCTTCCTATGAGGCTAGGAGATTTGGACTTAAGTCCAAATCTACCTGTGAGAGGCAAAGACATTTGGCCTCAAGTCCAAATCTCCCCATGATTAATTTTGCAGCGTTGCTTCATGGAATAATTTTGCACTGTTGCTTCATGGCTTCATGGGATCAAATAAATTCACAAGCCTACGTTTGTGGCAATCAATGGATTGTTCTTCATCCAAGATGAATGGAATTTTTAAATTAATTGTTTATGAGATTTCATGTTGGGATATGGTTAACAGTAATGCAAAAGAATGTTTTATCTGTAGTGCAAACTTTTACAAAACACACAGGAAAGGACTTGCCATTTTTCATGGTTTAGGGACAAGAAGACTGCTACAAATATGATAAAGAGAAGATTTACAAGCTAGATAAGATTGGGGTTGAAGCAATGTTTAAACCTCTTCTAAAGGTATGTTGCCAATGGAGTGAAAAGCGTTTTGTGGAAAGGATTGTGCTCATTAATGACAACCCTTATAAAGGTTGTTTGAATCAAGCAAAAAATTGTATCTTTCCTACCACTTTCAATATTGATCAAGGAGATAACATTTTAATTGAGGATCTCTTATAGGATCTATTGTACTTAGATGGTGCAAAAGATGAGCGTGATGTTATAACCTTCAATAGATATGGGCAACAACCAGTGCAATATGGTCATTCATTATATGACTATTTTCAAAAGGCGATTCTTGACTGGGATGAGATGAACAAGAACATAATAAGGGAAGGAGGACAAGATGCTCATTCAAGCTCATCAAGAAGACAAACTCCATCAGGTCAATTTCAAGGACACACAACATATACTGATCTCGAAACAAGAAGTTAAATTCGTGCTGCATCTTTTCATCTAAGTAGTACACAACTAGTGATATTGCAAAGAATTCCTCCAGTGCCGACACTGAAAGAATGGAAGCAACACTCTATGCTCAACAACTAGGGTATAAAAAAAGCTTCATCACATGAGCTGCAGCTAAGAGTTATATATTGCAATTAAAAGATTTTTATCAACGTCAGCCACTAGGGAGAAACTAGGTTCTTTTTTCATGAACCCTTCAAATGTGTAGAAGGAAGCATGTAACATTTATGCTATATATGGTATGTAGTTTACGTAAATACTAACTTATGTTTTTTCTTTTCACAGAATTCAAGGCTTTAAAAAAAAATCAAGATATCTTCGATATGTGAATACCATATCAAAGATGATGAAATGCGACCACCGCATTTACCTATCAAAGTTGTAGAGATCTTCTACATTAAAGATGTGGCTTATATGGTTAAACCTTCATCAATCCAAGGGGCTAGGCTTGGATTGTTTATACATTCAAATGTGCAAGCTGGAAGGACCTTGTCGCACCATGGAGGGTCAAAATATTTTCATGATAATTGGATAAAATTATGTGTAGAGAATCCTAGACCACAAAAGTACTCGATCATTAAGGACCCTAGTGTGTGTCCTAACGAGGACAGAGTTTACATTGTCGGTGATGTTCAAGATGGAAATGTGGCTGGTTATATAAATAGCTATAAGGATTACAAAAAAAGAGAGAATATGTTTATGTATTCTCACCATCATTACCTCCATGGTACAAGCATAGAGAAAGAAATGTACATGTAGATGATTATGGCTACATTTATGTAGAAGCATTGAAGAATATCACTATTGGAGATGAACTTTTTGATGATTGTGATTTCTAATGTAATCTCAATTATAATTTATAGTTTTTTTCAACACTATTACTTCTAAGAGGTTTTCAATGTCTATGTACTCGAGCTCCTAAGTGGCATGAATGTGTTCATAAATATAGTATGGAATTTTAGATTTGGTAGTGTTTAAGATTTGTCCTAATTGATATAGTTTTGAATAGTAGAATTACTAAGTAATGATCCTTATAAGCACATGGTAACCTATGTTGTATTGTAATATTTTAAAATCTCTCCAATAAAAATATAGATTATTATTTGTTGAGCATGTTCTTCTTGCGTTAGTGAAATATAGTCTAAATCAAAAGGGTAATTCTTCTCAAGTTTCACTAATATAGACTAAATTTACAAGTAATACAAGCTTTTTTCTAGTTGCTTTTAATAAATATAGTCCAAATCGAGAATATTTTATTGATTTCATCTAGCCAGTTTTAACAAATATAGTCCAAATCTTCAAAAGTGGGAATCAGGATTTTTCCAAATTCCCTAATGTGATGTTAACGGGATTTAGTCCATTTATGTTGATGTATGGTTTTAAACCATGAGCTCTAGTGGCCATTAGACTCGAGAAAGAAAAGATAGAAAAGGTTAAAGATTTTCTTCAAGACCTCGAGAAGATGACAAAAATTGCAAAAGATAATTTTAAGAGAGCATAGGACCGTGCTAAACATTATGCAGACAAAGATCGTAGTCAAATCATCTTTGAGGAAGTCAATAAATTATTTTTAAAGGTTTTCGCACACTCCGAATCTTTGAAAACAGGGAGAAGTCTGAAGCTATCTCCAAGGTATTGTGGTCCATTTGCAATACTTAAAAAAGTAGGTACGTTGCTTTCTAAGTTAGCTTTAAAAGAAATCTCTAAAGTCCATCCAATTTTTTACGTCAGTAGACTTAAAAAGAACTTAGGTGATGACGATGATCTCATCAGTCAAGAGATCCTAGTAGAGCTTATAGAACCCCCATCCTTACCACACGAACCAGAAAAAGTCTTGGATTTCCAAGAAAAAAGAACTTGACACTTTATACGATATGAGTGTTAAGTCAAGTGGAAGGATAGAAAAGAAGAAGGTTTTACGTGGGAAAAGGTAAGCACACTCAGAAAGAGATTCCTGAATTTTTTTTCGAGGACGAAAACTCCTCTTAAGGGGGGAGTAATGTCATGACAATGGAATTATTAGGAGCGAAAAATGACCGGTAGGACTCAAGAGTGGCCGGACAAGGCACAGGCGGGGTTTAGGGGAGCAAAAATGACTGGTAGGACTCAAGAGTGGCCCGACACTAGTGAGAGTGGCCAGGCACATGTGAAGAGCTTACTAGCTAATAAAAGAGTGGAGTCCATGTATAGAAGGTCATGTGTTTATTTTGTCTATGGTTTGGGAGATGAATGAAGAGCTCTCAGCACCCTTCATTTGGGTAGGAGATCTTGATTCTATGGTTGCTACTAATAGTTAATATTAACTATTAACTATTAACTATTAATTGATAATATTAGTTAAAAGTTAATCACTTTTGGACTTACATTTATAGTACTAATTAATTAGCTAATATTAGTTAATATTACCATGTTAATAGTCAATAGTTAATCGCTTTTGGACTTACGTATTAGTTAACTAATTAATTAATTAGTATTAGTTAATATTAACTATTAACTAATAATATTAGTTAATAGTTAATCGCTTTTGGACTTACTTATTAGTTAATCTCTTTTGGACTTTCGCATTAGTTAACTAATTAATTTATTTGTATTAGTTAATATTAACTATTAACTAATAATATTAGTTAATAGTTGATCACTTTTGGACTTACTTTTATAGTACTATTTAATTAGTATTAGTTAATATTTATTATTTAATTAATATATATATTATATATTATATAGTATAGTATAATTAGTTAATATATCATAGTATATAGTATATTATAAATTATATGAGCTAATTTTAGCTAATTTTTAGTTAATAGTTAATATTTCATCACTTTTAGACTTATGTTTATAGTACTAATTAATTAGTATCAGTTAATAATTAGTATTTAATTAATATATAATATATATAGTGTATAGTACAATATATTCAGTTAATATATCTAGTATATAGTATATGATAAATTATATGGTATAATAATTTATTAGTATAATAAATATTTAATAATTAATCAAAATAATTATTAATTAGTATACACTATAGTAAAAAATTAGTATACAGTTGGGTACTTGTGGTTCACAATAGGTTGAGATTTGAAATTGAGTCCAAATATCTAGGGTTTAGGGGGGGAGATTTGGACTTGGAGGAAAATCTGGACTCAAGTCCAAATCTCAAAGCATGGATGGGAGATTTGAAATTGAGTCCAAATCTCCAGGGTTTAGGGAGGAGATTTGGAATTAAGTCCTAATATCTAAGAATTGGAGGGAGATTTGGACTTGAGTCCAAATCTCAAAGCATGAATGGGAGATTTGAACTTGAGTCCCAATCTCCAGGAATTGGAGATTTGGAGGGAGATTTGGACTTGAATCCAAATCTCAAAGAATTGGAGGGAGATTCGGACTCATCTCCCTCCAGGAATTGAAGGGAGATTTGGACTTGAATCCAAATCTCAAAGAATTGGAGGGAGATTCGGACTCATGTCCCACATCTCAAAGCATGGAGAGGAGATGTGAACTTGAGTCCAAATCCCCAAGAATTGGAGGAAGATTTGGACTTAAGTCTGAATCTTGAAGCATGGAGGGGAGATTTGGACTTGAGTCTACATCTCTAGGAGTTGGAGAGAGATTTGGACTTGAGTCCAAATCTCGAAGCATAGAGAGAGATTCAGAGTTGAGTCTAAACCTCTAGAAATTCGGGACAGAGATTTGGACTCAAGTCCAAAACTCTAGGAATTTGAGGGAGATTTAAGCTTAACTCCAATTCTCTAGCAATTGGATGGAGATTTGGACTTGAGTCCAAATCTCTAGAAGTATAGAGAGTATATTTAGACTTAATTCCAAATCTCCAAGCATTGGAGAGAGAATTGGACTTGAGTCCAAATCTCTAAGCCTCCCAACGAGATTTGGACTTAAGTCTAAATCTCAAAGCCTTACACAGACAAACCTCTAAGCCTCCCAAGGATATTTGCACTAAAGTCCAAATCCCTAAGCCTCCCATTGGAAAATTATGGATTTGTACATGGTAAATTTGTACTCAAACAAATCTATAAGATTTGACTAATAATTTATGGATATATTAAGAGTATGAAACTCCATCCTAAAACAATATTAAGTTTTTAGAATGATTTCCATTCTTATGACAAGTTAAATGGCCCTTCAATATTTCAAAGCGAAGAATGTGTTGATATGCTCATCAATGGAGATATAGTAGCTAGTGGGAGAGTCCTTTCAATTGAAGCAAATGATTATTGTCAAGGGGAGATTCTTGGTCATGGCAATGTGTCACTTTCTATAGACAAATGCTTAAACAAGGATGTGGCCCTACCATTTCCTACAATGGATGCAGTCACGATATGTGAGGCAATTGGTAGCATTGTCAAGTGGGATAAGCAATGCTTGCAAAGGTCACCAAATGCATCAGAAAATTTTCAAAAGACCATGGAATTTGAAGATGAGAAGAGCTTGGTTTCATATGATGATATTAATATTCAAGAAAGCTAGAGAGAGAAGAGTGTTTTGCTATGGTCTGAGGACAAAACTGATTGCATTGGTAGTAGATTCAATCTTTTGGTCTTTCCATATGAGGCAGTGAACTTTGAAGTGCTTGGAGAAGAAGATGTGGGTGTGGTTATTGAGAAAGCATGTGAAACTACCTCCTCAACATTGCCTACAATGGAAAGTGTTAACCTTGTGAGATGGCCTATCAAAAGATTTACCTTCGAAGATGGATCACCATTATTGGATGAAAAAATGCAAGCAGAGCATATAGCCAACAATGGGTTCAATGGGAGCCTTGCTTCCTTGCCTATCAAAAAGAGAAGGTATTTTATAGTAAAAAGGAAGGGTAAGGAGGTGTCGACAAAACAGCAGGTTCCTCTACAAGGATATCATTGGAGATAGTATCCCTATTGTCCACCATAGATTGTTGTGAAAAGAAATGTTATCAACTTGTAGATCGTGGAATGGTCTTGAATTTACGTAAACATTATTGGGGACAATGCTTGCAAGCTAGAACTAACTATGTGTATGACTCTCTCAGCATGACATATCATAGTGATGCTATAGGAACAAGGCAATATAGGTTTGCAAAATGAATGGTGAGGAGATATGCTCTAGAGCATGGTATGAGATGCATGGTATTCCAAGGACATCCTTCTATCAGTATAGGGGGTAATTTGAGAATGGTATGCGCAAAGAGCTATTCATGGCAACAAAGTTATAGTGAGAAAGGGATGGGATCATATAGAGTTGGGTAGAGGGAATGTCCCACAAAAGCAAGACTTTAGCTGATGGAGCAAGAGAGACCCAATTGGTTATTCCAGGTGTGTATAAACAAGTTGACATTTTAAATGAGGTGAATCTAACATTGAAACATTTGAAACAAAAAGAGACGTCCATGTCTACTTTTAATAGGATTTGGAATACAGAGTTTATGCATGTGAGTCTTGCCAAGACAAGTGAGTTTTCAAAATATGCTACATGCAGTGGAATCAAAGAACAATTAGGAGCTATAAAGTGCCAAGAGGAAAGAAAAAATCTAATGCATCGCCAAAAACTTCACATGTTATAACAGCTCACTTGTAGAAATTTATATTATTCATGGGGTTTGAGCTCTCAGTTGAATCCTCAAAAATACTTATGCATTATACACGATAAGATAGACCAGAAGAAAACAGCAATCCCTAGATTGAAGGTGCACTGATGAAAGGAAATAGATAAAGCCATGCAGTTACCAATATCACTAACAGGCATGATAACTCATGGACATGGTCAAGGGCTTATGGGCACTTTTCTATCAACTTATGGCCATCAGATCCAAATTTCACAATTGGTTCTCTTGCCTTGTGTTTAAGGAACTTGGAGAGATGTGATAGACATGAGTATGGAGACCTTGTTTATGATGGAAAGCCAAGATCGACCTTGAACTCACGAGTGGCTCTTGATCACCATAATACCTCAAGCTCTGGGAAACCCTCTTATATAGTTGTTGACCCATTTCTTGCATCTACAACTGAGGAAATACAAAACAACACACAACAGAGTGATTTCAAAAGGCTACCGGAGAACCTAATGTTGCAATTGGATAATTGTGCATTTGAGAACAAGAATTGTTACTTGTTTGCATACCTTTCTTTGTTGGTTGCTAACAAAAGGAGAGAAATAAAATTAAATTTCTTACAAATATTTTTATACCATTGTATCAGGAGGTTGTTCCCACGTTAGAATATTCAAGAGGATATTAGAGGTTTTTTACAAAGATCGAGAAGTGCTCTGCCATGACAACTCTCAGAATTTTATATCACATCGACGATTTAACTTCAAGCTAACAATTTGATTGGTTTCCAAGAGCTTGAGGTTGGTGCTTTTGTTTATTCTCTTACATTGCATTTAGAGGGTCAAAATGGAATCTAATAAACCCAGTGAGTCTGTAAGTGGAGATCCTAGTCGTTTGTCAGACATGGAAAAGGCAGTGGCCGATCCTGATGTCACGATGACAAACGATGATCGTCTTGATGATAATTTGGTGAGCACTAAATATTTTAAGGCTCTAGAGTCCCGTACTTTGGACATTGAGGACAAGTATGATAAGATACTCCTCTTTCTTTAGGAGTTAAAGGATAACATGCAAGCTTCAACCACTGTAAGTGCTTCACTGGGGGGGATGCTAGTGGCTTCCACCCAAGGGGAAAACATGAATGTTTGTACATCTCATTCTAGAGATGATGCTGCTATTCTAAAAGATTTGAAACCTCCGACTTTAAATGGGGAGCAGAAGGAACGCAATAAGGATGCGGTCCAACACATTTTTACAAAAGTGACATGATTTGCATTGATTGCGTCAAACTCTAGAGGAGATACACAAACTTGAAGTAAGCTTAACTCTAGAAGGTAAAACATACAAGTGGTGCATGAGCTTGGAGTCTCTATTACATGGGCTGAATTTGAAAGTGCATTCATGAAAGAATTTCTTCCTAGGAATGAGATGGATCATAATTGGGAAGCATGGAAAAATTGTAAGATGATAAAAATCTCACATTGACTCAGCATATCTCCAATTATGGAGAAATCATTCTCAGATTCAAAGGAATGTATGATTTTTAAAAGATTCGTGGATTAGACTCGGACTATAAGAATCAAGTTCAGCAAAATGAGTCGAAAACTTTAGAAGAAGCAATTAAGTTTGCTCAGATTTTCGACAACACTGTTGGAAAGAAAAAGCATGCGCAGAATGCACAACGAACATCTAGTGTATCCAAGAGTTCCAAGCATCAAGGTCAAAATAAAAGAAAGGGACCTAACCAAAAGAATCTAAGAAGTCTAAAGGACCATAAAATTTTTTGAAGCATGAACATTTTGAAAGAGCTAAAAAAGAGAATTTATGTTTTCACTACATGGAAAAGAGTCTTAGAGTAAACTACAACATCCTAAGCTAAAAGAAAATGAGAAGAATCAGCGTGATCAAAGTAAAGAAAAGCAAGTGCACACTATTCAAGTGCTCCCTCTTGAGACTTCTTATAAGTTTAAAGAGGTACAAGTTTATCATGCTGATTCTACTCATGCGTGTTGTGTCACATCATCAATGTGGGTGCCAACATTTAGACCACATGAGTTGGTCCAAATGTATGGTCAAGTTAAAGGTTGCAAGGTACGAGTTATGATTGATGATAGTGCCATGCACAATTTTTTGAACTATACTTTAGTCAAGAAATTAAAGTTTTCGGAAAGCTCAAGTGACCATAAGTATGTGGTTTCTTTGATTAACAGCTATGATAAAAATGTTTGGGATACAGTAGTTCGTGATGTTCCATTAGTCATTCAAGGTCATGAGATGCATTTGGATTTTCAAGTTATGCATATCACTCGAGCGAATGCTATTCTAGGTCGTAAGTGGTTAAATAACATTGGTCCATCTTTGTCTAGAAGTTATTTGCAAAATTCTTTTGAGTTTGAAGTAGATGGTAAGAAAGTGCACTTGCAAGGTGAACATGATGTACCCTCCTCACCTCTTTTATTCTCTATGGAACTCAATCTCCTTGTACAAGCTAATGAAGTAGAAAACATCTTTTTGTGCTACACAAGTCTTGATGATGTCATTTCCTTTTCCACATGTGTAAACATAAGTGGTTTGAGTGAGCATAGTGTTTACATGACTTCTTTTCAATCAAAGTATATTAACAATAAAAAAGTTAATGAATCCTTAATGCAAAGTGGTTTGAGTGAGCATAGTGTTTACATGACTTCTTTTCAATCAAAGTATGTTAACAATAAAAAAGTTAATGAATCCTTAATGCAATTGTTACAAAAATTTAAAAGTAGGTGGCTTACTAAGTCCACTTCAGATCCCAAATGGCAAGTGGGAGAGCATTTCAATGGACTTTATAGTTAGACTGCCTAAAACGAACAGTGGCCAACGATTTGGTTTGGGTGGTCGTGGATAGGTTAACTAAAATGTGTCGGTTTATTCTCTGGAAAAAAAGGACAATGACTACACCTCAGCTATAGCAAGTCTATTCATTGAAAATATCTATTGATTATATGGCTTACCTGTATAGTTAGTGATAGAGATACAAAGTTTAATAGTCATTTATGGTGTGCTGTGTTCAAGAGATTGGACACCATGCTAAGTATGAGTACGGCTTATAATCCTCAAAGTTATGGTCAAACCAAGAGAGTCAACTAAGTCTTGGAAGATATGCTACGAGCATACGTAAGCAAAAAGAAAACCAATTGGGAAGAATATTTACCTATGTTGGAATTCTCTTATAATAGTGCCAAACATTCAACAACAAACACCATATTAGGGAATTTGGGAAAATCCACATACTTTGGGAATCTGAAATATAGAGCCTTCTAGTAATTTTGGTAATTTGATTGATTTTGGTAATTTCATTAAATTTGAGATTTATTCCTTCCAATGTGTCAAGAAGACTCTTACACAAGCATGAATTGAGTTATCGTTCAATGGGTCTATAATGTTTGTTACTTATAAACACTAATCATTGTAACATACATAGCATTGTTGATTGTTGATTAAAATCAATCTACAAGTGGTGTTTATAAACACCATTTAAGTCAGTTTTGTAACATACATAGCATTGCTGATCCTTGATCTACAAGTGGTGTTTATAAACACCATTTAAGTAAGTTTTGTAACATACATAGCATTGCTGATCGTTGATCTAAATTATTTTTTAGGTGGTGTTTATAAACACCATTTAAGTTGATTGCACTTGAACAATTTCACAACATTTACTATTTCAAAAAATGTGTAAAAGATATACAAAATCAAAAAAAAGAAACATCATTATGGTGCCTAAATATTAAAAAGAAAAAACATGACCATGTTCTCAATATTTACATGACAAAGTAAGCTATGGAACCAAAAACGCATAGTCATTCATTCTCCACATCGCAACCATGTAAGCTCTGAAGTGCCTTTGAGAAAATGTTTGGTTGTATTTTGATCCTTTATGGAATCTTTTGTCCCTTTGTTACCCATGAAAAAACTATTGAGTTAACATCTTTCCAACCAACAGGACCTTTCCTTTTGCACATCGAGAACTTATTCCAACAATCAGCATAAACCTCGGCATCACTTGCATTTCTTTGTTTACTAACTGGTGCCCAATACTATATCAAAACTTTCTTGTAGCTCTGAGATGACCTGTTCACATCAATGTTACTTTGTGTTGTGCCTAGCCAAAGTCGGTAGATTGGATCTGCTGGCCGAATAAGTACCAAATCTCCCTTCCTAACATCAACCATTGGTTGAAATGCTTCCTTAGGCCTTTTACTAATTGGACCACAGTAGTGATCATCCAATTCTTCCATTCCCAAGAAGTCATCATCAAGATTCTCCTCTGAATCCTCTTTGTCTATACTTTGTGTTCTTGGCTAGAAATCTGCATACAAACCAACTTGTTCTACATTAGGCTTCTAAAGCTCTTGCATCATGGTTTTCCAATCACAGGTTTGATGTACAACATGAAAGCCGCTTTTGATCCTTGGTCATCTGATCATGTTTGCCAATATTTTGTGTAATCCTTGATTCCATTGACTACCTCTGAGTGGTCTTTAATGTACTCAAACATTGGTAACAAACATGGCTCCCCTCTTGCCAATATAGGCTTACCCTTAGTATCCTTTTTCCATAGCTCAATGCCACCTTCTTTTGGTAGCCACTCAATTGATTTTGGGTGGACCTTGTATTGCATGATTGGCACATTAACTTGCATGAGGAATCGAAACTATAGTGGCTTTGAGTGTCCTATTAAGGCATCCTGGCCACCATCACATAAGTATCCATCAATGGAGGTCTTGAAGTTTAGAACTTGTGTAATCAAGAATGGTGTTGGAGCTGAAATTTCACATTGCTTGAAAATATACGTCAAGTGTGGAAATATGAATGTTTGGCTTGTTCTCAACCTTTCAGAGAATCTGCTAAACATTGCGTCAATATCCTCGTGTGTATGACCCACCATTAGAAAACCCAATTGTATCATTTTGAAATCTCCAACCAACAAAGAAAGGTATGCAAACAAGTAACGATTCTTGTTCTCAGATGCATAATTATCCAATTGCAACATTAAGTTCTTCGGTAGCCTTTTGAAATCATTGTGTTGTTTTGTATTTCCTCAATTGTAGATGCATGATCAGGTTCAAAAACTATATAAGAGGGTTTCCGAGAGCTTGAGGCATTATGGTGATCAAGAGCCACTCGTGGAGTTCAAGGTGTTAAATAATGTGCTACTCAATCTTGGCTTTCCATCCTAAACAAGGTCCCCATAGTCATGTCTGTCACATCTCTCCAGTTCCTTAAACACAAGGCAAGAGAACCAATTGTGAAATTTGAATCTCATTGGCTAAAAGCTGATAGAAAAGTGTCCATAATGCCCTTGACCATGTCCATGAGTTATCATGCCTGTTAATGATATCGGTAGCTGCATGGATTTATCTATTTCCTTTGAGCGCACCTTCAATCTAGGGATTGTTGTTTTCTTCTGGTCCATCTTATTGTCTATAATGCATAAGTATTTTTGAGGATTCAACTGAGAGCTCAAACGCCATGCATAATATAAATTTCTACAACTGAGTTGTTATAACATGTGAAGTTTTTGACGATGCATTAGCTTGTTTCTTTCCTCTTGGCACTTTATAGCTCCTAATTGTTCTTTGATTCCAGTGCATGTAGCACATTTTGAAAATTCACTTGTCTTTTCAATGTAAGATCCCTGTTTCCACCGCGCAACGGATTCGGGGTGCTAGCAGCGGAAGTAGCCTTTCTTGTGCAGACCAGGGTCCCCCACACTCGAGGCCTCGTCCACCACGGATATCAGGACAAGAGATGAATCCGTCGGTTTTTCCAAAACCGGGCTCGAAAAAAACTTCCCTTACCCGGAAAGCACGGGCGATTCCACCAGGATAACTTTTTACTCTATCGTAGTCAAGACCATTACTGATCAAGCTGATCCGACTGCACCTATAAAGATACTCGGTCAGATCAAGGAAGAAACTTGCACTTGGATTATTGGGATCAATGCTTTTTTCCCCATCAAGAGGCACAGCCGTTGATTCCTATCCATAGAACGGGATTTACTTTATCTATCGTAACAACAGAAATTGAGTCTCGATTTATGGATCCCTCAGTCCAGCCTAACCCCATCCAGTCCCATGGGTTAGCCAACTGCCCAACCACTGTAGTGATGGGATCCAATTAGGAATTTGGTTAGGTTTTGTCCCGGGTACCAGGGAAAAAGAGTTCCCAGGCCCCCTAGCCGGAAGTTCATGCAAACATAAAGTTAGTCACACCACTTACACACCCAATATGAAATTGCTTTTTTCTCAGCATCAACTAACTTTAAAACAATCCTTTAATGAAACCATTATGTCACTGATGACAATCCTCAAAATCTCTGGTTGAATCCATATTTCCAATCATTCATTTATCGGTGTACTTATGGCCTCATTGGCAACAGAACACTCACCACCTGTTCACTCAGGGGCCTTTTCAATAGTTCCTAGCTCATAGTACCCGACAATATTTTCACATATAAAAATCAAGATGGAATCCTCGTTGAAGATCAGCAAGATCAATCAAGAGATCCATATAAGAGAGCCATGGACTCATCTGCTGAGGACCAGCAAGGTAAATCAACCAGATCCATGCCCGATTTCAGAAAACAACTCTTACTCCTTGTTCGAATATCTTCCACGACGCACGTGTGGGTATCTTTGACGACCCAGAGCCCGAGCACCGTATGGTCAGCACCCTCTAGGATCCTTCACAAGTGACCTAGCGCTTCACTCATAGGCCGCTTCCTTGGTCCCTCATCTACCGTATCGGAAGCTCACCATTTAAATCAAACTGAGGCTGGTCAAGACCTCGGTCGACGTTGCTACATGAGACGTCCTCCATTGACTCTCCGTCATAGCAGTTGCAACTTTAACAGTTAGGTCTTCATGACCTTAATCCACAAGATGGTCAAAATGCTTCCCTAGCATTCTTGACATAAAACAGTCATTTACAAACAGTCACAAAATACAATTTCTAAATCGAACTCTCGTCTTTCCACATTATCCCTCCTTAGTCCACATTACTTATTCCACATTCCATTCAATGTGTACTCATTCTCATCCATTTCCTCATATCAACGACACATTAATTCACATACACATTCACATTCACATCCATACATCCACATTTACATACATACATCCATTCTCACATCCTCATTTATACATCCACATCCCATATCCACATTCATACATCTATATCTACATGCATACATCCCACATCCCACATCCCACATCCACATTCATACATCTATATCTACATGCATACATCCACATCCACATCCACATTCACATTCATACATCCACATCCACATTCCCATTCACATCTATACATCCACATCTACATCCACATACATACATACATCCACACCCGTATCTACATCCATACATCCACATCCACATTCACATTCATACATCCACATCCACATTCCCATTCACATCTATACATCCACATCTACATCCACATACATACATACATCCACATCCGTATCTACATCCATACATCCACATCCACATCCACATCCATACTCACATCCATATATCCACATCTACATGCATACATCCATTATCACGTCCTTATTCATATATCCACATCCACATACATACATACATCCACATCCACATTCCCATTCACATCTATACATCCATTATCACGTCCTTATTCATATATCCACATCCACATACATACATACATCCACATCCACATTCCCATTCACATCTATACATCCACATCTACATCCACGTACATACATACATCCACATCCACATTCCCATTCACATCTATACATCCACACACATACATACATCCACATCTACATCCACATTCACATCTACGCATATACATCTTCATGCATACATCCATTTTCACATTCATACATCCACACTCCCATCTCCATATTCACACATCCACATACATACATCCATTCCACATTCCCATTCATATAACCCCATATGCCTTCACATCTAATCTTTTACATCACATCCATTCTTGCCCTATCACAACCCATATACATCTTATCCTATCACATACACTTCTTACCTCATCCCATACACATCTTATCACATCTTAATTCATCTTATCACCTGCTAACTTATTTCATAAGCATCTTATCACCTTTTATCACATCTTATACACCTCTTATCACATCTCATATCTATTTATAGAATACAAGAGAATTCTTATATTTGATATAAGATTTCTTTACACATTTATTTATGCATAAATTCCATTTAAGGAGATTAATACTTTCGAAGTAAAAATCAATCTTTTATGCATCTTCCTATGTATAAATTCATTTTAAATAAAAATGACACTTTTGAATTAAAATTCAATCTTTTATGCATCTTCCTATGCATAAATTCAATTTGGTAGGAATTATACTTTTAGAATAAAAGAATTTCTCTTATGCATCTAAGTTATGCATAAAATCCATTTATGATGAAAATCACACTTTTAGTAAAAAAAGAGTATCTTTTATGCATACCTCTATGCATGAAATCCAATATGATAAAAGTAACACTTTTACAATAAAATAATCAACTTTTATGCATACCTCTATGCATGAAATTCAATTATGATAAAAGTCACACTTTTATAATAAAATAATCATCTTTTATGCATACCTTTATGCATGGAATTCAATTATAATAAAAGTCACACTTTTATAATAAAATAATCAACTTTTATGCATACCTTTATGCATGAAATTCAATTATGATAAAAGTCATACTTTCATAATAAAAAAATCAACTTTTATGCATACCTTTATACATGAAATTCAAATATGATAAAAGTCACACTTTTATAATAAAATAATCAACTTTTATGCATGAATTTCAATTATGATAAAAGTCACAGTTTTATAATAAAATAATCAACTTTTATGCATACCTCTATGCATGAAATTCAAATATAATAAAAGTCATACTTTTATAATAAAATAATCAACTTTTATGCATACCTTTATGCATGAAATTCAAATATAATAAAAGTCACACTTTTATAATAAAATATTCAACTTTTATGCGTACCTCTATGCATGAAATTCAAATATGATAAAAGTTACACTTTTATAATAAAATAATCAACTTTTATGCATACCTCTATGCATGAAATTCAAATATAATAAAAGTCACACTTTTATAATAAGATAATCAACTTTTATGCATACCTCTATGCATGAAATTCAAATATAATAAAAGTCACACTTTTATAATAAAATAATCAACTTTTATGCATACCTTTATGCATGAAATTCAAATATAATAAAAGTCACACTTTGATATAAAATAATAATCTTTTATGCATACCACTATGCATGTAATCCAAATATGATAAAAGAAATACTTTTATATTAAAATAATAATCTTTTATGCATACCTCTATGCATGAAATCCAAATATGATAAAAGAAACACTTTTATATTAAAATAATAATCTTTGATGCATACCTCTATGCATGAAATCCAAATATGATAAAAGTAACACTTTTATAATAAAATAATCATCAATTATGCATAACATAAAAATCAATTTCTCCATGATTACAATAAAATTCTTTCAAATAATCTAGATGATAATTCCTAGAATATAGTAGGAAGTTCTCTTTTCATGCTTTGAATGAAATTATTTTATGTGTAATTTTTATAAAATTTTTGCCATAGCTCTGCTACTATGACTGATAAATCTCAATTTATTTTGAAAGATAAAGCTTATCATTAAGAGAATGATTAGAATGATCCCTAATTGGATCATTAACCCAATAATGGATTGAATCATCAATATTCATGAAATACATAAACTAAAAGCATAGAAAAAAGCTATTAATTTGGCCTCAAGCATAGATTAATCTTGGATTAAGGAAAAGCTTTATGAAAAGCTTCATTTGGATTGAGAATGGGTCATGAGTATGACCATTTCTTGAGTGAGAGAGAGAAATTACATAAAAACCATTAGAATTAAGCATAAATAAAAATTTATGTAATTCTTTACTATCATTAATCAATTAACTTCAATAGCATTCATCAAATTATGTAACTCTTCACTACCATTCATCAATTAACTTCAATAGCATTCAAAGAACATTCCAATTAAGCTTCTCAAGCTTGAGAGTGGTTGAGAAGAGAGAAGCATTGAGAAATTATAGAAAAGATCAAAATTCACCATTTACCTTACAAATTGCTTGATTATTTGTTCACGGTAGAGGCCCCCAACCAATCAATTGGTTAAGTATGTTGATGGAGCCACCAATGGGGATTGAAGAAAGAGGGAAGCTCCGATTTCTTCAATTTGGAGAGAATTTTAGAGAATAGTAGAAATTAGCATTATTTCAGCATAACTCTAGTATAGTAAAATTCTTCTATTTTTTTCAAAGGATTCATTTTCTATTTATAGGAGAGGGAAGCTCTAACCAAAGCTAACTGATTTTTAGCATTTTCTAGATTTCAGTTTGGTTGAATTTGGACTAGATTTGGACCTAGTTTGGTTCCTTTTTTATTCGGTTTGGTTCCATTTTGATTTGGTTTGGTTCAAGAGAGAGGAGAGATAAAAATATCACATTATTTTTGAGTTTAAAACTCATTCAAGCATGTGAATTAGGCGCCTCATTGAAGGCCCTCCTTTTCCTTACAGATGTGTCAAGAATGGAATCATTATACCCAAAATATCTCATATTTTGATATTACTCATAGTTTCTTACTAATAAACCTTGTACATTTTCAACTCTTCATCTTATGTGAGCATTGAAGGGACTCCCTTCCTTACATAGGTGTCAAAATGGAATCCTTATACCCAAAATATCTCATATTTTTAATATTGCTCATAGTTTCTTACTAATAAACCTTGTACATAGTCAACTCTTCATCTTATGTGAGCATTTACTCATTTTTGGGTATCTTCTTTTACAAAATTGGATTTATCTCCTCCCTACACATGGATTGATCTTATTGGCCCAAAGGAACCTTAATTGGACCATAATCCAAAAATTTCTGAAAATCTAGACCCTTAGGCTAAGGTCCTTTATACCCATTTCCAATAAATTCCAATTGCACATTGGAAAGTTCTTTTTGAATTCCTGTTTTAGGGGAATTTATTTTAATAATATGAGAAATTTTTCTATCTAAAAATATTCAAAATCTGAATATTCTCTCTCTAGAATATTTTCTCTCTCTATGTCAAAATAGGCAGAGACAAGATCTTTTATATTTCTGAAGAGGGAATTGATTACAGGGGAAGATGCAGGACATCTTGAGAGGCTGGGGAGGAATCTTACATTCACTCCCACTTGAAAAATGTGAGATGTCCTCATCTCGCAAACTGGGGGTGATTTCGCAAGATGCACGAATATGAGACTGAGAGAAAATTCTTAATTAAGATTAACCACCAAGAAAAGTCTCAAAGAGAGCAAGACTCAAGACAAGAACAAGATTTCAACTTTATTCATTATTGGAACATATACAGTAAGATAGAAGAACTTTTTACACTTCCATAAGCCCGTCCATCATATGGTCACAAAAGCAGCACTCACAAGGCACACGTATAAGGTAATTCATCTATGGGAATAATTCGGCCGGTTATTGCAGCACCTACCTCAGTGGTATGAGGTGATCTATCAAAAGGACCTCTGAGAGGCAAGCCAAAAACAGGGTAAAGGCATATCTTCTGATGAGGAAAAAACCACGCCAATAAGAAGACCCGCTCAGAAAACCCAACATGCCTTGATCTCATCACGCAATAGTATCGGGGACCCAAACCCAAAGCTTCAATAACCATAGCCAACCGGACATTGTTACGAAAGTGCTGTTGACCCCACGGTGTTACCCTAGTTATGTCTTGATAGGTCCGCCATTTGGTCTGAGCTACAGAAGTTCCAAAGTGAGGAAAAAGTGAGCGCTCATACAGTTCTATAAAATCCTTCTTCACAGACTTGCTTGCGTCTTGAAGGTGAGAAATCATCATGGATAAAACCGATTCCTGCTGCCAAGCCATGAAGGAGATTAAGAAAGAAAGGAGATCGATGGAAGTAAGATTAGTGCGAGCGGCAAGTAAAAGTTACGACTTATATAAAGGAAGGAGCTAGCATAACTTAGAAGCCAACAGTATCTTGCCACTGAAGTTTTACCGTCTTTCCATGATTTGGTTTTGGCACATTTTTCTATAGAAGGCATTAAGAACTTTGAGATGAGGAGATAAAAGAAGTTCGTAGGCTAAGTCACCTACTTTCTTTGGTCCACAATATCTGGGAGATAACTACTTATACTCCCCAAGAGATAAAGAACTTCTTTTGATCTGTACTCAATGAAGACCATATCTGCTTCTCTTAATTCTCTGACTGTCCTCTTCTTATATGTATACTGTTTCTGTCGATCCTGGGCAGCTTTTATATCTTTATGAATTGCCTGCATCTGTTGCTCTATGTCGCCAAGCATTTGACTGGTCATCTCAACCCTAATCAATGAATGGGTCGGACCTAGTTTAAGCAATCTTGTCCGAGAGACGGGGACCCTGATTAGATTGGTATGAAGGAATTGGTCTCTGAATTTGGGTTCTAGACTTCCTTGTGCCCTTTTCATGGTAGGAGTCGGGCAGTCTTTTAACTGATAACCAAAACCTTGGCATCCAAAACACCGGTTCTCACTTCTGAACTCATCGTTCTGAATCCTTAAAACAGGTGGGGCTCCTAAGAAGTATTCTGGGGAAAGGTCTTCCTTCTTAAACAGAATCCTCTTTTATTTTAGAGCGGGAAAATATAAGATCAGAAAGGGAGGTTCTTACTCCTGTATACCTCGAAGGTTGGGGGAGGAATCTTACATTCTACCCCACTTAAAAAGTGCGAGATGTCCTCATCTCGCAAAGTAGAGGACAACTCTTTTTCTTAAGATTCAATTTATTCTGGGGTTCCTTATATTCTGGTCAACCCAATAGAATATGGGGATAAATATCCCTTATATAGAACTCATCATTAAATAACAATTCATTCAGATCATATCATTCATATCTTTAACACGATAATGGTCCATTAGACCCAAAAATTTCCTTCAGAACATTCCTCCACGGGAATTTCAGTTAAGCAAGTTCTCAATTTGTCATCCCTTAACTTGATCTACCGTGTCAAATATTAACAGTAGCAATTTGACAGCACAATCCACTAATCTCATAGTGATTTGCTGAAATCATTATCATCACTTATCATCACAGGGACTCGTCCCAATCATCCACATTGTGGTTTCGCTCAGCTTACTACATTTCAACCCATTTTCAAGGATCATCATTTTTTCAATCAGAATCCAAATCAATTCATCAGTTCCCAAACAGAATTAAAAATCATATCAACCACATTCGAATTCATCAACTGGATAGCATTAATGCTTATAATTTCAAGTCTTAGCTTTACTTGTATATACTGCCGGTAAAGAGCTGCAGTTATATCCTCGGTATATACGGGTAGTCATGATACTTGGAACTATAAGGTAAATACCATCATCTCTAGGCCTCAAGCAAGTCAGGGTTCCATATAATTGCGGTACTTCCATCTAAAGACCCAATTACTAATTTATGAATTTTCAGTTTGAATATCAATTGTATGAATTATATCACACATTTACAACCTTTTTGTTCTACTTGATAAATTTTTGACATATTTGGCTTCTTAGTTGATCTTTATTAGCCTATTTGCTCTGATACCAACTTTAAGATCCCTGTTTCCACCGCGCAACGGATTCGGGGTGCTAGCAGCGGAAGTAGCCTTTCTTGCACGGGCCAGGGTCCCACACTCGGGGCCTCGTCCATGGATATCCGGACAAGAGACTAATCCGTTGGTTTTTCCAAAACCGGACTCGAAAAAAACTTCCCTTACCCGGAAAGCACAGGCGATTCCACCAGGATAACTTTTTACTCTATCGTAGTCAAGACCATTACTGATCAAGCTGATCCGACTGCACCTATAAAGATACTCGATCAGATCAAGGAAGAAACTTGCACTTGGATCATTGGGATCAATGCTTTTTTCCCCATCAAGAGGCACAGCCATTGATTCCTATCCATATTTTAAACTTAACATTGGTAAGCCGTGAAAATAAGTCTTGCCAAGTCGAGGTTCACTGGTTCACACCAGGACATAAGGTTCAAAATACATCCACATTTACATGCATACATCCATTCTCACATCCTCATTTATACATCCACATCCCATATCCACATTCATACATCTACATCTACATGCATACATCCACATCCACATCCACATCCACATTCACATTCATACATCCACATCCACATTCCCATTCACATCTATACATCCACATCTACATCCACATACATACATACATACATCCACATCTACATCCACATACATACATACATCCACATCCGTATCTACATCCATACATCCACATCCACATCCATACATCCACATCCACATACACATCCATACTCACATCCATATATCCATATCTACATGCATACATCCATTATCACGTCCTCATTCATATATGCACATCCACATACATACATACATCCACATCCACACTCCCATTCACATCTATACATCCACATCTACATCCACATCCACATTCCCATTCACATCTATACATCCACACACATACATACATCCACATCTACATCCACATTCACATCTACGCATATACATCTTCATGCATACATCCATTTTCACATTCATACATCCACACTCCCATCTCCATATTCACACATCCACATACATACATCCATTTCCACATTCCCATTCATACAACCCCATATGCCTTCACATCTAATCTTTTACATCACATCCATTCTTGCCCTATCACAACCCATATACATCTTATCCTATCACACATCTTATCACATCTTAATTTATCTTATCACCTGCTAACTTATTTCATAAGCATCTTATCACCTCTTATCACATCTTATACACCTCTTATCACATCCTATCACATCTCATATCTATTTATAGAATACAAGAGAATTCGTATATTTGATATAAGATTTCTTTACACATTTATTAAGGAGATTAATACTTTCGAAGTAAAAATCAATATTTTATGCATCTTCCTATGCATAAATTCATTTTAAATGAAAATGACACTTTTGAATTAAAATTCAAACTTTTATGCATCTTCGTATGCATAAATTCAATTTGGTAGGAATTACACTTTTAGAATAAAAGAATTTCTCTTATGCATCTAAGTTATGCATAAAATCCATTTATGATGAAAATCACACTTTTAGTAAAAAAAGAATATCTTTTATGCATACCTCTATGCATGAAATCCAATATGATAAAAGTAACACTTTTACAATAAAATAATCAACTTTTATGCATACCTCTATGCATGAAATTCAATTATGATAAAAGACACTTTTATAATAAAATAATCAACTTTTATGCATACCTTTATGCATGGAATTCAATTATAATAAAAGTCACACTTTTATAATAAAATAATCAACTAACACCATATTAGTGAATTTGGGAATTTTCCAATTTCCATTTTTGAATACTTAAAAAAGGGGACATGGATAACATGTTTGTAAGTTTCTCAAAACCCTATCATATGACCTATCGTTGGAAAGCGCTTGAAAAATGGAATCTAAAGAGCTATAAAGCGCTCATTTTGGATTAGTGGTGTTCAAGTTATGGTTAATCCAAACTTTTGACCACGTGTCCCAAACTTGTGGGAAATTCCCATATTTCCCAATATGGTGTTAACTTTTATGCATACCTTTATGCATGAAATTTAATTATGATAAAAGTCATACTTTTATAATAAAATAATCAACTTTTATGCATACCTTTATACATGAAATTCAAATATGATAAAAGTCACACTTTTATAATAAAATAATCAACTTTTATGCATGAATTTCAATTATGATAAAAGTCACACTTTTATAATAAAATAATCAACTTTTATGCATACCTCTATGCATGAAATTCAAATATAATAAAAGTCACACTTTTATAATAAAATAATCAACTTTTATGCATACCTCTATGCATGAAATTCAAATAAAATAAAAGTCACACTTTTATAATAAAATATTCAACTTTTATGCATACCTCTATGCATGAAATTCAAATATGATAAAAGTCACACTTTTATAATAAAATAATCAACTTTTATGCATACCTCTATGCATGAAATTTAAATATAATAAAAGTCACACTTTTATAATAAGATAATCAACTTTTATGCATACCTCTATGCATGAAATTCAAATATAATAAAAGTCACACTTTTATAATAAAATAATCAACTTTTATGCATACCTTTATGCATGAAATTCAAATATAATAACACTTTTATATAAAATAATAATCTTTTATGCATACCTCTATGCATGAAATCCAAATATGATACAAGAAACACTTTTATATTAAAATAATAATCTTTTATGCATACCTCTATGCATGAAATCCAAATATGATAAAAGAAACACTTTTATATTAAAATAATAATCTTTTAAGCTTACCTCTATGCATGAAATCCAAATATGATAAAAGTAACACTTTTATAATAAAATAATCATCAATTATGCATAACATAAAAATCAATTTCTCCATGATTACAATAAAATTCTTTTAAATAATCTAGATGATAATTGCTAGAATATAGTAGGAAGTTCTCTTTTCATGCTTTGAATGAAATGATTTTATATGTAATTTTTATAAAAATTTTGCCATAGCTCTGCTACTATGATTGATAAATCTCAATTTATTTTGAAGGATAAAGCTTATCATTAAGAGAATGATTAGAATGATCCCTAATTGGATCATTAACCCAATAATGGATTGAATCATCAATATTCATGAAATATATAAACTAAAAGCATAGAAAAAAGCTATTAATTTGGCCTCAAGCATAGATGAATCTTGGATTAAGGAAAAGCTTTATGAAAAGCTTCATTTGGATTGAGAATGGGTCATGAGTATGACCATTTCTTGAGTGAGAGAGAGAAATTACATAAAAACCATTAGAATTAAGCATAAATGGAAATTTATGTAATTCTTTACTATCATTAATCAATTAACTTCAATAGCATTCATCAAATTATGTAACTCTTCACTACCATTCATCAATTAACTTCAATAGCATTCAAAGACCATTCCAATTAAGCTTCTCAAGCTTGAGAGGGGTTGAGAAGAGAGAAGCATTGAGAAATTATAGAAAAGATCAAAATTCACCATTTACCTTACAAATTGCTTGATTCTTTGTTCACGGTAGAGGCCCCCAACCAATCAATTGGTTAAGTATGTTGATGGAGCCACCAATGGGGATTGAAGAAAGAGGGAAGCTCCAATTTCTTCAATTTAGAGAGAATTTTAGAGAATAGTAAAAATTAGCATTATTTCAACATAACTCTAGTATAGTAAAATTCTTTTATTTTTTTCAAAGGATTCATGTTCTATTTATAGGAGAGGGAAGATCTAACCAAAGCTAGCTAATTTCTAAAGTTTTCTAGATTTCAGTTTGGTTGAATTTGGACTAGATTTGGACCTAGTTTGGTTCCTTTTTGATTCGGTTTGGTTCCATTTTGATTTTGTTTGGTTCAAGAGAGAGGAGAGATAAAAATATCACATTATTTTTGAGTTTAAAACTCATTCAAGCATGTGAATTAGGTGCCTCATTGAAGGCCCTCCTTTTCCTTACAGATGTGTCAAAAATGGAATCATTATATCCAAAATATCTCATATTTTGATATTACTCATAGTTTCTTACTAATAAACCTTGTACATTTTCAACTCTTCATATTATGTGAGCATTGAAGGGACTCCCTTCCTTACATAGGTGTCAAAATGGAATCCTTATACCCAAAATATCTCATATTTTTAATATTGCTCATAGTTTCTTACTAATAAACCTTGTACATAGTCAACTCTTCATCTTATGTGAGCATTTACTCATTTTTGGATATCTTCTTCTACAAAATTGGATTTATCTCCTCCCTACACATGGATTGATCTTATTGGCCCAAAGGAACCTTAATTGGACCATAATCCAAAAATTTCTGAAAATCTAGACTCTTAGGCTAAGGTCCTTTATACCCATTTCCAATAAATTCCAATTGCACATTGGAAAGTTCTTTTTGAATTTCTATTTGAGGGGAATTCATTTTAATAATATGAGAACTTTTTCTATCTAAAAATATTCAAAATCTGAATATTCTCTCTCTAGAATATTTTCTCTCTCTATGTCCAAATAGGCAGAGACAAGATCTTTTATATTTTCGAAGAGGGAATTGATTACAGGAGAAGATGCTGGACATCTTGAGAGGCTGGGGAGGAATCTTACAGTCAAGGCTCACATGCATAAACTCTGTATTCCAAATCCTATTAAAAGTAGACATGGACATCTCTTTTTGTTTCAAATGTTTCAATGTTAGATTCACCTCATTTAAAATGTCAACTTGTTTATACACATCTGGAATAACCAATTGGGTCTCTCTTGCTCCATCAAAGCTAAAGTCCTACTTTTGTGGGACATGCGCTCAGAGTTATTCTACATAAAATCTCAAGTTATTGCTCTACCCAACTCTGTATGATCCCATCCCTTTTCTGACTATAACCTTGTGTCCATGCATAGCTCTTTGCATACTATTCTCGAATTTCCCCCTATACCGATAGAATGATGTCCTTCGAATACCATGCATCTCATACCATGCTCTAGAGCATATCTCCTCTCACCATTCATTGCAAACCTATATTGCCTTGTTCCTAGAGCATCAGTACGACATGCCATGCTAAGAGAGTCATACACATAGTTACTTCTAGCTTGCAAGCATTGTCCCTAATAATGTTTACGTAAATACAAGACCATTCCACAATCTATAAGTTGACAACATTTCTTTTCACAACAATCTATGGTGGACAATAGGGATACTATGTCTAATGATATCCTTGTAGAGGAACTTGTTGTTGTCGACACCTCCTTACCCTTCCTTTTTACCATAAAATATCTTCTCTTTTTGATAGGCAAGGAAGCAAGGCTCCCATTGAACCCATTGTTGTCTATATGCTCTACTTGCATTTTTTCATCCAATAATGGTGATCCATCTTCGAAGGTAAGTCTTTTGATAGGTCATCTCACAAGGTTCACACTTTCCATTGTAGGCAAGGTTGAGGAGCTAGTTTCACATGCCTGCTCAATAACCACACCCACATCTTCTTCTCCAAGCACTTCAAAGTTCACTACCTCATAAGGAAAGACCAAAATAATGACTCCACTACCAATGCAATTAGTTTTGTCCCCTGACCATAGCAAAACACTCTTCTCTCTCTATCTTTCTCGAATATTAATATCATCATATGAAACCAAGCTCTTCTCATCTTCAAATTCTATGATCTTTTCAAAATTCTCTGATGCATTTGGTGACCTTTGCAAGAATTGCTTATCCCACTTGACAATGCTACCAATTGCCTCACATATTGTGACTCCGTCCATTGTAGAAAGGACTCTCACACCACTAGCTACTATATCTCCATTGATGAGCATATCAACACATTCTCTGCTTTGAAATTGAAGGGCCATTTCACCTGTCATAAGAATGGAAACCATTCTAAAAAATCAGTATTGTTTTAGGATGGAGTTTCATACTCTTAATATATCCATAAACTACTAGTCAAATCTTAAAGATCTGTTTGAGTACAAATTTACCATGTACAAATCCATAATTTTCCAATGGGAGGCTTAGAGATTTGGACTTTAGTCCAAATCTCCTTGGGAGGCTCGGAAGTTTGTCTCTATAAGACTTAGAGATTTAGACTTAATTCTAAATCTCGTTGGGTGGCTTAGAGATTTGGACTCAAGTCCAATTCTCTCTCCAATGCCTGGAGATTTGGAATTAAGTCTAAATATCCTCTCTATACTTAGAGATTTGGACTCAAGTCCAAATCTCCCTCCAATTGCTACAGAATTGGAGCTAAGTTTAAATCTCCCTCAAATTCCTAGAGTTTTGGACTTGAGTCCAAATCTCTGTCCCGAATTTCTAGAGATTACTCAACTCCGAATCTCCCTCTATGCTATGAGATTTGGACTCAAGTCCAAATCTCTCTCCAACTTCTAGAGATGTAGACTCAAGTCCAAATCTCCCCTCCATGCTTCAAGATTCAGACTTGAGTCCAAATCTTCTTTCCAATTCTTGGGTATTTTGACTCAAGTTGACATCTCCTCTCCATGCTTTGAGATGTGGGACTTGAGTCCGAATCTCCCTCCAATTCTTAGAGATATGGATTCAAGTCCAAATCTCCCTCTAATTCATGGGGATTGGGACTCAAGTTCAAATCTCCCATCCATGCTTTGAGATTTGGACTTGACCCAAATCTCCCTCCAATTCTTAGATATTGGGACTTAAGTCCAAATCTCCCCCATAAACCCTGGAGATTTGGACTCAATTTCAAATCTCCCATCCATGCTTTCAGATTTGGACTTGAGTTCAAATCTCCCTCCAATTCTTAGAGATTTGGACTTAAGTCCAAATCTTCCCCCTAAACCCTAGAGATTTGGACTCAATTTCAAATCTCAACCTACTATGAACCACATGTACCCAACTGTATACAAATTAACCTACTATAGTGTATACTAATTAATTATTATTTTGATTAATTATTAAATATTTATTATACCATATAATTTATAATATACTATATACTATATACTATATACTATATACTAGATATATTAACTAATTATTATACCATATAATTTATAATATACTATATACTATATACTATATACTATATACTAGATATATTAACTAATTATACTATAGTATAATATACTATATACTATATACTAGATATATTAACTAATTATACTATACTATATAGTATATATATTATATATTATATATTAATTAAATACTAATTAATTAGTACTATAAACATAAGTCCAAAAGCGATGAAATATTAACTAATAATTAGCTAAAATTAGCTCATATAATCTATAATATACTATATACTATGATATATTAACTAATTATACTATACTATATACTATATATACTATATATTAATTAAATATTAATTATTAGCTAATACTAATTAATTAGTATGATAAACGTAAGTCCAAAAAAGATTAACTATTACCTAATATTGGCTAATTAATTAGTATTATAAACATAAGTCCAAAAGCGATTAACTATTAATTAATATTATTAGTTAATAGTTAATATTAACTAATACTAATTAATTAATTAGTTAACTAATACGTAAGTCCAAAAGCAAGTAACTATGAACTATTAACTAATATTAGCTAATTAATTAGTACTATAAAGGTAAGTCCAAAAGCGATTAACTATTAAGAAATATTATTAGTTAATAGTTAATATTAACTAATAGTTAATAATAACTAATAGTTAATATTGAGTATTAATATTAAGTAATACTAATTAAGCAATCACTAATAGTTAATATTAGTTAATATTAATATTAACTAATACTAATGATAATATTAATATTAGTTAATATTGACTATTATTATCAGTTAATATTGGTATTATTAACTAACACTAATGATAAACTAATACAACTAGCATCGTTGGTGCAAACGACAGCAGGAAATCGAACACAGTGAGCACAGGTTTTTTTGACTCTAAATGATGCATTTATAGACATATTTCTGCACGAAAAGCATTATATTTCTAGATATAGCCATCTTCCTTCAAGCTTTACGTTTCTAGCTTCTTTTAAAAATCAAGAGCTTAAAGCTTCATATGAAGAGCCAGTGGTATTGCTGCCCTAATAAGAAGAAGAAACCCTAATATTCTTATTCTTCTTCCCCCCTCTTCTTCTTTTTCTTCTCTCTTTTTCTCTCCCTTTTCTTCTTCTTCTTTTTTCTCCTCCTCCTCCTTTTCGTCTCCTTCTCCCTCTTCTTCATCTTAATCCTTTTTTTCTGTAAACCCGAAATTTAAAAAAAACAAAAGACAATGTTTTCTTTCTTTCTTCTTCTCTCTTTCTCTCCTCTTCTTTTCTTCTTCTTCTTCCTCTACTTCTCTTAATCTAGTTGAACAAAACAAAGCTTTTTAAACTGTTTTTCTAATCTTCTAATAAAAATATTAAACAATATGTACTTATTAATCTAACTAGCATGCTTCTTAAGAAACTTAATTAACAATCTAAATACATAATCTTAGTTATACTTACAAACCCTACTTCAAAGCCTAGATTAAATACATACTTTTCGATTTAATTTGAACAAAATTAAGAATCATGGATACGCAAATAAAAAAATCTTACCTGTTAATATGTTGAAACATTATTTTACAACCAAGTAGATGAATAAAAATCTTGTTTTTCTGTTCAGCCCTTTGGTATAATCCTTGCAGGTGAAGGGTTCTGGATTGATGTTTGAAATATTGGGGGGAAGATTCAAATTTCGATTTTTGGGAGGAAAGTTTTGAATTTGAATTTTTTATAGAAAAAAGCCATAAAAGGGGATTGGGACTTGAGTGCAAATCTCCATGTGAGGCTTGGAGATTTGGACTCAAGTCTAAATCTCCTTCCAATGCTATAGATTTGGACTTAAGTCCAAATCTTCCCATGAGGCTTGGAGATTTGGACTCAAGTCCAAATCTCCTTCCAATGCTATAGATCTAGACTTGAGTCCAAATCTTCCCATGAGGCTTCATATTTGGACTTGGGTCCAAATCTCCTTACAATGCCCTGTGTACATTTTTACTATTGTCCAAATCTTCAGTGAGGCTTAAAAGATTTGGAGATGACTCCAAATCTCCCTCTAAGACTTGGATATTTAGACTCTAGTCCAAATCACCTTTCGATGCTTAAAGATTTGGACTTGAATCCAAATCTTTCCATCATGCTTAAACATTTGGACTTGAATCCAAATCTCAAAGAATTGGAGGGAGATTCGGACTCATGTCCCACATCTCAAAGCATGGAGAGGAGATGTGAACTTGAGTCCAAATCCCCAAGAATTGCAGGAAGATTTGGACTCAAGTCTAAATCTTAAAGCATGGAGGGGAGATTTGGACTTGAGTCTACATCTCTAGGAGTTGGAGAGAGATTTGGACTTGAGTCCAAATCTCGAAGCATAGAGGGAGATTTAGAGTTGAGTCTAAATCTCTAGAAATTTGGGACAGAGATTTGGACTCAAGTCCAAAACTCTAGGAATTTGAGGGAGATTTAAACTTAACTCCAATTCTCTAGCAATTGGACGGAGATTTGGACTTGAGTCCAAATCTCTAAGTATAGAGAGTATATTTAGACTTAATTCCAAATCTCCACGCATTGGAGAGAGAGTTGGATTTGAGTCCAAATCTCTAAGCCTCCCAACGAGATTTGGACTTAAGTCTAAATCTCAAAGCCTTACACAGACAAACCTCCAAGCCTCCCAAGGATATTTGTACTAAAGTCCAAATCCCTAAGCCTCCCATTGGAAAATTATGGATTTGTACATGGTAAATTTGTACTCAAACAAATCTATAAGATTTGACTAATAATTTATGGATATATTAAGAGTATGAAACTCCATCCTAAAACAAAATTGAGTTTTTAAAATGATTTCCATTCTTATGATAGGTTAAATGGCCCTTCAATATTTCAAAGTGAAGAATGTGTTGATATGCTCATCAATGGAGATATAGTAGCTAGTGGGAGATTCCTTTCAATTGAAGCAAATGATTATTGTCAAGGGGAGTTTCTTGGTCATGGCAATGTGTCACTTTCTATAGACAAATGCTTTAGCAAGGATGTGGCCCTACCATTTCCTACAATGGATGTAGTCACGATATGTGAGGCAATTGGTAGCATTGTCAAGTGGGATAAGCAATGCTTGCAAAGGTCACCAAATGCATCAGAAAATTTTCAAAAGACCATGAAATTTGAAGATGAGAAGAGCTTGGTTTCATATGATGATATTAATATTCGAGAAAGCTGGAGAGAGAAGAGTGTTTTACTATGGTCTGAGGACAAAACTAATTGCATTGGTAGTAGATTCAATCTTTTGATCTTTCCATATGAGGCAGTGAACTTTGAAGTGCTTGGAGAAGAAGATGTGGGTGTGGTTATTGAGCAAGCATGTGAAACTACCTCCTCAACATTGCCTACAATGGAAAGTGTTAACCTTGTGAGATGGCCTATCAAAAGATTTACCTTCGAAGATGGATCACCATTATTGGATGAAAAAATGCAAGCAGAGCATATAGCCAACAATGGGTTCAATGGGAGCCTTGCTTCCTTGCCTATCAAAAAGAGAAGGTATTTTATAGTAAAAAGGAAGGGTAAGGAGGTGTCGACAAAACAGCAGGTTCCTCTACAAGGATATCATTGGAGATAGTATCCCTATTTTCCACCATAGATTGTTGTGAAAAGAAATGTTATCAACTTGTATATCATGGAATGGTCTTGAATTTACGTAAACATTATTGGGGACAATGCTTGCAAGCTAGAACTAACTATGTGTATGACTCTCTCAGCATGACATATCATACTGATGCTATAGGAACAAGGCAATATAGGTTTAAAATGAATGGTGAGGAGATATGCTCTAGAGCATGGTATGAGATGCATGGTATTCCAAGGACATCCTTCTAGATCATGGTATGAGATGCATGGTATTCCAAGGACATCCTTCTATCGGTATAGGGGGTAATTTGAGAATGGTATGCACAAAGAGCTATGCATGGCAACAAGGTCATAGTGAGAAAGGGATGGGATCATATAGAGTTGGGTAGAGCAAAAATTCAAGATTTTGTGCAAAATAAATCTGAGCGCATACCCCACAAAAGCAGGACTTTAGCTGATGGAGCAAGAGAGACCCAATTGGTTATTCCAAGTGTGTATAAACAAGTTGACATTTTAAATGAGGTGAATCTAACATTGAAACATTTGAAACAAAAAGAGATGTCCATGTCTACAATTAATAGGATTTGGAATACAGAGTTTATGCATGTGAGCCTTGCCAAGACAAGTGAGTTTTCAAAATATGCTACATGCAGTGGAATCAAAGAACAATTAGGAGCTATAAAGTGCCAAGAGGAAAGAAAAAATCTAATGCATCACCAAAAACTTCACATGTTATAACAGCTCACTTGTAGAAATTTATATTATGCATGGCGTTTGAGCTCTTAGTTCAATCCTCAAAAATACTTATGCATTATACACGATAAGATGGACCAGAAGAAAACAGCAATCCCTAGATTGAAGGTGCGCTCAAAGGAAACAGATAAATCCATGCAGTTACCAATATCATTAACAGGCATGATAACTCATGGATATGGTCAAGGGCTTATGGGAACTTTTCTATCAGCTTATGGCCATCAGATCCAAATTTCACAATTGGTTCTCTTGCCTTGTGTTTAAGGAACTTGGAGAGATGTGATAGACATGACTATGGGGACCTTGTTTATGATGGAAAGCCAAGATCGACCTTGAACTCACGAGTGGCTCTTGATCACCATAATACCTCAAGCTCTGGGAAACCCTCTTATATAGTTGTTGACCCAGATCTTGCATCTACAACTGAGGAAATACAAAACAACACACAACACAGTGATTTCAAAAGGCTATCGGAGAACCTAATGTTGTAATTGGATAATTGTGCATCTGAGAACAAGAATTGTTACTTGTTTGCATACCTTTCTTTGTTGGTTGCTAACAAAAGGAGAGAAATAAAATTAAATTTCTTACAAAGATTTTTATACCATTGTATCGGGAGGTTGTTCCCATGTTAGAATATTCAAGAGGATAAGAAAGTGCACTTGCAAGGTGAACATGATGTACCCTCCTCACCTCTTTTATTCTCTATGGAACTCAATCTCCTTGTACAAGCTAATGAAGTAGAAAACATCTTTTTGTGCTACACGAATCTGGATGATGTATGTTAACAATAAAAAAGTTAATGAATCCTTAATGCAATTGTTACAAAAATTTAAAAGTAGGTGGCTTACTAAGTCCACTTCAGATCCCAAATGGCAAGTGGGAGAGCATTTCAATGGACTTTATAGTTAGACTGCCTAAAACGAACAGTGGCCAACGATTTGGTTTGGGTGGTCGTCGATAGGTTAACTAAAATGTGTCGGTTTATTCTCTGAAAAAAATGACAATGACTACGCCTCAGCTATAGCAAGGCTATTCATTGAAAATATCTATCAATTATATGGCTTACCTGTATAGTTAGTGATAGAGATACAAAGTTTAATAGTCATTTATGGTGTGCTGTGTTCAAGAGATTGGACACCATGCTAAGTATGAGTACGGCTTATAATCCTCAAAGTGATGGTCAACAAACCAAGAGAGTCAACTAAGTCTTGGAAGATATGCTACGAGCATACGTAAGCAAAAAGAAAATCAATTGGGAAGAATATTTACCTATATTGGAATTCTCTTATAATAGTGCCAAACATTCAACAACGAACACCATATTAGGGAACTTGGTTAAATCCACATACTTTGGGAATTTGAAATATAGAGCCTTTTAGTAATTTTGGTGTGATTTTGGTAATTTCATTAAATTTGAGATTTATTCCTTCCAATGTGTCAAGAAGACTCTTACACAAGCATGAATTGAGTTATCGTTCAATGGGTCTATAATGTTTGTTACTTATAAACACTAATCATTGTAACATACATAGCATTGTTGATTGTTGATTAAAATCAATCTACAAGTGGTGTTCATAAACACCATTTAAGTCAGTTGTAACATACATAGCATTGCTGATCGTTGATCTAAATTATTTTTTAGGTGTTTATAAACACCATTTAAGTTGATTGCACTTGAACATTCCACAACTATTTTAAAAAATGTGTAAAAGATATACAAAATCAAAAAAAAGAAACATCATTAATTTGCCTAAATATTAAAAAGAAAAAACATGACCATGTTCTCAATATTTACATGACAAAGTAAGCTATGGAACCATAAATGCATCGTCATTCATTCTCCACATCGCAACCATGTAAGCTCTGAAGTGCCTTTGAGAAAATGTTTGGTGGTATTTTGATCCTTTGTGGAATCTTTTGTCCCTTTGTAACCCATGAAAACACTATTGAGTTAACATCTTCCCAATGAACAGGATCTTTCCTTTTGCACATCCAGAACTTATTCCAACAATCGGCATAAACCTCGGCATCACTTGCATTTCTTCGTTTACTAACTGGTGCCCAATACTATATCAAAACTTTCTTGTAGCTCTGAGATGACCTGTTCACATCAATGTTACTTTGTGTTGTGCCTAGCCAAAGTCGGTAGATTGGATCTGCTAACCGAATAAGTACCAAATCTCCCTTCCTAACATCAACCATTGGTTGAAATGCTTCCTTAGGCCTTTTACTAATTGGACCACAGTAGTGATCATCCAATTCTTCCATTCCCAAGAAGTCATCATCAAGATTCTCCTCTGAATTCTCTTTGTCTATACTTTGTGTTCTTGGCCAGAAATCTACATACAAACCAACTTGTTCTACATTAGGCTTCTAAAGCTCTTGCATCATGGTTTTCCAATCACAGGTTTGATGTACAACGTGAAAGTCGCTTTTGGTCCTTGGTCATTTGACCACGTTTACCAATATTTTGTGTAATCCTTGATTCCATTGACTACCTGTGAGTGGTCTTTAATGTCTCAAACATTGGTAACAAACATGGCTCCCCTCTTGCCAATATAGGCTTACCCTTAGTATCCTTTTTCCATAGCTCAATGCCACCTTCTTTTGGTAGCCACTCAATTGATTTTGGGTGGACCTTGTATTGCATGATTGGCACATTAACTTGCATGAGGAACCGAAACTATAGTGGCTTTGAGTGTCCTATTAAGGCATCCTGGCCACCATCACATAAGTATTCATCAATGGAGGTCTTGAAGTTTAGAACTTGTGTAATCAAGAATGGTGTTGGAGCTGAAATTTCACATTGCTTGAAAATATACGTCAAGTGTGGAAATGTGAATGTTTGGCTTGTTCTCAACCTTTCAGAGAGAATCTGCTAAACATTGCATCAATATCCTTGTGTGTATGACCCACCATTAGAAAACCCAATTGTATCATTTTGAAATGTCCAACCAACAAAGAAAGGTATGTGCAAACAAGTAACGATTCTTGTTCTCAGATGCATAATTATCCAACTGCAACATTAAGTTCTTCGGTAGCCTTTAGTAGCCTTTTCAAATCACTGTGTAAGTTTTGTATTTCCTCAATCGTAGATGCATGATCAGGTTCAAAAACTATATAAGAGGGTTTCCCAGAGCTTGAGGTATTATGGTGATCAAGAGCCACTTGTGGAGTTCGTGTTAAATAATGTGCTACTTAATCTTGGCTTTCCATCCTAAACAAGGTCCCCATAGTCATGTCTGTCACATCTCTCCAAGTTCCTTAAACACAAGGCAAGAGAACCAATTGTGAAATTTGAATCTCATTGGCTAAATGATGATAGAAAAGTGTCCATAATGCCCTTGACCATGTCCATGAGTTATCATGCCTGTTAATGATATCGGTAGCTACATGGATTTATCTATTTCATTTGAGCGCACCTTCAATCTAGGGATTGTTGTTTTCTTCTGGTCCATCTTATTGTCTATAATGCATAAGTATTTTTGAGGATTCAACTGAGAGCTCAAACGCCATACATAATATAAATTTCTACAACTGAGTTGTTATAACATGTGAAGTTTTCGGCGATGCATTAGCTTGTTTCTTTCCTCTTGGCACTTTATAGCTCCTAATTGATCTTTGATTCCATTGCATGTAGAACATTTTGAAAATTCACTTGTCTTGTCAAGGCTCACATGCATAAACTCTGTATTCCAAATCCTATTAAAAGTAGACATGGACATCTCTTTTTGTTTCAAATGTTTCAATGTTAGATGCACCTCATTTAAAATGTCAACTTGTTTATACACATCTGGAATAACCAATTGGGTCTCTCTTGCTCCATCAGAGCTAAAGTCCTACTTTTGTGGGCCATGCGCTCAGAGTTATTCTGCACAAAATCTCAAATTATTGCTCTACCCAACGATGTATGATCCCATCCCTTTTGTGACTATAACCTTGTGTCCATGCATAGCTCTTTGCATACTATTCTCGAATTTCCCCCTATACCGATAGAATGCTATCCTTGGAATATCATGCATCTCATACCATGCTCTAGAGCATATCTCCTCTCACCATTCATTGCAAACGTATATTGCCTTGTTCCTAGAGCATCAATACGACATGCCATGCTGAGAGAGTCATACACATAGTTACTTCTAGCTTGCAAGCATTGTCCCTAATAATGTTTACGTAAATACAAGACCATTCCATGATCTACAAGTTGACAACATTTCTTTTCACAAAAATCTATGGTGGACAATAGGGATACTATGTCTAATGATATCCTTGTAGAGGAACTTGTTGTTGACACCTCCTTACCCTTTTTTTTACCATAAAATATCTTCTCTTTTTGATAGCAAGGAAGCAAGGCTCCCATTGAACCCATTGTTGGCTATATGCTCTGCTTGCATTTTTTCATCCACAATAATGTTGATCCATCTTCGAAGGTAAGTCTTTTGATAGGCCATCTCACAAGGTTAACACTTTCCATTGTAGGCAAGGTTGAGGAACTAGTTTCACATGCCTGCTCAATAACCACACCCACATCTTCTTCTCCAAGCACTTCAAAGTTCACTGCCTCATATGGAAAGACCAAAATAATGACTCCACTACCAATGCAATTAGTTTTGTCCTCTGACCATAGCAAAACACTCTTCTCTCTCTATCTTTCTCGAATATTAATATCATCATATGAAACCAAGCTCTTCTCATCTTCAAATTCTATGATCTTTTCAAAATTCTCTGATGCATTTGGTGACCTTTGCAAGCATTGCTTATCCCACTTGACAATGCTACGAATTGCCTCACATATTGTGACTCTCTTGTGACTCCATCCATTGTAGAAAAGACTCTCACACCACTAGCTACTATATCTCCATTGATGAGCATATCAACACATTCTCTGCTTTGAAATTGAAGGGCCATTTCACCTGTCATAAAAATGGAAACCATTCTAAAAAATCAGTATTGTTTTAGGATGGAGTTTCATACTCTTAATATATCCATAAATTACTAGTCAAATCTTAAAGATCTGTTTGAGTACAAATTTACCATGTACAAATCCATAATTTTCCAATGGGAGGCTTAAAGATTTGGACTTTAGTCCAAATATCCTTGGGAGGCTCGGAAGTTTCTCTGTAAGACTTAGAGATTTAGACTTAATTCTAAATCTCATTGGGTGGCTTAGAGATTTGGACTCAAGTCCAATTCTCTCTCCAATGCCTGGAGATTTGGAATTAAGTCTAAATATCCTCTCTATACTTAGAGATTTGGACTCAAGTCCAAATCTCCCTCCAATTGCTACAGAATTGGAGCTAAGTTTAAATCTCCCTCAAATTCCTAGAGTTTTGGACTTGAGTCCAAATCTCTGTCCCGAATTTCTAGAGATTACTCAACTCCGAATCTCCCTCTATGCTATGAGATTTGGACTCAAGTCCAAATCTCTCTCCAACTTCTAGAGATGTAGACTCAAGTCCAAATCTCCCCTCCATGCTTCAAGATTCAGACTTGAGTCCAAATCTTCTTTCCAATTCTTGGGGATTTTGACTCAAGTTGACATCTCCTCTCCATGCTTTGAGATGTGGGACTTGAGTCCGAATCTCCCTTCAATTCTTAGAGATCTGGATGCAAGTCCAAATCTCCCTCTAATTCATGGGGATTGGGACTCAAGTTCAAATCTCCCATCCATGCTTTGAGATTTGGACTTGAGTACAAATCTCCCTTCAATTCTTAGATATTGGGACTTAAGTCCAAATCTCCCCCATAAGCCCTGGAGATTTGGACTCAATTTCAAATCTCCCATCCATGCTTTGAGATTTGGACTTGAGTTCAAATCTCCCTCCAATTCTTAGAGATTTGGACTTAAGTCCAAATCTCCCCCCTAAACCCTAGAGATTTGGACTCAATTTCAAATCTCAACCTACTATGAACCACATGTACCCAACTGTATACTAATTAACCTACTATAGTGTATACTAATTAATTATTATTTTGATTAATTATTAAATATTTATTATACCATATAATTTATAATATACTATATACTAGATATATTAACTAATTATACTATACTATATACTATATATATAGTATATATATAGTATATAGTATAATTTATACTATACTATATACTATTATATATTAATTAAATACTAATTAGTTAGTACTATAAACATAAGTCCAAAAGCGATGAAATATTAGCTAATAATTAGCTAAAATTATCTCATTTAATTTATAATATACTATATACTATGATATATTAACTAATTATACTATACTATATACTATATATATTATATATTAATTAAATATTAATTATTAGCTAATACTAATTAATTAGTACTATAAACATAATTCCAAAAGAGATTAACTATTACCTAATATTGGCTAATTAATTAGTATTATAAACATAAGTCCAAAAGCGATTAACTATTAACTAATATTATTAGTTAATAGTTAATATTAACTAATACTAATTAATTAATTAGTTAACTAATACGTAAGTCCAAAAGCGATTAACTATTAACTATTAACTAATATTAGCTAATTAATTAGTACTATAAAGGTAAGTCCAAAAGCGATTAACTATTAACTAATATTATTAGTTAATAGTTAATATTAACTAATAGTTAATATTGACTATTAATATTAAGTTATACTAATTAAGCAATCACTAAAAGTTAATATTAGTTCATATTAATATTAGCTAATACTAATGATAATATTAATATTAGTTAATATTGACTATTATTATCAGTTAATATTGGTATTATTAACTAACACTAATGATAAACTAATACAACTAGCATCGTTGGTGCAAACGACAGCAGGAAATCGAACACGGTGAGCGCAAGCTTTTTTGACTCTAAATGATGCATTTATAGACATATCTCTGCACGAAAAGCATTATATTTCTAGATATAGCCATCTTCCTTCAAGCTTTATGTTTCTAGCTTCTTTCAAAAATCACGAGCTTAAAGCTTCATATGAAGAGCCAGTGGTATTGCTGCCCTAATAAGAAGAGCCAGTGGTATTGCTGCCCTAATAAGAAGAAGAAACCCCAATATTCTTATTCTTCTTCCCCCCTCTTCTTCTTTTCCTTCTCTCTTTTTCTCTCCCTTTTCTTCTTCTTCTTTCTTCTCCTCCTCCTCCTTTTCGTCTCCTTCTCCCTCTTCTTCATCTTAATCCTTTTTTTCTGTAAACCCGAAATTTAAAAAAAACAAAAGACAATGTTTTCTTTCTTTCTTCTTCTCTCTTTCTCTCCTCTTCTTTTCTTCTTCTTCTTCCTCTACTTCTGTTAATCTAGTTGAACAAAACAAAGCTTTTTAAACTATTTTTCTAATCTTCTAATAAAAATATTAAATAATATGTACTTATTAATCTAACTAGCATGCTTCTTAATTAAAAAAGCCATAAATTTATTTCGAAACTTAATTAACAATCTAAATACATAATCTTAGTTATACTTACAAACCCTACTTCAAAGCCTAGATTAAATACATACAAAATTAAGAATCATGGATATGCAAATAAAAAAATCTTACCTGTTAATATGTTTAAACCTTATTTTACAACCAAGTAGATGAATAAAAATCTTGTTTTTCTGTTCAGCCCTTTGGTATAATCCTTGCAGGTGAAGGGTTGTGGATTCATGTTTTAAATATTGGGGGAAACATTCAAATTTTAATTTTTTGGGAGGAAAGTTTTGAATTTGAATTTTTTATAGAAAAAAGCCATAAACAATAAGTTGGGGGATTTGGACTTGAGTGCAAATCTCCATGTGAGGCTTGGAGATTTGGACTCAAGTCTAAATCTCCTTCCAATGCTATAGATTTGGACTTAAGTCCAAATCTTCCCATGAGGCTTGGAGATTTGGACTTAAGTCCAAATCTCCTTCCAATGCTATAGATCTAGACTTGAGTCCAAATCTTCCCAACCATGAGGCTTCATATTTGGACTTGGGTCCAAATCTCCCTACAATGCCTGTGTACATTTTTACTATTGTCCAAATCTTCAGTGAGGCTTAAAAGATTTGGACATGACTCCAAATCTCCCTGTAAGACTTGGAGATTTAGACTCTAGTCCAAATCACCTTTCGATGCTTAAAGATTTGGACTTGAATCCAAATCTTCCCATCATGCTTAAGAATTAGACCTGGGTCCAAATAGATTTGGATATGATAGGGATTTGGACCCAACTCCAAATCTCCTTCAAATTTCTATAAACTGGGACTTAAGTCCAAATATCCTTCCAATTTCTTTAGATTTTGACTTAAGTCCAAATCTCTCTATCTTCCCTAAAGATTTGGACTTAAGTCCAAGTCTCTGCATCTTCCCTAAAGATTTGGACTTGAGTCTAACTCTTCCCGTGAGACTTAAATATTTTGATGCAAGGCCTACTCTTCCTTTAATGCCTAGGCATTGTTGGGAGATTTGGACTTGAGTCCCAATCTCCTAGCCTCATTGGGAGATTTGGACTTGAGTCCAAATCTCCTTGCGAGGTTGGGAGATTGGGACTCAAGTCCAAATCTCCCAACAACGCCTATAGATTTGGATTGGAGTCCAAATCTTCCCATGAGTCTTAGGAATTGGACTTTAGTCCAAATAGATTTGGACATGATAGGGATTTGGACTCAATGCTAAATATCTCCATGAGGCTTAGAGATTTGGACTTAAATCCAAATATCCTTCCAACGCCTATAGATTTAGACTTAAGTCTAAATCTCTCCATCATCTTCCCTAAAGATTTGGACTTGAGTCCAAATCTTCTCCGACCCCTTTAGATTTGGATTCCCTTCACTTAGAGATTTGGACTTGATTCCGAATCCTCTCCTAGCCCTATAGATTTTGATTCCATTCACTTAGAGATTTGGACTTGATTCCGAATCCTCTCCTAGCCCTATAGATTTTGATTCCATTCACTTAGAGATTTGGACTCAAGTCCAAATCTCCCCAAGGCAAAGAGATTTGGACTCAAGTCTAAATCTTACTATGAGGCTAGGAGATTTGGACTTAAGTCCAAATCTACCTGTGAGGCAAAGACATTTGGACTCAAGTCCAAATCTCCCCATGATTAAATTTGCAGCGTTGCTTCATGGATTAATTTTGCACCGTTGCTTCATGGGATCAAATAAATTCACAAGCCTACATTGTGGCAATCAATGGATTGTTCTTCAGCCAAGAAGCCAAGATGAATGGAATTTTTAAATTAATTGTTTATGAGATTTCAAGAGTAATGCAAAAGAATGTTTTATCTACTAAGTGCAAACTTTTACAAAACACACAGGAAAGAACTTGCCATTTTTCATGGTTTAGGGACAAGAAGAGTGCTACAAATATGATAAAGAGAAGATTTACAAGCTAGATAAGATTGGGGTTGAAGCAATGTTTAAACCTCTTCTAAAGGTATGTTGCCAATGGAGTGAAAAGCATTTTGTGGAAAGGATTGTGCTCATTGTATCTTTCCTACCACTTTCAATATTGATCAAGGAGATAACATTTTAATTGAGGATCTGTTATAGTATCTATTGTACTTAGATGGTGCAAAAGATGAGCGTGATGTTATAACCTTCAATAGATATGGGCAACAACCAGTGCAATATGGTCATTCATTATATGACTATTTTCAAAAGGCGATTCTTGACTGGGATGAGATGAACAAGAACATAACAAGGGAAGGAGGACAAGATGCTCATTCAAGCTCATCAAGAAGACAAAATCCATCGGGTCAATTTCAAGGACACACAACATATACTGATCTGAAAACAAGAAGTTAAATTCGTGCTCCATCTTTTCATCTAAGTAGTACACAACTAGTGATATTGCAAAGAATTCCTCCAGTGCTGACACTGAAAGACATGGAAGCAATGCTCTATGCTCAACAACTAGGGTATAAAAAAAGCTTCATCACAGGAGCTGTAGCTAAGAGTTATATATTGCAATTAAACGATTTTTATCAACGTCAGCCACCACGAGGGAGAAACTAGGTTCTTTTTTCATGAACCCTTCAAATGTGTAGAAGGAAGCATGTAACATTTATGCTATATATGGTATGTGAATACCATATCAAAGATGATGAAATGCGACCACCACATTTACCTATCAAAGTTGCAGAGATCTTCTACATTAAAGATGTGGCTTACATGGTTAAACCTTCATCAATCCAAGGGGCTAGGCTTGGATTATTTATACATTCAAATGTGCAAGCTGGAAGGACCTTGTTGCACTATGGAGGGTCAAAATATTTTCATGATAATTGGATAAAATTATGTGTAGAGAATCCTAGAGCACAAAAGTACTCGATCATTAAGGACCCTAGTGTGTGTCCTAAGGAGGACAGAGTTTACATTGTCGGTGATGTTCAAGATGGAAATGTGGCTAGTTATATAAATAGCTATAAGGATTACAAAGAAAGAGAGAATGTGTTTACGTATTCTCACCATCATTACCTCCATGGTACAAGCATAGAGAAAGAAATGTACATGTAGATGATTGTGGCTACATTTATGTAGAAGCATTGAAGAATATCACTATTGGAGATGAACTTTTTGATGATTGTAATTTCTAATGTAATATCAATTATAATTTATAGTTTTTTTCAACACTAGTACTTCTAAGAGGTTTTCAAGGTGGTTGCAAGGTCAGGGTGCCCAGTTTTGTCCACTCAGGCACCCTGTAAATAGTAAAAAAATAGACATTTGTTTACCTTTAGTGGCTAATCTCTCCTAGTAAATGAAGGAATTTCGTTTCAAGTTCTTTTGTTGGAACATCATAATCAAAGTTGGAAATATAGTTGCATTAGTGAAATATAGACTAAATTTACAAGTAAATAGAAGCTTTTTTCTAGTCGCTTTTAATAAATATAGTCCAAATCTAGAATATTTTATTGATTTCATCTAGCCAATTTTAACAAATATAGTCCAAATCTTTGAAAGTGGGAATTGGGATTTTTCCAAATTCCCTAATGTGATGTTAATGGGATTTAGTCCATTTATGTTGATGTATGGTTTTAAACCATGAGCTCTAGTGGCCATTGGACTCGAGAAAGAAAAGATACAAAAGGTTAAAGATTTTCTTCAAGACCTCGAGAAGATGACAAAAATCGCAAAAGATAATGTTAAGAGAGCATAGGACCGTGCTAAACATTATGCAGACAAGATCGTAGTCAAATCATCTTTGAGGAAGTCAATAAATTGTTTTTAAAGGTTTTCGCACACTCCGAATCTTTGAAAATAGGGAGAAGTCCGAAGCTATCTCCAAGGTATTGTGGTCCATTTGCAATACTTAAAAAAGTAGGTACGTTGCTTCTAAGTTAGCTTTAAAAGAAATCTCTAAATTCCATCCAATTTTTTACGTCAGTAGACTTAAAAAGAACTTAGGTGATGACGATGATCTCATCAGTCAAGAGATCCTAGTAGATCTTATAGAACCCCCATCCTTACCACACGAACCAGAAAAAGTCTTGGATTTCCAAGAAAAAAGAACTTGACACTTTATACGATAGGAGTGTTTAGTCAAGTGGAAGGATAGAAAAGAAAAAGGTTTTACGTGGGAAAAGGTAAGCACACTCAGAAAGAGATTCTCGAATTTTTTTTCCAGGACGAAAACTCCTCTTAAGGGGGGAGTAATGTCATGACAATGGAATTATTGGGAGCGAAAGTGCCGGTAGGACTCAAGAATGGCCGAACAAGGCACGGGCGGGGTTTAGGGGAGCGAAAAGGACCGGTAGGACTCAAGAGTGGCCCAACACTAGTGAGAGTGGCCAGGCACATGTGAAGAGCTTACTAGCTAATAAAAGAGTGGAGTCCATGTATAGAAGGTCATGTGTTTATTTTGTCTATGGTTTGGGAGGTGAATGAAGAGCTCTAATCACCCTTCATTTGGGTAGGAGATCTTGATTCTATGGTTGCTATTAATAGTTAATATTAACTATTAACTATTAACTAATAATATTAGTTAAAAGTTAATCACTTTTGGACTTACGTTTATAGTACTAATTAATTAGCTAATATTAGTTAATATTACCTTGTTAATAGTCAATAGTTAATCGCTTTTGGACTTACGTATTAGTTAACTAATTAATTAATTAGTATTAGTTATAATATTAACTATTTAACTAATAATATTAGTTAATAGTTAATCACTTTTGGACTTTCGCATTAGCTAACTAATTAATTAATTAGTATTAGTGAATATTAACTATTAACTAATAATATTAGTTAATAGTTGATCGCTTTTGGACTTACTTTTATAGTACTATTTAATTAGTATTAGTCAATATTTAATATTTAATTAATATATATTATATATATTATATAGTATAGTATAATTAGTTAATATATCATAGTATATAGTATATTATAAATTATATGAGCTAATTTTAGCTAATTTTTAGTTAATAGTTAATATCTCATCACTTTTAGACTTACGTTTATAGTACTAATTAATTAGTATCAGTTAATAATTAGTATTTATTTAATATATAATATATATAGTATATAGTATAATATATTTAGTTAATATATCTAGTATATAGTATATTATAAATTATATGGTATAATAATTTATTAGTATAATAAATATTTAATAATTAATCAAAATAATAATTAATTAGTATACACTATAGTAAATAATTAGTATACAATTGGGTACCTGTGGTTCACAGTAGGTTGAGATTTGAAATTGAGTCCAAATCTCTAGGGTTTAGGGGGGGAGATTTGGACTTGGAGGAAAATCTGGACTCAAGTGTCCAAATCTCAAAGCATGGATGGGAGATTTGAAATTGAGTCCAAATCTCCAGGGTTTAGGGAGGAGATTTGTACTTAAGTCCCAATATCTAAGAATTGGAGGGAGATTTGGACTCAAGTCCAAATCTCAAAGCATGGATGGGAGATTTGAACTTGAGTCCCAATCTCCAAGAATTGGAGGGACATTTGGACTTGAATCCAAATCTCAAAGAATTGGAGGAAGATTCGGACTCAAGTCCCACATCTCAAAGCATGGAGAGGAGATGTGAACTTGAGTCCAAATCCCCAAGAATTGGAGGAAGATTTGGACTCAAGTCTGAATCTCGAAGCATGGAGGGGAGATTTGGACTTGAGTCTACATCTCTAGAAGTTGGAGAGAGATTTGGACTTGAGTCCAAATCTCGAAGCATAGAGGGAGATTCAAAGTTGAGTCTAAATCTCTAAAAATTCGGGACAGAGATTTGGACTCAAGTCCAAAACTCTAGGAATTAGAGGGAGATTTAAACTTAACTCCAATTCTCTAGCAATTGGACGGAGATTTGGACTCAAGTCCAAATCTCTAAGTATAGAGAGTATATTTAGACTTAATTCCAAATCTCCAGGCATTGGAGAGAGAATTGGACTTGAGTCCAAATCTCTAAGCCTCCCAACGAGATTTGGACTTAAGTCTAAATCTCAAAGCCTTACACAGACAAACCTCCAAGCCGGCCATTGAAAAATTATGGATTTGTAAATGGTAAATTTGTACTCAAACAAATCTATAAGATTTGACTAATAATTTATGGATATATTAAGAGTATGAAACTCCATCCTAAAACAATATTGAGTTTTTAGAATGGTTTCCATTCTTATGACACGTTAAATGGCCCTTCAATATTTCAAAGCGAAGAATGTGTTGATATGCTCATCAATGGAGAGATAGAAGCTAATGGGAGATTCCTTTCAATTGAAGCAAATGATTATTGTCAAGGGGAGTTTCTTGGTCATGGAAATGTGTCAGTTTCTATAGACAAATGCTTTAACAAGGATGTGGCCCTACCATTTCCTACAATGGATGCAGTCACGATATGTGAGGCAATTGGTGGCATTGTCAAGTGGGATAAGCAATGCTTGCAAAGGTCACCAAATGCATCAGAAAATTTTCAAAAGACCATGGAATTTGAAGATGAGAAGAGCTTGGTTTCATATGATGATATTAATATTCGAGAAAGCTAGAGAGAGAAGAGTGTTTTGCTATGGTTTGAGGACAAAACTAATTGCATTGGTAGTGGATTCATTCTTTTGGTCCATATGAGGCAGTGAACTTTGAAGTGCTTGGAGAAGAAGATGTGGGTGTGGTTATTGAGCAAGCATGTGAAACTACCTCCTCAACATTGCCTACAATGGAAAGTGTTAACCTTGTGAGATGGCCTATCAAAAGATTTACCTTCGAAGATGGATCACCATTATTGGATGAAAAAATGCAAGCAGAGCATATATCCAACAATGGGTTCAATGGGAGCCTTGCTTCCTTGCCTATCAAAAAGAGAAGGTATTTTATAGTAAGAAGGGGTATTTTATAGTAAAAAGGAAGGGTAAGGAGGTGTCGACAAAACACCACATTCCTCTACAAGGATATCATTGGACATAGTATCCCTATTGTCCACCATAGATTGTTGTTGTGAAAAGAAATGTTATCAACTTGTAGATCATGGAATGGTCTTGAATTTACGTAAACATTATTGGGGACAATGCTTGCAAGCTAGAACTAACTATGTGTATGACTCTCTCAGCATGACATGTCATACTGATGCTATAGGAACAAGGCAATATAGGTTTGAAATGAATGGTGAGGAGATATGCTCTAGAGCATGGTATTCCAAGGACATCCTTCTATCGGTATAGGGGGTAATTTGAGAATGGTATGCGCAAAGAGCTATGCATGGCAACAAGGTTATAGTCAGAAAGGGATGGGATCATATAGTCAGAAAGGGATGGGATCATATAGAGTTGGGTAGAGAAGTAATTCAAGATTTTGTGCAAAATAAATCTGAGTGCATGCCCCACAAAAGTAGGACTTTGGCTGATGGAGCAAGAGAGACCCAATTGGTTATTTCAGGTGTGTATAAACAAGTTGACATTTTAAATGAGGTGAATCTAACATTGAAACATTTGAAACAAAAAGAGATGTCCATGTCTACTTTTAATAGGATTTGGAATACAGAGTTTATGCATGTGAGCCTTGCCAAGACAAGTGAGTTTTCAAAATATACTACATGCAGTGGAATCAAAGAACAATTAGGAGCTATAAAGTGCCAAGAGGAAAGAAAAAATCTAATACATCGCCAAAAACTTCACATGTTATAACAGCTCAGTTGTAGAAATTTATATTATGCATGCGTTTGAGCTCTCAGTTGAATCCTAAAAAATACTTATGCATTATACACAATAAGATGGACCAGAAGAAAACAGTAATCCCTAGATTGAAGGTGCACTCAAAGGAAACAGATAAATCCATGCAGTTACCAATATCATTAACAGGCATGATAACGCATGGACATGGTCAAGGGCTTATGGGCACTTTTCTATCAGCTTATGGCCATCAGATCCAAATTTCACAATTGGTTTTCTTGCCTTGTGTTTAAGGAACTTGGAGAGATGTGATAGACATGACTATGGGGACCTCGTTTAGGATGGAAAGCCAAGATCGACCTTGAACTCACGAGTGGCTCTTGATCACCATAATACCTCAAGCTCTGGGAAACCCTCTTATATAGTTGTTGACCCAGATCTTGCATCTACAACTGAGGAAATACAAAACAACACACAACACAGTGATTTCAAAAGGCTACCGGAGAACCTAATGTTGCGATTGGATAATTGTGCATCTGAGAACAAGAATTATTACTTGTTTGCATACCTTTCTTTGTTGCTTGCTAGAGGAGATTTCAAAATGATACAATTGGGTTTTCTAATGGTGGGTCATACCTATGAGGATATTGATGCAATGTTTAGCAAATTCTCTGAAAGGTTGAGGACAAGCCAAACATTCACATTTCCACACTTGATGTATATTTTCAAGCAATGTCAAATTTCAACTCCAACACCATTCTTGATTACACAAGTTCCAGACTTCAAGACCTTGATTGATGGATACTTATGTGATGGCTAGGATGCCTTAATAGGACACTCAAAGCTACTATAGTTACCGTTCTTCATGCAAGATAATGTGCCAATCATGAAATACAAGTTTCACCTAGAATCAATTGAGTGGCTACCAAAAGAAGGTGGCATTGAGCTATGGAAAAAGGATACTAAGGGTAAGCCTATATTGCCAAGAGGGGAGCCATGCTTGTTACCAATGTTTGAGTACATTAAAGATCACTCAGAGGTAGTCAAGGGAATCAAGGATTACACAAAATATTGGCAAAGATGGTCAGATGACCAAGGACCAAAAGCAGCTTTCATGTTGTGCATCAAACCTGTGAGATCGAGTATTGGAAAACCATGGTGCAAGAGCTCCAGAAACCTAATGTAGAGAACAAGTTTGTTCGTATGTAGATTTCTGGCCAAGAACACAAAGGATAGACAAAGAGAATTTAGAGGAGAATCTTGATGATGACTTCTTGGGAATGGAAGAATTGGATGATCACTACTGTGGTCCAATTAGTAAAAGGCCTAAGGAAAAATTTCAACCAATGGTTGATGTTAGGAAGGGATATTTTGTACTTATTCGGCCAGCAGATCCAATCTACCCAATTTAGCTAGGCACAGCACAAAGTAACATTGATGTGAATAGGTCATCTGAGAGCTACAAGAAAGTTTTAATACAGTATTGGGAACGAGTTATAGTAAACGAAGAAATGCAAGTGATGCCAAGGTTTATGCCGATTGTTGGAATAAGTTATGGATGTGCAATAGGAAAGATCATGTTTGTTGGGAAGATGTTAACTTAATAGTGTTTGCATGGGTTACAAAGGGACAAAAGATTCCACAAAGGATCAAAATGCCACCAAACATTTGCTCAAAGGCACTTCAGAGCTTACGTGGTTGCGATGTGGAGAATGAATGAGGATGAGTTTATGGTTCCATAGCTTATTTTGTCATGTAAATATTGAGAACATGGTCATGCTTTTTCTTTTTAATATTTTGGCACCATACTAAGGTTTTTTTTCTTTGATTTTGTATATTCTTTACATATTTGTTTTAATAGTTGTGGAATTGTTCAAGTGCAATTGACTTAAATGGTGTTTATAAACACCACCTCAAAAATAATTTAGATCAACGATCAGCAATGCTATGTATGTTACAACTGACTTAAATGGTGTTTATAAACACCACTTATAAATTGATTTTAATCAACAATCAACAATCAACAATACTATGTATGTTGATTGTTGATTGTTGATTTTAATCAACAATCAACAATACTATGTATGTTACACTGATTAGTATTTATAAGTAACAAACATTATAGACACGTTGAACGATAACTCAATTCATCCTTGTATAAGAGTCTTGTTGACACATTGGAAGGAATAAATCTCAAATTTAATGAAATTACCAAAATTACTAGGAGGCTCTATATTTGAGATTTCCAAAGTATGTGGATTTTCCCAAATTCCCTAATATGGTGTTTGTTGTTGAATGTTTGGCACTATTATAAGAAAATTCCAATATAGGTAAATATTCTTCCCAATTGGTTTTCTTTTTGCTTACGTATGCTCATAGCATATCTTCCAAGACTTAGTTGACTCTCTCGGTTTGACCATCACTTTGAGGATGATAAGCTGTACTCATACTTAGCATGGTGTCCAATCTCTTGAACACAGCACACCAAAAATGACTATTAAACTTTGTATCTCTATCACTAACTATACAGGTAAGCTATATAATCAATAGATATTTTCAATGAATAGCCTTGCTAGCTGAGGTGTAGTCATTGTTATTTTTTTCGGAATAAACCGACACATTTTAGTTAACCTATCCATGACCACCTAAACCAAATCGTGGCCACTGTTCGTTTTAGGCAATCTAACTATAAAGTCCATTGAAATGCTCTCCCACTTGCCATTTGGGATCTGAAGAAGTGGACTTAGTAAGCCACCTACTTTTAGGCATTCTGCTTTATTGACCTTGCACTTTTTGCATTTTAAGACATAGCCATGGATTTTCTTACTTAAGCTAGACCAAGAAAATTGTCTCTTAACTAGTGCAGATGTCTTCCGTATTCCAGGATGACCAGCACTCAGACTATCATGACATTCATATAAAATACGATGCCTAGTGTCTGCGTCCAAAGATATGTATACTCTACCTTTGTAAAGTAGGTAACCATTATTGATAGGAAATTTCTTCCAACGATGTCTTTCATCACTTATAAGTGACATGTTCCCTTGAGACATCTCTCGAGACTTACTGCTAGTGGAAGTGTTTGTCTCGTTGAACGGGGCTATCTTTATTTATAGTCAAGGGATCCCTCTTCTCTATGACACTCCACACATAGGAATAATGCATATTATCAACACACTTTCCCTTAAGTGATTCCAAAAAATCACTCTTAATTTGAGTAAAACTCTACTCAATAACCATGGGCATTTGACTCAATGAATCAGCTACCGCATCATAGCATCCTTTTCTATATCTCAGTTGAAACTCAAACTCTTGGAGTAACTCTACCCATCGAGCTTTACGTCCTTTCAACTCTTTTTGACTAGATAGCCATTTGATACTCTCATGATCAAAGACTATCTCAAATCTGGTACCATATAAATAATGCCTCCATTTCTTTAAGGCATGAATATAGCATACAACTCCCTTTCATAAGCTGAATAATTTTTTTGAGCTTTGTTCAACTTTTTACTTTTAAATGCAATAGGTACTCCCCCTTATTATAATAGGATTGCGCCTTACTGCATCATTACTAGCATCCATCTCTACCCACAAAGGGTTGATTTGTATCGACAACTTGTAGAATGGGAGCTGTAGCTATAGCTACCTAAAGTTTTTGAATACTTTTTTGTTTGGAATTCTCCCAAACAAAGGTCTTTCCATTTACTTTAAGTTGATCCATTCGGAATAGCTATCTTAGCAAAATCTCGAACATACTTTCTATTAAATCCAGACAAACCAAGAAAAAATGATAATTCTTCAAGTTTGTGGGATGTGGCCATTTTAATATGGCTTCAACTTTCCTCGTATCCATAAAAATGCCATATTCCAAGATTATGTGGCCTAAGTATTGGATTTCTTTTATGAAGAATTCACATTTACTCTCTTTGACATAAAGTGAATGCTTCCTGAGTAACTCAAATACTTGTCGTAAGTGTTCAAGATGTTCTTTCTTCGTATGACTGTAGATCAGGATATCATCTAGGAAAACCACGATAAATTTTTCTAAATAAGGTTTCAAGACACTATCCATGAGTGTCATAAATGTGGCCGAAGCATAAGCCAAACCAAAGGGCATGACTACAAACTCATAGTGACCAAACTTAGTTTGAAAAGTAGTCTTTTGGACATCTCCTTCCCGAATTCTCACTTGCTGATATCCTGATCGTAAATTAATTTTTGTAAAGTACTTTTCCCCTTGGAGTTGATCAAACAATTCATCTATTTGTGTCAAATGGTACTTATTCTTAATCGTGATTTGATTCAAACCACAATACAGTCTACGCATAGTTGCATAGACCCATATTTTTTCTTCACCAATAGAATTGATGAAGCCCAAGGAAAAATGCTTGACCAATAGAATTGATGAAGCCCAAGGAAAAATGCTTGGTCGAATGAATCCACTTTTAATGTATTCCTTTAATTGTTGTTCAACTTCTTGTGCTTCCTTAAAACGAAGCCGATAAGGAGGCTAACTTACTGGCTTTGAGCTAAGTAGTACTTCGATTAGATGCTCAACATCACAGATAAGAGGTAATCCTTCTAGTAATTCATTTGGAAACACATCTTTAAATTTTTATAGTGATTGCTTTAAGGATTCATTAACTTTTTTATTGTCAACATGCTTTGATTAAAAAGAAGTCATGTAGACACTATGCTCACTCAAACCACTTATGTTTTCACATGTGGAAAAGAAAATGACATCATCAAGACTCGTGTAGCACAAAAAGATGTTTTCTACTTCATTAGCTTGTAAAAGGCGATTGAGTTCCATACAACATACAAGAGGTGAGGAGGGTACATCATGTTCACCTTGTAAGCACACTTTCTTACCATCTACTTCAAACTCAAAAGAACTATGCAAATAACTTCTAGACAAAGATGGACCAATGTTATATAACCAATTACGACCTAGAATAGCATCCACTCGAGTGATATGCATAACTTGAAATTCCAATGTATCTCATGACCTTGAATGACTAATGGAACATCACAAACTACTGTATCCCAAACATCTTTATCATAGTCGTTAATCAAAGAAACCACATACTTATGGTCACTTGAGCTTTCCGCCGAAAACTTTAATTTATTGACTAAAGTATAGTTCAAAAATTGTGCATGGCACTATCATCAATCATAACTCATACCTTGTGACCTTTAACATGACCATACATTCAAACCAACTCATGTGGTCCAAATGTTGGCACCCACATTGATGATGTGACACAACACGCATGAGTAGAATCAGCATGATAAACTTTTACCTCTTTAGACTTATGAGAAGTCTCAAGAGGGAGCACTTGAATAGCGTACACTTGCTTTTCTTTACTTTGATCACATTGATTCTTCTCATTTTCTTTTAGCTTAGGATGTTCTAGTTTACTAAGGCCCTTTTACTAAGACCCTTTTCCATGTAGTGAAAACATAAATTCTCTTTTTTAGCTCTTTCACCTATTCACTCAAGGGCCTTTTCAATAGTTCCTAGCTCATAGTACCCGGCAATATAATCACATAAGAAAATCCAATTGGACTCTCAGTTGAAGATCAGCAAGATCAACCAACAGATCCATATAAAAGAGCCATGGACTCATCCGATGAGGACTAGCAAGGCCAATCAACCAGATCCATGCCTGAGTTCAGAAAACAACTCTAACTCCTTGTTCCAGTTTTCTTCCTCGACGCACACATGGGTATCTTCGGTGACCCAGAGCCCGAGCACCGTATGCTCAGCACCCTCTAGGCTCCTTCGTAGGTCACCTAGCGCTTCACTCATAGGCCGCTTCCTTGGTCCCTCATCCGCAGTATACTGGAAGCTCACCATTTAAATCAAACCGAGGCTGGTCAAGACCTCGGCCGACCTTGCTACACGAGATGTCCTCCGTTGACTCTCCGTCAGCTTTTGCAACTTTATCACTTAGGTCTCCACCAACCTCATTCACAAGATGGTCAAAATGCTTCCCCAGCATTCTTGACATAAAATAGTCATTTAAAAACAGGTCATAAATATAGTTTCTAACGAACTCTCATCTTTCCACATTGTTCCACATCATTTCTCGTTATTCCACATTCTTCTAAATCAATTTACTTTGCTTATTCCACATCCACTCATATCTATTTTTATCATCCTTCATCCAGTCATATCTATTCCCATCATCCTTCATCCATTCTCATCCAATCATATCATATTACATCTCATCACATCTATCCTCATCTTATCACATCACAACATTCTTCTAAATCAATTTACTTTGCTTATTCCACATCCAGTCATATCTATTCCCATCATCCTTCATCCATTCTCATCCAATCATATCATATTACATCTCATCACATCTATCCTCATCTCATCACATCACAACATATCCACATCACATCTCATCCATTCATATCACATCACATCCATCTACATTCGTTCAGATTCACATCACATCCACATATCATCACAACACGTTCACATCTATTTACATCACTTCACATCCATTCACATTTACCCAAGTCCACGTCACATCACATCTCATCTATCCACATCATATCTCATCCATTCATATCTAACTAGATCCACATCAAATCACATCACATCCATTCACATCTCATTACATCACATTCACGTCTCACCACATCCACTCACATCCATTCACATCCATCACACTCATTCACATCCCACATTCATTCACATCTCATCACATCCATCCTCATCTTATCACATCACATTCATATCTTATCACATCACATCCCATCACACCCATTCACATCCATCACATTCATTGCATCCACATCACATCACTTTCATTCCATCCACATCTATCCTTATCACATCACATTCATTCCATCCACACTACATCACATCCACATCTATCCACATCACATCTCATTCATTCCATCCACATTACATCACATCCACATCTATCCATATCTCATCACATCCATTCACATCTCATCACATTCACATCTATCCACATCCATCTATTCATTCACATTCACATCTATCCACATCCATCCATTCATTCACATGCACATCTATCACATTCCTTAAGCTTCATTTATGAGAACTAATTTTAAATTTCCGTTTACTCATTGGATCCTCGATCCTCCCACGCATTCTAGATTCCCTTTTGTGAATAAGAATTATCCAACTTTTGTCGATGGATATTTTCATATTCTTTCTCAATTTTCTCAATTAAAATATATACAATATTCTTCTTTTCAAGTAAAAGATTCATGGGATTTACAAAAATCAATTCTACCCATATTTCCCAATAAAAATAATAATACTCAACATTCCACTTTTGATAAATACTCATAATTTGAATTATGCCAAAAATTCCTCTTTTACCATTTAATTTCTTGGATCTCAATTATTATGGAAATTTCTCTTTTTGCATAAAAATAAATTTAACAAAAAATTCTCTTTTACCATTTAATTACTTGGATCTCAAATATCATGGAAATTTCTCTTTTTGCATAAACATAAATTTACCAAAAATTCTTCTTTTACCATTTAATTACTTGGATCTCAAATATCATGGGAATTCCTCTTTTTGTATAAAATTAAATTTACCAAAAATTCCACTTTTTGTATAAAAATAAATTCACCAAAAAACTCTCTTTTACCATTTAATTACTTGGATCTCAAATATCATGGGAATTCCTTTTTTGTATAAAAATAATGTACCAAAATTTACTCTTTTCTCATAATCAATTAATTATGAATAATTACAAAATTATTTCTCATGAATATGATGAAAATAATTCTTTTTGCATAGGATGTCCAATCCTAGAATATGGTAGGAAGTCCTCTTTTAGCATTATGCATAAAATAAGATATGTATTATTTTCTAAAAATTTTACCATAGCTTCGCTGCTATTACTGATAATTCTTAATTTTTTCTAGAGAATAAAAGCTTGTAAATGAAAATATGATAGTAGTTCCTCTTTTATGCTTAAAATCAAACTATGAATTTAAATCATAATTCTAACCATAATCATAAACTTAATTAGGATTATCCCATTACATTGAGCTAATTCCATTATTCCTCTTTTTCCAAATTGATAGGATAATATATTTCTCATTTAGAATCAATCAAAGTAGTTTTTAACTACTTATAAATAATCTAAAAAAAATAACCATTATTTTGTTAACATAAAATCATAAAAGTACCATTTTCTTAATCTCTAGCTTATCAAGCCTAGAGTTTAGCTTTGAATTAAGAGACTATCATTGAGAAGCATTCTTTTTCAAGGGATTTAGCCATAAAGATGGCTATTCTTTTAGAGAGAGAGATTTACATAAAGAAAGCATTATAAATAAGCATAAAGATTAACTTAATACTAATTAAACATTAAGAAACTTAGGGAAAGCTTGATTTGAATTAAAATAATTATTTAGAAAGCTTCTCAAGCTTGAGAGGGGTTGAGAAGAAGAAAGTCATTAAAATAAATTGAAAAAAAATCATAAAATTTGATTTTATCTCCAAGTTTGGCTTGATTCTCTATTACCAGTGAAGCCCCCAACCAATCAATTGGTCCACCAAGAGGAGAAGAGCAACTCCAAGAGTTATTGAAGAGAGAGAGAGCTCCAAGATCCCAAGAGAGAGAAAAATTTAAGGGATAATAGAAAATATGATTATTTTAATATAATACTGGCATGGTATAGCTCCAATATTTTTTTACAAAAGACTAAGGGTCTATCTATAGGTGAGTGAGGCCCTCACCAAGTCCAACTGGGTTCTAGAATTTTTCAGGTTCAGTTTAGACCAGTTTGGCTTCCTTTTTTATTTGGTTTGATCCAGGAGAGAGGAGAGATAAAAATATCATAATTTTTTTGAATTAAAAACCCTTCCTTACATGTGAAAAATGTGCCTACCTCAAGAGTCCCCCTCTCCTTACCAAGCTGTCAAAAATGCATCATTATTCCAAAATATCTCTTTTTTTTAGAAATATCTCATAATTTTTAACTAATAAACCTTGTACTCAGTCAACTCTTCATCTTATGTGAGAATACTCATTTTTAGGTATTTTCTTTTATTCTTTTTGGATTTATCTCATCCCAACACTTGGATTAATCCAATTGGTCCATTGGAACCTTAATTGGACCATAATCCAAAAATTCTTGAAAATGTAGACCCTTAGGCTAAGGTCCCTTATACCATTTTCAATTAATTCCTAATGCACATTGGAAAGTTTATTTTTAACTTAAATTTTAAGAGAATCCATTTTAGACACTAGGAGGATTTTTATATCCAAAGATATCTGAATTTTAGATTATCTCTCTCTAGACAGTTTCTCTCTCTAGGCCAAAATAGGGTAAAACAAGAACTTTCTTCTAATTCAGAGAGGGGAATAATTTTAAGAATAGAAGGGGAGGTTCTTATACCTTTACTCCTCAAAGCTGGAGAGGGAAGAATCTTACATTAGATCGGGGGGGGGGGGGGGGTCAAACCCTCTTCTCTTCCATGAGAATCGTGTCATGGAATGTTCAGGGCCTTGGAGGGCTTCCCACCCGTGTGGTAGGAAGCTCCTTCTGAAGAACCAACTTCACCCTGTTGTTTTAGGAGGGTCTATGGATATACTTTTGTTGCAGGAATACAAATTGGATAGATCTCAGTGTGGCAAAACTGGTAAGATGATTTCTGGCCACACTTTTTGGTTCTCGGCTATTGGGACTAGAGGGGGTGTTTGCATTTCAGTGGGCAGCATCTGTTATGCCTCATGTTATTGGGCACGGTGTTATCATCCCTGCTAGGGCGCAGTGGATCTTGATCATGCATGTGGGTCAGAAATTGGGAATCCTTAATATTTATGCACCTAACGTGAGAGGTGAAAGGATGGCCTTTTGGGACACCATTACAAATGTCATTCCCCAGGTTGATCATTGGATAGTGGGAGGAGACTTCAATATGGTTGAGAAACCTTCTAACAAGAAGGGTGGATGCGAAGGGGGTTTACACCCTTTAGAGCGAGCCACATGGGAGAGGTTCATGCTCTCTTTCTTTGGCAGGGATTGCTGGACTAAGGATGACTTCCAGAGAAGGCCAAATTCCTTATCTTTCTCTTGGCATAATCGCAGGAGTGGGGTTGAGAGCATCTTTGCACGTCTGGACTGATTTTATGTGGATGATTAGTCCCTGGACGACAAAGGATGCACCATTGCTATTATGCGTGGCACCACCAAATCAGATCAGTGCCCCTTCATTTTGTGTCTCAGGGAGCCTAGGGCTCGCTTGGCCTCTTACCGTGTCCGTATCCCTAACTCTCTTTATCTAGATGTTGACATCTCCCTTGAGATCAAAGAGATATGGAGACCTTGTGATGGTCCTAATCCTTGTCATAATATTGCGATGGCTCTTGAGAGGACCAGCCATCATTATTATAGCGCTACCTTGTCCAAGAAGAAGGAGGCTCTGGAAAAGGAGCGAGCTATTAGGAGTAGGATTGCTGCTCTTCAGAGGGAACATGAAAAGCATCCACATGCATCTTAGATTATAGACCTCTTGACCACAGTTAGAGCAGAGCTGCACAGTTGGCCCATAGACATGAGGGCTGAGTTCGCGTTTCATGCGAACGAGGCTTTTTGGACTCGGATGGGTGGCAGATGCAACAAAGGTTTTTTTTCAGCACACAGGCTTTCCCATAGCAGGGATTCTGTGAGGTATTTGCAAGATTCACAGGGTGAGGTTCAGATTGAACCTGACAAGGTAGGATATTGCTTCAGATTTTTATCCGTCTTTATTAACTGCCTGCAAAGGTGCCCTCTCCTCCAAGGGATGTGGCACGGCAGAAAGTCTAGGAGTGCATGCCCAAGCTCATTACAGATGCTATGTGTTCTTCCGTGGATGCTATGTGTTCTTCCTTGGATGCCCCTTTCTCGAAGGATGAATTCCTTCACGCACTACATGCTCTTTCTAGTGGTTCATGCCCAGGGGGGATGATGGTCTTTCTCCCACCTTCTTTATTCTTTTTTGGGATCATATTGGAGATACTATCACTGTTGCCCTTCAGGAAATTGGCTGTCGGGTATGATTCTGCCTTACCTCACGGAGGGGCTAATTCACCTTATCCCCAAGTGTGGGGACAAGACTGACATTAAACAATGGAGGCCCATCACTCTCCTTGAATCTGCATATAAGATCTTAGCTAAGCCTTAAGTATGAGGTTGCAGCCGAATCTCCAAAGGACTATCCACATGATACACAAAATGGGTTCCTCCAAGGAAGGAGTATATTTGATAACATGTTTTCTTTATGGGAAGCTGTCGAGTGGGCAAATTCTAGTCAGCAGCCTCTTGCCATTCTTTTGCTGGATTTTGAAAAAGCTTATGATAGAGTGGATTGGGATTTTTTCGAGGGCACTATGGCACATATGGTGTTTTTCCCAAACTGGATGAGAGGGGTGTCATGTCTATAATACAGGGAGGCTCATAGCACTGTCTTAGCTTGTGGGGGGCACGGCGAGCGTTTTTAGATTTCCCATTCGGTGAGGCAAGGTTGTCCCCTCGCCCCTTTACTATACCTCATTGTAGCTGAGGCTATGAGCAGGTTTCTTCGAGCTGCCCCTGGTGCTGTGGGTCGTCTGAGGCTACCTTTATGCACACGGAGGAAAAGTTTTTGGACTCTGAGTTAGCAGATGATATGGCATTGTTCCTTAAGGCTTCACATGCTTGTTTATGTGCTTTTCGGGACAGCCTTGGAGGCCTTTTTTTGGGCAGTAGGAGCTACTATCTATTGGCATAAATCAGTTGGTTTTTGGATCAGTGATTCTCCTCTTGCAAATTGGGGTACAGATGTTGGTTTTACTTGGATTGAGCTCTTAACTACATTAGAATAAAAATATACTGAAGGAATCACCCGTGCTTTTTTGGGCGAGGCAAGTTTTTCCGGATTGAAGAACCGAGGGATTAGTCTCTTGTCCCGATATCCGTGGGCGAGGCCCCGAGTGAGAGGCTCGGCCCTGCACAAGAAGTGCTACTTGGGGGTAGGGATCTTTCAACTCTGGTAGTATTAGAGGAGCAAATTGGCTAAAGTGGATCAATCGAGAAGCAAGAAATGTCAAAAATTTATGAAGTACCAGTAAAAGATTGTAATTGTGTGATAAAATTCATACAAATTGATATTCAGAATGAAGATTCATAAATTGGAAATTGGGTCTTCAGATGGAAGTGCCACAATTGTATGGAGTCCTTGACTTGCTTGAGGCCTAGATATGATGGTATTTACCTTATAGTTCCAAGGATCATAGCTGAGATAAGGACATCTCGCTGTTCTTTTAAGTGGGGTAGAATGTAAGATTCCTCCCTCTCCAGCTTTTGAGGAGTAAAGGTATAAGAACCTCCCCTTCTGTTCTTGAAATTATTCTCCTCTCTGAATTAGAAGAAAGATCTTGTTTTACCCTATTTTTGCCTAGAGAGAGAAAATGTCTAGAGAGAGATAATCCAAAATTAAGATATCTTTGGATATAAAAATCCTCCTAGTGTCGAAAATGGATTCCCCTGTGAAATAAAAATTCAAAATGAACTTTCCAATGTGCATTAGGAATTAATTGAAAATTGTATGAGACGTTAGCCTAAAGGTCTACATTTTCATAAATTTTTGGATTATGGTCCAATTAAGGTTCCAATGGGCAAATTGGATGAATCCAAGTGTTGGGATAAGATAAATCCAAAAGAATAAAAGAAAATACCCAAAAAGAATAAAGAAAAATACCCAAAAATTAGTAAATGCTCACATAAGATGAAGAGTTGACTGAGTACAAGGTTTATTAGTTTAAAATTTTGAGATATTACTAAAAAATGAGATATTTTGGAATAATGATGCATTTTCGATACCTTGGTAAGGAGAGGGGGACTCTTGAGGTAGGCATATTTTTCACATATGTGGAAGGGTTTTTAATAAATAATCATATTTTCTATTGTCCCTTAAATTTTCGTCTCTCTTGGGAGCTTGCAGCTCTCTCTCTCTCTCTCTCTCTACAACAACTCTTGGAGTTGCTCTTCTCCTCTTGGTGGACCAATTTATTGGTTGGGGGCTTCACTGCTGCTAATAGAGAATCAAGCCAAACTTGGAGGTAAAATTAATTTTTATGGTTTTTTCAATTTATCTCAATGACTTTCTTCTTCTCAACCCCTCTCAAGCTTGAGAAGCTTTCTAAATAATTATTTTAATTCAAATAAATCTTTCCCTAAGTTTCTTAATGTTTAATTAGCATTAAGTTAATCTTTATGCTTATTTATAATGCTTTCTTTAAGTAAATCTCTCTCTCTAAAAGAATAGCCATCTTTATGGCTAAATCTCTTGAAAAAGGATGCTTCTCAATGGTAGTCTCTTAATTCAAAGCTAAAATCTAGGCTTGATAAGCTAGATATTAAGAAAATGATATTTATATGATTTTTCTTTAAAAAAACAATGGTTATTTCTTTTAGATTATTTATAAGTAGTTAAAAACTACTTTGACTAATTCTAAATGAGAAATAGATTATCCTATCAATTTAGAAAAAGAGGAATAATGGAATTAGCTTAATCTAGTGGGATAATCATAATTAAGTTTATGATTATGGTTAAAATTATGATTTAAATTCATAGTTTGATTTTAAGCATAAAAGAGGAACTACTTTCATATTTTCATTACAAGCTTTTATATACAAAAAGAGGAATTCCCATGATATTTGAGATCCAAGTAATTAAATGGTCAAAGAGAAATTTTTGGTAAATTTATTTTTCTACAAAAAGAAGAATTTTTGATAAATTTATTTTTATACAAAAAGAAAAATTCCCATGATATTTAAGATCCAAGTAATTAAACGGTAAAAGAGGAATTTTAGGTAAATTTATGTTTATGCAAAAAGGGAAATTCCCGTGATATTTGAGATCCAAGTAATTAAATGGTAAAAGAGAAATTTTTGGTAAATTTATTTTTATGCAAAAAGAGAAATTCCCATGATAATTGAGATCCAAGAAATTAATGGTAAAAGAGAAATTTTTGGCATAATTCAAATTATGAGTATTTATCAAAAGTGGAATGTTGAGTATTATTATTTTTATTGGGAAATATGGGTAGAATTGATTTTTGTAAATCCCATGAATCTTTTACTCGAAAAGAAGAATATTGAATATATTTTAATTGAGAAATTTGAGAAAGAATATTAAAATATCCATCGAGAAAACTTGGATAATTCTTATTCAGAAAAGGAAATCTAGAATCCCTGGGAGGATCGAGGATCCAATGAGTAAACGGAAGTTTAGAAATAGTTCTCTCATTAATGAAGCTTATGGAATGTAAATGAGATGTAATGAGATGTGATGTGATGTAAAATATATGTGGATGTGAATGTGATAAGATATGAATGTGATGTGAGGAGATGTGAGTGGATGTGATGAGATGTGGATGAGATGTGATGCGATGTAAATGGATGTGGATGTGAATGTGATCTGATGTAAATGGATGAGAATGAGATGTGAAGTGATAGATGTGCATGTGAATGAATGGATGGATGTGGATAGATGTGAATGTGAATGAATGGATGGATGTGGATGAATGTGATGAGATGTGAATGGATGTGATGAGATATGGATAGATGTTGATGTGATGTAATGTGGATGGAATGAATGACATGTGATGTGGATAGATATGGACGTGATGTAATGTAGATGGAATGAATGTGATGTGATAAGGATAGATGTGGATGGAATGAAAGTGATGTGATGTGAAACTTGAGACATGACGTGTCTACGGCCATGTGGAATGCTTGGTAGGACCTTGGGTTGTTTTAGCACCTTGGGACCGATGCCTTGGTTTCCATGGGGTGAACACTGACGTTCCTAAAAGATTAAGAAGAAGACCTACAAGGACTCTATCGCCTTGATAAATGCTCGCAGGACTCTTGGGTACATTATGGGCCCTCGAGACCGATGCCCTCATCTTCATGGGGTACTCCTTATGTCAAAAAGAAAGAAAAGGGTATGTCGCCCTTGAGATACTTAGCAGCCTTTAGATTCTCTTGGTGGTGGAGGTCTCTTGGCCATTGCTTGGGCCTCATTGGGATGGAACCTTCCTCTGTATTAAGCTAAAAATAATAATTCTCTTTAATCTTCTGCTCTTTACACACAAAAAAAAAGATTTAAAAAAAAAGAGAAAGAAAGAAAGAAAGGTCCCATCACCATGGCTTATATTTAGAAGTAGGGTTGCCACTTAGGAATAACTTAAACACTTGTAGGACATTGAGACTGCGGTCATAACGTGCGGTGTACAAGCACACTTGCCTTTGCATAGCACTATCTTAGTCTCACTTTGACTAGTCTTTACTTGCTTCTTTTAGCACTCTTTAAAACTCTAATCGGCCTTGACTAGTCTTTACTTGCTTCTTTTAGCACTCTTTACTTGCTTCTTTTAGCACTCTTTAAAACTCTAATCGGCCTTTCACTTGCATGCTCACGTGTGAGATTGTCATTTGCTGGTTTTTTTTCAATAAAAGGCTTTACTTGTCTTCCATTGTTTTTTACAGCTTTTGTTTCTACCGCGCCCGAGGACGTGCGCGATTTAGGAAGGGAGAATGTTCCATGGGAACACTCACGGGAACACGGATTATGGAAGGAGGCCGGAAGCTATTAATGCGAGAGAGCGGGATTGTAGCCATGGGAACATAAAGACGCACATAATTTTTTCATATTTTTTGTCGAAGTGCAATGTAAATCGTGTTAGGCCAATGTGGGTTCTAAATGAGAGTTCTAAGTGTATTGAGCAAGGCTCACTTATGGGGTTGCCCGCCCATGTGTGAAAGAGGTCTAGGGTTAGTGACATCTCTATAAAAGAGATGTTAGCTAAAGAAAGAGGATGTTTTTGGCCATTCTCATAAGCTATTGAGTGAAGCTCTTGAGCTCTCAAGCTATGGCAACTCTCTAACTCTCTCTATTGTACTCTAATGAGCATCAAGCTCCAATGAGTATAGCTCCACTTCTTTCTCTTAATCTGTTTTAGCATCATTGAAGTAGATTAATCTATGATTAGTTGAATGCTTCTTTCTTTCTCTTGTGTTTGCATGCTTGTAGTGTGTGTGTGTGTAGTCTCCATTGATGCAAGCTCTTGCCCACTTCATTGGCAATGAGTTATTCATGGATAGACTCTCTCTATGAGCTTGTGGGTTTGTGAATGTTACATTCTATTCTTGCTTAAGCTTGTGGGTTAGTAGATGCACGCTTATGGGTTTGCTGGCATTAGGGAAAGCTAAGATTTAATCAATGTGTTTGAATGGGATTAAGAGATTGCCATGTATTGCTTGTTCTCTTTATTAGTGTAGTGGGTTTAAGGGATTGAGAGATTGATTGAGGTGTTGAATGGTTGAATCGTCAAGTGGTGGTTCGTGTATGTGAGCTCTCCCGTCGCAAGGGATAAGCCTTCATGCACTAATCGGGTTGAGTCCTCGGATTGACATTGTGTTTCTCAACACATTTATTGATCGATAGTACTCTATGAGCACTATATTGCATGGTAGAGAGAACCGCTCTTCAAAGTCCAAGAAGGGAATGCCTTTGTATTAACCACATAAGCATTTTGATAGCCAATAAGCAAGGTCACCCTTCAAGAGAAAGCATAATTAGAAGGACAAAGGTGTTCCCTTGAGGTTCACAAATTTGGGAAAGTCCACCAAGAGGTCCTCCAAGAACCATCATAAGAAGCGCCTAGAGACCAAGAAAACTCCACATGCCAAAAGACATGTTGATTTTGGTGCATTTAGTTAGGAGGCTTCAGTTCCAATTAGAGGAGCAAGCAAAGGCCTTAAATGCCACTACTGAAGACCAAGAAGATACTTCTAGGAAAGAGGCTCCTGAGGCTTAATGAACTGATATTCTATTTTGGAAAAAGCCTTTTTTGATAAACTCTTTTTGTATCATTGTACCATCTTGTAACTTTTGTAATTACAAGTAAGATTATTTTTTTGATAATAGAACACTACTTTTATGAAAAACCAATTTGTTGTTTATTTTGTAACTTTGTACATGTTCTACTTGTATCAACTTTAAACATCAACCAAATTACACTTTTTCTTATAGCCTCAAATGCATGCTTTCTTCACGTGGTGTACTAGATGTGGAGGAGATGGGTGGGTGCACACGTGGGCTCAATCCATCTGTACCACCACCCCCACCACAACCACTTCCACCACCACTCCTACGTCTATGCGTAGACAAGCGATGGGAAGGGGTATGCACTAGCGTCTAGCGACAAGGGAGTGGGGACCCAGTGGTAGAGGGACCTAAGGGTGCAGCCCCCACAAAAGTACTTCTGGATGATAGCTCTCTACTGAGGAGATGCCTATGATATGAATTGGTAGAATTCTTCAATGCTCATAGCTTGTATTCTGGGCATGAATGAAAACTCCAAAGAACCCTCAACGAGGGTATATCTAGGCATGTCTACAGGGCTTTAACCTTGCAAAGTGTAGGTAGCAAAATACAACTCTAAACATCTTAAGTGTACAAAATGGGCAATTGTCCACGGTACCCTTGAATGTTCTTACACGCTTACAAGCCAAGGCATGAGAGAGTTTAAAAAATAATACTTCAAAATGGGTAGAAGAACATGCCTTAAAGAAGAAACCAAAAGAGAAAACAAAACCTTCTAAACCCAAGTCTGAAAAACAAGGGACAACAAACTATCAAAACCAAGGTTGAGTTAAAGGATAGGGAAAAGGAGCATGTGGAGGACATAAACTGACAACAGCTAAAAGTTGCACATGATGCAGAAGCATCCACCTCAAAGGCCAACACACAAACCACAAAACCCATATGTGCGACATAGGATACAAAAGCCCAAAAGAAAGTTCATTCTCATCATTGCAATGGAAAAACATAATGAAAACCTGACGATTCAAAGAAAGTTTGAAGATAAAACAAGTTCTAATATGTCATTTAGTGAGAATGAAACAAGTTCTAATTCATCACTCGGTGCACTTAATAAACCAATCAAGAAACTAGAACCCACCCAACCACCCCAAATTGAAAATCATAGTCAGAACGTAAAAAGCAAGCTCGAGAGAGCATGCTTAGCATGGTTGAGTGTCTTATAGGATCACCGATTGTGATTACACCTCATAATTCTAATCCTAAAAGGGCAACCAAAATACAAAACCCAGAGGAGTCTCGCTTCCTCTTTCAAGAGAAAGACATACTCACTACTACAGAAGAGTCATTAGAGACAAATTGCATGAATTATGTGGTTGAGAAAGCACGTGAGGAATTCGATGAGTCCCTTAAGAAATTAAAGCAGTCTCTCAAAACCTCATTTGGAGGAATGTTCTTCTCTCATGGGGTGAAGCCAGCATAGCATCATCACTTGCACCTTTAAGGGCTCAACATTAGTTATGCCAGGATATAAAAGAGCTACATAGGACGGGACTGTGAGGATTCGTAATTTTGTAAATTGAACTGAGTTAGAGTTGTCAGAGGACCAAGTGTGCCATTATACACATTGGGTACTCTTGAAAACACTGAGAGCCAAAAAGAGGACAAAAGTGAATGGGAATATGAAATCAAAACAGGATCTGAAGCTGAAATAAAAACTGAAACATCCATGGTTCCTCTTGAAGATTCTATCATGATATGGTTGAATTTTCCTACAAGCAATGATGCTAAGTACAAACGCTAATTGATTAGCCCTTGAGCTAGTCATAACATCATGTGACAAGACACTTGGGTGTCATTGGGACTACCTAAACTCATCCCTACAGACAATGGTCTTGCAAGAGAAGCCAATGGACAAAACATTGAAGTTCTCGATTACTTTAGCTGTGCTACTCAAAAACTCGGTGGAGATGTTGAATTTACATTCCATGTTACCCTAGACTCCCTTGAGTATGATGTCATCCTTGGTGGAACTTGGATATGTGACTTGTTGTATTCAATTGATGAATTCATGCAAACACTCACTTTGAACACTCCTGCAGAGGCATTGTGCAATTGCTCTTACAGGAGGACGAGACCTTGGAGGAACTGGAACTTCCAATATATCTTACTGTGCAAAGATCCCTTGGATTCTCATTGGATTGAAACTTTCCAATAAAATCACCATAGCTCAAGCATACCTTTATCCACCACACGAGAACACAATCTCATGACCCTTGAGTTATGAGACTTGCCAGGTCAACCAACACTCATGGCTCATCCTGAAAGAATTCCCTTTACACAAGACTTGAACATGCCATGTTTGGGGTACTTTGAATATATAATGTATATTGAAACTAACCACCTTACTTGCAAGTTTTTTGTGGTTGAGCATGTGTTAGAAGCACATTTGATCTTGGGGCATAAATGGACTATTGCTACCCAAGCACCACTGTGCTTTGCCAGCAATAGGGTCATCATGATGGTCAATGACACAAAGTTGACGATACCATATTGCAAGGAAAAGGATCCAGCCCTAATGGATTTCTATGATGCTGAATGCAAAAAGTTACAAGTCTCTTTCACGAAAACCCCTCTACACAATGACATACCATCTACGTTAACGACCGACTCCGATAAAGCATCTACTCCTTCAACCCCATCCTCACCAACAATGAAGTTCGATGCCAAAACCTCTCCATCAGTAGTTATTTCTCAAAAAGTTTCCCACGCGCAACCAACTATCTTTAGCAAGGAATTCAAAGGAAAATCCCTAGAGTCAATGCCTCTTTATCAACAAACCTCACCAAAGGAGATGGCAATATGCTCAAAAGCCTCATCATCGAATGCCACTCTGCAAGAGGCTCGAACCTCATCATCAAAACAATGCCCATGAGCCTTAAACCTACAACCTCAGCGTGAACTAATTGTGAAAGAGGGCTCACAACGTTCCACTTCAACAACCAAAAAGAAAAATCCACCAAGACAACAAAAATCAAGGTATCTTAATGGTATCAAGATGTGGGTGGACAATCAAATTTGGGTGCCTTGACAGTCAAAGCCTCTTCCTCAACGCAACACTCAGAGGCCAAGGAAAAGGAAAAGTACTCCACAACACCATCCACCAAAGCCTATGCGAGTTCCTCAAAGAACTCCACCAAGTCAACAAGTGTGGGTACCAAAAAGATTACTGCAAGCACAAGGGTACTACCAACAAAGCTTAGATTCCCAAGCACATCAAAAAGTCCCCTCAACCTGTTGTTTAAAGAAACAAACCTCGATACCAAAGGCATCAGCCCCACTAGTTTCTAAGATGGATGCATATGCATGTGATTCAACAACAACGATACTATGATAGTAATCCCATCATATGCCAAAATCGAACAACATGAAGAAAGCCTCACCACCAACTTCAACCCCAACAGCTTCACCTAAAGTTCGACAAGAATGGAGGCCCAAGCAACACCAAGCAAGTCACTTAACGACTCTCATGCATTCAGCACCTACGTGCAAGAGCTTGTGTGTTCAAGAAACCCGAATGGTAACCAACGAGCAGTCTTATCTACCGCCTAGACAACATTTGAGCCAAAAATTCAAGAATCAATTCCCACGTCTACAACAGTGAAGACTTATGAGTGCGTCAAACACAAACTCACAATGCTCTTTTCACCCCTCTGGATGTGAAGCGTAAGTGCAAAAGCTATGCAGCAGACATAAGAACCTATTCTCTTAAAAAGGAGAGTAGCCACAAGAACTTGTTACTACTCATAAGGTGGTGGTAGTCAAAAAATAAAAAACACAAACACAAGGGAGTCACACATATGGCCTACGTAGAAGTGATAAAAATCACAAGAAACTCCCAAGGATCTTCAATAGCCATTATATTTTGTTAAGCTTATAGCTTACTATTCTTTTGGCTATGTTAATGTAGTAGCTAATACATTATATTTTGTTAAGCTTATAGCTTTTAGCTTACTATTCTTTTGGCTATGTTAATGTAGCAGCAGCTAATCCATGAGTACATATCTATACTCATGCACTGGAGAACATTTGCACACCAAAGCCTCACCATCGACAACTTTCAGGTACATCTCTCGAGGGGGGGCATGGTGAGCAAAAGCTTGGTCAATGGTACAACCCATCGCTTGGAATTTTCCTTCAAATTACAACCCTCTCCAAACGAAGCTACCATCTTTACAAATTAATGATCTCCAATCCTTAGTGAAGATATCTATATTAGCCTTGCAAGCCGACGTAATTCTTTCAATCCTCGCCAACCAGTTCAAGATAGAGCAGTTCAATAAGAGTCTATATGGCTCACAGGCTTGTACTTCATGTATATTTGCTTTATAAGAGCACTTTAATATACATAAAAGCATAAAAAGAACATGGGAAGAACCATGCAGGAATAGGTCCTACTCAACAACATTTCAAAAGAATCCTACCACACAAAGATACTTCATCAAAGGCCAATTTCTTAAAATGATGACAGCCACTTCAATGAATCAAGTAAGAAAGTGAGAATCACCATCTTGTTCTGATGATTAGTCTACATTCCTCTGGATTCTTTTCTCTCTTCTCTCCCATTATTAAAATCTCCTAACACAAATCGCATGTAACCTTTCTTATGATTACCAAAAACAAAGTGAGCAAAAAACCCCCAAAAAATGCTCACACAAATATAAAAATGCAATCACTCGCAAAAAACCCACCCCCCACCCCGTTAGGAATTCCCAATAAACCACTAACCTTTTCATTCCCTAACTAGATTTTATTATTCCTTCCGGAGGCACAAAGACCATTGAGCATCACTCAACATCAAAGCCATCAACAAAGCTTGTCCATTCGCCCCACACAAAGTTCTTCAATGTGATCATCACAAAAATGCAATCGACATCAGGAAGGGGGGAATGTTAACCCATTCCTAGGGTTAACAAGAACTACCATCATTATCTTACATCAAGGAGTCAAGGTAAATGCACCAAAGGGTCATACATTCAAGATATGAAACAATGGTGTCCAAATCTACAATTTGGGCGGGCGCCCGTAATGGTGTGATGGAGTATTTATGGCAATTCCCACTTCAAGAGCATGTGGTAGCGTGTAGGATAAAGTCCTAAGTGATGTACTTCATGGATATATTACGAGAGTAGTCATTGTAATAGCATTAGGCCTCTTATGAGCCTAAAGTGCCCGGCTGGCCACAATTTAAGTGAGTGTGAACACATATAGCCATGTATATAAGTGAATTTCTCTCATAATACAAACGACTCTCCCGTTGTGCAATTGAGTCTTTCTCTTGCTAATATCTCTCTCTCTCTAATGAATGCTAATGAGTGTGTGTGAGTAATGTGAGATGAGAGGAGGGATGAGTACCCATAGTAGTGCAATGCAATGGTGTGAGTCTTTCTCTTGCTAATATCTCTCTCTCTCTAATGAATGCTAGTGAGTGTGTGTGTGAGTAATGTGAGATGAGAGGAGGGATGAGTACCCGTAGTAGTGCAATGCAGCGGTGTGACAACACTCGTGGCGAGAGGTGCGGTGGAATTGCTTCTCAAGGAGTTGTAGAGCTTGGAGACTTCAAGGATTATGAGCTCGACCATTAGAAAGATCCTCACGACAGATGTGGCTCACCAGGTAATCTCTTGTTGGATGTGTTTCAAGGGGGGTTAGGGTGAGCCATAATAGTTCCCTTCCATCTAATCCATGGTTAACATGCACTAATGTGCCTATGGATAATCAAGTAGTATTTTGGGTCTAGATTATTCCATATGCCTAGGGTACCATGCAATAGTATGCCTATGGATAATTAGGTAATATTTTGGGCCTTGAACCTGTGGTGTGCATTTTCTTAATGATTATTTGAGCACTAGGACTTAGTTCTTGGATGGCGTCAACTCCACTATTTCTTCCAAACTTTTATGAAAGTTTCCTTCTATCTAATCCTTAGGATTGTTCCATAGCCTTAGGTTACCATGCACTAATGTGCCTATGGATAGTCAAGTAGTATTTTGGGTCTAGATTGATCCATAAACATAGGTTGCCATGCACTAATTTGTATATTGATAGTCAAGTAATATTTTGGGTTTGATATCCTATCCCACTTACCATAGAACTTAGATCCACATAGGTGTATAGTTTTGGCATTCCTTCTTCTGATCAAACATAAAAGGGCCCTCTAAGAAGAGCCATGTCATCATTTTTCTAGAAAAAAGGGGGGCCATTGTGAACCTTATGAATCTTAGATCAAGATGTCTAGATGTGACATAGCCCTTGAAAAATAGATTCTAATCCTACCACCAACAACAAATCTTACATCAAAACGCCTACATGTGACATAACATTGGAAATCCCTTGAAAAGTAGATTCTAATTTTACCACCTCCGATAAATTTAGAGTTACAGTCAAGTTATTCCTTCCCCACTAAAAGGAACATTCCGACAATTGTGACATCTATTTCTTTGTCTTGGAACTTCTTCATGTTCTTTTGAAAGTGGGGTGCCCTTGTTCTCTTGAAGTAGCTATATTAGGGGTCTGTACAATGGTGGATATTCTCGAATGAAGAAAGTATACATATTTCCCAATATTATCTTTAAGTGAGGGCCTATAGTCTTAAGCTCTACTTGTAGACAAGTCGTGTGCCCATGCAACAGGCGTTCCAATAGATGCATACAAATATAAACCTAGTGTCCTCTTTGGCATGTAGGTGAGCTTGCGGGGGTGATGATGACCATTTTAATGGGAACCTGAAATGAAACATCTATTGAGCTTTTTTGTGATTACTACAAGTATAAACCTAGTGTCCTCTTCGGCATGTAGGTGAGCTTGTGGGGGTGATGATGACCATTTTAATGGGAACCTGGAATGAAACATGTCTTATTAATCTTAGACTCCTTGTTAGATCCTTCGGAGACAAAGTAGAACTCCATATCTTCTTTAGTGACCGATGGAACATTCTCTTCTCTCTTCAAAGGTAAATGAAAAACCTTAGCCACATACTTAACAATAAACAAGTGACACCCATGAGTGGCGATCTTCACCACCTTGTTCTTCTGCACTTCATGTAATTGCTCTTGCACATTCAGGCTAATGGTCGAAGGGTTACAAGGAAGGGAATCAAACTGCAACAGTCGTACCTTCTCCAACCAAGATCTCTTGAAGTTAGTGTTGACATCCAAGACTAAAATTCCACCATGGTTGCAAAGAGATCTTGCGAGTTTGTAAGACGAGAGCTATGTGTGAAAGAAAATAGAGATCAAGAAAGCAAAGAACTTTGAGAAAGCACTTGACAAGAATGAGAAATGTGTTTGCGTAAGTGCTCTTGTCCCTAAGAAAGCAAAGAACATTGTGAAAGAACTTGACAAGAACTTTGTAAAAGCACTTGACAAGAATGAGAAATGTGTTTGCGTAAGTGCCCTTTTCCCTAAGAGGTAAGGATTCATGAATCATGGATTCAAGGAACACACAAATTGAGGTAGCAAGGTGGCTAAGAGAAATAGAGTGTGCATGCCACCCCACAATGCAATACTAGTGACCCTATGGCTTTTCACATTACCCATACATACATACTACATGGATTCAAACATGTGTTATGCAAGTGTGTGATAGATATAGTGTACGCAGGAATCGATTCTAGCAATTTACCAAAATTGGGTTTTAATTTGAACCCAATTAATGGGCTTTGATATTTTCACACCATCTAGCAATGTCAGCTCAAATATGCCCGTACCAAATTTTATAGATATCCGATAAGACCCACTCCACCCTCAACTTGAGCTTATTTGGACGCAGACCCATTCTAGAATTGAATAATAAAACTAGATCACCTGCATCAAAAATCTTGAACTTTGTATTTCGGTCCACAAAGGGCTTTCGATGCCTCTAGATAATGTCAATATCCTAGCTATTCTGAAGTCTCTTCTCCCCTAATGCCAGAATCCAAACAATGCATGGTTAATTCCACTGGAGAAAGTCTATGAGTCCCGCTACCGAAAAACTAGGAAATGATGAATTTCATCGGTATAACCACTTCCAAACCACACACTAATGAAAAAGAAGCGTGACATGTTGCCACTTTATGAGCTATCTAGAATGCCCATAGTAACGAATATAACTTCTAGTCCCAGTCTATCCAATTCTGATTAATTATCTTCTTTTAAGATTTTTTGCAATACTTAGGTTGTGGATTCAACCTGACCATTTCCTTGTGGTGGTAATAAACTATGGATTTTTTGTGAATTATCATATGATACTCTATAACACTTTATGACCTCATTCAAGAAATGTCCACCTTGAGCACTATGACCACCTCAATTGGAGAGCCAAATTTGGTCATTATCATCTTACACAAGCCTTGTTATCTTTGAGAGCTTTGGCTTCAACACACTTTGTGTAGTGAATCAGTAGTAGCCACAAAAATGTATTTATTCCATTTCTTTGAGCTGGGGGCTTGGAGGGTCCTACAAAATCCAGTCCCCATTTCTAAAATGCTTCCAAGTAATATGAGATTATGCGATATTTTATCCACAGCATTTAGCTATCCTAACTACTAGCAAAAGTCACAAGCTTTGGAAAATTGTCAGGTATCTTCAACACTATGGGCCACCATAATCCTACCTGAAATATCTTCTAACATGTAATCTCTCTAAAAAAATTTCCTCCATTGATGCCTTGATGTGCTTCTGTAAAAATAATCACTACAACTTTCTCATGATCTTGAACACATCATCTTAAAATCTCATCCATGCCCATATTATATAGCTTGCTGCAATTTTAAAAGTTCTACTACAGACTGCCAGCCTCTTTTAGTGATCATTGGGAATTCCCTCTAAAATTTCTCCATTTGCCAAGAACATCAACATTTCATCATACCACATGTTTGGTGGAACATCCAAAATAAATAGCTCTACATTTAAAAATTGATGTGGTACTTCATCATGTGGTCCTACGGACTCTATCTGAGATAGAAAATCTCCAACTACATGCTTACTTCGAGGCCGATATTCCATGGTAAATTCAAACTCCTATAATAATAGCATCCATCTTGCCAGCTTACCAATGAGATTAGGCTTTCTCTCTCCAAATAAACTAATTCTTAGTGATCAAAATGGAAAATAAAATGATTACCAAAAGATAATGCCTCAACTTATTAACTAAATAAATCATGCCCAATGCTTCTCTCTCTATTGTGGAGTAATTCTTTTTTATAGCACAGACAACATCCACCTTGCATAATAAATTGAGCAAAACCATCCTTGTTTGATTTGCTACATTAATGCAATTCCAAGTGCAACATGATGATCCAATTCATCCACAAAAACATGAAATAACATCTCCCAATCCTCTAGAGGTTTCACTATTGGTGCTGCTACTACTAACATCATTTTGAGACACCGGAATTATTGCTCACATTTATCATTCCATATGTACTAAGCATTCTTCTTTGTGAGTATATATAGTGGATGTGCCACATGTGCCAGATAACAAAGGAACCTTATGTGCCATGTGATTTTCCCAAGAAGCCTACCAAATTCTTTGGTGTTGTATGGAGCTTGAAGCTTGACTACTATGACAATCACCTTTCAAGGATCCATTGGTAATCCTTCAACTACATGTCCAAGAAATGCTCTCTTACTAACTACATGTCCGAGTTGCTAACTACAAAGGCACATTTTGATGGATTGACGCTTAACCTGGTTTCTTGGTACCTCTCTAGAAACAGTGTCAAATGATGAAGATTCTCTAAACGCTTCCTAAACACACTAAAATCATCCAACGAGTACCCTCATGAATGTTATGAGATATTCATAAAAGATTTCGTGAACCATTCTTTGGAAGGTAGCTGATGCATTCTTTAATTTGAATGCCATAACATTGGAGGTAAACAACCCCCATTCTATGACAAAAGCTATTTTTTCTTTGTCTTCAGGTGGCATACATTCTTGCTTGTAACCATTTAATCCATCCAAAAATGAATACATTTCATGACCACCAACAACAGCATCAAAAAGAGCATCTATGAAGGGTACTGGAAAGGGATCTATGATAGTGGTGGGATAGGGACTCAAAAAGGGTATTATAAGGAATGGATTAAGGGGCTTAAAAAAGAGATTAGTGTAGATATGGACTCATGAAAAGAGCTTTAACTCAAGGAAATCTTGTCCCCCTACTCCCTATTTTTCTAATTGGCCTATTGCTAGAAAAAGTAGAACCCTACTCCTTTCTTTCCTAGCTTTACCCGTACTTTTCCAATGGACCCCTAGTCTTTCCCTACCTCCCTCCTACTTTTTCACCACTTCTCTCCCCCCCCCCTCCGACCATTGGGTCTTATCCTCCATGCCACCTCATCAGACCACTCTAACCCATTTTTTTGAAAACAACCCACCAAAAAGTAGTGCATGTCATCTACAAACCTTTCAAATACCTATGTATAAACCGAAAACATTCTCCATCAAAAAGTAGCACATGTCATGTCTCTACAAATCTTCCAAATATCTATGTATAAACCAAAATCACATTTTTCACCTCAAAATCGACACTAGATGCTTAAATCTTTTACATCTACAAATTTTCCCCCTTTTCAATCTACAAGATCCAAAACATTCAAAAAACCTACAGAAAACCCAACATTCCATTTTTATCATCCTTATTTGAACCATCTTCTACCCTATAGAAAATCCAACATTCCATTTTTAATCTCATAATCTCACCATTACAAGATTTCTAACCATCCGCCACTCATTATGTTTTCTATTATCAATTCTTTCTACATCTTCAATCGAGCAACTTGTGTTTTTCCAGAGCTTGTTTTGATGTCCTTTTAAAATGATAAAATCCTTCATTTTCTTTGCATCCCTCTTATTTTCATTTATAATCTATGCCTCATTCATGTCCTTTATTATAGTGTTTAACTTCTATTTGTTACCCATTTGTTTGACTGTTTAAATTACTAACATGGAACCACTTGTAAATATCACAAATTGCAAGTGTAAAACTGATATTCACATCTATGTTGATGAGGTGCAGCATATAAAGGTTTAAACACTAAGCAAGCCATCAATGTTTCATTGGATACACACTATCATGCATAAGAGAAGAAGAACATTAATTTGTGGGTAGATGGCAGTTTATATCCGCATGATCCATTTCACAACACGAGTCCACCATTTCGGACTTTACCATCATTGGTCACCTTTTTAGGTGATGCTGAGCATGGATTACCAGGCTATTATAAACAATTGCATGAAAATAACTCTTTACATCATCGATATCATGCTATGCTATACAATGCACAACAATATCTAAATGTCTCCCAAAGAAATCTTAATGCATGTAATCAAGTAGCAAAGAAGATGATTACTTATGAGGTTCAATAATATTTTTATTAATCTGATCAAGTTACAATCTTTCATGGCTTGCTTTTATATAAAGTGCCATTTTCAGCAGGAAAATGCTTGTCAAATATTATTGGCTTTGTTTCATGTGTTTGCCATCAAAATTCTCTTAAATTGTGTCTCTGTCTTTGCATTTATAGGTTTCAAAAATTATCTTGAGTTTGTATTGAAGCCAAATGAATGTTAGATTGTGAAAGGCCACAAGATAAAAACAGTTAGTTTGACATTGATGAAATTTGCAATGGATTATACAAAGGACAAGTCAACCTTTTAGTGTACAATTAGAAAAACAAATAAAGAAACCTACAATGTATTACAATAGGTTTTTGAAATAACAGGTATCGAGACATCATTGCTAGATAAGTTGCTAGTGAGACTCCATGTAGAGAGAGTTAGGAATTTCGAGGTCAATTAGCACATGGGTAGTATGTTTATTTGTGATATCACACAAGCAACAACATCACTTTCATGTCCATTATGCATGGAAGCTGGTTTAGGAAATGTAAAGAATAGTGATAATATACAATGGTCAAGAGGTGGGGCCCTTTCATGCCAACATATAGCAACTCCTAACAAATCTAGCAGGGACAAAATTTGGAAAGAAATATTCCTAATTTCCCTAGATAATGTTCACTTTTATACACTTCATTGTCTTATCCATGTATTTGATAAGCTTTTAAAGCTGCACATTGGCTTTGCTTACACCATGCAGCCTCTGACAAGATGAGAGATATCCATTTCACAAGATTAAAGAGCTTTTAAACTCATTAGGTGTGCATGGTGGCAAAGTCAAGATAAAGAAGGATAAGCAAACTTCTAGGATGACACATGATGTTGCACAGAAGGTATCAATGAGTGGAGTGGATGCAAGAAAACTTTTAAGCAACATGACCGAAAAATAATCTAATGCAAGATGGAAGTTACGGAAGAACTTGTGTCAATGCATAATTGATCAAGACAAGAATCCTAATTTGTTGAACTCACGAGAAAAAATTTGGTTTACTTTTGATAAATTGGTGATATTAATGCTAAAGGATACCACAAAATCGACAGATCAAAAAAATTTCACATCTTGGTCAAATATTTCACAAAGCTTATGTGTAGTGCATGAGGAGAAACCAATATTACTCATTACATTATTATTTTAGGGCTATTATTCAACTATTTTGTTGTTGTTTTACACCATTTCTTATACTCTTTATTCTTTTGCAACACATTTTGTACGCTCACGGGTCATATTTTATGTAGAAGTATGGTTTGTTGGAGATGTGGAGCGCACACAGGACATGGAGAAGTCTCACTATCAAGCTCGAGGAGTGTATTTCAAAAATACTCGACATGGAGGCAAGAGAGTAAGAAGCAGTTATCCTATAGAGATGTTCAATTGGTTCTTTCTATGTACAATGGAGAGACAATGGGAAGATATATTAGTATAGAAAGGGCTCAAAGCTCAAGAATTGCCAAAGCCATTAGAAAGCAATAGAAGATAAAAAACCAAGCAAAGTGGACAAACAATTCCGGACCTGCTAGCCATGCAATGTGGCACTCTTCAATGCAACATCAAGGATCCAAATGGATTCATAATCACTAGAGTCAATCACTTCACCATGGCTCAAGAATCTTTATTTTGACTAGTTTTAGCATTTCTTAAACTTTATTTAGAGGTGTTTTTAAATTTTTGTAGTTCTTTGAAGTCATCTTGATTTATGTACAAAACATTAATGGGAAAGAAAGCATCAATATTAATTATACATGTGTGTTGTAAGATAAATGACTTTTAATTATTTTTGAGCTCTCTATCTTTGGTCGGTACTACTTCTCCTATTTAAAGGCATCACTACTCTCATTATTCACATAGCTCACTGACACAAGCAATGGTAAAGACTAAGTAAACAGAAAGAAGAGTCCCTTCTCCATAAACACTCGCAGAACAGAGAACCCGAATGGCAAGGACTAAGCAAATAGAAAGAAGATTCCCTTGTCCACAAACATTAATAGCACAGAGAACCCAAATGGCAAGGACTAAGCAAATAGAAAGAAGAGTCCCTTGTCCACAAACATTAATAGCATAGAGAACTCGAATGGCACACGGTGATAAAACACCGCCATGGTCAACGCCACAACTTTCATGGTGGCTTCCCAAACTCAAACCAGAATGTGTCAAGACCTATCACTGTTGGTGGGAAAACACTCCCTCAGGGAGCAAGGCCTATTCCATCTGATGTGTAGAGAACGTCAGGGCAACCAAATAGACTAGTAGATTACGAAAGCGAAAACACAAAATCTAATTATGTGAACGAAGAACGTGAAGCACAAGATGGTGAAGCAAAAGCTGAAGCTGAAGAGGCAAGGACTTCTGAGTAGGCTTCTCAAATAAGAAAGGGGAAAAAGCACCATTGGGTGACACAAGGAAGAACAAGACAACTTAGAGTTGCTGAGTGAGTACCAGCAAACATGCACCTCAAAGAAGAGACTACGGACGATAAAGATTCTGATTTGTCTCTATCTAGCTTTCCAAGAGCTTTTGAGAAATTGTTGATGCTTGCCAATCTTTTGCTTGTTGCCAATATTTTGATGTGTTACAACGTGGCCTCGCCTCTTTCCTTGTTTAGGGTTTGTTTTTTTTTAAACGTAAAGATAAATAAATAATGTTCTTGCAGATACTTAGGCTAATTAACTTACCGACAAATAATTAATTGTTTGACAGTAGACAAATTTAGTGATGCAACGAACATACGTCAATATATATCATTAACAAATATATGTACATGTGTCTAGAGTGTGTGGTGATGATCAATCCTCACATATACAAAATAGATCCCTCAGTATGATCACTACATAAGCCATCACTATACGAGTCACTAGTATCGGACTCGTGATCATCATCACCATCACCATTGCCACCACCCGTGCCCCCACCCGCATTACCACCATCACCAGCGCCACCACCCGTGCCCCCACCCGCGATCACGCCGCTGCTCCTCTCAGCCTCTCGGCTTCGCCCCCTCGGCCTCCTGTCGAGCCACCTCTGTCGTCATGTCGTCCTTGCCATATTGCTCCTGCATTAGTTAGTGAAATCAAATAAGAACATATTACAGTTAACATGAAAATAAACTACAAAACAAAACAGTGATACCCACAAGTGGATTTGGCTTGTCAGCAACAAGTGTCGCCTGCAAAGCACGGTAGCCGTAGTATGTGGCATACTCCATCTCCTGTGCCGTAGGTGCACGACCATAGTCTTTGGTCTGCATCAAGACAGAACCAACAACTTATTGATTTCTTCATTCAATAATATTACCTTTGAAAGTTAAAATTTGAACGGTCTATACTCACAAATGTGGCCACAAATCCATCTCGTCCCATCCGGCCTAGTCTAGATGTGTGACCAGCTTGCAGTCTCTTTCATGCTGCCATCTATGTAAATTTGATTAAACAAAATAACATAGATTAGAGAATAGTTAGAATCAATCTAGAAAAGTTCATATTAATTCTAATATACGTTAGCAAAGGCACACACCTTCTGCTGAGGAAAAGTGATGCTTGCGTAGGCGTCTCTCCTTGCGGAAGTATTGCCATGTCTCCACGCACATATCAGCCCTCCTCTTGTTTGTCTCCACCATACAGTAGCGTCTGTTTATTTTTCATATTACAATAAGCATTAGAATATACCATAGAACTTGTTAGATTTCAATGTTTTGTTTCTTTTATTGATTTTTTAACTTCGATCATTTGATAAATGACTCATGTTTTTATGGTACTTGAAAATCAGATTTGGACCAATCAAAGGGTACACCGCCACCTCCTACTGGTGGTGCTTGGGGTGCACAGAGTTCCAATATACTGCACATGAACACGTTTACGCGATGATTTCTACTACAATGAGTCTATTATATGCTGGTGCGCTCGTTGTCGTGGCACATATCGGAGACCACGACGGGAGTGCTTTTCACATGAGATGACTCATGGTACTTTTGAGCGAGCACCACCACCTGAGGAGCGACATCGACCTATGGTATGTGACTATTCTCCCTTAGTTTTATTATTGGTTATTTTATAAATCAAAGGCTCAAATATAATGCAACCATATTATATATGTAGGTATACACTTGATGACGAGGATGACTTCACTATCAGTGGTGCACATGTCCCTCGCACACGGTGATAGGACAAAAAATGTATAGACTTTTTTTTGGTTCATGCTTGTAAATAGGGTGTGTGAAAATAAAATTAGTGAGAGGGTGTTTTGTACATATTTTCCTTTGCAAGATGTGAAGAATGTAAATTTTCTTGGACCAAGCCATTGGGTTTTCCTTAAAACCTCAAGGTGGTGCATATATTAAATATGGCCTTAGAGAAAATGTGAGTAGGGGGTGTGACCTTTTTTTTTTAAAAAAAATACCTTGGCGAATTCTTTTAAGATTGGAAGAGTGGTTTAAAATGAAGAAGTGGCTGGAAAATAGCTCGTAATGGACACGAAGGAAAAATAAAAATAGAAGTCGAAGATCTGGTGGCACCACGACTGGCGGCGTGTCACTTTTGGATGATCACGATTCTGTTCGTGGAGCACATGCATTTAACTTGCTAACCTTGCATGGAGTGTGCAGGCTCTATAAAACGCTGAGGAAAACTGAAGAAGAGCATTACGATTTTCTTTCATTTACTGTGGCAAAAAAATCATGATGCTGAAAGATGGTTTTGCCCGAGACTGAAGACGCTGCCGTGGAGAGGGAAGGCAAAAAGGTGAAAAGACGCTGGCAACAATTCGCTTGAAGACGCAGTTGTTCAGAATTTTTTATTTTGATGATCGTGATGCTGTCATTGATCTTTGTTGAAGCGGCCTGCTCTGACTGAATTGATCATCACGGTGATGTTGCTATTGATCCACAGCCTGCTTCGAATCACCTTATTTTGATGATCATGATGCCCATGTGGTCCCTTTGGCTAAAGCGACTTGCAAATAATCGTGATGCTCTGTTGAACGGCGGCCATGCTCCTAATGTTTTTGTGACGCTGCTCTGAATCTTTTGTTGATGATCGTGATGCTCGGCCATGCTCGTAATGTTTTTGTGATGCTGCTCCGAATCTTTTGTTGATGATCGTGATGCTCAATTGAACGGCGGCCTGCTCGTAATATTTTTGTGACGCTGCCCAATACAAGTTTTTTTTATTATTACTCGTGAAGATCGTGGTGAAGCGGCTTGCTGCTGGACTGGTGGTGGTCATGATTGTGATGCTGCCTCCTTGAAGCTGAAGAAGATCGATGTGCTGAAGCGGCTAATTGCTATGGTATGCTGAACGAGTTAGGAAGACATGGGAGCAGCCTCTTCTGGACGATTTTCTGAGCAGATTTTTTCATCTTGACGTGCTGCCAACTGAGAAGGATTGGTGATGTGCCTTGATCATTTAGTTGCTGGTCATTAATTTCTCAGACTCTGCCTTGAACGATTTTATGCTATTGATGAAGACATGTTATTTGTTGATGATCAGTCTGGGCCGTTAATGCTATGTGAAGAAAAGTCTTGTTGCTATTTATTTTCTTGATCAGAAAATTAGAGATTTCAAAACTATCTTTTGTCTTTCCATTGAGGCAGAATCCATTGCCTGGTGGGTCAAATTGTCTCTGAGTTATTCTACTCGGAGTGAAGCATGATTCTATCTATTGAGCTCGACAGTGGTATTGAGGAAATCCTATTTTGTGGTTTTCAAATTGAAGTCATATTCTCCACAGTGCATGGGGATTACTGGTCTTTACTTTTGCAAGTGGATGAGGAAGAATGGGAGAATGTTCGTTTTCTTGCTGAAGAGGACCTCCCTGAATACATTTATCATCTTGAGTTTTGTACAGAAGTTGATATAATTTGATGGAAAATGTATCTTATTTGTCACCTGAAAGTAATCTCCGTCCAAAGTCTTTGTAAGGGAGTTTTTGTGGGAATGTGTGTATTCTTCTTTCCCGGGTTGTTTTCAGCTTTGCGTGAGGGAAGGGAGTTGGGAGATAGTTGCAAGAAAATGAGGCACCAGTGACTGGTCTTGTTTGCTTTAGGAATAGGTCATAGTCTTTGCCGTTTGTCTCATCATTCTTTGGCGATCCTGCTGGGGACCAAAGTTTTCTGAATTGGGATTTGTGTGCACCCAAGACAAGACAAACCCGGAAGTATGGCTCACGAGTTTGCTCGTTTTTATGGCTTGCCTAATGAAGATCCCGAAAGGTTTATTAGAGAACATAGAATTCACCGCCTTGATTAAAGATCGAAATTCCCCAGAAGTGTTGCTTCAAATTCTATCTTTTTGTTTGGTAGGAGAGGCTCGTTCCTAGTTGCAAACAGGAACCCCACGTATGGTGAAGTGAAGGTTGCATTGGTTGCTCATTTTGTTTGCACCAGAGATGCTGATGGAATATGGAGAGAGTTGTGTGCCTTGCAACAGAATTTTGGCCAATCAGTTGATGACTACTTAGGTCGTTTCACGGTAATGTGGAACAAGTGGCAAGCTGCACTGATACCAGAAATCCCTCCCCGTGTGATTAAGAAGGACCGGTTTATTGCTGGTCTAAGATCTGACATTCGGGTAAAGGTGGAATGCAAGGAACTTCCCACATATGAAGATGTTCTCCGAGTTTCCAAAGAAAAAGAAAGAAAGATGAAGAAGCTGAATCAAATGGGTATAGAGGTGTCAAAAATACCAACTGTTCCAGAGCTTATTCCACATATGGTAGCTGAGCCACCGAAGACAGTACCAAAAAAAGGAAACGCTGAAAGAGAAAATTCATGAGATGTCTGAACTCATGAAGAATCTCAGCTTTAACTTGATGGCAGGAAGAGGTCGGGGACGAGCTCCAAATGGCAAAGGACTAGGTGGTATGCCTCCTACTGGTGGTGCTCCACCAACATGGTTTCCAAGACGAGGTCGAGGTATGAATGCTCCTTATGTGCAATGCTTTAACTGTGGAGATTGGGGGCATTATAGTACTAATTGCGATAAGCCTCCAAGAATGGGTGGTGAAATCTATCCTTTGCCCTCTGGATTAAGTAATAGAGTGAATGATCATAGTGTGGAAATCAAAGATGCAGGTCAACCAAGATCAAGTAGCAGTTCCAAAACTACTGTGGAAGAAAAAGGTAAAGGAAAACTAGTGAGTCTGCTTGGTTTGGAAGATGATGAGGTGACTGTTTTGCCTTTGGGCAAGCGAGATCGAAATGAAGAAGCTGAACCCAGTGCTAAGAAAGGCAAGCAAACGGAAGAGGTGATCACTCGTCACACAGAGGAAGAAAACCAGGAACCCAAGGAAAAAGTACAAGACATATGACTATCCGATGGGGAAAGATCAGGGTGAATACGATCTTGTGGAAGACCTTTCTAAGAGGAAGCCAGATATCACTTTTGCCCAAATGATTGGATTCTGTCCCATATTGGATTATGTCCCAGATTGAAGACGGATTGGTGAGTGCTGTGAATCCAAAGAAAAAGATGGAAAAGACCACTGGTAATGTATTGACTATTTCTGAAATTCTGGATATTTGTCCTTCTGTTGAGGCATGGCATAATGGTTTAGACCTTGATGAAGCTTATATTGATGGTGGTGCTCAAATCTGTGTTATCACTCAATCTTTTACGGAGAAACTAAATCTAAAGGTAACTTCCCCTTCAACTTTTCGAATACGGATGGCTAATCATGCAAAGGTAAAATGCTTGGGAATGGTAGCTGATTTGAATGTTGAAGTATTCAATACTCTATGTAAAGTGGATTGTCATGTCATGCCTGCGGGATTAGGGGCCTATCCTTTGATTCTAGGGAGACCCTGGTTAAGGAAGGTTGGGGCTATTCAGAATTAGAAAGATGGAGTGATTACTATACATGCTTCTTCAGGGAAAAAAATGAGTTTTGATATGGTGAGTCGGACTGAAATCTCTGAAGTTGAAAAGAGAGAGGTAGAAGATGAGTCATCTAGTAGTAGTGAGGAAGATAGTAGTGCAACTTCTGAGAGTGATATAGCTGATGTAGCCTTCGTAGGGGTTGAAGATTTGCATTTGGGTAGTACGACCATCAATGATAGTGAGGAAGAGGATAGATTTAAAGAGATAGAAAGATTTTTGCAACCAAAAAACTATGCAGAGTCATCTTTAACTCTAATGGAAGAGTCATTATCTTCTGGTCTATCTCCTGAAGAAAAAGAGGAATATTGCAGAGTGCTGAGAAAATATCCCAACTTATTCATCACTTCTTGTGAGGCAATAAGAGGATTCAAAGGGAAGCCACTTAGAATTGAATTAAAAGAGCATGCAAAGCCAGTATTTCAAAGGATGAGGAGGTTGAATCCCAAACAGATTTCAGTTTTGAAAGAGGAAGTAATAAAGTTACTTAAGGCTGATATTATCTTTCCTGTTGGTCTTTCTGATTGGGCCAGCCCAGTGGTTATTGTGCCAAAGAAAGATGGCAAATGGAGAATGTGTGTGGACTACAAACCTTTAAATGCAGCAACAAGGGCCAATCATTATCCTCTTTCACATATTGATGACATTTTGGATCGGATAGCAGGCCATCAGATGTATAGTTTATGTGATGGATATTTTGGCTACTTCCAGATTGCCATAGCTCCAGAAGATCGAGTGAAGACGACCTTCCTTACACCGTGGGGTTGTTTCGGCTACAAAAAAATGCCCTTTGGGCTCAAAAATGCACCGTCTCATTATCAGGAAAACTTCAAACAGGTATTGGCCCCATTCTTGGATAAGTTCTGTAAAGTTTTCATTGATGATATATGTGTCTATATAGTGATCGTGCTGTACATAGTCAGAAGCTTGATGAAGTCTTTCAAAAATTGGATGAAAGTGGTGGACAGCTGAACCCAAGAAAGTGTCATCTAGCACAAGGAAGAATTAAGGTTCTTGGACACATTGTGTCTGAGAATGGAATAGAGCCAGATCCGGACAAAATTAAGGCATTGATGATGCTTCCCTCTCCTTCGACCACAAAGCAATTGCATACTTTCTTACAGAAAGTAAAATATTTGTCACGGTTCATTCACATGTTGTCACATGCATTATATCCTCTACAGCAAGTAGTAAAGTATGATCCCTTAAAATGGACTGATGAAAGTGAAGAAGTGTTAGAGGCAGTAAAAGAAATGTTAGGACAGATTTCTAGTGTGAAAGCTCCTGACTTTTCCAAGCCATTTTATGTGAATCCCTCAGTTGGGGTGGATGCAATAGGGGCTGTATTATTATAGCAGGGAGAAAATTCTCGATATATGCGACCTATATATTATGCTAGCAGGGTCAAAACTGAAGCTGAAAGGAGGTACACAGTAGCTGAATTAATAATGGCCAGTTTACTTTTTGCTTGTAGAAGATTCAGATCTTATTTACTTTGTCAATCATTTGTTGTCTTGACTAGCTGCACCCTGCTACCTCAGTGCTGAATAACACGGCTCTTTCAAAGTGTATGGTTAAGTGGATAATTGAACTTCAAAAGTATTCTTTTACTTTTCTTGTTGAAAAGTCTACTAGAGCTTCACTGGCAGATTTACTTACATATAAAGAAGGTCCTATATTGGTGAAGGAGGTTGATGATCATACAGTTCCATTGGAAGAAAAGATGCTGGACAATGCTTTTGTTCTTCATTTTGATGGTTCTTTCAGGAAAAGTCTAAATTTAGCAAAGGGTGGTATAGCATTATATGATCCTGGGGGAAGGCTAGTTCAAAAGAAAGGTTTTCTGCTCAATGTTAGTAGCAACAATGAAGCTGAATATTCAGCTTTACATGAAGGCTTAAAGGCATGTCTTGAGAAAGGTATAAGAAGATTAGCTATTAAGGGTGATGCTTTGTTGATTTTTAAACAGATACTTGGTGTTTGGAAGACAAAGCATGCTCATCTCAAGCATTGGTTGTTGGCTATTAAAAAAATGTTGAGGCAGTTTGATGCATGGACATTGCAACATGTGGAGAGGAGGCAAAATGTTGCAGCTCATGAAGCACCTCAGGATGAAACTGAGGTGTGTCTGAATGTGGTAAGGATACAAGAACCACTGTTTAGAGGTAGAGAATTTTTGGCTAAGGTTGAGAACTTTTTGTTGACTGGGAAAGTTTCTGATGATTTTCCCAAACAGAAGAGATATAGATTTGTGAAATCCGGTGCACCTTATTTTATGATAGATGATGTCTTATACATGAAGGGAACAGATCTAATTCTCAGAAGGATACCCTGGCAAGAGGAAATCATGCATATTTTGGAGACTAACCAGTCGTCATGAAGACCAAACAAATAAAAGACCTCATGGATGAGGATATCTCCACTGAAATGACAACTATGTTTGATTATTGACTACTAGACATTAATGTCTGCAGCCTGGGGGATGGGCAAAATGATAGGACAAAAAATGTATAGACTTTTTTTTGGTTCATGCTTGTAAATAGGTTGTGTGAAAATAAAATGAGTGAGAGGGTGTTTTGTACATATTTTCCTTTGCAAGATGTGAAGAATGTAAATTTTCTTGGACCAAGCCATTGGGTTTTCCTTAAAACCTCAAGGTGGTGCATATATTAAATATGTCCTTAGAGAAAATGTGAGTCTAGGGGGTGTGACCTTTTTTTTAAAAAAATACCTTGGCGAATTCTTTTACGATTGGAAGAGTAGTTTAAAATGAAGAGGTGGCTGGAAAATAGCTCGTAATGGACACGAAGGAAAAACAAAAATAGAAGTCGAAGATCTGGTGGCACCACGACTGGCGGCGTGTCACTTCTGGATGATCACGATTCTGTTCGTGGAGCACATTCATTTAACTTGCTAACCTTGCATGGAGTCTGCATGCTCTATAAAATGCTGGTACGCATGTCTGAAGCAGGAGAGGAAAACTGAAGAAGAGCATTACGATTTTCTTTGATTTACTGTGGCAAAAAAATCATGACGCTGAAAGATGGTTTTGCCCGAGACTGAAGACGCTGCCGTGGACCTGTGAGACAGAAGGCAAAAAAGGTGAAAAGACGCCGGCAACAATTCGCTTGAAGACGCAGCTGTTCAGAATTTTTATTTTGATGATCGTGATGCTGTCATTGATCTTTGCTGAAGCGGCCTGCTCTGACTGAATTGATCGTCACGGTGATGTTGCTATTGATCCACAGCCTGCTTCGAATCACCTTATTTTGATGATCGTGATGCCCATGTGGTCCCTTTGGCTAAAGCGACTTGCAAATAATCGTGATGCTCTGTTGAACGGCGGCCATGCTCGTAATGTTTTTGTGACGCTGCTCCGAATCTTTTGTTGATGATCGTGATGCTCTGTTGAACGGCGGCCATGCTCGTAATGTTTTTGTGACGCTGCTCCGAATCTTTTGTTGATGATCGTGATGCTCTATTGAACGGCGACCTGCTCGTAATATTTTTGTGATGCTGCCCAATACAAGTTTTTTTTATTATTACTCGTGAAGATCGTGGTGAAGCGGCTTGCTGCTGGACTGGTGGTCATGATCGTGATGTTGCCTCCTTGAAGCTGAAGAAGATCGATGTGCTGAAGCGGCTAATTGCTATGGTATGCTGAACGAGTTAGGAAGAAGTGGCAGCAACCTCTTCTGGACGATTTTCTGAGCAGATGTTTTCATCTTGACGTGCTGCCACAACTGAGAAGGATTGGTGATGTGCCTTGATCATTTAGTTGCTGGTCATTAATTTCTGAGACTCTGCCTTGAACAATTTTATGCTATTGATGAAGACATGTTATTTGTTGATGATCAGTCTGGGCCGTTAATGCTATGTGAAGAAAAGTCTTGTTGCTATTTATTTTCTTGATCAGAAAATTAGAGATTTCAGAACTATCTTTTGTCTTTCCATTGAGGCGGAATCCATTGCCTGGTGGGTCAAATTGTCTCTGAGTTATTCTACTCGGAGTGAAGCATGATTCTATCTATTGAGCTCGACAGTGGTATTGAAGAAATCCTGTTTTGTGGTTTTCAAATTGAAGTCATATTCCCCGCAGTGCATGGGGATTACTGGACTTTACTTTTGCAAGTGGATGAGGAAGAATGGGAGAATGTTCATTTTCCTGCTGAAGAGGACCTCCCTGAATACATTTATCATCTTGAGTTTTGTACAGAAGTTGATATAATTTGATGGAAAATGTATCTTATTTGTCACCTAAAAGTAATCTCCGTCCAAAGTCTTTGTAAGGGAGTTTTTGTGGGAATGTGTGTATTCTTCTTTCCCGGGTTGTTTTCAGCTTTGCATGAGGGAAGGGAGTTGGGAGATAGTTGTAAGAAAATGAGGCGCCAGTGAGTGGTCTTGTTTGCTTTAGGAATAGATCATAGTCTTTGTCATTTGTCTCATCAACGGCACGGACAGGTCTTTTGTCAGTTGTTGTAGCTCGAGGTTTCTCAACATCCTCTACCTCCTGCTTTGGAGGCTGAGACGGGTGGAGATCATCCATTGCCTACTCGTTTGCATTCTCTAGTAGACGTATGATCGAAGACGATACGGAGGATGGCACAGAGGATCACTTCCTTTAGATAGAGTGGTTTTTAGCTTCTAGGGCAATCGCTACATGATTGCTCCGTCTACCAACCATCAGTGGAGGAGGATGAGGCCTCTTTATTGCACAGGATTTGCATGTGCCCCCTCGTTCAGAGGTCACCCTTATGTCTTTTTGTGGACCTATATATAGATGGGGTCCATGGCATTAGCTTACTCACTACATTCAGAGCATGAGTACTTATGGGTTATGTCTCTATGCAGCCTCTCTTTCTGATATAGAGGGATTACACATGCAGAAGGACAAAGACTCTATGTTGACGGAAGACCTTACTCTCTCAAGAAAACATAGCAGGTTTAATCAATAGTAGTCGAGGGATGAGTTCAAGAACCAATTGCACGTTTGTGGAGTGTGAGAATAGTCATGAACCAGGGCATATGAGTAGGGATGTAGAAAGATACATAGTTGTCAATGCTATTAGATCATTACGTGCTGGTGATGAATTGCTGATCAATTATGGATGGCGTAGACCTCCATGAGCACCCTTAACAGATGAGGGTTGAGAGCTTCATTGTATACAATTCCTAATGTTATTTTGACCTCTTGTACCCTAATTCTACACTTTAATTTGCACCACGTTCTCTACTGTCTCTAATTTAATTTGATAATCGTCTTTTATTGTCTCTAACTATTTTGTATCTGTGATAATTATTGAATTGCATGCACATCTCTCTTTTCTTTTATATAGAAGCATGCTATTGATACAATCTTCTTTGCCTTCAAATATGTAGATTCCGGATTATGACATCGATAATATCACAAATCAACGTTCACATGAATAGAGTGCATGACGATCCTACGTAGGAGTGATCCTAATGCGTATGCAAGACTAAAGAAATAATATTCTTAGGACTTTAATGGGCGTGATGATATCTTTGATAACGACGATGGCATGTCTGATTTTATTGAGGATTGGTATCAAAATAATAGTGCGAGCGATATTCCTAATAATAACGAGAAGTATCTTCAAGAAGAAGCTCTAAAGCGTATCTACGCAGGAAGCCAACTGACACGACTCAGTGCAAGCTTACTTATTCTTAATCTTCAAAACCATTTTGGATGGAGTAATCTATCCATTTCAGCACTTTTAAAGTATGTAACAGTCTAACATATTTTTTTGTTACATTCTAAACATGGTTGCTTCTTCTTATTGATCATATTTTTAATGAACTTGCAGGCTACTCTCTCAGAAGTTATTGCCGACAAGCAATTCCCTTCCTGCATCACATGATGAGGTGAAGAAGATGATAAGTAGTCTTGGACTTTACTATTCTTCTATACATGCATGTCCCAACGGTTGTATTTTATATAGAGGTCAGTACTACGAGGACGGTGTGACGTGTCCAAAATGTCAAACGCCTCGGTATAAAGAGGAGAAAGGTAAGGTCCCTAGAAAGGTATTGAGACATTTTCCCCTGGCTCCACGCATAAAACATATGTTCCAAAGTCTCGAATTAGCTAAGCTTATGACATGGGGAGCGGGCCACAAGAGCAAAGATGGAGTAATGCGAATTCCATCAGATAGTCCTGCATTTGAGCATATTGATTTGCGATGGCCAGATTTTGCAAAAGAACCACGTAATTTAAAGATGGGTGTAGCATTAGATGGTGTGAATCCACACAAAAGAACCACGCAATTTAAAGATGGGTGTAGCATTAGATGGCGTGAATCCATTTTCAATGAGATCAAGTAAATGGTCTACATGGCCAGTGGTAGTTATTAACTATAATCTACCCCCGTATCTCAGCATTAAGAAAGAGCATTTAATGCTCTCACTCTTAATTCCGGGAAAACGACAAGTTAAAGATCTGAATGTTTATTTGGCCCCTCTCATCGACGATCTTCAAGATTTGTGGAGAGGGATTGATGTCATGGATATGTCCAGAAGCATCGGTCAAAGACAGTTCATTGTTCGTGGAATTTTAGCATGGACTATCCACACGACTTTCCAGGATATGGTTTTTGCTCAGGTAAATGGTTTAAATATATATATTGTCTCATATGTTTGTACGATGTTCATTGCGCTAATCATATTTGTTATATTTTCCATGCAGGGATATGTACCAAGGGTTATAAAGCTTGTCCAATTTGTGGTGATTGGTTGAGAAGCAAAAACCTCAACAAAAATACATATCTTCGACATAGATGATTTTTATCTGAAGATCATTATCTACGAGACAGAAGGCAAGCCATACATTTTAATGGAAAGGTAGAAGAAGAGAGATGTCCAATACCAATGACACCGAAGGATTGGTATCTAAAGTGGACTGTTGGACCCGCTATCGATCCGGAGTCAGAGATCATAAGCGGTGATGATGTTGACGCTATAAAGAAGCGAGCGAGAGGAAAACGTGCTCTAGCTCAAAGTCCTTCGATATGGTATACTTTGGAATATTGAAAGGATTTGAGGATATGTCATCTTCTTGATCCTATGCACATATTCAAGAACGTTGGTCATTCATTATGGCAACACCTCGTTGGCTTGAAAGAGACACAGCGGCAGCAAGAAATGACTTAAAGGATCAAAACTCAAAGCCCAATCTATGGCCACTTTATGAGATGAAACTCGACGTGAGACAACCTATGAGCCTGCCCCATGGGTGCTCAAGACAGAAGAGCTGGAGACTATCAATAGGAAGATTCAGTCGATTCGTACGCCTACAGGATATGGAGCATCTTGTGGAAACATGTTCACTCTAGATGACAAGAGATTGTCTGGTTTAAAAACACATGATTGGCACAATTTTGTGAAGGTAAATCTATCCAAATCTTTGTAAGTATTTATTTTCTTGCATGTTTTGTTGATCGGATTAATCATGTATGCAGCATGTTCTACCCCTTGTTATTGATGGATATACTACAAGAGGAGTCCGAGATGTAATATATCGCCTTGGATTGCTTGCAAGGTATTTATCAGTCATTAATTTTTAGTATAAATTTTATTTGATATCTTCTTAATTCAAAAACATCTCTAATATCTTCTTTCTTTTACTGATAGATGGATTATATCTAAAGAGATTGCCAAAGGGTCAATTCCACAAAAGAAGCGTGAATGTATAGAGCTTCTTTGTTTAATGGAAAAGGAATTTCCAACCTCCTTTTTTGATATCCAGGTTCATCTTCTAATCCATCTAGTGGACGAGATAGAGCTCGCTGGTGTTGTGAGCACTCAATGGATGTTTTGGGGGTCGAGAGATTTATGGGAGTATTGAAAGGTTATGTACGTCAAAAAGCAAGACCAGAGGGTTCTATGGCGGAGGGATGGATGCTTGAAGAATGCATGTATTATGTTTGTGAATACCTTGAGAAAACCGATTCTGAAGCTCCACGCATATGGACAAATGAGTCGTCTTCTACCATGTCAGACGAGGTATTGTCCGGTAAGGGAGTCCCTTTTCGACTTAAGGTCCAAGATAAATTGGATATTTCTACTTTCATTGTCTATAATGCAACAATTCGTTGATGAGTACGAGAAGGAACTTCCAAGCAAACGAGTTGGTAGACGTAAAAAGAGGAGATCCAGACGTAAAACCAATGTAAATAACGACGGGGACGTACCTACTTTCATGGATTGGTTATACACCCGTATGCAATGGGCGGTTAGTGATCATGAGCCAATCTCAACGGAACAAAGAGAGTTTATGATCGGGTGTGAAAGACAGGTAACTTGTTGGGTTTTGAAAACTCTGAACTAAACAAATGAATCTCATTTTTTTTAATAATTTATTTATTGGTCTAGGCTCGAATGTATACCAACATGTGGGCTTATGGACAACATGGAATCTTCATCTCACGAGCTTCTTTAATAGCCATTTTAGCCTATAGAGCCAATAGCTCTAGGTTAGTCACAAAGGCATAAATGTGACTAGTACACCCTTTCCCAACGACACTAGAATTCCTATCTTTCCAAATATGGCAGAGAAGACTACTCCCAATGGTATTTCATAGAATAGGATCCATATGCCTACATTCACCAAGAAGTATCTCTTTCCATGAGAAGGGGATAGCAATCATGCAAGATGTTAAGAAATTTCTTATTGCTTTCACAATTCATGGACAGATGCATTAAATATTCTACACCTTTGCCACGATGGAGAATATATATGTAATATAATGACATTTTCTCATATGTATATAAATTGCAATTGGTTTTTTTGTTTTTGTTTTGTTTTTATGTGTTAAAAAAATGGGGACAGAATGGGAGAGATGTGGGGACACATCTCTCCATTTTGTCCCTGTTTTTTTTGTTACAGGCTGCAGTTTACAGACTGCAGCATGGCTATAGACACAGCTATAGCAAATATATGCATGGTTGTAGCCACATGGTAAAAGAAATTTGAAATTCTCGATTCGTTTTTTGGTACACGGTTGTGGACACGGCTATACTCTTGTTCTCTTGTAGTGTCATGGGTTTAACACAGATGCTATAGAGGATTCATACATGGATTTGTTGAGCACAAATAAAAATCATTGAAGCTTTAATTGACTAATCAGTCTTTGCTGTGCTAGTAAAAAATTACCTCTATTAAGAAGATAATTAGTGTTGATGATAGTCCATTTTCAGAACCATTGATGGTTTTACTCTATCATTGGGGTGTTTCTTAACACTTGTGCATCATCAAATTAATTAACTTTCCCCTTGGTTTAGCACTTTAAATCACTCTCCCAAATTAGGGTATTTTTTGGTTTTACAGTTTTTAAATTTGGGAAGTGGTAATCACGTCAATTCCATATCTTTACTTTTGTAAGGGACTTGATACTCTTATTTTGGCTAACCCCATTGCAAAGGCCTTCTCATCTCCATAAGGAAACTATGTCAAATCCACTCATAGCAGTATATAAATTTAATGGGTGAAGGTTAGTAAAACTTAAGTTTGTTATCTCATGAAAGATGGGCTTTGGGGGATAGTAAGTGGAAGGGATAAATGTCTAGGAATAGAAGGGGAGAATAAAAGATTTTGATTAGGAAGAGATAATAAAGCTCTACCAATGATTGCATTACGTCTAGCTCATAGTTTCATCCATCACATTGCATCATCAAAAGAGAACTCTAAGGAAGCATGGGATAAACTAGAGAAGTTATTTGGTGCCAAACACTGCAACACATGGAGAGCATAGCCACATTTAAAAACGTGTGACAATAAAAGAATCCATTTATGGGAAAAAAAACTTCACATGGCTATACACACAAATATATCCATGCATATAACTGCACATATAGCCGCACTAATAACCATGTAGTAGTCGTGCACATTACAGCGTGTATAGCCACGTTGATTGCAAAAAAAAGGAGACTGAATGGGAGAGATATGTCCCTACATCTCTTCCATTCAGTCTCCGTCTTTTTTTATAATCACATTTTTTAAACACTATCACATTTTTTTAAGCACTTGATCTCTTAAAACATACATTACATACAAATACACACAAAAAAATTTGCAATACAATGTCTGCATGAGCATTACAACAATATTAATATATTGCATATTCTTCGTCTCCAAAAATTCACATAAGTTAATCATGTCCAATTAAAATGACAAAAGATGAAGATGAATAAGAAAAATAATTAAATTAATTCCTCATCTTCATCAAGATTCTCCTCGCTTGCATCTTCACCACATGCACCACCACCTTCATCACCACCATTTTCAGCATTGATATATAGGGCACAATGGTGCATAGGCATAGTCTTGCATTTACAAACATTTATGTTATCATCAATGTCTATAGAAAGCTCTAGATACCTTGTCGCAATTTCCTCTCACTCTGGATTGCAGTTAGGGGTGAAGTGAGCGTTTCCTTATGGTTACCAAAAACTACTATTGAAGTTTAGTTACACAAGTATGTAAGATTTTGAATGAGATCCCGTGTAGTTTTGATGCTTTAATGAAAGACAACAATGCCATTATTCAAAAGGACATACATGCTACATGTTTAGATAGAAATCATGCCATTTGTAAACGTCTTTTTGTAGTTCATTTCCTCGTTGTGTGGGGGACGTCCAAAGCTAGGAGAGGGTTTTGCCGACGCTGGCAATGAGACTGTTCACCTCATCCTGGCCGATGCCGAAGGTCGTTTCGAGCACCTGGTCGGGGAGGGGCGGGTAGGCAGCGAAGAGGGCGGCGGCAAGCTGTGAGACGCCGGGGTTCTGACTGTTGAGGGCGGAGATGGCCAGGGCGGGTTGGTGTTTGTCGGGGTTGAGCTGGAAGTGCACGAGGCCGCGGGGGAAGACGAAGAGATCGCCGGGCGAGAGGGTCTGCTGGAAGAGGGTGTTGTTGGGCGCGGTGGAGACGAAGCCCACCTGGAGCGTGCCCTGGGCCAGGTAGAGCACCTCGGTGGCGCGGGGATGGACGTGGGGTGGGTTGAGGCCCTCGGGCTGGAAGTCGATGCGGGCGATGGACAGGCCCTGCGTGTTGAGGCCGGGGAAGGTGGCCGCGCTGGCCAGGTTGACGGCCGAGCCCAGGCCTTTGTCGAGGGGGGCGGGATTGCGAAGCAGCATCGACTTGAAGTCCGCGGCCTGCACCTGGTTGGCTGGCTTGCAGGTGAAGCCGTTGAGGGTGATCATGTGGGTGTTATCCGCCACGCAGAAGTCCTGCAGAGGGTCTTCATCCGCAGCGCTCACTTGTAGCACGAGCGGAGAGGAGGCCAGGAGCATGACTGCGGCCAGAAGCTGTAGCTGCAAGCTGGCTGCCATGGTTTGCATGCGGGCTTTTATATGAGTGACTAGACACTGTTGATTCGACCAGAGGCTGTAGGTGGGAAGAATGCAATGCGAGGAGGTGGCGGAAAGTGGTATTGCAGATGAGTATAGTGCCCCATCCGCTGCTATTTATGCACAACCGTGTCCGAGGGAACGAGTCCTATCCGCTGCAAGAACGGCAGAGTCGTTTGAAGAGCCCTGCCGAAACACGCAACGTCAAAGTCTCTCTTATCGTCCATGTCAAACCGATGCGACATCCGCGTCCATGATGATGCCACGCTTGTGCTTACCTTTTGATTTTTCCTTACACGATATCGTAAGGTTCTGTGTCACATGAATCCGCCTGTGCCAAAGTCACCCAGTCGCACTACACGGGTAAATAATAGAGACTTCAATCTCATTTCATTTGATGCTTCGATTCTTGACTTTTGTGTCGATGGGCCGGTGAAATGGCATTATATTAGCGTGCTACTTTGACAATGTGGACACACAATTTTACTTGTAAACTTAATTTATTGGAAGAAAATCGCAAGTAAACGTCAAGAGATGATATTGTTCCCAATATTATTGCACGTCATCTCTTACTATATGTATAGGGGCATCTCCTTTGCTAGCAAACGTAGACGAGACTCCATTGTCTTGTATATTCATTTGATTTAACGTTGAGCCTTTCCTTGTCCAAAACTTACTCTCACAAACACACACTCATACTTGAAACCCCTTCTCTTTCAACACACCCAAACACATACACACAAGCTTAACTCACACCTTAATAATAATAGTTAACTTTACTTTGAAACCCTTCCCTTTCAACACACTGAAAAACTCACATAAACATTTAGTTCACACATTTGATGTATCTTAAAACACGCACACACACACACACATGCTTCTCTTAACTCACACCTTAATAATAATAGTTAACTTTACTTTGAAACCCTTCCCTTTCAACACACTGAAAAACTCACATAAACATTTAGTTCACACATTTGATGTATCTTAAAACACACACACACACACACACATGCTTCTCTTAACTTTGGCATCCCTTCCCTTTCAACACATAAACATTCAATTCACACCTTCGTTGTGTTTTAGCCATAGTTCTAGATCTACTCTTTTGTACACACATACACACACACCTCACACTCTTATCTCTGCACTTCATGTCCACATGCACATCCATCCTTCGTAGTCATATTCTTATCTTTTTAGGCTTATGATCTTGATAACCCTTAACATTATATTGGAACGAAAAGAAAGATTTGTGGCTTTAAGAGCCTCAATACTCTTTAAGTATTTTGTGTCGAAAAAAATAACTCACACCTTCAACGTATCTTAACCATAGTTCTAGGTCTATTCCATTGTACACACACGTACACGTGTATAGGTCACACACATACACACACCTCACACTCTTTCCTCTACACTTTTTGTCCACATGCACATCTATACTTCGTAGTTATATTCTTACCTTGATAACCCTTAACGTTATATCGGAACTAAAAGAAAGATTTGTGGATTTTAGAGACTCAATACTCTTTAAGTATATTGTGTTTTAAAAAAAAATCTTACTAAAAAAATACTCTCAACACAAGATATTATTAGAAAACAAATATCAAGTTTCATTTTTTTATAACATAGTCCTCCATGTTCATCATTTACGTACTTTTTACATTAAAAAATTTTATTTTTCTTAAATTAAAAAATTATATGCACACTACAAACCCAATACAAAAATTCAATATAATTTGGCCATTGGCATGTACCTTCTGTTTGACAAGTAGCTTGTTTTGAATTCACATGATACATTTACATATATTTTGAGTGAACTCCCCTAAGAGCCCAAATCCCTTCCTTTTCTTCTTTTCATGTGCATATTGATTGTTCACATGAACACACACACGCGCGCACGCATGCCCACACACATAAACACACACACACACACACACACACACACACATTTTTATTGGGTATCATGATAAAGAGTGAGATAACATGTTGAAATGGAATATTTGTGTAAATAAATCTTTCCATGCAAGAGTACTCATTGTTAAATGTATGCTTCTTTTATACATAGATCTCATCCAAAAGTACTCATTATTAAAACGCATGTTTCTTTCATACATAGCTTTGTATGAAAACTATGTACAAAATGTTTTATGTGATTCTTATCTTAGGAATGACTTTTACGCAAGCGTAAGATTTAGAAAAAGACATAAAAATATAAGATTAGACATATTTGATACTTCAATTTTCTAGCATTTCAAGATTAATATCGCCCTTCTCTTGTTGTATTTTGTTGATTAAGCCTTGTACTAAAATGCTATAGATGATGTAGAGATCAATTTTCCTAGAGGCTGGCTAGGACTTCTACCTAAGAGAGTTTTCTTTTTTCTCCCTTTGAAACCTCCAACAACTCATTTCTCTTTTTCAATTTTGAAATGTGGTAATTTTTTTATTTTATTCTCAATTGAGAGGAGTGTAATGGGGTCTTTTAATAATGCTTTCTACGTCAATGTTCCTTTAAAATTCCTCCCATAGACATAGATGAGGTAGGTGAAAAAATAATGAACACCCAATTTACCTTTTTTATTTGTAGGATTATCAAAATGTATCATGCACTAGTTGGTCTCAATTCAAGGCTCAACTTAATCCCCTCAACAATATGACAAATTCTTCGTTATGCGAGTAATCTTAGAACTATATTCTAGATCAAGGACGGTTTTAAGGAAAAATCCTTTGGTTATTAAAAATGGAGAGATCTTGATCTTATCAACAATTCTACTCTAGTTGCATGTTGATTTTTTTCCAAACCTTTACTGATTAGTATAATTGGTTACTTTAGCTTAAACCTACTTTTTTATCCTAATTTATAATAAATCCATTATGTTCTATCCTAAATGGTTTTGTTGGATATTTAGAAATCCAAAAACTATGTGACATTTAAACAAACTTGTTCTTCATCTCTTTAATTTTTCTATATTTGTGATATTTAGAAATCCAAAAACTAGGTGATATTTAAACAAACTTGTTCTTATCTTTAATTTTCTAAGCATGTTCATGCATCCTTGTAACATACCTCTGAGATTAACCAAGTTATAATAATTAAAGATAATCATAAGTTTTGGATGTTACAGATTTTAGTAATAAATTCAAAAGCAAGTTTTTAGTAGTTTTTCAGAGCAGGCAAAAAATTTTAAGTGTTAAAATTAAGTAAAAATTCAAGATTGAGTTTTCAATGAGTCAGTATGCTCAAAGGAAGCCTTTAAGTGTATAGACATGCAAATCGAAATTTCATTAAAAAAAGTAAAACGTGACCTATTTTTAGAGTTGACTTTCACATAGAGCTAATTTTACCAATTCCGCCCGCATAGACCGCACACATTCGGGTGGTTGCAAGATCAGGGTGCCCAGTTTTGTCCACTCAAGCACCTTGTAAATAGTAAAAAAATAGGCATTTGTTTACCTTTAGTGGCTAATCTCCCCTAGTAAATGAAGGAATTTCGTTTCAAGTTCTTTTGTTGGAACATCATATTCAAAGTTGGAAATATAGTTGCATAATTTGATTAAGCATTAGATAGTCAAAAGTCCTCAGTTTCTTAGGTACAAAGTCAATGTATACACCTTGTCCCAAATTTGAACTGATTCCATAAAATGCTAATATCTTTTACATATAAACTCATATGAGATTCCCACTTTGTACCTTAGATATTCACATAATATGGAGCTTAACTTAATTTTTCGAGAAAATTTTAAGATATTTATCTAATTTCTTTAAATATTTCAAGGTCTTTAAAGTGTTATAATAAACACCACTTTTTGTACCCACAATAGCTACCACTTAAAATCCTCAATCTTGTAGATCAAAAGAGTGGGTAGATACTGAGACATTAGTGGAATGTGGTGGTTAGTAAAAATTACAAATCCAATGGGTGGATTTTTAATGATCTCTTTTTCAAAATTCTTCCAGACTATCAGAAGGCCTGTAAATATTAATAATCTAATTAGTAAAATTACATTTTTGATGTGAATCATCTAAAACCTATAGGGGCTAGTGTACTTGTAATGGTGCATCTATGGAAAAATAAATTGGATCACTCTAAGTATGGAAAGATCATTTGTTTATCATTTCATCATATTTTTGATTAATTTTGATTAATTAGACTAATTTATATTAATTTAAGTTATATTGGGTTGATTTAAGGACAAGCGTATTTTCTATTATTTGCTTGATCTCATTTTAAGTACCTTACCCCCCAAAATTTGCTCTCCAAGCATTGTCCCAGTCCAGCGTAAACTGGATAAAACTGGACACCCTGATCTTGCAACAACCCATTCTCATAATTTTAAGTATCCACATGACTAGTTTCTAATAACTTTGCGCAAAGTTATACCTCTTGCAGGTTGCATCCCTGACAATCTGAGAGACTTGCCAGATCTACAAACAACACTTTCACAACTTCTGGAGAGTAGACATGGATTCCCAATCAATCAAGCCATCTTCAAATATATCGGGGAAGTACACAAACTCTCTTTTTATTATTTTGCTTTAAGTTCTTTTAAGATTAAATAAATAAATCGATAAACATATATATGAGAGAATCTGAGTCGATGTATGGCATGCTTAATGGTGAGTAATTCTTAAATTTATTAATTATACATGATCGCCATAGTCTAAAGACTCATAGAATACACACTTTTGGAGTTAAAGAATTAAAAGATAGAATATTTGACTAGTTTATGATTAAATTTTAGGTATAACCTTCATTACGAACCATTTTACGAAGTGTTTATCTTTCCATATGTTTAGAATCACATGTTGAGTTAAACATAAAAGTTTTAGAGGATAAGAAACTCTACAAGAGTGTATGAGACTCTAGAAAGTCAAATCCCTTTTATTTTTGAGTTATTCGAGTGCAAATTGGGACACTTGGCTGTTTTTTATAGTTTTGTGCTGAAAACACAACTTTGGCCATTTTGAATGCTCTCAAAGAGACCTTAGAACTCATTTTTAGAGAACCATCATCGAGATATGTTTTATATAGCATTAAAAGTCCTAAAACTTTGTAGTTTTGACTTCTCTCTAATTCTAAATAGATTAGCTAGAACTTTTTATTGGTGATTCTGTCTGATTTTTTTTGAGTTTTTGTATTGGTGATTATTCTTTAATGGCAGGGAGAAGAGGAGTGAAGAAGCGGAAGCATGAATTGAGCAACTTGAAGATTATTTTCAAACATATAACTTTAGTGATGAAGCTAAGGAAAAGACGACAATACTTATTTTTGAAAGTTCTTCGAAGTTATAGTGGAAGTCTATTATGCGTAGCAGAGACTTGTAGAAAGAGGGCATCACATGGCCTCTAATAAAAAGGCATATGATTTAGCATTACCACCAAAATATCACATGGAGAAAATGAATAAATTTTTAAACTTGAAACAGAGGGCACTTACTGTTGCAGAATATCATGATAAATTTTGGGACTTGCAGAAATATTCACCCTTTTTAACAAAAAAAGAAAGAGCTTCTCTATTTGTGAATGGCTTAAACAAGAAAATCAAATTTTTGGTTAAGGGTAACAAGCCAATTGCAGTCCAAGATGCTATGCTACGTGCCATGACATATGAATAGATGAGAAAGAATGAAGAAAGCTTTGGAAATAAAAGAAAGAGATCAAATCCATTTTATAATGAGAAGGAAAATTTTATGCAAAATAGGAGAATGCAGACTGACGAGAAGAAGAATGGTAATCAGCCTTTCACATATTTGTCCCTAGAGATGGTAGAAAAGATGCAGGCCATGTTTTTGTTATTTACAAAAAAAGGGTCATAGAACTTATGAGTGCAAAAACAAACCAGTATCATGTGAGGAACGTGAGGGATTAATTACAAGAGATCAAAAAAAAAAGGCAAAATGTGTAGGAGAATGTACGTGGATTTTCAAGTAATGATGTCACGTAGGCTGTAACGTCTGTGAGACTGACGGCGGCAGACCGGCGGATGGCCAGACGGGGATTTAGCGACGTCAACGCTCCGGCCGAGGACATAGCCATCCAAGGTTCAGTGGGAGAGGACGCCCATGCAGAGTCATGGGCGGCCAGGCTAGTGTGGACGGCAGGCCGCACACTATATAGCCTGGGGGATGAGGGGCAATCCTCATTCTTCCTCTCTGGCTAGGTGGTGAGCCAAAGGCCGTCCCCTCCTGTGGTAGCGCCCGTAGTGGTGCTACGGTGATCTAACAAATGACAACACTCGTAGAGCAAGAGGAAAAGCTGTTGCAACTGTAGCCGAGGAGATTGAAGAATATGCACATGTCAATGCTACTTTTCATTCTTTTAAGTTTGAATAAATAAATCGATAAGTGTGTATATGAGAGAATCTGAGTCGATATATGGCACGTTTACTCATAGAATAATCACTTTTGGAGTTAAAGAATTAAAAGATAGAATATTTGACTAGATTTTAGGTATAACCTTCATTACGGGCTATTTTACAAAGTGTTTATCTTTCCGTGTGTTGAGAATCAAATGTTGAGTTAAATACAAAAGTTTTAGAGGACAAGAAACTCTACAAGAGTGTACGAGACTCTAGAAAGCCAAATTCCTTTTACTTTTGAGTTATTCGAGTGCAAGGTAGGACACTTGGCTGTTTTTGAGAGTTTTATGTTGAAAACACAACTTTGGCCATTTTGAATGCTCTCAAAGAGACCTTAGAACTCAATTTTACAGAACCAGCACCGAGATATGTTTTATACAGCATTAGAAGTCCTAAAACTTTGTAGTTTTGACTTTTCTCTAATTCCAAATATATTGGCTAGAAATTTTTGTTGGTGATTCTCTCACTCTTTTTTTTGAGATTTTATATTGAAAATTATTATGTTACTTTAAATTGTTAACTATCATAGTTTATTGTAAATATCTTTGTTTTCTGAAGTATGATGTGATTTTTCTGTAAATTTTGAGAAATTTTGTTCCTAAATCATGGAACAGAAAATGAGTATGTTTAAGTCTTATTGTAATCCTATTACAATAGTACATATGCGTTTGCTGGAGTAGGAACACTACTAACTTATGTATTGCGAGAACGAGTTTTTGTTGTCAAACCTCAGAAGTAGGCTTAACTAAGGAAATTCATAACGTTAAGAAAGCTCGTTAGGGAGTGGCGTCGAAGACTGTATCCACGCTAACTGTGTTGAATACCATCAGATGCAAATACAGGGAAGCCGAGTATGCTAGGGCAGAGCTTGGTCAACGAGTGAGAGTGAGACAACCCACCCCTCCATAGATTCTGAGTACGATGAGATCCTTGCAGTGCGCAAGAGGTAGATTCCAGCTGCAGCCACCACCCTTCATCATTGAAACTATTAGCAGCAACAATACAGGAAAGATGGGCATAGCATATATGGCCAGACGTATTGGTAGAAGCTTAAATATCTGCTACGGGTCGGATCATTAGGACCCTAGCCAGCCAAACTCCACCGGACGGAAGGCAGTAGGCACGACAGGGGGTGCGTAGAAGCACGCATGAGGTAGATTAAGACCATAGCTAGCAGCCGTTTAAACCCGAGAGATCGAGTATACCTTGGGGAGTCATCTCAGATGAAATTTAAAGCAAGAATAGCATACCTTGCAAATGGATGCTCAGCCAATTGGGTTACAGGTTGCGAGCGAGACAAAAAGCCAGTCGTTAATTGGCATGAGAGAAAGGCGAGAGAGAGCGGGCAGAGAAGAGATGGCCCGGGCAATGCGCAACTATTGGAGGTGGACGAGAATCCAAAAATAAGCATGCTTTAGAGTTAAACGCTTGAGCTAAAGGCAATTGGCACACAGGAGGGGGGAAAAGAAATACATTAAACTGTAACCTTTATTACTACGGCAACCCACGTATGAAGAAGGGAATTTATCCCATGAGAGTCTCTTCCCACCTGCACATATGCACGTAACGTAAGTTCACATGTACACATTAAGTCCCCTCGGACTTGTTTGAGGGAAATTAATCCCGTGAGAATGTTTAGAAGTTAATTCTAAATTCTCACTTTAACACAACAAGTTTTTTTGTTAGAATATCAGTTCTTGTACAATGGCTACCATAAGTGAAATGTGAAATTAGAGTGCATCTTTGACGACTCAAGAGCTAATTATAAGCTCAACCAATTCATACCTCGAGACGAATCAATGTGTGTGTGTGTTTCATTATTATTCAGCCCTAGCTAGCTTTTTTGGTTGGAAGCACTACTTTAGGCTACCTTTATTTCTTTGCTTGTAGCCCTAGTCTCTCACAAATCCATCAACAATAGAGCAAACATGAATCATATTACTTCTAAAAATAGGTTCTAGTCAAAAATAGAGCAACCATATCGAATCATACAACCTAGTGGCCATATATGAGCCATGAACAATAGAGCAACCATGAATCATATAACCTTCTAAAAATAGGTTCTAGTCAACACTAGAGCGTAGGCTAAGCATAGGTTCTAATCAACACTAGAGCACACGTTCTAGTCATGGACTTGTAGTGTAGGTGCACTTTCCAAAGCTTACTTAACTTAATGAGGTACATATTGTCATTCATCTCTCACAGTCAATAGCTCAAATAGGGGTGAATATATAATGGATTAAAGATTATAAACCTTTAATAGTACTGAATAATGTGTCCCATAAACCTCCACACATTGTTGTAATTGTTTGGAGTTGGAGGCTCTAAAACCAATTTTATCTTGCTATCATCAATAGACATGCTGTTGTTTGAGACTCTATGATCTAAGTTTACTTCATGTTTGATCCAAAATAGGCATTTGAGAGCTTAGCAAAATTTAATATAATTAGCATCTCTAAGAACCCGTTTGCAAGCATGCTAGATGTTCCTCCCAACTTAAGTTAGACATGCATGAACAATGCACACACTTGCATCTACAACAAGCTTAGCGGAAGTGTGCATTGGTCACAAGTGGCAGTGAACCATCTATAATGAGCCATGAGCATGCACAAGCAGTGTAGAGTCACTAAAGAAAATACACACACTACAAGGAAATGGTCGGTTACCAATGACTATTACGGGTGCCTGTATAAGCAGTGGTAAATCAAAGAAAAAATGTCATTTGATGGGCACCAGTATCTGCGTTGGTATATGCACCGGTATTTGTGTCAGTAATGAAAAAATAATAATTTTTAAAATTTATCTAAAATACTTCAAGAAAAATTCATTGCTCATATTTACAAATTCAAAGTTCAGTGCTCATATTTATAATCGAAGTTACAAAGTCATAGATTATCATTTATTCTATCATCCTCGGCTAGATCCATGGCCCCAAAAGGATCAATTTCAAGAAATTTTTATGTATCCTCTTCAATGTCACCAAAAGAGTGTTGAACTAATTGATCACTATCTTGCTCCTTCGGTATGATCAAGAACATTTATGTGCTCCCTATCATCAGATGTACTTGGCTCTCCATCAAAACTCAATGACCTTTCTTCCATATGCTCTTGAATCTACCCCTCAGGCTGCATAGGTTTCGCAACTAATATACTCAAGGCAATTGGCTATTGGATTTCAACATCTATTCTATTATTTGGCTCTTGAGTTTCAATAACTTCAACTCTGTCATTATGACTATGTGGTTCTTCTTCTAGTTACTCGCCTTCAAAAATTTGTTTGCTACGAGGAGCAACTTGGACTATAAACACCCACCTTGGATCCTTAGGATATGCTTTAAAGATAACTTGCTCACAATATTTTGGCATGACAAATCTATCCCTTTGGTCGGTCCAAAACTTTGTGGATTCAACTTGGACAAACCCACTCTTGTCCTTCTTCCTTACAGTTGCATTTGGTCCATTTGTTATGACTTTGAACCACTTCACATAAAAAATAAACATATCAAAGTGTCTAAAAGAAACTTTTATGATGTTTTGAATAGTTCCACAATAATTAGGCATACCAACTTATGCATTCAAGTCACTTGTACTTGACTCGCTTTCTTGCATCCTTTGATGACGTTATCAAAAGTTATTCTTTTACGATCTATTAGTTCCACTCGAAAATGATGCCCGTGTGACCAAAGTGCACCATATTTATGATACTGCAAGCACAACAAGAATTAGCATGCAAAGCGATGCATGATAAATATACTCTTTTTTTTATTAATGAGATAGTAGGCAAGGATAACGACTACTTACATGCCAATCACACACTTTTGCAAGCTCCTCCTCCTCCTCCATAGTGATAGTCTCACCATTATACTTTGCTTGTGTTATTGTTGCATTAAGCCATCTACTCGAAGGAAAGTCAAGTGGTTGTGCAAGCTCCAAAGGGTATTGTAGGGTTCTTGTTATTTGACTCCTTCTAAATTTTTGTTGGACTATGATACGTTGTGGCTTAACCTCTTGATAAGTGTCAATCCATTTAACCATGGCATTTGAGTTCAAGATGCAAAATTTAATGATCTCATCTCGTAAGGTATTGTCCATCGCCCTTACGAACCCATTTCCTTATGACTCTTTCCCAACTTCTCTATCATCTTCAAGATGGCTCCATAGTCTAGGCATCTCTGGGTCAGATATACTAAGAAATTCTGTTATGTAAACAAGAGATTCTTGTACAAGCCATTCTTCAGCTATACTACCCTCTGGCCGAGCTTGTTGCCGCACAAATCCCTTTAAGGTTTTCATGAATCTCTCTAGAAAAAACATCCACCACACTGACTATGGACAGTCCCTCTATAACTACAACCTCATCAATGACATGAACTAAGAGGTCCATCGGACTGGTCAATATGCTTGTTGTTGGTACAAACTTTTCTACCATGCACATGGCTTCCAATGAGTTTAGACGTGTCGACTCTAAGGTGTCTCGCCTTATTTCCTTGGTGGAGATCCAATGCACCAATGTACTAATCTTGTATATGATGGAAGCTCTTATTTCTTCGTGGAGGCATCCCTTTATTGCAATTGGAAGCACAAATTGAAGAAATTTGTGCCAATCATGGGACTTTAAGCCATTAAGCTTGTCATCTTTTGTGAATGCACCCTTTAGGCTATGTATAAGTCCGGTCGGGATACAAAACTCTGCAATGGTCCTCTTTACTTGTTTTTCCTCCAATTTATTTAAGACCCATGATGCTTTAGGTAGGACCACCTTCCCATTAGGTCATGGTTGTGGCCACAATTCTTCCATCCACCAGATCATCCCTTTGCTTTCTTCGGCCCCACTTATGGTTTTCCAAAGCACCTCAGCTACATTCTTGAAGATGTGCAGTAGATAATTTATTAGAAGATCGCTCCAATAAGGAAGTCTGTGAAAAATGGAGAGCCTCTTCATCCCTAGGGTGGAAATTCTCCATTATCCCTCCATGCTTTTTTCTAGTCACTTGTCTTTAAACACGGAGGTGGTCTGCCTAGATTTCCCTCTCGTAATTCGTGATTCTCAAGGAGATATCGCACATGACCCTAGTACATTGTGTTTTGAAGTGATATAGAGTAATGAGCATTTAAACGAGGTCCATGTAAGAGGCATGCATTGTATCCAGATGTAGTAAACCCTTCAAATTGACAAAAAAAGGTGATTAGAGTAACCACATGGAACTATATATGCAAAACCTCACAAGTTTAATTAATTAAGTAACAATGCGAAGGAAATTGTTGAAATATGTATCAAAACTTACCCAAGCATTCTTCGTAGCCTTGCCAATCATGCATAGCCCACATTAGTATACCTTGCACCATTGTTACTCTTTGTCCATAGCGCTTGGACATATCGTGAACTTGAATGCCATCCCAAAGTGTGGGGCCAAGTATACATCCATGTTCTTTACTTTGTACTTCCCACGAACTATCAATAATAGTAAGAGGTGTCCCTTCTTTAATCCAACCATGGTGGAAGGTTGTACTTTATACGGCAAACATGCCATGTGTCAAGACAAGGGTAGGACTAGGGGGAGTCGGGCGGTTTAAGGGAGTCTGGACTAGTGTCGACAGCCACAGCTATAGTACGCCGGCTAGGGTCCCTATATCCGGCAGTTGGATGAAGAGTTGCCCTATTCTCTTCTAGGAGTCTTCTTGGAGGTCTCATGGTGGCCTCTCAGTGGTATCAAAGCTATGCAATCTACACGCTAGCCAACTGCACCTTGTTCACATCAGCGCAACCCTCGCTGTAATCTGCATCAGCTCGTGGGAGAAAGAAACGCACAACAGTTTGTGGTGTGAGATTGTCATCCACTAGCCACTGTAGAGTCAGCCAAGACATAGCAATAGAAAAAAGAAGAATCCCCAACGCATGTACCTACGGCCGTTGCACGTAGCCACACAAAAGCAGCCATAGCACGACTATTTTTAACATGTTGCTCAGCCGGTGGCAACCAAAGAGAGCCACACATCAGCAAGAGTGTAGCTGGCGCGCACCAGCGACGAGGATCTGCGTTCGCTGCTGCAACAGTGCCACAAGCCACCAATGTCACCCCCGTTTTGTGGCCAAACTCGGTGAGAACAATCGGCAGCAGCCGTGCCATCATCAAAGAAACGCCAGTTAAAGCACCCTGCTGGCCCATAAGGAGAAGCAACACCTCTCTTTCTCTCTCTCCTGTATTGGACGGAAGGAGAAAAGCACTTTTCTCTCTCTCTCTCGTTCTCCTATCGATAAGGAGATCTACAGCCTCAACATGGTTGTTCTCAGGCATTGCGCAACCACAACAATAACAATTTCAGAAGACCATCGAGAGCAGCGCACCTACAGTCATTAACATCCGCTTCTCGGCCATCGTTCTAAGTAAAATCTTCCTTGGGCAGCCTTGGGTGGCAAGCGTGCACGTATAAGGCTGCGGAGGAGAGTAAATCGCTGTCTCTCTCTTCCTCAAGAGCATCGCCGACACACAACAAGGAGAGACGAGGTTTTTTATCTATAGCCGCGATAGAGAGGAGGTTTTTTCTATCTATTTTTCTACAGCCCGCACACGACAAGGGGACGAGAGCGGTGTCAATAACAAGGCCGTGCCAGACAGCTGATGAGAGCAAGACGAGCCAGTTTTGATCACATACTAGTCTATATCTTGCATATGAATTTGATTTGTTACCATGACCTCTCAAGGTGAAGTTTTCGAGAACCCGAAAGATCAAAAGCATGGCGGTCATCCACCTTTAGATATACGAGTATGGCTCATCACAAATTTTTGGATTTAAACATGCTTATATTTTATTAGAATCATGCACACAATGTATTGAACAAAATTTACTTATTCTTTTTCAAAGTTTATAGGCCATGCAGGAGACTCTTTCTCAAAGTTTATAGGCCATGCAGGAGACTCTTAAGCAATTGGTCACTAATTCAAGGTTTCAAAGTGTCCCGATTGATACTCTAAGGATATCTACTCCTTGGGGGTCAACTCAAGTCACCGAAACGCTTGGGAATTAGGAAGTGACAGCTATCCTCAAGAGCATGAAGCCTCATGTGTTCCGCGGGGGGGAAGGGGAGGAGCGTAATAAAGATGCAATGAATACTTTTTTTACAAAAGTGGACAGACTTGTACCTTTTGAATCATTTCCTCTGATGATGTTTGCATGCTTGAGACAAGTCTCATGCTTGAGGGCAAGACCTACAAGTGGTGGATGAGTCGCGAGAGCGATCAACCTACATCATGGGTTGCTTTTGAGGAACTTTTTCGGAAAGAATTCTTACCTGAGAACAAGAAAGATCACAACTATAAGGTGGAAGGTCTTACGTTGACCCAATGTATTTCTAAGTATCGCAAGATAATTCTCAAGCTTGAAGGTTTGGATGATTTTCAAAAAGTACGAGGTTTTTGTGTGTGGTCTTGATAATGAATATAAGACTAAGGTTAAACTCAATATCCTAAAACTTTAGAAGAGGCCATAAAGAGTGCAAAAATATTTGATGATAATATTGAGAAGAAACGTGCGGCCAAGACACCTTGGGTTGGAGCATCCGACTTCCATAGTTCTAAGGGGAACATATGAAAGGAGACTAAACAAGGTAGTGACGCGGTTAAGAAGGCTAAGGGGCCAATGGGGTACCTTATCTCCTCAAGATTATGAGCGAGCTAAAAAGTAAAAAGTATGTTTTATTTACATGGCTGCTGATCACGATAAATAGAATTGTCCAAAGAGTCGTTTGGCAAAGATGTCGATAAGGGCGATGGTAAGGCAGTGCACACGGTGTAAGTCTTGCCACTTAAAGCTTCTCAAAAAATTTTGAAGTTCAAGTATGCCATACTGATGCCACGTATGAGTGTTGTGTTACCTCTATGATATGGGTACCCTCTTTTAGGCCTTATGATTTGGTTCAGATGTATGGACACATCAACGAACGAAGAGTTTGTGTCATGATTGACGATGGGGCTACACATAACTTTCTGAATTATCACTTGGTTAAAAAACTAAAATTACCACAAAGCCATCATGATCATAAATACATGGTATCTCTTGCTAATGGGCATGATAAGCATGTATGGGACATGGTGGTTAAGCAAGTACCACTCACTATTCAGGGACATGAAATGTACTTAGATTTTTAAGTTATGCATATTACTAGAGCTGATGTTATTTTGGGTTGTGAATGGTTGTTTCATTTAGAAACATCTCTTTCTCATGGTTATCTGAATAATATTTTTTATTTTAAGGTCAATGGTAAACAAGTTCGTTTGCAAGGTGAGCGCGATGTGCCCCCATCGCCACTCATTTGTTCTGTTGAAGTGGACCACCTTGTAGATGCTCATGAAATAGAAAATCTCTTTTTGTGTTGCATGTCTCCTTCAATTTTGTGTCATGATGATGATAGTGGTGGTGATTTTGATTCCATTTTGAGTATTAAATAGCAGAGACAACCCACCTTTCTCCATTTCACCATACCTCTCCTCGGCATCGGTGAGTTGTCAGCTTGCATAATACACTGGTTGCATATGCCCGTGCTCTCCCTTTTGCAAGAGTATAGAACCCACTGAATGTGATGAGACATTTGGGTTCACATAAAAATCCTCCCCCCACCTAGGAGGCTGCATAATTGGACTTTGACTCATGCATTCCTTGAGCAAATAAAAAGATTGAATTTGATCGGGCCCCCACTAGAAAGAAACATTCTTCTTTGTCAACAGATTTATAGGATACATCTTCTCAGAGAACATGTCAAAACAAAGCGTTGGTAATACTTTGTTTTACCCAAAATCCTCTTTACCTCCCTTACATTGGTAGGTGGTGGGAGGGCCACAATTGCCTGCACCTTCTTAGGATCTATCTCTATGCCTTCTTCTGAGATAATATGTCCCAAGAGAACCACCTTCCTTCATGCCAATGGCATTTTCCAGGATTAAGACCCTTTTGCATCATCAATACTTTGCAAGGCCAACCTCAACTTTTCCAAGTGATCCATGCGGCTTGAATAAATACAAAAATCATCCAAAAAGACCCTTATAAACTTTCCCAAGTAAGGTGTAAATACATGACTCATGAAGCGTTGAAAAGTTGCTGGTGCATTGGTCAAGCCAAATGGCATCACCCTATAGGCATACACTCCCCAAGGGGTGATAAATGAGATTTTCCTTTGATCTTCTTCAATCACAAATCCGGATTTGAAAGTATCCAAAGTATCCATCACACACTTAATACAACTCATGACCTGCAACTTGATCCAAAATCTCATCCTGAAAGGGTAGAGGATAATGATCCCTCTTTGTGCATGCATTCAGAGGGCAAAAGTCTACACACACACATCATTTTCCACCCTTTTTGGGAGTGACTACAACTAGGGAAATCCACTCTGAATTCTCTACTGGAAAAATAAATCCAGCTTCAAGCAAATTAGTTATCTCATTCTTAAGCACCTCCGCTTGCACTACTCCCAAATGCCTTAGCTGTTGTACCATTGGCTTACTTTGGGGCTTGAGATCAATCTTGTGCTCTACTAGGGTAACTTGGCGTACTTGTGAGTAGCTATTTGCAAAAAGGTTAGAAAATACATCCAACATTTTTAAGTAATTCTCCCTTCAGTACCTGCTATGGACTCATTCATCAAGAAGAAGTTCATTCTGTTAGTAAAGACTAGTGAGGTCCACATCTCCTTTCTTGAATATGGTTGAAGAATCTTCCCCTTCCAAGGCTCCATTGTCTTCAGCATCCCCTCGATCCCTTCCCAGGGAAAGACCAAATGCAACTCCCTCCAGCTCCCCTTCTAAGATGGAATCCTCGGAGCTACCACTTGTCTCCTCTTCATCTTGACTCTGACTCTGAACTTTCGGCGGAAGTTGAAGGTTCACCTCTTACCACTTTCTTGCAAGACGACTCTTGATGTTGTAGTGGACCTTCTTATTCTCACCTTGTAGAATAAGATCACATGTCTCCCACTTTTGAATTGCCTTCACTTGGCAAAGCCATGGCCTACCCAATATCAATGGGTAAGACCTAGCATCAGGCTTTATAGGAATGACCTAGAAAGTTGTAGGCACAGAAATACCACATACATCCTCTCCCAAATTCTTGACAATTTCTAAGCTTTTCACCCTAGTATTATCATCAAGTTTGATGCGATAGGGAGAGTTAGTAGAAGACAACTTTAAATCGGCATCTTTCATTGTTTTTTCACTCATGACATTGATTGACGCACCTCCATCAATGTATGCATTAGAAATTGTTTGTCCCTCAATAATGACATCAATCACAAGCACATCATTTCCTACATCAATATCCACCTTTTGAGCCATAGGAGTCCCATTATCCCTCTTCTTTTTCTTTGATTCCCGTGTGCTAGCCAGCTTACCCCATTCCTTTCTGAGCTTTGGAGAGAGTGCCAAAAGCTGCCCAAATGTGATTTGTGCCATTTTCTCCCTAAGATCTGTTAAGAGGTCATAACTAAGAGATCCTTGTCTAAGAGGAAAGTCAGATTGTCCAATTTTTCTCCTAGACGATTTCTTCTTCTTATTATTTTTTTCCTCTTCATCAGATTTATCTTCTTGTTCTTCTTCTTCTTGGCTCCTAGTTTTACGACCCCTTTTTGCCATTAATGGCATCAATGTTTCCTCTTCTTCTTCTAAGCATGTTTCCTCTAAAAGTGCTAAACTTTTATCCTCTCTTTTTCTCAATTTTGGACACTCAGTACGATAATGCCCCTTTTCTTGACATTCATAGCATGTGACACTACTTCTATCCCTAGGTTTATCCTCAACTCGTGGAACCCTAGTAGGTGGCCTTGCATTGACTAAGTGTAACTTCAAATCAGCAAATTCTGCCATAAGTTGTGTAATGTTATGATCCAAGGATGGAGCTTGTACCTGAGATGTTGAGGCTATCTCTACTGGTGGTGGGGTCGGCACACTCGGAGAAGATTGGAATGTGGACTCAATATGAAGAGTGGCCTCCTTCTTTAAAGCAATACGAAGAGCCTCTTTAAATTAGTGAGATCTTTGCTAAGAACTTTTCCATGCAAGCGGGGATCCAAAGCCATGATAAACTTGCTCATCTTAAGGTGCTCCATTGCTATTTGAATCTCCCATAGAAGGTGAGAAAGAAGAAGCAACAACATGTAAAGCAACTTGTTAATATTTGATGAACAAGGCTTCATACCTCACTAAAAAAGCAGAAACTGACTATCCTTCCTTTTGGATCCAATTGCAATAGTAAAGTATTTGGTAACTTGACTATCCCAAATCTCTCCTTCATTGCTTTGGTCAACCTTTCCCAATCATTCTTGGACTCCTCTGGCAAAGCCTCATGCCAAGTTAAGGCCACACCCTCCAAGAAATCTGGAAGTATTTATGTCCTCTCCTTTATAGACCAACCCATCAAGTATTTATGCCCTCTCCTTCTCATAGACCAACCTGTCAAGCAGCATGCTTGGTTAAACTCTCGGAGATAACTCCCTGGGTCCTCTCTTTCCGATCCTTGGAACACCGGAATGTTGAACATCTTGCACCAAAAGATGAGTAGTAACCAACAAGGAAAATTTACTTATTTCAAAATATTTTTTCTTTAATCATGCGGGACCTTGAGGTTAAAATAGAATAGTTCTAAGTAAAACCTGCACGACGTCTCCACTAAAAGAATATGTGACACAAAGTTGGGGTTTTGACTTCGGTCACTTCTTAGAATCAAAACACACTTGTATGAAACCTCATAGCCTCCTCACCTCCCTTTCTCTCCCTAGGTTAAGATAAAGATAAACACATCAAAGGTGAGATCATAATTCATGGAAGGAAAGATGAAAGGCTCAGGAGAAGCAAGAATTTCTGCAAGTCTTGTAGCTCCAAACAAGAGGGCAATTCTTTGTTGGAAGAAAATCTTCCGACTCAGGATTATGTGAACGGAAACATACGAGGAATGTTGGTAAGGTTGATCCGTTCGAATTGGGCGATTTGGACAGAACATCTTAAATTAAAATAATATAGCAATCACTTACAAGAGGATAAGATACATGGGATTTGCTTTTTGATAAGAAGAAATAATGGCCAAAAGTCTATAAAAATAGAGATACACAGAGAATTGTAGTTTTAAATCCATATAGACTATACTAAAGAGGACAACATAGGTACGTAGAGCTTGAAGAGAGCTTCGCGCCTATATAAAAACTTTCAAAAACAGAAAAGTTATGAGCATTTTACTACAAGACTATAAAACCAAAATTCGCCTAAAAGTTAGCAATTTTGGGAGAAATTCTGATCATCAATGAAATAAAGGATTAAGAAATTAGTTACATGAGTGGAAAGATCATATAAAGAGCTTCCTAGCCATATGATCAATTTTAGAAACCAATACCCGAGTGATGAGTAATTACCGGTTGAAATTTGGGTATTAGACCACAAAAACTGCACTTCCCTCTCTTTGCATGAAACCTCAATTTTCACATAGCCTCTTGCCTTTCATCTCCTTCATGATTCAAGCTAGAGGGTAAGGGTTAACATTGCTCAGCGGACAATCGTAAAGATTTACCTATGATCCCCAAAGTCTTTCCACATGCTCATTACTGCTAAAACCATTAGTACCTCCAAAGGAGGGCGGCAATAAGGCAAGGGCTACCATGAGAAGTCACAGGCCCACCAAGATAATAACTCCTTATCCCACTTATCATGAATCATCAAAGAGGTCCAAAATTGGGTTAAGCATGAGGAGCTAATGCTAAATGAGACATTCACATGTAAAGAGGGTGTTTGAATAAGGGTTTGAAGATAAGAGAATGGCAATAACACAAAATGCTCAATTGAGGAGGCTTCATTCCCTTTTTCTGAAAGGGAGAGGAGGGCTCCTTTTATAGGTGGAGAATCACCCTCTCTTCCATTGTTACAAAGTACAACATAAAAATCTTCAACCCTTCAGTGGCATAGGATAGATGTCACTATCAATTGTCCTCTTAGGCTAAGTCTTCTATTGATTATTAAATTGAAGACTTTTTGACTTTGAAAGTGTGATGAGATAATAGCCAAGTTTAAGTGGCATGTAGGTGGAGATCCCACTTACACATGGTGGAATTCTCCTCTTCCATGTAGGCATTCTAGAAGAATCTTTCCCAATTATGCACCTACACACACTCCTCCACATGCCTTCCACACTCCCCAACTTGTAGCCTTATGGTGAATACTATATTAATAATACAATTAAAATCCACATGAGCATGAAGGCCCACTTTTATTTTCCACATCACTAGCCTATCTACCATACCAAAGTATTTATCAAGAATACTTGTGGCATTTACAATGTGTGCACCCTAAATCAAGTAAAACCATTATATTTGAAGATAGAATGCTGTTATCAAGGTAGCCACCAAGCCGCCACATCACCACGCCGTTATTCCATTGTGGGCACCGCAATCTTCTTGGACAAGCTTCCACCTTATTACCATTGAGAAACCATCAAAATATGTACAAAATGGAAAATGAAAAATATCAATTTGTCATGTCACAGTACTATACCTAAAGCTGCCCCTTGTAGCCTTCCTCTCAGTCCCCCAAATCTCCCAGCTCTCAGATAAGCCAATTTCCAGCCAACCATTGTGATGAGAGGTGTCCTTAGCTCTTCCCCAACCCCTCCCCCCCGTGTGAGAAGACTTACAGCAGTAGCAACCCTTTCCTCTCTTCAAAACATTTTTGCCTTTTCCTTGAGGACATCTCACAAATCCCCCCTGGGTTTGCGTGGACTTTAGCAAGAGGTTTTCTACCTTAGAGAAGGTTCGCACCGCTGCAGTTTTTGGCCCATAGAGTGAGCAAACGATCTCGGAATCAAGATCCGAGACTGAAGCATTACGACCGCAACAACGAGCACTACAAGGCAACGTTCAGGATGGCCCCATCTCAAAAAGGCCAAAATATTGCTTCGGGAGGAGCACACAATAATGAGACTAGAGAAGATGCTCCTTGTGCGGCTCCAACTGTCTCGTTGCAAGCTCCACAAGGAAATGGTGGCCAAGTTAGGTATCTTTTAAAAAGAGTTTTTCTTTAATATTAATGTCAATAAATGAAGAAAGAAGATGTGTATCTTTTCCTTTGAAAAAAATGTATGAAGCTATTATTTGAAGTGATGTTGTATTCAATAATTTGTATTGAAATTGTTATCTTTAAGAGAGAGAGTGCAGGTTTTTCCTGGCTTTAACGCTAACTCCGTTCCGTGCTTGTGTAGCCGGGCGGCATTGTTAGCAAAGCCTGAGATTGGCCCAAGGTATCCCTCATACCATTGGGAGAATAAGGTTTGCCAATTGAGGCGACAGATTGTGTGATGATGTCTAGTTCTGAGGGCCCAGGCTAGTGCAGTGAATAAGCCTACCCTAGTGCGTAGACATCCCTCTTAGGAGCGGGAGGATCAAGCGACGGAGCCTGAGAGGGCGATAGGCCGGCTTGAGTCCTCACCCAGCGGACGACGCGACGAGGTATATGGTCCCATAGGGTTTTGCCCAGCATGTAGAGGCTAGAAGGCCAAATTCTAGATCATTGGCAGTATAAAGGAAAAGAATGAGAGAGCCGGTTTGGCTCGTATGAAATTGATTCATGTATAAACTTTTTTTATAAATCTTGCTTTTTCTTTATTATACTTTTTGGAGAAAGGTTGTTTTAAATGAACCTTGTGAAAAGGACGTTAATTAAGGAAATGTTTATTAATGTCAAGGAGTGTGGTAGGATTAATTAGAAAACAAATTGACGCATAAGTAGGGTGGAAAGTGGGAGGATGGAATGCCCCGACGGCACCATCCTATGGACAGGTGGACTCGATTAGTCGGGTAGCTTTCCAACAGATTAAGTGAAAGCCCTACAATAAATAGGTCCTCGGGCGATTCTGTTCTAGAAGACTATGCCAGCGGGGCGGCTGCGCCTTGCATGGATGAGGAAAAAAGTGTTGTCTCTAAGAATCAAGACTAGTAGTTGCCCAAATTATGATCAATTACCCTATGGGTGATTTTATTTTTGGAAGACCACGCTCCCCTTGTGGGATAGGACTAGGTCTTACCTATGAATCGTATCCTTGAATCTCTGCATGGTCAAGGTGTCAATGAGTATGAAATTTTCTCCAAGTTAAGACTTAGTGGACTATCTTAAGTGTTTTCCCTATTTTGGAAGGGGAGAACCTTACAATTGGTATCAGAGCCAATCTTAGCTCCTAGGAGTTGCCATTTAAGGACTCTTTTGCAATGTATGTTTTACCTAACATAATGCTAATTAATAAAGACACCTTAAACTAAAAACAAGTTGAATTGATGTTTGGATGATTGTAGGAAGAGAAAGATGCCTATTCGAAGTTTCTAGTTTTCCAATGTATCTTTGAAACTGCTAGTCACTCCTCAAATTTCGAGTTTCGTGACACCATGGTACAGATACTAGAGAAGATGTCCCTCCCCCATTTCTCTCGTATTGAAAGAGGATGGGGTAGAGATTTCTAGAGTCGTGGGCCGAGATATTTCTTCATCCGAGCAGATTGAATTGGAAACCTTACCACCGACCTAAGGCGGATTTGTTGGATTGAAAAGTTGAAGATGGTCTGTTTATTTTAGTTGGTTGGTACTCCCATGCTCGACACCTCTATGACTATAGCTGGGATTCGCATACCTCAGGATCGTTGGGTGTATGACCGAGTGATGTAGATCTTACCTCAGGATCACTGACCGAGTGATGCAGATCTTACCTGCCGCGCCGACAGAGTAGCTGTGTTGGGACCTACCCCAATCCAGAGTCTACCACCCTTACCATCAGTTTTTCGAGTCTTAGAAACTATAGCGGAATACCCATACTTCACCTATGTGGACTGCTCTACCCTTATGTCATAGTCAAGCTTAGGAATTTCCCTTCATGACAAATAAGACTAATTATATTAGTCTTAGATCTTTGTAATAAAACTTGTCCTTGTAAATATTTGGAAATAAAATGATTTCAATGTTTTACTCTTTAAAAAAAGCGTGTTGTGCAAAGTATGAATCTTGTAATCTTAAAAAATTTTACAATGATGGCCAGGATGATCAGCCTCCACTTTCCAATGCACTTTACACCGATATCCAAGAGAAGAAGCTCCTGCTCAAGCAAATGCAACCTCCCTCCTTTAAAGGAGAAGGTTCAAAGATTGAGAAGGATGTTGAAGTCTAGATTGAAGCGATGGACGATTATTTCTCTGTTGCCGCCGGTACTGGAGCAACAAATCAGTCTATGCTTGCACGATTTCACCTCATGGAAGATGCTAAACTCTGGTGAAAACAGTGGTGCCATGACAAGGGAGTCACCAATCATTCTCAAACATGGGAAGACATCATGAAGGCCATGAAGGAAAGATATCTTCCCCCATCCCATGAATCCATCAAAATGAATGAGTTTTTTAGTCTTAGGCAGTGCAACTTAACTCTTGAGGACTACTATTCCAAATTTATCACTCTTCGAAAGTATGCCACAGCTATGACTACTTCCTAGCAAGTGCAGCTATGACTACTTCCCATGAATCCATAAAGATGAATGAATTTTTTAGTCTTAGGCAGCAGTGCAGCTTAACTCTTGAGGACTACTATTCCAAATTTATCACTCTTCGGAAGCATGCCCAAACTATGACTACTTCCCAGCAAGTGGCTTGTTTCTGCCAAGGGTTAATTGAACCCTTAGATTCTCGCCGTGAAGCAATGAGGCCAAGCACATTACAAGATGCTCTCATACAAGCAAACCTCAAAAGAGATCTTACCCTGAGGCAAATCCTAAAGATCAGCCCTACAAGAAACACCAACAAAATTTCCCCTACTACAATAGAGGGCAGCAAAGCAACTCTTTTGTCCCCCGCTTGTATGCTGCTTCCTCCAGAGAAGGCCCTCTGTGTTTTGAATCAATGAGCCAAGCTAGCAACACCATTTCCCCAAGGTGGCAGAGGAAATCAAGGCCGTGGAACCCTTATCCACCAAGGTGCAAGAGGCGGTGGACGTGGTAGAGGCCATGGAGGAGGAGTTGCTAGAACCTCCTGTACTATAAGTGAAGAACTGACCTTGGAAATGGCTGAAGAAGAGCACGCCACTGTCCATGTGTGTTGGTATAACACCAAGTCCCAAATAAACAATTTGGTGTAATCCAAACCCCAGCCACTCATCACGGTAAGCCATTCCAGCTTTTGATTGATTGTGGCAGTACCCACACGTAAGGGTCAGCAAGTTTTCTTAGTCAAGCTCATCAAAGCTATTGAACCTAGTAAGGAGACAGAACCCTCTTGGCTCCAAGAATTCTCTGACATCTTCCTTGATGAGCTTATAGGGCTACCGCCTCCTCGAGAAGTCAATCATGAAATGGAGGTGATCCCGAGAGCTCAACCCGTCTCAAAAATGCCCTATAAAATGTCCCTCCCTGAAGCCATTGAACTTAAAGAGCAACTTTCCCAACTCATCGAGCAAGGATTTGTACGCCCCAGTAGCTCTCCTTGGGAGGCACCTGTTCTTTTCTAAAAGAAGAAGGACGGAACTCTCCGCCTTTGCATAGAATATCAAGGGCTAAATCAAATCACTGTCAAGAATAAGTATCCTATCCCTTGCATCGACGAGCTTCTTGACAGGCTTCATGGGGCCAAAGTTTTCTCAAAAATAGATTTAAGGTCTGGTTACTATCAGATCAGAGTCAAGGAAGCTGATATACCCAAGACAGCCTTCAATACCCATTATGGCCACTATGAGTTTACTGTACTATCATTCGAGTTAACCAATACTCCTGCAACCTTCAACTACCTAATAAAAGATATATTCCATCCTTACTTGGATGAATTTGTGATTGTTTTTTTTATGACATGTTAACATGTTAATCCACTCCAAATCAATGGAAGAGCATGAGGAGCATGTGCGTAGGGTTCTACAATTGCTGCGTAGACATAAACTCTATGCCAAGGAGAGCAAATTTACTTTCTTTATTTTCTTTACTTTCTTTACTCATCAAATTGAGTATCTTGGGTTCATTGTCTCCAAAGATGGCATCTCAGTAGACCCCGCCAAGGTCAAAGATATACTGGAGTGCCCACCCCCTAAATCAATTCGTGAAGTTCGTGGGTTTTTGGGAATCACAGGAGGATGGTATAGGATTTTTATCAAGGATTATGCCTTGGTAGTTGCACCCTTGATGGATCTTCTTAAGAAGGATTACAAAATAATGTGGCTGCTCCTGACAATCCATCAAAATAGTTTTGATCAGCTCAAGGCCATTATTACTTCTGCCCTAGTCCTAAAACTTTGCGATTTCACCAAGGAATTTGAAGTGGTTTTACTGATGCCAGTAGTGAAATTTCAATGTGTCAAATGATCCCAGACTAGTCAAGGTGAAAGAAGTCTCATCTCATGATCCTGATTATCAGAGGATGGTGAAGTTAGTAGAAGAAGGGGGAAATTCAGAGAAAGAGAAGAATCTAATCAAGGGATACTCCACTCATGAAGGAAGCCTCTACTTTAATCACTGGCTATGTATCCCGAAAGATCTTGCTTTAAAGAAACCAATCACACTGGCTATGTATCCCTAAGGATCCTGCTTTAAAGAAACCAATCCTCCATGAAGCTCATGATATTCCCACGGTTTCAAGACACCCAGGCTATGCAAAAGCATTAAATGTCGTAAGAAGAAGGAGCTTTCATTGGGCATGCTTGAAAAATGATGTCCTTCGGTACTTGAAGCAATGTCTCTCATGATGCCAAAGTATCAAAGCTAAAAGGGTCAAGATGCCTAGGAAACTTCATGTAAGATCCCTGTTCCCATCGAGCAACGGATTCAAGATACTAGCAGTGAAAGTAGCACTTCTCGAGCGGGATAGGGGTCCCACATTCGGGGCCTCACCCATGGATATCCAGATAAGAGACTAATCTGACGGTTGTTCCAAAACCGAACCCAAAAAAACTTCCTTTACCGGAAAACACGGGTGATTCCACCACGAAAACTTTTTACTCTAACGTAGTCAAGATCATTTCTGATCAAGCTGATCCAATTGCATCTTCAAGATACTTGATTAGATCAAGGAAGAAACTTGCACTTAGATCATTGGGATCAACGCTTTTTTCCCCATTCAAGAGGCACAGCCGTTGATTCCTATCCATAGAACAATTACTGTACGGGATTTACTTTATCTATCGTAATAACAGCATTTGAGTCTCGATTTACGGATCCATCAGTCCAGCCTAACCCCATCCAGTCCCATGGGTTAGCCAACCGCCCAACCACTGTAGTGATGGGATCCAATTAGGAATTTGGTTAGGGTTTGTCCCGGGTACCAAGGAAAAGAGTTCCCAGGCCCCCTAGCCGGATATTCATGCAAAAATAAAACTAGTCACACCACTTACACACCCAATATGAAATTGCCTTTTTCATAGATTCAATCAGTTTTAAAACAATCCTTTAATGAAACCATAGTATCACTGATCACAATCTTCCAAATTATCCAGTTGATTCTTAATTTCCCATCATTCCTTCATCAAAGTATCTATGGCATCATTGGCAACTAGAACGCTCACCACCTGTCCACTCAGGGGCCTTTTCAATAGTTCCTAGCCCATAATACTCGGCAATATAATCACTTATAAAAATCCAGATGGACTCTCGTTGAAGATCAGCAAGATCAACCAACAAATCCATATAAAGAGCCATGGACTCATCCATTGAAGATCAGCAAGGTCAATCAACCAGATCCATGCCCGGTTTCACAAAACAACTCTTACTCCTTGTTCTAATATCTTCCTCGACGCATGCATGGGTATCCTAGGCAAAAACCCAGAGCCCGAGCACCGTATGGTCAGCACCCTCTAGGATCCTTCGCAGGTGACCTAGCGCTTCACTCATAGGCCGCTTCCTTGGTCCCTCATCCACCGTACCAGAAGCTCACCATTTTAATCGAACCGAGGCTGGTCAAGACCTCGGCCGCGCCGACGACCTTGCTACGCGAGACGTCCACCATTGACTCTCCGTCAGCAGTTGCAACTTTATCAGTTAGGTCTCCACAACCTTAATCACAAGACGGTCAAAATGCTTCCCCGGCATTCTTGACATAAAACAGCCATTTACAAACAGTATTTACAAACAGTTTACAAATACAGTTTCTATATAAACTCTCATTTATCCACATTATCCCTCATCAATCCACATTACTTATTCCACATTCCATTTATATGTGTACTCATCCCATCATATCATTTTCCATCTCATCACTTCAGATTCCTTCACATCACATATCATATATTCACATCCATACATATATCCACATCCACATCCACATCCACATCCATACATCCACATCTACATCCATGCATCTATTTTCACATCCACATCTAAATGCACATTCACATCCATACATCCACATCTATATGTGTACATTTATATCTATATGCATACATCCACATCCACATTCATACATCTACATCTACATGCATACATCCATATCTCCATGTATACATCCACATCCACATTCACATTCACATCCATACATCTACATCTACATGCATACATCCACCTCCACATTCACATCCACATCTATACATCTATATCTACATGCATACATCCACCTCCACATTCACATCCACATCTATACATCTACATCTACATCTACATGCATACATCCACATCTCCATGCATACATCCACATCCACATTCACATTCACATGCATACATCTACATCTATATGCATACATCCACATCTACATCCACATCCTCATTCATATCCATACATCCACATTCACATTCACATCTACATGCATACATCCACCTCCACATTCACATCCATAATCTCACCCTATCACAACCCATATACATCTTATCCCATCACATACATTTCTTACCTCATCCCATATACATCCTATCACTTCTTAACTCATTTTATCACATCCTAACTCATCTCATATGCATCTTATCACTTCCCATATCTTTTATGCATACCTCTATGCATGAAATTCAATTATGCTAAAAGTAACACTTTTATAATAAAATAATCATCTCTTATGCATATCTCTATGCATAAAATTCAAATATGATAAAAGTAACACTTTTATAATAAAATAATCATCTTTTATGCATACCTCTATGCATGAATTTCAAATGTGATAAAAGTAACACTTTTATATTAAAATAATAATCTTTTATGCATACCTCTATGCATGAAATCTAATTATGATAAAAGTAACACTTTTATGTTAAAATAATAATCTGTTATGCATACCTCTATGCATGAAAATCAATTATGCATAATATAAAAATCAATTTCTCTAGGCTTACAATGAATATCTTTCAATTAATCTAGGATGATAATTCCTAGAATATGGTAGGAAGTCCTCTTTTCATGATTTGAATGAAATTGTTTTATGCGTAATTTTTATAAAAAATTTACCATAACTCCGCTGCTATGACTGATAAATCTCAATTTTTCTAAGGGATAAAGCTTATCATTAAGGAAATAATTAGAATGATCCCTAATTGGATCATTAATCCATAATGGATTGAATCATCAATATTCATGAAATACAGAAACTAAAAGCATAGAAAAAAGGCATTAATTTGACCTCAAGTATAGATTAATCTCGGATTAAGGAAAAACTTTATGAAAAGCTTCATTTGGATTGAGAATGGGTCATGAGTATGACCATTTCTTGAGTGAGAGAGAGAAATTACATAAAAACCATTTGAATTAAACATAAATAAAAATTTATGTAACTCTTAACTATCATTGATCAATTAACTTCAAAAGCATTCATCAAATTATGTAACTCTTCACTACCATTCATCAATTAACTTCAATAGCATTCAAAAACCATTCCAATTAAGCTTCTCAAGCTTGAGAGGGGTTGAGAAGAGAGAAACATTGAGAAATTATAGAAAAGATCAAAATTCACCACTTACCTTACAAATTGCTTGATTCTTTGTTCACGGTAGAGGCCCCCAACCAATCAATTGGTTTAGTATGTTGAAGGAGCCACCAATGGAGATTGAAGAAAGAGGGAAGCTCCAATTTCTTACAAATTGGAGAGAATTTTAGAGAATAGTAAATATTAGCATTATTTCAGCATAGTTCTAGAATAGTAAAATTCTCCTCCTTTTTTTCAAAGGATTCATGTTCTATTTATAGGAGAGGGAGGCTCTAACCAAAGCTAACTGATTTCTAGAATTTTCCAATTTCAGTTTGGTTGAATTTGGACTAGATTTGGACCTAGTTTGGTTCCTTTTTGATTCCGTTTGGTTCCCTTTTGATTTGGTTTGGTTCAAGAGAGAGGAGAGATAAAAATATCACATTATTTTTGAGTTTAAAACTCATTCAAGCATGTGAAATATGCACCTCCTTTAATGGACTCCCCTTCCTTACATATGTGTCAAAATGGAATGATTATACCCAATTTTTAATATTGCTCATAGTTTTTTACTAATGAACCTTGTACATTTTCAACTCATCTTATGTGAGTATTTACTCATTTTTGGATACTCAATTTATCTCATTTTTTTGATATTACTCATAGTTTTTTACTAATCAACCTTGTACATATTCAACTCTTCATCTTATGTGAGCATTTACTCATTTTTGGATACTCAATTTATCTCATTTTTTTGATATTACTCATAGTTTTTTTACTAATAAACCTTGTACATATTCAACTCTTCATCTTATGTGAGCATTTACTCATTTTTGGGTATCTTCTTTTACAAATAGGATTTATCTCCTCCCTACACATGGATTGATGCTATTGGCCCATAGGAACCTTAATTGGACCATAATCCAAAAAATTTTGAAAATCTAGACCCTTACGCTAAGGTCTTTCATATCCATTTTCAATTAATTCTAATTGCACATTGGAAAGTTCTTTTTGAATTTCTGTTTCGGGGGAACTTATTTTAATAAGATGAATTATTTTTCTATCCAAAAATATTCATAATCTGAATATTCTCTCTCTAGAATATTTTCGCTCTCTATGCCAAAACAAGCAAAGACAAGATCTCTTATATTTCAAAAAAGGGAATTGATTACAGGGGAATATGCTGGACATTTTGAGAGGCTGGGGAGGAATCTTACATTCACTCCCACTTGAAAAACGCGAGATGTCCTCATCTCACAAACTTGGGATAATTTCGCAAGATGCACGAATATGAGACTTAGAGAAAAATTAATTAAGATTAACCAAAAAAAAAGTCTCAAAGAATAAAACTAATTCCTGTTGCCAAGCCATGAAGGAGATTAAGAAGAAGGGAGATCGATGAAAGTAAGATTACTGTGAGCGAGATAGGTAAAAGTTACGACTTATATAAAGGAAGGAGCTAGCGTAACTTAGAAGCCAACGGTAACTTGCCAACCACTGAAGTTTTACCGTCTTTCCATGATTTGGGTTTGGCACATTTTTCTATAGAAGGCATTAAGAACTTTGAGATGAGGAGGTAAAAGAAGCTTGTAGGCTAAGTCACCTACTTTCATTGAATTCAGATATAAGGCTCACAATATCTGGGGGATAACTTCTTATACTCCCCAAGAGATAAAGAACTTCTTTTGGACCGTACTCGAATGAAAACCAAAACCTTGGTATCCAAAACACCGATTTTCACTTCTGAACTCATTGTTCTGAATCCTTAAAACAGGCGTGACTCCTGAGAAGTATTCTAGGGAAAGGGTCTTCCTTTTTTAAACAGAATCTTTCTTTTATTTTAGAGAGGGAATAATTATAAGATCAAAAAGGGATATTCTTACTCCTGTATACCTCGAAGGCTGGAGGAGAATCTTACATTCTATCCCACTTATTAAAAATGCGAGATGTCCTCATCTCGCAAGGTAGAGGACAACTCTTTTTCTTAAGATCCAATTTATTCTGGGGTTCCTTATATTCTGGTCAACTCAACAGAATACTGGGATAAATATCCCTTATATAGAACTCATCATTAAATATAATTCATTCGGATCATAACATCCATATTTTTAACGCGATAATGGTCCATTAGACCACAAATTTCTTTCTGAACATTCCTCCACGGAAATTTCAGTCAAGTAAGTTCTCAATTTGTCATCCCTTAACTTGATCTACCGGTCAAGTGTTAACAGCAGCAATCTGACAGCACAATCCACTAATCTCATAGTGATTTGCTGAATTCATTATCATCATTCCAGTTATGAATATCATCACAGGGACTCGTCCCATTCACCCTCATTGTGGTTTCGTTCAGATTATTATATTTCAACTAAATTTCAGAAATCATCATTTTTCAATCAGCATCCAAATCAATTCATCAATTCTCAAACAGAATTAAAAATCATATCAACCACATTCGAAATCATCATCTGGATAGCATTAACGCTTTTAATTTCAAGTCTTAGATTTACTCGTATATACTGCCGGTAAAGAGCTGCAGTTATACCCTTGGTATATACGGGTAGTCATGGTACTTGGAACTATAAGGTAAATACTATCATGTTTAGGCCTCAAGCAAGTCCGGGATTCCATACAATTGCGGTACTTCCAATTGAAGACCCAATTGCTAATTTACGAATTTTCAGTTTGAATATCAAATTGTATGAATTATATCACACAATTAGAACCTTTTTGTGCTTCTTGATAAATTTTTGACATATTTGGCTTCTCAGTTGATCTTTATTAGTCAATTTGCTATGATACCAACTGTGAGATCCATGTTCCCACCAAGCAACGGATTCAGGATACTAGCAGCGGAAGTAGCACTTCTCGCGCGGGACAAGGGTCCCACATTCGGGGCCTCACCCATGGATATCTGGATAAGAGACTAATCCGACGGTTGTTCCAAAACCGAACCCGAAAAAACTTCCTTTACTGGAAAGCACGGGTGATTCCACCAGGAAAACTTTTTACTCTGACGTAGTCAAGATCATTTCTGATCAAGCTGATCCAATTGCATCTTCAAGATACTTGATCAGATCAAGGAAGAAACTTGCACTTGGATCATTGGGATCAACGCTTTTTTTCCCATTCAAGAGGCACCGCCGTTGATTCCTATCCATAGAACAATTACTGTCCGGGATTTACTTTATCTATCGTAATAACAGCATTTGAGTCTCGATTTATGGATCCATCAGTCCAGCCTCACCCCATCCAGTCCCATGGGTTAGCCAACCGCCCAACCACTGTAGTGATGGGATCCAATTAGGAATTTGGTTAGGTTTTGTCCCGGGTACCAAAAGGAAAGAGTTCCCAGGCCCCCTAGCCGGATATTCATGCAAAAATAAAACTAGTCACACCACTTACACACCCAATATGAAATTGCCTTTTTCATAGATTCAATCAGTTTTAAAACAATCCTTTAATGAAACCATAGTATCACTTACACACCCAATATGAAATTGCCTTTTTCATAGATTCAATCAGTTTTAAAACAATCCTTTAATGAAACCATAGTATCACTGATCACAATCTTCCAAATTATCCGGTTGATTCTTAATTTTCCATCATTCCTTCATCAGAGTATCTATGGCATCATTGGCAACTAGAACGCTCACCACCTGTCCATTCAGGGGCCTTTTCAATAGTTCCTAGCCCATAATACTCGGCAATATAATCACTTATAAAAATCCAGATGGACTCTCGTTGAAGATCAGCAAGATCAACCAACAGATCCATATAAAGAGCCATGGACTCATCCATTGAAGACCAGCAAGGTCAATCAACCAGATCCATGCCCGGTTTCACAAAACAACTCTTACTCCTTGTTCCAATATCTTCCTCGACGTATGCGTGGGTATCCTAGGCAACCCAGAGCCCGAGCAGCACCCTCTAGGACGGTGACCTAGCGCTTCACTCCTAGGCCGCTTCCTTGGTCCCTCATCCACCGTACCGGAAGCTCACCATTTTAATCGAACCGAGGCTGGTCAAGACCTCGGCCGACCTTGCTACGCGAGACGTCCACCATTGACTCTCCGTCAGCAGTTGCAACTTTATCAGTTAGGTCTCCACGACCTTAATCACAAGACGGTCAAAATGCTTCCCCGGCATTCTTGACATAAAACAGCCATTTACAAACAGTTTACAAATACAGTTTCTATATAAACTCTCATTTATCCACATTATCCCTCATCAATCCACATTACTTATTCCACATTCCATTTATATGTGTACTCATCCCATCATATCATTTTCCATCTCATCACTTCAGATTCCTTCACATCACATATCATATATTCACATCCATACATATATCCACATCCACATCCACATTCACATCCATACATCCACATCTACATCCATGCATCTATTTTCACATCCACATCTAAATGCACATTCACATCCATACATCCACATCTATATGTGTACATTCATATCTATATGCATACATCCACATCCACATTCATACATCTACATCTACATGCATACATCCATATCTCCATGTATACATCCACATCCACATTCACATTCACATCCATACATCTACATCTACATGCATACATCCACCTCCACATTCACATCCACATCTATACATCTATATCTACATGCATACATCCACCTCCACATTCACATCCACATCTATACATCTACATCTACATGCATACATCCACATCTCCATGCATACATCCACATCCACATTCACATTCACATTCATACATCTACATCTACATGCATACATCCACATCTACATCCATGCATCTACATCCACATCCTCATTCACATCCATACATCCACATTCACATTCACATCTACATGCATACATCCACCTCCACATTCACATCCATAATCTCACCCTATCACAACCCATATACATCTTATCCCATCACATACATTTCTTACCTCATCCCATACACATCCTATCACTTCTTAACTCATCTTATCACATCCTAACTCATCTCATATGCATCTTATCACTTCCCATATCTTTTATGCATACCTCTATGCATGAAATTCAATTATGCTAAAAGCAACACTTTTATAATAAAATATTTATCTCTTATGCATACCTCTATGCATGAAATTTAAATATGCTAAAAGTAACTCTTTTATAATAAAATATTCATCTTTTATGCATACCTCTATGCATGAAATTCAATTATGCTAAAAGTAACTCTTTTATAATAAAATATTCATCTCTTATGCATACCTCTATACATGAAATTCAAATATGCTAAAAGTAACTCTTTTATAATAAAATATTCATCTCTTATGCATACCTCTATGCATGAAATTCAATTATGATAAAAGTCACACTTTTATAATAAAATAATCATCTTTTATGCATACCTCTATGCATGAAATTCAAATATGCTAAGTAACTCTTTTATAATAAAATATTCATCTCTTATGCATATCTCTATGCATGAAATTCAATTATGATAAAAGTCACACTTTTATAATAAAATAATCATCTTTTATGCATACCTCTATGCATGAAATTCAAATATGATAAAAGTAACACTTTTATAATAAAATAATCATCTTTTATGCATACCTCTATGCATGAATTTCAAATATGATAAAAGAAACACTTTTATATTAAAATAATAATCTTTTATGCATACCTCTATGCATGAAATCTAATTATGATAAAAGTAACACTTTTATGTTAAAATAATAATCTGTTATGCATACCTCTATGCATGAAAATCAATTATGCATAATATAAAAATCAATTTCTCTAGGCTTACAATGAATATCTTTTAATTAATCTAGGATGATAATTCCTAGAATATGGTAGGAAGTCCTCTTTTCATGATTTGAATGAAATTATTTTATGCGTAATTTTTATAAAAAATTTACCATAGCTCCGCTGCTATGACTGATAAATCTCAATTTTTCTAAGGGATAAAGCTTATCATTAAGAAAATAATTAGAATGATCCCTAATTGGATCATTAATCCATAATGGATTGAATCATCAATATTCATGAAAAACATAAACTAAAAGCATAGAAAAAAGGCATTAATTTGACCTCAAGTATAGATTAATCTCGGATTAAGGAAAAACTTTATGAAAAGCTTCATTTGGATTGAGAATGGGTCATGAGTATGACCATTTCTTGAGTGAGAGAGAGAAATTACATAAAAACCATTTGAATTAAACATAAATGAAAATTTATGTAACTCTTAACTATCATTAATCAATTAACTTCAATAGCGTTCATCAAATTATGTAACTCTTCACTACCATTCATCAATTAACTTCAATAGCATTCAAAAATCATTCCAATTAAGCTTCTCAAGCTTGAGAGGGGTTGAGAAGAGAGAAACATTGAGAAATTATAGAAAAGCAGGAGCCACCAATGGAGATTGAAGAAAGAGGGAAGCTCCAATTTCTTACAAATTGGAGAGAATTTTAGAGAATAGTAAATATTAGCATTATTTCAGCATAGTTCTAGAATAGTAAAATTCTCCTTTTTCAAAGGATTCATGTTCTATTTATAGGAGAGGGAGGCTCTAACCAAAGCTAACTGATTTCTAGAATTTTCCAATTTTAGTTTGGTTGAATTTGGACTAGATTTAGACCTAGTTTGGTTCCTTTTTGATTCCATTTGGTTCCCTTTTGATTTGGTTTGGTTCAAGAGAGAGGAGAGATAAAAATATCACATTATTTTTTAGTTTAAAACTCATTCAAGCATGTGAAATATGCACCTCCTTTAATGGACTCCCCTTCCTTACATATGTGTCAAAATGGAATGATTATACCCAAAATATCTCATATTTTTAATATTACTCATAGTTTTTTACTAATAAACCTTGTACATTTTCAACTAGACCCTTAGGCTAAGGTCTTTCATATCCATTTTCAATTAATTCTAATTGCACATTAGAAAGTTCTTTTTGAATTTCTGTTTCGGGGGAACTTATTTTAATAAGATGAGTTATTTTTCTATCCAAAAATATTCATAATCTGAATATTCTCTCTCTAGAATACTTTCTCTCTCTATGCCAAAACAGGCAGAGACAAGATCTCTTATATTTCAGAAAAGGGAATTGATTACAGGGGAATATGCTGGACATTTTGAGAGGCTAGGGAGGAATCTTACACTTCAACCCTTGGATATTCCCCAAATGAAGTGGGAGTGCATTAGTATGGATTTTGTCACAAGTCTCCCCACTGTACAAGGAGGATATGACTCCATTCTGGTAATAGAAGTTCTCAAACTTCATGGTCTCCCAAAGAGGATAGTAAGTGACCGAGATTCTGACTTCACTTCAAAGTTCTGGCAGACCTTATTTCAAGCCGCCTTGGGCACTCAACTTTGCTTTAGCATAGCTTATCATCCAAAGACTGATGGGGACAAACTGAGATAGTCAATCAGGTAATTGAAGACATTCTTAGAGCATATTGTGGATGGGAACCAAGAAGATGGATTCAATACCTTCCTCTAGTAGAATTTGCCTACAATACATCTTATCATCAGAGCATAGGAATGTCACCATTCAAAGCACTCTATGGGCAAGAATGCTTATCTCCTCTAAATTTCTCTGCATCCAGGAAAATGCTCGAAGAGATGGAGAAACAGACCAAGGCAATCCAAAAGGATATTAAAGCTGCTCAAGATCGGCAAAAGCATTATGCTGACACCAAGAGGTCTAAAAGGATCTTCAAGGAAGGAGACAAAGTTCTTCTACGAGTGCGACCCCAACGAAGTTCTCTATCACTTGGGAAATATAAGAAGCTCAGCCCTAGGTATTGTGGTCCCTACACAGTTATCAAGGTAAAAGTGCCTATAAACTCCAGCTTCCGGCCCATATCAAAATCCACAATGTATTTCATGTAAGTTTGTTATAAAACCTTGTAATAGATGCATTTATGAGCTTTTATGGTGTAAAAATTAGTGATTTTATTAAACGAGCCATTTCTACTTAGAATCTTCAAATTTCGAGTCCAAATTTGGAATGTGCGTGCAATTTTTCCCTAATATAGGATTTTACAGCATCCAAAATAGACACCGGATCAAGCTTATACGCGAATTTTAGTTATTTTTAGTTAAAATAGATGACCTTTAAACCTTAATAAATGCACGACCGGGCGTCCGATTGTTTTTGACGAACAGTCTACACCCCAATGACCAGGGAAACATCCCAGATATTTTTGCCGAAAACAAAATTTCACCCCCCAGGCAGTCCGGCATGCAAATCGAGACTAGCGTCCCAAATTTGGGGACCCCACCCCAAAAAGGATCGTACACACTCACCAAGGTGCCCATACAATGGCTGCGCAAGGACCAAAGGCCGATGGACATCCATGCTACATGTGACCAAAAGGGTACATGCGTACCACTTCTTTGCCTGTGCACCGCCACCGTACCTTTCCTCAGGCCCATGCAGACCACTGATCGGCACACTTTGATGGTACATCATCCTTTCAACTGTACTTTACTCAACGCCCACACCTGCACCCCATAGCTATCTAAATCCTCGGAGTACTCCATGGCCAGTATGCATTCTTGCATAGAGTATACCCTGCTTAAGGCCGTAACGTCCTTCTGCGCCTCCATACTGTACCTCCAGCCATCCCTTGCAGCCTTCCTCTCATCCCCCCAAATCTCCCATCTCTCAGATAAGCCCATTTCCAGCCAACCAACCCACCCTTGTGAGAGTAGAGCGTCCTTAACTCTTCCCTCCCTCCCCCCGTGTGAAGATACTTACAACAGTAACCCTCTCCACTCTTCAAAATTTTTCTGCCTTTTCCTTGAGGACATCTCATAAATCCCCCTCCCCCCATTTGTGTGGACTTTAGCAAGAGGTTTTCAACCTTAACGCACGCTGCAGTTTTTGGCCCATAGAGTGAGCAAACGATCTCGGAATCAAGATCTGAGACTGAAGCAATACGACCACAGCAGCAGCGAGCACTACAAGGCGACATTCAGGATGGCCCCATCTCGAAAATGCCAAAATATTACCTCGAGAGGAGCACGCAACAATGAGACTGGAGAAGATGCTCCTAGTGCAGCTCCAACCCTCCCGCTTGCAAGCTCCACAAGGAAATGGTGGCCATGTTAGCTTGGTTATCTTTTAAAAAGAATTTTCCTTTAATATTAATGTCAATAAATGAAGAAAGAAGATGTATATCTTTTCCTTTGAAAAAAATGTATGAAGCTACTATTTGAAGTGATGATGTATTCAATGATTTGTATTGAAATTGTTATCTTTAAAAGAAAGAGCGAAGGTTTTTCCTGGCTTCGATGCTAACTCCCTTCCGTGTTGTGTAGCTGGGTGGCATTTTTTTTGCAAAGCCCTCATACCATTGGGAGAATAAGGTTCACCGATTGAGGCGAGAGATTGTGATGTTGTCTAGTTCTGAAGGCCCAGGCTAGTGCGGTGAATAAGCCCACCCTAGTGTGTAGACATCCCTCTGAGAGGGACAGGAGGATCGAGCAACGGAGCCTAGGACGATAGGTCGGCTTGAGTTCTCGCCCCAGCGGCCACCAAAACGACGAGGTGTATGGTCCCGTAGGGTTTTTCCCAGCATGTAGAGGCTGGAAGGCCAAATTCTAGATCATCGACAGTATAAAGAAAAAGAATAAGAGAGCCAGTTTGGCTTGTATGGAATTGATTCATGTATAAACATTTTTTTATAAATCTTGCCTTTGGTATTATTGTTCTATGGAAAAAGGTTATTTTAACAAACCTTGTGAAAAGGGCCTTAATTAAGGAACATGTTTATTAATGTCAAACAGTGTGGTAGGATGATTAATTAGAAAACAAATTGATGCATGAGTAGGGTGGAAAGTGGGAGGATGGAATGCCCCAACGGCACCATCCTATAACGGACAAGTGGACCCGATTAGTTGGGAAGCTTTCCAACACATTAAGTGAAAGCGGATGCTAGATAAATAGATTCTCGAGCAATTCTATTCTAGAAGACTAGGCCAGCAGGCTCTACCTTGCATGGATGAGGAAAAAAGTCGGATGCTAAATAAATAGGTTCTCGAGCAATTCTGTTCTAGAAGACTAGGCCAGCAGCTATGCCTTGCATGGATGAGGAAAAAAACGTTGTCTTTAGGAATCAAGACTAGTAGTTGCCCAAATTATGATCAATTACCCTATGGGTGATTTAATTTTTAGAAGACCACGCTCCCCCTGCGGGATAGGACTAGGTCTTACAAATGAATCGTATCCTTGAATCTCTGCATGGTCAAGGTGTCGATGAGTAGGAAATTTTCTCCAAGTTAAGACTTAGTGGACGATCTTAAGTGTTTCCCCTATTTTGGAAGGGGGAAACCTTACATATGCATAGGGATGAGGTATTGGTATGTACATCCCATGTTTATACACAAGTGGCAGTCCACTTGGCATGGAGAGAGGGCACCACTAGTCGAGGAAGCACAAAATGTTGGTAGTTTGAGAATAGGAGGGTGTGGTTGCTAATTTGGCATGCAAGGTGCACAACAATAGGAGGGGATAGAGGAAACAAAGGTTGAATTTTACACCAAGAGAGGAGAGAGAGATGAGGTGCTAAATAAACATGGATATGGGCAACAAGGGATGAGGAGTTTAATGGTTAGAGAGGCTGAATTAAAGCTCAATTGAAAAGGAAGCATTAATATTATAAGCTGTGATTGGAAATTGCAGAGGTATTTGGACAATTTGGGTTTGTCGGATTCAAAACCAGAGCAGAGCTGGATGTACAAATTAAGAACCAAGTGAATTGGGGGGCCAAAGAATCTAGAGCAGCACATACTCTGTTAGAATTTGATTCTTCCCTAGACCTTTTGTTGGTGTGATTGGAGTTGATGTCAGTTATGAGCTAGCTGCTACTTGCTAGGAGCTCATCAAAGAGGACTTCATCTTCTTTAGTTTATTCAAGAAATTCATCCTTTAAAGCTTAAAGTTTCCATCGCTTTTTTGTCTTGATGTTGTAAGATCCATTAAGAGGGGATTGTTGTAAGTTTTTTTATATAACAGGATGTTTTGTGGTTGTTCCAAGTACTCTGTATTTGATGATTCAATGTTTGGTACAATAGACTACTGTCTCTCTAAATACTAAGTCTTGAGTTTGAGTGTATGTTGGATAGCCAATTTATGTATTTTTGGTTTGATGGGCTTGAGTGATTCTCAAAAATTGATTAGAGATAGCTATCTTGGATTGAGACTACTATTTGCATGAGAGGAGAGAAGAATAGGTAGCATAGAGAACAGAGAAGGATTACCTTTACTAGACTGTCTAGAGGGGGATCAACTGGAGACAAGTTTGGTGTCAAGATGAATATAAAGTAGCTCTAATTCTAGATCTAAATTGAGGTATTGTGCTGAATAAAAGGTTATTTAATTAGGGAACCATTAGCCTAGGTTGTTTTGAAGCTGGAGGGGGGAATGGAACTAGATGCCAACAAGCCTCTTATTGCCTGGTATTAACCCCATGAGCAACATGAGGCTAAGGGGGGTCAATACCAAGCGATATGGGGGTAGCAGGATGCCAACGATCCTCTTATCACTTACTACTGACCCCGTTAGCAACATGACCCTAAGGGGGGTTGATTCCAAGTAATAATGGACTAACAAGATGTGCATGAACAACTTATCGCTTGGTACTGACCCCCACTAACAAGATGTTATGGGGGGTCCATGAGCAACATAACCCTAAGGGCATCAATTCTTGCAAGCGATATGGGGCCAACAAGATGCCAATGAGCCTCATATCACTTGGTACTGACCCCATGCACAACATGCCCTAAGGGTCGTCAGTTTTCTAAGGTAACAAGTTTCCAACAAGCCCCTTATCGCTTGGTACTGGCCCCGTTATAGCAACATGACTCTAATAGATTACAATACCTTTAGATAACTTGCGGAATGCCTGCGAGCCACTAATCGCACAGTAATGACCCCTGAGCGACCCCTAAATCCTAAGTCTAAAACTATCAACAATACCTGAAGAAGATGTAATGGATGTAGAGGGGTCAGTGCAGGAGACCGCAAAGGAGATACTCGATGATGAACCCTCAAAGCTAGAGGAGACCGCTTGGCGATGGCGATGCACTGGCCGATGGCGATGGCATGGCTGATATAGGGGAGGTTGATGAGGAGGTAAATGGCAATGGCAATCGATATGTGAAGGCAAAAGCAATAGGGCACCGCGATAAATAAATCAAACACATGTAAGAGAGAAGTGATTACCTACCATTCTAACAGGTCATTCATGTGTTGCCACTAATGATTAGTACGAGTGGTGCTAAGACCACATGGTACGGGGAAAAAAATAAAATAAATCAAACACATGCAAGAGAGGAGTACCAAGCAATAAGGGGCTCGCCCCTTTAAGTCTCTTTCGTGTAAAATGGCTTAGTACATTGCGTAAGGCCCCTACTATTTGGTACTAACCTCTTGAAGTCTCTTTTAAGTTGTTAAGGGGCTCGTAGGCATCGCAAGCATTGCTTAAGCCCCTTATCGCTTGATACTGACCCCCTTTGTTTTCTTTTGTTCTCAAGGTTAGTACCAAGCAACAAGGGGCTCATAGGCACTGTGTAGGCATCGCATAAGCCCCTTATTGCTTGGTACTTACCCCCTTTTGTGTTCTTTTATTTTTGGGGTCAGTAAGAAGGGGCTCACAAAAGCATTGCGTAAGCCCCTTTTTGCTTTGGTACTAACCCCTTGTGTATTAAGTGTGCTTGTCCTAATTGACTGAAATGTTTCTTTAGGCATGTCAGCAAATGAGTTGGACATTCTCTTGTATTTGGATTTGTATTTGGATGATGAGGCGGAAGAGACATGCATAGAAAAGCTATATATGTTCTTATACAATGCACATGCCCACCACCATGCTCTTGAACTGTCCTTAATGTTCAATGCGGAATTTCCTTTTGAGAAAATCATCAATACCTCGTGGATTGTTCTTAGTGACTGGAAGTAGGATTATGAAGTGATTGTTTCTGGGAATATCGTGATGTCATATGGTGAACTATATGTTCATCCATCCGATTTTGTGACAGACAAAGTCGTGAGGAGAAGGCTCAACTGTTGTCTTGAAAGATCTCCAATTGCGCCATTAGAGTAGAGGAGAAATGCCCAATACACTCAAAGAAATGTCACCTTCTCCAATATAGTTATGGATTTCTCTATTTTTTGCATCTCCTTTACTGACAACTCTGAGTCCCAGATAGCAGATTTACCAAGTAGTCAAGTGCCAATCGAGGATGATGAAGTTGAGGAAAAGGTGGCTATTGATGCAGCAGAGGCAAGGGCAGAGGCCGAAAAGGAAACATTTCCAGCTAGTACATCTCTTGTCCCTTTTGATGCAGCAGCTATTAGTATAATCACATTGGAAGCTAGTCAATGTAATGAGGATGGACAAGGGGACTTGTCACTTCCTTGTATGCCCAGCTTTACTATGGCAGACCAATTTGATTATGTATTATTAACAGACATAGTGCATCATTTTAATATTCGTGGATAAAGACTATTTCTTGGCTGCTTTAGCAAATTATAGTGAAGCAAACGTGGGGTGGGTAGAGCAAGATGTTGACAAATACCTCCTAGTTGATTCTTCAGTCTAGGACTACGAGTGTCTGCCTGGCAAGGAGATTCTAAAGGACATGTTCAATGAAGCTAGGAGATATGAAACCCAATTGCCTTCTGAGGAGGAGGCTGGAGTAATTGCAGTCCGTCTTGGTTTGGCAAAGATGGGTAAAAATATAGCACATACCAAACATGAACTTAGTAAGTCTAAGATCCCTTTGTGGACGAGATCCATACTTGAGGGTGATGAAAATCAACAAGTAACACTAGCAAAAAAAGAGCTATTATTATTCGATTTACGTGTATTTTGTCAATTAAACGTTTTACATTGCTACCAGGTTTTTGTTTATGTGATGATGAATTTCTGAAGAGAGCAAGAGGCTCAAGACCATCTGGTGCTAGCAGTTCAAAATCTACATGTCATCAAAAGGATGCTGGTCTCATTGAATATATAAGACATTTGAATCATCAAAAGGTACATACAAATTATGACACTGACACTTAACTATAATTGATAGTTAGTTGACTTGAATCATGATAATTACAATTGTTTTTCAAGAAAATGGCTTTTTATATTAAGAACTCAGAAAAGAGTTACATAAGATGGAGAGCTTTCACCGAAATAGTGTCTTGTTGGTAACAACTATCTCTCAAAAGATCAGTATATTTTGATGCACAGATCATTATATTTCATAAAGAGTTCTCAAAAGATAATGCAAAATTGTCTTTATTCACATTGAAAGTACTCTCTAGGTTTTGTGGTGGATATGATGTGCCTTTGAATGCTGAGAAAGTGGTGCTGGTTGAAAAACAGTTTGCACTGCGGGTGTTTGGTCAAGGGCATGGATGTCAAGCACTAAGATGCCCCTACTACGTGTCATACACAGCTCAGGCTGTTGCATTGGGAATTAAAGAACCAGACACACTGCCTCCTTATGGGAAAAGATATCCGATGTGCGGACAAGAAACAGCCAGTGTGTTCCTCCTCCAGAAATGTTCCCTTCAGAGGTGAAACTGTCGAGAATAGATCTCCTGGTAGATGAAGTTGAAGAAGAAGAAGAATAAGAAGAAGAATAAGAAGAAGGAAGACCACGAAAGAAGATCAAGCCCACCTCCTCGCAGCAACCCTGAGTCTTGACTAATGCCACAACTCGTGGTGCTCTTTTGCAGATGACTGATTCCAGGCGTGTTGTTGCTTTTCTTTATTAATCAATTGTATTACACATGTCAATGATGAGGACTGCAGTACATGTCTTTTTATTGTGCTCTATGAATCAATTTCATGTAAGTCCATTGATGTAACTCTAGAATACTATTGACCCGATTCTTGCCTCCACCATGTCTAATGTGCTTAAAGTAACCTGTTCTTGCCATGTAATTTGACTTCTCCATGCCTTGACTTGACCATATTGACAATGTATGATTATATAGTATATGATGCAATCAATCACATAACAAAATCAAATGTTTGCATAAATTAGACTCGAAGTATTGAGATTCTTTTAAGTCTTTTAAGTCTTTTAATGCCTTCTGCCAAACAAGTCTCTAATATGTTTCCAAATAATTCAAGCTCACTATTGCTCCATTTCTTTTTCTCCAATGAATTCAAAGATTTTTTCAAGTGAAATCCACATATCTGCCTTCCGATTTTGGATTGCACCTCCATTTTCATTGTCCTTAACTACATTTTATGGAGATCTTTCCATCGATAAAACATGTTTTGCATGTTCCTATATTGATTGTCTTTGAGGCAATATGAAAAAAATCTTCTAGATTTTACACCACCTATTGATGGTTTTGTTGTGGACTTGCTACCCCCCTTGATCACTTATTGTCCTCCTCAATTTTGACATGGCCCCCATGTAAGCCAATGTCTACTAGCACATCTTCTATTGCTTTGATTGCTTTTAAAGATTATTTTTAGGCTTTAATGTCCATGCAAAACATATGTACAAATACACCAACTTCTCTATTATTCTACACAATGCTTGTAATGTGCACATGTGCACTCTAGATAGAGGAATATCAAGCACTAGTTTCGAAGATCCATCTTTTAAATGCCTGTCTGGAGCTGTGTTCCATTGCACACGATCTAAAGCCTTGGCACTTAGGCTTGACATGGAATAGAGACATGGACTCTTTGAATTTGCACCTTTGTTAACCTTATACAAGCATTTTAGAGTCTTCAAACCACTTGCCATGTGCCACTCCACTGTATAATCACCAAAACCATCCACATGAAGTACCCTTTCATTTATTTGCTCACTCTATTTAGTGATTGAATCATAGTTTGATAATACACCCACCAATGCAAAAATTCAAAGTCTTATTTATCCACGTGTGTCATTGTCAAGAAGATCATGTTTAATATAGATTTCATGTTCAATTTAATTCAATGTAATACACAATCGTATTCAATGAGTAAGGAGATAGCTCAAAAGACCCAAGGGAAAATATATTATTCTCTAAGTGGAAACTAAAATATCTTGTATCATCTTTTGTAATTGATAGGTCTAAGGCCCTGTTCATTGGAGCGATAGTAAACCTCCCCATTTTTTTGTTCTTTAAAATCTCACACTCATCCAATTTTTAAAACAAATTTCAGAACTCCGCCACATTCTTCTTGACCAATCTCAAAGAACTGAACTATGTACCTTTGCAAAGCTTCAAGATCAAAGAAGATGTTGTTGTGCTGGTTAAAGACTACCTCTCTACCTTTAGCAACATATGTTGCTTTAATATGTATTGTTGAACCAAGCCTCTCAAACACCTCTGAGTCCACATGTTGGCATGCAGACTTTACTTGCATCATTGGTTTTGGTAGTAATGAGCCTTTATGCTTTTTACTTTGATATTTCTCTGCTAGTGCTTTAAAAAGTTTGTTATATCCTTTTTGGGAGATGCTAGTCTCATCCAAAATCACTTGCCACCTAAGTTGCATCGATCTGGTTCTTATTCATAAAGAAAGGCACATGCTTCTCATTGATTTTTTGAAACTTATTTTGATCCACCATCTCTTCCACTATTCTTTTTGGTACCAAATGACTGTAATGCACTCCAGCTTCTTCGGAATGTACATTGGACTCTAGATGAAGTAAAGATCAACAAATAGAACAACATCACTGATTACTAATGCCTACTTTCAAACAAACGACCTAGTTAAAAAATAATAATATATATGAAATGAGAGTCTACACATTACCTCACAACCTGTACTCGCTTCTTCATTCCTCCACTTCCAACTTTCATTTTCTCTATGTTGCTAAGTAACCTTCTGCAAGTATCGATCTTCTTCTCCAAGTCTTGAATTGTTTCCATGTTCACCCATAAGCTTCTATGCATACAACCCATTTAGTTATTATATTTTGGTACTTTTCTTCTGTAGTAAATCCCTTTGTTGTTTTGCAACTATTGCTCTTACTTCCAAGTGTTGACCATAACCCAACAAACCATGTCTACCATCACATGTGAAATGTAGTAGGTTAGTAATGTTGGAAAATGGAGCTGGTACATTTGTAAATGGATCCTTGGGATACATCGATCCATTAGTCCACAAGTCCAAATGGCACTCTCCATTGTTCCTCCTTTGTTCTTTTTGCTCATGGGATAAATAAAATGTCTTGTTACGTTTCTTCAGTGGCCCTGGAACTTAAATTGTGTGTCCACATGAAGATGGTAAGTATCATATCTTCTTCTTTGTACACCATTTCTACTACTGTTAGTAAGTACTTGAGTGTCTCCATGTGTCGATGTTGGATTAATTGGACTCCCCAAATTAGGATTAATGTTGTCATTTGCAAAGCTAGTGTTCTCTGTTGCCATTTTTATTACGATTAGCGAGTTGAAAAGGGAATTAGATAGATCAATAAGGATATTTTTTGAAAGAAAATCCACAGGCGTGATTAATTGGAATCCCCAAATTAGGATTAATGTTGTCATTTGCAAAGCTAGTGTTCTCTATCACTATTTTTAAGATTATCGAGTTGAAAAGAGAATTAGCTCGATTAGTAAGGGTGTTTTTTTGAAAAGAGAATTAGCTCGATTAGTAAGGGTGTTTTTTGGAAAAAAAACTCCATGATGCAAAATTCTTTTTTGGAAAATAAATCATTAATTTAGCTTCCATACATAACTACGTCAAATCTACGAAATCTCATTCTGACAAGGTTTACGTGCATCCAATCAAATATTCAAGAGAATTGAATCATTGAAGCTACATTTTTACATTATGAATGGGACCACCTCAAAAAACTAATTGAAAGTAGCAGTATTATATGTGTATTTTAATATATGGAAAATATTTACTATAATATATATTAAAATATATGGAAAATATTTACCATAATATATATATGTGTATTTTACTATATGGAAAATATTTTTAATATATTAAAAAAGGATGAAAATGAGCCGAAATGCAATTTTGGATATTTTTTAAACCTTTAGAAAACTAATTGAAAGTAGCAATATTCTATGTGTATTTTAATATATGGAAAATATTTTTTATAATATATAAAAAAATGGATGAAAATGAGTCAAAATGTAATTTTGGATATTTTTTACACCTTTCTGATTATCTCTCTCTGAGCTGACCTGGCACTTCTTAGAGGGCCCAAAATTGAGTCCAAGTTTCTCCTAATGAAAAATTTCACCACCATGAGCTCATTTTTCTAGAGAGAGGAGGTGTGGAAATCCTTAAGGGAAAAAAATGAGAGTCCATATTTTGCCTAATGGTTAGTCGCACCTTATCAATTAATAGCTGGTCAATTGTATAAGCCAGTCAAAGATCGTGTGTTGAGATAGTCTATCAAGGAGGATGAATTTCTGACCATTCTAGAGAAGGCTCATTATGGAATCGCTACTAGAGGAAATTTTACAAGCGAAGTAACGACAAGAAAGATCTTGTAAGTTGGATTATGGTGGCCAACTATGTTTGGTGATGCCATGGAATTCTTTATTAAACACTGTAATGAATGTCAGTGCTTTAACATTTACCACCATGGACAAGATAGAATGCCTTTGGTTCTGATCATTGTGTAATAACCTTTTGAGAAATGGGAAATAGACTTAATTCCTAGCTACACGACAAATGCAAGCCTGATGTATAATTGTGGCCCACCACTAGCTATTTCACCAAATATTGGGCAAAAGCGAAAGCTACTCAAAAGGCAGATGCTCATACCACTACTAAATTTGTATACGAGCACATCATATCCAAATTTGGGTGTCCCTTAGAGCTAGTCAATGACAAGGGCTCCTATTTTATCAACGAGGTCATTGAACACTGTAAATCATCACCTTACTATCCTCAAACCAATGAATAGGCAAAACGTACAAATAAAGTCCTTTGTGATATCCTAACCAAGATTGTGGAAGCTAGCTAGAATGATTGGGTGTATAAGATAACATCCGCAATGTGGGCCTATAAGACCTCCTATGAGGTAGCCACAGGACAACCTCCTTTTCAGCTCACCTACGGAATTAAGGCAATGATGCCTATGTACTATTTGGTGCCCAACTTGAGGATAGGTGTAAAAGAACGTATACTCTACCTAAAAGGTTGGTCAAATTAGAAAAGCTTGATGAGAATAGAGTAATCGTGCTACATGACATAATAGTAGAAAATCTTAGACGCAAATGGTGGTTTAACCACAACATAAAATCTAAAGAGCTACAGGATGGAGACCTAGTACTTATGTATGGTGGAAAAAACTAAAATACCAAGGGTTAGGACCATTTATATTGTGGAGCTCACCACCCAAGGTGCAGCTCACATCAAGACCATCAATGGCATTGAGATGCAAGGCTACATAAATGGTAGCAAACTTAAGAAATATTGTGGGCCTTAACCCAAGACATGTTTTATATTGTGGAGCTCACCACCCAAGGTGCAGCTCACATCAAGACCATCAATGGCATTGAGATGCAAGGCTACATAAATGGTAGCAAACTTAAGAAATATTGTGGGCCTTAACCCAAGACATGTTGAAACAAGCACACAAAGAAACAAGAAAATTTTAAACACGAAAGACTCAAGAAAGAAGAAAAAAAGGCTAACTCAAGGGCAGCCCAAGCTAAGGCAAGTGACACTCTAAATAAACATGGCTACTCTAACCCTGATTGAGAAAGAGGACCTTGAGATAGAGCCTATGTAGCTCATTGTAGGACTCTCTGTGGGAGGGACAACTACTAATCTCCTCGCCAATGATTGACTTTGTGGTAAGTCACCACTTGCTCTTGTATGAGATCTAGGTGAAACTAAAAAACCAACAGTTAGATCCCTTATCATACAAAACTTAAAAGTGTGCATGCAAGAACCATAAGAGATTTTGGTAGTTTGAAAGTTAATGTTTCCACCAAAAATAATCATCGTCCATGTAAGGTTTTGGTCATACTCCACAGGTGTCTTAGAAGAGAAAACATTACTGAGACGAAGATGGATCTGCTGTGAATGGTGAAGTTAATTAGGAGAAAAGGATTATACAATTGTCCTTCAAGGATTGTAGATATATATTGATGCTATGGAACGCCATAGAGCATAACCAAAATCTTAAATTTGAGCAACCCCACAGTCATCCCAAGATGTTACTATGTCTTCCTACACTTGAAGCACCAAAAGTACCCCAGAGTGAAGCAACAAGTGTGGCATGCAAAGGCCCGAATCCCACTCCATAGCAAACATGAGTGAGAAGCCTCATGTTCAGCACTATTGGGTTCCCAAAAGACTATTAAAAGCATAGAGATAATATGAAGGGAATAGGAAAATATTTCTACCCCAAGCCACGAAATCATGTGGCAAAAAAAACCTCGTCAGCAATTCTAATCACCCCAACCACAATGGCCAAACTTGCCACAAAAAGTGGTAAGAGAGAGGAGGCAAAAATGGGTCCTAACCAAGCACATCACTCTACCACATCAAGTAACAAAGTAGGTATGGGTGCCCCAAGAGACAAGACCAAGTTTAAGACCTGAGCTCACTAAAGGCCATGAGTTATTAAGCTTCATGCATAAGGATCAGGTATAGAGAATCATGCATAGAGCTTAATACATAAGGCTCTATGCATGAGGCTTCATGCATGAGACTCTATGCATGAGCTCTATGCATAAATCTTAATGCATACATGAGGCTTTAACATTTGAAACTCTATGCATGAGCCTTACAAAGAAGATCAACCGCGTTCAAGCCTTTTCACAAGCATAAGAAGTAAGCCTCTTGACCTTGCTCTTTGTTATTTTTGTACCTTACGGTGCCGGGGATTATTTTTCTTGCTTATGTTTTGCCTCTATGCCTTATGCATGCATGAGGCTTATACATGTATGAGCCTTATGCATGAGGCCTTTACATGTATGAGCCTTATGCATGAGGCTTATACATGTATGAGCCTTATGCATGAGGCCTTAAGGCTCTTTACAAGAGGCTCTATGGATGAGGCTCTATGGATGAGGCTCTATGTATGAGCCTTATGCATTAAGGATCTATACATGAGGCTCTATGCCTAAGCTTTATGCTTGCCTAAGCTTATGCATAAAGCATAGAGCTAATGCATGCATAAAACTTTAAACTTAAAGCTTAGCATAAAGATTTATACATGCCTAAGACTTATACATGCCTAAGCTTATACATAAAGCATAGAGCTAATGTATGCATAAAGCTTTAAGATTAAGGCTTATGTATAAAGATTTATGCATGCCTAAGATTTTGCATAAATCTTAGAACTAATTCATACATAAAGCTTTAATGTTGGTGTCTAGTCGAGACCTGACACTTGCGTGGATAGCTGCTTGTTTCTTTGTTCTGTCTAGACCAAGGCTTCCCTCAGTACGGCCATTTCTTGTTTTGTATCTTCATCAGCCTTCTAGAGCCTTCCCAATTGTCTTTGCATTTCCACCATCCATTTTGCTTCCATTCTTCTTCTTCTTAGCTCCTCCTAGAGCGGTGCATGTTGACTTCTCAATTCTTGGATAATGGCCTTGTTTTGCCTGATTTCCTCTTGTAGCGTAGTTATCTCCTTGACCCCATTTGTCATACACCTCTGCAGATAATGGAGTCTCTCCTGCACCCAACTTGCAGATAATTGAGTCCAACCTGCATGAGTATTTTCTAGAAAAATAGCAAGATATGGCTTAGAGGGCTCTACCTGTGATTGCTCGAGGTGGATATGGGCTCTATCACCACAATCCCCTTTTGCTCATGTCCCAGGTGTAGAGGTTTTGTGGCGGTACTTTCTTGTTGTATCTACAGGCACCATGTTAAAGGGTCTTCTTTCTGCTATTCCTCAAGCTTGTGCGAGAGGATTATCTTGTCAATTCCGGCAAAGTCCTCTTTGAGTTCTCTATTTTTCTTCTTCTCTGCTTCCGTCTTTCCTTTCTTCCCCCTGCTTCTTCTCTCTAAACTTGAACATCCTCTTCCTTCCGGACGGCGTCTGTCATGAGCTCACCTCTTCTTGAGGCCTTGCAATAATCTCTTACTTGTTATCTATGTTCTTTTGTTGGCCTTCTTCCTCCTTCTTACCCTTTTCTTTTGGCCCAGCTCCTTCTTGTGCTTTAAACAATGCTGTTATGTAGGAGCCAGTTTTTCATTTTAGTGTTTGGGCATGGCTAATTTTTCCAATTTGATCCATGATATTAGTGTATAAGACCTCTACCCAAGCCACTTTTGTTCTTGCTTCTACTACTTTCACGAGTCCGTATGCCTTCCTCGACATGCATCATGGCTTGTGGGTGAGATTGATTATCTCACCACCACGAAGTGCATATGCTTTTGCTGGTCCTTATCTGGCATCCCTATGATTTTGAACTCCTTTGCCTTGCCTTCTAGAGGGCTAAATTCCTTAATGAGATCTTCATCGTCTGCTAGCCTTGATTTCACCCTCACCTTCCACTGATAGCTTGAATACTTTAACCACATAGAGGGGATAAAAGGCCTTCTTCTCCCACGATGGAAGCGTGATGGTATTTGCTTTCTGTAGCAACTACTCTACTACCTTATAATTCTATTGGAGCTTCTCCTAGGGTATCTTCGTGAACTCCTTGAGTCCCATCCTTTCTAGCCACTATGCATGCTTGTCGACCTCCTTGTGTAGCATGGATGATAGGGATTCGAACTCTAGCACCATATCTTCTTCTTTAGGAACAATGGGGATGCTTGGAAGAAAGTGGGAAAGCGAGCAGGGTTTAGCAGGAGGAGAGTTAGGTGTGCAGGGTAATTTTTTGTTGAAAGTTGATTCGGGAACTATGCGTTCGATAGAGAGGCATTCGACCATTGCCATGAGGTGCATGCTTCCCAAGGGCGGCCATAATTGCTTCATCCTTCCATGATTTCCCTAGATCTCCCTCGTTATTTGAACCACTAGTCCTTTTTGCACTCTTTCCAAGGTCATTAATGGCCTTTACACATCCATGCATCCCTTTTTGTGGTGGTAACCTCAACTTTCCTATTTGCGCCATGATGTTGCAACCTAGCTCCTCAGTATCTATACACAATGGCTATCATATTTACACATGGGGTATCTAATTTTGGGCTATTTTCTTTAGCATTTTTATATCCTCCGTAATCCTGTCCTTCTTCCTACTCTTGACTAGACACGGATTTTGGTTTCTCAATCATTTCTAGACCAGGATTTTAAATCCCTTAAGGGCATTTTCTCCCTTCATCTTGCATCTTTCCATAATAGGGATTTACCTGTACCCCTTTACCTATTTCTTATGTTTTTCACCATCCCGACTTGCTACCTCAAAAGTTCATGTCCCTAGCTTTTCGATAGTCCAATATGGGCCCATCGATCTCATTTTCAATTTTCCTGGGTGGGGTACCATTCTTGATGTAAACAGGAGGACAACATCTCCTTCCTCAAAGATGTAAACAGGAGGACAACATCGATCTCATTTTCAATTTTCCTGGGTGGGGTACCATTCTTGATGTAAACAAGAGGACAACATCTCCTTCCTCAAAGATGTAAACAGGAGGACAACATCTCCTTCCTCAAAGATCTTGAACCTTGTGTTCCAGTCCCCACCTGCAGCTTCTTCTCTTTTTCACAATTTCTACTATCCAAGCATTGTGAAATCTTCTTTCATCAAGCTTCAAAAGCTGTTCAATCATGTGCATCTCTGATTCTTCCAGAGAGAGCCTTTCACTGTTCTCCCGAGACTTTGTGTTAGGAATTCCATGGGCACTACTGCTTCTAGTCCATACACCATACTAAATGGCGTAAGTCCTATTGCATTCTTATAAACTGTCTGGATTACCCGTAATGCTGAGTGCAGCTTCGTGTCCTACTTGGTCCAGTTCTCATTTACTGTCTTGATTAGGATTCCCTTAAGGATCTTATTGGACTCTGCTTTCCCATTGGCTTGTGGGTAGTAGACTATCGACTTCTTGTGTATTATCATGTGATGCTCTATTAGTTTCCTGATCACTTCGTTGATGAAGTGAGTCCCTTGATCACTTACTCTCTCTATAGGGCATCCGAATCTTATCAGTATGGTTTTACAGAGAAACTTTGCTATACGGATGACGCCTTGTAGTATCTAAGGGCCTTATCCTCCACCCATTTTGTGCAATAATCAGTGGCCACCGAAATGTATTTGTTTCCTATCCTATGAGTAGCTAGTTTGAATGGGATGACAAAGTCCAGACCCCACTGTTGGAATGGCTCAAGTGGCAAGTTTGGATTATGGGACATTCTGTTTGCACTGCTTGGCTTCCTCATCCTCTAGCACACATTGCACTCTTTTGAGAACTTATGTGCATCTTTCAATGCAATAGGCCACCACACAGACCTACCTGGAATACCTTCCATTCTGTGACTTCTCTAAAAAAATACCCACCGCTTAAACCTTGATGTGCTTTTGTTAGAGTTTTTCTAACATAGCCTGTTGCTCGTGCTCGGGGACACACCTCCTAGTCGATACCCATTTTGTAGAGCTACCCAACTACTACGATGAATGACTTGCTCCAAAGAGTTAGCTTCTTTCTTTGATCTCCGGACATGTACTTCGGAAAGGACATTGTTCCCAGGGGGATGTGCCTTATGTTCAATTTAAATTCTTGTAACAAGAGCATCCATCTTTCCATTTTTCTTGCTAGGTCTAGTTTGTTTTCCTAGTGACTTCTTCTCTATGGTGGAGTAGTTCTTTTCCGGTTTGGATAGCCTCCTGCTTGTATAGTACACTGGTCTGTGCCATCCCTCTATGTGCTTCCTACATCAAAGCACTACCGATGGCCACATCTAAGGCGTCAACAAAAACATGGAACATCGGGTCGTAGTTGGTGGACTGTTGGAAGATGGGCGCTGGTGATAGTATCTTCTTGAGATTTTGGAGTGCCTCTTGACACGATCTGGACCAGACATATTTTGCATCCTTCACCCCCATTAGGCTGTATAAGGGCACTACCACATTAGCTAGGAACCTCATAAACCTATTGTGCCACTTGATTAGCCCCAGGAATCTTGCAAGACCTTTGGCATTCTTGAGGGGCTACTTTTCACAATGACCGCGACCTTAGCTGGATCCACCGCAAGTCCTTCTGAGACACTATATGTCCCAAGAGAGATCCACTGGTTATACAACAACAAAGGCACACTTGGCTAGATCTAAGCTCAGTTTGGTCCTCGTGCACTTTTCCAGGCACATTGTGAGGTGTGTAATGTGTTCTTATTTCTTCCCAAACACACTAAAGTCATCCACAAATACCCTCATGAAGGTGGTCAGATATTTATAGAATATTTATTTTTTGGAATGTAGCAAGATTATTTTTTAGCCTGAATGTCATCACATTGGAGGTGAATGCTCCCCATTCTATCACAAAAAAAGTCTTTTATATATCTTCCTAATCCATTTGTACTTGATTGTACCCACTAAATCCATCCAGGAAAGAATATTTTTCATGCCCCGCTACTACATCCAACCAAGAATCAATGAAAGGCAATGGGAACGAGTCGAATATAGTGGAAGAATTTAGCTCATGGTAGTCAATGCACACCCTAATATTACCATTCTTTTTGGGAACAATAAATATTGGTGGAAACCATTCTACCCGATCCACAAGATAAATGGACCCCACCTTTCATAATTTGTCAATCTCTTTCCTCACTTGTCTGGCATAGTTTGGGTTCATCTTGTATCTACTCTACCTGATTGGGGTTTCATCTTCTTTCAAGTTAATTTTATGTTGATTGAGATTGGGATCAATCCCCTTTATGTCAGAATAAATCCAAGCAAAGACATCCTTGTAGGAATTCAACAATTCAAGGAGCCTCCCTCTTAATTTCTGATTTAGTTTAGCACACTAATCCTAATTGTCTTGGGTTCCTGATCATCCCCCCTAGGTTCACCTCCTCAAGCTCGTCTTCTTGCACACTCTAATATTTCTTTTCTTAAGCTTAGATTCCTCCTATTTTAGTGCCACCATGACTTTTTCTTGTGCTGCATGTAGATGTTCCACATTATCCTAAGTCTCCTCTTCCTCTTTACAAGTGCTTTCCTCATTGACTATCACCTCAAGATGAACTACCAGAACCTCTGGTCATACATTTGCACAATCCTTTCTATGTCTACTTCAAACATGGAAAGTAGATCTAGATTCTCTTTTCAAATCTTCTCTTTTTTATCATCTTTTACCCCTTCTAGGTAGTTTAGGCCTTCTGCATGCATTGGTTGGTTTCCCGAGCTTAGCATGTCCTTTCCTCTACTACTGAGTGCATAACTTTTTTTTCTCTCTTTTGATCATGATTTTATCACCATCTCCCAATTATGCTTTATTCTTCCACTCCGGAGCCAAGGCCTTCCTAGGAGCATGGAGTATACACCTGCTATCTCAGTCATCTTGAGAACAATGAACACAATAGTGAAGCTACATCGTGCCACCTCTATCTGTTCTCCCTTGATTATCCTGATAGGTCAGGTATGTGAATCTAAAATGGAGAGGGATGCATATCAATAATCCCTAGCGTTGTAGCCAAGCTATTATGTTTACTTCTGACCCACTATCGGAGAATGACTCTTGTCACTATCTTAACTCTGATCCTAATGGTTACTTTCGGAATAGACGTGTCACAGTCCTAAAGAGTTTCCATGTCCCTTCATTCTTTTGCTAGGTTTTCCAATTCCTACAAGGGAATTTGTGCCGGTTTTTCATTTGGTATTATGGTGTGTAGCAACTTCCGTCTGTAGTTGGAAACTAGGTACAACATTTGATTCAAAGTGATATTCAATTTTATCTTGCTGAGATCCTCCCATAAATCATACTCCTTCTTGACTGCTACTTTTCTCCTTGTTGCTAGTGGTCTCTATTGTAATTAGGGTTAGGGTTGCAACAATACACACACCCAAGATAGAGAAGCTTGAGAGCACCAAACTCACTAGATTATAATGAACAAATGTGTGCCATATACAAAAGATAAGTACACACCCCAAAATGAGTAGATAAGAGGGAGTACATTTGCAAAGGGGAAAAAACCTCCTAGTGAGGGAAAAAGTACCCCGGTGGTCCTAAGTGTGTTCACACATATCACTACCATATAATGCTACAAATCCCCGGTGGTCCTAAGTGTGTTCACTACCATATAATGCTACAAATCCCCCCTGGAGTGATGATGTGAACATGGTATGGTCGATCAATCCTAAAAAGGAAGCCTTGAACTTTTCAACGAGGAAGAGCCTTCGTGAATAAATATGCCATGTTGTCATGTGTAGGCACATAGACCAAGCTGATTTCTACTGCAGATAGTATTTCCTTGACATAGTGGTAAGTAATACACCTCAATATGCTTAGTGCAAGCATGAAACACTAGGTTCCTCGCAAACAACTGCTAATGGACTCTGACTGCTACCAGTGAAAATCATAGTGCTAGCCAACACCCAAATCAGCCATAAGACATCTAACCCACATACACTCAACTGTAGCTATAAAAGCTGCCCAATACTCAGCTTCACAGCTAGAAGTGGCCATTGTAGGATGCTTCTTGCTAAGCCATGATATACATGAATCACCAAGGCAAAAGCAAAACCCACTAATGGACACTCATGTGTCATAACATCCAGCCCAATCTAAATCACTAAAAGCATGCAGTTGTGACTCACCTCCCTTTGGATAAAATAATCCAAAATAATGAGTGCCGTGTAAATATCAAAAAGCTTGCTTTAACAGCCTGTGAATGCTTCATATCTTGGCTATGCATAAATTTACTCAACTATGATACCGCATACTGTATATCTGGCCTCGTGTTACATACATAAAGAAGGGATCCAACAGCCTACTGTTATAAACTAGCATCAAAAGATTCTCCTACATCTTGAAGACTTAGTCGAGTACCTGTCTCCATAGGTGTAGCCATAGGTTTACAGTCTTCAAGATTAAACCTCTTCAATAGCTTCTGTAAATATTTAGACTACAGCATAACAATGCCATCATTGTGCTGCATAAATTGAATCCCCAAATAGTAATGCAATGGCCCCAAATCTGACATCTAAAGCGATGACTACAAATCAACCTTAAAGGCTTAAATCTGATTTATATCAGGTCCTGTGAGCAGCATGTCATCAACGTATAGAACGATGACTAAAAATGTGTCCTTACTCCTCTTCACATATAGAGGGTACTCTCTATTGGACTATTGCAAAAAATCATTTGTAACCAAGTATGCATGAATCTTCTCATACCATGCTCTAGGAGCCTTCTTAAGGCCATAAAGAGACTTTTTCAACCTGCATATTTTAAACTCTTCTCCTTTCACAACAAAATGAGGAGGCTGGGATACATACACCTCCTCATGTAAATCACCATTCAAGAATGCAGTCTTAATGTCCAACTAATGTATATTCCACCCATGATGTGCTGCCAAAGCAATGAGACACCTAATGGTAGTCATACCAGATGTGGGTAAAAAAGTCTCATCATAATCAATGCGCTTTTGCTGGGCATATCCCTTTGCAACAAATGATGGCCTTGTACCGATCAATGCTACCATCTACTTTGCATTTTAACTTGTAAACCCACTTAGTACCAATGGCCTTTTTGCCATGAGGTAGATCTATCAATACCAGGTGTCATTCTTGAGTATAGAGTTATACTCATCCTACATAGCATGCATCCAATGATCATCATCATGTGCTTCCTCAAAGGAAATAGGTTCCTCCTCATTCTTGAGTATAGAGTTATACTCATCCTACATAGCATGCATCCAATGATCATTATCATGTGCTTCCTCAAAGGAAATAGGTTCCTCCTCATTACATAAAGTAGAAATGAGAACATGATCCACATGAGAGTAATCTGTATGATGAGAACCTGCACAAGTTCTTCTAGGTCAAGGAGTTGCCAACTTGCTATCCCCCTCAATGTCTACACAAGCCATTTTGGCATATGCCTCCCTCCTCATGCACTACATCCTCAATAATTGCCTCATCAAAAGGCTGATTTTGCACCTGCAAAAGGCTAAATTTCAGTACTTGGTTAAGCATTCAATTGCTCTACATATGGCTGCCCTCTATTTAACAAAGGTAGGAGTGAATCAAACATGTCATGTGAGCATACATTCTGCTATTTTTTGCATGAAAGCATGGGTTGAACTGAGTTTTCGATAAAAACAACATCTCTACTTACCAAAATCCACTTTGCGGCTAGATGGTAGAGCCTATATCCCTTGCTTTCTGAATTGTATCCCTCAAATATGCATTTAACTGCCTTATCATCAAGCTTACTACATTGTTGCTCAGGCACAAGAGCATAAGCAAGACAACCAAAAACATGCAAATGAGCCACAAAAGGCTTCCTGCCATGCCAAGCTTCATAAGGAGTTTTAGACTACAAGCCCTTGGTAGGGCATTTGTTCAACACATAGTTTGCGCACATAGTTGCCTTTAACCAAAAACCATTAGGTAAATCTTGGGCTTTCACTATACATCGTGCCATCTCCACTGAGAGACCTGTTCTTCCTCTCAGCCACACCATTTTGCTGAGGTGTTGTTAGATCGCTGTAACGCCGCTACTACGGGCGCTACCATAGGAGGGGACGGCCTCTGGCTCACCACCCAGCCATAAAGAAAGAATGAGGATTGCCCCTCATCCCCCACAGGCTATATAGTGTGTGGCCTGTCGTCCACACTAGCCTAGCCGCCCATGACTCCGCATGGGCGTCCTCTCCCACTGAACCCCGGATGGCCACATCCTTGGCCATCCGGTCTGTCGGGCGTTACACCCTACGTGACATTCCAATGTTAGATCGTTGTAACGCTGCTTACGGGCACTACCACAGGAGGGGACAGCCTCTGGCTCACCACCCAGCCATAGAGGAAGAATGAGGATTGCCCCTCATCCCCCAGGCTATATAGTGTGTGGCTTGCCGTCCACACTAGCTTGGCTGCCCATGACTCCGCATGGGCGTCCTCTCCCACTGAACCGCGGACATGGCCATCTGGTCTGGCGCCGTCGGTCACACAGGCGTTACAGCCTACATGACATTACCCCTCCCTTAAGAAGAGTTTTTGGCCTCGAAAACAAACTGGGGAAACCTTTTGGAAATTGCACTACGGCATTCCCAGGTAGCTACCTCCTCATCCCTATCTGTCCATTTAACAAGTACCTCTTGGTACACTTTATGTCGGGTTTGTCTGTCACGATACTGTAGAATCTTTTCAGGTTCATGTGGTATCTTTGGTGGCTCTATCAAGTCCACAAAAATCTCTGGAGATACTGCGTTCTCTAACCCGTCAACTGATTTCTTCAGTTTACTACTGACATGGAAGACAGGATGGACTTGAGAACTCTCCGGTAACTCAAGTTTATATGCTATGTCCCCAATCTTCTTAAGGATTTTAAAAGGACCACAATATCTCGGAGAAAGTTTATCACACTTTCCCGTTTTCATGGTTTCTGACTGCGCAGGAATCTTGAGGAATACAAAGTCACCTTCTGCAAAGGTCACCTTTCTACGTCCTTTATCCGCATAAGTTTTAGCGCGATCCTAAGCGCTACGAATGCTCTCACGTGCGGCTCTGAGCATATCATTCATATCTTCAAGGAAGTCCTTTGACAGATTGAATTTTCTCCTTTTCTAGGCCTACAGCCATCAGAGATCTCGGCTGGAATCCATACATTAACATGAATGGTGTAAATCCAGTCGCTCGCTGAGTGTTTGGAGCTATTATAGGCAAACTCTAATAAGGGAAAGTACTCTTCCCAATTAGATTGCTTCTTACTAACATAAGAACGCAACATATCCTCTAGAATTTGGTTAACTCTTTCAGTTTGACCATCAGACTCCGGATGATCTGCCGTACTCATACTCAGAGTAGTATCCAACTTTTTGAAGACTTCCCTCCAAAAATGACTATTGAACTTTCTATCTCTATCTGACACTATATCTGTGGGCAGGCCATATAGCTTGTAGAGATGTTCAATAAAGAGTTTTGCCAACTCTGGCATTTTAACAGTTTTCTTCGTGGCGATAAACTTTGCCATTTTAGTTAACCTGTCCACTACCACCCACACCGAGTCATTCCCTCGACTCGTCTTGGGTAAACCGGTAATGAAATCCATGGAAATGCTTTCCCATTTCCCTTGAGTAGTCCTCCAACCTTAAGACATTCATGTTTATTGACCTGGCACTTACTGCATTTCAGCACATAAGTCTGGACGTCTTTAAACAAACTATGCCAATAAAACTGTCTTTTTACTAGTGCATAGGTCTTCTTAATCCCGGGATGACCCGCACTTGGACTATCATGACTTTCTTTGAGAATTTGGGCCCGAAAGTCACCAATAATTGGTACACATACTCTACCCTTGTAGAGTAAGTACCCGTCTCGTCAATGGAGTAATTAGCATATTTCTCCCCCCGACGAAGTTTATCACTCCCCTTTGAAGCTGTGGTAGTCAAAAGTGATGAAGGGCCTACGTCAGAGCTCTCCGGCTCCAAACTATACCCGGAAGACATGGCTAGTCTCTCCGGACTAACTCTCGGTTCCCTTCCCGTTGCACCTTCAGCCAGTCTCTCCGAACTAGCAATACGTGCCAACGAGGGAGGTGGTCGCGTCTGTGAAGAAGTGCGTACGCGTACAGCATGCCAGACCTCTGTAAAAGATGGATCATGCTCACATAAACCACGTAGTGACTCCAAGAAATCATTCTTGAAAACTAAGTTCATTAATCTGTGGCATGCGACAGTGCATCTGCCACCACGTTATACTTACCTTTCTGGTAACGTATCTGAAGGTCAAACTCTTGTAGAATCTCCGCCCACCATCGAGCTTTTCTTCCCTTCAGTTCATTTTGACTTGAAAGCCATTGCAGACTTTCATGGTCTGTCCGGACCTCAAAAGTAGCACCATATAAATAGTGTCTCCACTTTTTCAGTGCATGAACTATCGCTAGTAACTCTCGCTCATAAGCCGAGTAGTTCTGCTGCGCACGATCTAACTTTTTACTCTCAAATGCAATTGGGCGTCCCCTTTGCATAAGTACGGATCCAATGGCCTCATTACTAGCATCTGTTTCCAAAACAAACGGCTCATTTGGATTGATAATAGTCAAAACAAGTGTAGCTCTACGGTCACCTTGAGCTTATCAAAGCTCTTATGTTGGGCTTCCCCCCAACTAATGTTTTTTGTTTTGGACCGTAAACTGGTCAGTCATCATCGGGATTGCGATCTTCACGTAGTCCTCTTATACTGTCGGTAGAACCCCGACATGCCAAGAAAAATCTGCAGTTCCTCGAGATTCTTCGGTGGTGGCCATTTAAGACTAGCCTCTACTTTTTCTGGCTCCATCCGCGTACCATCGACGAATATAATACGGCCAAGGTAGTGAATTTCTGTTTCAAAAAATTCACATTTTCTCTTCTTTGCAAATAGTTTGTGCTCTCGCAGTAACTCGAACACTAGACGCAAATGCTCTATGTGTTCTTTCTGTGTCTTACTGTACACAAGAATATCATCTAGGAAAACTACTATGAATTTTCCTAGATATGGACGTAAAATACTGTCCATCAGCGTTATAAACGTCGCTGGAGCATTGGTTAGCCCAAATGGCATAACCAAAAACTCAAAATGCCCGAAACGGGTCCTAAATGCTATCTTCGCAACATCTTCTTTTTTAATTCTAACCTGATGATATCCTGATCTCAGGTCTATTTTTGTAAAGTATCTCGATCCATAGAGTTGATCAAACAACTCATCCATGCGTGGCATTGGATACTTGTTCTTAATCGTTTACCTGATTAAGAGCCCTATAGTCTATGCACATCCGCATAGATCCGTCTTTCTTCTTTACCAGAAGAATAGGCGATGCCCATGGACTTGAACTAGGCCGAATGAAGCCTTTGTTCAAATATTCTGTTTTTCCACCTCTTGTGCCTCGGAGTGACTTAATCTATAAGCAGGTTTGCTTATTATAGGTTTTGATCCTGGCATAACTTCGATGCCATGGTCTACTTCTCTAGATGGTGGTAAGCCATCTGGCAAATCATCAGGAAAAACATCCTGAAATTCCTCTAATAAATTCATTAAAGTATCTACGTACTTTTTCTTTAATGTCTCTTTCACCTTGGATTTTTTCTTGTTTGAATCACATGCATACGAAACACGGTTTTCAAACAGTGGGTCTCATCCAAGGCTATTTTGTTTTCCTTGTTTGTCTACGCAAACATTAATTACCGTTTCATCTACGGAAACAGAATTCAAAAGAGGGTAACAAGCATATACCTCTGCTATCTGGTCTCTGCGGATCGCTGTGCATAGCTCCATGGAGGAAATAAGTGGTGGCTCTAATACCAGTGTGTTAGATCGCTGTAACGCCGCTACCACAGGAGGGGATGGCCTCTGGCTCACCACCCAGCCATAGAGAAAGAATGAGGATTGCCCCTCATCCCCCACCAGGCTATATAGTGTGTGGCCTGCCGTCCACACTAGCCTGGCCGCCCATGACTCTGCATGGGCGTCCTCTCCCGCTGAACCCCGGACATGGCCATCCGGTCTGCCATTGGTCACAGGTGTTACAGCCTACGTGACAGGTGTGTATGGCACTGTACATTGATTCCTTATTCCTTATGCCTTTTTTCAGCCATATATGCATGAAATTCCTTGGACATATACTCCCCCCCTCAATCGAAGGATGCCAACTTTACATTCACATGAATTTTCAGCCATGGATACCAAGTGCCTAAAGCACATAAAAACCTTTGACTTCTACTTTAATGGATATAACTAGATATATCTAGAGTAATCAATAAAAGTGACGAAGTAGAGATATTCCCCAATAGATGGTGTTCTCATAGGACCACATACATCACTATGTATAAGCTGTAATTTCTTAATAGCTCTCATAGATCATTCCTTTGGAAATGATGCCTGATGCATTTTACCAAGAATACACCACTCACATACATGTTTGGTAGGGTTATCAAGAGTTGGCAACTCAGACACCATATCATGCCTTTGAAGGCATAACAAACTGCCATAATTTAGATGGCCAAATCATGCATGCCATAATTCTGCATCACTCATAACACGAGTCGTAGAGACTGAGTAAGCACCATGCATTGCAACTTCTCAAACACATCTATCTTCTATAGGCCATGAAACAAGGTACCTAAGGCATTGATAGAATAACCATCATCTCTATCCTAAACTGTACATCTATCATCCACAAATTTCACTATCAAGCCGCCTGACAAGGCTAAGGCTGAAACTGATAGCAGTGAGCACAACTCTACCAACTTCTTTCATAGGATATGAGAAACCATTTGCACATGTGACGATTCCTGCACTTGCGACAGATTCCAGAGATGAGAACAATTTTTTTTGTGAAGTAATGTGCTTACTAGCACCACGGTCAAAGTACCAAGCATCCGATTCTGCCACTAACATGCATACATCATGAAAAGAAGGGTCATAACTGCAATGTACAATCCATGCCCAATCATCTTGAGCAAAACTTGTAGATTCCTTCTTCTCTGCACTTGGAGCCAATACATCAGCCACCACAGCCATGCCCGTAAGTGTGTTCACACACATCACCACCATATAATGCTATAGGCTCATCTTGACCTCTACATATTCTTTTGTCTTCCTAGTTTGCTTCTTTCTCTCATTCTTGACTTTCCCTTGTTAGTTTTCCATTCCGAGTGTTCTCCATATTTTCTTCTACTTCGTTTCTTGTGACACTTCTGTTACTCTCGGCTATAATGGGATCTAGTTAGCATTTTTGTGTCTTTCCTCCAGTTGCTCCTTTGTTACAGAGTGGCTTCTTTCTTGCCACAATTTCCTCTCTCTTCTTGATCAGGCTTATCCTATCCAAATTTCCTTCAGAGTTTTCCAAGCACGGGCTTTCTTGTATTGTTCTCATCATTCCTTGTACACTTTGCACTAGTTTGGTGATCTGGTCACAGACTTTCTGCTGTCATACCCACTGCTCTGGCTTATGTCTCTATTCAAGTTTGACATTCCTGCCTATTGGCATCTTGACAAGTCCTTGTGATCTTGTCATGACTATCACTTATGGTGGATTTTTCTTTCCTTCTCCATGGTCTATTTTCACCATATTCACAACTGCATCATTTCTCATCCTGTTTGCCTCCCTTGTTGGCCTTGTTTCCTACAGTTCCTACTAATGGCACTGAAATATGGAGTAGTTATTATGTTTATGCCCCAGACCATGCAATAGAAGTAGATTGCTCCTCTTGGACCGAATCTTCCACCTCCTCTTTCATATGATCTGTTGATTTGAGGTCCTGTGGTGACTTGGTTAACAACGGGGGCTTGCTGCTCTGCTGCTGCCTTTCCACCACCCTTGAGTTCCTCTTTCTTATGCTATAGTAACATGTCTCTACTGTTGAGATATCGAGCTCTAGCGAGGCGGTGGACACTGATAACCCGCCTGGGGGATAGGCCCCACACTTACACCACTGGCATGGTTGGTGAGATCTTGAGTGATATGCGGCCAGTGGGATGACAGGCTGTGTGACAGCCATTCTGGAGACTGGCATAGTTATAGCGCTAGCTCATTTAGACGGGTTCACAGTATAGAGAACCCGTGTATGTATTTGGTTGAGTACCTTTCATATTGTGTGTACTCTTATTCTTGTATATGGTGTGTTGTGTTGAGTGAAGAAGAAGATTTTCAGCCTCTCACCTTGTGTGTTCTCTATTAGGGTTTTGTGAGTGTGTGTGTGCTTTGCAAGAGCTCAAGCTCTCTTCCCCCCTGCATCTTTTCATGGTATCAGAGCCTGGTTTGTGCTAAGGGCTGAGCTACAAGTAAGAGAACCACAGGAAGCGGTACGAGGGTAAGAGCTTCAACTACTCTTCCCTATTTGTGTTGGTGACTACACCCTTGTCGGGAGCTCTATGGGAGGCACCGGCAAACGATCTCTGATTGAGGAGCTTTCTTCGCGGGAGTAAAGCTATAGGGCAACTATATTGTCCTATTGGACAAAAATTTTCTGGGCCGAAAACGCGTTTCGGGTGCGTCTGGACCTCCGTTTTTCAACAAAATCAGGCGATTTCGAGCACTGCGGGTAAGTCATCGATTCTCTGCAGAACTCTGTTTTAAGAACTACAGGGAGACAGATTGACTGTGCAGACACTGTGGGTGCTGCAAAGAGGTCTACAGTTGCCATTGGGTGTATGTATGCACATTGAAGTCACTGGTTGTGACATTTGAGAGTACTACAGTACCGCTGCTGCAGAAAATACAGCAGTTTGTGCAGAAAAACTAGAGTGCTGTTTCTGGTAAAATTGTGTGTTTGGCAAGATGTCAAATGATGGGATAACCCAGATTGTGGCTGAGAAGCTTGATAAGAATAACTTCCATGCTTGGAGGTTCAGGTTGACGAATTTCCTGATGGGAAAAGGCTATTGGGACTACATAGAAGGTGAGCATGAAGAGGCACCGGAGATACCCGATATAAATCCAACTGCTGCTGCAGATGTGAAAGAATTTAAAGACTGGAACCAAGGAGCCAGGAAGGTTATGTATTGGCTCTCCATTAGTATACAGGACACCATGATTGGGCACATTCAGGATGCCAAGTCCCCCAAGGAGGCGTGGGACACCTTGGTAAAGCTTTATGAAACAAATACCAAGGCACGCAAGATACAGTTGAAACATGAACTTCATACTGTGGAGAAAAAGAGCATGTCTGTGAATGACTATGCGTTGAAGATAAAGGGTATTGTGGAATCCCTTGTATCTATTGGTGTGTCAGTAGATGATGATAATAAGGTGGAGGTCTGTCTACGTGGTCTCGGGCCACAATACAAGGCGTTCAAGACGTCTATTCAGACTCGGGAAAACATTCCCAACTTTACAGATTTGGTGTCTATGCTGATTATCAAAGAGAAGAGCTTGGGTGAAGACCAACAGTCTTCACAAAGCAAAAACAGTTCAGAGCAACAGGCCTTCTACACGAGTTCAGGAAGAGGACGAGGTAGAGGAGGCCGTGGACGCGGTCAAGGAGGTGGCCGAACAGGTAATCAGAATTATGGCCAGCAGAAGCAGCAGCAACAACAACAACAGGCCCAAAATCAACAACAACAACAACAACACGCAGGTGGAAGAGGCAAATTCAGAGGCAGGGGGAGTCAAAGAGGCCGTGGAAATTGGCAAAGGCAGTATAATGATGCACATGAATGCTATTATTGTGGTAAGCCTGGACATGTGCAGGCAGAATGTTATAAGAAGCAGGCTGACATGCAAAATGGGAAAGTACAGCAAAACAACTATGCATCCTCAAGCAAAAATAATGAGGATAATGAAAGGTTGTTTGTTATGCAGCATGTCGTGAATGCCATGTCTGAAAATGTTGATGCAGCACAAAAAGATAATGTATGGTATGTGGATTCAGGCGCTTCGAACCACATGATGAGTCATGGGGAGTGGTTCAAGGAGATGAAAAACCCGGAAAGACTAGGTTTTGTGGAAACAGGGGATGACACTGCTCATCCAATTGCCCATGTTGGAGATGTGCCATTGTCTATGCAGGATGGCAAAGTGAAGTACCTTGCAGATGTACTTCATGTACCGAACATAACAAAGAATCTGGTTTCAGTTGGCCAGATGATTGAGCAGGGTTTGCAGGTTCGGTTTAACCCTGATGGATGTTATGTTGATTTAAAGACAAGTGCAGGTTGGTTGCAAAAGGCAACAGAGTGGGCAAAATGTTTACATTGAATGTAGACATGCCTGAAATGAGTGCTGCGATGTTTGCAAATGGTTCAGAAATTGTTGCAGACACAGACATTTGGCATAAAAGGATTGGACATGTAAATGTGCAGAGATTGAAGTCTATGTAGACAAAAGGAATTGTGATGGGGCTGCCAAAATTTAAAGTGGAAGGTATACAGAAAATATGTGAAGCATGCCAATTTGGGAAGCAAACAAAGCATGTGTTTCCACGTAACAGATATGTGAGCAAAAATGCACTAGATGTTGTGCATTCAGATGTATGGGGTCCTACGAAGACCATATCTATAGGAGGCTGCAGGTATTATGTGACTTTCATTGATGACCACACAAGGAAAGTGTGGGTATATTTCATGAAGGAGAAGAGTGAGGTGTTCACTCACTTTCAGAATTTCAGAGTTTTGGTTGAAAAGCAAACAGGGAAATATATAAAGTGCCTAAGGTCAGATAGAGGGGGAGAGTACTTCTCCAATGAGTTCTCTGAATTTTTGAAGAAGAATGGTATTCGAAGACAGTTTACATGCAGATACACTCCGTAGCAAAATGGAGTTGCTGAGCGAAAAAACAGGCACATTGCAGAGATTGCGCAAGCATTGATGGAAGAGAAGAATATGCCGCATAGCTATTGGGCTGAGGCTGTTTCTACAGCTGTATACATCATGAACAGGACTCCAACTACAACCATACATGATGTAACTCCCCAGAGGAGAGGTTTACTGGCAGAAAACCTGATTTGTCTCATCTGAAAGTCTTTGGATGCATTGCATATGTGCATGTGCCAGATGAGCTGAGAACTAAGCTGGATCCAAAAGCTGAAAAATGTGTGTTTATTGGATACTCCCTTGAGCAAAAGGGATACATATGTTATAACCCTGCTACACGTGAGTTGAGGGTAAGCAGGGATGTTGTCTTTGATGAGATGAGCAGCTGGTATGCTGCTGAAAAAGAAGCTATTGGGGCTGATGTGAGTGGAAGTGTGGTTGCACAGAATGCAGGTCAGTAATCACAGTCTTTGAGTGGACCAGGAGAGTCCTCATCTAGTGGGTCTATTGATAGACCATGGAGTGGCAGGCTGCATCATAATACCAATCCTACAAATGTGATTAGTACATCACGTAAAGGAAAAGAGAAAGTGGTTGAGCCCCTTGGTATGCTTGACATTTCTGCAGGGCATTCTCATGTTGATGGAGAGTCTAGTGGCTCAGATATGAGCCTTGATGAGGAGCTTGGGATCCTAGTTATGAGAACACCTGGTGTAAAGAAGGCTATGGAAGCCATGAATGAAAAGCTGCGAAGATCAGGGAGAGTGAAGAACCCTGTGCAGAGATTTACATATGATGGTTATGTGGCACGTCACTATGCATATATGGCAAAGGTTGTGCAGGTTGTAGAGCCCACATGCATTGATGAGGCTGTTGGAAATGTGTGTTGGGAGAAAGCTATGGATGAGGAGATGGATGCACTATATGGAAATGAAACTTGGGATATAGTGCAATTGCCTGAAGGCAAGAAAGCCATTGGATGCAAGTGGGTGTACAAAGTTAAACATAACAGTGATGGAAGCATAAACAAGTACAAGGCTAGATTGGTAGCCAAAGGATATGCGCAGACATATGGGATTGATTATGAGGAAACTTTCAGCCCAGTTGCCAAGATGGCAACGGTGAGAGTTGTGATAGCAGTGGCTGCGTCAAAGCAATGGTCTTTACATCAGATGGATGTAAAAAATGCATTCTTGCATGGGGATTCGCAAGAAGAGGTGTATATGTTGCAGCCACCTGGTTATTATGAGAATGTGGGTCACCCCGAGCATGTTTGCAGGTTGAAGAAAGCCTTGTATGGCTTAAAGCAAGCACCAAGAGCATGGTCTGACAAGATTTCTGAATATCTTGTCACTATTGGCTTTCATGTAGCCAATAGTGACAATCTGCATTGGCTTTCATGTAGCCAATGCAGATTTCTCTCTGTATGTGAGACATGGTGATAGAGGAGTTGTGCTTGTTGTCATCTATGTAGATGACTTGATCATTACGGGGGACCATGAAGCAGAGATATTTGATGTAAAGATCTTGCTTAGACAGAAGTTCGAGATGAAGGATCTGGGGGAGCTCAGATATTTCTTGGGCATTGAGGTGATTAGGTCACCACATGGTATTGGATTACTGAAGAGACAGTATGGCTTGGACATGTTGTCCAAGTATGGTATGACAGGCTGTAAGCCTATTTCTGTGCCATTGGATCAGAATGGCAAGTTGAGTGCAGATTCAGGAGAGATCTTGGAGGATCCTACTATGTACAGACGCATAGTAGGAAGTTTGATCTACATGACGATCACCAGACCAAATTTGAGCTATGCTATTGGGGTGGTGAGTCAATTTATGCAGGTTCCACGGAAACCGCATTTGGATGCAGTGAGACGCATACTGAGGTATGTGAAGTCTACTTTGCATTGTGGACTATTCTATGAGACTGGGACAGAGATATGTGTACGTGGGTACACAGATGCTGATTGGGCTGGTAGTATCTCATATAGAAGATCTACCAGTGGATTCATGTTTTCTTTGGGGAGTGCTGCTGTGACTTGGAGCAGCAAGAAGCAGCCTACGGTTGCTCTATCCAGTACAGAGGTAGAGTACAGAGGAGCTGCTATGGCAGCATGTGAGATAGCTTGGTTGTTTGAGAAAGCTACTTGCAGATTTAGGTCTATCAGTGGATAGACAAGTTGTCATTTTCTGTGACAACATTAGCAGTATACAGTTGGCCAGGAACCCAGTCTTTCATGCTCGTACGAAGCACATAGAGGTCCACTACCACTTCGTTAGAGAAAAGGTCTTGGCAGGAGATCTTGACCTTGTTTATGTCAGCACAGAGGATCAGGTAGCTGACATCTTCACCAAAGCATTGGGTACAGAGAAGCTCCGCAGATTCAGGGCTTCACTAGGTGTACATGAGATGGAGTTGAGCTCGAGGGGGAGTGTTGAGATATCGAGCTCTAGCGAGGCGGTGGACACTGATGACCCGCCTGATGACCCGCCTGGGGGATAGGCCCCACACTTACACCACTGGCATGGTTGGTGAGATCTTGAGTGATATGCGGCCAGTGGGATGACAGGCTGTGTGACAGCCATTCTAGAGACTGGCATAGTTATAGCGCCAGCTCATTTAGACGGGTTCACACTATAGAGAACCCGTGTATGTATTTGGTTGAGTACCTTTCATATTGTGTGTACTCTTATTCTTGTATATGGTGTGTTGAGTGTTGAGTGAAGAAGAAGAAGATTTTCAGCCTCTCACCTTGTGTGTACTCTTATTCTTGTATATGGTGTGTTGAGTGTTGAGTGAAGAAGAAGAAGATTTTCAGCCTCTCACCTTGTGTGTACTCTTATTCTTGTATATGGTGTGTTGAGTGTTGAGTGAAGAAGAAGAAGTTTTTCAGCCTCTCACCTTGTGTGTTCTCTATTAGGGTTTTGTGAGTGTGTGTGTGCTTTGCAAGAGCTCAAGCTCTCTTCCCCCCTGCATCTTTTCATCTACAAAGTGATTGTCCCTTCCACAAATGGTGCACACTTGTTGTTGTGTGCCTCTTAACTGTTGAAAGAACGATAGAGGGGGAGGAGACAAACACACAGGAGCAAACCCTAATGTATATTGCAAACCCTAACCATAGAGGGAAGCCATCTCCCTTTTCACACAAAGCATAATGCCATAATCCATAATACACACAACACTATGAGTTGTGTCCACACACATCTAACCCTAGCTAATGTCCACACACTATGACCTGCTGGACACGTGGTCATTTATGTCTCACACATGTTCCTACCTAACATGCCAGCACATAGCATAGCTGGCTCACACTGACATCGAGCTTGAATCTCAACAGCCCCTCTCAAGCTCATGATGTACTGCCGATGAAGATGTAGATGAGCTTGGGATATCAAGACTCTCAACACTCTCAACACTCCCCCTCAAGCTCATCCCATGTACTCCCAACATAGTACGGAAGTACTCAAACTTCTCCCAGCTAAGTGGCTTCGTAAAGATGTCGACCACCTGCTCATCAGTCTTCACATACTGAAGATAAACTGTACCATCTAGCACCTTCTCTCTGACAAAATAATAATGGACCTCTATGTGTTTGGTCCTCGCATGAAATACTGGATTCTTGGCCAACTGTATACTGCTCATGTTGTCACAATGAATGACAACTTTGCCATCAATAGACTCACATAAATCTGCCAAGAGACTCTTTAACCAAACTGCCTCACAAGTAGCAATGGCTGCACCTCTATGTTCAGCCTCTGTACTAGATAAAGCAACTGTAGGTTGCTTTTTGCTACTCCAACTCACCACGGCACTTCTAAGTGTAAAAGCATATCCACTAGTAGACCTCCTGTCATATGAGCTACCTACCCAATCAGCATCTGTGTAGCCATGTATGTCCAAGCTTTTACCACTCTCATAAAGTAGACCATAATGTACAGTGGTCTTCACATATCTCATGATGCGTCTCACTGCATCGAAATGAGGCTTTCTGGGACTCTGTATAAAGTGGCTTACTAGCCCCACAGCATAACTCAAATCCGGGCGTGTGATAGTCATGTATATGAGACTATCAACCATCTTTCTGTACATAGATGGATCATCAAGCTCATCACCATAATCAGCCCGCAACTTCACATTTTGCTCCAAAGGTGTACTCATAGGCTTACACCCTGTCATGCCATACTTTGCCAACATATCCAATGCATATTGGCGCTGTACTAACCATGTACCTACATGATCTTTGATCACTTCTATTCCAAGAAAGTATCTCAACTCACCGTCAAATTGCCCACTCAAAGCTTTCTTGACATGCATCACATCTGCACCATGATCACCTGTGATAATCAAGTCATCCACATAGATGACAAGTAAAACAATCCCATGCTCTGTCTTCTTCACATAGAGTGAAGAATCTGCTGTAGAAATCTGAAAACCAAGTGAGATAAGATATCTGCTCATCTTATCACTCCAAGCACAAGGTGCTTGCTTCAGACCATATAATGCCTTTTTCAATTTGCATACATGAGTGGGATATCTTGGGTGTACATACCCTTCTGCCTGTGCCATATACACTTCCTCTTGTAAATCTCCATTTAGAAATGCATTCTTGACATCCATTTGATGCATTTCCTAGCCATTAGCTGCAGCCATAGCAATGACTGCTCTCACTGTGCCCATCTTAGCCACTGGACTAAACGTCTCATCATAGTCCAATCCTTGGGTCTGTGCATAACCCTTTGCTACCAATCTTGCTTTATGTCTCTCAATAGAACCATCAGATTTGCACTTCACTTTGTAAACCCATTTACAGCCAATAACATTCTTGTCCTTTGGTAATGCAGCCAAATCCCATGTGTCATTATGGACCAATGCGTCCATCTCAACATCCATTACTTTCTCCCATACATGCTCTCCAATAGCCTCTGTATAGCATGTAGGTTCCACATGCTTCACCATAGATGTCATATATGCATAGTGCATAGCAAAATCTCGATATGTCAATCTGTCAACTGGATATCTGACTCTCTGGGATCTCCGCAATGCATGCGGGTCACTCTGAACACCTGTAACTCTAGCATGTGGTGGCACATATCTATCCTGCCTAGCACCAAGTGTGCGTAAAATAGGTATGCCAAGCTCCTCATCCAAACTCTCTGAACTATATGACTCATAACCTGTGATTCCAATTCCTTCGACTTTCTTTTTGCCTTTATCCATAGCACTACTCCCAGTGCTCACACTCTCATGCCTCAAACGTCCTGACCATGGACGTACACTGCTACTCTCTGCTGGCCCAGACATAGAAGTAGAACTAGAACTTGCTTGTGGCAAGTTCACATGCACATCAGCCTCAAGTGACTCAATGACACCCTCATCTTTTGCTTTGTACCAACTAGCAGGCTCATCAAACACCACATCTCGTGAGATGACCACTTGTCTAGTTTGTGGATTATAACATTTGTATGCCTTTCGATCCTGTGCATATCCAACAAATACACATTTCTCTGCCTTAGGATCCAACTTCCTTCTTCTTTCATCAGGCACGTGTACATAAGCTATGCATCCAAAAACTTTGAGGTGTCTAATGTCTGGCCTATAACCTGTAAGCCACATCTCTGGTGTGCTTCCTGGTGTGCTTCCATGAATGGTTGCTGTAGGTGTTTTGTTCAGTATATACACTACAGTAGCACATGCTTCTGCCCAATAGTAATCTGGCATGCTCTTTTCATTGAGCATTGCCCTAGCCACTTCACATAGACTCTATTCTTTCTCTCAGCCACACCATTTTGCTGAGGTCTATACCTGCAAGTAAATTGTCTTCTTATTCCATGAGCTATTTCATCAGGCACATGTACATAAGCTATGCATCCAAAAACTTTGAGGTGTCTAATGTCTGGCCTATAACCTGTAAGCCACATCTCTGGTGTGCTTCCTGGTGTGCTTCCATGAATGGTTGTTGTAGCTGTTTTGTTCAATATATACACTACAGTACCACATGCTTCTGCCCAATAGTAATCTGGCATGCTCTTTTCATTGAGCATTGCCCTAGCCACTTCACATATGACTCTATTCTTTCTCTCAGCCACACCATTTTGCTGAGGTCTATACCTGCAAGTAAATTGTCTTCTTATTCCATGCTTCCTCAAGAAATGCTCAAAAGCTTTTGAGGTGTATTTACCACCTCCATCTGTTCTCAACAGCCATATTGCTTTTCTGCAAAAGCTTTGAAATCCATGAACTTTTCCAATACTTCACTCTTCTCTCTGAGAAAGTATATCCATGTCATCCTGCTGAAATCATCTATGAATGTCACATAGTATAAACTTCCTTTGATAGATGGGTTTTGTGCAGGACCCCATACATCACTGTGTACTATCTCAAGTGGCCTGCTACTCATATTTCCTTCTCTAGGAAACCTCAACCTTGCCTGCTTTCCAAACTGACAGGCTTCACAAACATGCATATGCCCATCATACTTGAATCTTGGTAGCCCACTGACAATGCCTCTTGTTTGCATGTTCTTTAATCTCTATATATTGACATGTCTAATCCCCTTATGCCACATATCAATGTCCTGTACCACATTCCTGCTTTTAGAGAACATGGCTGATTTTAGCTCAGGAATTCTAGCATCCAGCTTAAACAATCTGCCTTCCTTCTTGCCTTTAGCAATAACTCTACATCCATGTTTGAAGTCCTCAACGAAGCAACCATGCTCGTTGAAACGAACCTGTAATCCCTATTCCACCATTTGACCAACTGAGGCCAAGCTCTTTGTGATAGAAGGCACATATAATACATCTGACATAGATTTTGTTTGACCATTGTGCATAACCAATGGTACACTTCCCACATGTGTAATGGCATGCTGGGTATCATCACTTGTCTCCACATAGCCTTTCACATCCATAGGCTTCATATGCTCAAACCATTCACCATGACAAGTCATATGGTTTGATGCTCCAGAGTCCATATACCAAGTATCATCATTCTCAGCATTTGTCATCATAGATCCAACAACATGTTTCATGGCAAACAAATGATTTGCAATGCCATCATTACTGCTTGATCCATAGTTTCCACCATGTTGTGCATAATTTCCACCATAATGACCACCACGTTGTGCTCTACCCCCTCTCAAATCATTCATTTTGTGGAAACAATCTCTCGCCATATGACCATATTTCCCACAATAATGGCATTCAACATCTTGCATAGATGTCTGTTGGCCTTGCCAACATCCTCTACCACGGGGGTTACCTCTGTCTCTCTGAGGTGCATATCCGCGACCACCTCTAGCACCATATAAAGGCTGAAAATTCTGCTGTGGTGACCTGTCCTGCCATCCATGACCATTACCACCACGTCCACGTGATGTGAATCTCCCCCTGCCTCTAAAACCTCTCTGTGAGTAGAAAGCCTAATTTCTGCCATTATCATCATGGCTAGTAGATGCATCCAGAAATGAATCACTGAGTTTGATTTCCTCAACAAGCAAGAGCGAAACCAACTCATCAAAGTCTAGTAAACCTATACTCCGAACCGAGATGGATGTATCAAAAGATTTGTATTCCTTACCAAGACCACGCAAGGTAATATCCACCAAATCATCATCAGGCATGGGGGCATTTATTGTTGCCAATGCATCTGCAAACTTCTTTATTTCTTGCACATAATCATGGATGCTCCTCTTATTCCTTTTCACATTATGTACCTGCTGTCGCAACTGAGACTTGCGAGCACTCGTATCTGTATCAAAAATCTTGACCAAAGTATCCCATGCATCTTTGGGATTCTCAGCATCCTGTATGTGTATGAGCATAGCATCAGAAATACATATAGACAGATAATGCAGCACTTTGAATGCTCTTTCTGACCATTGCTTATGAGCAATAACCTGCTCTGCTGTGTAGGTTGTCGAGGTAGCTCAGGCTCTAGCTCAGCACCTGTAATGAGATTCCAAAAACCTTTTCCTTTCAAGAAACTTTTTATCCTGTACTTCCATGCCTGGAAGTTCTTCCTATCCAGCTTTTCACCAACAATTTGTACTAGATTATCCGACATGTTTGCTTAATGTGCACCTTCCGCACTCGTCCAAATCTGTAACCGAGCCTTCCTCAGCTCAACCACACTCCAATGAGTGTTCCAGATACTCCAAAGTAACCACAAATCTTCAAATTTGATGTAGAAAATCAACCTGTATGCATCCAAGATGAACTGGCTCACGCAGTCCGAGATACCCTGTTTTGATGCGCCTTCCAAGGCTCCAAATCACAATGTAGTGCTGCAATAAAGTATGGGAAACTTGCATTGACACCTAAACAACCTCAATGTAGAGTATCAACACCATCTGACATGTGTACATATCAATTTTTGAAAACCCCTTCCTCTCTTTTGGGAAAAACCAGAAAAACCAATAGTAAAATGGCTCTAATTTCTTCAATATTTATCCAAATTGAACAACCAGGCATTCATTAGCTTAGCAATAGTGTCCATCAACTCCATGTAAGAGGAATTTGTCCAATTGTTTAAGACCAAAGATTAATTGCTCAATTAAAATGACCCTATTTCTCTGCAACCCCAGTGGGACAGCCTGTTTAATCAGCTCATTCCCAGCCCAATTAGTCATAATTGATCAAACCAATCACATATCCCTCTTCTCTAATGTGTGTAGCAACCAATTTCTAAAGCAATTGTGAAATGTATCAAGCAACCAATGAGAATTTGATCTCCTCGCTTCAAAAATGTCAATTTTCTGCCCTGTTTCTCTGTTGGAGCTGCACCGCCTGCTGTATAGTGATTTGGGAGTGATTATAATATTATTTGATGATTTATTCAAGTCCCCAACACACTTGGGTATGTGTGCAACCAGTCAATGCTTGGATTTTTTGCCAAAAACACGCTCCAAATGCATCAATTTGTGACTTCCTTTTCTCTGTTTTGTGAGAGCTCAAAAAACCAGTAAATTCCACTCATTCAAATGCATTCAAATTGCTCCAAAATTTGTTTAAGGCTTGCATAGGAGTTGCTAATACATCCCTCTTTGTCAAATACATGTGTCTTTTGCTAGAATCACTTCTATTTCACCATACATCAATGTTTCCAAGCTTTAATAGAAAGCTTCCAAAAACCAGAATTTTGCTTTGCTTTGAGTTGCTCTAAATTGCTTTGTTTTTGCCTGTATCACCTGCAATCCACTCAAGGATGTTTAGAAGACCTTACCCGGTAGGCCAAGCTCTCAAATCTGATAGTAGTTGGTGTGCTCCAAGCTTCACAGCTCCAATGGCAAGCTTCACAACTTCTCTTCATAGCTTCTTCTCCCTCTTCACTCACTCACTCATAAACCCTAATAAACAGCACAAGGCTCTGATACCATGTTGAAAGAACGATAGAGGGGGAGGAGACAAACACACAGGAGCAAACCCTAATGTATATTGCAAACCCTAACCATAGAGGGAAGCCATCTCCCTTCTCACACAAAGCATAATGCCATAATCCATAATACACACAACACTATGAGTTGTGTCCACACACATCTAACCCTAGCTAATGTCCACACACTATGACCAGCTGGACACGTGGTCATTTATGTCTTGCACATGTTCCTACCTAACATGCCAGCACATAGCATAGCTGGCTCACACTGACATCGAGCTTGAATCTCAACATTAACTGGCACTCCTCTTTCGTGTGCCCTTGATTGTTGCACCTCGTGCACCAGACATCTGGTCTGAATTCGGATCATGTGTGTCCTCTGGCAATCTTGGTTGGGGTGGCCCTTAGTTCTTCCTGAACTTTCTCTGCCTGCTTTCCGTCTTTCTTTTTCTGGGGCTTCCTCTCTTTGGCATCTGAATCTTGACTAGATTCTAACTCTAAGGTATCCTCTCTGGAATCAAATTCCAAGGTTTCTTCCTTTTGTCCTTATTTTTCTTTTTGGAGTCTTTCTTTTCTGAAGATTCTAACTCTAAGGTATCCTCTCTGGAATCAAATTCCAAGGTTTCTTCCTCTTTTTTCTTCCTTTTGTCCTTCTTTTTCTTTTTGGAGTCTTTCTTTGTTTGCCTCTCAGGACTCCTTTAGCTCTACGGCTCCTGCCACCACCACTTGTTCAAAGGTCAGGGCTTCGAGGTCGTGTGAGGCTACTATCATCTGGAGCTTCTCCCTTAGTCCTCTCACAAACCATTGGCTCAGTGTGGCTAGAGCGAGATGGTTGGGCTGGTCTAGGCACATCAACATTGCTCTAAATTTGATCGCGAAGTCTTCTGTTGGCCTCTTTTTTGTGTCATCCTTTGCAACTTTTCTAGCACTTTAATTATGGTCTTGTCTTTCCTAAATCTCTTTAGGAAAACCTTCTTCAGCTCCTCAAATGTCTAGAAGTACTCTAGACCGTACTGGGTGTACCAGCTGGTGGCTTTCCTGCCTAACATTGTAGCAAAATACTTCGTCTTTTTGCCTGAGTGGAGCTCTGTTTGCCTAGAACATGGTTTCAAAGGAAAAAATGTGGGCATACAGGTCCTCCTCACTCTTGCCTTTGAATTTTGAGTATTTGAGAGACATCCTACCCACAACTACCAGCTCTTCCCCTTCCTGAGCTTCCTGCCTCCTATTAGGTGGTTCCTGATGGTCTTCTTCCTGATTCCTTGGTGGTTCTAGAATCAGTCTCTCTTGCTGTTGTGGAATCTCGTCTGGTTCCTGAGATGATATTCTTCCTGATTCCTTAGTTGTTCTAGAATCAGTCTTTCCAGCTGCTGCTGTGGAATCCCATTTGCTAATCTTTATGGTCACAACGTAGTGAATGGTGCGGTGGTGCTTCTTGTTCTATAGCTTTTGCCTGTCTACAATAGTACCGATTTCCCTATTTGAGCTTCCTTCGTTCTCCATGTCTCCTCCATTTCTCTTATGATTCTCTAGTTAGAATTCTTGATACTAGTTACTGTGTGCTTTCTTTATGGGCTTCTTTTAACTAGTTCACTCTAGTGATTGTGCAGGACTTAACCTATACAATCCTCTATCTCTCTACTCCCCTTCCTAGCATTACTTTCCTCACCAGGATCGCAAAAAGTGTTGGTGTCTAGTCGAGACCCAGCACTTGCATGGTTCCAAACCACCTAGTTGGCTCCGAAGGAGATGCGACTAGTACAACTGTGCCCAATACAATAAGTTAATGCTAGCATGTTGTGCTGCCGATCTACCTATTCTAAGGAGTTAGTTATGATAGCGCAAAGATTATCTCTTGCATCTCCTGAGATCTTGGGCTTAGCTCCTAATTCTATTTCCACATAGGAGTAGCAATGACCTTAGACTCGGACTATAGATTGAAGACATGTTTAAACAAAAAACATTAATGCAACATAGGAACCAAATAGATTTACACAGTATGAAGAACTACATCAATAATCAATGTATATCAGAGTTAAGACTTAGCTCAAAGTACAATTCCCTAGTCCATAGTTGAACCTCCATACTCTTCTCTTTGTGTTCATGTTCTGATAGTGTTTTTTCTTTCCTTTTACATCTGCCCGGGTACTGCTCGTTGGCAAGATTCGGTTACAAGATTGTTACAAGAAACTTTTTGCTCAACGGATACACAAAGTAGCAAAGGCTGGGTGTCGAACAGTTGTTGGATGACCCCCAACATTTAAGTTTAAATCCTATGCATAGAGCTTCATGGATTCTTTAAGATTATTCATAAATCTTTGAGCTAATGCATACTTTATGCTTATGCATTAAAGCTCAATACGTTTAAGCTTTATGCATAGATCTTAATGCAAGTTTTAAGCTTATGCATTAAAGATCAATGCATAAGCTTATGCATAAAGCGATTTCACACCATCATTGTAGGGATTACCTTAGTAAGAATAGTAAGTCCTTAACTATAGAATCTTATCATGTCATTCACAAAGTGCTAGAGTTTTTCACGAACTCTAGGATCTAGGAAGTTAAAGGGCATGCTAACTAGTTCTTGGATTCCTATATGGCCTTGCATGATAGAGGGTGTGGTCTGGTCCATGGTATAACCAAGTGAAGCTACAAAGGTAGGGTCTTATTACATGTGGTGCTACCATTCCGCTCATTCTTGGGGCTTTAGCCTTGGATATCCTGACTTGCTCCATAGGTCTTTGGATTGTTTCATGTGCAATGGTCATATACATATGCATTCATAGATGCCTCACAAAACATTCCTCCTCAGTCGTGGCTCCAGAGACTATCTAGAAAATCTCTTCCCACAACTAATACCGTATGTTTGTGCAGTACCAAAATCTAAAAGAGTTTCTAATGTGCTACATCGGACTCCCAGTATTCCATGTATAACTACATAGACGTTGGTATAGAATTTGCACCTAGTTCTCTCTTGGAGGCATGTGTAATGTCACCACTCATGTCACAGCAAAAGAAACATTAGCTAGAGCTCTAAGATAACTTGCCATACAACTAAATAAGCTAAATGCCAGTCTGACACAGGCTGGGGTGGGGCTTCCTCTCCCTAGATCTTGAGCAACTTCCATTGAGTCAATTTTAGATGAGGTGTCACTGCTGCTGGTGGCAAGTCTAGGACCTTGTACTATGCTAAATTGGATTTTTGACCAAAGGTCCAAAGCCTAGAGTAGGTTGGTACATCCCTAGCTCAACGGATGTGTTGTCCTCTAAATTGGTCTCTAGAACATGTCCATACCATAAGTGCATGTGACTTAGAGCTGGTTTAGGCTAATGAATTTAATGACCTTTTTTTAAATGTTTCATTGGTGTTAGAGAAACTTGTCCAAAATGGGTTTCAAACAGTTCTGAACACTATGGGAAGGGTTATGTATGCACTTTTTCAAGGTACCCAAGCGCTAGTTTATGCAAATTTCAAAAAATTTGGGATGTACCAAACGAGATCTCCACAGCCTAAAACGGGCATCTAGAGAGTTTGTGCATGCGCTTTTCTTGGGATTGTAATTATTTAAAAAATTTACATTTTTTTTCTATATATATATATATATATTACACTTTCAGTTTTGATTTTTGGTATCATAAATTACCTGAAAAGAAGTGCTCAATTTTCCTAGAATCCCTCTTTAACTTGGGTCCTAAAAGCATGCATGCATTAAATATGGCCAGCTAACTAAGGCTACCACAACTAGTGGTCCAAATTATAGGAGGATTAAGCCAAGCTAATTTGTGTTATTAGCACTAATGTAAAAACATAAAAAACATGCAAAATATAAAAAATTAATCCATTTGGTAAATCCTTGTTTTTATCCGTTTCTCCATGTAAGGAGTCAAAATTGGGATAAACCCCATGCCTAGAAACCAAATTGATTTGATTTAAAGCCCAAATTATTTTTATTTGTGCAAAAAATGAAAAATGAAAGATGAACAAAAAAAGAAAACATAGAAATTGACCAAAACATGAATTGTAGAAGTTAAAAGATACATAGTTTTAAGGGTAACAAGAAAAGCTAAACATATATTTCTTAAGATAACAAGAAAATTCAACAGAAAACAAGAAAAATGCAGCAAAATCAAAGATTTTTTGGAATTTCATTTCTACTCCATTCTTGAAAAAACCAAAAAATATAATAGAATTAAACCATTCTCAAGCATTCAAAATGCATTGAGGCTATGCAGTGGGGCTATTCCTTGGTAGTTGTATACCATAGCTAGCACATAAATGCAGAGGTGGGGTATGTCACTTACCTTATGATAGATTGATCTTGGGATTCTCATAGGTAGCACCGTCGATGGAGCACACGAGAGCTCATGTTGTCCTCATTCTTGCCACTGCCGTGCCCTGCTTGTAGCTCAATCCCTCACTCACTCACTCTCACATGCATAGACAGTATAGCCAGCAAACTCTAATCATGCATACAAGAAAGCAAGAGGTAAAAGGGAGAGAGTAAAGAGTAAAGAGCATGAGCACACTTAGATTATGCATAAGAGAATACAATACAATGAGGGGTTGGATTTCCTTTTGCCTTATTTCCTTCATTTCTAGGGTTTATGCCATTTAGGCGGCTCAAGTTAAAAATTAGGTCCTAGCCTTCATTAAGCTATCCCATGGTGCACCTTTCATAATAGAAAATTGGCAAAAATTGGTGAGCGCTCACGTAAAATATACAATACATAACCTCTTAAGTGAAATGTGAACTTTTTAGCACCTATAACCAAACGAAGATGGTCGGCCTCCATGTGTGAGAGGCCTGTGGCAAGGGTTAACATGGATATTCTTTTTCTTAGAATTTCAAGATTCTCATCTTCCTTCTCTTGTTGTATTTTGCTGATTAAGCCTTGTACTAAAAAAGGGTAGAAAATAATTTAATTTTAGATTATCCATTAAAAGGATGAACCATATAAAGTTTAGTGGAATTTCCTCAAAGAGATTTAAAGGAGGATGATCTACAAAACATTAGAGAGCAAGCAAGTTTTATTGAAATCGGAGTTGAGAGAAATCACATGAAAAAACTCTCCATTTCTTGAGAGGATAAAGTATTTTGCACACTTGCTTGAGATGACGAAGGAGCATGAACCTTGCTTGAGAGATTTAATGAACATGCATTTTCTTTAAGAGATGAAGAGGTGGAAAGAAACATTTAAAAAAAAGAGACAGAGCATGTACTTTATTTAAGGGATGAAGAGGAGTAGATGACGGCGGAGAGGTGGAAATAGAAAGAGAAAGAGAAAGAGAAGGAAAAAAAAAGATAATAAAAGAGAAAGTCATTCTTTTCTCATTCAAAAAATTCCCACATCAACTGACAAAACCATCAATTTTATTGCACATTGTTTTTGCGAACCATGTTTTGCCTCAAAAATAGCCTTAGAAGTAGCAACAAAAATAAACTTTTCTAGGTTTTCTACTAGATTTTTCTAACCTCCATTTTGTTGTAGTAATTAGTGGTCTAACATAAGTCTCCTAGTTATTTTTTATAATGCTAACACTAGAATCATTTTCAAATATTATCATGACCTTACAATGTTTAAAAAGCTTAAGAAATATACCATAGTTATTGAAGAAATGCCATAGTGGGCTAGAACTTTAGATAATTTTCGTTTCTTAATGATTTTTTAAAAATATTAATAATATAACATTTTCTCATTGTTATTGACAGAATATCCTAGTTTATTTGCTTAAACTTTAGAGAATTTCCTTTTCTTATAATTATTTGACCACAAGGACTTAGCTCTTTGGACTTAGTTCCTAGAGGCAGTGCTAGCTCCATTGTTTCTTTCAAACATGTGAAAGTTTCCTTCCATCTTATCCATAGGATTATTCCATATCCCTAGGTTACCATGCACTAATGAGCCTATGTATAATCAAGTAATATTTTGGTTTTGGATTGTTCCATAGCCCTAGGTTACCATGCACTAATATGCATACGAATAGTTAAGCAATATGTTGGTTCTAATACCATATCCCGCTTACTATAGGGTTTGGATTCACATAGGTGTGTGTATTTTCTTAATGATTATTTGAACACTAGGACTTAGTTCTTGTGTGGTGTGAAGTCCACTATTTCTTCCAAATGTCTCTAAAAGTTCCCTTCCATCTAATCCTTAGGATTGTTCCATAGCACTAGGTTACCACATGCATTGATGTGCCTATGGATAGCAAGTAATATTTTGTGTCTAGATTGTTTCATATCCCTAGGTTACCATACACTAATGTGCCTTGGATTTATGGGCATGGTATTTAGATGGATTTTATCTAAGTTTTTTGCCTAGTTTATCTAATTTTTTGATAACTTTTCTTGACCAAGGTTTTGGCTTATTCAAGTCTTTCTTTAAAGTTCAATGAATGTAAGTATTTGCCTTGATATGTCTTGCCTACCTGAATCACAAGCTATTAGAAGTTTCAACCTAGAGCTTTATCTAAGGAGGAAGTTAATGTGAGGAGGTATTTATTTCTCTCACTAGAGTTTTCTAAAATATGGTGATGCATCTTCTATATGCATGGCTCCTCTCTTTTTCCCACTCTTGGTTGATTTTTCATTAATTTGTTATTCCTTTTCCATTTCCTATTTAGAGGTTGTCTTTTCCTAATTTCTTAACAACTTCCTTTTTTTTTGCATTTCAAGCTATGTTAGTTATTAGAATGTTTGAACACTTGGTATCTTTTGTTGACTGTATGTCTTTTGATGTGGATTTTATTATTTTCTTAAAGGAAAAGTGTTATAAATGTGATCAATTTATAAAACCATTGTTCTTTGATGGTCCATAAAGGTGCTAGGAATTTAGAAATGGAGCTATTTAATGGTTCTTGATAGAAATTTTGGTTACTTTGTATGGGATCTAGCATTTATAACAATGTAAAGGTTATATATTAATATCTCTACCCTAGGCTATGCACTTATCCTATAAGATAGGGAATGTTTATTTATAATGTAATAGGATGTAAGTAGGTCATTTACCTTGTGTTTCAAAATTAAATAGTCATATTATGCACCATTCAAATCTTGCAAATTAACTTTTAATCTAGTATAAAGGCATTATTTGTGGTGGTGGAGGTTAAGGTGGTAAAACCATGATGGCATCGTGATGGTGAGGCCACTTAGATTCCCTTAGCTTATCCTTCCTAGGGTTACAAGTCACAATTTTTAATGTGGCTATGTGTGTCTATTTTCATATATTAGTGGAGCTAGTAATCCTAGTGGTACCTTTGGTTATATGCTAGAGGAAAGGGTTGGTGCATGGTGTCATGTTTTTCTAAAATTATGTAATGTGCACAATCTAATGGCATCCTTTTCATCAAATGAAGGCATAGACTTAGTTATAATATTACTAAGTCTATGTTTATGCATTGCACTAGTTATAATATTAGAATGTGTCATGTTTTTCTAAAAACATGCAATGTGCATAATATAATAACGTCCTTTTCCTCAAATGAGGATATTTCATACTGATGTGCTCACACTATATCATATATGTTTGTGGATACAATTTGGCATATCCTAGTGGATCATATCCTTTTCCCACTTGTTATTGTTGGTTTAACTAGTTTGATAGAGAGGCACTAAGGTCTTCTATTTTACACCTTTTAAAAGTGTACCCTCTTGTGTTCTTGAATGAAGTGGATATTTAAGATATCTTTAATATATATTTAATGGGGAATTTTCATGTATTTATGATGGTGTAATCCATCATGTTATCAAGTAATATTGGAACTTGTCTTGGGTAGGATAAAGAAACTTGGAAAATCTCACAGTTGTGAAATATATGTTGTTGAGTTAAATAACAAAGCAAACATAAATAAGGTGTGTGAAAATTAACATATATCCTACCAAATAATTCCATCACCAAATCATTTAGCTTCCATTCATAATATATACCTAGAAGCATGTCACCCTCTACATTCTAAAGTTTTACTTCAAAGCATAAAAATGAGAATGACTAGAGAATGCTTGAATAGAGTGTAGTAAAAAAGACGTTACTCTTTAAAGCTCAAATCTATCTTGATTTGAATGGACCATGCTTGAATAAAGGGTAGTAGAAAAGACATTACTCTTTAAGTTATAGGTCCATCTATATTGATTTAAATGGACCTTGGAAATGTCCAAGTTTCTACCTATGATTCTCCATTAGAATATGCCTAACAAATAAATTTTTAGATATACATTTGTTTGAGGCAATGCTTTGAACCCTCCTATAAAGATGGCCTTAAAATAAACATTTATAGCACTAATGACCTAGTGTTGCTCTTACAAGTGGTCCATAATAAGGCATGTACCTAAGCCAAGCTACATGGTGCTAAGATATTATAATAGGCTTAAAAGATGACATGACAAAACAATAAGTTCTGAGATTCCATATATGTATCATCATGGGTAGGTTGGGCCTATACATAGGACAAATTAAATATTTGATGTGACCTAACCTAGTTTTTCATGACATGAAAGTTTAGATTTTTTCAAGATGATAAATCCACCTTGGAAATAATGATTTTTTAATGTATAATGTATGCACAATACTCCAATACCCTAATAATTGACACAGTTTTGAGTTTTTCATGACGTGAAAACTAATTTCACTTAAAATCTGATGTGGAGGCTTCCTTTGATGCACAATGTTGTTCTTTCATGATCAATAATGATGATTAATGCCATAGATCTTTCCTAAATCAATAATGATCGATAATGATTAATGCCATGGATCTTTCCTAAATCAAAAGGTTTTGAGAAATTCACAAGCGTGAAAAAAGTTTAGTTTTGCATGGCATGAAAAACTTTAAGTTTTTGTGGATGACATGATAAGATTCTATAGTTAAGGACTTACTATTCTTACTAAGGTAATCCCTACAATGATGGCGTGAAATCACTTTAACAATGTGAAAAAAGACTTCCACAGTTTGAAAAACTAGGCATGTGAAAGACTTTTTCTAAAACCAAGACACAAAGAACAAAAAGACCGCACTTTCAAGTTGAAAACCCACACTTTCATGGCATGAAACTACATTTTACAAAGCATGTACTATATGTAAAAATAAGGGTAGGTTGTATATAAACCATTTTCTCGTAATAATGGATACAATATCCCTTTATTCTAATTAAGTTCTCTAGCTATTCTATTTTCTCTTGTCTATGTTGTGTACTAGGGGGAGATAGAGTTGTCACAATAGAATGTTCTTAGTATATGGGAGGGAGTAGACAATAAGAGGAAAGTGAGTCCTTGCAAGAGGTGGTGTATCAACTTTTCCTTGGTAACAACTTATAAAAGAGAGCTCAAAGGAGAGGATCTAGCAACCTCTAGTCGAGCTTGTATGGCTTCAAGAGACCAAAACGCGAAGGCAAGGTAAGTTCCCCATGATGGTTTTTGTTTATTCTTACTTTTATGTGAATGAGGTAGATCCACAAACATGTTATTGTCTCCCAGGGCTCTTGAGTCGAATGCTATCCCATTGAAATGGAAAGTGATGTGGGGTAAATGTTTGGTTCAAGGGGGTGGTATATGACCCTAAAACATTTGTATCAATATATAAGTCATAGACTACGGTTGAAAGGGTCAAAGGGTAAAAGGAAGCCCAAATAATGAAGAGTATGTGGAATGGCCCACAACCCATGGGGAGGCCAAAAGTAGGCACCTAGGAACAAGTGAAAAACGATGCCAAATAGATGCTTCCCACTTCAATGGAGATGGTGCTCAAATCTAGAAAAGATTAGGGTGAGGTTGATCAATATTATGGGCCATGATTTACTGCTAATGGAGATGTACTCAAGCCTATAAAAATGTACTCTATCAAATGGATCAAATATATGAGTTTTAAAGCTAAACCTCTTGCCTTATCATTATATGCTTATTTTTTATCATTAACATTATCATTAGTGTTAATATTTGTCTTACTTTCTCACATGCTAAGATGTTGATATGCTAATCCATTTCTACACACCCTAATCGACTCTAGATGCAAATCTCAAGTTGGTATCAGATCCACCCATCATCCCTTGAGTACTTATGCACCCTAGGATAGGTTAGATTAACAATGATTAGTTTTCTTAATTAGCTTTCAAGAAAAATTTTCCCCTCCAAGCTCCAAAATCATCAAGAACCAACAAGGTACATTAATGCAAGAAGGTACAACTTACTTGGAGCTAGTAAAACACCTCAAGAAGCTGCAACACATCAACATTAAATGAAGAGCTCAACACATCAACATCAAATGAAGAGCTTAAAAAGTACCCATCTATTTTGTGGCAAAGGAATTCCAACCTCTAGAAGGGGGAAAATCTTAGAATTTTGCATCATACTTAAAATCATTTGCTTCACACTATAGGCTACTCGCATAACTATACATGTAGCTACTATCACGACTATACATGTGGCTCTGGTGTGACTATAGTCATGCATATAGCCACATTTATAGCCATGTGTACTGTTAACAAATATTAGATTCTCTCGTTGCACGTGCGTCCTTTCTTTTCCACTTGTTTCTCTTCTCCTACCTTCCCCAAAACCTGTGCTAAACTCATTTCCTCTCCCTGCCTTCATCTCCCATAACTCAAGCATAAAGCTCATGCTCTCCTTCATTTATGTGCTTTTATCTCTAAAAGCATAAGTTTTATGGTGAAGGTAAAGATTTTTTCTCTCTATTCTCTCATATTTGTTTCAATCTCTATATGCATACGTAGGTCTTAATTTTTGTCTTCTTCTTCTTCTTCTTCTCACTTGTCTTCTTACTTGCCTTCTCACTTTTCTATTTGTTTTGTTAATTAACTTTGTTGTGTGTGCTTGTTTTGCAAGTTTAGGGTTTATACTTCTTTCCTCACTCTTTTTCTTAGTGTAAAATTATCTTTTTCTCTCTAATATGCCTACGTATTCTCTATGCATATTAAAGATTACATAGAGTATACATAGCTCTAATATGTGTGCATAGGGCTCTGTGCATGCAAATTAGAGCATGCATAACTCTAACATGCATGTATAAAGCCTATGTATTATGCTATAAAATGCATTCATAGAGGCTCTACGCATGCAAATTATAGCATGCATAACTCTAATATGCATGTATAGAGCCTATGTATGCTCTAATATGCATAAAGGCTTCCGATGCATCTAAATTAGAGTAGGCATAGCTCTAATATGCATGCATAGAACCATATACATTAAGCTTATACTTAAGCTTTTGTATTAAGCTTATGTTTAAGATTTTACATTAAGCTTCATGCATAAGCTTAATGCATATGGCGTATGCATGAAGCTTTTGGTTTAGTTAAGCTTATGCATAAAGCTTTTGGTAAAATGTTTTATGCATAAGGTTTATTCAAAAAGTTAGTGTATAAGCTTATTGCAAATGGGTTATACATAAAAGTTTTGGTAAAATGGTTTATGCATAAGCTTTATCTAAAAAGCTAGTGCATAAGCTGTATGCATAAGGTTATGTGTATTCGTTTACTAATAGATATATTTTCTTAAACTTGTAGATTGTTGCTCGATCCATAAGCTCAACTTCGCAATGCAAAATCTACTTCTCTTCTTCAAGGTAAGAGTACTTGTCTTTTATAATCCCTTTCTTTACTTGTTTATGGTGCACCCCCGGGTTATTGGAAGCATATTTTTTAATTATACAGCATAAGGATCATGCATTATGGCTTTATTAATAAACCTTAATCACAAGGCTTTATGCATTAAGCTTTATACTTTGTGCATTAAGCATTAAGGTTTATGTCTGTGAATTATACTTATGCTTATGCATAAAACTTTTGCATTAAACTTAATGTAAAAGCTTATGCATAAAGTTTAAGCATAAGCTTTATGCATAACCTTTATACATACAACTAGCTAATGCATAAAGCTTTTATGCATAAGGATTTTGCATAAAGGTAAAGGTTTAAGTTTTATACATAAATCTTCATGCATATTGCTTATTCATGAATCTTAATGCATATATGGCTTATGCATTAAGATTTATGCATAAGCCTTTTACATAAAAGTTTAAGCTTTACGCATAGAGCTTAAGATTTATGAATAAGGATTTTGCATAACATTTAAGCTTAATCTTTATAGAAAAAATCCCACCAAAAAAAGACATGATTCAACACATATGAACCTGGAGACGTGAGCCGTGTTAGAGATGTGAGTCAATAGAGGTGAATTTGGAGACCTAAGTCAATAGATATGAGTCAACCAAAAGTGAGTCTAGAGGTAAGTATACTTAATATTGTACCAACTAATTATTATTATTTACTACCTTAAAGACTTATAAGGACATACCTTTAGGTCTGTGTAAATACACATAAGCCTAGAGATGTGAGTCACAGACATGAGTCAACACATATATAAACCTAAAAATTAAAACAAATCCTTAAACTTAAAAAAAAGTGTGAAAAAAAAATTTATAGATTGAGCACACATGTCTAAAATCAATTTCAGACCTACTTCAAAAAGCACCAGAGACCAGCTAACACAAGGTGGAACCCTTGATGCAAACCTACTGATCTCAAAAAATTATTGAAAATGATAATATAACTGAGGTATGTATATTCAGCAAATCGGATCAGATTGTCTATCTGTGTGATAGAGCAAGTGCTACTCGCAATTCAGGGCAAGGTATTTAACATCGCTTACTTTCCTTACTAATCTGCGCTCTTTATCTTCGAATGTTGAAGCATATTGGCTACTCCCTTTCCCTTAAAATTGGATGTGGGGACACTTTGGCATGTCCTGATAATTACTACTGGTCCCTCCCTTATTATCCCATCCTATTCCTGTTCACTGTATGGTTTTCTCTTGTGAGTGTGACCCCAAAGGTGTGCAGGGTCCCCAGTTTTGGGATTCCATACTTCTTTGAACCGAGTCATAAGGCTTCCCCTCCTACACTGGAGGCACGCTCAAGGAACAGGAAAGGACAGACAACCCCTCTGTCCCATGTTTTGGAGTTAGGGTCTCCGGTGTGCGAACGGGAAAGGACAGACACAACCCCTCTGTCCCATGTTTTGGACGTAGGGATCTCCGGTGCAAATGAGGAAGAAATATCCCCCTGCTTTCTTGTTTTGATGCTTCAAATGCTAGGATTGTGATTGCTTGTTTGCTGTTCAGTTCAACTTAGGCTTAGGTCAACTATAGTGCATCAAACCATTTCCTCAAATTCACCCTACCTTCTTTGATCCTGGACTCGGTAAAGTGCTTCCCTATCAAGAAGGCTAGACTACTTCAAATCGAATTCAAGAAAGAAGATTTGAGAAGAAATGAGCCAATGAAACAGACATGAAGCAGAGGAACAATGAGAAACAGTAGTAGGTGTCGCCATGGTCCTCTGAATAGCACCATAAACATCATGAAAAGGGCACTAAATTACCCTGTTTTTGGATCAAACATTTGGGATCAATTCTAAGCTATGATTATCCCAAGATGACCACAATCACAGACCAGCTCAATGACCTCATTTATAGCAATCAAGACATGTCTCCTTTATTGTATCATTAGGGACAATTTTTCCTAAAAACACATAGCATAGTAAGCACACACAGTGCAAGTAAGAGTCCCACTTTCCACTCCTTAAATTATCCTCAAAACACACAACAATAAATAAGCATACATAGTGCACACAATCAGCACATGTCTCCTTTGCTATACCATCAGAGACAAGTGTTCCTTAAAACACATAGTAGCAAACAAGCACACACAATGCAAGCAAGAGTCCCACTTTCCATAGAGCTCATAATAGAAGTGTCTTTCCCATGCAACCAAATTTTAATTGTTCTTTGTTCGAATGAGGAATAGAGAATGTGAGGAAGGGACTACCTCAAACCAAAGGGAGTTCACATACGGTGTCCGTAGTACACACAACAAGCTTACAACTTAAAGACAAGCCAGCAAGTGCTATTGGAAACTACATAGTCAAACCCCATAGGCCAAGAAATCTCAAACATTGAAACAGCAAGTTTTGTGTAATTGTCACATGTAAATATACAAAAGACATGTCACATGTAAATATACAAAAGACATGCTTAGGATGATATTTGAAATTGTAAGGGGACACAAACATAGGTGTAACCATACCCTTATGTTCCACAGCCACACATGAATATACAAAAGGCATGCTTAGGATGATGTTTGAAATTGGAAGGGGGGATTACCACAAACATAGGTGCAACCACTCCCTTATGTTCCACTGCTACACAACGTGTTTAAAATGGTAAAGGGGATTACCTCAAACATAGCACACCTAGAGGCTCAAAGTTTGGTAAAATTAAAAAATCCACATCCCAAGGATGCTGACAAAATTTGATGGAATTGAAGATCCCATTATGTATCTAGAGAAGTTTGATCAAATTTGTGAGGCCACCATGGAAAGGATTGATGATCCCACCAAGATCTATTTGTTTAGGCTTTGCCTTCTTGAATGAAAAGGCTAGCTCTACGAGGTCTTGAGACACAATATTCTCACCCATCAAAGCTAGATGGAGCCCCATTGCACCAATATGAGAAGATTAGGGGAGGGGAGAGAGCTTGAGCTCTTGCAAGCACATGCACTCTCACAACAATGGAGAAGATACACACAAAAATGGAAGGCTGAAATCTTTTTCTTCTTGTTACTCTCAAAAGAGATCTCCAAAATATAAGACAAAACCAACAAAAGTACTAGAGTACTATGTACAAGAAATCCATAATGTGAACACACAAAAGTAGGTGAGCTAGCAAGATAAGTATACCATAACTCGGTTGGGACTAGGAAGGTATAGCCCAGCTTTAGAATTACTGGGCAACAAAGATCCATCGTATTAGCTACCAAACGTGCCAGTCTTGTAAAGGTGGAATAATCACCCAGACACGTCATAAGTATTAGCTCATGTTGAGCTTGACATCTCAGCACTCCCCCTAAGTCTCAACTCCATCTTCAAGACTTCAAGCATAATGCAAAATCTATGAAGTTTCTGTGCTCCCAAGGCATTAGTGAAAATGTCAGCTACACGCTTCTTTGTGCTGACGTACAGGAGATCAACGTCTTCTGACAAGACCTTCTCTCTGATGAAGTGCTAATGGACCTCTATGTGTTTGGTCTGTGTATGAAACAGTAGGGTTCCTACCCAACTGTATGCTACGAAGGTTGTCAAAATAGATGATAACATGCCTATCCACATAGAGTGCCAAATCTCTAAGTAGCCCATGTAACCAAGCTACCTCACATGTTGCCACCATCACAGCACCCCTATACTCTATCTTTGTACTCAAAAAGAGAATTTTCGGGTTGCTTTTTGCTAATCCATGTAACAGTACCACTCCCAAAAGAAAATATAGTAGATCTTCTATCCAAGATGCTACCAGCCTAATCTGCATCACTGTATCCATACACCTATAGCTATATACTAGCCTCATAGAAGAGGCCATAATATAATGTGGACCTCACATAGCGTGGTGGTGCACCTCACACTATCCAAATGTAGGAACCTACGCAAACTGACTCTCCAACCCAACTGTATAGTTCATGTCTGGCCTGGTGATCATCATATAGATCAAGTTGCCCACTATCTTCCTACACATAGTTGCATTCTCCAAAATCTCACCCATGTTTGCACTTAGCTCGCCATTCTAATCCAGCAGTATAGAAATGGTCTTACAACTAACCATACCATATTTGGACAACATCCAATGCATACTGTTTTAAAATTCCTAATGACGTCAATGCCAATAAGTTATCACAGCTCACCCAAATCCTTCATGTCAAACTTCTTCTTGAGGAGACCCTTTACATTCTCAACTTCCTCTCCATTGTCACCCCCAACAATCAAGTCATTTACATAGATGGTGATGACCATAAATCCTTCATGTCAAACTTCTTCTTAAGAAGACCCTTTACTTTCTCAACTTCCTCTTCATTGTCACACCAACAATCAAGTCATCCACATATATGGCGATAACCACAATCCCCTTATTACTCTTTCGCACATAGAGTTGAATGATTAGCATATGCCATATGAAAGACAATGGTGATAAGATACTATGTAATCTTATGCCATGCTCTCGATACCTACTTCAAGCCATGCAAGGCTTTACGTAGCCTACACACATAATCTGGGTGACTTAAATCCGCATAACCAGGTGGTTGGTCTAAATATACTTCTTCTTGTAACTCAACATGAAAGAATGCTTTCTTTATATCCATCTGATGTAAAGAACCCAACCTTTTGATGCAATATCACTACAATAACAGCTCTCACGGTTTTGAGGGTTCAAACTCCTGCACAACCTTTGCCATGTATGCATAATGGTGAGCTACATAACCGTCATACATCAATATCTAAACAAGGTTTTTGACCATACCTAACCTCCGTGTGGTGGTCCTAGGATCCATCCTTGGTGTCCTTGTGGCTGCCTTAGCCTTCCTTACACTAGATGTCCTAATAGCTACAATCCCAAACTCCTCATCAAGGCTCTGCAATGAGCCACTAGACTCTCCATAAACATATAAATGCCTTGCTAAAATTCCAAGCATACCAAGAGATTCATCAACCTTCTCTTTACCTTTATGTGATGCACTTGCTAAACCTACAAGACTGATTTTTTGACATAGCCTGCGACTCCATGGTCTATCGATAGACCCACTACTAGAGGACTCTCTCAGTCCACTCACTGATTGTGATTGCTAACATGTATTCTACATAACCTCATATCCTGTGCATCAGTCCCAAGCAAGTCTTTTACAATGGTATATTGACTACTCATCTCATTAAAGGCAACATCCCTACTCACCCTTATCTCACATGCCAATAGGGTTATAACATATGTATCCCTTTTTCTCAAGAGGGAGTAACCAAAGAACACACATTTTTAAGCCTTTGGATCCAACTTACTACGTAGCTCATCGGGTATATACAATGCATCCAAACACTTTCAAGTGTGATAAATATGGTTTTTTTCCAGTATACTTCTCCTTTGGAGTCACCGTATTCATTGTTGTTTTGGGAGCCTTGTTCATAATGTAAAAACTACAGCCATAACACTACTTTACTCCAATAATGGTGACGTGTGATCTTCTCAACCATCGATGCACAAGAAACCTCTACAATGTGCCTATTGTTCCTCTCTGCAATACCATTTTGCTACAAACTGTACTGACATGTGAATTACCTCTAAATTCCATGCTTTCTCAAGTACTCACTGAACTCATTAAAGAAGTACTCTTCTCCTCCATCTGACCTTAGACACAACTTGCAAACCTGTTTTCTTTTCAGCCAACATTTTGGAATTATAAAATTGAGTAAACACTTCACGTTTCTCTTTCATGAAATAGACCCACACCTTCCTTGTCTGGTCATCATCAATGAAAGATAGATAGTAACAACATCCTCCCATTGATACCATCTTTGTCAGCCCCCATACATCTAAGTGCACCACATCAAGTTCTCTCTTAACTTACATTCTTGTCATGTGGAAATACATTCTTTGTTTGCTTTCCAAACTGGCATGTTTTACATACTTCATGCATGTTTTACATACTTCATGCATTCCATCCACCTTAAACTTTGGCAAACTTATAAACAATTTTTGAATTCTACATAGACTTCAATTCGCTACTCATTCACATGACCAATACATTTGTTCCAGATATCTATATCAGCCACAACACTTAAACCTTGTGCAAACATAGTAGCTTTCTCCTCAAGCGCATGCTTACATCCACAAAGTAAACATTGTGCCCAGTGGCACTCTTTTTCCCTTTGCAACCAAATGACATTTATTGTTGAAGTCCTCAGCATAGCAACCCTCAGGGTTAAAGCGTACCTACAAACCCTACTCAATCATCTACACACCAATAGAAACCAAATTCTTGGTTCTATTATTCACATGAAGTACATTAGCCAAGTACCTCATCTTGCCATCCTCCTACATAGTCAATGGCACATCCCCAAGAGAGATGAGTCGTGTCACTACATGTCTTTCCATATTTTTGACATCTCTAAACTACTCACTATGATAGGCCATATGGTTAGAGGCTCCCAAATCCACATATCACCATTTATGGGGGATACATCTGTAGTCACTGAATTGAACATGCGCTACATAACAAACAAATGCTCACATCTATCTTCAGCCTACTTGCTTAAAGATACAAACAAATGCTCACATCTATCTTCAGCCTACTTGCTTAAAGATACATAATTTAATTGTTTTGCTACAACTTGCCACTTTTTATGTCACACTACTTCTTTTGCAACATTCTGTTTGCAAAGTGACCTGGTTTGCCACAATGAAAGAAATCCTTTAAACTTGATCCTAACTGTTGTCTTTGCCAATTGTCTTGGGGGCCTCTCTAGCTTCCCCTGCCTTAAGACTGGCCTCTTTCACCTATATCTATTTTGCTATACTACAAATCATTGGACTACTATTGTCCATAATTTTGATTTCCAAAATGGCCACCACCTTGACCTTGATCAACAACCTCTACAACTATCTCTACCTGAATTTGAGTAAAAGTCTAGTTGTGAAGTGTTTTTTCTTTGAGAGGAAGAGTCTTCACCCAAATACTTCTTTGCTAAGATTAACATAGACACCAAATCCCAAAAGTTGGAAACATTCTCTCTTACAACAATAGAGGTCTTGAATGGCTTCTATTCTTTCCCCTAGCAGCCCATTCAAACAAATGTGCACCAAGTCATCATCTTCCACTGAGACATTAATGTATCCAAGGAATTCAACAATACCCTTGATCGTCATGTGCACCAAGTCATCGTCTTCCACTGAGACATTAATATATCCAAGGAATTCAACAATACCCTTGATCGTCACAACACATACTCATTGATGGGCATGTTCTTCTTCTCCACTATATGCAACTAGGATATTTCAGCGCCTTGCCTTTGTGTTTGTTGGAATATCTTCACTAGGTTTTTCCATACAACTATCATAGTGTAAGCATCATGTATATGCCCTATCATAGTGTCAGTCACACTGATTGAAAGGCAATACATAACTTTCTTTTCACCTTGGTTCTAGTTTTTGAATGCCTTTATCTCTGTTGGAGTAGCGTTTAGGCAATTCTAGAGGCTTCTCATTGTCTCCTTCAACATAGTCCCAAAATCCTTTTCCCATTAAGAAATTGGTCATTCTCAACTTCCATGCATGGAAGTTGTTCTTATCAAGCTTCTCACACTGAGAATTTGGTTGATGTTGTCGACATCTTTGCTTACAACAACCAAAAATCTACAAACAGACAATTTCTATATGCAACCTTCAACATAGCAGTATCTGTTGTTGTTGTTGGTAACTTCTGTAAAACAGTACTTCTACACATGTTGTATGTCATAACACATGACAAGATTACACATACATACACCTACAATCAGTAATACATGTGTAATCACTATCTGCATGCCCAAAATGGAATGCTACACTGTAATAACTAGAGTTCAAACAAAGAAAGTTCCAAACCAAAACTTCTCATCAAAAGTGTCTTGTCAAAAACACCTTGGAGTGGCCAAATAGCGGCCAAAACACGTCCAAAGATAGCTTCGGAGATGTGTAGCTCGTAGAGCTACCGAGGGATTGTCATACCAAAATAAAAAGGGAACCATTTCCTTTGCCTTCGTAGCTTCCTTTTCTTGTTGCTCATCTCCTTAGCCTAAACCAGGCTTTGATACTGTGAAAAGATTGGGAGAGGAGAAAGAGCTTGAGCTCTTGTAAGTACGCACACACTATCACAACAGTGGAGAAGACACACACAAAAATGGAAGGCTGGAATCTTCTTGTTGTTGTTGCTCTCAAAAGAGATCTCCAAAAGATAACTGAATGCCAACATAAGTACTAGAGTACTGTTTACAACAAGTTATCTATAATGTGAACACGTTATGTAGGTGAGATGGCAAGATAAGTATGCCATAACTCGGTTGGAATAGGCAGGTGTAGTCCATTCAAGTAGATTCATTGGCAAACATCCATCATGTCAACTACAAAACACACCAGTGGTGTAAAGGTGGAACAGTCACCTAGGCACGTTATGAGTGTTAGCTCGTGTTGAGCTTGACATCTCAACATGACATATAACCTCAAGCAGGAGGAGGGAAAAACAATGTGTGATTACATTGCTACAGCCAAGTATCTCCATATGAGATACAACACTTGGATGATCTATCGCTCATCATCACTGATCAATTTATAATCGGTCTTAAGGACAAGAGGCTTCATGACCATCTCTACAAGTCTAGGCACTACATCTTCAAATAAAAATGTTGAGGCAATAGACCTAGTAGATAGTCTACAAGACAAGGATGTAGAAGTTATCCACCCAGACCAAGAGAGATAAGGGCAAGTCTCATCGACTAAGGGCACCCAACCAGCACTAGCTAGAGTCCTAGTCAAGGACATGAGCATGGATGAGTTGGTAGAGAATCTGCAGATCCTAAGGTTCCTCAAGCGCGAGACACCTATATTTATTTCCATAGAGATATTATTTGGAGTGCAATTTGCTCGAAAAGTATACAAGCACACAGAGTATTCGATGCTCAAGCCTAGACACAACAATAGTATTATGCTCATTTACTGACATCATGAAAACCACAATACAACCCATTGTTGGTACCAGGGAAGCCCAGTACGCTCTCGGCAGCATCAAAGCAGCCACTAGCCCTACCACCCATACTAAATGCTTCTCAATCGGCACATAATCTAGTTCCCATTTATTAAAATCCTTTACATAGAGGTATGTACAGATCGCCACCAATGCCATACCCACCTTCGATATTACCACCCCAATCGGTTCCTCCTGGAGCCATACACCAGTACAATAGTACTTGGTGACTTTACCAGTGGACTATGGTGCAATAAATTACGAGAGATTTCAATAACACGTCACACAGGCTACGGTGCAGCAAACAAAGTGCAAGAAGACACCTCCATTGACTATGCCTCCTTGTTTGAAGCTATGATGCAAGCTATGGTGCAACAAAGTGCAAGAGATTTCAATAACATGTCACACAAGCCACCTCTTCAATGTGATCATGTTGTTGAGTGCATACTTGTTAAGTATCCTCATAGAGCTATCACACCAAAGACCCTAACTACATCCCCGAATCGAATGCCGAATCCCAATGGCATTCCATATAGAGGCAGATGCTACTACAACTGTAGATTCGATCATGCTTTCAAGGATTGTCCCAACAGAGTGACAATCACCCCAGTGGTGGGCGCAGGAGCATCAACAACCACTTCAGTAAGCATTAACTTGCTAAAGAATACAAGGAGGACTTCTTCATACAATCCCCCTTAATGCCATCACAAGGCTCTAGACCAAGGCAAGGAAAGTTGCCAACAAAGAAATATCCAAGGCAACCAAGAAGTAGAAAGCTCACGCTTAAACCTCAAAGCTAGCAAACAAAGAGCATGAGGTGTAAGGCCCAAAGGTTGCAGTAGCCCCTAAAAAAGTTGAGGATCGGAATCAGAGGCCTAACAGAAGAAAGCTCAAAGAGTACATACAATGCACGATCAATTGTCAAGGGCAACCATGATAATTGAAAGTAGTTCGGACAATGATAACTCTAAAGCTGCCTCCTGGAGACAACAAGAGACAAACTAGATCTTGCCAAAGAGAAGAAACCCATTGACTGCACAAACCTTCCAAAGAAATTCAAAGAGTAACCCAACCCCATGTTGGTAAAGGAGGGAATGAAACAAGCCCAACCACTTGTAAGGAAAATGTAGGCTGAATTGAACCAATACTTTAGAAGGTAGTCAAGTACGAACCACTGACCCCACTTGAGAGTATCCCTGACCCCATTCAAGAGTCAATTATAGAACCAATAAGGAAGCATGCCAAAGACCATAGCCGAACTTGTGACCATTCTTAACTTGAAGCCACAAAAAGAGCTAGCCTCAGGGCCTCATTTTGCATTGCTAGATGTAGTGAAGGATGACTCATCAGAGGGGAGTGAAAGTTAACATACTACAGTCATGCATCATGCAAATACTTGAAAGCGGTAGCTTTAGTGCAGTATAGGCAAGAGGGGATCAAAATTTCGAGTCCTGATATAATTGGGACCCTAAGGCCCACACACCTAAACCTAAAGAGGACAAGGATAAGATGTGCCACAGTGAGTGCTCTCCTTCCATGCCTTTTAAAAAAAGGACAGCCAAATGAACAATCTAGGACACTAATTTGGAAGTAATAAAATGAATGTCCTATTACGTGTCATTTATAAAGGCACAAAAGTCTCCACAATCTTGGATGGTGGTGTTGGTGCTAGCATAATCACCAAGGATTGTTGGGAGACCTGGGGAAGCCCTCCAATCATAGGCATAAGCCTCGTGGTGGTCAAGCTTGCCGGAGAGCACAGTTAAACTTTTTGGCGTCCTTCAAGATGTAGACCTTCTGACTAAGCTTCCACCACACATTTGTGGTGATGGATTTTTAGAGAAGAGGGTCATATTCCATGATCCTTGGAAGGTCTTACATGAGAGATGTAAGGCTAGTCTACGTTGGGAAAAAATTCACATTTACATACGCAAAGGTAACCAATCTTTGAAAATAAACTTGAAAACAAGGAAGACTCACCTCATGGGTCAAGGCATTTCTCACCAATGAGTATGACACAACTACTTAAACCATGTCGATTGATATCTGTAGAGCTTATAACAAGATGTGGGATGGTGAAGATGAGGATCGGCTTTGAGCATATAATTCACATTTTGGTGACCATGGACACTCTTCCCCAAAAGCTTGGGACAAGGTTTGCATGATTAGATGGTGCCGAAACCACATTTGTGTTCGTGCTTGATGCATTTAAAATAGAACCATCGTGGAACTCACTCCACTTAGCTGCATGGCCCACCTTAGTTGACACTGCAGGCTAGCCACAACGTGTTGTCTTAAGAGATGTGGGCCTCATTAGGCCACCCACCCCTCGCCAAATTCTAGGCCAAAAAATTTGTAACCATGTGAATGTTAGAAAAATATGGCGACTCTTTTTTGCCTTAATTATGAGAAGTTCACTTATAAATCTAGATATAAGGTTTATTTATTTTAGTAGCTCAAAGGGGCACAACCAAACAAATCTATTTTTCACTTCATCCACCTTAATCTTTTAGAAGAATATGCACCACACTAATCTTTGCATAGATTATATACCCTCATGAGATGTTAGTGTTTAGCCATGCTATTGCATCATGGGTGTTCTTCAACCTTTCATCAAGACAAGTTAGGTGGTAATTCTGGAAGGCATGCCAATCATTCCTCCACAAAGCTTCAACAAAAAAAAAAAAAGTGCCACATCATGTTGAAACAAGCCAAGACTTTCAACCTAGCCACAAAAATGAACCCACATGATGAATCAAAACCCTTGCACAAAGGGCATGATTTGAATTGGGACATGCACCACCTAACCATACATAGTACTACTTTATCATTATTGTGATCATTGGACCATCAACCTAAAACCACTTTAACAAGAAAGCATACTACAACATGCGTAATATATTGTTCACTCTATCATTTTAAATGTAGAAGTGGCATGTGCAATGCAATTTCTTAAGGCCTTTAGGTTTTATACTAGCATCGATAATGATGCGCATAATATTGCAATTTGTGCAATATATCTATGAGCACTCTATACTTTGTCATATTACTAGAGACAATTTTTTTAAGAAACCCATAATGGATACTAACATATCTTTGAGGATAGTCTGTGTACTCTCAAAATTCCTTCTTTCCAGTCCACAAAATTGTGTAGGATGAATAATAGAGGACTTCTTAAGAATGCTAACATCCATCTCTTATTTCACAACAAGCTTTTCTCTGTCTTGAACTCATTGCTGCAGAGATTTTAGCAATGGCAAACATTTCATCTGCATAGAGAGATGTCATTTCTCTAGCTTAGCATAAGCTTAGGACCTATTATGTATGAGTCTCTCCCTTTAGACACATAGCTGCCATCCAGAATAAGTGCTCACTATGGTCTTGAAGACACGAATAACCATCTTCGATGCTTAAATGCACATCACTCCTTTATGTGAGCTTCAAACGCATCAAATCCAATGTATATCTTACAAAGGAAACTTATGTCCTTGCACTTTTTGTGATGTAACATGTCTTTGATTACTCCAAGAACCTTTATTTCAAGATACTTTATCATCAAGATAGATACATTTCATCACTCAAAGACCCTCTGATCATTACTCATTGAATACTTACCTTGAAACATATCTACAATTCACCTGCACCTGATCCCCAATACAAATATGTGTTTCTTATATACTGTATTTAATGAGAAATGCATGTACCTACAAGGGCCCTTCATTCTGGAAAAAAACAAATTTGAATTATTTAGTTCAAGGTTGAGGAGAGAGAGTACAATAAACTGCTGTTTGACTAGAAACAAATTTTGTGGAGGGTTTTTAATTGAGGAACATAACTATTTCTTGAGAAAAAGTATGCTTAAGAATAAATTGATTAAGGACATAAATTTAATATATATTAGCTCTTAACACTGGTCTTCAAAATCACCCCTTCTCAAAGGGTGATGAGCTATGTGGAGGCTTCGTTAGAGCTTGAAAAGGACCAATTTCCATGCAAACAAAAAGGGGCATGGCTGGCAACCAAGTTCAAACTCCTGTGTGTCTAGTCCACAACCACAACATTTGTGGGCACTTTTGTCTTGTTCTCATTTAATTCTCTCCAAAAATGCAAACAATTGTAAGAGATAATAAAAAGGTTCTAATATTCACTCATAATAAGGACCGCATTATCTAGAGCATCCTGGATACAAGATTTTACATGGGGATACAAAAAGCAAACTCTTGGCAAAACTACACAGGTTTTTCAAAAAATTATGATCACCTGTGAATGCTCTGAGAAGGTAGAGCTGGAATATAAGTGCAGGAGGATTTGAGTGGAGTGAGAAGGGCCATGGTGACAGAGTTCAACACAATGTTGCATGTCACTTGGTTTTGGAATTTGGGCTTCACCATCTTGCCAACCACATAATACTGAGAATGCAGAGTGGCCATCATGCTTAGTGGAATACCGTGCTTAGAGTCGTACATGCTGGATAATCCTGTGCTAGCACCATAGATGGGAACCTTGACAGCCTGGACCACCACCGGTATGGTCTTCCGCATGCCCTTTTGCTGGTAATACTTGAGAATCTGAGAGGAGATGGCAAAAAAGAGAAAATATTGAGCTCCCACTATAATCCATAAGGTTGTGATGGCAATATGATAAGCAAATTGTAATCCACAAAGGAGTTCCTACAATCATCCACCCTGGGGGAGGCCCCTCCATTTGGGAAAACCGTGAGCCGCAGCAGTGGCAACATGTTTTCCCAAACAGAATGGCCCACCCAAGCTGTTAGTCTTTGGGAGTCTGTGTGAGCAGGCTTGGTTTTTGACAAGCTGCCCCACCCATCAAAAATGTATTTTTTGACATTTGATTGAAATTTTTTCCTGTAAAATCATTCAAAATAGGCAAAAATGGGTGAAATATGCACCAAAAATCAAGCCTGAGTGCAAGAGCAACGGAGATTGTGACATATCAGCATCCTGAGCAGTATGGTAGATGAGATTGTCACTGATCAGAAAGGCTGCAGTATTTTGTGCAGGATGTAGACAGGTGGCGGATAGGGGTCCAACCAGCATTCAGGGAAGTTTTTTTTAAGCTAAGCATACACATTTCGTCCTGGCCTTTCACTCAACCGGAAACTTAAAAGGAAAAGGCATACCATCTATAGAATTTACACTGTTTATGCCATTATTACAATCAGCTAAATTCCCTTTTGAGATCACACTAATCGGCGGTTTTGAAATTTCAACCGGCTGTCAGCGGCCACAGAATGTGAATGATGATGGCATGGGGAATAGCCATTTGAGAGCCTGTTTTCGAAGGAAGAGAACAGGGTAGACAGGTGCCCAATGGCATTCCAGCCATCATGGCTGACCACATGAGCACATCAGCCATCAGAATGCTATTTTTGAGGAATGTGCCAAGATGGCAACATGTCAGCAATGGGAGCCAAAACAAGGCTGCCGTCTGGTCAACTTTTAACCTGCACACTGTCGCCGCTGGCCATGACAGTAATAGGGGGGTGTTACAAGTTTCAATGAAGTTTTTCTTGCGGGCTGGATTGGGATCTTACCTCTGTTGATCCAAGACCGTGATGATAAGGCTATCATGGCAATCAGAGCAATGTGGAGTTCTACCACAATCTACATAGGATTGTAGGGTTATAATGTGGCAATTGAAAAGAACAAATTGAGCTGCTACAGTGATAATTTACATGGTAGGTATGATGGAAATTTCTTAGCAGACACATGTGGGGCACATTGAAAGTGTGGGGAATACCTCTCCCTTTGCAATGTTGAGCTCCGAGTAGTAGAGCTCTGCAGCTACAGGGTTGACATGGACTCCAAAGTACTTCGAAGGATTATAGTAGTTGAGTTGGACAGTGCAGTTGAGTGAGACCATCTTGGTGGGCACGCCCGAGGCATCGGCACCCTCGCCCATATAGAAGTTATGAAACACAACATTCTGCAAAAGAATTCCCTAAATCTTAGTGCGTACGTACAGCACCATAGCTTCCTTAACCTCAGACGAGGAGAAAAGCAGAGCAGAGAGATCACCATTGTACCTTGAGGGAGAGCTCCGGGTGGGCGGGCCTGCAAATGAGCCAAAAGAGGAGGATGAAGAGGAAGAGGAAAGCGGCGCAGGAGAGGGTGACCAGGAGGATCGTGTAAATCTGCGGAGCTTTGCTGGGGGTGGAGAAATCGGGTCCCTCTTCTTCGATGACATTGCGGGCGGCCCAGCCTTTGGCGGCGTTGGTGTGGTGGGGCTTGTGGATCTTACGGGAGGCGGACTTGTGGGAACGGGAGGAGTGGGGGAGGAGGAGGGAGTGGGAGGAGTCACGGGAGCGGGAGGAGGAGGAGAGGGCGGCGGCAGCGGCGGAGGGGTGGAGGGGGGAGCCGATGGGGCTGAGGAGGATGGGGGTGCTGTGGAAGGAAACCTTGGAGTCACCGTCGTGGGAGTCACGGGAGGGGCTTTGGACGAAGTAGACGGGGCGGGAGCGGGGGGAGCGAGGAGGGGAGGAGGCGGCGAGGCTGGTGACCTCGGAGTCGGACTTGGCGTGCATGCTGGAAGCTCTGTGCGTCTCTCTCTCTCTCTCACTCTCTCAGTATTGGCCCTTGGGGACCCATACTTTGGAAGAAGGCCCGCCTATCCACGCAACCTTCACACACGTGAACCCCCCTTCACCTACAACAAAACCTTTCCCACGCACATGGGCAACACATCTCTAACCTAGTTTATTAACAACCTTAGTTCGTTACTTAACCAACACTAGAACTTGGAAACTTGGGAACCTTTGCATTTGGTTAAAGATAATGATAAAGATAAAGACGACAAAATCAGACCCTAGGGTCTAGTCCACGAATACATCCAACCTTGGCGTTCGGTTTCACCTCCCCACCCTCACACACACCTGATAATACATTCCAAACCTCGTTCTTTCTCCCATGCATGCATACCAACCAGTCCATACAATGGCCTTCCCTTGTGCATTTCAATCCCAAATCGAACTATGATTTTGATCGATTGATACAGAAACACAGCTGCCAAGTCCCAACTTACACTTTCATTTCAAGCTCAAATCGTGAATCCTTCACTACAAACCAATTCCATCTTCATTCCGAGATTTGTCTTCCATCCTCCTTAGCTTCAATAGAGTATCTTACCAACACATTTTAAGGCACATTTGAATTTTGTTCCTTCCATGTGATTTGTTTGTGGAGAATAAACTATCACTATACATATAGTTGTTATGTCAACGTCATCCTTCACATGACCAAGCAAGGTGCATGTTAGCCTTAGAGTCTCAAGATGCACATTAGTTGTCACCCACGCAAAACAAGCTCTCTCTCTCTCTCTCTCTCTCTCTCTCTCACACACACACACACACACACACACACACACACACACACACACACAAAGTTGTGGAAAGAAGATAGCTCAAGCTAATGCAATTGAAGGGAAAAGGGGTGGAATTGTTGAATATAGCTCATCTAAGAGGTGTACTCCTAGACCAGGAGACTCTTAGTATTTACATGATGTCTCTTTAAAACATGACACTCCACAAGCTCATAAGTAGTTTTTTTCTTTCTCTTTTGTTTGTGATCATCAAAGCTTTGAATGCATTGGTATGTTTTGTTTTGTATAATGAACTGTGAGGGAGATCATTGTATCTTGGACATTAGTAACTTAGCAATCCAACATGGATATCCCAAAGTATCATCCTGTGCAAATGAAGCAACAAGTGAACCTCCTTGATCTCTTGAGTCTTCTTTAATTGCTCCTCTATGTGTTGTAGACCTTCTTGCTTGAAGATAGATTTTTTGAGGGTTGGTGAACATAAGCCTTTCTATCTCACAGGTTTGTAAAACGGGGACTCAAAATGAATTTCTCCATGATGGCTATAAATGGCTATAATAATACGAATGGGTCTATCAAAGGTTCTATTTTGAGAGACTTATGAACTCTTATTTATAAGGCAATGTTTTCCCTTTAATCTCATCCATCATATCAAGAAATTTATTATAGATCTATATTATGTCATGAAATTTTATCTCTTAGATAGCTTTTGCTTAAAATGATGAAATTTTTATTGCCGTCTATTTTATTACATCAGCTCAGCTAGCCACTACCATGACAAGAGAAAACTACTCTAATTACAAAGCATTTAAGCATCATTCCACAAAGTCAACAATCAACAAGTAATTAAAGATGAAACGGAAAACAACGATCCTCCAAGAAGCATGCAAAACAAAAAAATACAGGTGCGAGAGAGAAACACCAAATTGGGTATAAACTATCCCCCCAAGCATGTGCCAAAAGCATCCCCGATTGAGTATTTATAGATTTTATTACTTACAAAAATAGGTTACAAGGCTATTTTTTTCCCCTTGGTTGCTTTACAAGCTTTCTTTTACAAAAATTGGATAAATATATGTGAAAAATCTCACTCCCATGATAGTCCTCCCGGTTGAGAAGACAACTGTCCTCGGTTGTAAATATCAGTGCACACAGGTGATTAAACACAGTAATCATTCTCGTATTGGATTCACTCACAATGTCTTTACACACATCGCACATGTCTTAGAGGAGTTGATCGGATTTGCTCACAATCAAACTCACACAACCTTTACACGCGTCACATGTGTCTTAGAGTTGATCGAATTCACTCACAATCAAATTCACACAACCTTTACACACGACACATGTGTCTTAGAGTTAATCGGATTCACTCACAATCAATTTATCAATTAATATACACGTTTCATACATGTCACAGCAGCTGGTTGGATTCACTCACAACCAACTTGGGTCACGCTCTAAAGAATTAATCGGATTTGCTCTTGATTCTTATATTGCAAATGGGTCACCCAAGATAAATAGTCAATTTTATTACTCATAATGTAGAGGTCTGCACATGACTGAAAGGCTGATCAGGCAAGGCTGAGAGGTTCTCTTTGTTTCTACAAAATAAATTACAACACTAAGATCAAGATGTTAATAAGTTAGTTGAAATCCATCATGAATTGCGAATTTGGAATATAAATTCTATTTTCCCAAGGTTCTGGCAAATATATTAAGGCTAGAAAAACATGCAAAAATCTATATATTATTTGTTAGCTTAATGTAAAACCAGGTGATGAAACATGTGCATTTGAAACTTTTTAAAAGCTACTACAAAATAAAATAAATATTAAATAAAACTTAACAAAGTAAAATAGAATCCAAAAGTAAGAAAGTCTTACCTTGATATATTGTTGGCTACAAAATGAAAAAGTTAAGAAAATATAGAATTTAAAACAATTCATAAATAACTGAAAATATAATCATTCGATAAAGTTGAGGACTTATTGAGTATAAGTCGAGCTGACAATTGTCAGAAGCTCAATGCGACTCCATGGTAGTGATCATCAGTATAACTTGAGCATCATGCTTACACCACACATAACAACATGCCTACCCTCATGCACAAACTCAAGTCTATAAGCTAGTTAACCATACAGCCTAGTGAAGTGCATAACCAAAAAATTTACCCAAGTCGTGAGTCCCTGCAGAGCTGAGAATACATCTAAAACCATTGAATCAAAATGATTTGGTCATGACCGTATAATAATAATCACCCTTTCTTTCTCTTCTTGTTTGTCTTCTTCTTCTCCCTCTTCTTTCTCTTCCTCTTCTTCTTCTTCTTCATTCTTCTCTTCCTCTTCTTCTCCCTCTTCTTTCTCTTCTTCTTCTCCTTCTCTTCCTCTTCTTCTTCTCCTTCTCTTCCTCTTCTTCTTCTTCTTCTCCTTCATTCTTCTTCTCCTCGTTCTCTGATGTGCACTGTGGTTGGTACATGGCCAATTCACGATGTCTCGTTGGGCTTTGTGTCGTCGCATTTATGCCTATGCAGTTGCTCTGTGTACCTTAACAAATAGGACCCCTAGTCCCATGTTGGGTCGTTTGAGTGTCCCAAACACACACCTTTTGATGGGCGGCAAGCTCTGATACCAAGTAGTGTGTCGAGTGCAATTCGCACATTGTGTAGTGTGCCGAGTGTTGTCTTTTGATGCGCATTGTGGTTGGTACATGGCCAAATTCACGATGTCTCATTGGGCTTTGTGTCATCGCATTGATGCCTATGCAGTTACTCTGTGTACCTTAACACATAGGACCCCTGGTCCCATGTTGGGCCGTTTAAGTGTCCAATAACACACACCTTTTGTGATGAACGGACCCAAGCTCTGATACCACTGAAATGGAATACAATGATCTCGCAAAATGTGCAGAATCAAAAATACAGGCATGAGAGAGAAACACTAGATTGGGTACAAACTCCCCCCTAAGTATGTGCCAAAAGCATCCCTGCTTGAGTATTTATAGATTTAATTACTTACAAAAATAGGTTACAAGGCTATTTTTGCCCTTGCTTGCTCTACAAGCTTTCTTTTACAAAAATTGGATAAAATATCTGAAAAATCTCACTCCCTTAATAGTCCTCCCGATTGAGAAGACAGTTGTCCCCTTGGTTGTAAATATCAACGTACACAGGTGATTAAGCACATTAATCATTCCCGCATTGGATTCACTCACAATGTCTTTACACATGTTGCACGTGTCTTAGAGTTGACCAGATTCACTCACAATCAAACTCACACAACCTTTACATGCATCACAAGTGTCTTAGAGTTGATCGGATTCACTCACAATCAATTTATCAATTAATATGCACGTGTCACAACTGGTTGGATTCACTCACAACTGGTTGGATTCACTCACACAACTGGTTGGATTCACTCACAACCAACTTGGGTCACACTCTAAAGAATTAATCGGATTTGCTCTTGATTCTTATACCACAATTGGGTCACCTAAGATAAATAGTCAATTTTATTATTCGTAATGTAGAGGTCTGGACGTGGCTCGGAGGCTGATCAGGCAAGGCTCAAAGGTTCTCATGGATATGGAATACCTCAAACAGACTCAGAGTTCAATGCATAATCACATGAATCCAATGGTATAAATCTAAAATTCACTTTGTTTCTATAAAATAAATTGCAACACTAAGATCAAGATGTTAATGAGTTAGTTGAAATCCATCATGAATTGTAAACTTGGAAAATAAACTTTGTTTTCCCAAGGTTCTGGCAAAATAAATTAAGACTAGTAAAACATGCAAAAATATTATTTGTTAACATAAATAAACAAAGTGCACAAAAATTAGTTGTAGTGGCATCTTTATAAAGTCCATTTTATTGACTACCACTTGTTGTAATTCTCACCACACTTTTAATAAATGTCTTTCATGATGTAATCCATGGCTTGCCAACTTTGAGCCCTCAGTCCTTGAGATTGGCTAATTCTTGCAATAGAGAGTTAGTGGATCTACTTGAAGTTGTAATTGGGACATAGAGTCATGGTCAATCCCATGTGCTCATCTATTTTGTGCTATCTCAACTAATTTAACAATGCTCGTCTCTATGTTCCTGTCAATTATTTCTCCATTTAATTGGTCATTCCACATTACAAAATAATTACATCATTAATGACTCTTGATTTCCAAATGATCTTATGGTAACTCACTAATTTTTCAATGGCTAAACTAAATTTAGAATAGAATTGTTCCTATATGAATTCCCATTATTGGTACGTCTTTTAAAGTTTTCAAGGTTGATATCCATCATTAAAGTTTTAAAATAAATTGAATACAACAAACCATTAGAACAAAACTGATGCTTGATATTTTCCTTATATCAAAATCTATCCAAGTTTAATCTTAATAAATTCACAAAAATGCATGCAACTATCTGTAGCCCTCCTCTCTTGTTGAAAGACAAGTCATTTTCATAACCTTCCAAATATGCTAACAAACCTTGGTTCTAATGCAATCCCATATCCCCTAGATTAAGTACTATCTCCATTTAACTAAATCTTGAAATCATGAAAAAGGATTGGATTCTCAAGACTTGGTGGTAATGATTGACAAATCATTTCAAGACTTTGCTGCAATGAAGAGCCACGTGACAAACCACCTAGTCAAAATTGAATTACGGTTTCCTCTTGAAGTTTACAAAAACAACATAGTGTCTAAAATATGATCCATTTCTTGGCTCACACCTTTTCCTAAAGACCTTGACTTAACAAAAACTTCTTTCCTCTCCCCTCAATTAATAACCCAACATTGATGATTGTACATGGTTATAAGTTTCATTGAAAATGTCCAAGGTTGCCTCAAATTTTACAAATAGTAAAATTTGTCCAGCGTCCATCCACTCATTCTTATCTTGAATGGGTGTCTATCCACTCAAGTTGAATGTGCCTCAATGTACTTCCATGGATGCTACTATCCAAAATGCAAGATCTCCCAAATCTTTCACCCCCTGTTTGTGTCATTGAAAGGCCCAGTTCACATCAAATTAGTAATCCTAAATGTATGTTGAGAACCAAATTGATTTTGTCGTAGAAGCACCAAGCCCTCCTTTCCTTCTAACCCACTTCAGAGAGGTTTTGGCACTACATGAGCCTACAATAAGCATTTCCATAAGTATTATTTTCCTTCCAACCCACTTTAGAGAGGTATTAGAGGTATTTGGCACTACATTAAGCATGCCATCCGACACCTCAATAAGTATGAACATGTAGTTCACAAACTACCCACATAGCAGTGAGACCTCAAAGAGAAGTACAAAACTTTACATGTTGAGGGTGATACTCTAAATAGGTTGGCCAATATCAATTCACAGTCTCATCTCTTGAATATGTATTTCACAATACGTGAAAAATATACTATATGAGAACTTGAAAGCACTTTCAAGTGATTTCTAGGATAGTCTAAGTATGTCAAGGCTCTAGTAAAATAGTACTAATAATTTAAAGTAGCAAGTAATGTCAATCCGACCTAGGGCTCATTAAGCAAATGTACTGGATGCGTCACATGCGCGATTTTCCCTATCCTCTTTCGGGGGGTAGACATATTTTTGTTAAGGGAGACACGCATCTTTGATGTCCAAAAGGCAAACACGAGGTCTTTGATCTCTTGTGTGATGATAGTACTTCGTGTTGGTTGTCTTTGGCATGTATGCAAGGGTAACGCTCCATCCTCTTCAAAGTGGAGGCAAGAGTTTGTTGCACTAAGGTTTCTTCTGTGGACAACTAGAAACTCAGCTGCTTTTCTGAAACTTATGGGTTCTATTAGAGCATTGATAAGCATCATTACAGCTCCTCTCTTCAAAAATAGAGCTCATCCGATGATTAGGGCACCTTCAACTGCGTCAATGTGTTACGAATACTAGACAAAATAGCTCTTTCCACACCAAAAGCTTCCAATTGTACATCCCTTAATTTGGGATGAAGTAAGAGCTCCTAGAAAATTTGCATTCTAGCTCCCAGTAAGACTTTGCAACCACACTGCATATTTTTTTCATGTCCTTCTCATCAACTGATGTGTTCTCTTGGGGCCTTTTCTACACCTTGATTTTCTCCCGATGCTCGCTTTGCTTCAAAGCCTAATACTTTTGTAGTTTTTGGATACCTTCATATCCAAGTTTGATAGTTTGTCCACTCGGATTTTGCATAGGATCTCCTTCTCCCATGGCATCTCCATAAAAAATGATGCTTTGTTAACCCTGATCTACATACACTGACCTCCTCCCATAGTCTCACCTCCTCCCATAGTCTGACCTCCTCCCACAAAGGCTAACTCTCTCCCATAGTCTGACCTCCTCCCACAGAGGCTAACTCTCTCCCATGACTTGCACCATATTCTCACCTAGAGTTACAAAATAGCTTGTAAGTAAACATGAATGTGTCGGTGTGTGCTTGTACGTGTGTACAAGCTAGAGAGAGAGAGAGAGAGAGAGAGAGAAGCAGTCATAGCTTGGAAACTCACCTTGGCCTTCCATAGCTGAGCAGGTTTTGCAAGAGAGCTAGAGATAGAATCAAACAGGGAGGATGGAGGGAACAACAAAGGGAGGGAGGGAGGGCAGGGAAGGGTTGGGAGATTCTCATGTGCATGCATACTGAAAGCAGGTACAAGATAGTACGTGAGTTGTGGTGGTCGGAGTAAAAGCCTCACTTCAAATTGAACTCCTTTTTTATGTGGTAGTGACATTCTCTTTGTTACAGTTTCCCACTCCTTTCACCACTCCAAAAGCAATGTCAATGACACTCCTTTTTGGAGCACCAAACCATGCTTGCACCCATTAATATTTTTATATTTCCTTGTGACTTTTTTGTATTTCCTTGTGACTTATATGTGTATATGGTGTTCAATATGATCATTAGTGGCCTTCCAGAAGATATGCAATGAAAGATCTTTATTCTTGACCCTATCATCTCCAATTTTTCGCACCATAAGGATAAGAGCTTCTTGGACATCCTAAATTGGTTTTCAAGAGTGGACTTTGACATAGCAATATTTTTTCTCTGGGCTTCTTATAACCAAAGGTTAGTTAAATTTCTCCATAGACATGTTATCATAAGTTAAACAATCACATTGTTTTCTAATGAAAGATAGGTTTTTGTAGCTCGCATTAGAGCTTGGTAATTATTTATGTAATTGCCATAAATTACTACTATGCCTGGATTCCATGGAAATGTGAAATTACAAGTGATTTAATCTTTGTAATATTAACAATGTGAATATTGTACATAGATACTCAGTTGCAATATCGTGTGTAGGTCTGTTAAGAAAGTTTTAAGTGCTGTGGAGGCAATTACACAAAATGCCACTTATGTTTACCAAATAAATTTCATAAGGGTCAAAGTTGCAAAGCAAGTTAATGGTCACACTTGTGGCTAGAGAGTTTGCCTCAATGCAAAACTCATGTCAAATTCACTCCTAAGATCAAGCTTTGAGGAGGTAGAGGTCCACTTATTCAATGTACTTTCTTTTATAGTAACTTTCAAATCTAACATATTTGGTCCTATTTTGCAGTAGAGCCTACACTCCATTGGATGTGGAGGTATTTTGCACAGAAATGATCACAATAATATTGAACAATGTAGGGCATTGAGATAAGAGCCCTATGATGCTTTTCCACTTAGAGTAGTGTATAGCCCCCTTATTATCGTAAATATTCCAATTTCATACATGAGATAAACAGTATGTATATTCCAATTTTGTAATTAATAGCTCAATATACACGAGACAAGATGAGCATATACTCCAATTGTATATATTGAAGAAGAGAACATTTAGGAAATGCAAAGTCATTGTATATGCAACAAAACATAAGAATCAATCTATTACTTATGGCACTAAATTTTACATAGACGTATATGCAACAAAACATAAGAAGCAATCTAGATTACTTATGGCATTGAATTTTACATAGATGTTTGACTATGAATTTTATCTAATGGAATCCACTTTCTTCCCACTCATTGTTTTCCTTGGAGCCATTGCATCTCATCTTATGATGTGAATGTTTCCACGCTTCTTGTCTCCTGTGTTTTTGAAAAAGGAAAATTGTTCTTGTTACATGTGATGACTTGTATTGATGTCGTTTTTTCAAGTTAAAGAAAATTCTTGTAAATTTAAAGTTAACTATTTCCTCTATTACTTCCTCCTCCATGGCTTGTATGTCTAAAAAATATAGTATGTGCTTCATAATGCCTTGTGTGGACCAAATGGATGGACTTCCATACTCATTAATAAATGAGACTTCTTAATGCCTTGTGTGGACCAAATGGATGGACTTCCATACTCATTAATAAAGTAAGGAAGATGGTTGTATATGATATACTAGGAAAACACACAAAAAAAGAGTTAGAAAAATGTGATTCATAAAAGGAAGAAAGAAAATAGAGTAGAAATGATATTACCATGTAATGCCTGAAATGTTGATCTATTCGTGCATCCTTCATAGATGACTTGAAAGATTCTAAATATTTTTTGAATTCTTGAAAGTCTTGCTTATTCCACTTTTTTTCTTGTAATATCCAAATATCTTGTTTAATTATTTCTAAACATTTGCTTTATTATTTCTGGCTTTTCCATCATCTTTCATTGCATTATAAAGAGTCTTCTATGATTCATATTTTATTGTCGATTTGGGTCTTGGTCTGTTCAATGGCCTCTCTGATTTTCTCTTTTGTTCATCACCATGAAATAATAGGGACCTTCTAGCTTTTACTCCACCAATTGATGGTTTGGTTGGAACATCTTTTCCATTGTAGACTTTTTTGTATATGTCTCTATATGCACATTGCCACCATGAAGCTCCATATCAGATAGTACTCTCTCTATGATTTTGATAGCTTTCACCCCTTATTTATTTGGTTTCAACTTCCATGCAAATCCTATATACATATACACAAGCTTCTCTATGATTCTGCACAGAGCATGTAGGATATAAATGTGGACCCTTTTAAGAGGAATGTCGAGCACCTGCTTAAAGTCAAGATCCTAGAGGTGTCTAATAGGAGCATTATTCCAATACTTCATGTCCATGACTTTAGAAGTTTTTGTACAATATTGCATTACCTCCTTTAGACACATTGTATATGCATTTGATTGTCTTCAAATCTCCTGCCATGTGCCACTTCACATTGAATTCTCCTATCCCATTTATATGAAGCTTTTTACCATTTGTTTGATTTGGTATTATAGTGGGGATAGAAGTACTATGAAAAATCCAGTATAAGGTATCAAAGTCTTCACTATCCACCACCTATCAATGAATATACTTTTAGGATAATACTTCAATATTCATTATGTTAGATAATCGTATTGATAAATACAAAACTTAAATTTAAAGAAATGTTTTGCATACCTCAAATGCTGCTAGCCACCAAATGTTCTCTGATTGCACACTAAAATAACATGTGTCTGCATTTATTATAGAAGGATTAAGAGCATTGTTCATAAGTGTCACTGAAACATGCTTATTCATTATGTTAGATAATCGTATTGATAAATACAAAACTTAAATTTAAAGAAATGTTTTGCATACCTCAAATGCTGCTAGCCACCAAATGTTCTCTGATTGCACACTAAAATAACATGTGTCTGCATTTGTTATAGAAGGATTAAGAGCATTGTTCATAAGTGTCACTGAAACATGCTCTTGTTTCTTTCCTTGTCTGCATTTGTTATAGAAGGATTAAGAGCATTGTTCATAAGTGTCACTGAAACATGCTCTTGTTTCTTTCCTTTGACAATTTCACATTCGTCAAGCTTGATCACAAATTTGAGCACACCTTTGACTTTGTCATCAGTAATATCAAAATATTTAATCTTTGAAGTCTAAATTGCCACAAGATTGAAGAATATATTATTGGATTTATTGAAAATAAGATCTTTCTTCTTTTCATGGTAGATATCCTCTATATGATATGTCCCTCCAAAGATATTGCATTAGTTCAATGTTCATTGTATGAAATTCTTATCTTACAAATGTAGGTTTAGGTAGAATATTTGCTTTGATATTGTTGTCTCTTAGCTTGCCTTGTAATGTTTTGTAAGCTTGAGAATATTTACAGATGTAGGTTTAGGTAGAATATTTGCTTTGATATTGTTGTCTCTTAGCTTGCCTTGTAATGTTTTGTAAACTTGAGAATATCCATCATCCGCTTATACCCACATTATCAAGTGTTGCTTGAATTACATTTGTGTCTATCGTATTTCTTTATAAAAACTCTTCAATGAATTTGTTCTTAAGTTTTTTGTACCGTTTTTTCTCTCACATATTTAGCATAATCAAAGCATCAATAAGCTTACTATATCTATCAATAGCTTTGCAAGGAGCAATGTTTTCTTTATCTGGATGAAGTATTCCCCTTTGTAATAAACATTATAATTTATTTAAAGAGACTATAAAGAGCAATGACATCACAAACATTAAGATTGGTTCAGAAGAGAGCTTCGAAGTTGCCTCCTTGTTAAGACATCGATCAACCTCCCACACAAACCCACTCATCCCAAAGAAAAGAAATCCATAGATTACGAAAACTTTTCTACGAAGCTCAAGGAGTAACCCAATCATGTGTTGGAGAAAGAGAGGATAAAACAAGCCCAAGAGCTTATAAGGAAGTTGTAGGTTGACCTAGAGCTAATGCTAGAGGAAGTGGTCGAGTACAAACCACTAACCCCACTTGAGTGTATCTTAGACCCTATTATAGGCCCAGTAAGGAAATCTTAGAGTTTGCCACATGCCTGAGATATACCCATAACCATTCTTAAGGGGTTGTTAATAAACAAAAGCAATTCTAGTGCCTCTACCTCTAGAACAAACCAAGCCCCACATTGCTAGATGCAGAGAGGGAGGAATTAGTGGGAGGTGAATGTTGGCCTTCCATGTTTTCTTTGTGGTGATCATGATTTTATCTCATCTCCTTTAGTGGCACCACCTCCTAGGGAGGGATCAATGTACATCCGTTACACATTGGCAAGCCCTAGCCCACCTCAGAGTGAGTGTATACCCAAGGAGTGCTAATATCATGGCTCATGAGACATAGCAAACCTCATAGCCTTCTTGTCCTTGGAAGTTAATGTTCTGAGAAGTTATATTTTCCAAGGAAATTTGTAACTTTGGAGAGACTTGTACAACTAGAGGGATGGGAATTTAAGAGCCCCATTGACCCATTTCAGGTTGAGGAGGAGTTGCCACTATAATTCTATATCGAATAGCAAAGACAGAGACACTAAAAGCATGTATGATCAATTTATGAAGTAACAGTATCCATATCTATAACTTTAATAGGCACCCAAAAATGGTCCGAATGTAAGACTTATGGTGATGCTACTCCTACAATGTGTGGCAACAAGCTAGAATGGATCCTCTATGTGAATGTGCTTCACACATCTACTATGAGATTAAGCATGTATGATCAATTTATGAAGCAACAATGTCCAAATCTACAACTTAGAATGGGTGCCTAGAAATGGTTTAATGGAAGACTTATGGTGATCCCACTCCTAGAGTGTGGCAACAAGATAGAATGGATCCCCTATGTGAATGTGCTTCACACATGTATTATGAGATTAATCAGGTTTTATGTGAATGTTATTCACACATGCAGTATTATGAGATTAAGCATTATATAAGCAATAGGCTACTTATGATCCATGTGCACCCAATCAGCTAACCACTATTTAAGTGTGTGTGAACTCTTATGATCTTGTATATAAGTCAGTTTCTCTAATAATAAAAGATACTCTCCCATCATGAAATAATAATAGAGTCTTTCTCTTTCTAATCCTTCTCCTCCATTTTATCCATCCCTCTAACATATAGATTTAACCTATTTTGATACATAGATTTTGCCATTTTAATAATGGGTGATGTTTTAGAGGTGACCTAAAGACCTTTGGTGCCTTTATAATGCCCAATCATCTTTACCAAGGTTTTTCCCTCCTTCCTAGCTCAAGGCAGGGTTCCCCTCCCTCTTCCCTTATCCTAGGATGCAACTAAGATATTAATTTTTAGGGTGTATATTCTAGTGAGAGAACATGAACTTTTAATGAGGAGCATTTTAATGAGAAAACTTGAGAAGTTAGAAAATAAAATTTAATGCTACTAACCAAGTTTCCATGTGCAAATATCAATTAGGGTTTTTTACATGTGCACATGTGCACCCCTTGCACATTAGGGTTATAAAGAGAAAGGAAATTATGAAAATAATATTTAAAAATATTTAAAAAGAAATAAAAGAATTATTTTCCAAGAAATTAAATTAAAATATTAAAATATTCATAAAAATATGCTAGGGAGCGTGTGTGCATTAATGCCTTGACAAAAAATGTAAATAGAGTACACACTTAATTTAATTCAAGGTTAAATGGGTTAAAGATTAAAGTCTAAGGTTGGAAGGTGAGTGCAAAAACCTTAGGGACAATTTTTGGGAAGAAAAATAATTGATGTGAAGATAAGTATAGTGAACTAATAGGTAACTCTAAGCATGCATAAATGTGGGAGTTAACTAAATGTATGGGTGGAAGCACATGTAGAGTGGTTGAGTGCATAAGAAAATGGGTGGATGCATGAAGTCTAAGGTTAAGTTACTTGAGATATGGCAAGCTACCAACTTGAGTGAACTAATGGTGCATACAGAGTGAAATCATTATTTTCAAGTATAAAAAAGAGCCCCCACATGAGAAATCAACAAAATTGTAGACTAAAGCCATCATTTTCAAGTATAAAAAGAGCCCCCTTTTGAGAAACCCACGAAATGTTTCCTAGAAAAAGGAGAGTACTTTCTGCTTGGTTTTCAATGCAATAGCACATGCCCAATTGGTCATAGGTTAGCTTTACCAAGGTTCTAAGCAATCCTTTGGAGTGTAAGAGGGTGATTATTAAAGTTGTACGAAGCCTAGGGATTTATAAAAAAAACACATGGGGTATTGAAGAGAATAGAAGCTCATTTCTTTACCCACTAGGTAATGTACAACAAGCCTCCTACAAGTTATTTTTTCCAAGGTATAATTATCCCCATTACAATTATATTTTTCTTATTCTTTTACAAATAAATTATCTATTCCATAGTGATTTTAATTTAAATCAAATAAGGACATTTCCTATTCTCTACATAATTCTCAAAACTTGAGACCTCTAAGGTGTAATTTTGACCCTTTACCCTTAACACAAATTAGATATTATACATAACCCTTATAGGAAACCTTATTAAGATGAGTAAACCTCCTTATTTCTTAAGCAATAGAAAAATTAAGGATTGGCATAAGATATTCCTAAACTTAGGGAAAAGTTTTATAGTGGCTAAGTATTAGGTTAAATTAATTTTTAGAGAGAGAGAACTAGTCTAGATGCTCTAGTTTGATGTGAATCTAAGAGTAGACTAGCTTTTGGATTAATATATGGATGCTAGGGTTTAATTAAAAGAATTAGCTTTTGGATTAATATATGGATATTGGGGTTTAATTAAAAGAATTAGATTTTGAATTCAGGATTACTCCCATGCCTAGAGAGAGAGAGAGAGAGAGAGAGAGAAAGAAAGATTATATATATATATATATATATATATATATATATATATATATATATAGAGAGAGAGAGAGAGAGAGAGAGAGAGAGAGAGATAATAGCAAACGGGAGAAAAACCTTAGTTTAATGGAACAAAATTAGGGATTCTTAAGATTTAAGTTTAGATTTCTTTTTTTTTAATTGGTACAAGGATAACTAAGAGTTCTGGAGAGATAAAATTTTAGAAAGAGAATTTTAGAGAAAGAAAGAAAAAGAGAAATTATCCAATATGTATGAAAGGATTATCTTTCAACGGAGTGCATGTGTGAGCTTAGCTTAAGTGGTGTGTGAGAGTAAAGTGGCATTTTTCAATTCTGGGTACATGAGTTCACACTGGCTTCATAGGTCCAGTCAAGGGTGGAAAGCTAGCTAGATCCATGTGATTGGACGGGGCTAGACTAAGCATATGGATCTGGTTTAAGTAGAAAAATAATTGAACAGTGAAAATTGGGCTGTCGAGTGGACCTGCGTTGTGGGTACTTTCCAAAATGAAACAAATGTGTTTTTAAAATGGACGGGGCTAGACTAAGCATATAGATCTGGCTTAAGTAGAAAAATAATTGAACAGTGGAAATTGGGTTGTCGAGTGGACCTGCGTTGTGGGTACTTTCCAAAATGAAACAAATGTGTTTTTAAAACGAGGAAAACCTAGGACAAGTAATTTACTCTAAAAATCATAAACACCGATATAAGAATTACCTTCATAATTAAGGAGCTAGGACATCTTTTTGAGCCCCTTGAGATGCCCCTTGATGTGACCTCTGCTTGTGGGGATTATAAAGGGAAAAACACCTAAAGAAATTATTTACCTTTCTTGTGTAATGATTGTTCTAATCAGGTTGAGAGGAGCTAGAAAAAAAGCTCAACATTAGGATATTCTGATATAAGGCCTCAAGTGAGTTGCTCTCTACCCTTAGTGTGATATGAGGCCCTGAGTGAGTCACTCTACCCTTAGTGTGATTCTACTACCTACCATAGATAGAGGGGTAGGATCTCACACCCTTCTTCTTTAATGATTATAAAGTTGGCCTAGGACTTCTTCAAAGAAGTAATCCTTATCTAAGTGACTGTTCCTCCTACGATAGTTGCTTTTGAGCTTTCCCTTTGTTGGTAGTTCTTGTTACAGAAGTATGTTGTGTTGAAATCCCCCCCTTTCTTGCTTTTGAACTTTCTCTCCTTGATGTGAAGTAACCACACCTTCCGATGTTAGCTCTGGAATATTCTTCAAGGTAGTGACAATGTGGCCATAGATGTCATCAAGCATGCTCTTGAGTAGCATGACTATGGCATCATGCGTGTGGTACATGGGCCTATTTTTCTCTCTAGCTTTTTATGTTTCCATGTTTTATGTTTATGGTCAATTTACACATGGAACATATGTAGCACTTTTGGTCTCATACGTCCATTCAATATTTCTAGTAGACATTAATACTCACGACTCCCCTGACTTGCACTATAATCATCACACGAGATAGCGGCCAGAAGAGAGCATTCATCTTGGTATGGCACAGCACTCACCTGGTTTCAAGCACATGAATTACAGATTGACATGCTCCCTCCATTTTAGTATGATCCAGATTCCCCATACATTAGGCTTACACATGAGGATAGAAACCGAGTGATCTGATTATGATCTATTAAGCCGTGTGCCCTGAGACATGATACCACTCTCTCTCTCTCTCTCTCTCTCTCTCTCTCTCTCTCTCTCTCTCTCTCTCTCTCTCTCTCTCTCTCTAGTCCCCTACAACTCATCACATTATATTGTATCTAATTCTAAGTTGTATTGCATCTGATTTTGTTTCATATCATGTCACTCATTAAAGTTATATCTAGTCCATATAATGCAGTGTGTTAGTAATATCAGCTATTCAAAATCAATTTTCATTTGCATTTATCACAACGTGATATGGATGATTCATCTCATGTTTGTCAAACATATCACGTTGTATTACATGTGATTCTTTTCCATGTGCTAGTTCATCTCACAATGCGATATTGTTGATGCATCTCATGGCTGTCAAACATATCGCATCATATTGCATGTGATTCTTTTCAATGTGCTATTTTCAATGCGATATGGCTGATGTATCTATTGTCTATTCAACTCATCACTTGTATTGCATCTAATTTTGTTTCATGTGTTAGTTGTATTGCTTCTGATTCTATCTCATGTCATGGCACGATACAATGTGATGTTGCTCACTAAAGTTATATTTGGTCCATATATCGCAATGTGTTGCTCATATTATCCATTGGAAATCAATTTTTAATTTCATTCATCACAACGCAATACGGTTGGTGCATCTCAATTATGTCAAAACATATCATGTTGTATTACATGTGATTCTTTTCCATGTGCTATTTTGTCACAACGTGATATGGCTTATGTATCTATTGTCTGTTCAACTCATCGCATTGTATCACATCTAATTCTGTTTCATTAGTACTCTATCTTAATTGAGTGCATCCCCTTCTTACAGTGGTATCACAGCTCTTGAGTTTTGATCTAATTGCATGATTCTCTAATTTTTCTCAAAATGTTTTGACATTTTCATGGATCTGTGGTGGCCGTAAATTTCTAACCCTAATTCTCAAGCCTTCTCTTGCAAATTTCTATCAATTTCCTGAAGAATCCTTGAGAGCTTAGGTAGCTTGAGGTTTGTCCTAGGTTTTTTCCAAATTTTCTACATATTTTCCTCTAATTTCTTTTTAAAAAAATGTTCTTTTCTTCCCTCTTGCAAAATGCAAACCCAAACCCTAGAAATAGTGAGTAAATTTCATCACATACAATATGTAGAGCACCTAGGGCCTCCCTTTTACCAAGTTAAGCTTGAGGTCTACTCCCCAATGCCTCCATGGAAGCTAGCGCATTTTCGAACTGCTCATGGGCTGAAAATACAAAAACATTTTACAGTAAGGCTCTCCCATATGCCTAAGCAAAAGCTTGAGCAAGTGTTTACTTGGTTGTATGGTCCTTTTGGCGATTTTGGAGCATTTCATGGAGATTTGGAAGGGCTATGAGACAAGCAAAGAAGGCATAATGACTATCCACGTTTTTGCTTCTTAAGAAGGCATACTTCACATCAAACTTCAAGCATTGGTGTTTTTTAACCATTAGTGAGTAAATCCCTTCATTACTTGCTTGATTTAGGGTTTCATTCATGGTTATACTCAAGAATGATGTGATTCCATGAAACCCTAAGATTCATGAAGCATTTGAACATTCCCTCTCTCCATATAAGCACCTTATGGCCATTGATTGCATTTATAAGAGATTAATGCATGCTTAAGGGCTTCTGTAAGGCATTAGGGCAAGAATTGTCCTATTGCTACACCATTGTGATGGATTTCATGCCTTATGGGCTTCATTTCATAAGAACTTCAGCATTATACACCACTATATGCTTAAGGAATAGAGATAAATCCTATTAATCATGCTTAAGGCTTGATTCTAATAACATAAGACATGTCATATGCTTATGTGAAGAGGCACATGCATTGATGCAATCTATGCTTAAATGATGCTTTGTTGGATTGCCTATACTTATCTTATGTCGTGGTAAGGACAAACTATAGACACTTGGTGTGTTGAGAACATTTGGGATCTATGAAACTATGCCTTGAAGATGAGAAGAGCATGAGTACATGTAAAGATATGTAAACGATAATGATGATGTAAAGCAAAACTTTTTGTACTACAAATTGCAAGGGCTACATGTAGTGATGCATTACATTGGGATACCTATGCATGAGGCATTTTGTTGCCAAATGATTGGGCAAACACTTGGCTTTTAGCATTGTATTGTTGCAAATAGACAAGGGCACTCTTTGGTATTGAGATTTGACTTTGCAATGTACTCAAGAAGAGCTACAAGATGGTTGATTAAGGTTGATTAAGAGCAAGTGTTTCTTGTTAATCTTGGCAAAAATAATTATAATCTTGAGAAATTATAGAGTAAATATAGCAAGAAAAGTGCATTGAAAACAGTTTTGCAAGCTACATTGTGGGGGCAGTAGTGTTTGATGCATTTTCAACAAAATGTATGGAATACAGTCTATTACAAATCTATGTAATCAGTTCTTTGTAAAAAATACATAAGTGATAACTTGGTGCAAAAGAACGCAAACTTAACAGTTTGTGTGCAGACAGAGAGAAGCAAGAAGTCAAGCATATAAGTAGGGAATTGCACATGCACTGAAAGCAATCTTACTACATTTAAGGTAGTAAACAATGGATGCAAGGCAATAAAAAAATATTGATTAAGTTTATTACCCTAATCATGTTTTTGCATTTTGATGCAAGAAAGAAGAAAGGACAACATCACTATACAGATTGCAGAATTTTAGTGTTGGTCTGTGTGCAAGGGGCAATCCAAGGGACACCATTGTCACCTTGAGGAACCTCACAGAGATTTACATCACAGTGAGATTCTAAAGAAGCATAACTAGGAAGAAAGCAGACATGACACACTGCCAGAAAACAAAAGCACCAGTAGTGCGGTGGTTGCAGCTGAGAGTCGTCCATATCTTCTACATGCCTTCTGACTGCAGGAAAGAATCAATTTAGAGCATCACAACACACTTGAATTGTCTTGCCTTTTGAATTGTCGTGGATGGAGTGCAGCTTCATCGTTTTGGCTGGAATGCCTCAGCAAACGCCAAGCAGCATAATCAGCTCAATCCTCATTGCCCGGAGCGCCTCAGCTAAACTGTCAAGCAACATAATCAGCGCAGCCATCATCGCACAAAGTAGATCTGCTGGACAAAGTAGATCTGCTGGCACAACGGACATCACCAAGCTCAATCAAGCTTTCAGCTTACAAAAGTGACCGCCAACACAGCAAAAGCACAGTTTTCTTCTTTTCCCAAACAATGGGCTCTTAGGGTTCTAACCCTTTTCAATTCCTTTGTCCACACTTCCTGCCTACCATTTTGCCCACCCACACCCAAATACTTGGCCATTCCCACTAACAATTGGGCATTCCTTTTACCCATTTGTCCATACCTACCTACCTTGTGTGGTTCACTTGCTTATGGTACTTTCACGCACGCACACTTTGGTGAGTGGTTTTGTGCATTGTTTGGCTCGTTTTTTAGCATTGTCTGAGGTAGGATCACACACTTGGGTTCTTTTATACGTTGATGTATCATGGAAGTCTTCCTCTGTAACTCATTCTCGAACACACCACCATAGGGAGAATACTATCAACTAGCACCACAACACCAGCAAACACAAATCCAGACTACCAACCTACTCATCTGATATCCTCTGTCCTTCAACTACCACAGTCAAACACCTTAAAACCCCTCAAACTGATTCAACTGACTCCTCCAGTTGTCCTCCCAGTTCAGACCTAACCTCCCACATCTCTGATCTTCACTTCTAACTCCTCAACCAACCTCCTGTCATCAGAAGCAGTCAACTGAGGGAGTAGAAGGGTAGATATGATCTTTCTGGGTTGAAGGGAAGTGTTTATGGGCTTGGTCTGACTGTTAGAGGTCAGTCACACAGCAGTCAATTTTGCAGAGTAGAAGGGGGAGGTACTCTAGGGTCATCAAATAGTCAGCTGAGCTAGTGTTAGCTTTGAGTGTGTGGAGTTGAATCTTGGTGGGATTTGAGGTATTTGAAAGGGTGGAAGTGTGAGAGGACACTGGAATGGTGGGATCTAATTCAAAACTAAGTCAGTTGAGGTAAATAGGTCAGATTTCTGTCAGTAGGGATGTTGACGTCTTGATGTAGATAGGTTGGAGTTGAGTGTGTGGAATTGAATAGGGGTGCTGACTTCTTGATGTAGATAGGTTGGAGTTGAGTGTGTGGAGTTGAATCTTGGTGGGATTTGAGGTATTTGAAAGGGTGGAAGTGTGAGAGGACACTAGAATGGTGAGATCTGTCAGCTTCAAATTTCTCAGCAGGAAGTCAACAGGGGTGTTGATAGGATTTATGAGATTCTGAGGCAAGGATTTTGAAGGTAGCTGAAGTTGAAGGATATTTTACGAGCCCAGAGGACAAATATTTGGTTGGGGTTAGCAAGCAAGAATTTGATTCAGGTTACAGTAAGTAACTGATCAGCTAAGAGCTTTTTTGTAAAGCTGGGTGACACACATGTTTTCTCTCAATAATCTCAAACAAAACAACACATACTAGAGCATTAAAAACTCATCAATCCAAATTCATAGGAAGCCTTTTGCATATAGTTGAAATCGTGCCAGTCTCAACAACCTTGAGATGTGCAACAATATTCCCATGTGTTCTTCCAAACAATCTCTGTCGTCTCAAACGACCTTCAAGCCACACAAATAAAATAGTAAACACACTGTCCAACAAGCTTCCACAGAGCTTCTTCACAAATTCATTCATTCATTCTCTCTCTCTCTCTCTCTCTCTCTCTCTCTCTCTCTCTCTCTCTCTCTCTCTCTCTCTCTCTCTCTCTCTCTCTCTCTCTCTCTCTCTCTCTCTCTCTCTCTCTCTCTCTCTCTCTCTCTCTCTCTCTCTCGCACGCTTCAATGCGCCTCTCTGCTCCCTTCGTTGTCCTCGTTGACTACTCCCTAATTACCCCATGCATGCAAATCTCCTTCACTTAATTGGAAAACTGACAAACGGTTGGTTTTATTTAGAAGGTGGCCATGCAAAATCCTCTTTATTCCTAAGGTCCCAACCATACCCAATAGGCTTATTCTCTTTTCTATGGTGTGGGCGGCCACATATTTTGGGCACTAGGGTCTAGACACAAAAAAAACCTGTCATTATTTGCCCAACCCCCTTGGTTAGAGCATTTATACTCAACCACTTATTCTGGCAAAAACCTTGTTCAAACACTGTAGCTAGCTCCAAGTCATCCTAGGTTATTCGTACGACCACCACATCAATTTGATCCTTCACTTGGATCAAACACAAAATGAGGGTGCAAGCCATGCATTTGTACCACATTATCCACCCCTTCTGGATCAAATGGCATGTCCATGACCTTTTCATGCATCATGTCTACATCAATATAGCTTTCATCACCTTCTTGACTACCCTGCATGTTCGAGATTCCACCCATAATCATCGATCTCACATCAAAGCACTAGTGGGCTCATAAAATCCCATGGAATCACCTTGCCTCAAAACATTTAAATTCAGCATATCAGAGGAGTCCATCGAGGCATCCAACACGTCATCAATATCTTCACAAACACCATCATCAAACAAAGGCAGGCTATTACACTTGCTCCTTAACATAGCAATCCTGGTATATGCATGTTGCACATTCACCTGTACTTCTAGATCAAGCTCCACTTCTGGCTCATTCTCACTGAAATCATCAATGTCCCAGTCATCATGCATACTTACCACCGCATTATCTACAACATTTCATTTTCCCTCAAACTGTCCTTCTCAACTAACATAGTCAGACACCTTAAAACCCCTCAAACTGATTTAGTTGACTCCTCCAGTTGTCCTCCCAGGTCATACCTGACCTCCCACAACTCTGATCTTCACTTCTAACTCCTCAACTTTGACACCCAGCAGAACATAAAAGAACTCAGCTCTAACACTTAGCTAATCAGTTACTTACTGTAACCCCGGATGATCAAATTCCTCCTGATTTACCCCAGTCAAATATTTGTCCTCCAAGCTCTTAAAATATCATCCAGCTTCAACTACCTTCAAAATCCTTGCCTCAGAACCTCATAAAAGCCGTCAGCACCCCCCCTCTATTGACTTCTTTTGCTGACAGAAATCTGACCTATCTACCTCAACTGAGTTAGTTTTGAATCAGCTCTCACCATTCCAGCGTCCTCTAACACTTCCACCCTTTCAAATACCTCAAATCCCACCAAGGTTCAACTCCACACACTCAAAGCTAATAGCAGCTGACTATCTGTTGCTAACCCTAGAGTACCTCCCCCTTCTACTCTGCAAAACTAACTGATGGGATAACTGACGTCTGACAGTCATACTAAACCCAAAACACTTCCCTTCAACCCAGAAAGATCATATCTACCCTTCTACTCCCTCAGCTAACTGCTTCTGATATTCAGCTGACCTTATCTGACACTTATAGATTTTAGTTGCTACTATCTGACTTAGACCTGACACAACAAACTTTAGATCTTCACTCATTTCCTTTACAACAACTGCTCTAGACAGACCTAAGTTTCCTCACAATATTACCGTGTCTTCTTCCAAACAATCCCCGTCGTCTCTCCAATGACCTTCAAGCCACACAAATAAAATAGTAAAGACAATGTCCAACAAGCTTCCACATAGCTTCTTCACAAATTCCCCATCTCTCTCTCTCTCTCTCGCTCCAATGCACCTCTCCGCTCCCTTTGTTGTCCTTGTTAACTACTCCCTAATTCCCCCATGCATGCAAAGCTCCTCCTTCACTTAACTGGAACTAACAAATACTTGGTTTTATTTAAAAGGTGGCCATGCAAAAGCTTGTTTATTCCTAAGGTCCCAACCATACCCAACGGGCTTATTCTGTTTTCTATGGTGTGGGCGGGCACGTATTTTGGGCACTAGGGTCTAGAGACACAAAAAAACCTATCAACGTGTGAGCACTTTTGTGAGTTGTTGGGGGTGTATTCATGTGCATTAGAGCTTCATGGGTTTTGTTTACATGCCTTGAGTCTTCTTAAGGCTTCCTCACACGTGGTGTGTGTTTTGTGCATTGTTAACCTTGTTCGCATCATGCATTTGTGCTTTGTTAGCCCTTGTTCATATGCGTAGCATGTTTTTGGCTTCTTTCACACATCTTTAGGGGATTCTATAGATGTTGTTCACACACTTAGCACATTGTGAGCTTGTTTCACACACTTGGGGATTTTCTAGCCTTTGTTTACATGCTTTGTGCTTATTGAGGGTGTTCACGTGCAGCTCTGGGTTACTCATACTATTTTTACCCTTCTTATGACCAACACACCACATCATCGATGTCACTTCATTTCCCTATTGGGTCCTGATCATAGGGCTTCCACCCATGCACGATTATCATGGCTTTATGCTCGTTATCAACGAATTGCCACTGAGGACCACATATCATTTGTCTTTTTCATACATACATTTGGCACATCAAGGCTTAGACCTCTACATCCTTACGCGTTGACTTCTTGCTATGACAAGGCGGTATATAACTGCTATCAAAACCGAACATCGAAATAAGAGTCGGAAGAAGCGTTGAAAAGCACGTCGAAAAGTAATTTTTGTATATTTTTTACTTTGGACTTCTTAAAAAATTTAACTGTGCAAAAAAAAACCAAAAAAAACATTTTGACAAAAACCAAGTATTTATTGGTAAATAAAATTGAAATAAGATGTTATAGCTCATCATCGACTCTCTCATCCTCAACTAGATCTATGGCTCCGAATATATCTATTTCCATAAATACATCTCCATCTGCATCTTCGTCAATAGGTGTAGCCTTCGTATCGTCCTCTTCTATTTCAAGCATTAGAGGTGGTTGTGTTGAAAGTTGTTCTTCTTTTTCTTCTTCGAATTCCAAATTAGTTGTTAAGTTTGCTTTTGGTTCAAGTGCTAGTACTTGTTGAATTACTATACCTTTATTTGATCCTTCTTCTAGTTGTTCAACTGGATCAATATATGTTTCTTGTGCTTCTTGAGTGGGTTCCTCAACCTCTACTTCATCTGAAATTTCCACATCGTCAAATATGTGTTTACTACATGGATCAATTTGCATTACAAACAACCACCTATGATCGACCTACTCACAATGCTCTGGTAAACACAAATGTGTCTCTTTGGTTTGTCCATATCTTTGTGGAGTCTACTTGAACATATCCTCTCTTATCTATGCGCATGGTTGCTTGTGGTCCTTGAGTCACTACCTTGAACCACTTCACATAAAAAATGAACATAGAAAACTTTCTAAACCCAACCTTGATAATGTCTTGTATCGTTCACAGTAATCAAGCATGCCAACTTCACTACTTAGATCACTTACACTTGAACGACTTTCTTGCATGAAATTTTCTTTGACACCACAATCAAATGTTGTTCTCTTCTTATCTATTCGCTCCACTCGAAAGTGATAATCGTGTGAGCAAAGTGCACCAAATTTGCAATACTACAAGCAAAAGAAGATCATGAAATTGTATCAGAAACAAAAACTTATACAAGACTATGTCTTAGGCTTTCTTGTGTACATTTAAAAACTCACTTACATGGTAATCACAACAACCATATGCAAGCTCCTCCTCCTCCTCGTCGTTCTTATAACCTCGCCACTCTGTTTTTCTTGTTGTTTGGTTTGCCGAAGCCATCTACTAAAAAGAAATTCTAGAAGTTGAGCAAGTGAATCTAGGTATGGCAATGCTCTAGTTGTTCGACTCTTTCTAAAATTCAAACCATCTCGATCTCTTTCCCTCTTTTCTAGGTTATACCTCTCGTTCCATTTCTCCATAACGCTTGAGTTGAGGATGGAAAATTTATTAATCTTCTCTCATAATGCTATATCCATTGTTCTCTGAAGCCCTTGTCCTTGAGTCTCTTCCCCACAATGAGCTAATCATCCTCTTCTTGTGTCCCCAATCGTGGCATATCTAGGTTTGAAATACTAAGAAATTATGTTATGTATACAAGAGATTCTTGAACAAGCCATCCCATTGCCATACTACCCTCAAGGCAAGCTTTTTGACGTCAAAACCTTTGAGTGTCTTCATAAATCTCTCGAGGAAAAACATCCATCGGCGACTATGAACAACTCCTACCATAGCAACCTCGTCAACCACATGAACAAGTAAGTATAATTAAATGGTCAGGAAACTTGTTGGAAAGAATTTCTCCGCCATTGTAACTGCTTCAATGGAGTTTATACTCTCTTATGCATATAGCATATATTTTTTATGCTCTCTTTTCTATGCATAAGGTATTCTCTCTATTCATAGAGTTTACATGTGTATAGACATAATCATCATAATGCTTGCTAGACCATCTTATGTTAGAGTTCAGTGAGGAGTAGCTTTGCATGCTAATGTAAGGAGGTCAAGCAAGTATTGTGAAGTGGAATCCTCTCACATATTAGAGCATACATAAGCACCATGCATGCATGCATATAGAGCTTCAATCTCATAAAGGTGTTGCTAATTACTTTTTCTCATGTTATGTTTTGTAGGTCTTACATTGTTATCCTCTCCTTCGGCTTGACATTGTTGAGGTAAGCTCTCTTATTCATGCAATATCATGTTTATTGCAACCTCATGCCAGGTTTAGGATTCAGGCTTATGCATAGAGATATGGGGCATTATTGTAGGCCATCTAGAATGTTGTTTAAGTTAAGTTAGGAGTGGTTATCCGTAAGTAGGTGGTTATAGTGGAGGGGGAGCCCTTGATCTGTTCACTATCCTTATCTTGTAAAAGAGAAGTTGCCTTTGGCTTTAATAGTGGGGAGCGTGTGGAAAGTCCTCAGAAGATATCATCCAAAAGGGGCACTGTCCACCCTACTTGTCTAAGCAGTATTGTAGAAGGTGTCAACAATGTTCTAATATCACATGTTGCCTTGTTTGTTTAAGCTTTAAGCATTCGTCTATTAGAGCACTCTTGTGTTGTCATCTCCTTCGACTTGACATTGTCAAGGTAAGCTCTCTTATTCATGCAACCTCATGTTATTTCAACCTCATGCCGGATTTAGGGTTTAGGCTTATGCATAGAGATATGGGGCATTATTGTAAGCCATGTAGAATGCTATTTAAGTCAAGCTAGGAGTGGTTATCCGCAAGTAGGTGGTTATAGTGGAGGGGGAGCCCTCAATCTGTTCACTATCCTTCTCTTGTAAAAGAGAAGTCTCCTTTGGCTTTAATAGTGGGGAGCGTGTGGAAAGTCCTCAGAAGCTATCATCCAAAAGGGGCACTGTCCACCTTGCTTGTCTAAGCAGCATTGTAGAAGGTCTCAACAATGTTCTAATATCACATGTTGCCTTTTTTGTTTAAGCTTTAAACATTCTTCTGTTATGCATAAGACCTTATATGCATAGAGCTTAATTCTTTTGATTCATAGAGCTTCAAAAGTAGATAATATGCTTTCTTTTGATTCATAGAGCTTCAAAAGTAGATAATATGCTTTCTTTTGTTTGTGTAGACCATAGATCGTACACCCGATGACACACCCATATATAGCCCCAATCTCTCCACCTTGCCTACACCACAGGCAATGTCCCCGAGTCAATTTTACCATTTCATGTCACAGATAAGCCCCGAGCAAAGGGCTATGGTGCAAGCCTACTTTGGGGGAGGCATTGGCACTTTTGCACAGCCATCCCCAGCCCATCACTACATAGGCCATGCCCTCGAACACTCCACGATACGTCACACAAACCCCGCCCAATGGCTCACTCGACTATTCCACTCGTCTCGTAGACGAGATCATTCAATGGGTTGTTGTCGTGGTGGTGACTTAACAGGGGCTTCTCCCCCTCAGCGTTGTGAGCGCCCACCCATTTTGCCAATTGTGAGGGGACACCGCGCTCGCACTCATCCCGTCGCTTCGACACAAATCCCTCTACCCCCAGTCTGGCTCGTTCCTTATATCAAGTAATGGATGGAAATGTGGTCTTAGATGACACTGGCAACGAGATGAAGTCTTGAATCCGTAAGTTATGCCATGTAGCATTTTCTCACAAACTGCATGACTACATGGAATAAACTTTATAAGGCCAAGAAGGAACGAGATCAAATCAAAAGTGAGTTTATGCCAGCACCAAGTAGTAAAGAGTTCCATCCTAGATGGATAAAAGATCACATGGTGAATGCGATGAAGCCAATGACATCACACGCAAGGTAAAGTTAGGGGGACAAAAGCCTTGGAATTGCTCACAAGGGATTTGGGAAGAGGAGTGTAGAAAGCACCATACAAATCTCCAAAGGTATAAGCAACAGGAGGAGGAGGCCAACGAGTGAATGGAGAGCATAGGGAGCTCCCATCTTGGAAGCGGTGGCTGGGATGCTTTCCACACCTACTTTGTAAGTGTTGATACACATATCACTCACTTTTTTTGGCATAATGGGCATTTCATTTTTTTAAATAAGTACTCGTGCTTCATGCTTCCAATTGTTGTGAGTGGTCGATCGTGCTGCGAGCGACGAGTGATGTGGAGGAAAGGTACACCCTATTGCATGGGACGTATGCCCTCCTCGAGCAACTTGAGCGAGAGGGCCACAACTGCGAATTGGACGGATGTGGTAAATATGGTAAACTTGGTACATTTTCCACCCATCAATTAGTTTTTTCCTCACTTGTCATTTCTAAGTTTTTTTCCCTTGAATAATCTTTTGCAGTGACCAATGCCAAACACTGACAGCGGCAACGATAATGATTAGGAACTATGTACAAGAGTCGAGCCTTAGTGGCGTACTTCTTTTTGTCGGCTCTATGCCTCTTTTTGTGTACTTTTTGTCAGCTCCATTATGAGCTATGTAACTTTTGTTACTTAATAAAAATCTCCATTTCATGACCTTTCAATAGAGAACATGGATGTAATTTGTAAAACTAGTATATAGGTACACTTCGACACACATTTTGACATGTATATTGATGCGCATATCGATAATTTTTTCGATGTGCATATCGATGCTTTCGAGGATTTTTATACCTTCGAAACTGTCGAAAAAAAAGTCGAAAATCAACCCGCCTATAATAGTGTTTCCAATAACTCAAAATATTATAATCCCATAAGACTATAAAGCTGATTCTAATAGCTTGCCTTCTCTTTCTTAATCTCTCATAATACCTAATTGTTAATGAATAAAATCACCTTAACCAAATCAAATCACGGATTGCTTCATAAAGACTTTGCCACAAATGCCAATTAACATTGGGAGCTTTGATACCATGAAAAGAAATAGGAAAGCTAAGGATCACCAAGATCATACACAAAGAAATATTCAAGTATGAAGCTTTAACATTAAAAAATTAACAAAGAAAGGATCATGTTTGGACCTTTATGACACTTGGAGAAGAAACTCTAATTCTCAAGCACATAAATTAGAGCATAACTTATACTTGCACAAATTAAAAGCATATACCTTAATAAATAAAATAAAATTAACAAGAGAGCTAGAGAATAAGACAAAGATTACCATCAACACAAGATTGGGTTGAATCTCCCCTAGATGAGTGTGGCTCTTGTACCACTAACCTATATTTATATGTATAAGAAAAAGCTTGCTTTTCAAAAAGGTAACTTCCAAAAACAAAGCACAAGTGCTTTTGAGTTTTTTAGCATAAAAGCTCTACAAAAATATAGCAAGCTATAATTAAAAAGTCTTGGGCCTAGAAAAACTATAAAATACTAATTGGCATATACAAAGGTTTGAGTTCTTAGCCTTACAAAAATATTAATACATAAATATGAAACCATAAAAGGTGTTTATATGCCTTCCAAAATATTTCATAGTGGTTCAACCTATGATTAAGACATAATCCGCCACACTCAATCATCACCTATATTTATAATAATATTAATCAATGCACACATGTGATTAAACACATTAATCAAGGATATATCATACCAACACACATAGTTGATTGAACACATTAATCATGAATATATCATACCAACACACAGCTAATTAAACACATTAATCCTTGTAAATGATAAATAAAAGGTGCATCCAAAATAAAATATCTCAAAATAAAATAATGGGCATCCTCATAGTGGTTATGACTAACATTCCCTCTTACATGGGTTACGACGATTGACCTCAATTGTGTGGATGGTAAGAGTGAGATGAGATTTTGGTAAGAACAAAAAAAACTTATCTGACATCCATTTGGCATCTTCAATAGGATAATTCTTGAAAGTCATACGATGCTTAACGTAAGCATTGCTTGTGCATATAGTGAAAGTCTCATGGTCAATGATAGACTTAGGCACAAGATGTTCTTATTCATCTACCAATTCAAGAGGTTATTCTAATGTAGGATGAGAAGGTAGAGGTCCTCTAAAAGGTCTCAAAATTTTAATCATGAATAATAGCAATCAATTCTTTATTATAAGTACTATACTTAAGCTCAAATGGTTTCAACTTTCTACTTTCAAAAGCAATCGGATGGTAGGCACAACACCAATACCATGTCCACTGGCATCAAAGGTCTAAGGAAATTAGGTAATGTTAATGCATGTGCATGGGTAAGTACATACTTAAGTCCATTAAAAGATTTTTCATGCATATAAGTCCAAAGAAAAACTTTAGTCTTTTTTAATAATTCAGTCAAATAATGTGCTTTGTAAGTAAATTTTTCACAAATCTTTTATAATAAGAACATAAACCAAGAAAAGTTCTCAACATAAACCAAAATTTTCATAAATCTTCGAAGTATAATAAGAACATAAACCAAGAAAAGATCTCAACTCATGAATGTCCTTTGGTCTCGACCATGATTTAATGGTCTCTATATTTTTAGGATTAACATGAATTCCTTCTACTACAGACACAATATGTCCAAGTTATTCAATTTCTTTTTGAAAGAATTCACTCTTGTTTGGGTTGGCATAAAGTTGATTTTCTTTCAAAAGATTGAATAGTATAGAAAACAACTATGAAATTCTAGTGCTTGAGGAATATGTGGTTCATCATGCGACTAAATGTAGCTAGAGCATTAGTAAGTCTAAAATGCATTACCAAAAACTCATATGACCAATTTGCATGCGAAAAGTGATCTTATAGACATCTTCTTCAGCCATTCTAACCTAATGATAACCTAAGTTAAGGTCAATTTTGGAAAATACTTTGGCTCCTCTCAACTTATCTAAGAGATTATCCATACTTGGGATAGGATATCTATTCTTGACGGTATTCTTATTTAAATATTAGTAGTCCATGGACATGCAAAATGTTTTATTATTATTTTTTACAAGAAGAACAGGTGCTCCATATGGTTCAATGAACTACTAGGCCTAATAAGTTTCCTATCAAGTAGGTCTTCGATTTAAAACATGATTTCTTTTTGGTCTAGAAAATTTACTCTATAAGGAGCTCTACAAAGTGGAATACTACTAGGAATAATGTTTATTCTATGGTCTTCTGGTCTAGAATTAGGTGATCTAGGAGGTAACTCAATCATAAAACAATCTAAAATTTATGAAACAAATGGCTCATGCAAGGTATCTTTGGAAATAGGTTTAGAGGCAGTAACTTCATTAATCATGACTAGATAAGTCTTTTCCTTTTTTCTCATAGCTCATTTAGCTTGGGTATAGATAAGGAGTGCACAATCACTAGATTTGGTAATCCTTTTAAAAACATACATTCTCACCATTGAATTCAAAAGATATGTCATGAGAATCATAATCAATGTGAGAGTTATACTCGTGTCTCCATGGCATACCAAGAATAACATCTTATGAATGTAAAGATGTAACTAGAAAAGTGCAAGGTTGACTATATGGTATAATAGATAAAATTACATCTTTCAATTCCTTTAGTGCAATTATACTTTTTTCCTTGAAAAACAGTTTTGATTTTATACTTTGAAGGAATAGCATTCAATTTAAAAGCATGCACAAGCTCTTTGGAAATAAAATCTTACGTTCTACCATCATCATCATGCAATACATTAACTTCCTTGCCCTTAATTTGTCCTTTCATTTTTAGAAGCATATGAGGTGAAACTTGCTTTTCAATAGGGTTAGGCATACTTGGATCATCTGAAAGATCTTCATGTTCGGAACTACCCTCTTGCTCGGAAGAGAAGAAGTCATCCTCTACATCTTCTTTGCCTCAATCATGTTGACTCATGTGGCCATTGACTTCTTCTTCTTCTTCTCTGAGAAATTAGGTGCAATGTGTCCTTTTTGTCGACAATTATAACATGTCATAACTAGAGGTACAAGATCTTGTTTATTCATTGGGTCATCACTCTTCTTATTGTTATTGATGTGAGCACCACACGATTGTTATTTTTGTTGGAAACAACACCTTTGGTATCATTGGTGTACCTGTCAAACTTATAAAAAGGAACAAACTTTTTAAAATTTTTAGTATGAGATTTTTGAGGTAGCTTGTTATCCCTTTTGATACTCCATTCTTTAGCTCACAATTGTAAGCCAAAGAGATTATTGTGGTGGAAAGAGAATGGGGTTGGAATATATTGATCTCCATTCGAAAAGTAGACTTTAATCCAATAATGAATTTGTATTTTTGATCCCTTATTCAATGGATTGGAGTTAGATGAGAACTTACCAAAATTTGCCCACATATAGTTGTACAATCTCCTTGTCAAGTTGGCAAAGTATTTATCCCATTGTTAACGTGCTCTTGCTTTATATTGAGGTGGCATGAAATTCTTTTTAATGAGGTTTTCGCAGTCATCGTCATCAAAGAAGCCCAATGTATGATGAGAATTGTAAGTGCCTTTGAAATCTTTGAATTTTCTCCCAAAGTTGCCTTTGAAAATCTCCTTCACTTAATCCTCTTTGACCAAAAATTTTGAAAAAAAAAGACCCTTTGAAATTCTTCTCTTGCTTGATGCCCTTGATGTTGAATATATTTGAAATTTTGCCCTTTGAATGTTCCCTCTTTGTAAGCTTTAAAGGGTGAGAGCGCTAAGATTTTAAGGCTTTTTTTTAAAGCTTGTAAGTATGAGAGTTGTAAAGCTTTTATGGGCTTTATTTAATGTGTGAAGCTTTGAGATAAAGCTTTTAAGCTTTTGAGAGGTGAAAAAGGAAAGAGTTTAGAGCTTGAGGCTCTTTAGTATAAGGTGTAAAAGATTTGTAATATAATATTTATAATATAAGGCTTTGCAATACTTTAAAGATTTTGCGGCAAAGGTAGTTGGGTGGCCAACGCACAACAAAAAGGGATGCTGCTTGGTAGCCACGAAGAGAGAAGGTAGGTGCCTAGGGTAGCAACACAAGAGGAAGAGAGAGAAGAGATGGAAAAAAGGCAATCACTAATGGTGCAATTCACGAAGAGAGAGAGAGAGAGAGAGAGAGAGAGAGAAGGGGAAAATAAAATAAAAATGAGTTGTAAATTGGTGCAAAGAGAAAATTGATAAAGCCGACACAGCACATAGATAGAAATTATTGAACGAATATATGGAAGCCCCTCCACCATTCAATTTCCAAAAATCTATATTGTGAAGATTCTCCAAATTTGAAAATAGAAGAATGAACCTCAATTTTTGCCTAATCCATCCATAGGTCTTGATCTTGAAGAGGATGAGGGAATCAAAAGGTGGTTTTTGCTTGCATAGAGGTGATTTTGGAGAAAAGGTGACATAAAATCTGTAGCCCTTGATCTAAGACTCCATCCAATGGTCGATAAAAATCACATAAACCATGAAATCTTTTGCCCAAAGGTTTTCATACCCTTGCATTCTTTATCCTTTGGGTTTTTTGGTGAGATTCTTCCTTTCTCCAAAGTACTTGTACACTTCCAATTCATAATAAATTTCTTTGATAGTGTCCCAATTCTTTGGCCTTCCCATGCAAGTATTCTTTCTTTATTCAAAGCTTTAGTATTCACCAAAAATCAAATCTTTGGCCTTTTTTGCTCCAAATGTTTACGTAAACTTTACTTTTTTATTTTTTGTTCACCCTTCTCCTTTGAGTGGTCCCCAAAGCTTTGATCCACTGTCAAGACCTTACGACACTTGGAGAAGAAACTCTAATTCTCAAGTACAAAAATTAAAGCATAACATATACTTGTAAAAATTAAAAGCATAAACCTTAATAAACAAAATTAAATAAACAAGAGAGCTAGATAATAAAAAAGAGATCACCATCGACACAAGATTGGGTCCAATCTCCCTTGGTTGAGTGTGGCCCTTGTACTACTCACCCATATTTATATGTATTAGAAAAAGCTTGCTTTTCAAAAAGATAACTTCTAAAAACAAAGCACAAGTGATTTTAAGTTTTTGAGCATAAAATCTCTACAAAAATATAGCAAGATATAATTAAAAAGCCTTGGGACTACCAAAAGTATAAAATACTAATTGGTATGTACAAAGATTTGAGGACTTAGCCTTACAAAAATATTAATTCCTAAATATGAAACCATAAAAGATGTTCATATGTCATCCAAAATATCTCATAGTGGTCCAACACATGTTCCACCTATGATTAACACATACACATTAATCCTAAATATATCATACTAGTGCACACATCTGATTAAATACATTAATCCTAGTAAATGATAAATAAAAGGTATATCTAAAATAAAATATCCTGAAATAGAATAATGGGCGTCCCCATAGAGGTTATTACTAACAGATCACCAAGATCATACATAAAGAAGAATTCAAGTATGAAGCTTTAACATTGAAAATTTAACAAAGAATAAAATATCCTGAAATAGAATAATGGGCGTCCCCATAGAGGTTATTACTAACAGATCACCAAGATCGTACATAAAGAAGAATTCAAGTATGAAGCTTTAACATTGAAAAATTAACAAAGAATAATTATTGCATGATGTAAACTATAAAAGTGTATATATGTAGACAAAGCTTAACATATGTAAACGAGTGAAAAAATTAAGTTTGGAAATAGATATAAGAAGTTACTTAAGAATAGATATTATTTTCTAGAAATAATACTTATAGACAAAGCTTAATATATGTATTTACCTAATGAATAAATTAAGTTTGGAAACAGACGTATGTTGCTTGGGAGACACTTCACAAGCTAAGTGTGAGAGGAATGACAACCCCTATTTTTGGTACCAAAATAGTATCAACAAAGTGTTCTACATTGGCAAAATTAAATATATTATTAATCTTTGTTGGTATTAGTTTAGTTATGTGTGTGTAACTTTTATCTCCTTCCCAAAGCCTAAAGCAATGCTTTGCAACATATACTTTGTTGGATTTTATACACAAATTGGATACAAAAGGGTCATTTCAATCCTGTATGACTTACATCCAATTATCATTTTCATGTGTTTCCTCAAAGGAAACATGTTCGTCTTCATTACATATACTGGCAATGAAAGCACGATCCACAAAAGATTAAGAAACGTGATGAGAACTTGCATGTGTCGTCTTGCTAGGTAAAGACGTAGCCAATTTATTTTCTTGCAATATTTGCACTAGCCATTTTGGTAAAATCCTAGATGCCTACATGACTGTCCTTTCCTCATCCACAATTGACTCATTAATAGGTTGATATGTGGGCTGAAATTAGATGTAACGAAGTAGATTTGGTGTCACATGCACATGGGGGATGGGGCCTAGGCACTTAGGCTTAGGGTCATTTACATATGTGCCTTTTGAGGCCTTGGGCTATATGATACATAGGGCTCATGGACACTGTACACTTTTTTTTATGATCATTTTGACTATTATCTTTCTTGGAGCACTCATGCCCAAGCTTTTATGGTGAACTTCTCCCATATGAGATGTGAGGATGGTGACCCACACCCATGTTGTCACTCCATGCCTTGAGTGGCCAACCCTAGTTTCTTGCATTGGTATCAGATCAAGAACTGGCTATGGTGATTGGGGAATGATTGAATCTCTTTGATTTTTTTGGTTTGTTCTAAGCTTTGGGGGGGCTACAGGTTGTCACTGCTGTGGATCAAAATTTGGGATAGCCACTCCAAAATTTGAATGGCATGACCAAATTTGGGGGAAATATTTACTAATCATGATTAATTTTCTTAATCAAGACGTTTTTTCCCTTCTTCCTCACCCTTGCTTGATCATTAGAGCTAATCTTGCCTTCATCTCTCAAATTTTGTTGCCCAAATGTTAGAGTTTTGGTTGTGCTGCTCTTTCTCTTCACACACAGAGAGCACCATAATGCTTGTATTAGTGTTGAATGCCATGGCTAATTTTGAGCTTTTCTACAGCTGTTTTTTGCACAGAAAAATCCCCTTTAAACGCCTTTTAATCATTGCCTGATGATGATTGTGCTTGCATTGATCTATGCATTGTAATTGAAAGCACAGAGTTGCATTGGAAGAAGTTCAATCACAGTTTAAGTCTTCTGAGGAGCTTCTGAAAGGGATACAAGTAGAGCTGGCTACTACCGAAACTGCAATAAAAGCAGGTAGATTCGTCGAGTTTCATTCAATCACAGTTTTAAGTCTGCTAAGGAGCATCTGAAAGGGCTGCAGAGATAGAGTTGGCCTCTGCCGAAACTGTAATTAAAAGCAGTTTTAACAGGAATAGATAGCTAAAGCAAATAATGTGCGTGAGAATGCTACCAAGCTCTGCGTGTCCACGGTGATCACATGCTCGAGTGAAGCTTGGTGATGTTGAATTCGTGAAGCTGCTTTACCTTGTGAGGGTGATGGAGTTGGAGGATGCTTTTCTTGAGGTATTTCAACCATTGAATCACGATTTTGGGAGATCCTCATTACCATTAATCTTGTTCTTTCATCAATAGCTATTGATGTTCCATTAAGCCAAGATTTTATGTTCCATTAAGCCAAGATTTTGAATCATAATTGGCATCGGACGCATGAATCAGTATTTGGAATGGCACATGATATGCTTAGGTGAATGCATTTTGATACATTAGTGCATCTTGGTGAAGTCAAAATGCATTGATTGGTATTGAAGGCAGAAATCAATACTTGGAATGGCATATGATATGCTTATGTGAATGCTTAAAACACATGTACACGGAGGTGTTGATTACCCATGTTTTTGACATGCCTATGTAAGGGGCATACATTTGTTCTGATTGATACTTTTGGAAGCTATGGTACTATGCCTTGGAGATGAGAAGAGCATGAGTACATGCTAAGAAATGTAAATAGATATGATATGAGCTCATGTAAACATTCTTGTAAGTAAAGTTACTAATCTCTTCAAGCATTCTACACAAATCCCACACACATTGTATTCACATTTCTATTCCTAGAATCTTGAATGTGTGTGAGGGTACCTTGGCATTTTGTTGGAGAGTCCAAGGGGAGCATGGTTTGAATCTTCCTTGCCGCCGTGAGTGCCGTGGTAAAGCGGTAAGGAAGAGGATTAGGTACATTGGATGTGAAGAAATGGTCCTAACTTGTGCCTAGTTTCGACCTAGGTACGAGGGTGGGAAGTGCCTAACTAGGAGATCAACAAGCATCGACGCACTACATCAACAACAAATGGATTGATTCCGGCATCAACAACATCTTACATTTGGGATTGCATGAGCCTATGTTACATGCATGATTGGGTAAATGATGCCTTTGTTTGGATGCAAAGTGATGCAAATTTTTTGATGGGGTGTTGACAAGCCTTGATATGAGTGGTGGATATGAGATTATGGTCATACTTTTACTGAGATTTTATCCAAGATACAAAGGAGATGTTGCCCAAATTTTTCCAGACAGCTGGTCAAGAAAATTACTGACTTCAATTCAAGAAGCAAGTGATGGAACTTCAAGAGATAAGGAAAGATAGGAGAATGGTGAATGAGGATCTTGTAGAGGATAGTGATGAAGAGGATTTTGAGGACATGCAAGCAAGAAGAAATGTTTTTTCCAAGCATATTTGGTGTACATAGACAAAACTTCTCTCAAAAGCAAGGCCACCAACCGGAGCTTCTTCATTTTCAAAGGCAATGGATGGAAATGCCTATCAAAGGTCTTTATCATTTGAGAGTCAAGACAAAGAACAATATGCTTTTGAAGACATAAGGATTATAGAACATTATGATGCAAAAGTAAGGCATAGATTTGCCATGATGCGTGTACTTTTGCATACAAGGTTATTGGAATCAATGAAGGTGCAAGCTTTTCTTGATTATATGGTATCTACTCAAGTGAGTAGTTTATTCGTAATTGGGATACTTATTTTCATGCCTTTCCTTGTGACGAGCTTGCCAAAGTGAAGAAAGTGACTTCTCATTTCAAAGGAAGAGCTAGAGCTTGGTGGTTGAAGAAAATGCATAACTATGATTGGGAGGATTGCCAGAATTTGGCATATGATGTTGTGCAATACTTTGTGACCACCCAAGAGCAAAATTGCTTTAGAGATCACTACATGGTATTCTCACATGAGGACTCTCTATCTAGCTATGTGGAGAAATACTGGTACCTTTCCTCCTGTATTCCCAACATCAAAGAGAAGGAAAGTATAGAGAGTTTTGTGCAAAGATTGGACAAAGATTTCATGCAAGTATCTCAAAGTATTTTGCAAATTGATGAGGATATTGGTCTAGATAAGATCATGGCACTGATGGGACTTTTCCACATGCATGCCCAAAGGGTCAATCACAAGGGCAAGTTTGTTGAGCTAAGCAAGATAGAAATGATTCAATTAGTGGTACCCATTCTTGGCAACATTTCATGCTTGAATGGGGAAGGAAAGCTTTAGCTCATGTTAAAAGATTTGGATATCAAGATTGATAAAAGAGGTTACCCACTCACTCAGTCTTTTGGTCATTGCATAGAGTATGACTATGCGGGTCTTTATGCACACATTGTGGGTATTGAAGTGGATGAGACACTTGCTGTAATTTCTGGACAGCAAGTACATAAGGAGATCTCGATGTCAATCCTCTCTCGACAAGACACCACCAATGTATTCGTGTGGCCAATGGGAATACACAAGTTAAAAATGGGAATGCTTGGATTATTTCCATAAGTGCTTTGATGGATACATTTTCAGCTTATGATATGATGCCACAAGATCATAAAGACTTGATCATTGAGGATATTTTGGATATGCATGCAATTGTGTTTGACACAAGGGATGATGATTCATGTGATGATGCACATGCCTATGAGGATGAAGATTACACATATGGTGAAGACATATGCATTATTGGTCATGGGTGGTGACATTAGGCATCTTGATGATGATGCTTATGCATTATTGGTCATGGGTGGTGACATTAGGCATCTTGATGATGATGCTTATGCAAGTGTTGATGATTCATCTACCATCGTTATTTGTGACGAGGAGAGCATCTATGTTGATGTGGATGATGATAGTATGCATACACATGGTACATATGATGAGGATGAGTTTTATAATACTAGTGAGCATGTGTCACGTAGGCTGTAATGCCTGTGACCGAGACGGCAGACCGGATGGCCATGTCCGGGGTTCAGTGGGAGAGGACGCCCATGCGGAGTCATGGGCGGCCAGGCTAGTGTGGACGACAGGCCACACACTATATAGCCTGGGGGATGAGGGGCAATCCTCATTCTTCCTCTATGGCTGTGGGTGGTGAGCCAGAGGCCGTCACCTCTTGTGGTAACGCCCGTAGCGGCGTTACGAGAATGTAACACTGGTATCAGAGCGTGGTTCGATGGGATTGTCAGAGCCTGCGCGTGACCGGGGGACCGGAGCCCACTCGATGGTTTTTGACCATTCGTCTCCTTATCCTTATCTCGAATGGAGGGTGTGGAGGGAGGCGGCCATGGAAGAATGCAAGGGAAGAACTCTCTCTCTCTCTCTCTCCCCATCACACACAGCAAGCAATGGAGGTAAGCAATTTTCGTTTTTCTTCTTTTCTGCGTTGAAATTGGCTGCGTTGGAACGTTTCATAGACAGAAATCGGCTCTATACTATATGTGGGGGAGGTGGGGGGCGCAGACCAGCCCCACGTTTGAAGGGAGGAGGCAGCAGGCGAAGACACGACCTGCTGGCTAACACGACCTGCTGGCTAACACGACCTGCTGGCTATTCTCTCGAAAGCAGCCCCACGTTTGAACGGGGGAGGCAGCAGGCGAAGACACGACTTTGAGAAACTGGCTGCGGCGGCGGCCAGTGCACCCGTCTGTGACGAAACCCAAGTGTAATGACTAAGCACCAGCAAAGCCTGGCCGCTACAGCAGGCGTGTGGAGCTGCCACTGTCGGCGAAGAGCACAAATGTGCGAAGATTAGCAAATCTGCCCGTTGACCTGCGTGTGGGGGGGCGACACCAGCCCCAAGGCGAAGAGTAGGCGAAGACCTTGCGTTGAAGGGGGGCTTGTCTTGTAAAGGCGAAGAACAGCCCAACGAAAGCCACGACTGGCGTGCTGGCTGTATAAGGGGGCGCCTATGCTACGTAGCCAGCCATGCCGGCCAGCCAGGCCGGCCAGCCAGCCAACCAGGCGGCGGCGACGGCGGCGGCGGCCAGCCACCAGCCCAAACGCCACGAGACAAAAAAGAAAAAGAAAAAAAAAGTTAAAAACTATTTTTTCTTTTATTTATACTTTATTATTCATTTTTATGCAATTAAAAATGAGAAATTTCAAATGAATCCTCTCGCGCAGAAGGGGAGGAAAGTTAATCCCGGCAAGGCACAGCCTCTCGACAATTTTTATTTTTTTATGAACACTCTGGGAGCGTAGCCTCACCAGATTTTAATTTACACTTTTGCGAGCGTCGTCTTGCTAGAGTTAAAGTTTTGTTCGGACAAATTTGTGTTTGTTATGTAGTGACAAACAAATGTGTTCTTCTGTAGACATCCCACGAAACAAACCCAACACGGCCGTCGTGTCGTGTGGCCGTAGTGCTCGTTTTCCACGAAAGAGAACCACCGCACACGGCCATAGCGTCGCGTGCTAAGAGAGAGACGAATCCCACGGCCGTAGTGCCGAGTCCTTCGAGAGTGAGCCGTTCTATGGCCGCCGTTCTATGGCCGTTGTGACTAGTGAACACGTCTATGGCTGTAGCGCCTCGAGAGTAGAACATGTAGAGATCACACATTTGGTTTAGAGAGACTAAATTTAAGCTGATCATCGATTTAGTATTGACCATAAAAGTCACGTAGTATGGCTATAGTGTAAATCTAAAACTGCAATGTGTTTTAACTCGGGCTAAGAGGACCAGCAATGGCACAGTTGTGCCAAAATTAGACGAAGTGCTTATCACCAAAAATAAAGGTAAGCCTAATTGAGCCGTAGTGCTCATAACCCTTCACAATCTTTTAACAGTTGCTAGAAGATCGTGATACACTTTGGCAAATGAGAACCATGTACAAGTGTAGTCTTGATGTGGTTAGGCCTTGTGTCCAAACAAGTTGCTTACTGTTTGTAGCAACAAGAGAGCCTTGGCGCGTCGAGGCAAGCTGGCCCTTGTTGGTAGTAACAAAATAGTGTCACTACTTGGGCCTAGAGATTAGTGACTAGTTTGATTTAGTCACGTGATTACCTGGTAAAAGTAATCCCTGAGGTGTGGCTAGCAGTGCCGCTAGCAGTACTCAATTTGGTTTATCTAGGAGTACTAATCTAAAGGATTAGCATACGCCTAGATAATAATAGCAGATTTAGGATTGATTTGTAAAAATCAATGGTAAATCTGAAGAGGTATAGTCTTGAGATGTAATGCTCAATACCCTTATACAATTTAATCGAAGAGAACTGTTCTTAAACTTACAAGCATGGTTTTCTCTTCTTTTTATTGCCATTCGTTGACATCCCACTGCTCGAGAGTTTGTGGTGATCTTTCGAGGGGGGAAAGAGCCTTTTTGTATGTCACATCAGTTGGTTGAGTGGTAATTTGATGGTATGGGACATCAAATTCTCACGGAATCAATTGTAGTCTTGGTGGAATGGGACGCCAAGGCTTGTGCATGTAACTTGACTCTTTGGGGCAGGTCTGTATGTACACTTGTCTGTAGTGATAAAGTGTGCAAGATAAAATTTGAACTTTGAAAATTACCAAATATAGCCATAAGTTGGGATAAAACCCAGTTACAGAGTTCGGAGAAGCTCTAGGTAGCAAGACCATGATGGTGTACTAGTGCTAACATAGTGATTTAGTTCCGGAGTGATCTAAATCTAGAGGTTAGCATAAGACTAGTTTGGTTGGACAGTTTCATGCATGGGGGATGCCCTATAGCATTTTGCAAGCGTAGTCTTGCCTATGTTCAACATAAGTGTGCGATTGTGAGCACATTTTAGTTGCTACCATATGAATTTGGGAAATATGTTACTTTCCTACATAAGCAATTGTAATATTGCAAGACAGGCTATTTTGCTTACAAAGTTCATGTGCGTGTAAACCCTTTAAGTCGTATGACCCCTTGGGAATGACTGGAGCATTCCATGGATTTAATAAGGTTTTACATGGCAATAGTGAGTAGTATCTCACTCCAGATGAGCCTGGTTGTTGTTAGTATCAGATCCGACATATGTAGTGTACATAAACTCGGGCTGAGTTAGGATAGAAGGCTAAGCCGGAGAGCTTAGTGGTAAATCCTACTGTATCTAGTGAGTTTTGACTTAACCGGAGTGTTAAGAAGTAAACTCAAAGTCTGGGGTTGAACTGGAATGTTCGGAGGCAGACATATCTTTTGTTAAATCAGAGAATTTAGCAAAAGATGAGCTTGGGGTGAACCATGGTACCCAGGAAAAAAGCTCTTCACACTAAAATAGTGCACAATAATTTTAGGGTGATAAAAATCCATCTCGCAGGAATGTTTTACAACTTTCCATAGATGATAGATGAGACCATGTACTTTACGGAGTTAAAGTACATAGGTGGTGACTTCGGCGCCACATTTTTTGTAGGAAGTCACTAGTGGTGTGGTTAGGTCAGCCGAGACTCCACAAGACCTATGCACTAGTTTTTAAGTTGACCTCTATGATAAGGACGTCCAAAAATTCGTGTTGTAATAGCAGAAATTGTACTACAATGTGCAATGGAAGGGTCAATTTATGTAGTCACTTCTTAGCAGCAAGTGACTTAAGCATCTTATTATAGATGGTTGTATATGGTACTCCCACTCGGGGGAGGTACACCATTGGGTACGGAGTTACTCACAGACTAAAATGTCAATTTGTGTAGTCACTTCTTAGCAGCAAGTGACTTAAGCATCTTGTTATAGATGGTTGTATATGGTACTCCCACTCGGGGGAGGTACGCCATTGGGTACGGAGTTACTTACAAACTAGTATGGATCTACTAGTGTGATGATAGTGGGTACGTAGTTACTTACTACTAATACATAACTGCTAATAACATTAAGATCCTCGAGTGAAAGATACTCTAGATCAATATTTTAAATTACCGAACCACAATCCATGAGTATCGAGGTACTCTTAAATATGTTGACGTTGCTCAAATCGAGGGACCGATTTGTTCGATGGTATGGAATAAGCAAGGAAAATGGAGTAACTTAAAAGTTACACATCACTAGTCCTAGTGAGTTGTCGAGGTCATCCGTAGTTTGATGATCCCCTCTACCTATCAGATAACATTCAATTTGCAAGCCCTGGCATTTAATGCGTAGTGATTATGAGTTGGGTGTGAGATATGGTTATGAAGTTCTTACAAGAGTACTCATTTATTTGCTTGTCATTGGTTATAGCTTGGTAGAGATTGCCACCTGTGATGGGTAGGTAGCTTTGCCGCTATAATGAGGAGGCAGCAAATAATGTTCTCATAGTTATACTTCATACCAACACCAAACAGGGATAGGATGAAATTCCTAAGTTCATCATCACGAAGTACTGTGATGTTTGCATTTATATTGAATGTACGATGTAATGAGACATTGGGCTTGTGTAATTACCATCAATTATCTAGCAACCTATGGCTTCGCAGCAAGCTTAGTCATTATCTGTGGATTGATAATGTGGTTATTAGTAGTTTGGAATTTTCTTGATAAATGATACAACCCACCCAAATAATTCATAAGTGTGTAACCACTTATGAAGGGTAATAATATGCAACAATGAAGCACTTTGTTACAAGTGTGAAACCACTAATCTGTTGCAAAGCAATTTATCAATAGTACCACCATATGTGCGTAGACACTATACCACATCTTCGTTGCAAGATGTTTAAAAGTTTCTTGGAAGGACTCAAGAATAAAAATATATTAAACACGGTCTAGATTTGTTCTTGGACCCATGACACTAGCGCGTAGTCCGCTTGAGAGTAGAGTTTTTGAGGACAAAAACCTTTCTTGAGGGATATCCTCAAATATCACATAAACTGGAATAGTTGTGTGAGTCCAGACAATACTTGAAGGGATGTGTCTGGTAATAGCAACAAAGAGTTGTAAGTGATTGGATGTAACTCCCGACACCCGTAGTGGTGCCAGAATCTTTATCAAACATCTCCGCATACTATATGGCCCCCGCAAAGATAGTATGGCATAAGAGATAGGTTTGATTGTTATATTTGAAGGGAAATCTTCAAAAAGTTACATTTACTCTGAGTTAGAGTGGAGTTTAACCATCCGTAGATTGATGGTAGTTAGAAACTCAACAAGATTCTAAAGAATATGCTTGTGCAAAGATGTTACTCTGAGAGAGAAGTATCTCTCAACTTTGGAACTAATCCTTGTGATGCATGATTAGATTGGCTCTAGTTTATTTCTCCTATGGCCGTAGAGCTTTCCAAAGAGAAGTTTTAACAAGTTGGTAATGCAACATGGTAGCGTAGTCTACAAATATCTAGTAGCATAGTCTGAGAACTTGCGCTACTAGAGTGCTCTCCAGTACATTAGCTTCTGTGCTAATGACATGATGCAAATTCAAGGCATGAAATTTGCCTTAAGGTTTTGGTTGAAATACCAAATCATGGCTTGTGTGAGCATGATCCTGTCTTTACAGAGGTATGGCGCGCTGTACGCGTACGCACTTTGTCACAGCCGCGCCCACCTTCCTCGCCGGCACGTAATGCTAGTCCGGAAAACTAACCGTAGGTGCGGCGGGTAGCGAGGCGAGAGTTAGTTCGGAGAGGCTAGCCGAGTCTTCGGGGTATAGTTTTGATAGTCCAAGTGCGGGTCATCCTGGGATTCAGAAGACCTATGCACTAGTAAAAAGACAGTTTTATTGGCCTAGTTTGTTTACGAACGTCCAAACTTATGTGCTGAAATGCAGTAAGTTCCAGGTCAATAAACATGAACGTCTTAAGGTTGGAAAACTACTCCATCCACTGGAGATTCCTCAAGGAAAATGGGAAAGCATTTCCATGGATTTCATTACCGGTTTACCCAAGACGAGTCGAGGGAATGACTCGGTGTGGGTAGTAGTGGACAACTAAACTGGCAAAGTTTATTGCCACGAAGAAAATTGTTAAAACGCCAGAGTTGGCAAAACTCTTTATTGAACATCTCTACAAGCTATATGGCCTGCCCGCAGATATAGTGTCGGACAGAGATAGAAAGTTCAACAGTCATTTTTGGAGGGAAGTCTTCAAAAAGCTGGATACTACTCTGAGCATGAGTACGGCGGACCATCCAGAGTCTGATGGTCAAACAGAAAGGGTTAACCAAATACTCGAGGATATGTTGCATTCTTATGTAAGTAAGAAGCAATCAAATTGGGAAGAATATTTGCCCATATTGGAGTTTGCTTATAACAGCTCCAAGCATTCAGCGAGACGATTGGATTTACACCATTCATGTCAATGTATGGATTCCAGCCGAGATCTCCGATGGCTGTAGGCCTGGAAAAGGAGAAGATTCAATGTGTCAAGGAGTTCCTTGATAAATGATATGCTCAAAGCTGCACGCGAGAGCATCCGTAGTGCACAGGATCGCGCTAATACATTTGTCGGACGTAGACAAGTGACCTTTGCAGAAGGTGACTTTGTATTTTTAAAGGTTCCTGCGCAGTCAGCAACCATGCAAACGGGAAAGTGTGATAAACTTTCTCCTAGATATTGCGGTCCTTTCAAGGTCCTTAAGAAGATTGGGGACGTAGCCTACAAACTTGAGTTACCGGAGAGTTCTCAAGTCCATCCTGTCTTCCATGTTAGTAAACTGAAGCATCAGTTCGCGGGTTAGAGAACGTAGTTTCTCTAGATATTTTGGTGGAATTGATCACTCCACCAAAGATACCACATGAACCAGAAAGGATTCTTGGGTATCGAGACAGACAAACCCGACATAAAGTGTACCAGGAGGTACTTGTTAAATGGATAGATAGGGATGAGGAGGTAACTACCTGGGAATGCCGTAGTGCAATTTCCAAAAGGTTTACCCAGTTTGTTTTCGAGGACGAAAACTCTTCTTAAGGGGGGGGGGTAATGTCACGTAGGCTGTAATGCCTGTGAGACCAACGGCAGACCGGATGGCCATGTCCGCCGGGGTTCAGTGGGAGAGGACGCCCATGCGGAGTCATGGGCGGCCAGGCTAGTGTGGACGGCAGGCCACACACTATATAGCCTGGGGGATGAGGGGCAATCCTCATTCTTCCTCTATGGCTGGGTGGTGAGCCAGAGGCCGTCCCCTCTTGTGGTAATGCCCGTAGGCGGCGTTACGGGAATGTAACAGCATGTGGATGACATTATCAATGTGGATGACATTGGTGATATGGATGACATCGACGATGAGGTTATTCATGCATCTAGTAGTGAGTAGTTATTGGATACTTCATATGGGAACCCAGTCTATGATCCTTTCTTGAGAGATAAGTGGAGAGTCTATGATTGTGACCTCTACGAGGGTTATATGAATAGTGACAAGGATTATGCCTTGGTACATATGGATTATGCTCAAGTAGTCATTTGTGATGTGGATCATGCCTATGGACCTATGCATGGTGATGGATGCAGTGAGAACATGGATTCACATTCATGGATTCACATTTGATGGAGCATGCTATGGAATATGAGGCATTCTATTTTGATGATCATGGATGCCTATGCATTGATACAGACATAGTCTATCAGGCATTCTATTTTGATGATCATGGATGCCTATGCATTGATACAGACATAGTCTATCAGGCATTCACTCTTGGACATGATGTATTCACCTATGATCCGAGTGGGTGGTGCTATATGGGCTATCATGTACCCACAAGATCCTATGCATGGGTGCATTTTGACCCAAGGGGATATTGCATGTATCTCATTGATGGATGTGGTGCATTACATCATCCATTTGATCCAGAAGGATACATGATTGATACGGTCGTGGGCCAAGCATGTCTTGGATTTCCATTTGATCCAGGCATCATTATCACTAGCCTCACCGTTGATGATACCCTCCTATCTTTTCCATTCAATCTGGTTGGGCGTTGTGGACATGTTTTGATGGTGGATACATCTAGGCCATGAGTGGGCTTTTGTATATAGCCTCTTGTATATGTTTGTGCATGACCACCCTTTGATTTCAAGGACGAAATCATTGTAGGAGGGATGGTTTGTAACAAAGTAGATTTGGTGTCACATGCACATGGGGGATGGGGCCTAGGCACTTGGGCTTAGGGTCATTTACATATGTGCCTTTGGGGGCCTTGGGCTATATGATACATAAGGCTTATGGGCACTTTTTTTAATGATCTTTTTTACTATTATCTTTCTTGGAGCTCTCATGCCCAAGCTTTCATGGTGAACTTCTCCCATATGAATGTGAGGATGGTGACCCACACCCATGTTGTCACCCCATGCCTTAAGTGGCCAACCCTAGTTCTTGCATTAGAGCTGATTTTCAACACCTTTTTTAGCATGCATTTGCTTCATATATGGTTGCTTGGCATTGTACAAAGGTAGGAGTATATCAGAGATGTCTTATGAGCATACATTTCCATGTTTTTTGCATAAAAGCATCAATTGAACTGAGTGCTCAACAAAGACAACATCTCTACTCTCACCAAAATCTTCTTTGGTGGCCGAATGGTAGAGGTAATCAGAGTTGTATTCCACAAAAATACATCAACCATAAATATGAAAATGAGCCACAAAAGAGGGCATCCTAGCATTCCAAGATTCATTTGCTACAAGGCCTAGGTGGGGCATTTGTTTAGCACATAAGTGGCACATATAACTGCCTCTAGCCAAAAAACATGAGGCAAATCATGGCCTTTAACCATGCAACGTGCTTTCTCCAAGAGAGATCTGTTCTTCCTCTCGGCCACACCATTTTGTTGAGGTTTTTAAGGTATTGTGCATTGATGTTTTATTCGTCTTTTAGCCATATATACATGAAACTCCTTTGACATACTCACCCCCTCAATTTGTACGACGAAGGGTGCCAACTTTACATGTAGACACATTTTTCAACAAAGTGTTTAAAGCATGTAAAAACCTCTGACTTTACCTTCAACGGATACATCCAGGTGTGCCCAGAGTAATAAAAGTCATAAAGTAGAAATATCCCCTTATCAATGGTGTCCTCATGGGAAAACATACATCATTATGTATAAGATGTAATTTCTGGGATAGCCCTAATTGATCCATCTTTTAGGAATGATGCTCATTGCATCTTGCCCAAAATGCACCCCTCACATACATGTTTGACAGGGGCCACAATCTTTAGCAACTCTAACACCATGTTTTACCTTTTAAGGCACAATAAACTACCAAAATTCAAGTGACCAAAGCAGACATGCCATAGCTCTGCGTCCCTTATAGCATGTGTGGTAGTAACCAATCTCTCATACTTGTCCAACCTATAAAGCCTGTGGCTTAGAGTACCAAATACCATAGTGATGTCTCTTATAATTGTCGAACCTATAAGGACCGTGGCTTAGAGTACCAAATACCATAGTGATGTCTCTTATAATTGTCGAACCTATAAGGACCGTGGCTTAGAGTACCATAGTGATGTCTCCATCACTCCTTATCGTCAAAAAATCTGAGCACTAGGCATGCCCTAGCAACAGCAGAGACTGATAGCAAGTTCTTTTTAATGCCTAGCACAAGATGGTTTCTACAAGCATCCCTAAGGGAGTGTTACTTCAAGATATTTTGTTTGATTTTGGTTATTCTTCACAGTAGAAGCAGCATTTGGTGTGTAGAAAGGGTTGTTGTCATCTTTGACATCACATCTTCAAGCTCAGCTTTCAACACCATCGTGAACATTATCATCAATTTTTGCATTCCTGCTCCACACTCTACACTATGCAAATTTTCATACACTTTGGAAGTTTCCATCATCATCATCAGTGATGTACTAGTAGCCGTATCGGTTGCATTCAATGGGGATTGACAGTACCTACAAGTAGTTGGGATATTTGCATTCTATGTCAAAGATTAGTTATTTGAATAGGCAATGATATATTTGATATGCTTTTCATTAAGGATAAGCTTGACGCGACCATCTACACATTGTGGTCCTATATGTAATGGTCGAAGGGCTTTGGAATGTTGTTTTATTGGCATTGAGGCACACCCTGTCTCGCCAACACAATAGCATAGTATAGGTACTTTGGATGGTGATATGAGTTTTAATGTAAATGTGGCATTTGCCTTTGCATCAAGCTAGGTGGAACAAGCTAGGTGGGTTGAAGGGATACACATGCATTAGTAGCACTTCTAGTGAAAAAAGGAGCATTATTCCTCATATTCGGTCATGTAAAACTGCGATGCATACTTAGGATACGCTTGCTATGCTTTACCATGTGCGTAATGAGGCACAAGTGGCCTACTTGCACAAGCAGTTAGAGTACGAGCATATGAATAAGGGAGATCTAATGGATGTGTTCCTCACAAGGATTAAAGATCTCAGGGAGTAGATCACATATATTGATGAGGTCTATCCAGATAGTTCTTTAGTGTCTATGTCTACTGTTCTCATAGCTCTATGAATTCATACTAGGGTTTTGCACATACACTTCGGCTCATGATGATAAAGTAACCCCAATGTCTTACTTTTGATGAGTTGGTTGCACTACTCTTATAAGAAGAGCAATCTTACCAATACCAAACTAGTATGCATGTGGGAGATCAAGCATTTGCTGCTAGTCAAAAAGGTAAAGGCAAAGCCTTAGTGGCTATAAACCAAAGGTAGAATCAACCCACCAGTCTTCTAAAAAGGATGCTGAGAAGGGGGGTGATAAGCCTAAAAAGAAAGGTAAATGCAACTACTGTCTGAAGCCAGGCCATTACAAATGAATGTAGAAAAGGTTGAAGAAGGAGAAGAAGAAAGAGCCAATCATGGATGTGGGGCAGATGCATCAGCACCAAGTGCTGAAAAGAAGGATTTGATGAACTATGCATAGGATGATTGGGCATTCATTGTGCACTATAGATATGATCCTTCTCTATCCATGATGTGTGCATGTCAATGATGGATCAACATGTCTGGTTCTTTGATAGTGGTGCTAGCAATTACTTCTTCTCAACATGATTTATTTTGCTCACTTGAGTCTTCTCCTCAAGGAGGAATGGTCACATGTGTAAACAATTCCTCGTATCCAGTAAAAGGGGTTAGTAAGGTTGTTCTCGTTGCTAAAAATGGTGGGATAATCACTTTCTCAGAAGTCTACAAACGCGCCCCAACCGAAACACATAAAAATTTGTTAACGTAGTGTGATATTAACATAGTATGATGTTAACATAGTGTGATATTAAGGTAGTTAACATCACACTATAGGGTATACCTTCTCCACCTAAGAGGATATCAAAGTAGATTGATGAGAATGAGCGAAGTAGAAGTGAAATTTCATGATATTAAGGTAGTTAACATCACACTATAGGGTATACCTTCTCCACCTAAGAGGATATCAAAGTAGATTGATGAGAATGAGCGAAGTAGAAGTGAAATTTCATGATAAGGTCACTTACACGCACTCAAAAGAGTGCATACATACGCTCAGGGGAAAAAACCTCCTGAATAGTACCATGGCCCATTATTAGCCTACATCCACACATCACCACCATAGAAATGGCTACAGAGATGATGCTGTACTCTGCTCTTTTCTTTCACTAATATATATATATATATATATATATATATATATATATATATATATATATATATATATATACACACACAAAAAAAATCCCCACAAAATTTAACAAGGGTTTTTAGGTGGCAAGTTGGCTCAAAATTAATAATCTTGGTTGCTATTTAAAGGTCAAATTTGCTTAATCATGAAAACTTAGAACACTAAAGCTATTCCTCTTAAAAAGTTTTACAAGTTTTGTATTTAATGTTTTTTTTGACTTCTATTTGTTTCTTACTCTAGACTAGCTCACAAAATGGCAAAAAACGAATATTGCAATGTCTATAAACACATGCTCCCAAGTTTATTATTGATAATGGTCAATTTTATCTCGAAGGTGAACAAAGTAAGGAGGCGTGACAATTACTACAGAGTGACTCCCTACTTTGAGTTGGTGCTTCAATGGCTATTTCTCACGATAACTTTCTACACACTCTATTGCTTTTTTATGTACCGTTCCACATAGCTTTTGCACACCTTCTTCCACACCACTTCATAGTTGCACCAAGTTGCCTTATGGCTCACTCAAGATCAAGACCATTTTAGCTCAAGAAAATCCTAGAGGTTGAGTACTTTGCCCAAAAAGTCCCACTTGTGGACTCTTAGCCTAGGTAGCACGGATTGAGAGTGAGATAGTCAGAATAGAAGTGAGCAGAGTCATGGCATTGTCACCAACTCATAGTGATAGATAAAAGAGGGAGAGGAACATGTAGGCTCGACGATTGACCATCTTATGCCTTGTGCAAGAGTTACCATACCTGACTTGTAGCTAGTGACAACAAACAATAAATAGGAAAGACATTAATAGGAAAGACATTTTTTATGTGTCAACAATTAACACGGTGGCATTTAGGGGTCAAAAGCGTGCTAGTGTAGCTCGACTAGCTTGTAAGCATATTATGGCTTGGGCCACAAAGTTTTGAGGTAGTGTTTTATTATGGTTGTGAAAAGGGTGTGGAATGCTTAAACACACCAAATTTTTGTTTTTGTAATTGTAACCTGGCTTTAGTAGTGTGGTGTGTTCTTGGAATAATTATACCAATGGTATTCATAAATGATGAAATGATGTCACGCACCTAAGAGTCGAAAAGGTGCTCCCAAGTCTCCATGATTTGTGCAATGTACATTGATGTGGCTATGTACTAAGCCATGGATGCCATAGTGCTCCCAAGTCTCGATGATTTGTGATATGTACATTGATGTGGCTATGTACTAAGCCATGGATGCCATAGTGCTCCCAAGTCTCGATGATTTGTGATATGTACATTGATGTCGCTATGTACGAAGCCATGGATGCCATAGGTGCTCCCAAGTCTGCATGATTTGTGATATGTACATTGATGTGGCTATGTACGAAGCCATGGATGCCATAGGTGCTCCCAAGTCTCCATGATTTGTGCTATGTACATTGTTGTGGCTATGTACGAAGCCGTGGATGCCATACGAGACCGAGACACATGAACGAACCCCCCGCCCTGCCCCCCACCTTTCCCTTCTTCCCCTTCTCACTTCTTCCTCCTCCTCGTCCTACACCATAAGGTGTTGCCATGTGGGCTTAACCTCCTCGCAATACAAAAAAGAAAATTGTGCTTTCCCAAGCAAAATATGCAAAATATCTTGATTAACATGTAAGTAGAAAGTCATATGTTGCCAATTAAGACTTAAGTCAGTTTAGCACGAAAAAAACACGAGGGGTGATTAATTAGTAGTAATAAGTGAGCTGGCACGGGTGATTTACCAAAGGGGGTGGTTTGTGTGCCAACGGCACTTAGATCCGTTCAAAAAAATATCAAAGGGCACGGAAGCCCAGGAATGGGGTCACCAACTGTGGTTTTCCGAAGGAAAGCGAGGGAGAGGCAGACAGCAGGAAGGAGGACGCGAGGGCTCCCTCCCTCCAAAGGTGGCCAAATCTTCAAATTTCAAAAATTTGGAAGCTTCACGGCGGATGGTGGGAAGAAGACGAAGAGAGAGATGAGAGAGAAAGGACACACACCATACTAACGTCTACAAACACACACACACACACACACACTCTCCCACCCCGCAAGAGAGTATTTTTACCCACCGCCCCCGCTCCTCATCTCTTCTTCCCTCGCTGCCCTCTGCTCTGTCCCTCTCCCTCCATTTTCCATCACCCCTTTCCCTCTCTGTGTGCTTTTTCTCCCGCCATAGCCTCGCCCACCATAGCCCAATTTAAGCCCTCTTCTCAGCACCAAGCCCATTTTCCTCTCTCCCTCCCTCTCTCCCTCCCTCCCTCTCTTTCTCGCCCCTCTGTCTGCAGCCTTCCTTCTTCCTCATGCCCGCCCAACCCCTCCACCGGCTGCCCTCCCCCGCCCCCATGGCCCCTCCCGCTTCTTCCCTCTCCCTGGACGACTTCCTCTGCCCCGAGGCCGACCTCATCAAGTCTCAGCACCTCCACTCCACCACCGCCTACAGCCGCAAGGAGAAATCCCTCGGCCTGCTTTGCGAGAAGTAGTTCCCACACCTTTCCGCTTCAATTTCGTCCCCTCCGCAAAGTTTTGCCGCCCAATTTCGTTAATTTCTGGAACCTGCCCCCAATTGTGCTAATCAGTTTGCTATACTGTCATTTTTTTTTGGGGGGCAGCTTCCTGCAGCTCTACACCAACGAGGAGGTCGATTCCATCAGCCTTGACGACGCCGCCAATCGTTTAGGTGCGCTAATTTTGTGCTTAATCGCTTCTCTAATTGGCAAATCTGGGCAGTAATTGAAGTCATTATGCAATTGCAAATCTCTCGGGCCACATCTGTTTTTCAAAGTATTTTTCGTGTCTGCCCGCCACTTCACGATTTGAAATCCAGTCGACGTTTTGGCAGGTGTTGAGCGCAGAAGGATCTACGACATTGTTAACGTTTTGGAGAGCGTCCAGGTATGTCCGGATTTCCGCCACCTGTTTGCCAGTCCTCCTCTGAATTTGCGCTAGGTCAATTATAATTTTCCGCCTACATCAGCGTCTTGATTTTGAACGGTTCCGCGGGAAATTTTTTCTGTGCAGGTGCTGGTGCGTAAGGCGAAGAATTGCTACACCTGGCATGGGTTCAGCAAAATTCCCGAAGCTCTAGAAGCAATGAAGGTTGGGCCCTTGCAGGATCGACATGCAGTTTCTCTTCTTCTCAGGCTAGTTTGAATATGTTTTACCGCCAAAAGCTAAATGCAGCTCCTGAGCTACAGATTTCCCGCTTGCTCCCGTTCCTTACCCTTCTCTGTGTTTAATCAGCAAGATGCCGGGCTGCGAGGGAATGGGCTTGCAGGTTTCAAAGGCACAGAAGCAGCAATAGACAAGGTAGAAAACCATGGCCACAACTGTAAACGATTTGGGGAGCTTTTTCGTTTTCATTTTGGTGATAAGCTGTGCCAATGTAATGACAGGAGAATGAGTTCGAAGAGGAGGAAGAAGAAGAAGATGGCCACACCAGCACCCATCTGTCTGCTGTTGTTGTAAGTAGTGATGCTGATAACAAAACCAGCCCAATCTCTGTACTACCTGACGAACCCATGCTTCTCTTGGACATGAAGTATGGTTCTGGTCAAGACAAAAGCTCTCAAAACCACACAGATGCTGTTCTCAAGTCTAGAGCTGGTAATTGAACATGTTATGGCTTAGGTTGTTTTTAATCCTGTTTAATTAGTTAATATTTCTGCTAGTACTTGTTTTGGGCTTGATGTAGCTGCTGATAGTAATGCTTTCTTCTGTCAGAAACCAGGAGGGAGAAGTCACTTGGCCTTCTGAGTCAGAAGTTTGTTCAACTTTTCCTTGTGTCTCAAGTAATTACCCTCCCTATCAACAATCAAGTAACGCTTGGTGTGTGCCTGCTGCATGATAATCTCACTGCATATTCCCACATGTATTTTGTCCCCAGACCAAGATTGTTTCATTGGAAGATGCTGCTAAAGTGCTGCTAGGCGATTGCAAGGAGCCCTCCAAATTGAAGAGTGAGAACTGAAGCCCATTTTTGATCACGTAAAGTCTGAACTTGGAATGGTGGGCCTTAACCTAACCATGACCATGGTCTACTATTTTGCAGCTAAGGTTAGAAGGCTTTATGACATTGCTAACATTTTGTCTTCCCTTCAGCTAATTGAGAAGGTACAGCATTTTGGTCTCTTCAGTCCTCTTCATTAGTTTTATTTCGTGTGTTAATCCTGAAATTGAGGGATTATGCTTTTCCATTTTTATTTCATGAGGGATTATGCCTATCCTATGTTAATCCTGTAATTGAAGGATTTTTATGCCTTTCCATTTTTATTTTATGGCCTGCAGACTCATGAGACAAGGAATAGGAAGCCAGCCTTCAGGTGGTTGGGTGTGAAGGGTCTTGCAGAAGCAGCAGGTTAAAAAAAATTGGTTCTCTCCCTCTAATAACAGCTGTCAAAATAGTGGTATTTTTAAACTTGAGTTTCTCATGCTTTTGTGGGCATGTATGATGCAGCCAACATCAAAGTAGCTACCTCAGAGTCTTCGGAGAAGCCCAAACGAGGACGGTGTGATGGCAAGGAGGGAAGGCCAGACCAGAAATGCATGAAGAGGTGTAATGTGAAACCACTCCAGAGCAGGAATAGCAATATACCTGGGCCTATATACAACCCTGTGCCATGCTACCCTCGAGTCCATGTGGATGGGGCATCTCACCCCGAAGTTCTATCATCATGCATGTCAAATGCTTCTGCTTCAAAGCCGATTGGGCTGGCATTGGGAACTGCAGGAGGGTGGAGAGAGTGGACCAACTCAAGGCCACAGCAGAGGAGCCCAAATCGTACATCTGGGGTCCAATGTGAAGACAAGGCTCCAGCCCAAAGTGAAAACAAGCCTCCAGCTGCCTCAATGTCTGAAGGCGAGGCCTGCCCACAGCAGCCCCCATGTTCCACAAGGCATTGCTGTCCTGCTGCTTATCCAGCGTGTGCATTTGGCAGGGGCTGCACATGTGCCTCTAAAGCAGCCCATGAGAACTGTATGCCATTTTTCATGAACTTCCTTCCAAGTCCAATGTTTTGCCCATTTCAAGCCATGCATCAACATTTCCCTGAGGAAAGTAATGCAGGGGTCCATTCACATGATTGCAGTAATGGGATGATCCAGGAAGCACGTTTGGCAGCACCACTCCAGTATCAAAATGAAGGTATTATTGGGTTAAATCTTTGGGGTCATTTGGGCTAAAATATTCAAGGAATGTAATGTTGAGACATTGTGATTTTACTGAAACTGACTTGTGGTTTCTTATATGATCACAGCCTTGAATCATATGTTTGCTCACTACATGGAAGCTTGGAAGTCATGGTACTTGCAGGCGGCTGCCTGCTGCTCCATGGCTCCCCCTGCTGATCCTTCTTCCAAGGACTGTGACTCTATGCAGAGCACATCATGACTGCATCTATACACCCTCTAAGAGTTCTTCCATCTTTTTGGTTCATTCTGCCCATTTGTTTGTACACTTCATACTGAATAAGCCATGTTTGGTCCGAATAATTTGATCAGAAGTCCTCATGATCGCAAGATGAGGTGTACAAGGTTTTAATGCATACTTGCTCATCAACCAAAAGCATTCTTGGTGTAGTGGTGGACAAGAAGTATGGGTTCTTATTAAGGTCTGTCTCATGATGGCAGCCCCTTACCTAATAGTGCCCTGAAGGCTGTTGAATTCCTTATTGCACCCCTTATTTGGGATATTCTGGACACCAGAAGTGGATGGTTTATCAACTGCCTTTCAAGTGGTAACTAAAACATCGGATCTTTTCCATTCTGTACACTTTGAATTGGATACCCTGTCTAGCTGCATTTTCTACACTTTAGGCTGCGAAGTCTCCTTAAACTAGAGCATGGTTTAGCTTGCATGGTTTAGCTTGGAAGGAAAGAGAACCTCTCATGCGCTAATTGGCAACTAGCATGTAAGTACTTTCTAAACAACCAGTTCTGTTGTGGCCTCCATAGAATCTATCATGGAGGAATGATTACATTTCTTATTTGTTTGCTCTGATGGGTGGGTATTGTTTACAAGAAATGTTAAGGTCTTCACAAGTATCGTTCGTACATGGCCTCATATTAGGGTAGTCTTCGTGCGCGAGGATGAGCAGTTCGTGCTGTTTCTAAGCAGGACATTTCTTTCTCTTTGCATCGAAGTCGCTTCTCTCTCTCTCTCTCTCTCTCGGGCGAGCAGTAAGCACTTCTTGCTGTGTCGAGGAGTGCTCTCCTTCTCTCATACTCCCATTTTGAGCAGGAGCATCTCTCTCTCTCTCTCTCTCTCTCTCTCTCTCTCAAGCTGACGAGCAGTTCTTGCTGTTTTGAGCAGCAGAAGTTGTGTGTGTCGGAGCAGCTTTTGCTGTCTCGAGCAAGAGCAGTCCTCTCTCTATTTCTCCCGATTAGTTTTGTTACCGTTTGTCTCTCTGCCCGCTGCTAGAGGTTTACGCATGTGCGTTATTGCATACCCGTAGAGTAGTACTCCCTACATTCGGGACAAATTGCTACGATCCAACCTGTGTGTGTGTGTGTTTTTTTTTGTTTTTTTTGCCAGGGTCTTGGCTATGGGCACAAGGTGAGCGAGGATGCCCAGCGTCAAGGGAGAGGGGGCTGTGGGGGGTTGCCAACTTGAAAGGGCAAAAGGTGGGGGCGTGATTACAGTAGAGGGAAGAATGATTACAGTAGAGGGAAGAACGGGTGGGGGCGCACACATTCTGATGAAAGGAACGGGGGTCTACGAGGGCTCCTCTCTGCGTTTTCGGACGAAGTTTCCTCGTCTATCACCCACACACAACAGATTTCTTACAAAGGGGGCAAAAGTGTAGAGGCGAGCACATTCCTAGCCAACCATCGAGCACGGTGCCCTAGGGCTGGGCCGCCTCATGCGGGTAGCAAGTCCGCCACCCCCGAGTTGCTTTGTATGGCCTGCCCCAAAGTGAACCCGATCTTTTTTTGGAATGTTCGTAGAAGCGCTTGATCGTGGGATCCTTTAATCGCTTGAGTGCAGGTATTAAAGGATGCGAGAGATGGAGGGGATATGATGTGAGAGAGGGATACGGTGGTTTAAGGCGAGGCCGGAGGGGGTGGTCGGTAGGACACGGAGACATAGTCGGAGGGGGTGGTTGATGGGACACGGAGAGAGAGGGAGAGAGTCACGAGGGGGTGGGGACGCGTTGTCAAGGTGAGGGCGAGAGGGAGTTTGGGGCAAGGCGAAGGGAAGATAGTTGGAGGGGGTGGTTGATGGGACACGGAGAGAGAGGGAGAGTCGCGAGGGGGTGGGGACGGGTTGTCAAGGCGAGGTGGTTTTTGGGGCAAGGCGAAGGGGAGATAGTTGGAGGGGGTGGTCGATGGGAGAGAGAGAGAGAGAGTCGAGAGGGGGCATTGAGAGAGAGAGAGAGAGGGGGGGAAGGGGGTGGTCGTTGGGGCAAGGTGAAGGGGGAGATAGTTGGAGGGGTGGTTGATGGGGCAGAGAGAGAGAGAGAGAGAGAGGGGGAGAGTTGCGAGGGGGTGGTTGCTTGGTATCAATATTCTAAGGTATTAACTAATTAATGGACGAGGTCGTGAAGGTTAGGGAGAGGGTGGATGAGACTGTGAGGGGGTGATCTCGCAAGTTAGGGAGAGGGTGGATGAGACCGCGAGGCGGTGATCGCTTGGTATCAATATTCTAAGGTGTTAATTAATACGTTAGCTTGATAGGGCTTTAAATCACTTGGCTTGAATATGGACATGCTCCATAACAATAAAACACAATAGTGCCATAACATAAATGTTTTACAAAGTTTAATAAATTCTAGTATGCCCCATAAATTAAGAATAATCATTCTAATTCAAGCATTATACATGGTGGAAATATTATCATAATAATATAAACATTGTTGTGCTACTTAACAACTATCTGTCTCTCTCTCTCTTGTGTGTTATCACATCCATCTCTCTTTCTCTATTCCACCCATCCACCATCTCTATGCACTAAGTCGTCTCTTCATCTCTCCTTTCACTCACTCTCTCATAGATTGAAACCATGTTCACCTACATGGTCTTAGAGCATAGGTGAGCAAGCATCTCCTCAATATTGCATTTTTCTCCTTCATGATGAGCACTATGTTTTTTTTGATAGGACCTTGGCACAATGAGAAATCTCTTACCCATCCACCATCTCTATGCACTAAGTCGTCTCTTCATCTCTCCTTTCACTCACTCTCTCATAGGTTGAAACCATGTTCACCTACATGGTCTTAGAGCATAGGTGAGCAAGCATCTCCTCAATATTGCATTTTTCTCCTTCATGATGAGCTCTATGTTTTTTTTGATAGGACCTTGGCACAATGAGAAATCTCTTACCCATCCACCGTCCTTTCAAACAAGAGTTGAACATGTGTAAATAAATCAACCATGGCAAATTAACGTAATACAAAGCATTGGGTGTGATCCCTCCCTCGATATGAGCATCTCCACTTCCCACATGCGGGTATTTTTGATCAAGCTTTCCTTATAAAATTGGTTGCAACCATAAATAATTGTGCTCACTTGTGTACAAAATATTACATGCCCCAACTATACAAAATGGGTGGTGGGCATAATAACAAAATGTTATAACGTGCATGACCAAATAAATAAAGTAACTTTGAATGATACCGCAAATCATAAATATGCACTATGCACAACCTTGCATCCATATGACATCCTAGTTGGCTTTGTTGTAGTGCTCTCATCACCTATAACTCAACAATGCTAACCATGTTAATTATATACAATCAATTGGACTCCTCATAACCTTGCACCTATACAATGTCCTAGTTGGCTTTGTTATAGTGCTCATCACCTATACAATGCCCTAGTTGGCTTTGTCATAGTGCTCATCACCTATTACTCAAACAATGTTAATCATGTTAGTTATCTATCATTAATTGAACTCCTTATAATTAATCCCAAGATGATATCATATGATATGCACAAACATTTATACCAATAACACTAGCTCAATATATAACATGGAATCACTATAATACCAATAACACTAGCATGGGCCCCAAATGTGCATAACACTAGCGTGGCTCCAAACAATGCTAATCATGTTAGTTATAAATCATCAATTAGACTCCTCACAATTAATCCCAAGATGATCATATGACATGTATATATGCTAATAACACTAGCTCAATGTATAACATAGAATCATTACAATACTAGTAACACTAGCATGGCCCCAATTGTGCATACGTTAATGACACTAGTCCATTAGTATTTAATAATTGAATCACCCATGATACTAACTATCAACAACATAGTGCAATGGTATTTCTTGTATTCCCAATAATCTACCATAGAAGGATCTAGCTAATATCCTTCTTGCTTGAGTTTACAATGGTTCTTAATTACGTGTTTACTTATATGAGCGTATGAGGCATCCACCAAGCATCTTCTATCTTCTATATGATGGTTCTTAAAAGTCAAAAGATACTTGGTGTTAAGTATTTTGTGTGCGTGTATGGTAGTGTGTTGTTAATGATCAATGATTATGTCAGGCTCAAATATTTTCTCAAAATATAGGTTGGGATAAAACACAGGCTCTAAGTAAGTCCAAAATCTTATTATTAGTAGCTTCAATTTGTCCAGTTCGATGAAATGCAATCTCATGAAATCTAGCTTAGTGCCTAAGTTGTCAAAAAGAGTAGTCCAAAAATGAAAGCAAAACTTAGAATCGCGATCATATTGAATTGGGGCAAGTCATGATGTACATAGATTTGTTTGATAAACAAGTGTGTGGCTTATTATTAAGATGTCAATGTCTTTTTGAATGGAATAAAATAGGTTTGTTTACCAAGGCGATCCATTATAGTCCAAATCATGTCATTATGACTTGCGGTAGTAGGAAAGATCATATTGAAATCCATTGATATTTTCTTCCATGGTTCAATAGGAATGGGCAATGACATCAATAAGCCTTGAGTTTTGCCTTTGTAGTGCTCAAGTCATGCACTTGCCAACAAAGCTAGTTACATCCTTTTTTATCATATGCCAATAAAATTCTGTATAGCCATAGTATCATGTAATGTAGAGGATGTATGGAAGTTGATATATCTCCTCTAAAACAATCTATATCTATCTCTAAATGATCATGTGGTGATTCATAATCAAATTTGAAAGAAAAAATATTCTTCATTATACAAGTACTCATTACCATTAGGAATCTAATTATTATCCTTGATTATATGAGTACTCATCACCATTAGGAATCTAATTATTATCCTTGATTATATGAGTACTCATCACCATTAGGAATCAAGGGTATGAGATGTCCATTTGATATGTTTGTTTGAGATCAAGGGTTGATATACTCTATTAATCATTCTTGATTAGTGATTTAGAACCCATAAGATAATGTTTCCAAATCTTAAGCCTGTGTGTAATATAATAGTCAACTCTTTATCATATGTGCTATAGTTACACTTTGCTGGTTTTAACTTGCGATTCTCATAAGCTAGGGATGACCATCCTACATGAGGATTTCCCTAATCCCATAGCCACTAGCATTAGTTACAACTACAAAGAATGGCATAAGCTAAGGGATGACCATCCTACATGAGGAAAACCCCAATCCCATAGCCACTTGCACTAGTTTTACAACTATAGAGGATAGTCTAGAAAAGTCAAGAAGTTATACCATAGGGAGATGAGTAAGAGCTTCTTTAAAATCTTGAAAGGATTTATCATGTCTTTCAATCCAATGAAATTATTTAGCATTCTTTAGGAGATCTGTCAATGGGTGGATGTGCAATGCATGCAAAGTTCTTGACAAATTTCCTATAATAGCTACATAATCCTAAGAAAGATTGTAAGTCATGTAGGTTTGGGCTAAGTGACAATGGAATCAATCTTCTTTGGATCCATTTGAATGCCCTTGGTTGGGACTATGTGGTCCAAGTACTCAATTTTATCTACTATTCTCATTAAGATAAAGTTGGTATTCCTTTAAAAGGGAGAATATCAGCTCCAAATGTTTCTTATGAACTTCAATATTTTTTTTGAAGCCAAGTATATCATCAAAGAACATGACCATAAAATGTTGATGTTTAAGGAATATGTGGTTCATTATATGACTGTGAGGCCTAACCCAGTTCCCTCCTCTTGGGGTCACCCTCATGGTTAGCTAGGTGGTGCCTCCTGCTTGATCAAGATGGGTCTAACAATATTAGGATCGAATTAAAACTTTTTATTAAGAAAAATAATAAAACATTTAAGTCCTATAGCCTACCACTTTTGTTGGGAAAACGGGGGAGTAGACTCAAGTCCTAGATCTGACCTTCTCATAATCTAGCCACAACCACCCTACCACTCTGGCTTGGAATGGATTTATATGAATTTCCCTTAAGTTCCTTGTATTCCTTGATTGAACAAACAACCTCAAACAATTCAAATAGATCAGTTTTCTTTACTTAATCTTGCACTAGAGGTCAGGTTCTCCATTTTTGTGGAAGATCATTGGTTGCCCACCACAGTGCCGGATTTATCTTTGGACACCTTGGTTTATGACACCAGTACATCCGTGGGATTGGTGGGACCAATAACTAAATGTTTCTTGAGATTTATGATTCACCACTTATAGGAGAGTTTCAAGTGTTGGCACATTCAGATTTTTTATATTGCGTGTTACAATTTAAAGCCCACATCACCATGGCCATTGTTGAAGGTCTTTGTAAGCCTCTCCACCTTGCCTCCGAAGGGCATTTTGTTGGGATTTGGATCCTCATGTGCTTGTCCACCTTGTGCATGTGAACCCGTGTTTATGTGTCTGTGTGTGAATAACCCCTAAAAGAGTTATTATTTTTGTATGCATGTATAAACACTCACTTATGTATGTAGGTGAGTAAGTATGTGTGTATACCCACATTTAAAGTGATTAGCATAATATATAGATATTATACCTATTTGAAATAAGCAATGATGTCATTCAGGTGAGCCTCTAAGGCTATTAAAGCATTGTCCTACACATAACATCAATCAATCAAGTCGTGCAACACTCTGACCCCCCTTTTGAGGATGATGAACTCTTTCATTATACATATAGGGGTCACATAAAACTTGTAAGATACATGTTAACCCAATTAGAAGGTCTACTTCAAAACAAGTGACGGTTATGATTGGGAGTTATTTATCATGGGTGATGGGAATGGTGTGAGAGGTGGCTATCCTAATGAGGTCCATAGATTCTAAGATAAAATGTTACGACTAGCCCCAGTGTCAACCAAGGCTAGCCATGTAGCTAAGTGGTCTTTTTAGGGAAACTCTAGCTTAATATACAAGCAAGTTCCACCGTATCTAAGTTTTAGCCACATATTGTGAAGTTAGGCTACTTGTAAGAGATCTGTATGCTTGGGGGCTTGTGACCTCTTTGGTTATTTCTTTGTTAGGCATTTGTCTCAAGGCATGCCCTCTAGTATTTGGTTTTGTCAGCCTCTCATTTCTCCTCTTTTTTCTTTTGGATCTGATAGAGCATGTCCTAGTGTTTTAGCTTGCTACCATTAAAATACCCCATCTAGGGTCTTTATCTTTATTACACCCTGGGGAGAAAGTTTTATAATTTGGTAGGACCTGCATAAACCACAATTTGCATTGTAGGTTTTTAATCATCAATCCATACATGGATTGTAATCTTTACTTGCTTAGTTTCTCTAGTTTCTCCAAGGTAACTAACCTCTCTGTGAGAGGGTTTCCCTTGAGGTTATGCCTTGATGTATTTTGAAGTCTCAGAACCAAGTGTTCCATTGGCATGACTACATAAAGCTCAAATGTAAGTAAGTTATGTATAAAAAGGAGTGTTATTGATAACCACTTTGTAGACAATGTGGTAGGCCCATGGAGCAGATTGCAACTTGTGCTCCCAATTGCTTCTCAATGCCTCTACCATCTTGGTGAGAATGGTGCACATCTTGTTTGTGCTCTCTCAGCTTAGTTGTTCACTTGTGGATAGTAAGGTGTCGACTCTCTATGTACCACAAGGAATTCCTTAAGCAAGAATTGCTAATAAACACTTTTCTAAAATTAAATTTTCTATCTTTTAGGAATACCAATGTTTGTTATTCCTCATGCTTGTTATTGATGCTACATATATACCACTTTGTTTAATAAGATGTTTAATAAGATAATTCTACCTATTAACCACATTACGTGCCTGTAGGATGACTAGGTTTCGGATGCCTAGACAAAAAAATTCTGGGACGATTGGTCTAGGATGCCTAGTCAAAAAATTTCTTGTTTTTCCTTGCCTCCTTTGGTATTATTGCTCTTAGTTGACCTTCTATTAGGACTTATCAATCAAATTCTTGAATCACAAGTGGAACTATTGGGCAATAATGTCTTCTGTGTTAGAGATTAGAATTCCTCTAACTTCCATCAGTTTTCTTTTGACATAAAAATTGTGTAGATCTTCCAAAGTGATGGCATCTTTGAAAAAGTCAAAATCCATCTAGTTGAACTACCATATCCCTGCTTTCTTCATGTGCCTCACTTTTAGTTCCCCACTTAGACGTAGCATCTCTGTGTGGGTACCATGGAGATGGAAAAAGAATAGGCTTTGTAGCAAGGAATCATGCACTTATGGAGATAAGAGAAGAATAAGGTGAAGAATGAGAAAATAAAAAAATTGTCCTTTTTAATTAGGATTCTCATTTCTGACCTTTTCTTTTGGTTTGATGAGATCACCCCACTCCTTTTTAGATTTGTTATATTATCATCCTTGATTTCCCATGGTCGCCTCTTCATGACTAACATTTGTTCTCTTTTTGGATGCCTTTCTCTTCTCGGTTCCTCTTATCCGCTTAATGGGAATAGATAGTGTTTTCTTATGTTTCTTCCTATATGTGATCCTGCATCATAGAACTCTTTTGATTCTTCATCTTGTATTTGGTAGAGTTCCACTTTCTTCTCCAAGATTTGGTCTTCTAAGTCCTTTTGGAGTGGAGATCAAGGTTGCAATACACATATAGATACAACAAGAAAGGAGAGATAGATAGAAGTACAACACTCAAAGTAAATAGTTGAGAATGAGTGGAGTACAAGTGAACTGACATGATAAGGTCACTTACACACACTCATAAGAGTGTGTGTAAGTGACCTACACACTCACTTACATACACTCATAAGAGTGTGTACGTACACACTCATAAGGGTGTATGTACACACTCTTATGAGTGTGCACATGTACTTGGGAAAAAAACCTCCTAAAGAGGAAAAAGTACCCTAGCTCATTATTAGCCTATGTCCACACATCACTACCATTTAAATGGCTACAAATCCCCCGTGTAGTGATGATGTGACCATGTACATGGATCCCTAAATGGAAAAAAGGTCAAAGATTTTTAAAAAGGTTTGAACTTCTCTCATGAGAGAGCCTTCGTGAACATATATATGTTACATTATCATGTGTAGACACATAAACCAGGCTAACCTCTCCTATAATGAGCCTCTCCCTATGTGAGCATGAAAAATTGGATTCCTCGCAAACATTCCTCGCAAACAACGGCTAATGCACTCTGATTGTAGTGAAGATGGAGGTGGGGGATTGATGTCTAGTTTCAAGATCTATCAAAAGACATCTGAGCCATACACATTCCATAGTCTTTTTAAAATTTGTCTTGTACTTAGCTTTATAGCTCAAGTGGCCACTATCTGCTTCTTGTTGAGACATGATATATAGGAATCAATAAGATGAAAGCATAGACCAATTGAAATCATTGAAAGTGAAAAGATGCAGGGGAGAAGAGAGCTTGAGCTCTTGCAAGCACACACACACTCACAAAACCCTAAAAGAGAACACACAAGGTGAGAGGTTGAAAATCTTCTTCTTCTTCACACAACACTCAACACACCATATACAAAGATAAGAGTACACAACATATGAAAAACTACTCAACCAAATACATACTAGGGTTCTCTATAGTGTGAACCCAACTAAACGAGCTGGCGCTATAACTATGCCAGTCTCTAGAATGGCTGTCACACAGCCTGTCATCCCAGTGGCCGCATATCACCCATGATCTCACCAACCATGCCAGTGGTGTAAGTGTGGGGCCTATCCCCCAGGCGGGTCATCAGTGTCCACCGCCTCACTAGATGAGCTCGATATCTCAACATTCCTCCTCAAGCTCAACTCCATCTCATGTACACGAAGTGAAGTCCTGAATCTACAGAGCTTCTCTGTACCCAATGCTTTGGTGAAGATGTCAGCGACCTGATCCTGTGTGCTAACATAAACAAGGTCAATGTCTCTTGCCAAAACCTTCTCTCTGACAAAATGGTAGTGGATCTCTATATGCTTCGTGTGAGCATGAAAAACTGGGTTCCTGGCCAAGTGTATACTACTAATTTTGTCACAGAAAATGACAACTTGTCTATCCACTGATAGACCTAAATCTGCAAGTAGCTTTCTCAACCAAGCTACCTCACATGCTGCCATAGCAGCACCTCTGTACTCGGCCTCTGTACTGGATAGAGCAACCGTAGGCTGCTTCTTGCTGCTCTAAGTCATAGCCGCACTCCCCAAAGAAAACATGAATCCACTAGTAGATCTTCTATCTGAGATACTACCAGCCCAATCAGCATCTGTGTACCCATGTACACATATCTCTGTCCCAGTTTCATAAAATAGTCCATAATGCAAAGTAGACCTCACATACCTCAGTATGCATCTCAATGCATCCAAATGCAGCTTCCGTGGAACCTGCATAAACTGACTCACCAACCCAACATCATAGCTCAAATCCAGCCTGGTGATCGTCATGTAGATCAAGCTTCCTACTATGTGCCTATACATAGTAGGATCCTCCAAAATTTCTCCTGAATCTGCACTCAACTTGCCATTTTGATCCAATGGCACTGAGATAGGCTTACAGCCTGTCATACCATACTTGGACAACATGTCCAAGCCATACTGTCTCTGCAGTAATCCAATACCATGTGGTGACCTAATCACCTCAATGCCCAAGAAATATCTGAGCTCCCCCAGATCCTTCATCTCAAACTTCTGTCTAAGCAAGATCTTTACTTCAAAGATCTCTGCATCATGGTCCCCCGTAATGATCAGGTCATTTACATAGATGACAACAAGCACAACCCCTCTATCACTGTGTCTCACATACAGTGAGAAATCTACATGAAAGTCAATAGTGACAAGATATTCAAAAATCTTGTCAGACCATGCTCTTGGTGCTTGTTTTAAGCCATACAAGGCTTTCTTCAACCTGCAAACATGCTCGGGGTGACTCACATCCTCATAACTAGCAGGTGGCTGTAACATATACACCTCTTCCTGCAAATACCCATGCGCAAGAATGCATTCTTTACATCCATCTGATGTAAAGACCATTGCTTTGACGTAGCCACTACTATCACAACTCTCACTGTTGCCATCTTAGCAACTGGGCTGAAAGTTTCCTCATAATGCCATATGTCTATGCATATCCTTTGGGTACCAATCTAGCCTTGTACCTGCTTATGCTTCCATCACTGTTATGTTTTACTTTGTACACCCACTTGCATCCAATGGGTTTCTTGCCTTCAGGCAATTGCACTAAATCCCAAGTCTCATTTCCATATAGTGCATCCATCTCCTCATCCATAGCTTTCTCCCAACACACATTTCCAACAGCCTCATCAATGCATGTGGGCTCTACAACCTGTACAACTTTTGCCATGTATGCATAGTGATGTGCCACATAACCATCATAGGTAAACCTCTACACATGATTCTTCACTCTCCCAGATCTTCACAGCTTTGCATTCATGGCTTCCATAGTCTTCTTTACACCAGGTGTTCTTATAGCTGGTATCCCAAGATCCTCATCAAGGCTCATCTCTGAGCCACTAGACTCTCCATCAACATGAGAATGCCCTGCAGAAATTTCAGGCATACTAAGGGGCTCAACCACTTTCTCTTTGCCTTTATGTGATGTACTAATCACATTTGTAGGATTGGTATTATCACCCAGCCTGCCACTCCATGGTCTATTAACTGAACCACTAGATGAGGACTCTCCTAGTCCACTCAAAGACTGTGATTGCCGACTTGTATTCTGTGCAACCACATTTCCACTCACATCAGCCCCAACAGCTTCTTTTTCAGCAGCATACCAGCTGCTCATCTCATAAAAAACAACATCCCTGCTTACCCTCAACTCACGTGTAGCAGGGTTATGACACATGTATCCCTTTTGCTCAAGGGAGTATCCAATAAACACACATTTTTCAGCTTTTGGATCCAGCTTAGTTCTCAGCTCATCTGGCACATGCACATATGCAATGCATCCAAAGATAGATGAGACAAATTAGGTTTTTTGCCAGTAAACCTCTCCTCTGGAATTACATCATGTATGGCTGCAGTTGCAGTCCTGTTCATGATGTAAACTTCTATAGAAACAGCCTCAGCCCAGCCTCAGCCCAATAGCTATGCGGCATATTCTTCTCTCCCATCAATGCTCACGCAATCTCAGCAATGTGCCTGTTTTTTTCGCTCAGCAACTCCATTTTGCTGCGGAGTGTATCTGCATGTAATCTGTCTCTGAATACCATTCTTCTTCAAAAATTCAGAGAACTCATTAGAGAAGTACTCTACCCCTCCATCTGACCTTAGGCACTTTACATATTTCCCTATTTGCTTTTCAACCATAACTCTGAAATTCTGAAAATGAGTGAATACCTCACTCTTCTCCTTCCACGAAGTATACCCACACTTTCCTTGTGTGGTCATCAATAAATGTCACATAATACCTGCAGCCTCCCATAGATATGGTCTTCGTAGGACCCCCATACATCTGAATGCACAACATCTAGTGCATTTTTGCTCACATTTTTGTTACGTGGAAATACATGCTTTGTTTGCTTTTCAAATTTGCATGCTTCACATATTTTCTGCATACCTTCAACTTTAAAATTTGGCAACTCTGTCACAATTCCTTTAGTTTGCATAGACTTCATTCTCTGCACATTCACATGTCCAATTCTTTTATGCCAAATGTCTGTGTCTGCAACAATTCCTGAACCATTTGCAAACATCTCAGCACTCACTTCAGGCATGTTTACACTCAATGTAAACATTCTGCCCACTCTGTTGCCTTTTGCAACCAACCTGCACTTGTCTTTAAAGTCTTCAACATAACAACCATCAGGGTTAAACCGAACCTGAAAACCCTGCTCAATCATCTGGACAACTGAAACCAGATTCTTTGTTATGTTTCGAACATGAAGTACGTTTACAAGGTACTTCACTTTGCCATCCTGCATAGACAATGGCACATCTCCAACATGGGCAATTGGATGAGCAGTGTCATCCCTTGTTTCCACAAAACTTGGTCTTTCAAGGTTTTTCATCTCCTTTAACCACTCCCCATGACTTGTCATGTGGTTCGAAGCACCTGAATCAACGTACCGTACATCATCTTTATGTGCTGCTTCAACATTTTCAGACATGGTATTAACGACTTGCTGCATAACAAACAACCTTTCATTATCCTCATTGTTTCTGCTCGAGGACGCATAGTTGTTTTGTTGCAATTTTCCATTTTGCATGTTAGCCTGCTTCTTATAGCAATCTGCCTGCACATGTCCAAGCTTACCACAATAAAAGCATCCACGTGTATCATTATACTGCCTTTGCCAATTTCCATGACCTCTTTGACTCCCCCTGTCTCTGAATTGGCCTCTTCCACCTGCATGTTGTTGTGAATTCTGGGACTGTTGTTGTTGCTGCTGCTGGCCATAATTTTGATTACCTGTTCGGCCACATCCTTGGCCACGTCCACGGCCTCCTCTACCTCGTCCTCTTCTTGAACTTGTGTAGAAGGCCTGTTGCTCTGAACTGTTTTTGTTTTGTGAAGACTGTTGGTCTTCACCCAAGCTCTTCTCTTCTATAATCAACATAGACACCAAATCTGTGAAATTAGGAATGTTTTCCCGAGTCTGAATAGACGTCTTGAACGCCCTTGTATTGTGGCCCGAGACCACGTAGACAGACTTCCACCTTATCGTCATCATCTACTGAAACACCAATAGATGCAAGGGATTCCACAATACCCTTGATCTTCAATGCATAGTCATTCACACAGACATACTCTTTTTCTCCACAGTATGAAGTTCATTCCTCAACTATATCTTTCATGCCTTGGTATTCGTTTCATAGAGTTTTACCAAGGTGTCTCACGCCTCCTTGGGGGACTTGGCATCTTATATGTGCCCAATCATGGTGTCCTGTATACTGATAGAGAGCCAATACATAACTTTTCTGGCTCCTTGGTTCCAATCCTTGAACTCTTTCACATCTGCACAACAGTCAGATTGATCTCTGGTATCTCCAGTGCCTTTCATGCTCACCTTCTATATAGTCCTAGTAACCCTTTCCCATCAGGAAATTTGTCAACCTAAACCTCCAAGCATGGAAGTTGTTCTTATCAACCTTCTCAGCAAAACAATCTGGTTTATGCCATCATTTGACATCTTGTTAGACACACAAATTTACTAGAAACAACAATCTGGTTTGTCCTGCACAAACTACTGTATTTTCTGCAGCGATACTGTACTACACTCAAATGTCACAACACCAGTGACCTCAATGTGCATACATACACCCAATGGCAACTGTTGACCTCCTTGCAGCACACACAATGTGTGCTCAACCAATCTGTCTTCCTGCAGTTCTTAAAACAGAGTTCTGCAGAGAATCGATGGCTTACCCGTGGTGCTCTCAAAATCGCTTGCTTTCTGAAAAACGGAGGTCGTAATGCGCCCGAAACGCGTTTTTTCTCTGTAAAATGTAGTCCAATAGGACAGTATAGTTGCCCTATAGCTTTACTCTCGCGAAGAAAGCTCCTCAATTAGAGATCGTTTGTCAGTGCCTCCCGTAGAGCTCCGACAAGGATGTAGTCGCCAACACAAATAGGGAAGAGTAGTTGATGCTCTTACCCTCGTACCGCTTCCTGTGCTTCTCTTACTTGCAGCTCAGCCCTTAGCATGAACTAGGCTTTGATACCATGAAAAGATGCAGGGGAGAAGAGAGCTTGAGCTCTTGCAACAAGCACATGCACACTCACAAAACCCTAAAAAAGAACACACAAGGTGTGGATCACTCTCATAACCTAGTGGGCTGTGGAAAGACCCTTATCTCCCTACGATGCAATACAGGCGAATAGAGGTTATGCCTAGCTCCAATGGAATGCAAGCACTCCTTTCGCGCTAGGGACTCAACCCGGTTAGGTGCACGAAAGCTTATCCTCTAAAGGAGAGATGCCTATGGCTACCATCACATGACACTAGATTAAGCACACACACAAGCTCATCTTGCCCTCATTCCTACACACCCATTCATTCACAAATGCAAGCACACAATCACTATGCACACAAGCAAAGAGAAAGACCTCACTCCACTCCTATCTTCCTACAAGCATGCACACACTCAAGCCTCAAGCTTCCATGAAAGCGTCAAATCAGCCCACATACACAAACACGAAATACTAAAAGCATGCATAAGAGTAAAATGATTAGAGAAGAGGATGAGAAAGACTCATGACATTGCTATTGATTCAATGAAGAGATTTATCTCATACAAAGATGTAGATGGGGTGAGAGAAGAGTCTTCACCTCTATGGAGAAGAGGGGGAGTAGCTCTCTCAAAGGAGCTCTTGCATGAACTTAGCCCAAAGTGTGTGTGAACTCTCAAATGAGCCACTATTTATACTAAAACTTCTAAAACTCCCAAAACTTCCCATGTGGGATTATTCTCAAGGCCACTCCCACACTCCTACAACTTGGAACTCTCTACAAGAGCCCTAAATAAGAATGTCAAGTCTCTTGTTTTCCTGCTTCCATCTTTGTGTTGCATCCTTGCCTTGATCACCACTCGTCACGCAACATTCTCCCCTTCCTATTTTGCGCATGTCCTCGAACGCGTAGATGCCAAGGAAGAATAGCATCTCCAATGTGTACCTGCAAGCAAAACGATAGGTGGTTTGTGTGAAAGCAAAAGTACTGACAGACAATAACAAAACAAGCAATTTTACTTAATAAGACGTGGCAATAAACGTCCAATTAGCTAGAGGAAGGAAACATTGAAGCAGTGTAGAGATTGAATAGGTTAGTTCAAGCCTTAATAATTACTACCTGCAGCTAACTAAAGTAAAGAATGTTTTATGCCAAATATATTGTTCTTTTCCTAGAAGGCAAAAGACAACAGTTAATCGAGGGACTATCAAGTAGTATACTGAGCCTATGCTAAGTCAAAGATGTCGGTTCAACATTAATAAATCTAACATAATTATGCAACATTAATAAATCTAACATTAATAATTATGTAGTGACAGACTCTTGATATTGCTTAGTGTTTTGGTGTAATATTTTAAGCACAACGGCGACCATCCTGGATTAGACAAGCATTTCTCTTGATGCCTTTCTGTCCTTTTTTTTTTTTTGGGACAGGGCTCTCTTCAAGAGTATGTTTACTACACAAGGCATTGGTCTGGGAAAGGTATAGACCTCCCTCGCCTACCATGAATAACAAGGCAATAGGCCACAAACATATACACTTTTCTTTTATTTTTGTCATGCCAATTTTTGTTATGGAAGGTTTATTAGATTGTCCCTAAGCAATGTCCTAGTAAGGGCAAGATATCCACTGACGGTCCGATGATTAATTTAGTCTCTTTGTCCTAGGTCTGGAACTCTACCTTTAGCACAAAACACTAATTACTTTGTATTGCTAAACGGGTAAAAACAATTACGGTCAAACTTACACTATCAAGTCTAAATCCACTGAAATGCTATCCCTACTCTAGACCAAAGGAGATGCATATTGCCATGCTTAGTAAAGTGAAATTTATAAACAATCAAGCAATAAAAAAGATACAAAAAACATTAGAGATTGGCATGAGTTCACCTGTTTCTGTTAAAGTGCTGGTTGGTGAAGAATTGTTTGCACTTGATTGTATGACTGTCAGTTGCAGTACTGAAGCGGAAGATGTAGTTTGGTGCTTGTATCTGTTTTATTTCGACAAAACAAACTAAAGAGAAAGAAAATTAAAAAGATAAAAAATAAGAAACATTGGTGCTAAACACCGGATTTGGCCGAGGGAAAAAACCCAATGGAAAAAGTGCCCTGGCTTCTAGTTCTTATTAAGAGAGTACAAGTGCTAGTCTTGCACTGGGGGTGGATGTATGTCTGCATTCTCAGGTGGGTGGACATCAAGAGCTTCAGGATGTAAAGATAACCCAGAACGTAATCCTACCAATGGAGAAGGTGGCAAGGGAAGAAGTGCATCTTCACTAACATATGGTATGGGCACAGTAGGAAGGCTAAAGAGGCACCTATGGTTTTGAAACCGTTCTAAAGACTCACTCACATTGAGCCAAAACTGACATGTAGATTCATGGGGAAGAAGAACCTACAAAATGGGAGGGGTTAGCAAACGAAGGGTGTCCTCGCGCCATGTTTGAGCTCTTTCCTCTTCTGGGAGTCTTTGTTGGTTGGGTCCACGTTGCGGCATCGTAATTGCCCAGAGATTATGTCATTGAGGTGTGACCCCCATGATCTGCTGCATCATACCAGTGCCATAGCGACGGAAATATGTGCGACACTGCCAATATATATGGGAAGCATTCCCCAATACCATACGAGCAGTGTCGCGGCAGTGTGGAAACGGATGATGTTGTTGGTAGTATAACTCCACAAATTGTCTTCCACAACAATCCTCACCCACCACTGGGGCATAAAAATATCGGGAGTGGATCTGAAAAGGTGCAATGCTATAGCCCCCTTGATGGTCAGGGTGAGTGCTATCTAGGTCCAAAGATGGATTGCATGTGTCCAGCCAAGTCTCCATTTGGTTATTCTACACAACATATAAGGAAGTGTTCAGATTTTTTATTTAATGCAAGTTGAACGAAGAATTCTAGTATGTACAGGCATGACAGAAATAGAGCTAATAGATTCGATAGATGAATTGCCAAAAAGTAGCTTTTGTAGCATGATAGCTCTTTCAAGAATGAGTTTGCGTTTGGATGTAACATTATGCACATTGTTTGTGGGGTGTTGAGGTATGGCACAGGTTCCTTTTTGTTGGACTCTTTTTGGTACCCATTTCAGAGTACGTGCAAGAGATTGAAGTTTAGTCGGTGGTGAGATTTTAGCGAAAGGCATAGGAAATGCATTGGGACAAATAGGAGGAGGTGTGAATGGAGATGTTTGAACACTTCTGAGCTTTGGCAACCATATGGCAGCTATGTTTTTGCCATCCCATTGGGCTTTCAAAATTTTCTTGGGGCTTCAGAGTGCCCAACTCTAACACCTATGCCTGTAGACTTATGGTGGCTGGTAATGTAATTTGATTAGGGAAAGAGTAGAATACCAACGAAATTCCAAATAGTTGGAGTTGTAGGAAGAACGCTCTTTCCTTGATAGTCAGGAAGTCTACTTGTGTAGGAGCCTGATTGAAAGTTGTCGGCTTTGTAAGACAAACTTTGACATTGCTTGTGTTTTGAGGAATAGACTCTGAACTTGATTCGGTTGCAATATCCTCCTTGTGATGTGTTGCCTCTGAGATAGAAGTGAGTAAAGGTACCCACTTGCCTTTTTCTTCCCATGTCAGTTTGGAGTATCCCTTCCTGTTCGAGACCTTCTGATGATGTCCGATTGATGTGTCAGCTTGTGTTTCCACCTGGACTCTTTCAGGCTTGGTAAGGCGTGGTTTCCAGTATTGATTTGGTTTCTATAAGTGAGGTGGTATTGACTGCTTGTGTTCTTGAGTAGATTCAGGAACATAATTATGTTTTGTTGCAGTAGTCCTTGCATTCTTCTTTGGTAGCCACAAGGTAGTAGCACCCTCGTAGTAGCCTTGTGCTTGCAGAACCTTCTTTGGGATCCACCATTGTTGAGTGGTCTTGTTGGAGGTGAAACTATTAGTTCCGGTGAACCTCCTCTTTAGCTTTGTATTCCTTGGATGTTCCTTGGCAGCATTGGGTCTTGGCTTGCGAGCTACTTTAGGTAACCAGATTTGAATTCTAAGTGCTTCTCCCCTTCCGTAGCCTTGTGCATATAAGAGAGATGTTGGCACATGCCATCCTTGAGTATTGTCATTGTCATTATTCACCCAAATCATTGGATCTTTTGAGGTTGTCTCTATCACAGTAGTGATGGTCTCCACCTTTTGAAAAGATGGGAGTGCCGAAGCACTTGATCCTGTAAGGTGAGTAGAATTTACCAACAAGGTGTATTGTTGTGAGTTCCAATCCATACCGCATCTGGTGGTTCTAATCCATGATCTGTCTAAAACAACATCCACCACTATGCTGGTAGATCTTTTGGATCTACCCCCTTAAGGTCTTTGTAACTCCAAGCAAATATATCTCGATACTCTCTCAGAGTAGAGATTAGCAATTCTTCCTCCGCTTGGGTTGTCTGTGGCAATCCACACGTTACGTGGCTCTTCGCTTGGTTTTGCCAGGTCTATTTTCTTGGCGTCCTCAGGGCCATATAGGAAACTCCTGGTTCCTCAGGTTTTTGTCGAATAGGTTGTTGCAAGACTATTTTTCGATCTTGTATGGTGAATTTCTTGAAGTTTGAGGGGATATTTGTGGTATCCTCTTCTTCCTCCGAGTCATCACTCATGGAAGACCATGCTGCTTTTAGCATTCTCTTCCGTTCTTGCACTAGAGCTTTACGCTCCACTCTCGTCATGGTGATTTGTTCAGTCTTGAGTGAATGCACTGAAGCCTCAGATTTTAGCTTCGGTTTCTGTTTCCCCTTCTTCTTTGGGTTGTCACTCTCCTTCTCGTTTAGCTTTTGCACTAATTGAAAGCCGTATCTCCATTTCATCTCGTCTTTGATACAATCATCAGCTCCCAAGTAGTACAAGTATTCGTTCTTCCCTACAAAGGTTGGAGGTGGAATAAAGTCCTCTTTATCCACATCGTCTCTTTCTTTTTATTGTTGTTGTCTCTTTTCCTTGACTTCCTGTTTGCGAAACTTCTGGTGACTCTTGCAAAACTTTTGTTTCGGTTTGTCATTAGGAATACTCAACAAGACCTCTCTGCCCTTTAACAACAATCTTATCTTCTCTAACTCTGATTCAGTGACTATGGCATCGTCATTAGAATCCTTCTCATCATCAGAGGATTCTAAGCATCTATCCTCATCTCCTTTGTCAGCTGAGCTGTACTCCAGAGGGGATACTTCCTCTACAGATACCATATCTCCTAGCAATAATGATTTGTTTGCTTCATACCTAGGGGCTTCTTAAGGTTCCTCTGCATAGATCGGTCTTAGAATTCTTACGGGAATAATGTCATACCCATCTAGATCACAGAACTGTGTTTGCCTTGGCAATGCACAAGTGTCTATGGTAGCTAAAACATGGTTCCATTCTAAGGGATCTATCAAGTTTTCAGGAAAAGGTATAGGGATATACGCCTCATCCGTCACACTTCTGTCGATGGTAACATTTCCAGGTTGCAAGTCTCGACAGGATGCTCCACAGATCCATAGATCAGCTCTTCCTTCAGACATGGTTGCTCCCGATGCTTCTGAAGAAGCGGAGTCAAACTCATCCACCACAGGAGAGTGTGTCACATCTCGATAAGCATGGTTTTTCAGATTCACCCTCGTGGTTACATTCTCATGTCTGAGATACAAGTAATTGTAACCCCAGTCTTGAATCATTTTGAATTGGTGCATGAATGGCCTTCCTAGGATCACTTCATAATTTGTGTTCTTGCCAAAGTCTACAATAGCAAAGGTATGTCCGTACTCAATGCCACATGACTTGACTATAACGTTCTCAAGCAATCCTATGGGACTCTCTAGATTTCCGTCTGCCAATTGCAAACTCATCCTTGTACTTCTAATTGCAGGTTTTCCCCACATTTCCCATACAGCTTTTGTTGCTATACTCACCCCTGCTCCACTATCTAGAATAGCTATAGATTCAATCTTGTTGATCTCCACAGGAAGCGTAGTATTGCCTTCGTCGTCTTCACAATGCTTGCCAACTTTGTTCACACAGGAACTGGAATTGTTTGCTTAAGCATTAGCTCAGAAGCCTTTGCCTTCAACAACTCCTTAACCTGGATGTTCTAGTTCCACAATCCTTGCTCAGTTAATTGTGTAGCCACTTCTCCCCACAATCTTGGCCTAAGCTTTAAGAACTCTGCGAGTGGAATGGTACACGTAACTGGTGCCGACATTAAAGCTTGCAAACTCCCTATGTCTCGTTCTTGATGAGGTTGTCGTTTCATTGATGGTACTCGCATGATTTGGCTATGTGCTTCGTACAGTCCTAAATATGAGGGCAGTGTCTTGCATGTGAGCTTGTTGCTCCGAGCTGAGACAACAGTCTGAGCATCATTTGGTAGAGATAAAGCATCTAATTCTTGAAACCTTTGATTCGAGAATTCTACTATAGAGAACGGTGGTGACTTGTCAGAAGATGCTAGATCCTCAACTTGTTTTTGCACCGCTTCCCACCTCCCTTGCTACTGCTTTCTCTATTTCAGGAATTTCATCTCCAAAATCCGCGATAGTCAATGGTTTTGACTCGTCTGCATTGGTATGAGGTAAATCATCTCCTTCAGGCATTTCTGGGAAATGTAGAGATACAACTTCACTTCCCTTTTCCATGCTTGGCGTGGCTTCTAGTATCATCTCTAAGTTAGGCTTCAGAGAAGCAGGTCCTCTTGCGTACATAGGTGGTGGGCCGTCTATTAGAGTCTGAGTATCCCTAATCAATTGCTTATGGATAGCCAAGTTGATTGTCTCTTCATGAGGGTTGGGATATTCTTGCAGCTTCTTAGGCAGCTTGGTCAGAGTTGTGATCCTACTATTAGAGTTTGAGTATCCCTAATCAACTACTTATGGATAGCCAAGTTGATTGTCTCTTCATGAGGGTTGGGATATTCTTGCAGCTTCTTAGGCAGCTTGGTCAGAGTTGTGATCCTACTATTATACGCTTGAAGCACTGCATCTAAAGGCTCGTACACCTTGTCCACAAGGACTGATCCTCCTGAGCTTTCCTCAGACTCGGATGCTTTTGCCTTTTGCTCATTTTGAGTTTTCTCTCCTATTTGTTTCGTTTTCAACATTCCTTCTAGCTCTTTTGGGATAGAATTTCCTCCATCAGATCTCTTCTGCTCCTTCGACTTCTTACTCCCCTTGCTGCGTGGTTTACGTCGAGTTGATTTCTTTCTCTCGTTTCCATCTTTAGATAGAACCTTAATCTCAGAGGGTTTCTCAACAACCTCTTTTTCAATACTATCTTGGCAATCTGATCTGGATTAACTAATGACACACTAGAGTCAGAGCCCTTCCCAGAGCTACGTTTATCGTCCAGATGACTATCTTGATTTCCCCATGCCAGTCATGTCAAATTTGTCATCGTAATCCATGGCATCCATGCAACACTCATTGAAGATGACATGCTTCTTTGCATACAAGTGAGAGTGAAGCGTCTTGTTTCGTAAGCCTTCCAGGAAGATAGAAATTAATCTTCCTTGGCTTGGCTTCTCACCGTCAAGGCATCGATTGATGTACTGCTTTAGTCTATTTACGCAATCTCGCACAGATTCTTGATCTTTTTGCTTAAAAGCGTAAATTTGAGCTACCGCATTGTGCTTGATTCCCATTTTTGAAAACGCAGCTATAAAGCTCTTTTAAGATCACTTTGCCTCAGGCTCTAAAGTCTAAAACCATGATAAAGACTTACTCTCTAGTGTCAAGCCAAATCCTTCGATTTGCATATGCGTATCCGTGACTTGCTCCGCATGTATAGCTTGCTTAAAAGCTGCTATATGGTCATATGGGTCACCGGATCCGTCATACTTCTTGACAAGCTTTTGCAGCGCAGATGGTCTCACTTTTCTAGAATATTCATCGTCATGTCTCCTATATGAGTCTCGGCCTCTAACTCTAGGCTCTTCAAATGTTAGTTCTCTTGGTCTATGGGGTTCTCTTGGAGGTATATATCCACTTGCTCGTGGTCTTTCTTCTCCCCTAGATTCTCTAATAGCCCTGGGTCTCCTTGTAGGATCAATCGTTGGAAAGACTGGTCCTCTAGCAGTTGATCGCATGGAAGGTGCTAGTCGAGCCACACTTGGGGTCCTAGCCCACGGTGGTGCTAGTGTTTCTCCTCGAAAGGCAGATTCATCTGGACGTGCCGTGTCTAAAGTAGACACCTCAGTGAAAAGGGGCCTTCCTTTCCATGTCAATTCCCTAACCTCTGGCCATTCAAGGGTTCTAAAGTCGTTCCCCCATTTATCATGAACACGCTTAGTGAAACCTTCTAGATGCTCTACAGTTATTGTATGTGTGACTGGAAGCTCTAAGCTCGGGTGCTTAGTGGTTGCATAGTAGGTTTCTACCACATCCCTATACACCTCTTTAATTGGGTCGTCTTGATAGATTTTAACTACTGGAATTTCTTTTACTATGTCCCATGGGTTTTTCTTGGTCTCTTTTTCTTTACCCGTTCTTTCTCTATCCTCCCAATTCCTATCAGAAAACAATTCTTCAAGTAAAGAAATGGGCGTACCAGGTCTGCGTGATGTTCTTGGCACATTTGGGTCCGATGGAAGCTCCTCTGTCTGCTTTGCTTGTGCGCTAGGTTGAAGTACACCCAAAGCATCCACTTGTTCAGGATTTTTGGTGACCTCGTAGCGTACTCCATTTCTACCCATGTACATATCATCTTGGTAGTTTACGCATGGTGTTGGTTCAAACGCAGAATGAATGTCTGCAATTTTAACAACAAGCCGGCTCATTGGATCTTTGTAGATCTCACCGCCATGCGAGTTTGTATACAAGAAATGGAGTCTCATGTTGTCAATCAACTCCCCATCTGGGATTTCAAATGGATTAGCAGAATCTGCCATACCAATGGGTGTGGATGGTCTATTCATGCCAAATGACTCGTTTATGTCCATTGAAATATCACTCGCGGTTCTTGAGAGGCTCTTTGTTTGAGACTCCGAAGATGTCTCGAGAATGCTCTCCAAGTTGCCAACAACCGATTGAGTCACGCTCCCTAGATGGTGCACTAGTGTTACGTCCCCCTAGTATTGTTCCCGAGCGTAGATGCATACGCTATTTTTAGCACGTTGCAGTGTCCAGTTTTAGAATTTTTTTAATTATTTTATTTTTTATTTTTTATTTTTATTTTTATCCTACCTAACCACTAAATGCAACTAACATGAATATGTGTGTAAATACACACACACACACACACACACACACACACACACACACACACACACACATATTTAATATTTACACAAAAATACGAATTATGCTAATTATACTAATTATGCAAAAAATTACAAAAATTTAAAAAAATATAAATTTATAGATTTTTAAATATTATTATTTATTTTTTTAAAAAAATATAAAAAACATGAAAATTGCCTAGTATGCGAAAAACATAGAAATTGCAGATTTTGAAAAAATTAAAGATTAACAAAAAAATAAATATAAAATACTAACCTTATTTAATCATCATGCACCTTATCGCTTCCGAATCACCCGCCCACCGCCGACACCTTATCGCCTCCCCACTCTCTGCTGCGGGCACCTTATCGCTTCCCCACTCTCTGCTGCCGCCACTGCCGCCCTCTCCTCCACTGTCTTCAGTGGCCAAGCTCTGCTGAAGCCCGCCAATGAGATCTCTAGTAAGGTGGGAGCCGGGGAGGCGCGCGTTCAAATGACGGCCACGGCGACTATGGCTGGGACACCACCGGACTCTCAGCAGACCCTGAGACCTTCGCCAAGAACCGTGAGCTGGAGGTTATCCACTGCCGGTGGGCAATGCTGGGCACGCTGGGCTGTGTTACCCTGGAGCTGCTGGCCAAAAACGGTGTGAAGTTCGGCGACACGCTCAGAGCATTCTCGCCATCTAGGCCTGCCAGGTGATTCTCGTGGGTGCCATCGAAGGCTACAGAGTCGCCGGCGGCCCTCTTGGCGAGGTCACTGATCCCATCTACCCTGGCGGCAGCTTCGACCCCTTGGGTCTCGCTGACGACCCCGAGGCTTTTGCAGAGCTGAAGGTTAAGGAGATCAAGAATGGCCGCCTCGCCACAAACTTTGCCCGCTCTACCTTGGCCAATAAACTCGTTGCCTGCTCTAGCGCTTCCCTACAATAGCTTAGAGTCTAATTATCCTACTCCTAATGATGTTTAAAATGTAATGGCTGCCAAGGGTCCTCAACCAACCGTAGTTCGTATCCCCGCCGGTAGCAGCGACGCCAATGGAAAGACCCTTATCTCCCTACGATGCAATACAGGCGAATAGAGGTTATGCCTAGCTCCAATGGAATGCAAGCACTCCTTTCGCGCTAGGGACTCAACCCGGTTAGGTGCACAAAAGCTTATCCTCTAAAGGAGAGATGCCTATGGCTACCATCACATGACACTAGATTAAGCACACACACAAGCTCATCTTGCCCTCATTCCTACACACCCATTCATTCACAAATGCAAGCAAGAGGAACACAATCACTATGCACACAAGCAAAGAGAAAGACCTCACTCCACTCCTATCTTCCTACAAGCATGCACACACTCAAGCCTCAAGCTTCCATGAAAGCTTCAAATCAGCCTACATACACAAACACGAAATACTAAAAGCATGCATAAGAGTAAAATGATTAGAGAAGAGGATGAGAAAGACTCATGACATTGCTATTGATTCAATGAAGAGATTTATCTCATACAAAGATGTAGATGGGGTGAGAGAAGAGTCTTCACCTCTATGGAGAAGAGGGAGAGTAGCTCTCTCAAAGGAGCTCTTGCATGAACTTAGCCCAAAGTGTGTGTGAGCTCTCAAATGAGCCACTATTTATACTAAAACTTCTAAAACTCCCAAAACTTCCCATGTGGGATTATTCTCAAGGCCACTCCCACACTCCTACAACTTGGAACTCTCTACAAGAGCCCTAAATAAGAATGTCAATTCTCTTGTTTTCCTGCTTCCATCTTTGTGTTGCATCCTTGCCTTGATCACCACTCGTCACGCAACAGGCTGCATCATATAAACTTATTCTTGCAAACCACCTTACAAGAAGGCATTCTTTACATCCATCTAATGTAAAGATCAACCCTTTGTTGCAGCCATAGCAATGATAGCTCTCAATAGGTGCCATTCTTGCAACCAGGGTGAATGTCTCTTCATAGTCAATGCCATAAGTCTGCGCATAGCCTTTGGCCACCAATCTTGCCTTATATGTCCCCTGAACCATCAACGTTATGCTTGACTTTATACACTCACTTATATCTAATGTAAAGATCAACCCTTTGTTGTAGCCATATCAATGATAGCTCTCAATAGGTGCCATTCTTACAACCAGGCTGAATGTCTCTTCATAGTCAATGCCATAAGTCTGCGCATAGCCTTTGGCCACCAATCTTGCCTTATATGTCCCCTGAACCATCAACGTTATGCTTGACTTTATACACTCACTTATATCTAATTGCCTTCTTTTTCGTAGGCAAAGGCACTAACTCCCATGTTGCATTTGTATCCAATGCTGCCATCTTCTCATTCATGGCATCTTCCCATTTCTTATTTCCAAGTGGCTTCTCAAAACAAGTGAGCTCCAATTCTTGTATTAATTTGACCATGGAAGCATAATGATGGGCTTTATATCCATCATACCTCAACTTGTCAATAGGGTACCTAACCCTCGTAGACATGCGTACACCGCTGCCAGGTTTTCTCAAAACAGCCCTCGTTCTCCTTACACTAGGAGTAACCACAGATGGGATGCCAAGCTCCTCATCAAGGCTCTGCTCAGAGACGCTAGAGTCACCATCCACATATGAGTGACCTGATGAGGACAGATCAGGCACAAAAGATTGATCTACCTTTTCCTTCCCTTTGCATGATACATGTGTACCTACATTTGTCCTCAACCTGCATGACCATGGGCTAACATTAGATCCACTATTAGAGGGCTCTCCAAGTCTACTAAGCACTTGTGATTGTTGCTCTACATGTGGTGTAGCATCAACACTTCTTACATCTGCATCTTCTATTGCCTTCACTGTGCTGGTGCATACTAGCTACACATCTCGTCAAAAGACAAGATCTCTGCTTACTCGCATCTCACGAGTGCTAGGGTTATAACATCTATAACCTTTCTGCTTCATAGCATAACCAATAAAGATGCGTTTCTCTGCCTTTGGATCCAACTTTGTTCTCACTTAATAATCAGGAACATGCACATATACAATACACCCAAACACTTTCAAGTGAGACACATCCGGTCTTATGCATGTAAACTTCTATTCATTCATCATACCATGAACATTTGGCAGTGGGTGTCCTGTTAATAATGTACACAACAGTTGCTACTGTTTATGCCCAAAAATAATGTGGCATATTCTTTTCAGCCATCAAGGCAAGTGCCACTTCTGCAATGTGCCTATTTTTTCTTTCTACAACACCATTCTGTTGCGGAGTGTACCTGCATCATGTAAATTGTCTCTTGATTCCCTGCTTCCTCAGGAAATCACTGAACTCATTGGAGAAATATTCTCCCCACCATCTGATCTCATGCATTTTATTTGCATGCCTTTTTCCTTTTTGACCAAGGCTCTAAATCTCTGAAAGTGAGCAAACACCTCATTTTTCTCCTTCATGGAATAAACCCACACTTTCCTATTGTGGTCATCAATAAATGTAGCATAGTACTTGCAACTTGCAATTGTTGCAGTCTTGGTCGATTCCCATACGTCTGAATGTATGACATCTAATGGCCTTGCATTGACATGATTTTCATGTGGGAAAGCATGTTTGGCCTGCTTCACATACTTTGTGCATACTATCAACCTTAAAATTTGGCAATCCTGCAACAATATTTTGGGCCTACATAGACTTTAGTCATTGTACATTCACATGACCAATGCGCTTGTGCCATATGTCAATATCTGTAATGACACTTGTTCCATGCACAAACATGGCTGCCTTTACTTGAGGCATGTTCACATCAAAAGTAAACATCCTGCCATTTCTATTACCCTTTACAAACGAAGCGACACTGATTTTTGAAGTCTTCCACAAAACATCCTTGAGGATTAAACCTCACTTGCCCTATCAATCATCTGTCTAATAGAAACGAGGTTCTTTGTAATATTTGAAACATGTACATCTGCCAAACATGGCTGCCTTTACTTCAGGCATGTTCACATCAAAAGTAAACATCCTGCTATTTTTGTTACCTTTTGCAACAAAGCGACATTGATTTTTGAAGTCTTCAACAAAACATCCTTGAGGATTAAACCTCACTTGCAGACCCCGCTCAATCATCTGTCTAACAGAAACTAGGTTATTTGTAATATTTGGAACATAAAGTACATCTGCCAAGTACTTCATTTTTCCATCTTGTATAGACAATGGCACTTTACCAACATGCGCAATGGGATGCATAGTATCATCACTTGTTTCTACATAGCCTAGTTTTCCATTTTCTATATGTCTCTAAACCACTTAGCATGACTGGTCATGTGGTTACAGGCACCAAAATCCACATACCATGTATGTGGAGATCTTGACACATCTCCTGTTATGGAACTACGTATGTGCTGCATCACAACAAATAGATACTCACTTATGTCATCACCTCCCTATTTACTAGATGATGCATAGTTGCCTTGCTACAACTTTCCACTTTTACTGTCATTCTACTTTTTATAGCAGTCCTTTGTCATGTGTCCTGGTTTGCCCCCCCACAATAATAGCACTCTATGCTATTTGCATTCTGATTTCTTTGCTACTAATAACCTCGGTCTCTTTGGCTTAGCTTGTTGGAATTAGGGTTAGGGTTGTAACAATGCACGCACACAAGATAGAGAAGCTTGAGAGCACACAAACTCACTAGATTAGAATGAACAAATGTGTTGCCAGCTGCAAATACAAAAGATAAGTACACACCCCAAAATGAGTAGATAAGAGGGTGTACATATGCACGGGGAAAAAAACCTCCTAGTGAGGGAAAAAGTGCCCCAGTGGTCCTAAGTGTGTTCACACACATCACTACCATATAATGCTACAAATCCCCCTTGGAGTGATAATGTGACCATGTACAGGGTACGGCCGATCAATCTTGAAAAGGAAGTAAGCCGAAAGCTAAAGCTTCAAACTTTTCACACGAAGAAGAGCCTTCATGAATAAATCTACCATGTTGTCATGTGTAGGCATGTGTAGGCACATAGACCAAGTTGATATCTGCAAAGTCTTTCCTTAACGTAGTGGTAATGCACCTCAATGTGCTTAGTGCGAGCATGAAACAGTGGTTCCTCGCAAAACTGCTAATGCGCTCTGGCTGTCAGTGAAAATCGTAGTGCTAGTAGATGACTGTCCAACACCCAAATAAGCCATAAGATGTCTGAGCCACACACACTCAACAGCTGGAAGTGGCCACTTTAGGCTACTTCTTGCTGAGCCATGATATACATGAATCACTAAGGCGAAAGAAAAAGCCATTAGTGGACACTCGTGTCTCATAACATCTAGCCCGATCTGAATTACTGAAAGCATGCAACTGTGACTCATCCCCCTTTGGATAAAATAATCCAAAATACTGAGTGTCCTGTAAATAGCAAAAAACTCGCTTAACAGTCTGCCAATGCTTCGTACCTGGGCTATGCATAAATTTGCTCAACTACTGTGAGACTGCATACTATATATCTGGCCTCATGTTGCACACATAAAGAAGGGATCCAATAGACTGCTGATACACAAACTAGCATGGAAAGAGTCTCCTGCATCTTGAAGACTAAGTCAAGTACCTGCCTCCATAGCTGTAGCCACAGGTTTACAGTCTTCAAGATTAAACCTCTTCAATAGCTTACGTATATATTTAGAATGCAGCATAACAATGCCATCATTGCACTACATAAACTGAATCCCCAAACAGTAATGCAAGGGCCCAAAATCTGACATCTCAAATGATGACTGCAAATCAGCTTTAAAGGCTGAAATATATTCTATATCGGGTCCCGTGAGTAACATGTCATCAACGTATAGTATGATGACCAAAAATGTGTCTTTACTCCTCTTCACATAGAGGGTACTCTCTATTGGACTGTTGCAAAAATCATTGGTAACCAAGTATGCATGATTCTTCTCATACCATGCTCTAGGAGCCTACTTAAGACCACAAAGAGCCTTTTTCAACTTGCATATTTTAGACTCTTCTCCTTTCACAGCAAAACCAGAAGGGTGCGATACATACACCTCATGTAAGTCACCATTCAAGAATGAAGTCTTAATGTCCAATTGATGTACATTCCACCCATGATTGTGCTGCCAAAGCAATGAGACACCTAATGGTAGTCATACAAGATGTGGGTGCAAAGGTCTCATCATAATCAATGCCCTTTTGCTGAGCATACTCCTTTGTAACAAGTTTAGCCTTGTAGTGATCAATGCTACTATCTTCTTTGCGTTTTTAACTTGTAAACCCACTTAGTACCAATGGCCTTCTTGCCATGAGGTAGATTTGTCAAATACCAGGTGTCATTCTTGGGTATAGAGTTATACTCATCCTGCATATAGCATGCATCCATAGCATGCATCCAATGATCATCATCCTGTGCTTCCTCAAAGGAAACGAGTTCCTCCTCATTACATAAAGTAGAAATGAGAACATGATCCACATGAGAATAATCGATGATGAGAACCTGCACAAGTTCTCTTAGGTAAAGGAGCTGCCAACTTGCTATCCCTCAATGTATGCACAAGCCATTTTGTCATACGCCTAGATTCTTCTATGGTTGCTCTCTCCTCATCCACTACATCCTCAATAATTGCCTCATCAAAAGGCTGATTTGTAGGCTAATTTTGCACCTGTAAAGGCTGAATTTCAGCACTTGGTTGAGCATTCAATTGCTCTACATATGGTTGACCTCCATTAAACAAAGGTAGGAGCCTCATCTTGGATATTTTCATACTAGGCCCCATTCGAATTGTATGAACTTTTCTTGAGCATGGTATCCAGAGGCATCTTGTTGATGTGTACGTGGGCCCTGATGGCGGCTGGAAGTTGCAATGCCTCCCGAATGAGTTCCTTTGTGATCAAGAGTTGCTTAGTAGTGTCGTCTGCTTTGGTGATTGGTCCTCTTTTGGTCCCCTTGTCGTAGGTCTTGAGGTACTTTGCGCATAGGTCTGTGTCTATACTTCATGGGAGTATCTGCGCCATCTTACCTAGACCCACTTTGTCCAGTTTTGCCTTAACTTTGGCCTCTTCCAGTATTTGTAGGCATTTTGGGCTGTGGTACTGGAGGGCTACATTTCCATGGGCCGTGTGAGCCTCCTTTGTTGATGATGGTCCCATGGAAGGCTTGGGCATACAGACCCAAAAAATCGTCTTAGGCCGCTGTGTTGTCCTCCTTCTCTGACTTACTGGGGATCTAGTAGCATTGCTGGCTTGAGTTGTAGCTGGGGTCTGGTGAGCTTCTGACTCTGAGGTTGACATCTGTACAGGCACATCGGATCAATCTAATGACTGGGGTGGGGTTGATATCATCATCATATTTTTTTTAAAGAAATAGGTTAGTTAGATTGAAGAGTTTGTTAGTGTAGGAACAATCCAGGAGTGTGTTAATAGTCAGGTTATGGCGTGGAGGTACATGATTAGAGTTAGTTTGTGAGGTTGTGAAAAGGTCAAGCGTGAAAAAGTAGGCATGAACGAGTTATTCATGAAAACACAGGCCGTGAACGAGTCATTCGTAAAAACACAAGCCGTGAGATGGCTAGCTGTGAAAGGATTGGCCGAAAGGTTTATTCGTGAAGAAAACATAGGCCGTGAAAGGTTGGGCCATGAAAGGTTTGGCTGTGAAAGGTTTGGCCATGAAAGCACAGGCCGTGAAATGTCTGGCTGTGAAAGGTTTATTCATGAAAACACAGGCCGTGAAAGGTTTATTCGTGAAAGGTCTAGCCGTGAAAGGTTTATTTCGTGAAAACACAGGCCGTGAAATGTCTAGCCATGAAAGGTTTGGCCGTGAAATCACATGCCGTGAAAGGTTTGGCCGCTAGTTTTGGCTGTGAAAGGTCTGGCCGTGAAAGGTTTGGCTGTGAAAGCACAGGCAGTGAAAGGTTTATTCATCATGAAAATATAGGCCGTGAAAGGTCTGGCCATGAAAGGTTTGGCCGTGAAAGCATAGGCCGTGAAAGGTTTGGCCGTGAAAGCACAGGCCGTGAAATGTTTGGCAGGAAAGGTCTGGTCGTGAAAGCATAGGCCATGAAAGGTTTGGCTCTGAAAGTATTAGTTTCCATGAAATTGCAGGTTTCGTAAAACACAAACCTGAGTTTCTGTGAAACTGCAGGATGTATTGTTAATCGGTGGTTATGATTATTCAAGAGGAGTTTTTTCATTTTATTTTATTGAATGATGCACATGTGAAGGGCTATGAAGTCATTGATTATGCAAATTTCAATGCGTATACTCAAGATGTGACAAGAAGATCGAAAACAAAAACAAAAACAAAAACAAGAACAAAAACAAAAACAAAAACAAAAATAATCAAGCTCCCACCTCGAAGTAGATGATCGAATAGGTCGAAGGGAGATGGCGGGAGATGTAATTGGGAGCGATTCGCAATGCGCATGATGAAGAATGACAAAAATAGGAAAGAAATGCGATTTTATAATGCAACCGTCAGACAGGGTGGCTACCTTAATGAAGAATGCCATGTGGCATTGCATGATTAGCCTGTGAGAAATTACCATTTCACAGCATGACTATTTTTGAATTTTTTTTTCACGGCGTGAAACTTTTGAAATTTTGTTCAGGGCGTGAACAAAATTTCTGCACTTTCACCTGGAATGCATAAGATTGAATACATCTCAAATTTTTTTCCTTTATGCTCAAGCAGTCAAACATGCACATGATGAGTGAATGATTCCTTGCTTACCTCGTACCCTTTGTGCAATCATTGGACACCTTTTTGTATTATTGCCCATGAGAACCAAGGGGTCACCTGGCAATCGTTGATGCAATCCTTTTAGCTCTATGTGGGAGTTTTTTATTGTTCCTTCCACCCAATTGAACAATGTTGTCACTGTGCTTGTTGGTGGTGGAGGGCTTCTATTTGTGTCTCCTTGCTGAACTTCTTTGTTTCTACCTTTAGGTTCCTTGTTCAGTTCTGTAACCCGAGTGGGTACTTTCGTTGCTTTGGCAACTCCCATCCTATTTAGCTGAGTTTCCTTTTTCCTCCACACAAGGGTTGGCGTGGTGCTTGCTTGAGTTGGGAGTTGATGTTGTATGCTCTTACCATCCTTTTTTTATGATTTGAACTGCTTGTGGTATTGGCCACTGAGTGGGGTTTAGGTATCCATATTGCTGTATTGCCTTGATAGTATCCTTGTGCTTACACATTAAGTCCTTTTGGATTCATTGCTTATGGAACCCTTGAGGTTTCTTGGGATGGTTGGAGTCCTGCCAATTGGTTTGTGTCAGCAAGGTCTGTCTTTTGATTTGTTTGCAAGTTCTTCTTGTGGTCTTTATATCATTCATGGTGTCCTTTCTATCTGGTTGCACTTTAATTTAGTTCTTGGGCACCCACTTCCATGTAACCCTAGATGTTGGGTATTGTGTGGGTAAGCTTCGTGGAAGGGATGCTGGTTCTATTTTCTGAGGTGTTGCTAATGCACTCGTTGTTTGTGTATTAGATATGATGTGCTTCCCTTTGTTTGCCAGGCCCCATAAGGGTATGGACATGACCTCTTTGGCCATGCTTAATAATGTTGTTCTTTCCTCCCATTGGATATTGCATTTACTTGCACAGATCCAGGATCGTCCAAGAATCATTTCTTCTTCCATGGACTCTACAGGCATGACAACCACCTTCCCGACCAAGGAATTATTTCTTGTGGAAATGTTAACATTTAAAAATCCTTCGGCATTTGTGGTTATCAAGTGAACACTATGAACTTGTGCATTAGTGGGTTCAAGGTGTGGTCTATCTAATGCTACCTAGGTGTCATATGAGATCAAGTTATGACTTGACCCCATATCTATTAATGCAATTCTTGTTGCATGGCCTTTAGCTGTAGTAAGTCCCACCTTGAGTCGTGCTGGCTCAATGTTTAGTTCCCCTTTGTCCAAAAGAGTCATAGAAGCCATGTTGACATGTATTAGTCTTTTGTGTCATAATTGTTGAGCTTTGGCCTCCCTAGCCTTAGCCTCTTCTTGAGCCTACTGGATTTTTTCTTTTGCAAGCTGTTCAATTAGGAAAAATATGGACTCTCCATTTTTCCCCTTAAGGAGTGAATAAAAAAAGATTGGCCTGACCAATGAGAGAGTATTTCTTCCCCTTTTTTTAGGAGAATTCAATTTTGCCATATCTTCTGCAACTCTAGTTCTTTCTTCACAAAATTTTACCATAGCTCTCTCCTCATAAAATTTCATCTCATTTGGACAAAACCTCTATGAGTTTTGCCATATCTTCTGCAACTCTAGTTCTTTCTTCACAAAATTTTACCATAGCTCTCTCCTCATAAAATTTCATCTCATTTGGACAAAACCTCTATGAGTTATGTACATTTTCTCACGTGAACTTTCTCTTCTGTGTGCCACAAATAACTATCTTGATTTGAAGTGGCATCAAATTCTTACGAGTAATGATCATATGTTTAGGGTTTGCCTATGTTTGTCTTGATGTAAGATAGGTTTGTTTATGTTTTGTCTTGATGTGTTGTTTATTTTCACAGGAGCAAGGTTGTGAGCAACAAGATTGTGCAAATCAAAGTAGTAAGTTGCTGTTTATTTCGCGTTGTTTTAATCTTTATTTGTTGCTTATAATCTTCTCTACACCACAAATAACTATCTTCATTTTAAGTGGCATAAAATACTTGTGATGAGTAATGATCATAGGTCTAGGGTTTGTTTGATGTGTTTATGTTCATTTTCATAGGTTGTAACCAACAATCAAAGCAATAGGTTGCTGTTTATTTCTTGTGTTATAATGTTTATTTGTTGTTTACAATCTTAACATAGATATTTATTAATCATGCTGTCTAACTTTGTTAATTTGGTACTTTGTTTTTTATTATAGATGTCTTCAAGGAGGAGGAATATCAGTAATATTCACACAGTGGAGGTGTTTAATAGGAGAGATGATGAAGGTAGTTAGATCCCTGATCAATATAGTAAGTTAATTGGATTTTAATGAGACCAAGTACTCGTGGGAGTTTCAAGGTCAAGCTTAAAGATGTAGCAGACCAAGTACTCGTGGGAGTTTCAAGTACTCGTGAGAGTTTCAAGGTTAAGCTTAAAGATGTAGCAGACCCCAACAAACAATGGAAAGGTAGAATCATAGAGTTCAAGAGATGCACCAATGGTACAATAACAGGAGATGCACCAATGGTACAATAACAGGGGCTTTCATTCAGTATGTTTATATGCACAAAGAGATTCGAGTGCATCATGACAACTTGAGTGTGCGAGACATAAGCCTAATAGTAAGTTTATATCTCAGTGCTTTGTGTTCCTGTGCTTTGAGTCCAAGCATGTTTTAATACAAGCATGTTTGTTGCTTGCAGCTTGATATCCATCAACTCTGCATGAATGGCAAAATGTAGAGTGCTTAGGTGGAAAGCTAAATGTTTTACATGCAGAGATAGGTGCCTTGATCTATGACAACAAAAGTGCAAGTGAATTGGTATCTCAAAATGTTTACTTTTATGATTCCACATATGTTGTGTGGAGAGACAGAGTTTGGAGTACGTTCCACTACCACCGTTGTCTAGCCAGGAATGGTATAATCCTAGCTTAGACATGTCAGAAAGCATGTAGGGTAAAGATAAAAACGGATGTTCATGTTACCATGAAACCCTCCAGAGGCTCTAGAGATGTGCATCTAAGTTGGTTTGTACCATTTGGTTTGTTTGCACATTTGTTTGGATCCTGTGAAGTAGTAAAGAAAACTAAGATTACGTATGAATGCAAGTGCCCATCTGAGGATTGGATGACTCAGTTACTAGGTGAGTCATTTCATCTCAAGAGAACTCACCATGATGATATCATTGAGTGCCGAATCACTGTGTTAGATGTTACCTTTAGGTAAGAATACAATGCTGCTGCTGTTGATTGTTTATAGTTTTTATTCATTTAAGTACTTCATTGCAAGACACCGATCGTTGATTGTTGTTGTTGTTTTTATGTTTGTTGTTGTTGTTGATTGTTGATTGTTGTTTTTATGTTTTTATGTTGGTTGTTTGTTTTTTATGACAGGTACTTCATTGCAAGGCAAACTTTGTGCATTCGCTTCAAGTATAGGAGGTGGTGACTTCTACTAAGATCGATACATGCCCTAAGTTTCCCATTCTTCTTTAGCACTATTACGATTGGTGACAACCAATCCAATTTTTTAAAATCTTCTTGAAAATTTTGGTGCGGGGCCTCAGGGGCTTGGGGACCCCACACAGGTAATCTAGGATGCTTGGAGGGCCCTGATGCATCCGAGATTACATGTGTGGGGTCCTCAGGCCCCTGAGGCCCCGCACAAACAATTTCATCTCATTTGAAAATATTTTTTTTCATGAAATTGTATTTTGAAATAATTTTTGATATTTTATTTTTGCATGCAAATGTTTTCTTCAGGAAATTGTCTATGTCGACGAGTTTGCATCTAGAGCTGGTGGAACAAGGGGTGGCAGAGGAAGAGTCTAGGATGCAACTTTGAAGGAGTACATTGGCAAAATCTTCCAAGACATTATTGTCTTTCACAAAGTATGCTCCCCTGATGGACAAGTCTCTCTCATGAAGATCAAGGCTTTAACAAAGGGTGTTGCATTCAAGTCCATGCCTTTGAAATCAAGCTTAGAGAAGGTGGTGCTTGTGAAGCGCTGCAAGCTCCTATACTTATTCGAAGCTCAGCATGGAGGGAAGATTCATTCACTAGTTGGCCTAGGCCTTGCCACACTAGGAAGATTGATCTTCATGCTATCCACCCAGCTCGAGCTCGAAGGAAATTTTGTTGTAATTCCTTTGCTTAAACCTCCTACTGACTCTGTTGAGCCTAGTTCTAAGAGGCGCAGAGTTTAGGGTTTTTCTACTTGCTTCTATGTCATGAGATGTAACAGATTCTATATTAATAGAAATATATTTTTGAAGTTTTGTTGTATTCGTGTGATCAACAAATAATATTTAATCATTAATTTAAAATTGAAATAAATAAATAATATTTAATCATTAATTTGAAATTGAAATCATAATACAAGTAGACACTTGGCAAGGATCAAAAAAATATATTTTCATTAAGTAAAGCATTTACATCATGATCACATGAGATTACATTGTAAAATATACATGAGATTATCCTAAACCCTAAACTATGGCTTATCATCACCATAATCTTCCCTCCACTTTTGCATGCATAGAACTAGCCGCATATCTTTGTCAGTGATGGGTGACTCTCTTGGCATGGACTGTTGCGTACACTGTGTCACCAAATATGTCCACCAAAAAAGCTTCAGCAGCCTCTTGTTGAAGAGCTTCCAAATCTATTGCTGTCCATCGTGTGGGAGCCTCGTCAACCCAACGATGCCATCGAGATAGCCGGCTCACGTTCAAATCATCCATAATCTCCCTAACGAGACGATGAGGCGATGAAAAGGCCTCCTCGGGTCTGCCATCTTCTGATACTTTTTGATTTCCCGAAGAGCGATGGTGCCGGGTCTCCACACTGATGTTTGCGATGTGTGGGCAGTGGTGGGGGCCTGATCTTCACGAGATCAACCCTCTTGCAGTCTGTTTTGTGCGAGCCATGTTCTATATTTATATTTTTATAGAATGAAAATAAATAACTCTTAATTTTTTTTAGCAATTTTTATTATATTTTTTTAATTTCCTTATTTATAAGAGCCCCTCTGATGCAACATCTCACTAATTCACTAGGGTTTCTAGAACTTCATTCCATGTTTAAAGTAATCTAATTTTTAGAGTAATTTTTATTATATTTTTTTAGTAAAGACAAAATTTTCAAAATTTCTAAATTCATTGAAATTTTATACACTTATAGTCTTTCATGCATATATGTTGTGTGAAAAATCCTAAATCCATATGAGGCATGTGAACAAAAAAATAATGCTTTCGATAAACTTGAAAAACTATACGAGAGAAAAAGATAATAACACCTAAGATATTGAGAAAGAAACATCAAATTGTACTTGTATTAAAAACACTTCTCATAGATTACAAGTACATTGAAACACAGGTTTACAATGCATCGTATGATTTACTCAAATCATATTATCCATATTCAAACTGAAGGCATCGCCATTATTACGAATCCTTCGTACAAGTCTCAAATACTTGTCCATAAGAGTGATGCGCTTTGCCATGAATAGCTGCCAACTGACCATCATGCATGAGGTCCACCGAATATGCCTCAGCTGCTTCTTGAAGAGCTAGAAATGCTTGGGCTGACCATCGCTGCACATTGTTGACTGTAGAACTAAGTCTTGCATAGAACCTATTTACGAGACATTCGCTGGAGATCTTGCAATATCTCTCTCACCAGTCTTGCAAATAGCACGCTCGGTATGATTAAGTTTGTACTTTTTTGATACTTCCTTATGTCTCAAAGAGCAGTAGTGCCTGGTCTTTATCTACGCTTCTTGTGATGTTGGCGGATGTGGATGCGTTGTACCTGTAGCAGTGCCTCCTAGATTGTTAGATTGATTGTCTCCGTTGGTATATTGACCTAGGGCTGTGTTGGGCGAGTTTTAGTAGGGTTCCTCTTAGCACTTTGCTTGGTGCGTGCCATGCCTTGAAGGCTAGAAGACTATAAAATGTAAAGGTCTCACCACTTATAAGCACTTATAAGTAATACTTTCGTCAACTTTAAAAATAACACAACTGTTCACACACAAGTATGCATATACTCTCACACATAAAATCATTTAATATTATGGTTGTGGTTAGTGAGATTATGGGTGATATATCACATTGGTTTACAAGCTCTATGTGAAAGCCATTTTGGTTTAGTGGAGTAATACTTGCATCATCAACAAAAAATTACAGAGTTTCAACTTGCATTTGCTCATTTGAAACACTTGACTCTTGGGTTTTCCCCTTGCTTCCCTCTCTTTCTTGAGTTCTCAACCATTCAGCATGTTTCTCTCTACCTGATGAATTCTAAAATTGTGCCTTTCTAACCTCACATATGACTCTGTGTAGAAATGAGCGATGGAAAGAAGAAATGACCTAAAGAGACGAAGCTCTATCACAAAAAAAGGAAAATTCGTAATGCACTATTCTCTAAAATAATAAATCTAAACACATTCTTAAAATCTTAAAAATATCTATTCTCTTCAAATCTCTATAAAAAAACATTAAAACGCACCAGAATGTAGATAAAGCACGGATCTACGTACTTGTAAAAAGAAATTATGAAATACAAAGTACAAATCAAGATATTTCATTTTTAAGATAAAATCCTTCTAGAATTACGAAATGATTATTTCTTCAATCATAAATGAATCTGGGCATCTAAGAATATCATATCTTTTGAGATATTTGAAACCAGCTCAAATAAAAAAATAGTTTTTGAGATATTCGAACTCTGATAGGTCTGTACAGTTCTTGGACAGTTAATGAAATAATAAGTGAATCTATTATAAAACTAATATTTTGAGATGTACAAGATTCAAAAAGAGAAGAGAGAGGATAAATATTATAACATTATTTTTGCACTTATTATTTCATATCTTTTGAGATATTTGAAACCAGCTCAAATAAAAAAATAGTTTTTGAGATAAAATCCTTCTAGAATTACGAAATGATTATTTCTTCAATCATAAATGAATCGGGGCATTTAAGAATGTCACATCTTTTGAGATATTTGAAACCAGCTCAAATAAAAAATAGTTTTTGAGATATTTGAGCTCTGAGTAGGTCTGTACAGTTCTTGGACAGTCAATGAAATAATAAGTGAATCTATTATAAAACTAATATTTTGAGATGTACAAGATTCAAAAAGAGAAGAGAGAGGATAAATATTATAACATTATTTTTGCACTTTTCCTTGATTCATGGAAGAGAGAGAAAGCCCTTAGAGGGTCAGTTTGTAAGTCCAAATTTTTCCAAATTTTGCTATTTTAAGAGATGTTCTTGTAAGAGAATCTCTTGGGTTAGCAGTCCAAAGTATTTTTTTAATTTACTTCCATTGACATAACCCTCCATCTGGATGCCATCAATTATCTCAATTCGAACAGACCCCTGAGGTGTGATGTCTGATACTTGGAATGGTCCTAGTTCTCGGTACTTGAGTTTCTTTTTCGTGGCGCTTCCGACACCATACATGAGGACAAGGTCCCCCATTTCCAGTTCTTTTTGCTTAAGGTTTTTGTCAAACCAATGTTTCCTACATAGTTTTTCAACCATAAGACCATGTGATGCTATCAGTCTGGTCTCATCAAGCTTCTATAAGTCAATTAGCCTTTTAGCTAATGCATTCTCCATTAGACGCTCTTGTATGGCAATCCTTAAGCTTGGGACTAGGTATTCCATGGGCATAACTGCTTCAACACCATTATATGATGTTCGATAGGCCCATAGGGCTGCCGTCAGCTTATTTTCCCAATCTGTTTGACTTGTTTCCAAGGTTTTTGTCAAGATAGTACACAAAATCTTGTTTGTACTCTCTGCTTGACCATTGGCATGTGGATAATAAGGTGATGATTTTTATGGATCACTAGGAATCCTACAAGTAAATGATCAATCACCTCATTGATAAAATATGAGACGCGATCACTAACCAATTCTAATGGGCAACCGAACCTCGAGATGATTTTCTGGTATAAAAATTTTACAGTTGTTCGTGCATCAGCTGTCTTTGAGGCTCTGGCTTTTGCCCATTTTGTGAAATAGTCCGTGGCTTGGGATGGATGTGCCGCTGGACTAATAGGTCCCACAAAATCTATCCCCCATTTCTCGAACGGTTGTCTTACAATAATAGGGGTGAGCGGCATTTTGTCCTTTTGTTGTGGAATAGAGAACATTGACATTCTTCCCATCTTTTGACAAATGATGGTCCACGAAAAATACAAATTTGTTGGCCAAGAGGTAATGTCGATATTTCTTAACGGCTAAACCATGGCCAAATCCCTCCCTCTCTGTGGTGGTGTAGTTCACTTCTACATCATTTCGCGACCGACTAGTGAAGTAGACTGGATAGTCCAATTTGAACTCACCAGGCTGGGCTAGTATGCAACCAATAGCAAAATTTGATGCATCAATATGCACGTGAAATATGAGATCCCAATGCTTGCCAACGCTTTCTTCAGTCGATCATATGCTTCCTGACACTCCTCAGTCTAGGAGCTTTTACAAGGGTTTGGCTATTTCAGCATAAAAAAGTATGAAGTGGTGACGATAATACCCCACATGGCCTATAAATCTTTGCACACCCTTATAGTTGGTAGGCGGTGGCAGCTCCAATATCAGCTTGACCTTGCTTTTGTCTGTGGATATACCATTCTTTGAGATAATGTGTCCTAATATCACACCATGCTTGACCTAAAACTGACACTTCAAGGGGTTCAGGGATATACGATATAATCGACATCGCTCGAACACTTTCCTCAATCAGGCTAGATGGTCTGCCCATCGAGAGTGTGCACACAGATTGTCAATGAATACCTCGAACCAATGTTGTAAGTAGGCTGTGCATATCAATTGTTGAAAGGTTGCTTGGGGAGTTTATGAGGCCGAACGGCATAACCTTGTATGCAATGTCCCCCACATTATATTGAAAGCTGTCTTGTGCTGGTCCTCTGGTGCTATAGACACCTAATTCTAACCGAAGATTCCATCCAAGAAGCTGTAAGCTTCTCTCCCGCCACTCTTTCTAAAACATGTTTTGTGTAGTGGGATAATGGTCTTTCCTAGTGGCTGCGTTGACCTTTTTAAGATTAACACATACCCTAAGTTTTCCATTCTTTTTTGGCACTATCACGATTGGTGAACCAATCCGTATGTTCGATTTCATAGATGAAATCTGCAGCAATGAGCTTGTTAATTTCCTCTTTTTATAATTGCCGCATACTAAGGATTTATTTGGTATGGTTTTTGCTTGGTTAGTTATCTCGACCCTTCCATGATTGGAATCATATGCTGTACTACCTCAGGTGGTACCCCCTTCATCTCTTTGTAATTCCAGGCAAAATAATCCTTAAATTTTGTAAGGAGAGCAATGAGCTCATCTTCTTTAGCAATGTATACGGGTTGAGCTTCTCCCCCTGGTCCCGCAATATCCACTTCTTTGACTTCTGCGCCGGGCCATCATATGATGTGGACAGCCCATCCTCCTTCACCCTTGTTGCCACAGTCGACCACTTTTTGTTTGCCAACAGTATAGGTTTTGAAGTGGCCAGGTACTAAGAGCAAGTCTGGTTTGTTTTCATTTTCACTTTTGGTTTTAGCCATGATCTCTTTAGCCTCACATTCTGCTTTTGCCAAGGCTTTATTGCATTTTCGGTGCCCAGTTTTTGTAAGCTTGGGTGTTTCTAGCTCTTGAAGGACAATTTTCTCTTTGCGCCTTCCCTCTCCAACGATATCTTACTCAACTCCTCACCCCAATCCTTTGAGAACTCATCGTGTACCTTAGTGGCCTCAAGGTATCTCAGCCACTAGGCATTTGTGGGTTTTCTTCGTAATAGGGCATTTTGTCGAGCTATATATCGTTTCTGCTTTTGCCATCATTTGAGGCATTAAGCACTGGTACGGCTTTGTGCTATGGCACCTTCTATACTCGATGTCTCCTGTTCTGATTCCTCATTAATGGTTTGCCAATTAACCATACAGATAGAGATCATGGGGACGATTCCAGATTCCACATAATGGGTCCCCTTAGGTTGCATCACAATAATGGTGGCCAACACATGCATCTAGTTTTCAATGAAGTCTAGAGGAGGAAGCGACCCATACATTTCCAGTTCCTCTTCATCCTTGGGACCTCCCATCGAGGGCTGGCATATCTGCATAAAAGTGGTCCATTCCATTGTGACCGAATTGTTACCGTCAACCATTTTAACAATTAGATTTGCTATTTTTAGATCAGGTTTCTCCTAGTTTTCCTAGCAATGTTTTGTGATGATGCTAACCCCCGCTCCACCATCCAGGATAGCCGGTGCCTTTGCTTGTACCCATTATGATGAATCGAGATTGTAGCATTTGTGTCATCACTTTCGTAGTAGCGTCCGAGTTGATTAACTGGTATCTTAATGACTCGGGTTTTCCTTGTATATCTCAAGGTCCTTTTTGCTAGAGGTGGCAGAGCCTCATCTATAGTATCAGCTGGCTTTAGTCCACCTTCTACCCATTCTTTTACGTCTGTCTCCATAGGGTTGGTGAATTGTGTAACAGTTGCCCTAATAGCATTTGTACAGGCATGGATAGCATAGCCGTGAGACTTCCTATGTCTCTAGGTTCTTTGGAGATAGAGGGTTCTTCCCATGTATGTGTCTCATATTCCTCCATAGGGAAGGAATGGATGGACTCCCCCAACCCATTTTCCTCAAACATTCTAGACAATGTGTGCTTGGGACTCCTCTTCTGTTTCTTCCGAAAATGGGGTGGGAATGTTCAATTCCCTATCCTTGGTTGGCTCATTTCATGGATAAACTATATTCCTGACTCGGTTGGCTTCATGAAGCCGTTGGCACTCTTCGACTAAGGCCCTGGCGTCTTCAAGCTTTCTTATTTCCTCATCGGCATTGGGGTATTCACCGACCCCCTTAGGAGTTGGTGGTTGCTCTCTTTGCTCTTCTTGGTCCGAACCCTTGTGATTGATCCTTTGATACCCCTCTTCCTTTGATTGGGTGGATTCGGTGTTGATTGTACCTTCTTTGGATCCATCTTGGATTGTGACCCTTGTGTCACACTTACCCACTTTTTTCACTCTTCTCCTACGGGCCAGTTCTAGAAATAGTCGCATCCGCTTGGTTCTTTCCCTTGTATCCTAATTGAGCTTGGGCTCTTGTTAGGACGTTGAATGGTGTGATATTCCCAGGCTATACACTATAATGGTCCAGATGGTGGCTTGATTGATACACTTGCACGGTATGGACAATCCTTGATCAAATGATCAATTCCATATTTAGTACTACAGGGTGAGTACTGGCATGTCATTGGGTGGAGTCGCCACTTGTTGGGGTTGGTGTGTATGAACCATATTCTTGTTTGGGCACTCGGTGACTCAATGCGGCCCTCCACAACAAAAGCCTTGTAGAGGTCATCTTCTCAAGTTCAAATTCATGCCCTTGCCCTTCCATTGTATTGTGGTTTGAAACATAGGTATTGACGTGTTGTTTTGTAGGACGTCATATTCCAGCGTGACCTCCGCCATTTCTTTTTAGTATTCTCCACTAAGTTCTACTTCTTGCACCATGTTAACATCTTCTAATGGCTCTTTAATCAATACTTGATTGATTTTAGCCTACGGTGGTTGTGGTGGTAGAACTGGTGGTAGCAAAGGTGAAGCGTCTTGTACTCGAAACATCCCCCTAGGTAAGTAGGGAGAGTTGGGTTGTCCAGCAGTAGTAGCTGTGATTTATACAAGTGGCGCATGTAAAGCCAATCGGGCTCTAAGTGCTGGTAGTTGTTTAACATTTTAAAATTTTGGATATCTGCACATTGAAGTATCATGATTTCCTAATTTTACATAGTGGGCACAATAGAGTAACGGCCTTGCTCTCTTAACTATGGACACGTCGGTGGTAGTGTGATTTAATCTGCACATAGAGCACCACACTAATTCCTTGCAGGGTAAAAGATGATTACGCCCATGTCCAGATGTTTCTCTTCCCTCTTTTACTTTCAATTTCTCTAATATGTTATTACTGAGATCATCCACCGTCATGTTTCTGACTTGCTTACTTCGAGTTCCAATTTCATGGTGGCTCGAGACACGCGAAGTCATAGTTGCTGAAGATTTGACATCTTCTGGTGTTGTGGAAATTCCAACATATTATCTTCATATATTCGATTGCCAACTTGCAACATGCGTCAACAGCAGTAAGTCAGGCTAGTACCAAGTAATCATGAATTTTGTGGTCTCTAACCCCTCTTTGGAAGTAAGGCAATAACTGATCATCAGTTAATCTCTTCGGAAGTTTGCACCTTGAATTTAAGTGCTTAAGACAAGACACATAGTTTCTCATCGACTCAACTTCCTTTTGTTTGATATTATATAACTGTGCCATAGGGCTCCGTTTGTCACCGCTTCGGGCAAAATTGGGCACAAAAAACGTTCTTGAGTCTTGTGAAGTTAACCTTATCCTCAGGCTTGAGAGTTCAGAACCACTGATGAGACTTTCCTTCCAAGGTCAGTGAAAAGGCATGAATCATTGTCACATCGCTGACTGGTTCGCAGGTTTCACATGTGGATTCAAAAATCTCTACATGTTGGATAGGATCCCCATCCCCAGAGAATTTTTGGACAAGTTTGGAAATGATATGTGGTTTCATCTGGGAGGGTCGGGATTCCAGAGCAGTGCCTAGTTCTTTGACCATCCCCCGGCCCATCTCTACCACCATATTTAGCAGGTCTAACCCTTCTAGGTATTTTTGGTCCATGGGATGGTCCAGCCGCCGCTGTACCTTGGAGTGACTCCTCATTAGTTGCCTTCGTACGTCTTTGCACAATCGAGAGTTCCATGTCTTGTAGGAACATAGGGTGATTAATCATCTACTCAATATTCTTTTTGGTGTACAGACAGTCCTCTACTTCACCCGCCATGCTTGCTAGGTTACCCTCCTCTTCTATGGTTGTAAACCCTTTCTCCGTTTTGGATTCCTCATTTATGGGTTCCAAGTTTGGAATTTCTCCCTCACATTGCCAAGCATCTCCTCCAGTAATAACAATATATCCTTCATCTTGCACACCCTATCAAATAGAGCTTGCAAACCCCATTGTAATGCAAAATCATATTCATCTTGCGTAGGGGGCAGTCCACTGCTTCAAGCTATAGACATACAAACAAATGAACATTTTAGAAAGTTGTTATTTAATATAACCGTCTTTAATTAAAAGATAAGATACAATTTGAGGCTAATATATGTTGAGAGATGTAATCGCGGTGTTGTGTGTATGTGGGAAAGCACCCTAAAGGTGCAAGATATTGTGGCAAGATAGGAATGCCACATGTAATATTGAATGGTGTGTGTGTTGACCAAAAGAGTGGAAAAGGGAGTGCCACATGGATGATGACATGTAAAGTGGAATAAGGCTAGAAAGCCTATATCATTGTATGGTTCATTTGTGATATGCAATAGAATTGAGTGTTGAGTGTGCAACCTCTCTCTCTCTCTAGTTATGGAGTTCTTAGTGTGGTTTAATCCACCTTAATCTTATGCTTAATCATTGTCTATCACCGTAATCAATCCCATTTTAGGATTGTTAACATGGTGTCAGAGCTTGGGTGGGCTCTTGGTCATGGTGATTATTATGTATATTAGCTTGTTTGTGTGTTTGTTTGATTAAGCATATTATTATGGTTCATTTTAAAAAATATTTATGCACACTCTATTATTGTTCTCTATTTGCATTTGAAAGAGGAGTTCAAAGTTGCCTATGAAGCTGAAAATCAAGATTTCAGCATTATGAAGACTATGGAGTCTTCATCAAACCATCAAGAAGCTGCCCAAGAGAGTTTCAAATGGGAGTTTTGCAACATGAAGAGCGTGCTCATCATCAAAGAAGCTGAAAATGGAGATTTCAGCACGTGTGAAGACTATGGAGTCTTCGGTGTCATCAAGGAGATGCTGCCAAGGAGATTTGTGAAGGTATTTTGGTGTTTTTGCCTCTAATTTGGTATTTGAGCATGGAAGAATGTTCTTATTTGAGAAGGGTTGCTGATTTGTGGGATGAGAAGATCCCATGGTTCTTTGCACTTGGGCAAAGAGCATGTGTGGAGGTGCATGATTATCAAGATGATGGCAAGTGAGATGATGGACTCACTGGAGTTCACATGTGTGTGCATCAAGAAGAAGATGCACTCATGGACATGATCATAATGATGGGCATGATGTGGTGAAAGTAGTGACTTTCACATGGTTGGCACCTCATGGTTTCTCTATGGTTTCTCTATGGAAGAAATTTTTATAATAGCACCTTTGGATTAATTGCATGCAATGGAGATGCATGTAGAGGATTTAAGTTCATATTGAAGCTTGCATTAGTCAAGCTAGAGGCTACATTTATAGGTTTTTGGAGGCAACAATTTGCACCAATGGATAATTGCATTTGAAGAGCATTGGAGAGCTCACAGTATTAGCCATCTCAATGGCTATGGAAGAGTTGGAGCAGTGGCAACACCTACCTTCAGAGAAGAGCACAGAGGAGAGAGAGCTCGTGAGAGACAGACAAAGTAAGCAATGTGCACACGGATTGTGAGAGTAGTTCACAAGTGCTAAAAAAAAAAATCAGAATCGGTGACCTATCAAGCTATGCAGGCTATGGGAGAAACCCGCAAGTGTTACATGGGTTGGAAAAAAAAGAGGAATTGGCAAGCTGCTGGGATTTGCATGCCATGGGAACACTTGATCATGTACTACAACAGCCGAGAGGGAGCATGGGCTAGTTGATCGTGCTCACATGAACGAGTAGAGCCGAAGCTTGAAGAGAACTCTAAGAAGAAGATGGCAACTACAAGCTACTTGTGGACAGTCATGATGGTAGAGATCCAAGGAGGCGAGGTCGCCATGAAAGCTTGGAAGCAGCAGAGAGTTTGAGAGCAAAGCGTGGAGGAAGATAACCGCGTGATGTGGAGCCCATTGCACAGAATGTGTAAGTAGGCCTGACTTGAGTTCTGAATGTGTTTGGCGCGTAGCAATAGTGGACTCAACTTTACTACAATCTGCATGGAGATTTCGGCCCTGTGCAAGTTCGGATTTCTTTTCTTAAAGAAAAATTCAACAATTTCAAAATTTGAAAGGTTATCTTAAAAAAACATGGTACATTCACACCACCAAATCATCTGTCTATTGGTTATGCCCCCATTCACATGCTTTTAGAGCATTGTTGACAAATTGTGAAAAGTTTTTTTAGAGTTTTTCATACACACAGAGTCTCACCCACAATTGATGATGGGTAACCGTACCCGTGCAGTTAAAAGCTCAAAACGAGAATATTTTGTAATCACCCATGGTATGAGTGTTGCCCTGCCCGAGCTCACCAAGAAGCTCAAAATTGTTATTGTGATGTGTGCATGAGCAATGCACGTGTGAGGTGCATGCGCATGGGTTGGTTCCCACCCGAACTTCTACGTTCAAGTCGGACTCAGTGGTTCCGCTGTGAGCAAGTCGGCTCAAAATGGACTTGGTGTCTAAGATGGTAGACATGCGCACACATGTTTGGTCGATGGACACTCCAATGTATCATTGAGAGGGGGTGTTGAGAGGTAGCAATTGTGTTTGTGCAATGCTACATTGATATGGGTGAGTTGTGCAACACCTCGATTAAGAGGGGGTGTTGAGAGATGTAATTGCGGTGTTGTGTGTATGTGGGAAAGCACCCTAAAGGTGCAAGATATTGTGGCAAGATAGGAATGCCACATGTAATATTGAATGGTGTGTGAGTGTTGACCAAAAGAGTGGAAAAGGGAGTGCCACATGGATGATGACATGTAAAGTGGGATAAGGCTAGAAAGCCTATATCATTGTATGGTTCATTTGTGATATGCAATAGAATTGAGTGTTGAGTGTGCAACCACTCTCTCTCTAGTTATGGAGTTATGTTAATCCACCTTAATCTTATGCTTAATCATTGTCTATCACCATGATCAATCCCATTTTAAGATTGTTAACAATATATACTTACAAATATTGTTGGGATATCGACTCCTCCTTCACGTGTAACATTGCGCCTCAAGTTATTTGCCATATATCCAAGAAAAAAATAAAGGCTTAAAACTCTTATGCATATGATCTTATGCATATGGCTACCGGAATGCATTGGAAGCTATCGGTATGCATTGGAAGCTACCGGTATGCATAGGAAGCTACCAACATAATGCATGAAGCTACCGGCAAATGCATAAAGCTACCGGTATGCGTAGAATCTACTGGCATGCGTTGGTTGCTACCGGCATGTATAGGAAGCTACCGGCATATGTGCAGGAAGCTACCAACATGCGTAGGTTGCTACTGTCATGCGTTGGAAGCTACCGGCATGCATTGGAAGCTACGGCATAATGCATAAGCTACCGGCAAAATGCATAAAGCTACTGACATGCATTGGAAGCTACCGGCATAATGCATAAAGCTACCGACATGCGTAGGAAGCTATTGACATGCATTAGAAGGCTACAGGCATAGTTCATAAAGCTACCAGCATGTGTAGGAAGCTATCGGCATGCATAGGTAGCTACCAGCATAATGCATAAAGCTACCACATGCGTAGGAAGCTACCGGCATAATGCATAAAGCTACCGGCATGCATAGGAAGCTACCGGCATGCATAGGTAGCTACTACCGACATAATGAAAGATCCCTGCCCTCTCCGCGCAATGAATTCAGGGGTGCTAGCAGTGGAAGTAGCACTTCTTGCATGGGACAGAGCCTCTCACTTGGAGCCTCGCCCACCCACGGATAACCGTACAAGAGACTAAAAAGCACGGGCGATTCCTCCAGGATATTTTTATTCTAATGTAGTCAAGGTCATCACTAACCAAACTGATCTGACTGAGCCCGTAAGTCACATGGTGAGATCAAGGAAAAGACTTGCTCTTGGATCATAGAGACCAATGCTTTTTTTCTCATCGAGAGGCACAGCCGTTGGACTGTCTGGGATTTACTTCATTTATCGTACCATAACAAAATTGAGTCTCATTTTAGGGATCCATCAGTCCCATGGGTTAGCCAACCACTGTAGTGATAGAATCCGTTTACAAATTTGGTTATGTTTTGTCCCGAGTACCAGGGAAAAGAGTTCCCAGCCCCCTAGCCGACGCTTCATGCAAACTTCAAGATAGTCACACCACTTACACACTCAATATGAAATTGCCTGTTTCACAGATTCAGCTAACTTTAAAACAATCTTTTAATGAAATCATAGTATCACTGATCATAATCCTCCAAAATATCCGGTTGAACTCTAGTTTCCAATCATTCCTTCATCAGTGTAATTATGGCATCATTGGCAACCAAAACGCTCACCTCTTGTCCACTAAGGGGCCTTTTCAATAGTTCCTAGCTCATAGTACCCGGAAATATATTCACTTATAAAAATCCAGATGGACTCTCCGTTGAAGATCAGTAAGATCAACTAACAGATCCATATAAGAGAGCCATGGACTCATCCGTTGAGGACCAGCAAGGTCAATCAACTAGATCTATGCCCAAATTCAGAAAACAACTCTTACTCCTTGTTCCAATATCTTCCTTGACGCACGCGTGGGTATCTTCGGCAACCTAGAGCCCGAGCACCCTCTAGGATCCTTCGTAGGTCACCTAGCACTTCACTCATAGGCCGCTTCCTTGGTCCCTCATCCATCATACCGGAAGCTCATCATTTAAATCAAACCGAGGTTGGTCAAGACCTCGGCTGACCATGCTACGCGAGACGTCCTCCATTGACTCTCCATCAGCAGCAAAGCTGCTGCAACTTTATCACTTAGGTCTCCACGACCTGATTCATAAGACGGTCAAAATGCTTCCCCAACATTCTTGACATAAAACAGTCATTTAAAAACAGGTCATAAATATAGTTGCTATAACGAACTCTCGTCTTTCCACATTGTTCCACATCAATCCACATTACTTAATCCAAGTCCAATCATATGTATTCCCATCGTCCTTCATCCATTATCATCCAATCATATCATTTTCCATCTCATCACATCTTTCCACATTTATACTCATCACATCTCATCCACTCGCATCTACCCATATCCACATCTCATCACATCACATTCATTCACATCTCAACCATTCATATCTACCCCGATCCACATCACATCACATCACATTACATCCATTTCACCTCACATCTCATTCATTCACATCTATCCCGATTCACATCCCATCACATCTCATCCATTCACATCACATCTCATTCATTCACATCTATCCCGATTCACATCACATCACATCACATCCATTCACATCACATATCATCCATTCAAATCTATCCTAATTTACATCATATCACATCACATCCATTTCACATCACATCTCACACATTCAGATCTATCCCGATTCACATCACATCACATCACATCCATTCACATCACATATCATCCATTCACATCTATCCCAATTTACATCATATCACATCACATCCATTTCACATCACATCTCACACATTCACACTTATCCTGACTCACATCACATCACATCCATTCACATTCATCACATTCATTATATCCCCATTCCATCACATACATTCTATCCACATTACATCACGTCCACATCTATCTACATCATATCTCATTCATTCCATCTACTTTACATCACATCCACATCATATCTCATTCATACACATCCCATCTCATTCATCCGCATCCATCCAATCATTCACATGCACGACTATCCACGTCTATCCATACATTCACATCTATCACTTCACATCCACATATATTCACATCACATCACATTTCATCCACATCTCTTTACATCACATCACATCTCATCCACATCCACATCCACATTCACATTCACATCTATCACATCTCATCCACATCCACATCCACATTCACATTCACATCCACATCTCTTTACATTACATCACATCACATCTCATCCACATCCACATCACATTCACATCCACATCTCTTTACATTACATCACATCTCATCCACATCCACATCACATTCACATCCACACCCCCTTACATCACATCACATCACATCCACATCCACATCACATTCTCATCCACATCTCTTTTCAATATATCACATCTCATCCACATCCACATCACTTTCACATCCACACCCCTTACATTACATTCTTTCACATACACATACACATCCACATCCATTTACATCACATTCTTTCACATACACATCCACATCCATTTACATCACATTCTTTCACATACACATCCACATCCACATCCATTTACTTCCCATTCTTTCACATATGCATCCACATCCATTTACATCACATTCTTTCACATACACATCCACATCCATTTGCATCACATTCTTTCACATACACATCCACATTCATTTACTTCCCATCTCTCCCTTTCACATATCCTCTCATCTCATTCTCATCTCATCATTCACATCCACATCCATTTACACTATTCTAGACTTTTATGGGCTTTTAAAAACTATTCTGGAAATGGATATAGAACCAGTGGGAACCCACGGCCACAACAACAATGCGAACACACTTCCTAGCAGATGCTGCACTTCTTCGGGCATGGAAGAGGTCCAATGCTAATGTACTTTGTGTCGTAATCACCAGCATACATTATTTTATTACTACTCTAATTTAACACACAACTAAGGCATTGGAGGCCTGGACCATACTGAGGAATCAGTATGAGACTCAAAATCAGACCACGCCAAAACTTAGAGAATCAGCTTAAGTTTAGCTGAAGGAGAAGTTGCTGAAGCATTTATCATGCATATCAAAATCTATAGGATCAAATGGCTACTATGGGGATTAAAAAAAATACTAGTGAGGAAGGAGGTGCATTTGAATTCTTCCATCTCGAGTTAGTACATGCTAATCTCTGTGGTAAGATGTCTACTATTGCATTGCGGGGATCTTCTTACGTTATGTTGTCAAAACGATTACAGTAGGAAGATGTGGGTCTATTTCCTTTGGGATAAGGCTGAATGAGATAGGAAAGAAGGTGAAAAAAAATTATTTAGATTAAGGAACGAGAATTCCTTTCAACAGAATTCAATAGCTACTGTAAGTAGAATGACATCAAGCACACAAACTCAGCACTACTCACACACCTTAGCAAAACGGTGTTATAGAATGTCGTGATTGGACTGTCATGGAGATGGCTCGATGCATGATGCTAAAAGGGAAAGGGAGGCACTTTCTAGGCTGAAGCAATAAGCACATCAGTTTACATCTTTAATCAGAGCTACGTAAAGGCTCTCAAGGATATAACATTACAAGAGGCCTTCTCTAGTAAGAAACCTAAGTGTCTCATTTCAAAACATTTGGTTGTGAATGTTATGTGCATATACCAGATGCATCTAGGAAGAATCGTGACACCAAAAGTAAGAAGTGTATCTTTCTTGGATATAATCAAGAGTCAAAGATTTAAAAACTCTATGATCCAGAGGTGAAGAAGATAATCACCAACTGAGATGTGGTGTTTGTCGAGTAACCACACTCAGTTGAGGAGACAGGTCCATCCACTCTATCATCATCCAGAGAAATAATCCACCATGAGCCCAACCCACTAGACAAATTTCCTCTTGAGGAGTTTTGAGAGGACAAATACTCCCAGACACCACACTAGCCTACTATTGCACCACATGGAAAGCCACTTCCAAAGTGAGCTTGATAAGCATAACCTTGTACCTAAGATGCCAAAATCTTGTAGCCCGACAAATGAACCACGCATATCAAGGAGAATAGAGAAGTAGAGAAGAGCATTTGATCTAATTATCAATATGACCTTAATGGAATGAGATAATATAAACAGTGTAGGAGCCGCAACCTTGGACGAAGCCTTAACACATCTAAAGTGGAAAACCACGATGTAGTCTACGTATGACAACATCATAAAGAACAACACCTGGGAGCTAGTTGATCGCACCAAATAGAGAGGGAATTAGGTTTAGAAAGCTAAGTATAAGTTTGATTGCTCACTTAAAAAATACAAAGCTAGGTAGGTTGCACAAGGATTTTCATAGATGGAGGAGGCTTTCGACTTTGTTGAAACCTTTCCTCCCACATGATAACTATTAGGGTGGTACTTGGCTTACCTGCTCATAAACAATGGCTGGCTTTTCACATAGATGTTAAATAAGCATTTCTGAATGGACATGTCAAGAAGGAGGTATATGCAGCTTAACCACCAATTTTTGAGATGCCTGGATTAGAAAACAAAGTTTGTAGGCTGAAGAAGACATTATACATGCTAACGTAGGTCCCAAGGGCATGGTATCACAAGATAAACCAATTTTCCAAAAAGATTGGTTTACTAGAAGTTCTTCTGATGCTAATTTGTATGGCAAGATTTCTTTGGTTGGTCATGTATGTAAATGACTTAAACATCACAGGTGACAATGAAGAAATGATAACAGATAATGAATATGCTAAGCCGTGAGTTTGAGATGACAGACTTGGGTCTTATACATTTTTGTTTGGGGATTAAGGTCTGGTAAGAGTCATGCAAATATTCAAATCATAGAAAAAATATACTTGGGAGATTCTCATAACATTTAGAATGTGACCGATTGTAAACCTATGTCAATGCCTATGGAGGTGAACATGAAGCTTTTTGCAAAAGATTCTTCACCATTAGTAGACATCAAGAAATATAGAACGCTAGTGGAAAGCTTAAGTTTTCTTACTAGCATTAAACTTGATATCAACTTCATAGTTGGTGTTTTGAGAAAGTTTTTCAACAAGCCAAGGGAGATTCTTAGGAATCAAGGGATGCAAGTACTTAGGTACATCAGAGGTACTCTTGATTACGACATCACTTGCAGTGTGTAGGTGATAGTCTTATGGGCTATTGTGATTTAGATTGGGTAAGAGATTATGATTCCAAGAAATTAGTTTTTGGATATTGTTTTTCTCTTGGTTTAGGTGCTTTCTCTTGGACCAACAGCAACCCTACAATGGTACTTTCTTCTATAGAAGCTGACTACAAGGCAACATGTTTTGCTTCTTGTGAAGCAATATGGTTAAGAAGGATTTTAATGGCCATGGGGGTTCAAATTAGTAGGGCTACATCCTTGAAATGTGAAAACTAGAATTGCGTGGCCAAGCCTAGTGTTTCATACTCAAACAAAGCATATTGAGATTGCGAGAGCTAATAGTTTGCAAACATTCCTTCTGACTTATTGTCATATAGGTCTATAAAGGAGATAATCCCCTTCTAGCAAAGGATATAATCTTGATTTTGAATGGCCAATCCATTTCTAGAATTCCATCACGTAATCCTAAGTGTAGGACCTTGAATCTAGACTTGTTCGGGTTCCCACCTAAGGAGAATTGAATATAAGAATATAAGGAGAATTGAATCTAGACTTGTTCGGGTTCCCACCTAAGGAGAATTGAATATAAGAATATAGCACGATGGAAAGATAGATAGCAAAACAAAGTGCAATAGATAGAGAATGGAGAGAATTTAAAATTCTAAGATCGGTACAATGTGATGGTGTTGTCCACCCATGCACACTCACATAAAGCTTAGATAAAATCTTGACAGACTTTATATGGGAGAAGTACTAAGTGTAGAGGGTGTTGATACTCATCATATGCATTGGATACCTTAGCTTGTGATACCCACAATAGTACTATAGTGGTGTGGTAGGCATGTATCTAATGCGAGCGGTTATGCAGTATAAACACGGTCAAAAATCACCACTCTCAAAATGCAAGCAATCGACCATTTCCCACTAATAATGAACCCATACCATTGGGTCGAGCACTCCCACCCCCCCCTCGGAACCCCGAGACGCCGAGGCACTGCCCCGAGTAGCCCCAGCCAATTCTTGAACCCGTTACCATCTCCTAATCATCAATGATTAAAATAACAACCCCATCACTTTCTAATCCAAGGTTCCCACCAAAGACGCATGCTCCAATGGCTTCTCCTCATAATGGAGGCCTTTACAAATGTGCACTGTGAGGTGAAAAAAAGAAAAAAGAACCTGCCTCTATAGTCCTTCACCTCCCAAACTTGGAAACACAAACACGAACGGGGGCACCACCAGCCACCGGGGCTGGAACACTTTCCACAATTCACCACCCACCCACACCATAAAGACAGCTCAAAACCACGATAGACAGATGATCATTCAGCAAACACACAGCACCATCCACATTTCAAACAAACTCAGCAAATACACCAAAAACCAGGACTCTGGCCAGGATTTACTGCCAAGGGAATTCACCCTTGCGTCTGACAACCAAGCCTCTGTCTCCCGGTCTCTTCTCTCTTCAGAGGGCGCCCCACCAGCTAACCCTCCTTCACTTCCTTTGTAGCCCGGCTACTCTCTGTCCAGCTGCTACCTGCCAAGTATCGTAGGCGAGCCCCACTATCTCCAGCCCACACATCAGCACCTCTACTGCAGCCAACACACAACACCCAAGGCTCTCTCTCTGGTCAGCATCCACTCTCTGCCGTAATCATCGCCCACACAAAACCAACTACTCCTCTCTCTTTAGAGGGCGCCCCACCAGCAACCCTCAACTTAGCAGCTCTCACTCTCTGTGTGTCGTGACCAGCAGCTTCGCCAACCACAGAGCCTCTGCACAACTCTTCAGCACCAACACCAACTGCTCAACGTAGCACCAACAAAAAACCACCTTCCCACGCGTCTGTCTCTGCTATATCACCAGCCAGGTGTTCCACAACTACAAGGCGGCTGCTCCACGACTGTACGCCTGCAGATCACTCGAGCCGCCCCAGCTAGCGCCAACAGAGAGCCTCTGCAAGCGGTCTCTTCATCTACACCCCCGCGTCTGTTTTCACAAGCACCCAGCTAGGCCTCTTCACGTACACAGGCGGCATACACCCTCGCCTCTGACCTCAACTCTTCTCGGGTCTGCTGCTCTCGACAAGGCGATCCCTCATACCCCTTGGCGGCCACCACACCTTCTTCACGCCTGTCTGCTACAGTGCCTCTGTAAGGCGGTCTTCGCACAAGGCGGCTAGCTTTACTTTGCCTGCACACTGACGACCCTCAGCAAACGATCTACTTCTCTTTCTACCTGGTGGCCCTTCTTCACTTTCTCGCGTCTTCGCCTGCACCAGAGTCATCTTCGTGTCCTGCAGCTGCACTTGAGCGGTCCTTGCACCCAAGGCGACCACAACCTGCTCTCTGCTCTCGCTGCAGCTATCACAGCCACGCCTGCTATCAGCTGAGGTCTCACCTTCTCCGTTGGCTCCCGCTACGAATCACCAGCCCACTGTCGCTTTATCTCCAGGCGGCTAGCTTTCGAATCTTTGCCAGCCTCTAGACGGTCTTGCTGGCAGCCCAAAGAACTTCCACGTTCACCCTTCCAGCTGGCCACTCTATTTATTGCATATATATTTTTTATTTTTTTCCCAAAGCCTCACTAATGGCCACAACTAAGAGGGCTCCTTCTTCTCCTTGCTTTTTCCTGAACAAACAGCGCCCACACTTCCAAAAATGACAAGAGCTGCCTACGGCCATAATCATCAGCATCATCACTTACCAAACACGACCATTGCCATCGGTGCCCTTCTTTTGGCAACTACCCGCACACCACACTGTTGCAATAAAAACTCCCAATCTGCAGCATCTGCTCCCAAAAAAACACGTGCATATACCAGCTCACTGTAAAACCACCCAACCTGTACATTTGCCAGGGCATTCAGGGCAAAGTTTATTCCCACACCATGCATCCCATATGTACACAGGCCCAAAACACCTTTCAAATTTTTACGTGACATACTTTGCCCAACCCCTAGCCTGCTGAATCATTTATGATCAGCAGCAAGCATATGACCATGTTTCTCTCCGTCTATCCTTTGAGCATCATACAGTGTAATCAAAACATCTCTGTTCCATGTAATCAAAGAAACACTGTCATCTTCCACAGGCATAGTTTTCCATCCCACTTCTCACATCATAACATAAGAACTTCTAGAAACAAAGCTCCTGACATACACACCATCCTGCCTCATTTCAATCCCAAAATCACTGATGAAGTCAACACCAATATTGGAGAACCAGTGAAGCAACTCCTACTGAGGGTAAAAACTGATGAAAGCTTCATAAAAAAAAACCTGCTGTGCCATAGCATTTTCTTGTTCATCAACATAAGAAGCATCACCATCAAATCCAACCACTACAGGCAAAACAAACTCCCCTTCAAATTTTTTATGCATAAATGGATGCATAAAAGAAATTCTTTTATATTAAAAGAGTGATTTTCATCATAAATAATTTGTATGCATAAACATATGCATAAAAGATTTTTTATATTAAAAGTGTGATTTTTATCATAAATGATTTTTATGCATAAATGGATACATAAAAGAAATTCTTTTATATTAAAAGAGTGATTTTCATCATAAATGATTTGTATGCATAAACATATGCATAAAAGATTTTTTTTATATTAAAAGTGTGATTTTTTATGCATAAATGGATGCATAAAAGAAATTCTTTTAAATTAAAAGAGTGATTTTTATCATAAATGATTAGTATGCATAAACATATGCATAAAAGATTTTTTTTAATTAAAAAGTGTGATTTTCATCATAAATGGATTTTATGCATAAAAGAAATTGTTTTATTATAAAAGTGTGACTTTCATCAGAATTGAATTTATGCATAAATAGATGCATAAAAGAAAGTTTTTATTTTAAAAGAGTTATTTTTCATTGGATTTAGTTTTTACGCATGGGAAGATGCATAAGAGAAATTCTTTTATTCTAAAAGTGTAATTCCTACTAAATTGGATTTATGCATGGAAAGATAAAGAATTTATTTTAATCCAAAAGTGTTATTTTCATCAATTTTGATTTGAGGATGAGATAGTGGAGCCGAAGTGCTCTTCTATAGACTTCAACTATATCTACATCTTCACCATGGCTCTTACGAAGGACCAGCTCACTTGGCATTGGGCCAACAACATAATCTGTCTTTGGGTGGCAAACATTAAGGGGGGGTATTAGTATATACTCAATGCCTCCCTCGCAGCATGTATCTCACATTTGTGTTTGATGCATGTCAGGTAAAAATCTGAAAGGTATTTTGGGCCTGTGTACATATGGGATGCGTGGTGTGTGAATAAACTTTGCCCTGAATGCCCTGGCAAATGTACAGGTTGGGTGGTTTTACAGTGAGCTGGTATATGCACGTGTTTTTTTGGGATCAGAGATTGGGAGTTTTTATTGCAACAGTGTGGTGTGCGGGTAGTTGCCAAAAGAAGGGCACCGATGGCAATGGTCGTGTTTGGTAAGTGATGATGCTGATGATTATGGCCGTAGGCAGCTCTTGTCATTTTTGGAAGTGTGGGCGCCGTTTGTTCAGGAAAAAGCAAGGAGAAGAAGGAGCCCTCTTAGTTGTGGCCATTAGTGAGGCTTTGGGAAAAAAATAAAAAATATATATGCAATAAATAGAGTGGCCAGCTGGAAGGGTGAACGTGGAAGTTCTTTGGGCTGCCAGCGAGATCGTCTAGAGGCTGGCGAAGATTCGAAAGCTAGCCGCCTGGAGATAAAGCGACAGTGGGCTGGTGATTCGTAGTGGGAGCCAACGGAGAAGGTGAGACTTCAGCTGATAGCAGGCGTGGCTGTGATAGCTGCAGCGAGAGCGGAGAGCAGGTTGTGGTCACCTTGGGTGCAAGGACCGCTCTGGTGCAGCTGCTGCAGGACGCGAAGACGCGAGAAAGTGAAGAAGGGCCACCGGGTAGAAAGAGAAGAAGATCGCTTGCTGAGTGTCGTTTGTGTGCAGGCAAAGTAAAGCTAGCCACCTTGTGCGAAGATCGCCTTGCAGAGGCGCTGCAGTAGACAGGCGTGAAGAAGGTGTGGTGGTCGCCAAGGGGTACGAGGGATCGCCTTGTCGAGAGCAACAGACCCGAGAAGAGTTGAGGTCGGAGGCGAGGGTGTATGCTGCCTGTGTACGTGAAGAGGCCTGGCTGGGCACTTGTGAAAACAGATGCGGGGGTGTAGATGAAGAGACCGTTTGCAGAGGCTCTCTGTTGGCACTAGCTAGGGCGGCTCGAGTGATCTGCAAGCGTACAGTCGTGGAGCAGCTGCCTTGTAGTTGTGGAACGCCTGGTTGGTGATATAGCAGAGACAGACACGTGGGAAGGTGGTTTTTTGTTGGTGCTGCGTTGAGCAGTTGGTGTTGGTGCTAAAGAGTTGTGCAGAGGCTCTGTGGTTGGCGAAGCTGCTGGTCACGACACACAGAGAGTGAAAGCTGCTGAGTTGAGGGTTACTGGTGGGGCGCCCTCTGAAGAGAGAGGAGTAGCTGGTTTTGTGTGGGTGATGATTGCAGGCAGAGAGTGGATGAGAGAGAGCCTTGGGTGTTGTGTGTTGGCTGCAGTAGAGGTGCTGATGTGTGGGCTGGAGACAGTGGGGCTCGCCTACGATACTTGACAGGTAGTAGCTGGACAGAGAGTAGCCGGGCTACAGAGGAAGTGAAGGAGGGTTAGCTAGTGGGGCGCCCTTTGAAGAGAGAAGAGACCGGGAGACAGAGGCTTGGTTGTTGTTAGACGCAAGGGTGAATTCCCTTAGCAGTAAATCCTGGCCAGAGTCCTGGTTTTTGGTGTATTTGCTGAGTTTGTTTGAAATGTGGATGGTGCTGTGTGTTTGTTGAATGATCATCTGTCTATCGTGGTTTTGAGCTGTCTTTATGGTGTGGGTGGGTGGTGAATTGTGGAAAGTGTTCCAGCCCCGGTGGCTGGTGGTGCCCCTGTTCATGTTTGTGTTTCCAAGTTTGGGAGGTGAAGGGCTATAGAGGCAGGTTCTTTTTTCTTTTTTTTACCTCACATTCTTTTGGTGCCCCCACTGAGGATAGCTCAAGGATTTCTCTTACGAGGTGTATGCCCCAGAGTAGGAGATTGAAGGAAGGTGTTTCCAGTTTTTTCTTTGGTTTGAAGGTGAAGCTTGGGGATAAAAATGATGTCGTATCCAGAGTTTTTTGGTGGTCCTAATGAAGATGTGGCAGATTTTCTGGAAAGGATGGAGGTTGCATGCATAAGCAACCACATCGACAATGAGCCAGCACAGGTATTGCGTCTGCTGAATATATGTTTGAAGGGAGATGCGAGAGTATGGTCCAGATCTTTTGAAGAGTCGTTAAAGGATGCTGAGCCACGCATTCCAATGACTGAAGATGGATTGAAGACTGCTCTTTTGAACAGGTTCAAGAAGATTGAGGATCCAGATAGAGTTTGGCATGAGGTGCAGGGATTGATACAGGGTGAATTGGAGCCAATTGATGATTATGTGAAGAAATTCTCTTTGTTGTGGGAGACTTTGTACAGGGCTTTGGGGGAGAATCAAGTACCTCCGGACATGATGAAGAAAGATCATTTTATTGCAGGATTGAAGGGAGGCATTCGCTACTGGAAGGTGGAATTAAAGAAGCCCAGGTCTTATGAGGATGCGGTGGAGATAGCCAAATCAAAGGATTGGAAATTGCAACGGATGAACTAGCTGGGGATGGTTCCAGTGGCAGTGAGGCCTGAAATGAGAAGGGTAGAAGTGGTACCGATGAGAACCGTGCTGGAAAGAGTGCAACCGACAGAAGCTTAGGTGAATAATGCCATACCACAGGGGATAAAGGTAGCACCCACAACAATTACAGCTTCTAATGAAGGGCTTAAACAGGACATGAGGCAAATGGTGGATTGTATGAAGAATCTGAGTTTGCAAATGATGGGGAACACAGGTGGTGGATGTGGCCGAGGTAGAGGCTATAATTAGGAAGGGGTTAAAGGTCAGACAGGTTATGGAAGTGGCCGTGATTTGGCAGGGGTAGACGGTTTATTCCTACATGCTGGAATTGTGGTGAACTTGGACATCTAAGTACAGATTGTGATAAGCCTTAGCGAATGGGGGGTGATATGTATCCCTTACCCTCTCAGATTCCCAATATGGCAAATGATTATGGAATTGAAATTAAAGGTGAAGCAGGGACCAGTGGATTGACAAATGAAGAGAAAGGTAAAGCTAAGGTGATAGATGTGGTCACCCTTGAGAAGACGAAGGAGGCAGAAGCTGATGTGATGCCTTTGGGGAAACGGATGCCACAGGAAAGGGAAAGCAGGGATGCTACAAAAGAAGAAAGGTAAAGTGAAGGAAGGAGGGGATGTAAAGGTCAAGCAGAAGAAGAAGTCTCGTAGGAAGTTTCAGGTGACTGATTTTCCACTAGGGGTTGGGCAGGATAGCTATAGTTTACAGAAGGACATGGCTGGAAGGAAGGCTAATATTACTTTTGGACAATTGATGGAGTTAGCTCCCAAATTGAAGCGTCAGTGGAAAAGACTTGTGAACTCGAGAGAGAAGGAGCCTGTCAAAGGGATAGTGACTATTTTATCTGTTCAGGAGTTGCCTGATATATGTCCTGTGGTGAATGTTTGGTATAAAGGAAAGAATCTGGGAGAGGCATACATAGATGGTGGAGCACAAATTTGTGTAATCACACTAGCAGCTGTGGAGAGGCTTGGTATTAATATTACTGAAGCGTCTGGTTTTCGTATTCAACTGGCCAACCACCAGAAGGTCAAATGCTTAGGTATGATTAAAGAGTTAGAACTGCAGGCTTTTGATGTAAAGGTGCTTGTGGATTGTCATGTTATGCCTGCAGGAATGGGTGCATTCCCCATCATTTTGGGAAGACCATGGCTGAGAGCGGTGAAGGCTGTTCAGGATTGGAGGAAAGGGGTCATTACTCTGTATGACAGGAGAGGGGATAAAAAGCAGTTTAATATGGATAACCAGAAGCCTGTTCATGATGAAGAGGAAAGTGAAGCTGATTCGAGTGTTGATGACACGACTAGTAGCACCACTACTAGTGAGGGAACAGAAGACACTTCATCCAGTGAGGAGGATGCAGAGATGGATGCCCTGGTTATTGATAAGGAAGTGCTTGGTGATGAGGTTGCCCAACAAGAAGAGGCCATACAGGAAGAATGCGAGGAGGTACAAGTGAATCATGAGCAAAGGTATACATGTGATGTGAAAGAGTCTGCTTTTAAGCCTTTGGATGATGTACCATTGTGGGATGAGTGGGATATAGAAAGTCTGCATGTGATGTGAAAGAGTCTGCTTTGGATGATGTACCATTGTGGGATGAGTGGGATATAGAAAGTCTGCAGGATGATGAACCTGAGTTAGAGCTGGATGATCAGATGTGCATTAATGTTAAGAAAGCTACAAGCAGAATTGAGGCTATAAAGGAAGAGCAACACAAGCAGACTATGAATGATGTTGATGCTATGGATGCTGTGATAGATGAATTTCTTATTGGCCTTGATAAAGATGAGCATACAGGAACTGAGGTGGATGCTTTGGCAATGGCTACAAATTATTTATAATGAAAATCACTCTTTTAATATAAAAGAATTTCTTTTATGCATCCATTTATGCATAAAAATCATTATGATGAAAATAACACTTTTATAATCAAAATAACAATTTCAATATGCTTCCTTCTATGCATAGAATTTAATTCTAAAGAAAGTAACACTTTTTTAATAAAATATTTTTAGTATGCATTTTTTCTATACCTGGGATGAAAAATAACACTTTAAGAATACATATACGATGGGAATTACTCTTTTTTAATTAAAAAAAGTAAAACTTATTTTACACAATTTTTAGAAAATTTTGCAATAACCTCCTTTGTATGGTTGACCATTTTTTAATTTTTAACTCTCTAAAATTAATTAGAATTTCACCAAGAGTATTTAAATCATTCTAATGTAAACATTTTCTACTTATTTAAGAGAAACATTATGAAAAACTTGATTTTATCCAATAATCATTCATCTAGGATAAAGAATGGTTGGATTTACTAAAGAAGAGAGGGGAATGCCTTTTTTCACTGAGGCATAATATCATATTCATTTTAGAGAAGACAAAAATCATAAAAACCATAAAATGAAATAGAAAAGAGAAGAATCTCCAACTTACAAGGAGAATTTTAGAGCTTTCCTTTGGCTTGATGGTTTGAGGGATCTACTCTTGTTTGAAATAAGAGTGGCCACCAATCTTTAGAAGAGGGAAGGTCAAAAACTAATGAATTATGAGTAAATTCATAGTTTTTGGCTCTTGGGAGAAGCAGGGTAACAGTGCAAAAAAAACTATTAAGCTTCAACAAAGGGGGAGGCTTCTATTTATAGGAAAAAGTGAGCCTCTAACCAAGCAAACTAATTCTAGAATTTTCTAGATCAGTTTGGTCAATTTTTGACCATTTTTTAGGTCAGTTTAGCTCACTTTTTGGATCTAGTTGAAACAGGAGAGAGGAGAGATAAAAATATCTCATTATTTGGGAGTTTAAAACTCTCCCACACATGTGAAATAGGCGCCTCCTTCATGAGGGGAATTTGCCATAATACTGAGGTGTCAAAAATGCATCATTTCTTCTAAATATCTCTCTTTTTTAACTATTTACCTTGTCCTTAGTCAACTCTTCATCTTATGTGAGTATTTACTCATTTTTGGGGGGATTTTCTTTATTTCTTCCATTTATCTCCTCCACACATTTGGATGAATCTGATTGGCCCCTCAAAACCTTAATTTAAAATTTTCAAAAAATCTGGACCCAGAGGATAAGGCCTTTTGAACAGATTATAATTTATTTCGAATGCACCTTCTGAAAATCTTTTTGAACTTCTATTTCGGGGGAACTTATTCAAATATGAAGAGATATTTTTCCATCCAAGAATATCCAAAATCTGAATAATCTCTCTCTAGAATATTTTCTCTCTCTAGGCCATAGGTAGAAACAAGATCTTTTATATTTCTTCTGAAGAGGGATTTGACTACAGGGAAAGATATTGGACATCTTGAGGGGCTGGGGAGGAATCTTACATGATGAGATGGAAAATGATGTGATTGAATAAGAATGGAAATATATATGAAATGGATGTGGATTAAATATGTGGAACAATGTGGAAAGACGAGAATTTGTTACAGAAACTGTATTTATGATCTGTTTTTAAATGACTGTTTTATGTCAAAAATGCTGGGGAAGCATTTTGACCGTCTTGTGAATGAGGTGGAGACCTATCTGATAAAGTTGCAACAGCTGACAGAGAGTCAACGGAGGATGTCTCGCGTAGCAGATATTGGAACAAGGAGTAAGAGTTGTTTTCTAAATTCGAGCATGGATCTGGTTGATTGACCTTGCTGGTCCTCAACAAATGAGTCCATGGCTTGTTTATATGGATCTGTTGGTTGATCTTGCTGATCTTCAACGGAGATTCCATCTGTATATTCTTATGTGATTATATCGTCGGGTACTATGAGCTAGGAACTATTGAAAAGGCCCTTGAGTGGATAGGTGGTGAGCGTTCTAGTTGCCAATGATACCATAGGTACACCGTTGAAGGAATGATTGGAAATGAGAATTCAATCGGATATTTTGGAGGATTATGATCACTGACACTATGGTTTCATTAAATGATTGTTTTAAAGACAGTTGAATCTGTGAAAAAGGCAATTTCATATTGGGTGTGTAAGTGGTGTGACTAATTTTAAGTTTGCATGAATATCCGACTAGGGGGCTTGGGAACTCTTTTCCCTGGTACCAGGGAACTCTTTTCCCTGGTACCCAGGACAAAACCTAATCAAATTTCTAATTGGATCCCATCACTACAGTGGTTGGGCGGTTTGCTAACCCATGGGACTAGATGGGGTTAGGCTGGACTAATGGATCCCTAAAATGAGACTAAACTTCTGTTGGTATGATAGATGAAGTAAATCCCGGATAAATATTGTTCTATGGAAAAGAATCAACGGCTGTGCCTCTTAATGAGGAAAAAAGCGTTGGTCTCTATGATCCAAGTGCAATCGTTTCCTTGTTCTAACTAAGGGACTTATGGGTTTGGTTAGATTAGTTCAGTTAGTTAAGGCTTTTGACTACGCTAGAGTAGAAATATCCTGGAGAAATCGCTCGTGCTTTCTGGGCGAGGGAAGTTTTTTTCGGGTTCCTCGGTTTTGGAAGAACCGAGGAATTAGTCTCTTGTCTGGATATCCGTGGGTGAGGCCCCGAGTGAGGGACCCTGCCCCATGTAAGAAGTACTACTTCCGCTGCTAGCACCCCAAAATTTGTTTTGCGCAGAGGGGCAGGGATCTTTCAAAAGCAACTTGATTATCTCCACATAATTGAGATAGCAAGGCATTATAAAGATATGTTTTGCCTGATCCACCTGGTCCATCAAGGAAAAAAACACCACCATTGTTCAAAGCAAAAACCTCAAGGATAGTATGAAATGCTCTTGATTGATAACTATTTAGACTCCTTTCCATGGATATAGATAAATCAGCCTCTGTTGAACTGAATCAAACATCATCTCTTCCATTAGCAAACCATTGTTGACAGTAGTAACACTCGATCTATCAGGAATAGGCAACCCTTCAAAATCATGTAACCATTTGCCATATTGTTGTAAGAGCTCTTGCATGTGCAACAAATCTTGGTTCTTCATTATAGAAAGACAAATACCATCATCACTCAACACACCCTCCCACAAGCCATGAAAAAAATCATCTGACAGTTTTGTGCAGAATTTGCTTTAAAGCTGCCCACGGGATATAGGCTCGCAAAAACCAATATATAGTGACAAATAGTTGACATAGTTGGAATCCTATTTTCTGCAATGCAGCTTCTTGAAGACACATACACCACTCCTCATCACTCTCCAGCATTCCTCTGGCTTTACAATTGGAATCCTATTTTCTACAATGCAGCTTCTTGAAGACACATACACCACTCCTCATCACTCTCCAGAATTCTGTTGCAGCATTAACCGCACACCACAACCGCATTCTTCTAACCGCATTGGGTAAATTGTAATGCACAATAGTCAGTTAGGGATTCCAGGGGATGTCATAGGAAGATGTGTCTGTTCGGATCACAGGATACTATTCCTATATATGGATGTAACTGTATGAACGAATCAATCAATCAAATCTGTTGTAATGTTTTGTGCAAATTTCCATACTTGTCTTAAATCTGTCATGCTGTCATGCTATTATCTTAATCTTTTTTTAAGATAAGTATGCTGTGTATGAAGGTAACCAATCCCTTAATCGCTTACTGTTTGCGCAAGAAGTAAATGCAATTACACTTGGTGACCAATGATGTTCGTGAATGCGCACGCGTTCTCAGGGGCCTCCTGAGTTGGTGGTCCTAGCAACTAGGCAGCGGAGCCACCGTCTATTTGACGAAGCTTGTCATGGCTCGACGAGTAGCCCGCCTCTTTCCCCGACAAGGCCAAAGCCCGGGTTGCGGCGACGGAGCCATTCCTGTCCTCCTATCCGCACTCCAAATGCAGGTTGGCGCTCTTGGACACCCCCAACCTCTCCTCGAACGGCTGCGCGACGGCTATTTCCTTCACCACACCGGTGGTTACACACCCGCAACTTGTAGTGATGGCCGTGCCAGCCAACAACATCAAGTATTCTAAGTTTCTTGGGAAACAAGGAGAAGATCCAGATGCACATGTGCAGCAGTTTGACAACTCTTATGGTCTGAATGTGCCTCCACCCCTTGATCCTCTGCATAAGAAATCAGTTTTCAAGTCTACCCTCAGCGGCGGCAAAGCATCCGAATGGCTGGCAGAGTACCCTGTCGGGCATTTAAAAAAGGATTATGATGCGGTAGGTCTGTCGTTTTTGTGTAGGTTTTGTGTGGAGAAGATAGTAGCCCAAACTCTGGAGCGGCTACGGGTCCTTAAGCAAGGTAAGCGCACAGCGGAGGATTATGCAGCAGTGAAATTCTGAGTGCTATTGTAGCGGGTTCCGCTGGTGCAGTGGCCACCAACAGCCCAGGAGGTCTTGAATGACTATTTCTTGAAAAGGTTAGCAAAGGACTTGCGCACAGCCCTGGCCACTGTGGACAAAGTGAATATGCTACTGGCGGATGTCATTGCTCAGTCCATTCTCGTAGGGGAGTCATTGGAGGATAACGATTCCACCCTTATGAAGCGATCCAAGAAGAAGTCTAGCAGCAGCATGCCACGGGGACGCCGTTCGACACAGTTCGGAGGAGGATTCAGACACACCGAGCTTGGACGGTGAATCGGAGGATAGTAGCAGTACAGATTCTGATAAGGCAATTCTGATAAGGCACCAGTGTGGGAGACCAGGAAATCTCACAAAAGTGGGAAGGTCAGCACGGTTCCCACAGGGGAGTCTTCGGCTGCGAAGTCCACGAAGGAAGTTTGGTGTTCTCGTTGCCGTAATCCTAGCCATCCAGCAAACGGAATGTGTGATGAATGACAAGTGGTGTGCTATCTGTATCAGCAATTCCCATAACACGTCGGAGTGTTACTACAACAGGAGGGGGCACAAGGCTTGCCCCGGCAACAAGGTCACTAACATTGGGAAAGACAAGGAAACTTCAGAACTCTCCGCCGCATGGGTGCAAGTTGGGAGCACTTCTGAGCAACCCTATAGCAACAACAGTGGCGGTAGAAGTGGCGGTTGTGGTCATGGTCGTGGAGCCCGAGCCATAGATCGTCTAAAAATTTGTCTTTTCTGACCAGAGGAAGGACATTGGCGCCAAGATTGCCCAAAAGCATAGGAGTATGATCGAAAGAAAGCTAAAAAACAGGCAAAAGCTGCAGGAAAACAACCGGCGGCGGTGGCTATGGTTTCAGATGAGTCGATGGAGGAGCTGTGGATCTAGAGGTGCGTGTGGTCACGCGTTCTGGTCACAAATTGAAGCTCCCCACAGCGCAACCACTTCTGGACACTGGCCAGCACAAGAAGCTGTTCGCCACCAGCAAGTTACTTCCTAGGTGGACAAGTAAACCTCAGAATGCGTTCCAGCGCCCGGGCTAAGTAAAGTGCAGTTTCAGGATGCTGTGACTCTCATCGATGACATACCTCAGTCGGGGCAGCCTCTGCCACAAGTCCAGAAGGATCTTTTGGAGCAACCATCCCAACAACCCAGTTTGGACGAGAGTGAAGGATGGGATGGATTGCTAGATGCCCCTCTACAAATCAAATTGGGTCAGCTTCTTAAATTGGTTTCGAATTTTCATAAAGCACTGCTTCTGGCAGAGAAGATGGGCAAGGCAACCATGCTGCGGTGTTATCTGTGCTATAAGCAGCACACCTGGAGCCCGTGGCAACAATACCCGTGGCTGATATAAGAATTCTTGAAATTTTTGTAGGCTTCCGAGGCCTTACGATTGATCAAGTGCTGATCGATGGTTGGGATGGTGTCAATATTGCAACAATGGAGTCCACCTGTAAAGTGCATGGGTTGGCAATCATGGGTTGGCAAGCATGGGATCTTGCACCATTTCTAGTACGCATGGCTGATCAGAGGAGAGTCCGACCCTTGGGCGTCTTGAAGGGTGTGGTGATTGAGGTGGCTGGCATATCCTTTGTCATGTCCTTTGTAGTGCTGAGCATGGAGGATTCTGCTGAGGAGTACAATTTGTTGCTGGGTTGTCCTTGGTTGCGCCAGGCAAAGGTCCAGCTTGGGAGCATAATCTGATGACCATCCACAGGGGTCGCAGGAAGGTTGAGGGAACGCCGTTAACAATTGAGCAATTCAATTTGGCCTGTCATCATTTCAAAAACAGTGAATATGGAAGATGGCTTGGATGAAGATGAAGAGGAAAATTCTTACAGGAAAATGAGGACTTGATTCCATTCTGCTCAGTGGATGTGGCATGTATTGCTGCGGAATACCTCAGGCTTGCGCCTCTGGTGTGTTCAGTCACTATGAACAAGGGGAAACTCTTTGGGGAAAATTTGCTTGGGTACTGATGATGAGTATGCACCCAAAGATAACATGAAGGATATTCTAGAAAAGGAGCGTGCTTTTGAGATGCAAATGAGCTGCATTACCCGTGTCAAAGAAGATGTCTTGGAGACCATTTTCTTAGGAGATGACAAGGAGACTAAGCCGGTGAGAATTAGTACCTTGCTGGAACCCTCATTCAAAACAGATATGGTGGAACTTCTGCGGGAATTCCGGGATGTGTTTGCTTGGGATTATGCTGACATGAAAGGTCTGGACCCAAAGCTTTACCAACACCGCATTTACCTGAAGCCAGATGATGCGATACCCTGCAGGCAGCAGCGTTATCGCATAAACCTGCATGTAGCCAAGCAAGTCAAGGAAGAGCTGGATTGCTTGCTAAGGGTGGGATTCATAGCACCTATCGAAAACCCAGACTGGATTTCTCCTATAGTCATTGTCCCAAAGAAGAACAAAAAATTACGCATCTTTGTGGATTACAGGAAGCTTAATGCGGCCACAATCCCGGATCCTTTTCCCTTGCCCTACATGGATTCCATTCTAGATGATGTAGCAGGGCATGAGATTTACTCGTTTCTTGATGGATTCAGCACGGCTACAATCAAATTCGGATGGCACAAGAGGATCAAGCCGAAACCGCATTCATCACCGCATGGGGGGTGTTTGTGTGCATAGTAATGTGGTTCGGATTGCGCAATAATGCACCTTCCAGCGCGACATGTATGAGATATTTGGGCCCTTTCTCACCGATTTCATGCGCATTTTTTTGGATAATCTGAGTGTCTTTGGCACTTGTGTGTTGCATTTGGGGCACTTGCGGCTCTGTTTTCAACGCTGCCGGGAGGTGTCCTTCAGTCTTAATCCGCTCAAGTGTGTTTTTGTAGTGCGAAGTGGCAAACTGCTAGGTCACATCATTTCCCAAGATGGCACTACGGTAGATCCAGATAAAGTGGCGGCTATTATGTAAGCACCTGCACCTGTGGATCCTAAAGGTTGTATGCAATTTCTGGGCTAAATTTGGTGGCATGGTCCATTTATGGTTTTTGGCGCATTTGGCAATTCCTTTAAATGCAACCGCTCATTTTGACTGCAAGGAATTTCGATGGTCTGAAGACTGTGATTTGGCTTACCGCCGGCTCAAGATTCAACTTTCTAAAGCACAAGTGATGATTCCTCCTGATTGGGGGTGGATTTTCATGTATTTGTGGATGCTTCGGACGTGACTATTGGCAGTGTTTTGATGCACGAGCAGACTGCGAGGTGGTTTTGCCTAATTTATTATGCCAGTCGTTGGTTGTCTTCTGCTGAAAAGAATTATTCGGTTACAGAGCGGGAAGGCCTTAGAATGGTGTACTCTCTGCGGAAGTTTCGGTCGATTTTTCTTTCATGTGGATCATTCTGCTCTTCTTTACTTGGTGCGACAACAAAATTTGACACGCAGATTGGCTCGATGGGTTCTATTGTTTAGGAATTTGATTTTGAAGTCATTCATCACCCTGGTGCTCAGCATGTGGTGGCAGATTACCTTTCTTGATTGGATTTGGGAGAGCCAGCAGTCGGCGTGGATGATGAATTTTCGGATGCTTCACTGTTTACAGTCCAGCCAAATGCCCGCTAGGGGGGGGGTGGACAGTCTGAAAAGGAAGTCTGAAGAGGAAGGAGCAACTCTCCCGAGCATCCCATGGACCTGGTATGAAGAAATGTTTTCTTTTGTCTCTAGTGGTGAGATGCCTGCTCATTTAACCGCCTTGCTTTGCGGAGCCGCTCGTTTGAAGTCTGTGTCAGGGAACTTTATTATCGCAATGTTGCAGATGAGCAAGAGACAGTGTTGTGGGAGGCCCATTGCGGAGTTACTGGTGGGGATTTTTTGAAAATCACAGCAAAGAAGGTTATACAAAGTGGATTATGGTGGCTGTCTGTTCATTCGGATGCATAGCAGTTTGTGAGGCAATGCGATGTTTATCAGCGCATGCATTAGGAACTTAATGGAGTCTTCTTGGGCCCTTTAATTTGGACGTTTAGTGAAATGCTTAAAATGCTAATCCATCTTTGACCAAGCCTAGAGGCCTAGTCCTAAAAGCATATATTTGATTTTTCACAAAAAAATAAGAAAAATGAAAAAAAAGGAGATCTTCTTAGATCTGGCCACCTAGGTGACTTTAAAGCTTACTTTTGGGCTGTCAGTTAGTTATCATAGCCTCTCTCTACCTTTTCCAACTCCAAACATTCCAAAAATTCGTCACTTTCTTCCCCCCTTTTTTGTGTGTGCACCAGATCTCTTTCTCTCTCTACATTCTCTCTCTAAAACGCCCTGCACTCCTTCTCCATGGAAAAAAGCTTCTTTCTCTACTCCAAAGGCCATAGCTAGCAGATCTATACTTCTAAATGAGCCTTCTCTCTCCAAACCCACAGTAGTAGCCATGGCTTGCAAGGAAGAAGCTTACCATGAGCATTCTCTCTACAATACTTGGTCCTATCTCCATAGTAGCCATGACTTGCACAGAAGAACCTTTCCATGATGTATTCTCTCTCTATAGTGCTTAGCAGCCATAGCTTGCACTAAAGAAGCTTCCCATGATGCATTGTCTCCTTTGCATTTCCTTCTCACCATTGCCAACCCTCTCTATGTTTCTTTGGCTCCCTTTGCGGCTTCTTTCTCTATCCACAATGCAGCTCTAGAGAAGCAACCCTCATCTCCATTCTTCCCATTATTTTTTGATTCCATATCTTGCTCCTTCCACTCCTATTCAACCCAAGCTTACAAGCCTACTTTCTTGTAGATGGCACTACAAGACCACCAATAAGCCTTCTAAGTTCCGCCTTCAGGTTGATTTGGAGACAGAATACGCAACCCTATGCAGTAGGCATGTTGCACCCAATATTTCATACGATCAGCTTCAAATGCAAGGAGAAAAGGCCATTGATCTTTGGATTGATGGAAATCTTTATCCACCAGATTCAATATTTGGTGCCCCTCCACCATTCAAAAGCATTACAATGTTTTTGAAGTTTGTTGGTGATGGTTTCAATGGCCTTCTCGGCTATGGAGATTACACATGTTGTGGCTAGATGAGGTAGCTGGAAAGAGGCAAACACAATTTACCTTTGACCAGCTTCAAGCGGCGTTGACTAAGCAGATCAATAGTTTGATGCAGAGGATTAAAGAGCTCTCAGAGGAGCTTGAGGTGCAGAAGAATAATTTAGCGGATCGTGTGCGCACAATGGATCAATTTACCGATAATTATGTTCGTCTTCAACACTCCACTCGTAATCTTCGGCGTGGTGTTCACCATTTCACTCACCTTCCCATTGGATATCACGCAAGGCAAAGAAAACGTAAAGCTATTGGGTTACTTTCTAAGACAGGAGGCGCATGCAAGAGGTGTATCCAGGTAAAAAATTTTGTAGGAATTATAGCAACCGTGAGAAGCAATTAATGAATAAAGCATCTCTCATGGGTGACTCTTGCGATTGTAGGGCATGTGCAACAGCTATACTAGGATGTAACAATGCTGAGGACAATGTTAATGTGTCCCTTCTTCAGCATGCCCTTCAGGAGAAGGATATCATGGAAATGATAAATAGGTTCTGGTAATGATAAGTTACGGGAGACCCTTCGTCGACATTTCTTCAAGGAAATCAAAGAAATTGTCACACCCAAAGAGATGCTTGATATATGTGACTCAGCAGAGCAGCAGGTATTAGCCAGAAAGATTACAGAGCAATGTACAGGTCAATCACTTTAGGGTTGCGAGCAAAGGGAGTTACGCAATCCTTGCTTCCAACACTTTATAGCTTACAGATGGCAAAGAAGTGTGCTAATGGTGATATTGCATCCATGTTTAATGGGTACAAGTGGGTGGAGGATATTATGCCAATGCCAACAAACAAACCCTTTGAATACAATGCATATAACAATGTCTACATTGACATGGAAGTGCTACAGAAAGCAATGATTCAGTACTATGGCCTCACACTTGAAGAGACAGGTGGAAATGCCGTGTTTGTCTTGAAGCTAGATGAATGTCAAGTGGTTAAAGGTCAAAGACTGGAGCGTGTTAGTTTAACCTTGATGAGCCGAGCACTTAGAGAAAAGCCTTTAGAGACCCAAGAGTTGGATGCAAGTCAAGGCAGCAATAATAGGGGTCAAGGGCATAAGCAAGACTACTACGGCATTCAATCAGAGAAGAACATCTGGTGGCAAGCAGCATGGGTCCTCCCAAAAGAGAACCATGATACCTTGAGGTGGTATTTTAAACGGTCTGGCATTCAACATGTCGTCTCTTGTCAGGTCAATGGTCAAAATCTTGATGTTCCTGGGATAGGCTGCTTTAACGTTGAATGGCACTTGGGTGGTGATCTAAAAACCTTAAAGTGTATGTTGGGTTGTAAAACAAGTGCGAATACTATATTCTCATGTGTTAACTATTGTCATTCCAAGACAGCAGTAGACTCAAGAGTAAAAAGGAAACAACCTAGCAAAGGCAAAAGTCAAAAACAGGTGGGTGCAAAAAAAGCAATTGTTTTTGATGCTGAACAGAGGAAAGGATCAAAGGTATGGCATAATGGCATATTAAGTTGTGACCAGAGCAAGCCACCTAGTCGTGTGACCAGGAGGACAATGCTTGGAACCCAATCTTGGACATTCCACTATGTCAAGTGCATGTGTGCACATTACATGCAAGACTCAGGATTTTGGATAAGCTATTGATTAGATTTTCTCTCTAGGCCAAAACTGGTAGAAACAAGATCTTATATATTTCTGAAGAGGGATTTGATTACAGGGGAAGATGTTGGACATCTTGAGAGGCTGGGAGAAATCTTACATTCTCTCCCACTTGAAAAACGCGAGATGCCCTCATCTTGCAAATTGGGGGTAATCTCGCAAACAGATCAGCTTCATTCTCCCAGGTGGCATCTTCAAAAGGATAGAACTTCCGTTTTACCAATAATTCTCTGAGAATTCTGTTCCTGAGAATCTTTTCTCGAACATCAAGAATTTCTTCAGGTTGGAGTTCCATCTATCCTTGGGTTGAAGAGGTTAGGATTTCATCATCAAGTACATGATTTAGGCTTGGCACATACTTCTTTAGAAGGCTTACATGAAATACATTATGAACTTTGAGATGAGGAGGCATAAGAAGTTCGTAGGCTAAGTCACCTACTTTTTTTGTAATCAGATATGGCCCACAATATCTAAGGGATAACTTCTTGTACTTCCCAAGAGATAGAGAACTTCTTTTGGGCCGTACTCGAATGAAGACCATATCTGCTTCTTTGAATTCTCTGTCCGTCCTATTCTTATCTGCATATTGCTTCTGTCGATCCTGGGCAGCTTTAATATCTTTACGAATTGCTTGCATCTGCTGCTCCATGTCGTCAAGTATCTGTCTGGACATCTTGACCCTAATCAATGGGTCGGACCAAGTTAATGGAGTTAAGCAATCTTGTCCATACAGAGCTTTAAAAGGGCTCATCCCGATACTTCGGTGATAAGAAGTATTGTAGGCAAACTCGACTAGATGCAGATAGCTTAGCCACTTCTTGGGTTCCCTGCCACAGCATGACCGAAGTATATCTTCGATTACTTGGTTTACCCTTTCAGTTTGACCATTGGTCTCAGGGTGATAAACTGTGCTGAGATCCAAGAAAGTTTCCACTGCTTCAAAAAATGTAGTCCAGAACCTTGAGGTAAACTTGGGATCTCGATCACTTACTATTCTCCTGGGTAGGCCATGCAATCTAAAGATTTCTTTGAGGAACACTCTGGCCACATCCACTGCAGTGTAGGTTTCTTTTACTGGGATCAGATGGGCAACTTTGGTTAGTCTGTCAACTACCACGAAAATGGAGTTGTAACTTGATTGCACTGAAGGTAATCCACTAATAAAGTCCATACTGATACATTCCCACTTCATCCAATGGATGTAACTTCCTAGGCATTTTTACTCTTTCAGCTTTGACTTTCTGGCATGTCAGACATTGACGTACATGATTCAATACATCCTTTTTTAGACCAGGCCAAAAGAAGCTTTTCTTTACAGACATGTAGGTTTTGATGAAACCTGGATGTCCTGCTATAAGGCTGTCATGGGCTTCACTCAGAATTTGATCCTTGGCTCCCTCATCATTGGGAATGCATTAATACATAATGCCATCATCCAGGCTGTACCCTTGAACTCTATTCAACTCCTGAGGAGTTTTGCTTTCCTACATAAGTAGGGTAGCAATAGGGCCAAAGAATCTATCCTGCATGATCTTCTCTCTTGCTTTAATAATCAAAGGATTTGATATTACAGTAATTGCAAGCAAGGAGGCTTTTCTGCTGAGGGCATCTGCTACCACATTTTCTTTGCCTGGGTGGTATTTGATTTCAAAATCAAATTCCTACAGGGTCTGCATCCACCTTCTTTGGCGCATGTTGAGGTCCTTATGAGTGAAGATCCACTTTAAACTCTGATGGTCTATCATCAAAGTGAATCTTTTTCCCAGTAGGTAATGTCTCCACAACTTTAAGGCATAGATTACTGAAAGTAATTCCACGTCGTGGACAGCATAATTCCTCTCATGCGTTCTGAGCTTTCGGGATTCATAGGCCACTGCATGACCTTCCTGCATGAGTGTACCTCCCAGGGCAAAACCACTTGCATCAGTTACCTCAAAGGGTAGAGAGAAATCTGGCAGCTTCAGAACAAGACTGGTTACCAAGGCAATCTTTAGCTTATCAAAAGCACTCTGGCACTTGGCAGACCATTGAAATGGGGTATTCTTTTTGAGAAGGTTAGTCAAGGGGAAGCTATGAGAGCATACTTTGGTATGAAAATCCTATACCAACCAGTTAATCCTAAGAATCCTTTGACTTCTTTTACTGTCTTTGGTTCAGGCCAATCTATGAGACTTCTTGGACTTTTGCAAAATCTGGAGAAATTCCATCTTTGGATACCAAAAAGCCCAAGTATTCAACATGGTCGGTAGAGAACGTGCATTTGCTCTTTTTTGCAAAGAGTTGGTGCTTCCTTAGAATCTCAAGAACTTTTCTGACACGTCTCGTGGTCAGCTGCATTCTTTGAGTAAATCAGAATGTCATCAAAGAAAACTATAACAAAGTCATCCAAGTATTCTCTGAGAATGTCCTGCATTAAGCGATTGAATGTAGCTGGGGCATTTGTCAATCCAAACGGCATGACAGTAAATTCATAATGCCCATAGCGAGTATTGATGGCTGTTTTTGGTATATTTTGATCATTGATCCTGATCTGGTAATACCCAGATTTGAGATCTATCTTTGTGAAGATCTGGGCTCCGTTTAGCCTGTCTAGAAGCTCATGAATTCTTGGGATAGGATACTTATTCTTAACTGTCAGCTGATTTAGACCTCTGTAGTCCACACAGAGTCTAAGCGTTCCATCTTTCTTTTTCTGAAAGAGAACTGGTGCACCCCAAGGTGAAACATTGGGTCTTACAAACCCTTCTTCTAATAGCTATCTAAGCTGTTTCTTGAGTTCGATGGCTTTAGGAACTGGCATTTTATACATGCGTAGGGCTACTGGTTGAGCTCCGGGGTTCAATTCAATCACATGATCTACTTCTCGAATTGGAGGCATTTTAGTTAGTTCTGTTGGGAATAGATCATCAAATTCACTTAACCATTCTGGTTCTTTAGCCTTAAGCTTTGAGTCTACTGGGTTCATTTTGACAACATAAATTTGCTGCTTCTTCCTAAGTCCTTTCAGCAACCTAGAAGCTTTTACTAACTGAAGGTCTGGGGATCCAGAAACTCCAGTTCCTTGAACTTTGTTCTCGTGAAGGTCATGGAAGGAAATGGTTCCATTGTGACAGTGTATGTCAGCTTGATTTTTGTGGAGCCAATCCATTCCAAGGATCCCGTCAAAAACTCCTAGAGGTAAGACTTTGAACTGACAGTCGGTTACATTACCATCTAGATTGAACTGAATAAGATCTGTCTCATGGTGAGTGAAAAGAGTCTTCCCACTGGCCAATTCAACTTGCATAGGTTTCCCTGATTTCTGTTCTAAGACTAGCTTACGCAAGCATCCAGGGGAAATGAATGAATGAGAACTGCCTGAATCAATCAAAAGCTTAAAAGGCTTACCCTGATACTCTGCTGGAGTATGGATGACTAAGAATTGATGGTTAGGCCCTTGGTTTTCAATTGCAGCATAGATTTGCCCTCTTTCCTCTTCTACTACATCTGAAATTATGACTGCTCTGGCTGCTGCAATCTAAGGTGTAACTCTTTCTCTTTGGTTGCCCCAGTTTTGGGAAGGAGTTCTGAGGTTGCTCTGGACAGAGGCAGATGGTTGGGCTGGAGTTCTTCTGGGGTTTCCTTGGCTTGGGCGATATGGACCTTGATTGGACTGGTAAGAAGGGGTTAGTCTCTGAACTCGGGGTCCTTTACTTCCCTGTCCCCTTGACATGGCAGGAGTCAGGCAGTCTTTCAGTTGGTGACCAAAACCTTGGCACCCAAAACATCGGTTTTCACTTCTGAGCTCATCCCTCTGATTTCTTGAAAGAGGTGGGGCTCCTGAGAAAGTATTCTGGGGGAAGGCTCTTCCTTCACTTCGGAACCTTCCTGCATCCTGATTATGATTCGGGCCTTCCTGCCTCTTCGGGGGTGGAAAGTTTGAAGTACTTCCATGGGCTTGGAATCTTTTAAAGTTAGAGGGTGCAGGCTTTGGCGGGACCTTTACTACAAAGGCTTTGGCAAAATCTTTTGCCATTCTTACCGCTTCAGCCATGGACACTGGCTTGGAATTTTGGACCAGTGTGTCCAAGGGTTCGTTCATTCCCCAAATGAACCTGGCCATGAGTTGTTCTTCATCTAGAGGTGGTGAATATTTGAGTAGAAGAGCAAAGGCCTGGTGATATTCCTCGATGGATTTGCTCTCCTGCTTTAGCTCTAAGAAGTCGTTCATTTTGATTTCCAAAAATCCAGGAGGACAAAATCTCTTTCTTAGATAGGTTTTTAGGTCATTCCAGGACTGAGTATTTCTGTCCAGAAGGTTGGTGTCATAGTGGTTCCTCCATGCTACCCTGGCTGTTTCCACTATTTTCAGCCAGGCAAGAGCCATTTTGCTCCGCTCATTGTAGCCTGTGATATCAAAATATTCTTCCATGTCTTCCACCCATTTCTCCATAGCCTCGCCTAGGTTCTCCCCTTCTCCTTTGAAGGGTCCTGGTTGAGTCCTATGAAGAGCCTTGCGAACATCAGGGTCAAGCTCGTCATCTTTAGAGAGAGGGTCTGGCTGACGGCCACGGTTTCCTTATCTCATGATGCTGTCAAAAATTTATATATTATTAAATTTTTATTTTAATATTATCCACGAGATCCTAAGACTTAAGAGGTTCGGAAAACAATTTGTTAAACAAGACAATGATCTTATTGGAGGTCTATGACATATGTCCGATAAAACAGATTTTTCTTTATCAGATCGTCCATAAACAATCACTTATACAACAGGGAATTTTTCTCCGAAAAACATTTCTTTATTTATATAAAAGTTGCAATATGTACATAGAGCAGCTCGGCTCCAAAATTCAAAATCTCCTCGGGAGTTGCATAAGACAATGGTACTGGGCCATAGGGGGCCATAGGCATGCCCCGATACAAATGTTCACTTACTGACAAGGGAGCTATTATTTTCTCCTTAGGAATAAAACAACTAAGGAGTATGTAGACTTGGCATGAAAGTCTGAAATTCTGAGGTGTCGAATGATATAGAATGACGCCACGCACCATTTTCAGCTTTAACAGAATCATAGCCAATGAGAGGTTCTGCCACAGCATTGCACGGTGGTCCCAAGAGGCGTGGACATACCGCCCTACAAACCACTTATGCTGTAGTCTCTCAACTGGGTTAGGAAAATATAAATCCTCGAAATGGCGTGCGAGTCTTGCTCGGCTTGTTCGAGTTGAAGCGGAAGAAATGAGATGCTCGAAGGCGACTGGGTGAGGTCGGGAATACCAGATAAATTATAGAAAATTTCCATCTATAATTTCTTTGATAAAAAATTCTTCATTAAAGAAGCTTACGAAATGAAAATACATTATGAAAAATGCTTTTTCTGAGTTTTTACTATCAATTTCTGATAAGAATTTGTTTATCCTTATTAGCTTTCAACTTCTCTCTGATACCAACTGTGAGATCCCTCTGCTCCCTTCGCGCACCGAGACTCTCGGTAGCTGACAGCGGAAGCAGTCCCCTCATGTGCGGGGCAGGGTTTCTCACTCGGGGCCTCGCCCACCAATGCCCGGGCACGAGACTAGGCTGGTGGTCACTCCGAAAACCGAAACCGGGAAAATTTCCCATGCCCGAAAAGCGGAGACGATTTCACCTTTTTGAATTTTTCTTAACGAATTTTTTTCTTAACGAGATCTAAACTATCCTTCAGGCACTGGTCGCAAGCTATCAAGTAAGAGAGAAACTTGATATAGGGTCCAGGTGTGCTAAGATAACTTGAGGGGGAGGTGTAGGCACTAGTCGCGGACTATCAAGTAAGGGGAGGCAAACTTGGTATAGGGTCTAGGTGTACTAGGAGTATTCACTTGAGGGGAGGTGTTGAAAATACAAGTGAATAGGGTGTGTGCGGGAACAAGCCCTTGGTTAGAGGCTGTAAAAGAGGATGAGTAAATGTAAAAGAACCTGTGAAAAGGTGAGAAGAATCTACTGGGAGAGAATAAAGGGTAGCATGAGAAGATTTAGGAAGTGTGGAGATATTCTGGGAAAAGTGAAGAGGTGGAGAGAATCAGGGAAAAAAGGTGGAGTGAATCATGGAGAAATCAGTGGGATTTGATGCTTGGATGTAAGCTCTATAAATTGAGGCATTGCCCTAATGAGAATTTGTTGGTTTTTGAGTATCCATGCTTACATTAATCTATTTGCTAATTACCCACTAATTATGTCTTAATTATTTGCTAATCACTTTGTTAATGATGTTGATTCTAGTGTTTGATCCACCATAGCTCATCACAATGCTCAAATTTCAACATCTCTGACCTTCATTTGCAGCGCTGCCTACTTTTCTTCATGCACAAGAAGAAGGCTAAAAGCTTAAACAAGATTTAGTCATTAAACGAGTTTACCTTTTTCTTAATCCCCAAATGGTCACATCATGTCTCTCACCCTTTCTAGGTTGAATTTTCTTCTATTAATCAAATATTTTTTTCCTTCCTTTCTTCCTCGTGGCGCGTGTAGGGTGTAGTGGGAATTAGGAAAATCAATATCCCCTTTTCTCTCTCATATATATATATATATATATATATATATATATATATATTAGACTTTAAAAGTCTTTGATTTTAACTTTAGTATATATTTCACACCTTATTACCAAGCCTAATCAAAAGTTCCTAACCTTAAAACCTTCCATTCATTTTGACCTTAGCACCCTTCTACACATTTTGATAACATAGATTACTTTATGCAGCATGTGACTAAAAGATGACCTATAGAATCTAAATTTTAGGCTAGGCTTCTTTTAAAAGAGAAAGATATATTTATATACACTGTGTGTGTGCCATTGCACCTCTCTCTCTATATATATATAATTATATGCCTAAATACTTATTCTTACAAGTCTAGAAAAATTAGTATAGACCACATTCATTAAAATATAAGTCTAATATAACGAGATATAAATTTTAGTCTTCACATGCAATATTGGCCCCTTTATCATCCTTCATGAGATAGATGATGTAATAGAGTGAAAATTAAAGTTGTTAGAACCTTGTGTTCATAGCCTTATTAAGGCACATCTTAGATTAAGTTAGTATATCTATATATATATATATACACACACACACACAAACACACTATTAAAATAACTATGTTTTAAATATCAAAACGATTGTTTTGCCATAAGAGGCTTAAAAGGTTATTAGTCCCAATCTCTTGATCCATTTGTATGAGATAGGCCATCTATATTTCGTCTCGGGAATATGGGTATTGACGGCTACTAAGAGACCTTTAGATAGAGAGACTAATGACTTTATGAGGTTTAAATTCCCTACAGTCGAAACCCCATAGGAACCAAAAGAAAATTCTAATGTAGCGTGGGGCAATGCATGTAAAAGAGGTTCTAATCTTTACCTATTATCTTGGCTTACAAGAAATGTGGATTCTCATGGAACCTTGTTAGCACAAAAGTTCATGACCAGAACTCTGTTTTAAAGATCGTACAAACCTCAAAGTGCGACCTAGTTAGAGACCGTCCTATGACCAAAACCATTTTGTATGACCTCAATTATTTATAGGATTTTAAATCGAATAGTTAAAACAACTTCAATGAAATAGTTAAATTTATATTATTTTCATTGTACCATTTAATCAAAGCTATTGAATTGATAGTACTCATCCATTATTGTATATGTATATCATGTTTAAATTTTGGGTGTATTCGGTCTATATTTATTTTCACATTGTATAACCTAACATCAAACCAAAAGAGCTTTCTATTAAGCTCCCAATTAAGACAAAAATGGATGTAACAGACCACATTAACAAAAGTGGAAATCATTATGGATTCTTTAACCCAAACCAATTAATTACTACAAGTTTAAATTTACTAATTTGGAATCATAATTTAACATCAACTCAAGCCAGTTCAATTTTAAAGGCAAGGTTTCACTTATTTAATACGGTTTCAATTTCACACCACATAGCCTTGTTCACCATTATTCGTTTACCAATTATTAACTTTGATTCATGCAAGGCATGTTTTTTATTTCTATAAAGTTAAGCTTCATTCTAAAGATTTTTATTTCATCTAAGTATTTATCTACCAGTCTTGACAAATATTCTTTTCAAACTACCATTTCATATAATGTTAACATTACTATTCATTTTTTATTAGTAAATATTGCATTGTTAACTGGACGTAACTAGATTCCTCATCCATAAGAGAGTCTCATCACGGTATCAACCATTTTTGAGAATTCATACCTAGTTGACTAGGGGACTTTTTTCTCTTTATAATTGTTTGTTAATACTTCTATGATATTTTTTCCCCATATGTATATATATATATATATATTTGGATTATAAATTTTATTTGAAACCAAAAGGGTTAAGATTTTAGTAAATTCAAATTGAGAATAGTTATGCTATTTTAATGACTAATAAACAATTCTATACATAAATCCTTTGATTGATATCATCGAAAGAATACATGTTATTCATTGTTATTCCATATTGAAAACTATAGAGTATTTTATTGCTAATTTTCTTAAGAAATCTGACACATTTCAAAGCTTAATTTAACAGTTATTGAATACATTTTCATTACTTAATTTTCTTCGCTTGAAGTTTTCTTAATTAATAACAATAACCACATTTAGTGAAATGTTATTACTTAAAATTTTCTTAGTTCTAAGGGAAGAGATTTTATGCATCAAAGTAGATCTTCTTGAGGGAACTGTCCCTTTCATCTTGAACTTAACTTTATAAAATTTTCACTACAGATTAGTCTCCATGGTATGAGACATGAGGACTAATCCTAGGTGAGAAATCTTGATGTATACATATCTCTGGCCTTATTCCTGATTAGAGATACTTATGTGCAATATGTTATGGTGCTATGGGACACTAGAAAATTACTACAAATGGAAATTCTAAATGAAATATCTCTATGTTACTCGCTAGTGATTTTTATGTTTTTTGTTCCATTATCGATCACCTAATAGATTTATTTACTTATAAGTATAGGTGATGAGTATGAGGCTACCAAATGAGGTGTTGTACTTGTGCAAGGATCACCAATTGAGATGTCACACAGATCGTACGAGGGTATTAATTGAGGTGTCATACGAATTATTTAGAGTCCATGATTTTATGAGCCTCTAAGCCATGTCCGATCAACCTCTGATTTTATGAGCCTTTGAGCCATGTCCGATCAACCGCTGAGAGCCATGCTCGATCATTGGATATCTAAAGTATTCTATATCCATAGAGCCTCTGAGCCATGCTTCATTATTGGACCTATGAGTATAGTTCGTGGATCATTTCGTTTTCTTTTTATACAACTAAGGATAGTTTCTCTTCAAAATGGGAGGAATGTTATAACAGAGTTCAAATTCTTTACACAATTGAGGATAGTTTCTCTTCATTATTGGACCATAAAGTACAGTTTGTGGATTATTTCATTTTCTTTTTATACAACTGAGGATAGTTTCTCTTCAAAATAGAAGGACTATTTTATAGGTATGAAGTTTATTATATTCTTTATGCTCAATATCTTAGAAAAAGAACATATGCTCAAGTAATATGTGTGTAGGAACCAACCCATATGTCAATTATGCGAGAACAAGGCTGAGATATGTAAGTCTCCTCTCATACAAACCACCATTCAAGAAGGAAGTTTTAATATCCAATTAATGTACATTCCAACCATGATGTTGGTCGAATAGAAAGGTGTGATACACCTTCTCTTCTTTTTTTTCATGTGAAAAGAATCTACCCTCTCTTTATAAACCTTGAACGTTTCTTATTATTTACTAAATATTCAACCTAGAGCATTTTCTAATGCTACACGATCCACAACACCATAATCTTGGGCTTCTTCTGTTGATAGAAAACGTCTCTTTCCATGTCTTCAGAGATCATCCATAAAGGTTTGCCTGTTCTTTGTGCATAAACCGTAGTTATACAATCACGGATTTTTAATACTTCTTCTGCTTCCATGACACACTCCCCTGCTTATCCATCATAATACGAACTAGCAGGTTGGTGAATCATTACCCTGATTGGATATTCCCATCACTTTTCCTGAGGTAACTGTACGGGCAACTATCTCTACATACAACTACAACACCTGAATTTGTAGTCATATGCGATGGAATGTAAAGATCTAAAACAAGCCTTACCTTATATTGGTCATAAAAACCATCATCTTTATGCTTAAGCTAATAAACCCATTGTGTACCAATAGCCTTTTTACCAAAAGGTAAATCTACCAAATACCAAGTGTCATTTTTGAGGATTGAGTTAAACTCATTCTACATGGCCTACACCCAAGAACCTGCACGTGCCCTCCTAAGAAAAGGAGTAGCTAATTTGCTATCTCGCAATGTTTACACCACCCATTTTGGCACCTTATCGAACACATGCATGACTGCCCTTTCTTTATCCATTGTACCATCCATAATTGCCTCATCAATAGAATGATCTGTGGGCTAAAATTTGACCTGATTTTTAACACCTTATTGAGAGCATTCATTTTCTCCACATGTGAATATCCAACATTGTACAAGGGTAAGAGTATATCAAAGATGTTCTATAAGCATACATTTTATAATTTTTTGTATAAAAGCATGAACGAACTGGGTTCTCAACAAAGATAATATCTCTACTCACTAAAATCTGCCTTGTGGTTAGATGGTAGAGTCTATACCCTTTGCTTTGTGAGTTGTATCCCACAAAAATGCATTTTAACGTCTTATTATCTAACTTATTGTGTTATTTCTTAGGAACAAGAGCATAAGCAAGGCAAGTAAAAGCATGAAAATGAGCCATAGAGGGCTTCCTACCATTCTAAGCTTCATACGGGGTAATTGTGTGCAACAACTTGGTGGAGTATTTGCTTAGAACAACATAACTGGCACACATAATTGCCTCTAACCAAAAAAATTGAGGCAAATCCTGTCCTTTGACCATGCATTGTGCCATCTCTATGAGACATTGTTCTTTCTCTTAGCTACACCATTTTTGTGCGGTGTATAAGACACTATCCATTGATGTTTTATTCCTCTTTTAGCCATACTCGAATACCATCTCTTGCCTTTTAAGGCACAACAAACTGCCAAAATTCAAGTGATCAAAGTGGGCATACCATAGCTCCATATCACTCATAGCATGTGTGTTTTAATGTGGTTTCACCCCTGATCTACCATAAGGCGCTTTTCCATCTTACTCATGTGATCAAGGACTTATCTTTTGTAAGACAGTGCTGGAACTTAGAAAGAAATTTTACCATGCACTTAATGCCAAATAGGGAAAGTCTCCAAACTTAGTGTTCATTAAGACTAGTAAATAGAGGCCAGACCATTTTTAAGTTTGGCTAGCCTAATGTTTAAACTAGTCACTTGTATATATATCATTTTTTACAATAAGAAATACATAATCATTCCCTTGTAATAGTTTTCTTGTGATCTCCCTCTTTCCCTCTTCTTGTGATCTCCCTCTTTCCCTCTTCTTGCTTGCTTTCATGCTATTATGTTCTTTATTGCTTGATGGATGTGTGTGATTGTAGCTTTCTCTCTTCCATTAGCTTCTTCTTTTCTCACATTTTGTGCGAGAGAACCATCATTAAGGGCCATCTCTTATTGTCTCCATCTAGGCATTGAGAGCTTAGCCTTCACCCCTTTGGCAAAGGAGCATTCATGTGTGACAACGGAGTGAGGATGTGACAAACGAGCTAGCACATCCACATGGAAAGTTACAAATTGTGGCTTTGAGGTAAAACTCAATTGTGAGAGAGAACCATCATGAAGGACCATATCTTATTGTCTCCATCTAGGCATTGAGAGCCCAACCTTCACCCCTTTAGCAAAGGAGCATTCCTGTGTGACAATGAAGTGAGGACGTGATGGAAAAGCTAGCACATCCACACGGGAAGTTACAAATTGTGGCTTTGAGGTAAAAGCCGATGAGACATGCTTTAGCAAGGCTAAGGTAAGCTCTTGACTTGATAATATTTTGCACCACGGGACTAGTTTAGGGCACCGTTTTTTTGTTCAATCCAAGCTATTGGGATCACCTAATATTTATCAGTGTTGATTAGGAGGTCACACTTTGAAATGTGTTTTTTGTTGATTTTTATTTCCTTTTAAAGTTTACTTTGCATTAGGGCATTCTACATTCATCTATGGGTAGGACAAAACCTTTATTTTTTGGTGATTTGCATGGAATTGGAGCTTAAAAGGCTTAGATTACATTGCTTTAATCCAAGCATCAGCTTCAAAATTATGATTAAGAGTGGAATCCATTCCAAAAACATGGGCATTGAGCTCCATTAGATTGGATTAGAGTGAAAATATCAATTTTTATTCGTGCATTTTATAATTTATTCATGCATTGTTGAATTGGTAGAGTAGAAGCATGTTTATAAAGGTGGTGCAACACTTCCATATGAGTGCGGTCTATCTTGTGAAGGTGACATGAAGATCCTCTCATCATAAAATCACATAGGCACACACACACACACACATACATATGCACATACATACATACATACATACATACATACATTCACAAAGATATAAAAGCTGCCCCAGGATAGACAGAAGCAATATGCAGATAAGAAGAGGTCAGATAGAAAATTCAAAGAAGCAGATATGGTCTTCATTCGAGTACGCTCCAAAAGAAGTTCTCTATCTCTTGGGAAGTACAAGAAGTTATCCCCCAGATATTGTGGGCCATATCTGATTACAAAAAAAGTAGGTGACTTAGCCTACGAGCTTCTTCTACCTCCTCATCTCAAAGTACATAATGTATTTCATGTCAGCCTTCTTAAAAAGTATATACCAAGCCCGAATCATGTGCTTGATGATGAAATCTTAACTTCTTCAACCCAAGGGCAGATGGAACTCAAACCTGAAGAAAGCCTTGATGTTCGAGAAAAGGTTCTCAGGAATAGAATTTTGAGAGAATTATTGGTTAAATGGAAGTTCTATCCTTTTGAAGATGCCACCTGGGAGAAAGAAGCCGAACTTGCAGGATTATCCCTAGTTTAGGAGATAAGGACATCTCGCGTTTTTCAATGGAAGAGAATGTAAGATTCCTCCCCAGCCCCTTAAGAAGTCCAGTATCTTCCCCCTGTAATCAATTCCCTCTTCAGAATAATAAAAGATCTTGTTTCTACCTATTTTGGCTTAGAGAGAGAAAATGTTTTAGAGAGAGGTTATTCAGATTTTAGATATTTTTGGATGGAAAACTATCTCTTCTTATTAAAATAAATTCCTCCGAAACAGAAGTTCAAAAAGATTTTCAGAAGGTGCATTAGAAATAAATTATAATCTGTTTAAAAGGCCTTATCCTAAGGGTCTAGTTTTTTTGAAAATTTTAAATTAAGGTTCTGAGGGGCCAATCAGATTCATCCAAATGTATGGAGGAGATAAATTGAAGAAATAAAGAAAATCCCCCCAAAAATGAGTAAATACTCACATAAGATAAAGAGTGGACTAAGGACCAAAGGAAATACTAAAAAAATGAATTTTTGACACCTCAAGAGGGGGATTCCCCCTCATGAAGGAGGCACCTATTTCACATGTGTGGTGGAGTTTTAAATTCTCAAATATTGAGACATTTCATCTCTCCTCTCTCCTAATTCAAGTCTAGTTCCAAAAAGTATGCTAAACTGACCCAAAAATGGTCAAAATTTGACCAAACTAATCTGGAAAATTCTAGAATCAGTTTGCTTGGTTAGAAGCTCACTTTTTCCTATAAATAGAAGCCTCCCCCTTTGTAGAAGCTTAATAGTGTTTTATGCACTGTTACTCTACTCCACCCCAGAGCCAAAAACAATGAATTTATGTGTGATTTTCATCATAAATGATTTTTTTGCATAAACATATGCATAAAAAGATATTTTTTTATATTAAAAGTGTGATTTTCATCATAAATGATGTTTATGCATAAACCTATGCATAAAAGATATATTTTTATATTAAAAGTGTGATTTTCATCATAAATGATTTTTATGCATAAACATATGCATAAAAGATATTTTTTTATATTAAAAGTGTGATTTTCATCATAAATGATTTTTATGCATAAACATATGCATAAAAGATATTTTTTATATTAAAAGTGTGATTTTCATTATAAATGGTTTTTATGCATAAACATATAAATAAAAGATATTTTTCTAATATTAAAAGTGTGATTTTCATCATAAATGATTTTTATGCATAAATGAAATTCTTTCATGATAAAAGAGTGATTTTCAACATAATTTATTTTTATGATGATAAAAGTGTGACTTTCATCAGAATTGGATTTTATGCATAATAAGATGCATATAGAATCTTTATAATTAAATAAGGGTTCTCCTTAATCCTCTGTTTAATCTCCACAAAAATTGGAAAAATGAATAAGTAGATAATCTGTGAGGAGAAGAAATGCTACCGTTTCATATTCACTAAGATGGTAATGAGAAAATTCAATTAAACTATCAAAGTCGAAGATCAAAGATAAATGATTATTTTATTCCTTATAAGAAATTCATGTTTTAGAAATTTGTAAGCAAATATTTGTCGAACAAAATTTAGAAAAAGAGAAATTGAAATAGTACCTTTCGAGAAAGATAGTTTAGGAAGAACCTTTCTAGACCCAAACTCTGATTCAGACTATTGACCAAGACCTAATTCCTTCGTCAAATTCAATCAATGATGATGTGCCCAGTTCTAGAAAAATGTACTCAAATCTCCCATCGAATCTGAAACTAAGTTAAGACTTCTGATTTTGATCTGAGGATCAAGTTAACAGAATTCGAGGAATTCTGTTTGGAATTCAGACCTGGATCTAGAAGTATTGGGATACAGATTTAAGATTTATTCATGGTATTCAAACAAAATCAAAACTGTAAATTTGCATAGAACCCTGTTTTCTTAAAGGATTGTCTTACGCCAGAATGCTGGAGGGAGCATTTGGCATATATGTTTATCTAAGGGAAGTTGCAACAGTTGGCGGGGAGTGTTCGAGGGACAGCTCACGCGGCAAAAACCTGCCCAGGTCTTGACTAGCCTGGGTATGGTGAAAAATGGTGCGCTTCCGGTACGATGGGCGAGGGCCGACGAAGCGGTCCCTGAGTGAAGTGCCAGGACGCCTAAGGAGGATCTTGGAGGGTTTTGACCAAGCGATGCATGGGCTCGCGGTGCTTAGGACACCCATTCGTATGTCGAGGAAGATATATATATGTATGTTGACGAAATGATTATTGTAATCTGTTACTGGATCTCGTTGCTGAGTCCCAACGGTGAGACCAGAGTGGTATTGTTTTTGTGAAACAAAGGATTGAATGGAAATTTTGAGTTATGAAATCCGTGATCATATCTGTTTCGTCAATGGATTATTTTTATATTAAAGTTTTAAAGAGGAGTGTGTGTGTACCTGTTTTCTAAAGCTAAAGTTAAGAAAGGCATTTCAATTATGGGTGAGTACTTGTTTGGATCTACTAATTCCAGTGGGGCAGGGTGGTGGCTAACCCATGGGCCCGATGGCTGGAACCAGTGGAGTTTTAATAATCAAACTGAAAAATCTTAGGTTTACGTTAGGATTCGAGTAGTTAGTTAATTCCCTAATAAATTTCTCATAGTATGCAAGCCTAAGTTTCTAATCTTGGGTAAACTAAGAAGTATATAACTATAAAGGCACATGTTTTTACACATTTTCTTTTTTACTTGTAGAGGTAATAACTCAAACATCTAAAACCAAGTGGCCTTGATTAATTTTCATGAAAATGATGTTAAGGAGGTATGTTGGTCCCATCTCCTACATGAAAAGTCCATTTTATCCATTTTAATCATCCAAAATAACTTTAACTTTTAATTATAATTTTGAAAGCCTTTATTCACATGCCATGTAGGGGTCATGTATCAAAATATACCAAGATCTACCTCACGAATTTGTATGTATGTGTAATTTTTGTTTTAAAGTCAAATTAATTGATCTAGAGTGAGTTTGTCTTATGCTTTTATATTTTTGTGCTAAGACATGATCAACCTTACCTGCTTTCAAATTTCCACATAAAATATTCTATAACTCTCTAAAGTAAGTCAGCATGAGTCACATTTACCCATCAAATACATCCTTTAAAATCCCTTGGTTGATGCAATTTTGCACTAATTTGTGTAATCAATTCCAAATGTGTTTAAGAATTGAGCCAAAAACTTTTTTTCTCAAAGGTTGAAAGGATCCCTTAAAATTTGAACTTTCTTTCTTTTCTTTTAGCTAGCTTTGGAGAAAGGCAGCTATCTTTGCAGGTAGCTTTTGGTCGTATGCTGCCAACAAAGCGTTTTCCCTAGAGCGACCTGCACGTTGACTGTTGCACACACACTCTCTCTCTCTATGTGTCCAAGGCTTACTATAGTTGCCCGCGACCTTGACTAAAGTGCTCACACATACATCTCTCTGCCACGTGGCCTACATCATCGGTGGCTCAGAGGTGGTTTTACTTTGTTGGGGAAGGTTACATTAGGTTGTGGGGTCTCTCTCTCTCTCTCTCTCTCTCTCTCTCTCTCTCTCTCAGATTTTCACATGGCTCCTCACTCTTTGGAGCCTCACATCTTCTCTTGTCTTCAGTCTTCTTGTCGTGGCAGCTTCTCTCCACACGTCCGTGTCTTTCTCTTCTTTCAGTCTTCTTGGGGCAGCTTCTCTTCTCGTGTCCATGTCTTCCTTCAATGCTTCCTTTAGATATTCTTGGTGTGGATCTTCCTCTTGGATGGAGATGTTCTTCTTCTTTCATGGCTGGGGCCATGAGCTCGTCCGTCAGATCTTTTTGCTCCATGTGAGCAACATGTTTCAATGTTTTGCTGACAGTTCCTTTGGGCTTTTGATGTTCATCTTGTGTCATTATGCAATGCAAACCCAAATTTATGCGGGAGGTCTTACCTCTTGCCTTATTTTGGACAAGGGTAGTGTCTGATCCCATTTTTACACTGATGTAATGTGCCAATACATAATGCGTATAGCATTCATTCTCATGCACATTCCAAATGCAACTCTGGCTGTGAATAATCTTGAATTTGAGTGAGATTTACAGGCATTAACCAAGGGTTAAATGTAAAATGATTATTATCACAATTTTATCAGCACAATTTTACCAGAAATTACATTAAATCAAGGGTAACCAATTTGTACGGAATGGTTGGAGTATCAAACCAACTCCGAATTGCAATTTGAAGTTATAGGGATCTGTATCAGATACCTAATGGCTAATTTGAACCCTCAATTGCACCAAAATATAGTGATTAGCAATGATTAATCACTGATTAGCAAATTAATCCACTATTTTATGTGCAGAAAACAGAGTATGCGGGGAGTCCAGATCTGGTGCCTTAGACTTCAAATGAGCTCAAATGCTTTCAAAGGCATTAATAGCAATGAGTCTAGTAGAGGATTAAGCCAAGAAACACAAGATTTGACCAAATATTGAAAGCTTAATCTTTGTTTTACCAAAGTCACCTGCAGATTTGATGAAGAGCTTGGATCTCACTGTAGACTTGATGAAACTGAATTCTGTCTTCACCAGCTTGTAGAGCATGCTTGAAAACCCCCAGGGCTAAGAGGAATTAGAGCAATTTGATTTGATGAAGTGGAAATTACTGATTTGCTCTGCAGAAAAACGTAGCTTGATAAAAACGCGATTTCTTTTCATCCGGTTGGCGGTTTGCGCTTCTGATTCGACTGGCTGGAGTAGCAAGGAGTTGGCTATCTATGGCTAGAAGGGTTTGGGCTAATTTTATGTGTGCAAGGAGTGGGAGCTCCTCCACTGGCTGGGGGTACAGAGGTGAGTTGAAAAAAGAGAGAAAATTATAATTTTCTACTAATCCTAATTAGCAAAATAATTAGCAAGATAATGGGCTCACAAATTAGCATGGCTCTGATACCATGTTGAAATTTGAGCATTGTGATGAGCTATGGTGGATCAAACACTAGAATCAACATCATTAACAAAGTGATTAGCAAATAATTAAGACGTAATTAGTGGGTAATTAGCAAATAGATTAATGTAGGCATGGATACTCAAAAACCAGCAAATTCTCATTAGGGCAATGCCTCAATTTATAGAGCTTACATCCAAGCATCAATCCCACTGATTTCTCCATCATTCACTCCACCTCTTTTCCCTGATTCTCTCCACCTCTTCACTTTTTTCATCAAGTGAAATTTTGAGAGTGTATAAGCCATTCAAGGTAGCAACTTCAAGTGTTGGAGACAACAACCATGAAGAAGTGGACTTGACATTGACCCAAACTTCATCACCGGTATTAACCACTTGTAGATCAAGTGATTGAGGCATGCAATTATAAGTGCCATGTTGTGAGTACCCTACACCATTCCTTGCAAATAAATTTTTTACTTCAATTATGTGGCATGGTGAGGATGTATGTGTGACAATACCTTGGCAATTGGTGGAGAGGCCAAGGGGAGAATGTCATGAATTTGGTGTGCCATGATTGCCTTGGAAAAGTGGTACATCGGAGGATTAGGCACCCGGAGGGGAGACATGGCCTCAACTCTTACCATTTGATTTAAAAATTTGGTAAGGAGGTGATAAGGCTTGGTTGGGAGATCGGCAAGCAAAAGCTCTCCATTGACACTCAAGCTTCAATGACATATGGAATGCAAGAGGTCATAATGGCCAACACTATGTGATGATAAGGCTTGGTGATAAGGCTTGGTTGGGAGATCGGCAAGCAAAAGCTCTCCATTGACACTCAAGCTTCAATGACATATGGAATGCAAGAGGTCATAATGGCCAACACTATGTGATGCATATGAATTGGGACAATGGATTGGTTTTGAAATGTAATTGATGCTAAATTCATTATGCAATGATGCTTAATGGTGCCTTGATGTGATAAGTGCATTGGTAAATGCAAAGGATATTGTGGGAATGCCATTTTGATTGCTTGGGAAATTGAAATTTCTTCCATAATACAAAGGAGACTATGGCAAAATTTCTCCAAAAATTCTAATTCATGGAGTGAATTTATGGTACAAAATCGATGAATGGAGTTGCTTTTGATGGTCTAAACATTTGGAACCAAACCTTGGAGAACCCAAAAGAGTATCTTCACATCCCAAGGAAAATCAATCTTCTATGTTGTTTGAAGAAGAGTTATATGTTGGTGATGATGTGGTTGGAGCATGATTAGGAGCACATGTCATTCACCGAAAGGAAAAGGGGAGCTCATGACACATGGATGGAAATGCCTAACTTTATCTCAAGAGGGAGTACAAGGATTTTGCACAATTCTTGGGATCATATGTGCAAGTGAAAAAGTACAAACCCTTTAATCATCATGAGAATGTATCGTCTACGACTTCCAAGGATGTTAAGGATAAGGTCTCAATCCTCAAATTCAAGGGTGAAGGATCAACCCTACATGAATTGGAGGAACGGATGAACAAAATGGAGACATATTTGCAGCTATATCCAAAGAATGAGCGGGATAAAGTGCAGTTTGCATCCTTAAACTTGGAAGATTATGCCCATCAATGGTGGAGACATTTGATCAAAGAAGGGACTCTGCCACATACTTAGGAGGAATTGAAGGGAGAGATGAATATGGCATCTATTTCTCCTTTGGTTCTTGACCGATACCATGAAGAATGGTACCAACTCTCACAAAAGGGCACATTGGTTAGAGAGTACATCAAAAAGTATATGAAACTCTCTATGTTTGTGGATGGACTCAATGAGGACATGAAGATGAAGAGGTTCGTGCATGGTCTAGATTCCTACATCAAGGCAGATGTATCGGCACAAAGACCTAGCACCATCAAGGAGGCTATGAGGTTGACGAAGCCCTATGAGCCAAAGTATAGGAAATCTCAGCTCTTCATACTCTCTTAAAAACCATCCAATACTTCTTCAAATGTTGGTAAAAGCTTTCCTTCCACAACACCCACTTTTACCTCTAAGTTTTCATCATCATTTGGATGTGGACAGCCCAAGAGTGGAGTTCAAAATGATAAAAAAAAACAAAGGTTTTGTTAAGAAGAAATTTCAACCCTTCAAGAAGACACAAAGGATGGATGATCCAAAGATTGAAGAGTTGAGGAGCAATGGTCACTTCCTTTGACCAATCATGGATTGATTTTAGCATCCTTACCCACTCACATGCCTCCCTTGTTGTCGTCTAGGTCCAATAATAAATATCTTCGAAGTATTTCTTGCATTTGTTTTGTTCAGTTTATCCAAACCTTACACTTTGCCATACAATTCTACATTGTCTACCTACACAACATGCATCACATCTTGCATGACATGTATCACATCTTACACATTATACATCACATCTTGGAAATTCCAACACTCTTTCTCCTTTACACTCAGTGAATTAGTGAACTCATGAATCCTTGCCTCCTTGCCCATCATCATGTATTGAACAGATGTGTTAAGGCTATGAGCTTGCATTTCAAGGCTTCTAGTATATCCCAATAACCTGCTGGCATTATGCTTACACACATACTTTATGAAAGACGTAAGTCTAGAAAACTGCGAAGGCCTTTGCAAAAGAGGATCATGTGGATAAATTGACCCATCAACCAAAAGATCTACATGTTTTTTGCCTACATCTCTCTTTTATTGCATCATCTTTGGCTGCATCGAACTTCTTGTTGTCCTCTTGTAGAGTGATGCATACTCGGCCTCTAATTGGAAGTGTATGTCTCTCTTTTTGTTTCTCTCTCTACAGCCTATATAACGATGTCATTTATAAAGTTAACACTAGTACATAGTAGAAAAATAAATTATATTTATGGATTCAATAAACTAAGCCCTGCATAATATCATTTAAAAACATTAAACCATTATATATATATATATATATATGATAGTAACATAGTATTCATCCCCCATTAGATAATAATAAAAAAAACGTACATCATCTTTTTGATCCATCCTAACTTTCCAAAATGAGTAATCCCAAATGTGGGGGGGAACTCCAAAATCAGGTCTCCACAATTATAGGTTTTGGGACACTCACTCACAAGTAGTACTCTTGAAACTCGACATGCCAACTTTCTCAAAGTGTTGTCAAGTTTAGGAGGTAGTTCAAGGCACTTTCACATTTTTGAGGAGATGACATTAGTGGGTTTGTGCGGCTATATGTCTAGAGCATGGGTCTTCTTTTCTAGGTCACCATGTCATGGCTACTATACATTAGGTTGTCTAAGTCAAAAAAAACTAGGCTACCATTATGACTTTTCCCCTCATGAGTGCTTAGCTCTAGAGCATGGTCTTTCTTTTATGAGTCATCATATCATTGCGCTACTACACATTAGGGTTGTCTAAGTTGAAAAAAACTGGACTATCATCATGCATTTTCCCTTTACGTTAGCTGAGGATGGGTGTTTCACATTTTGAGGAAAGGCTCGATGGGGTTAGAAATTTGGAAGTGCATATTGTTGGAGATCTTGGTATGGTAGAGACAGACCCTTCATACTCCAGGGAAAATGAGCCTTCAAGTATATAAATCTCCTTACCTTCATAGCTCTCTAGTTTTAATAAGAAGAGTAGAGACAAAAAGAGAACACGTTTTTATTGAAAATAATGCTACTTATTTGCATTAATGAAATGAATACAATACAAATTTAGATGGAAATGAAGAAATTAGAAGTTTTGGAGCCAAGTAAGTTTAGCTAGGTTTAGCTCCTAGTGCTTGAGTTAGAGAGCTATGGTATTAAGGTAATACAGGTGTGTCATGAGAGCTAAATAATTGTTATCCTTGTCAAGGGAACACTTATCGCGCGAACTTCAAGTGAGGAACACTTATCATGAGCTTTAAGCACCTTTTGGAGGGAGGCGTTATTCAAGGTGGCCATGGTTGTATGAGCTAAGTGTATCTTGCTTTGAGCGAGTAAAATGAAAGCACTTGGAGGAGATGACTAGCTTTGAGGTGTAGTCTTTGAGATTGCCATTTCTGGTTGCATTACTCATATGGTAAACTTCCAAGAGATTAGGGTGATCTTTCTCATTCATTTTTAGGTGCTGTTTGGTATCCATTCACTTTTGCGGAAGACAACATGCTTTTGCATGATGTAAGGATAGATGTGTTGTTTTATTGTTTTATCAAGCTAGCTCATAACAGATTAAATTATGCCTTACATAGGTGTTTGTGTTTCGATAAGGTTTAAGTAAACCTTATATACCTTAAACATGTGAAGGGTGAACACCACTTAAAAAAGACTCATTATCTTCAAGGTTTTCATACCTTTGCGGGCTTTATGAAAGAATGCTTGATTACCAAAGCGGTAGAAGGCTCTTCAAAGAAGTGTTGCTTTTGTGGGATTAGAAGGCTTTTTGAGAGTTAAAAAGGTTTTTAAACCTTAGAGAGGTTTTTTATATAAGAGAATGTTTTTTTAAAAAGTTGTTAAAAGGTTTAAAATGAGAGAATTCTCATTACAAAAAAGAGGGAGATAGGGTCCTCAAAGAAAAAGAGGATGGTAGGCTCCTCATTACAAAAAAGAGGGAGGCATGCTCATAAAAAAATCTCAATTTAGTGCTATTAGAAGGCCTTTTAGGCATTGGTGGACCCACCATACTGTCCTACATGGGGGATCAAAAATAGGGAGGGAGAGTATTTTGTACTGAGGGCACTAGTCCCTTGTGCTGAGTCCTAGTGCCCACTAGTGTAAAAGTAGTGGCTCGAGGGTATTGCTTTTTAAGGGCTAGTTTTACAAGTTTGCAAGCAAAACCATTTCTACAAAAACATTAATAAGATCTTTAAGCCATTTTGATAGAGTTACAATAGTAAAGGATGGATATGATTTTGTGACTCCAATTCTTGGTTCTATTGCTACTCCTTGTTGCAGACATTGAATGGGAGTTGATGGTTTTGTCAAACTTGTGGACCGTATAAGATCCTTTTTTATTTGCTGTTAGGGAGGCACATAGGAACTCCACCCTTTTCCTCTACATGAAAGAATTGGGGGCTTCATCGAAGGTTGTTAAAGGTGGGTCACCAATTGAGAGGAACTCCTTGAGGTAGATTCTTAGAGGATGTGTGTGTGTGTGTACATATATATGTATATATGTATGTATATAAATAGATATCTACATATATGTATGCATGTACATATATATTTATGTATATGCATATGTGCATGTGTGTATATGTATATATGCATACATATATACATACATACATGTATGTGTATATGTATACGTATATACATAAACTTGTATGTAAATGCATGTGTGTGTGTCTGTGTGTTGGGGCATATGTAGGTGTATGTAGGAACTAGACCGACACATCTATTTGAATGTTAAAAGAATACAAAGACTTGACGTTCAAAACCAAATCTTAAAACTAAATACTGATGTAAGCTGAAATTTGTAACTAGTGTTACTCAATGATGTGGTGTAGTGTGCATCTTGGATCTTGGATGTCATTCGGATGTCTGTTTGGCCAATAAGCATTCTTGGTGCCTTGTTAGCATGACTCTTTTTCTATTGATCAAATAACTTCCCACTCACAACTTGAAAGGATTCTTTCAAGGTCCCTTCACCTTTGTGCATAGACTCTTATAGCATTTACATATTCGAGCGTAAATCTTTGTGAATTTAGCGTGGGTGGGGAGATGGACACGGGAGACTCCTGAGTCCAAGAGCATGGGTGGGCAATATTTCTTGAAAGCTTAGAAATTGTGTAAGCTTTTTAGCACTTTCCAGCTAAAATTTAGGTTCTACCATCAATGTGTAGAGGGGTCTTGGGTGTTGGATTGAGAAGTAGGCAGCTGATCTGGCTGTCAAGCCGGTGAGGTGATGGTGGCCGAGACACAACAAAGTGGAGTGTGCATGGGTGTCGAGCCGGCGAGGTGATGGCTATGACACAAGAGAGTGGAGTGTGTGTGACAAAACAAGGTGGTGTGTGTGAAGTTTGAACTCTCACTTGAGATTGCCCGTGAGATGTGGGCAACGAGTTATGGATGGGGGGCCGCCCAAGGGGACTGGTCTGAATCGAGAGTGTGTGATCTTTTTTTTTGTTCACATCAACATGGCCTGCTTGCTGGAGACGTACGTTAATAAAAACAGCAGTGTGGGTGAACATGCCATCCGTATGTGTCAGGCCATTATACACCTCTTTAGTGGGAATACTAGGAATCCACAGGCATCCTGTTTTCGTCTGTTCTCAGGGTTTTCTCCTCACAAATTAGGGTTAGGGTTTGCGGCACAGTCTATGTTTTCCAGCACAGACAAGGGTTTGCATCGCAGACTAGGGTTTGCAGAACTGACGAGGGGTTTGCAGAGCATACTTGAGTTTGCAGAATTGCAGGACAAGGAATTTGCACCATAGATAGGCTTTGTACCACGACAGATCTCTGGCAGATTAGGGTCCGCGGACTACTACTCATAACTCGCTCTTCAGACCATCTTTTGTTCGAGCTCGGAGCTGCAGCAAACGACTGGATCCACCCCTACCTACAAGGCGTCCGCCACACTTCGAGGTGCTTTATCTTATCTTGGATGCTGTGTTTATTGTGTTCTCTGTCATTTCGGGGATGTGGCTGTGCATCAAACGCTAGTTTTTGACCCTCATCCATGCTCATTTTTAATCACTTTCTGCACCAAACCATCTTTTGCGTAAAACCCTAGTTTTTTAAAACCATTATTGAGGCTCATTTTCCACCATTTTTTCGGGACCACAAAGTCCAGGATGATCCTCTGCATTTTTGCTATCCATGCAGGCTTTCTTTCCTAAAAAAGCACACACTCTGCCCTACCCTAGTGCTTGATCACGGTAATCTCTTATGAGCTTATTTTTATGGCAAAGAATGACGGAGACCAACGTGTTCTTGCCACTGCTCAGCACATAGTGAGAACCCTGGGAAAAAATGAACACATGACTGAGGACATGCTCAACATTCTCTCCAACTTTGATGATCGTTTTTCCAATATGAACGAGTTCATCGAAGAGAGCCGTGACCCCGGCCCACCTTCTGTCTCTTCTGCGTTGAAGAAAATGGAGGAGAGCCTGGATTATGCAGAAGAAATTATAATGAGATGGGAGAGCCCGAGCTTTGAGGTTTCTATGATATGGGATAGCCAACCACAAGAGGTTATTTTGTATGTAAAAGCAGTAGATGAAGTGCTAAGTCTGATGCGGCCACTCTCCGCTCCCTGGAGTGAAAAGGTGTTACTTGACCGGGCACAACACATTCTTGAGGTTGCCATCCTTCGATTGAAGGAGGAGTTCAGACACATGCTTGTTATGAACAGTGAGGCAGTTGATCCCGACTGGCTGCTGGCTTGTGCAAGCGGATCCTCTATCTACACAAACTATGGAAGTGAGGAGGATCACTCAGTGGTAGCTTCTGACACCTCAGATGATGACGATGACAATGAGGATATTCCAATTGCGCAGCCAGTTATTGAATTCAATGCATCGTTTGATCCAATTCCGCCAGAGAGAGTGAAGGATCTGAATGTGATTGCTCAGCGCATGGTTATGGCAGGCTATGGGAGAGAGAGTAGCCAGGTGTACATGAATGTCAGGAAGACTGTTTTGGAGCAGGGCTTGTACAGGTTAGGGCTCGAGAGGCCAAACCCTGACGGAGTCCAGAAGATGGGCTGGGAAATGCTGGAAGTTAAAATAAGGAAATGGATCCAGGCCTTGAAAGTGGCCGTAAAGGTGATTTTGGCCAGTGAGAAGAGATTGTGTGACAATGTTTTTGCTGGTTTGAGTCCTGAGGGAGGATCCTTCTTTGCAGAGCTAGCATCGGGGTCATTGATGCAGTTCTTAGCCTTTGGTAAAGATGTTGCACTCACGCGCAGGACACCTGAAAAGCTGTTTAGAATTCTTGACATGTATGAGATACTTAAGGAACTACTGCCAGAAATCAATGCCATCTTTTGTGATGAGATCTGTGAAAGTGTCCGGTCAGAGGTGAGGGGAGTTCTTGTCCAGCTTGGAGAAGCTGCTCGTGGAACATTGCAGGACTTTGAAATGGCAATACAAAGGGATGCTTCCAAGACCCCTGTGCTAGGGGGTGCCTTTCATCCTCTGACTCGGTATGTGATGAACTACATCAAGTTTTTAGTTGACTACACTGCCTCTGTAGAGCAACTCCTTAGAGATAGGAGAAGAGAAGAACCCAGGTCTCTGGGTGTAGAAACATTCGGCCTTGCTGACAGCCTTCTGGAGAATGAGAGTAGCGGAGCTGAACGCCCATCTTCTTTAGCAGTGCAGGTGATGTGGCTGATTGTATATTTGGAAGGCAATCTTGATGGGAAATCCAAGCTCTACATGGATCCTGCCATGGCTTATTTGTTTCTCATGAACAATGTACACTACATTGTCCAGAAAGTTAAACAATCAGAATTGGCTGCCTTACTTGGTGATGGTTGGCTACGAAAACATTCTGGTCAAGTGCGTGTGTATGCAGCAAATTATGTGAGAACCGCCTGGAAGAAAGTATTTGCATGCTTAAGAGATGAGGGACTAACTTCCAATGGAAGATTGGCCAGTGGCATTTCAAGGGTTGCTATTAAAGACAGGTTCAAAAATTTCAATATCACCTTTGAAGAGGCTTGCACAGCGCAGTCAACTTTGATCGTCCCTGATCCTCAGCTGAGGGAAGAGCTGCGAATAGCCATTGCAGAAAAGCTGATTCCAGCTTATCGCTCGTTCATAGGGCGTTTTGGGAACTATTTGGAGGCAGGAAGACAACCAGATAAGTATTTGAAGTATGCTCCAGATGATTTGGAGAACTGTGTCATAGACCTGTTTGATGGTCCTGCTTGAGGTACTTGTGAAAGCTGAACAGGTTCAGACAGCTGCTAGTTGTCTTGGTAATCCCGGTTGGTAAGCATGAAGAGTTGGTTGAAGGGTCAGGTTTGCTGTATTCTCACATTACCAGGATGACTTAAAAAGCATGTGAAAGGGGCTCAGATCCTCTGTGATCGCTCTTCTTTGGTCTTGGTGATGGAAGGTAAGAGGGATTGGTTAACATTTGCTTATATCAGTTGTACCAGTTGTAGACAATCAGTGAATATGTGCTTTTTTCCCCCCAGTATTTAGCTCTGCAAAAACATATTTTATGGGGAGTAGACATTAATGGCTGTAGTTAACTGTTAGTCGGATTTCATCTATGTTTTCATACCTTGATTCTTTTTATCCAAAGCAGTGCAATTCACCCTGTAAGTGTATTGTCTTCTTTAGACATCATGGCTGAGTCTGCATTTCATCTTCAGAGAAGTGATAGAAACTTAGGTTGACGATTTATCTATGAAGAGATATCTTACATCTTATGCACGAACCTGCACCTATGCTTGGGCACACATGACGTGAGTAAGAATGTCATAGGATGTAGTTTATGCCATGCATGATGGAATTGATGATTTGAATCCTTGTGAGTGCTCTCATAGAGTCACGATTGCAATTGGGTTTTTGTTCGATTGGGAATAACCTGAACTTACAATGGTGTGTATTTTTTCAAACCTTAGGCTTATGCTCTTCTTTTTGGTATATATAGGAACTTGCTACTCATCTTCTTGAAAGATTTTTTTTAACATTTCCGAGCTATATATTGAGGGAATGCAAACTTGTAGTAATCTTGTTTCGATAGCTCTTTGACCTACTAGGAGAGGATATCCTGTTTCTTGTAGTTTATCCTTATGGTGTGCATTAAGGGAAGTTCAATGCTACAGAAAAACCCACTCTTGGGCATTGATGACGCTAGCGGGGATGTGTAATAGGAGAGGATATCCTGTTTCTTGTAGTTTATCCTTATGGTGTGCATTAAGGGAAGTTCAATGCTACAGAAAAACCCACTCTTGGGCATTGATGACGCAAATGGGGATGTGTAACGAAGGGGGCTTGGCCAAAAGTGAATGCCTGGAATAATTCAAATGAAATTGAGGTTGGGCACTCACCTACAGGCGCACACATGGAATAATTCAAACGAAATTTAGGTTAAATCAAAAACCTTGACCCCGATGAGGGGATAAAAGATCTCGGGGAAAATTTAGAGGTCTACTATCAATTAAATAATTTAACAAAATAGGGATCCTTGGGAAGTTCTAATGTGGAGAATTTAGAGGTCTACTTTCAATTAAATAATTGAACAAAATGAGGATCCTTGGAAAGTGCTAATGTGGAGAATTCAGAGGTGGAGAATTCAGAGGTCTACTTTCAATTAAATAATTGAACAAAATGGGGATCCTTGGAAGGTGCTAATATGGAAAATTTAGAGGTGTACTATCAATTAAATAATTAAACAAAATGAGGATCCTCGTAAAGTCAATTGTTGGCATGTCAACCTTTGAGTGATGTGGCAATAAATAGGTGATGTTCTTAATACCCTTCTGGGGTTAACATATTTTGATTACTCATTTGTACATATATGCTTTGATATATTTCGTTTCAGGGCATTTTTTAGTGAGTTTTTTTGGAATCGGGCGAGCAGATTCCCAAAAGATTCCTTGCCTCCTCCATCAAGAGAGAGAGAGGGATGAAGAGAGTTCGAGAGATATTCATGACATAATTATTTGAGAGAGAGAGAGGGCGAGAGAGAGCCAGAGGGAGTGACAGAGAGAAAAACATGACAACATTACATCCTCTACATCGAGGTTATTGCTTCAAAGTGAATATAGAACCAAGTTCATTCACATACAACTTCCAAATACAGAACTATTGTACACCATCATCTTTACTTTCTAAGGGCCTCGCTTGTCCTCTGGGATGAAGGCACAAAGTAAGCGAATGACGTTCGTACCCTTCAACACTTTCTCTAGAAAGACATGCTCAGGCGCATCATCAATAAAACCATGGGCTCACTATATTGCAATTAAGCCCACCACTTTGGTCTTCACTAGAGAAATATCATCATCATTACCAAGAAGTGGAAAGGAAGTGAGACCTTTCCACGCTTGTGCACCATCTACAGTCTTTTGCTTGACCTCCGCATTAGTGGCCTCCCTTGTTTTGTGATACGCACAGCAACAAATTCAATGCTAATATTTGATGAGGCCATCACAAACAATATGAAGGAGGGTTGTGGGTGGTGTACTCTACTAATAACAAGGCTTGGCTAAATGGTGATTTACAAAGTCCAATGGAGCTTATCTCTATATTTATAGTAGTGGGAGAGGTGTACTCTACTTTTGTAACAAACAAAATAACAACACATTTCTTCTTTTTTAATGTCAATAATAAAGACATATTTCCTCAAATTTCTACACCACAACAATAAAGGCATCCTTTTGTACTTTTTGGGGAAGAGAAAGTATGTATTGCTTTTTTTGTACATGCAATTTTAGATAAGGGTTCGTGTGCTTTGTGGCCCAACTTGCCTCTCTCTTTTCTCTCTAACTCGTCGTTCCCCTTGCATTTCCCTAGGATTTTTAATCGTTTAATGCTTGTAACGTGAATACTATTCATCAATATATGACTATGTTCTACAATACCATACCTACTTAAAAATGCACAACCCATAGCGAGACGGGGGAGAGGAAGGGAGGGGGGAGAGAAAGATATTGCACAATCGAACTCTCTACAATGAGGTTGCTTCCATTGAGGTTACAAATGTTCTAAAATACTATAGGATGTGAAATTCCATGCATTCAATGGTCTAAATTAGGGTAGGTTATCCTACGAGACAAGGCATTGTAGAGCTCCAAGTCAGAAAGGATAGGTTGGTGGATGAACATATTCTCCAGCTCAAGCTAAGCAAAAAAAAAGAAGTACAAGTGCTTGCATACAAGATACGACTTCTTCTTGGATTCTCTATTTGCAAAATCTGGACACGTACATCGTCTTTCACATGCACATCATATTTTCCAACGCGTACATCATCCCCATGCGATTTGATCTTGAAAACTTCATGCTTGTGCTCTAGTCTCTGTACTCCTTCTACCATTATAGCTCTCATTTTCAAAGAGGCCTTTATTTTTTTGCCGTTTTCTTTGATATTGACGTGCGGTAATTGACTCTTATGTCATTTCGTAGGCCTGAGCCACCTACCTTTGTGTTAGTAGTGGACCCATATAGTGGATCTTTAGAACTTGCTATTGTAAAGAACCTTGTAGCCCCACCGCTACTAGATGGGGTGGGCATAACACCTTCTGAATTCTTGTTCTCCACTTGGTATCCACCTTCCCATAATGAATATTCCTCCTCGTTTGTGAGGTTAGCTTTCATAGCAATTGGCCATACCCTGGGTGGTGGATTGGGCTTTGGATCTATGTCAGTGTCCACAATATATAAATGAAGCATGTGATTAGGGCAAAACCACATCCATTGTCTAATGAGACCATTAGTGTGCCGATGGTACAAACACACCCTTTGTAGATCCGATTATGTGTTGCCTATACCTCTTACCCCCACGAGGCATTCCGTTGCATGTGACCTTGTTGCCAATGCTTGTCCTTCAGATTGGCCACATTGCTTCATTCACCTTGTACTCACACTGAACTCTGTGACTTTTGTTATTCTTTCAAAAGTACTAGTTGTATCATGCTTCTTAAAAATGATCTTCCATGGCCTCCCCACATACTTGTGGCCTCGCACATGTGCGTTATACTTCGGTCGATGTGTGGCCTCATCATCAATATTAATGACCACACTCGCTGGTCTCGTGACGTGCACTTTCTTTGTCATCATTGGTGAGGGGGGTAGGCACCTTATACATGGGTGTTCCTTCAGTTGCGTGATTAACTGTTCGGACCACTTGGGTAGACAACCGTTCTTGTAGTTTCTCCAAGCTTGGTCCTCTTCCTATGTGGTTGCCTTGAGAGTAAGAGACTATTGTAGTGCTTTGCAAAATTGCATTTGCCATATCGGTAGTACATGCATCATAAAGAGAAATCTTGTGTTTATATCCTTCCCTTGCAAAACAAGCAAACTTCCATGCTTGCTTTCTGCTAGGTTTATTCTCGGGGTATTTGTACCATCATTACTTCTCGTTGTTCATGACTGAACCTCAATGTGCTATGCGCACCTCTCACCAGCCCAATCAAGAGTCCATTGTTGAAATATTTCTATCCATCACATGACCATTGTGTCACCACTCACGTATCAATTGAGCCTCTATTGATGTAGCTTCATGAGTAGAAGCAATGCGCCACTGCTTGCACATTGCTTTGTGCTCTCCTTGAGATGTGGCACACACATACTTTGTTGTATGGGCAACCATGCTCTTCTCCCAATGAAATAGGCAAGACCTCTCCCTATCTGTTAGGACGTTATTTTTCTCACCATTGAACACGTGTCAAACTACATTCCAGTTCGTCTGCCCATGAAACCAAAGAAATCTACACTTTAAAAACCATGGTTTGCCATCACCTCATTAATGCATTTCTAGAACAGACATTGGGCCTCCATATCCTCCTCTTTAATTTCACATGTTGCAATTGTTAGAAGATTCTACATGTGTGAAAACTCTAGTCATTTACGATGTAACACACTTGACGAACTCTGACTACTTTTATATTGACATTTGTAATATGCTACTTTGAATCATACATATGACAAGCCATGGTCACCCAATCTGTTGTTTGTTCGGTGTGGTCAAACTGTATCCATGCATGTCATAGGTCCACAGAGCTGGTCTATCGCATTTGATTCACCAATACCAACCTTGAAGCGGCTCCAATGGTGGACATATTGAAAACAAAGCACTTCTCACCTGAGGACCCTTATCCCGGGAACCGGTTTCTATGAAAAAATTTGTAAGTGCACTCTACTTTCAGCTTTAGAAGTGCACCAAGCCAAAACTCGCGAAGGTCCATGTTCGGCTGCACCTACGAAACCTAAAAAATCAAATTGTTTAGGTTTCACACTTCACTTATCTAGATTCTAATAACACATTTACAAAAACATTACTATCCAACCAATTTAGCTTACCAGTTTTCTTCCACTAGTAGTCCTATCTCCTCTATAATGTTGATGAACTCTTGTTCCACAATGAAATGTGAGGAAACGCCTTCTTGCACTAGCGCTGCCATCACGATTTCTTTTGCCGTACACATTTATACCTTTCTTGCCCCGGCATTGCGATCGATTCCTAACACCTTGGACACCATTTTCTTTGTCTTATCCGTTATTCCCTTTGATGTGCGTGCCCGTACAATATGCTGATGGAAACCGATGTGTATCATTAATCGGCTCATCATCTCATTGGAGGGCATCACATAATAGATGTAGCGATTGCATGTGACGATGCACATTGTTGGCACTGAGTAGTAATGGCAAAGGAGCTTTCCAGACGCATTGTTGCACTCCTCTCTAGTGGGGTCGGTGCCTTTAGCATGCTTCCAGTAAAATGTGATGTATTTGAGACCCTGTCGTTCTTTCAGAACGTATAAAGCTCATTTACACACTTCAAACCACCTAGGCAATGGATTCTCCGACACACTATAGGGAAGGAAATGTTGGAGGTTTGCGGCTTTACTACCAGTGGTGATCATACTCATGCTCCATGGAGTCCATTCCTGCATGTGTTTCCATGGTTGGTGGGAACTCAAATGCAATATTACCATCATAGTGCCCAGGAATCTCCATGACCTTGATAACCTCTTTGACCTCCTTCAACAAAATCTTTGTTAATGTGTTTCCCTTCTTCTTGCTTCAAAGGTACTCCAAGATGCTCTTACCATCCTCTCTTGCAATAGTGGATGAGGTTGATGCACCTGTTTTGTTGTCATCTTGTAAGGGACATCATAAATCTATCACATTAGATTGAGTTGGATGGAAGTCCTCTGGATGGGCTGTCTAAGATGGATATTGGTTGTGGGTTTGATTTTAATGAAGCATCAACTATTGTAAAATAATTGGCCGAAAGAGAGTCCTCAAGTATTTAGAACTCATCCCCCTCATGTTTGGAGGTAGGCTTTAGAGAGGGACACACAACTCTTGGGACCCAAAATTTACTATTACTTGCAATCCATAGAATGACATGGGGGCTACTTGTTCTTGTAAGAACTTTTCACTCATTAGAACTCGACCATTGCTGAAACATAGATTCTTCTTAGAAGATGGGAAGGAGAGTGTGCAACTCATTTTGTAAAGAGGAACAAAAAGTAGTATACAAGAACAAAAAACAATGTCACAACACATACCAAGTACACACGAAATGAAACACACTTAAATAATGTGGCTAATTTTTATTTGACTATTTTAATGTAATTATTATTTTTAAAACAATATTAATTAAAAAAATTCAAATTTAGTGGATCTCAAATCTGGCCTGGTGATCATCATGTAGATCAAGCTTCCTACTATATGCGCCTATACATAGCAGGATCCTCCAAAATCTCTCCTGAATCTACACTCAACTTGCCATTCTGATCCAATGGCACTGAGATAGGCTTACAGCCTATCATACCATACTTGGACATGTCCAAGCCATACTGTCTCTGCAGTAATCCAATACTATGTGGTAACCTAATCACCTCAATGCCCAAGAAATATCTGAGCTCCCCTAGATCCTTCATCTCAAACTTCTGTCTAAGCAAGATCTTTACATCAAAGATCTCTGCATCATGGTCCCCCGTAATGATCAGGTCATCTACATAGATGATAACAACCCCTCTATCATTGTGTCTCACATACAGCGATCATGCATGATTTTTAAATAATAAATTTTGATTGGTAATAGATTTTTCTTTTTCACTGGTGTTCCTATCTATCTTGAAAGGGAATAAGCGAATATACACCACATAAAGTAGCACCAGCATGCCACCTATGTGGCTACTAATGTCCATGTCACCTCAACTTTTACACACTTCTTCAACCCTTATACAACTCATTAACCAAGAAAATCTTTGGATTGCAACCTTTGACCAATGCACATTATTTAGACCATAATTTGGCATTACATTTTGTCTCCAAATTCAACACTAGGGTGCATAAGAGAGAGGAGGTAGATACACAAATACCTTGCTTATCCTGGAGCCCACCTGCAATGCAGTAGTTGATAGTGTAGAAAGGATATATGTGTCTCCTTCCTTCCTTGTGTTGAGGGGCACCTTGGTGTCACCTTTGTGTTGGGTAGGCACACACATGGAATAATTCAAATGAAATTGAGGTTGGGCACTCTGTAGCACTTGGGCGCTCGCCTATAGGCGCACACATGGAATAATTCAAACGAAATTTAAGTTAAATCGAAAACCTTGACCCCAATGAGGGGATAAAATCTCGGGGAAAATTTAGAGGTCTACTATCAATTAAATAATTTAACAAAATAGGGATCCTTGGGAAGTTCTAATGTGGAGAATTTAGAGGTCTACTTTCAATTAAATAATTGAACAAAATGCGGATCCTTGGAAAGTTCTAATGTGGAGAATTTAGAGGTCTACTTTCAATTAAATAATTGAACAAAATGCGGATCCTTGGAAAGTGCTAACGTGGAGAATTCAGAGGTCTACTTTCAATTAAATAATTGAACAAAATGGGGATCCTTGGAAGGTGCTAATGTGGAAAATTTAGAGGTCTACTATCAATTAAATAATTGAACAAAATGGAGATCCTCGCAAAGTCAATTGTTGGCATGTTAACCTTTGGTGATGTGGAGATCCTCGTAAAGTCAATTGTTGGCATGTCAACCTTTGGTGATGTGGCAATAAATAGGTGATGTTCTTAATACCCTTTTGGGGTTAACATATTTTGATTTCTCATTTGTACATATATACTTTGATATATTTCATTTCAGGGGATTTTTTTTTGTAAGCATTTTTTAGTGAGCATTTTTTTGGAATCGGGCGAGCGGATTTGCAAAAGATTCCTTGCCTCCTCCATCAAGAGAGAGAGAGAGAGGGACGAAGAGAGTTCGAGAGATATTCATGACATAATTATTTGAGAGAGAGAGAGGGCGAGAGAGAGCTAGAGGGAGTGACAGAGAGAAAAACATGACAACATTACATCCTCTACATCGAGGTTATTGCTTCAAAGTGAATATAGAACCAAGTTCATTCACATACAACTTCCAAATATAGAACTATTGTACATCATCATCTTTACTTTCTAAGGGCCTCGCTTGTCCTCTGGGATGAAGGCACAAAATAAGCAAACGACATTCGTACCCTTCAACACTTTCTCTAGCAAGACATGCTCAGACACATCATCAATAAAACCATGGGCTCACCATATTGCAATTAAGCCCACCACTTTGGTCTTTACTAGAGAAATATCATCATCATTACCAGGAAGTGAAAAGGATGTGAGACCTTTCCACACTTGTGCACCATCTACGGTCTTTTGCTTGACCTCCGCATTAGTGGCCTCCCTTGTTTTGTGATACGCACAGCAACAAATTCAATGCTAATATTTGATGAGGCCATCACAAACAATATGAAGGAGGGTTGTGGGTGGTGTACTCTACTAACAAGGCTTGGCTAAATGGTGATTTACAAAGTCCAATGGAGCTTATCTCTATATTTATAGTAGTGGGAGAGGTGTACTCTACTTTTGTAACAAACAAAATAAAAACACATTTCTTCTTTTTTAATGTCAATAATAAAGACATATTTCCTCAAATTTCTACACAACAATAAAGGCGTCCTTTTGTACTTTTTGGGGAAGAGGAAGTATGTATTGCTTTTTTTGTACATGCAATTTTAGATAAGGGTTTGTGTGCTTTGTGGCCCAACTTGCCTCTCTCTTTTCTCTCTAACTCGTCGTTCCCTTCGCATTCCCCTAGGATTTTTAATCGTTTAATGCTTGTAACGTGAATACTATTCATCAATATATGACTATGTTCTACAATACCATACCTACTTAAAAATGCACAACCCATAGCGAGACGGGGGAGAGGAAGGGAGGGGAGGAGAGAAAGATATTGCACAATCGAACTCTCTACAATGAGGTTGCTTCCATTGAGGTTACAAATGTTCTGAAATACTACAGGATGTGAAATTCCATGCATTCAATGGTCTAAATTAGGGTAGGTTATCCTACGAGACAAGGCATTGTGTAGAGCTCCAAGTCAGAAAGGATAGGTTGGTGGATGAACATATTCGCATTCTAGCTCAAGCTAAGCAAAAAAAAAAAGAAGTACAAGTGCTTGCATGCAAGATACGACTTCTTCTTGGATTCTCTATTTGCAAAATCTGGACACGTACATCGTCTTTCACATGCACATCATATTTTCCAATGCGTACATCATCCCCATGCGATTCGATCTTGAAAACTTCATGCTTGTGCTCTAGTCTCTGTACTCCTTCTACCATTATAGCTCTCATTTTCAAAGAGGCCTTTATTTTTTTGCCGTTTTCTTTGATATTGACGTGCGGTAATTGACTCTTATGTCATTGAAATGAAACACACTTAAATAATGTGGCTAATTTTTATTTCACTATTTTAATGTAATTATTATTTTTGAAACAATATTAACTAAAAAAATCAAATTTAGTATATATATATATATATATATATATATATATATATATATATATATATAGTGCACTTTGACAAATTTCAAGAACCAAACCATAATCACAAAGAGAAGCCTAGTACAAATCTCAAGATGATAAACATGCATGATTTTTAAATAATAAATTTTGATTGGTAATAGATTTTTCTTTTTCACTAGTGTTCCTATCTATCTTGAAAAAGAATAAGCGAATATATATATATATATACATACATATATATATATATATATACACATATATATATATATATATATACATACATATATATATATATATGTATGTATATGTGTGTATGTATATATATATATATATATATATATGTATATTTAGATGTACATGTATAGACATGTATATACATATACATACATAGATACATACACACACACACACACACATATATATGATTATACATATATAAACATATACAAATGTATACATATATACATACATACATACGTACATACATACATACATACATACATACATACATACATACATACATACATACATACATATATATATATAATGTTAGCCCATATCTTAGCCATTGGGCTCTATCGTATGGTTCTCATCATCATGCCAAGAGGTAGCAATGCGGTGTAAAAATTAATTATGGTCATTGGTAGGAATTTGGTAAAAAATTGGTTCTCTCTCTTTATCTTGAATTGGGCCCTCTTAAGCACCAAAAGTCAGATCCTCTTTATTGGGTGGTGTCTATGTATATATGTACATATATATCTTTATATATGTGTGTGTGTGTGTGTGTGTACGTGGAATGCATTGTACACGTGGCCATGCCATGTGTAATGCCCAAACTCGGGCATTACAAGTGGCATGGCCACGTGTACAATGCATTCCATGTGGGCCTACCACGTGTAATGCCCAAGATTGGGCATTACACGTGGCATGCCTACGTGGACCATGTAGTATATGTATGCATGCCACGTGTAATTCCCAAGCTTGGGCATTACATGTGGCAATGCCACGTGTGTTGCACATGCTACACACGTAGCGCTTACCACGATGGCATGTATTGTCTAACGGCTTCTTAAGCTGTTAGACCCTAACATGCCCTCTCACACGCCCTATCTCTCCCTCAAATTGCTGTAGCATGCCCCTCACAAATCCCTCATATGCCTTCTCTCTTCCTCATACGCCTCTTACACACCCTCTCTTTCTCAAATCCCTCTCACACGCCCCTCACAAATCACTCACACGTTGTCTCTCTCCCTCATACACCCCTCTCTCTCCCTCAAATCACACCTCACATGCCCTCTCTCTCCCTCATTTGAATTAATCAAAATGTCCCTAACGTGATGTCTCTCTCTCTCTCTCTCTCTCTCTCTCTCTCTCTCTCTCTCTCTCTCTCTCTCTCTCTCTCTCTCTTGTCATCTCAAACCTCCCCTTCCTTAAAGAAAATGCCTCCCTGGACACGTTTACAATCCAAGGGCTTCACCAAAAATCCAGATGAGATCGCAGTATCGTAGGATGTGGGCATGTCACAAGTTGCCACATCAAGCGAGGTAGCCAATGCATTTGGATTACATTTAGGTGCAAGGCGTGGTCTTGTAACACCCACCAACAATCGTGTTGCCAGCTGTAGTAGTGCCATAATTGTGGAAGAAGAGGAGTCCATGAAGGAGAGTTTCAGCCAATTGGTTGATTGACACATCTCCATGAATGAGGTGCAGGACCGCTTGGTTGATAATCATCACCGCTTGGTTGATAATCATCACCGCCTTCCTAGAGTGCCTCTTTGCACCTCCTTGCAAACCTGGCAATTTGTAGTACGAATGAGATTTACATCAAAGGATTAATTAAAATCATGGAAGAAAGCACATACCAATCGGCGTTCATTGTCTCTGAGAATTTCCCTGGCCAAGAGCCCCTTCCATTCGACTATCGAAGTGCATTCGGTTATGACCTATCATTGTCAGCAGAGTTTAACATGATACTAGAGTAGATGGAAGGATGTCAACACATGGTTGAGAAGATGTTTATTGTCTGGGATGGCACAACCATCAACTTAAATCATGGTAAGAATGGGCAAAAACCACTCGAGTTGAAAGAGAGAAGGTTCCAAAGGTGATTTGTAGGGTGGTTCGATTCTTGTAGGAGGAGGAGGCTGAGTTCCTGTTGTGCTACGCATGATAAACAAGTGGATTGTATCTTGTTTTTTTGTGATTGAAATGAACAAACATCTTATATGTCATCATATACCTTATTTATTATGCATGCCAAATTTCTAGGGTCACTACCATTCATGTACCAAGCACAATGGCATATGATATATTTATGACGCAACGTGTGGGCCTTGCTAATCCACAATCGTTGTTGTCAAAGTTCAGTGACACGGATCGTGCATGGCCTATGAAAGCTCTTAGGCATTGGGAGCCTAACAGGTCAAAGTGGCTGAAGCTTCCCATGGCACTTCTCTCTCGATTGGTTTCAAGGTATGTGCACGCCTCATACTTAGACTACAATAAAGCCATGTGTTGATTTCAAAAGATGTTTCTAAAACATAAATGCATTACTGTCTGAGTTTGATTTCACATATCAAGTTAAGGTCAGTACCTTGCCTGCATGTGAGGGAGTAGAGAATGCATTTGAATGTAGAAATGTTTGACAAGAATTGTAAATATTCCCTGAAGGAGACGGAGGTGCTATTTACAAAGAGGGGACATGAGCTTGCACAAATTGCCAACCCCGACTGTGGCAAAGAGTTTTTCAAGAAAGTGATCTCCTACAAGGGATGGGGTGAAAAGGCTAGCAGATTCACTACTCCCAAGCTAGCAGAGATCGCTTGGGCACATATTTCAAATGCAGAGTAAGATCACACATTTTCTCTCAGTGCATTAAAGGTTTTTTGATATGTAGCTAAACACAAAAGCTGGCTCACAATGTAGGAAATGTAGGCTCGTTGACATAACATGGCTAAGGCACAAAACCAAATGAAGCAATATGCCAATGAGTCAAGGAAGCATGTGGTGTTAAAAGAAGGGGATTATGTATTCTTAAGAATCCCTAAGTCAAGGTATGCTTCATTGAAAGAGTAACCATTTTTTCCTTGCCCTCACCAAAGTTCCTCTCTTATCTCGATCTCTTCTTTGAGCTCAACAAAGGGCCTACCTTTCGGAACTATACGACAACATGATGCATTTCCATGGCCATACAATGGTCACATCTAAGGATGTGCTTGACATGGGATTTTGGCAGCCAAATACTTGGATCACTAGAACCGGTGTGGGTTTCTCACCCCTACTAAGGCTTCATGAGAACAACTAACATGGTTTTTGACATTGCCTTCAAGCCACCCCACCACTAGTGATCCAAAGATGGGACCATCTTTAGGAAGGCAAGTATGTTTATCATGGTTCTCTACCACTCATTACATTCTTGTAGCCCCACTTCATGTGTCATAGCATCTTATGCATCATGTTTTTTATAGAGATGGGCGCCCGTTATGTTGACCACCTTTTACTCATTTCATAAAGTTTTTGTATGTAGCACCATGAGCCATGATTATAAATATGACTCTAATTTTGTGCTTCATGAGTAATATGTGAGAGTTTAGATGCCTAGAGACACACATAGCAAACTAGTAGTCATTGGGCACCACCCTGTGTGGACACATATCTACATATTATGGACACACCACGCTTATATACAAGTGAGTTTTTGAGGCTTAATGTCATAAGCTTATCTAGTGGATCTCTTCTTTCCCTCTTGCATGGTTGTGTGTGAGTTATTCTGGCATTAGGTGTGAGTAGCATGAGAGAGAGAGAGAGAGAGTGTGTGTGTGTGTGTGTGTGTGAGCACAACACCCAAGCTCTTCTAGCTTGACAACCTAGGAGGAGGGAGGAGGCAAGCTTTCCCACAAGAGGAGGTTGGCAGAAACATTCAACCACCTACAATTGATGATAAATAGATTAAGAGGTAAGCATCTAAACCGCTTATAAACAAAGGGACCATACCCAATCACCTACCTTTGACTATTCAAATGTTACTAAAGGTGACTACCATCCTGGAAAGTTAAAGGTGACTCCCCCCAAGTTAAAGGTGACTACCATCCTAGAAGTTAAAGGTGACTCCCCCCAAGTTAAAGGTGACTACCATCCTAGAAGTTAAAGGTGACTCCCCCAAGTCTCAAGGACTTCAAAAATTTTAAAAATATTTGTCAAATCTTGATTTTCTACAATTGTACTTGTACAATTTGAATTTTGTGATGTATTGCTAGGTCCAAGCTACACCTCAATCCCGCACATATGGCAACATCCAATCGTACCAAATGAACTATAAGTCGAAATTTCTCAATATTTGAAATTCACTACTACATGCACTATGACACTTGAATCACAAGACTTGTGTGCTAATACTTTATATAAAGCATAGTACATGTGTACTAGTAAATAGTACATGTGGAAATATATAATGATTTATTGGTTTGGGTAATAGACTAGAAAGATAGTATGTATAATGCATGTACTTTCTTGTTGTCTTGTTGCTTTTTTCCTTCTGATCTTTAAGATTCTAAAATTTGTTTTTCCAATCTTGTACTTCTTTCCATAAGTCTTCATTTTTCTCTTTTTGGTTATCAGCGTTTCTGGATTTGGGCTCTGTGTCTTCTACTATATAGGTTGTAGAAGTTTTTATGGCGGCCTAGACCAAGCAAAAGCTCTCTGTCACCTTGGCTGCAAGCAAAGGTAAGTGATTAGCACCATAACTATGTAGAAAGCAATTCACAAGGGCTTGTCTTTTAGGTAGAGTTTTTGAGACAAAGTTAGCAACAATGGCAAAGAGAGTGCAATTTGTAATTAGCAAGCTTCTATGCAGGGATGAGCAAAATAGATATATGTATTGTGTGATTTGAAGTTTAATCTGGGACTAATGAGATGATGGATGGGATGGTTTTCATATATGTATGTAAGCACTCTTAACAAATGTATGTATGTATGTAAGTACTCTTAATAATAAATGTATGTATGTATGTACTTTTAATAAATGTATGTATGCACTCCTAATAAATGTATGTATGTATATATTGGCCTGTGATTTGAAGCTGCATGTGGGACTAATGAGATGATTAATGGGATGTTTTTTTAAATAAATTAATTTTAATAATAATTACTAAGTGAGTGACAAGATGGATCATGGGGAGCTAGTGACATAGTGCATTTAATGCTCTTTACTATTTCTATCTGTGTGATTATTTTTTTAGGGAACTAGTGCTCCTCAAGATGGATACTTCCATTGATGACTTAAACCAGCACAAAGGAGAAAGAAGCAAACAGCCGGACTCACATTGATGCTCTCACTCTTGAGCTCTCATTTGGCACCTCATGCCTTTGCCACACGGGTAGCTATGGACACCATGAATAGAGCAAGGGACCATCTTGACTAACTTTCAAAGGCTATGATTAGTAGCTTATTATATTCAAGTTTATACTCTGACTAATTTAAAGTTATATACAAATGTGATGCATACCAATACTTTAACTAAGAATGGTGCATTCCATAACAAGGATTCCGGTAGAAGTCGATTCAAAATTATACCAGATGGAGGTAATATAATGGAGTATCTTAGTGAAAGTATAAAAGATTCTTAGAATGATATTGTCTCTTCATAGATATCTTCATACAAGGTTATGACTTCTTTTTTGACATGAAGAAGTAATGAAGTCACAATTGAGACTTAAAAATGCTTGTCTTAGGGTTGAATGCATAATGAGTGGGTTACAATTTGAAAAAAGTAGTATTAAGTAGATTTTAGCAAACTGCATTGTTGAAAGATCTATGCAAAATAAGTGTAAGGATGTGGTAGAGAGAGAAAGCTAGGATTTGTGCCTTGATTAAAATAAAGTTGAAAAAGGTCCTAGAGTATATTGAAATGAATGAACTTATGTGTGTGTGAATGTATGATGGTCAAACGATGCTTATATGAGTTACACGTGTGAGTGGAAGATATGTGCAAATTGTTCTTTGAAGAAAAAATTGATGTATGATGTGTTCTCTATGTATTTCATTGAAGAAAAGGTTGATGGTATCTGCATATTAGGGATTGATGGATTGAGTGATACATTAGTAGAAATTTGGATTCAAATTCAAGACCAAATTTTGGGACTTCTTGAATATGCAAAATTACCCATCATGTTATATATCATCGAAAAGGTCTCGAAGACTAGATTCCAAATGTCCAAACTCCACCCACTTCTTAGTTGCTTTGAAAAGAGTTCACTATGAGCCCATTTTTGTAGAGAGAGATTGCAAAAAATAGATTTAAGATTTTGCCTTCCAAGAAATCTTTGATTTTTGAAGATAGAAAGGTCTTCTTAGAGAGTTTCTCTTTTTTTGGTCTAGATCCTAGTCAGAGGTAGGGGAATCTGACTTGTTAACATAATTTCGTAGTATTAGTGCTAAGGAATTAATAGAAGATATCCAAGAACTTAGATAAACTTCTTGTTGAGAATGTCCCAGTGGAAATGGCCAAGAAGAAGCAGCACATATTGCACAGCCAATTAGAGGTGTATTGTACTTACTATCAATGACACATATTAGAGTTAACGGAACACATATTGCACAGCCAATTAGACGCAAATTAGATGTATTGTCCTTACTATTAGTGACAAGCTAGTTTAAACAATATGGCTCTGTTTGGTTCAGGCCATGGTAAGGGAGATCATGATGGAGCAAGGGATGTTATTAAGAGAGCACTCACATATGAGTAGTTGAAGGAAAATGGTGTGACTCTAAAATGTGCAACAAATGTAGTAACATTTCTAAGGGTCCCCCCCCCACGGGGCTCACAAGTTAAGACTTATAAGGAAAGGGAAGTAAGTAGAGTCTTGTAGGAGATCAAGCAGGGGGAAGTGGACAGGACTAACAAGTGGGAATGTGAAGCTATCCCCTAGTCATGTTCTAATCACATTCCATCCTTGCGTGAATGGATATTCGCCTTGTGATAGCCAAGCACCTAGATCTAGGAGGTTATTATGCTTCTGTTCTTGGTGTGTGCAGGATGCAAAAATAAGAAACATATCAACATGTGGGAGTATCATGGTAGGATCATCATTTTTCTATAATCAGGGTCAGCCCATCAGCATTCTCAGCTCCTTTAAGCTTCAAAGGACTCCATCCAAGACTGAGTCTCGAGGACTTAAGTTTTGGCAGTGTGAGGGGTGGAAGGCAAAGGTGCAACATGTGTACATAACAAGAGACATGCACATGCATCCTTCTAGCATCTACATTGTAAGCTTATTGTAAGATATTTTTTTGTAATTTTATTTATGTTCTTTATGATTCTATGGTTCATTTACATGTGTTTTATATGTGATAGATGTTTATCCACAAGCATTGAGTGGCAACCTACGGAGTCATTCACCGGTACTTTCGAAGCCATGCATGCTGATCTTGGGAAAGTATTATTTTCCAATCAACCATCTACTTTTTTCATTAATAAACATATATTTTTATAAAACGCTAAGTACATTGTCCCTACAAGACTAGAAACTTATGGAAGACTCGAGAGTTTGGCTATACCAAGCCTAAATTCATTAGATTGGGAATTTCCAGACAAAGGTACTCTATTAGCATTTAAATCCAAGATTATCTCAGATATTCAGAAGTCTATGAAAGCAAGAAGGATTTCTAAGAGGATTAGGCTATCATGGTTTATACCTCTCCATGTATTTGTGGCATGTTTCGAGAAGCAAACATGGAGAGCAATGTGGTTGTCTACACATCTATCTAATTCTGACTTCGATAATGCAATCAGAGAAGAACGGAAAGTGAATGAAGTCATCCATAGGGGTGATATTATCAAATGTAATGCTTGCATTGAATCTTTGTTGATAGAATATAACATCTCTCAACAAACCTTGTACATCAGCTTAGAGTACAGACGATGGAAAAACAATAAAGGGACTTAGATACCATTGGATTTAGAAGAAACATTTGTGTAGTATAAACTAACGATCAACTTGAGTGATGATGATAATAGAGTTGTCCCTATAAATGCAAAATGAACATTGAGGGGGGATGTGCGCATGTCCTTGGAATTTCTATTAGATGCCATACCATTGGACTTCAAATTTAAGGTAAATGGTGTTATGGTGGGAAGAAGATCTAAGAATACTTTTAGTTGCATGAAATGTCTCTCACTTGTAATCTTGAATTTTTCTTAATACAATTTAATTTTGCACCCATCTATCAACATTTTGTAAAATAAACATTCAACATTATTAAGACAAGATGACCAATGTTAAGCGAGAAACTGAACTCAATATTGATTTCATATATATATATATTTATATATATATATATAACAATGGTATCTATATAATTTTTTTGGTTACAAAGCATGAGAACTTTTTACTCTTGCTTTGGTTTTGGTGTCCATAGAAGCTTTGGCATCTTGCGATTCCTTGGTTCGCTGGGACTCCGACTGCTTGGAATTAGTTTTCTTTGATTGTTTCGATTTTAAAGAAGCCTTTTCCTTATTCTTCGTGTTTGTCATTTTCTTTGACCTGAATTTCAAAGGAGACATTGTGGAAAGTCCTTTCTTTTTCAATGGTTTCTTTGTAGTGTCAGGTGGGATTGATGGTGGTGGTGAATCTAGATTTGCGGGAAGATCTACACGATTGTTGAGCAGTAATCTAATCATCTTTGCTTTCACCCACCATATGTATGTGTCTGTGTATAACATGAAGTTATAAACTGTAAAGAATTATGATATAATGGTGATGAGTAAACATTAGTATGATATGAAAGTTTAAGATAAATGTATAAGCTTTTTACTACTTTCTTTGATGTCTGTTGAAAATACTTACACCTACTCTTTTTTATATGTTTACTAGAAATTTTGATTGCATGTATCTCCATGTATTTGCAACCACTCTTCATCCACATGAGCTTCCATTAGTTTGTAATGGAACCTATAGCAATGATAGTTATGTTAAAACTCTCGACAGAATCTCTATTAGAAACTTTAAAGTTTTCATTGATACTCTAATAAATATATAGGTAGAATGAAAAATTGATGTGGAGTGGAGGATGAATGGTTTCTAATGTGCTTCTTATATGCTTAGATCCCCTACAAAATAACAAATCACATAGATTATTCAATTTAATACAATATGAATGAATACAATACGATATGAATAATTAAACATAATGACCATTTAAATTAAGGACTTACAATTTTTCTTCTCCATGCATGGAATTTAAGAAACATGTCTTTCTTTTCTTTTGAGATCAATTATAAATACACTCTAATGGCTCCTACACAATAGAAAAAGAAGCAAATGATCATTGATAGAGAATCATAAAAAGAAGCAGCTAAAACTAAACAAGACATAATATTAAAAAGAGAATACTTTTCATTATAAGGCACAATTACATATTGCACATTTTCAAAGTCGCATCTCCTCAACCATTCTTTGAGCCTATTAAAATTGGTTCTTGCTTCTCTTTCTTCCTCAGAAGAAATCTTTTCTTTGCCCTTTTCATCCTTTGCTTGATCTGTAGTTCTAGTATCCCTTTCATGGGCAACATCTTCAATCTCAATTCTTGCATCCTTGGGTTTCCTAGCTGGACGCACATTCAAGATATTAAATGCCATAGAGTCACTCGATGATATAGATGCAATAGCTTTTCAAATCTATACATTATAAGCCTGCAAGTGTGCATTAAAAAATCTATAACAAAATCTTCAGTAGCCTCTTGAAGGGCACATACTGCATTGCTGGCCCATCTCATCCCAAGCTTCCAATCATCACAAATATGTCTCACAACTCTCATGAATGTAAGCTTAGGTATGAGAAGCTCAATATGCTTTTGGGCCCTCCTTATCTCTCTGAGGGCATTCATATGTTGGTTTATCCTTTTCTTTAGCTTCTGCCCTTCTATTTTACTTTGCTTTATTACTTTCTCTGCCAAACCTAGAGCTGGGCCAACCATTCTTGTTGTTTTGTTTTTTCTAGTTGTCTATGGCCTCTCAATCAAAGAAATAAAGAAAGCATATCACATTTCCAAAAGATCCTATCTTCGAATGACAAAGCAAGAACAAGATCCTGTCTTCCAATTACAAAGAAAAGAACAAGAAAGAATATATACGAATAAATAAGGAATCCATTATTGAAAAAGTGAAAAATGGAGCAATTCTGACCTAATGGAAAGATAGAGTGCAAAAGGACAATCCACTCTTGACTCAACTGCACTGTCTTTCCATCTAGTCAGATTTGATTCATTTTTCACATTCCAATTACAAATAAAGAATAAGAAAGAATATATAGCAATAAATAAGGAATCCATCATTGAAAAAGTGAAAAATGGAGCAATTCTGACCTAATGGAAAGACAGAGTGCAGAAGGACAATCCACTCTCGACTGATTGTTCTCAATTGTGCTATCTTTCCATCTAGTTAAATTTGATCCATTTTTCACATTCGAATTATAAATCAAGAACAAGAAAGAATGTATAGCAATAAATAAGGAATCCATTATTAAAAAAGTGGAAAATGGAGCAATTCTAACTTGATTGAAAGACGGTGTGTAGAAGGACAATCCACTCTCAATCGATTGTTCTCAACTGCACCATCTTTCAATCTAGTCAAATTTGATCCATTTTTCACATTCCAATTACAAAGCAAGAACAAGAAAGAATATATACCAATAAATAAGGAATCCATCATTGAAAAAGTGGAAAATGGAGCAATTTTAACATGATGGAAAGAGGAAGTGCAGAAGGACAATCCACTCTTGACCGATTGTTCTTCTGCACTGTCTTTCCATCTAGTCAGATTTGATCCATTTTCCACATTCCAATTACAAAGCAAGAACAAGAAAGAATATATACCAATAAATAAGGAATCCATCATTGAAAAAGTGGAAAATGGAGCAATTCTGACATCATGGAAAGATGGAGCACAAAAGGACAATCCACTCTCGATCGATTGTTTTTCTACGCTCCATCTTTCCATCTAGTCAGATTTGATCCATTTTTCACATTCCAATTACAAATAAAGAACAAGAAAGAATATATATTTTGACATGATGGAAACACGGAGCGTAGAAGGAGAAACCACCCACTCTCCACCTATCGTTCTTCTACACTCCATCTTTCCATTTAGTTAGATTTGATCCAAATTTTCACATTCCAATAACAAAGCAAGAACAAGAAAGAATATCTACCAATAAATAAGGAATCTATCATTGAAAAGTGAAAAATGGAGTAATTCTGACATGATGAAAAGATGGAGCGTAGAAGGAAAATCCACTCTCGATCGATTGTTCTCAACCATGCCGTCTTTCCATCTAGTTAGATTTGATCCATTTTTTCACATTTTCAATGATGGATTACATATTTATATTGATGTGGATGAAAGTCTTTATATTTATGCAAATAACATCCTGGACATTGATACAATAGAGTGCTCTTACCAAATGGAATGATGGCGCACAAAGGACAATCCAAACATGATGGTTACATGTACCCGTGTTGTCTTTCCAAAGCAAGGCAAGGGAGGCAAAGCGGGACTCGCATTGTCTTTCCACGTGGGGAATGTTTTTTTTTAAAAATCGACTCATTCATTTATAGGCTCTCGGGCAATGACATGGTTGTATGGGCCACGTGTACTTCGTATAGACACGTGGTCTACTGACATGTGGCATTATATCGACAGGACACATTTGCACCGTGTTGACACATGGCGATATATTGTTGGCCACATGTACGAGCCACACATGTCATGATTTTCATGCAGCCACATGTGTGCGGCACATGTTTCACACGTGTGGAGGTACACTGCGTGATTGACACGTGTGGATCGTACGGACCTCATAGCTTTATAAATATGTCGGGTCATTTTTATAATAAAAAAAATTGCCATAAATTCTCTTCAATCACTCCAACTCCCAATTCCCCTAGTTTCCCCATAAATTCTCTTCAATCACTCCAACTCCCAATTCCCCTAGTTTCCCATTTACCCTTGTTCTCCCACTCCCAATTGCCCTAATTTCCCCAGTTACCCTTGTTCTCCCACTCCCAATTGCCCTAATTGCCCCAGTTACCCTTGTTCTCCCACTCCCAATTTTCCTAGTAGCCATTGTTGCCCTAGTATCCCTACCAATAGAAACACGGTGCGAATACAAAAAGTACAAGGAGAACAGTGTTCAAATTGCCCTGTACTTCTAGCTTTTGGGTTCCTTTAGGTCACTTGCAAGGCTTTTGGGTTCCTTTAGATCACTTGCAAGGCTCCTTCAGATCACTTGCAAGGCTCCTTCAGCATCTTCTTGTGACAGTATCTTCACATGGAAAGACGACATGTACATAGGGTTCCAACTACAGTGGATGCAGGAAATCACATCGTTCTTCTAGACCTCAAAAACCAAATTTTTATATATATTTAACTTATATAACTATTTCAATACATCTTGAAATGGGTTTAAGTGATGAAGGCATTCATGTGATAGAGGAAACCCCTTTAGAGAAGCTCTTTGACTTTCTTCATGCAGCAGGTGCATAGGACTTGCTTGTATCTTATAGGAAATCCTTCAATGTTAGTTTTTACTTGTGTTCAGCCATTGATCATTTCTTCTTTTCCTTTTTCCTTAATAAATGCTTTGTTATTTTGGTTTCTAAATTTTTTTGTTTGTACATACAAAAAGCTATTGAGATTAATGAATTGAGTTCTCAAAAAGGAGGCACCAAAGACGCACTTGGGAGAGATTCTTCTCTAGCACACTACATTAGACTTCTTCCCCCTTTGGTCATTATTATGATCTATGCCAAAATGACACCGAGTACTACACAAGAGCTTGTGAAGTACAAGGCTTTGTCATGTGTCTCAGAAAAGAAACCTATGATAAAGAGTGCAGATAAAGTCATCCTATTATGCAAAATGACAATAATCTTTCCTATTATGCAAGATGACAGTAATCGTTCCTATTATGCAAGATGACAGTAATCTGAGAGAGAGAGAGAGAGAGAGAGAGAGAGAGAGAGAGAGAGAGAGAGAGAGAGAGAGAGAGAGAGAGAGAGAGATGGGGATTATTTTAATTATTTTTGTGTAAGAGAACCATCACCCTCTTGTAACAGGCTCCTTCTCCCACACGTGATATTTAAATCATATATCTAATTACTGAAATCTACCAACTCTTGAGTCCACGCTTAAGTATACTCCTAATCATACTTGTCATGCATTGTACCCATCATGTGTCTCCAAGTGTGCCACCAAGTTTCACACCCATTAGTGACTCATAGTCTCCTAGTATCTTTGCCAACCACAATGAGTTGTCCCAGTCTCCTATAGATGCTCGGACTCAACACTCATCAACAACCCTTGTGGCTCCTAGATACCCAAACTTTTGTAATTTTGAATAAACCCCAAAAAGTCAAATTAATATTTGAAGTTTCCATCATACCACCTTACTCCAAAAAGGGGGGACACAATCCCTAAAACCTCTTCCACTACATGTACATTGCTTAGCACTACCACCCCTACTCACATTGTCCATACCCTAAAGCTAGTATATGTTTATATTGTAATCATTGTAAAACTCTAGGTTATGACACATCATAGTAACTCTATTCACATGAAATAATTGTACAAATGTCACCTCAAACCCAGGAGACCCCATGCACACATCAAGTTTCCTTTCCCCAAATAGAAACAACCCAAGAAGTAGAAACTACTAAGGAAGGAATTAGACAAACATTACAGTACTTCTATTATCTTGCGGACTACAGAAGGTGGCTGACTACTCTACTTAGAGTACTTCAATAATACCTATAGTTTCTTGACCCAAACAGAAAGAACTCAAGAAGTAGAAACTGCTAAGGAACGAATTAGAGAAACATTGTAGTACTTTTATTTTATCACGAACTGCACAAGGTGGTAGACTACTCTACTTGGAGTACTTTAATGATACCTATAGTTCTTGACACCTTACAAGCCCTGATAGATCTAAAGCTGTAGATCTCAATACGAAATGAAGACTGTCAAGTTAGTTTACATATAGTATCCAAGTATCGTAGAGGTTAGCCAACCATCCTACCATTAGTCCCCATATGGACCGAATCAACCACATCACCCGACTAGAACCATTTAGACTTAACTTCTTCTAGACCCATCTAAGTTTTTTTGGGTGTTCGTTTGGGCCTTGCAACCCAAGAATAATGTTTCCCAAGAAGATCTCTTTCTACCCACCAAGAGTGCAAACATGCATCCTATGTGGCATGGTTCTAAGTCTACATAAACTATCTCCTAACCATCCAACCACACATGGCTACCATCCACTACTGTCGAAACTAAGGGAACTGGTAGAGTCACATGTGTGCTCAATGTAATGGCTACTTCTTATCTATAGGGGGCCTTACAAAATAGAGCAACCTCCCACCACCTACACAGTGATAGTGACGACAAGGATTGAGCATTGATTTCCAATAAGGATATATTAATTTGTTTCAAATTAAGTGATAGTGACGACCAGGGTGGAGCATTAATTTCCAATAAGGATTCAAACAAATGTAGCATGATGGCCTTATTCCAAACAACATTACTTAAGCTAGCATCCTTAATGCTTCTTAAGTAGCATCCTTGATGTTTGCAGCCATGTTAATCCCATTTTTTAAAACTTGGAAATACTTAAGCTAGCATCCTTGATGCTTGTAGCCGTGTTGGTCTAATTTGCCACTTGGCTCCTATCATTCAAAATCATGGCCCCTTACTTGATGTGGATCATTATGTTTACAATATTAATATTCTATAGGAAGGCTAGATGTTGTAGATGGCTAAGAAGGACCATTGGGCCTTGGGTGTGGAGAAGAGGCTCTAAATGAGACAATAGGCTGCCCAAGTGTGGGACTTGGTTGATTAGGGTTACGGCAAGCCCTAGCCCTAGTTTTTGTATAAAAAGACACGATTACATGGAATATGAATCACTTGTTTGGCCTCCACTTTTGTCTCTTCATTGTTATCCTTTAATTAAGCTCTTGTCTCTTGTTTAATCTTTTTTAGCATTCTATTAACTATGAATTAGGGTTTTCTTTAGTCAAGTAGTTGTTTAAACTTTGATTATCCATAGTTTAGAAGAGCATCATGTAATCTTGTGTTATTTTGGCATTGATATTTGTTGTTGCAGGACTGACCTGTTATCCCGATCAACCTTCTGAGTGTCTTTGGTTATGCACGCAGCAATACACCAGTCTGATACGAATCATGCACAAGATGATACAGAAATAGCTTATCGGTTATATAGGCAACTACGCAACGGAAAGAGTACTTAGGACTTATCAAATCATGCGAAAGATCTCGAATGTTGCATCAAATACAGAAGGCTTAACAGACAAATCCACCGAAAATAATATTAGACAAGATGGATATACATGAAAGATAGACAGACTCAACGACTATATAGAGCAGACCCCCTTTGATTCACAAAGAGAAAAAATCATATATTGACAACAACCCTTACAAAGTTATGGTTACATCTTTTATACTGCTTAACTCGAGGTTATAGAGTGGTACAAAGATACCCTCATGCTCTGAGCACGATGGATTTATAGAAGTAATGACCTATTAATAACTGGTGTTAAAGTGTGTCGACTCTAACATTTTGGCGGCGCTGTGCCTTGGTGGTTGTCCGGCTTGCCGACTGTTCTGGCCTGCTGTTTGGTGGCCCAACAACTAGCATGCCCTTGGGTCGGATTCCCAATTCAATGACTCGAACTCGGAATCTTCTAGTATTCCTTGATGTTAGATGTTCCTTAGCATGTTAGTGGAGTTAATCACCCGGAGGAGATAGGGACCATGTTAGATGCTCCTTAGCATCTTCCTCAGCCTAGGGGAGTACTAATTCATAGCATGCTCATGAATCGTCCTTCTCTGCAACCTTAGTGCCCAGGCTCATGAAACCAGTTTGACACCCACATCTATGACACTGATATAGGAGAAAGGATCCGCATATTGGTGGGAGATGAAGGATGAATTCCTCAAGTTAGAGCTACAGAACACAAACACCAATATGGCCAACATCCTTCTTCCACATCGTGTTGGCGCTGAGGTGCCCACCATCGCCATCGATCTGGCCACATTCTTGATCCCTCCGGTGTCCGGTAGCTTGTCTTTGACTCCGCCCATCTCATCATCATCATTGCCGAGAGGCGAATTCGGATTATTCGGGTTGGGTGGAGCAGGGAGACGAGGTTGGGTAGACACGATGGGTTGAGGGCATGTTGCTGCAGAAAGGTGTCCATTCTTCTCCAGGCTCAGGTTCGTGTAGGTTGGTTGTTGTTGCCACAATGTCGTGCGAGGATCAGCATGTAGTAACAGGCCTAGAAGATTATTTGGGTGGAGTTGCCCTATTGCCAGATTGCCTCTTGTTATAGGTCCGTGATCTGCATTCAAGTAGAGTCATGTTCGGCAAGGAGGGTCACATTCTTGTCCTCTTCGATGTTGGCGATGGCCAGCTAAATGTATTTGTGGGTCTCGTTTGGCTTCCTTCGCCAAGTGATGGGCCTCTTTGTGGAAGACCTTGGTCTCCAATCTATCCTTGACTGACTCTAAAATCTCCTGGTAAGACTCTGTCACTCTGTTCGCCTCCGGTACTGAAGACAAAGTCCTGGTTAACACAACGACTGAAAAGGTCTTCCAAACGCTGCCTCACATGGAGTCTTGGCAATAGCTGAAGAAAAAGAGTCATTCAAAACAACTTGAACTAAAGGCAAAAACGATTCCCACTTACCTTGCTGATTGTGGACATAACACTTCAGCACATCAAAGGCCAATTGGTTGTATATCTCTGTCTGGCCATCTGTCTGTGGGTGGACTTCACTAGAAAAATTCAGCCTAGTACCAAAATTATCAAACAATGCCCTCCAAAAATGACTGGTAAACTTGGCATCTCGGTCTGACACTATGGTTCTAGGAATCCCTCTAATCGGGTATTAATGCCAAATGAATAGCTGGGCAACATCCTCGGCGGTCACATTGGCCCTACAAGGAATAAGAATAACAAATTTGCTAAACCTATCAATAATAGTTAAGCACTGCTATTATGCTTACTCGGACTGGGAGGTAGATTTGTGAACAAAGTCCATCGAAATGTCCTGGAAAGGACCCTTAGGAATTGGCAAGGGCTGTAACAACCCTATCTTCTTTCCACGAGGAGCTTTCACCTTTTGACAAATGTCACACATATGTAAACACATCATTGTTGTTCTAATTTCTCCAGAGTCGAATTCATGCCCCAGTGACCACCTGTAATGGCGTCATGGGCATCATGGAGAAGAGCAGCCCGGAATGACTTCATGACACATAGTCGGCCTTTATAGAAAAGCCAACCATCGTGTATCAGAAAATGGCATGGTCCTATGGCATCCAATGCCTGTTCCCCACTGAGTACCGAATTCCTCGGAATCCGCATACGTGTGCTTCATGTCCTCTAGTCCGGTACCAACAAGGTCAAGTCTTGTGGTCTGAATCGTAGATACTTGTCCCTTCTTGCTTAAAGCATCAGCCACTGGATTGGCCTTTCCTGGAAGGTACTCAATCATACCACCGAACTGCTGGAATATCTGACTCCAACGGTGTTGATCACTCCACTGTGCACTTGGCATCGTCTAAATCTAGCGTAATGCCTGATGGTCAGTGCGAACCTCGAAGTCACAGCCATACAGGAAATGTTTCCAATGCTTCACGGCCTATATAACTGCTAGGAGTTCACGATCATAGACTAAGTAGTTCTTCTCGACGGGCAGTATAACTTACGAGACATGTAAGCTACTGGATGACCATTCTATTGCAATACACCTCCAATTGCGATGTTACTCGCATTGGTGATCACTTGAAATGGTTCGTCCCATTAGGCAAGGGCTAAACAAGGCACTTCTGATAAAGCCACCTTGAGGTTCTGGAATGCCTCCAACGCTCGTGGAGTCATTCGAATATTTTGCCTTCTTGTTTTCACTCCCTTTAGCAGATCGGTGAGATCTGCCGAGAGATCCGAAAACTTATCGGGATGTGGGTGTAATATGCGTGGCATATACCCACAAATGATCTAATGTCATAAGCTGTCTGAGATACTTCCCAGTTAACAATCTCGGCCACTTTAGCCAGATCAAGTTGAATGCCTTTAGCACTAATTATATATCCCAAGTCATGCACCTGGAATAGATAAAATTATGACTTCTTTTCATTGACGTAGAGCTCGTTGCTTTCCAGCAACTTAAGGACTTTCTCCACATCAATGTCATGCTGCTCAACTGTAGCTGAAAATATGAGTATGTTGTCCAGAAATATGAACACACACTTCCCAATCAACTCTCGAAAAATACGCATCATCATGCGGTTAAATGTAGCTGGGGGATTCGTCAAACCAAATGGCATGACCACAAATTCATAGTGGGCCCGTTCTGTGTACGGAAGGCTGTCTTGGGGATGTCCCCCTCGACAATCCGTACCTGGTGGTACCCACTCTTTAAATCCAGTTTTGAGAACACCTTTGCTCCATTCAGTCTCTCGAGAATATAGTCAATTCGAGGCATCGGGAATCTGCTCTTGATAGTCAGCTTGTTGAGTGCATGATAATCTCGACACACAACCAGGAAGACCCATCTTTCTTCTTGACAAACAAGATCGGTGCTGCAAATGGCGACACGCTAGGGCGGATGAAGCTAGCTTGCAACAATTCTTGGAGTTGGCGGTCCAACTCCGATTCCATTGCCTTAGAAAGGCGATACGGAAACTTGCTTGGGGGTTCCGAGCCTGGGAGGAGGTCAATCTTGTGATCCTCCGGTCTGGACGGGGGGAGCTGGGGAGGGAGACTGTCCCGAAGAAAAATTTTCTGGAACTTTTCATGGAGAACCGAGTACTTCTCGAAAGCACTAGCCACCGTCTGGGCTGTCTGGATGTAAATCATCGCACACTGTGCGCCTTTCTCCTGACTGCTCGCTTAGCCTACAAGTGGCTTATGAGCGGAAAGTTTGGAAAACCTGGCTCATACTTAATGGTCACCGGGGTATTTGACACATTCCGATTGATCTGGAACATGTGCTTGTCCCACTTGACATCAGGAAGAAACTTGTGAAACCACTGGATACCCAAAATTATGTCTGCTCCTATAAGAGGGGCAACCATAAAGTCACGCACAAACTCTATGCCCTGAATCACTAACTTAGCACCTAGAGCTTCATACTTGACGCTCGTTGTCATACTTGTGCTAAAACCCTCAACCTGTTTGTCCACCAGAGTCAGCTCGAAACGGGCACGCCTAGCGGCCTGTTCCGTGACCACATCCTCCGTGCTGCCGCTGTCAAACAAGACAACGACTCTCTGGCCACCTATGTAGCCAAAGGACTTGAGCAATTCATTGCGCTCATACTCCTGGTCATGGGCGCCCTTCTGCTTATCTTCGAGCTCTCAGCTAATAATTGCTCCAACTGAAGCACCGGGGTTTGAAGAACTAGGGTTAGCCGTTGCGGTCTGTGTGGGAGCTGAGCTCACCACGGAAGCTGTGGAGGTGGCGGCGGCCTTTGGAGGCTTCTTCGGACAATCCTAAGAAGTATGTCCTTTTGTATGACAAAAGAAACATCTACCCTCCTTCTTGTACTGAGAAAGCTCCTCAGCACTCAACTTGCCACTTGTCTTGCCTGCCTCCGCTTTCTAGTGTGGAGTAAGCTTAGACGCATTGTTTGAGTTCTTGGAGCCAGAGGCTCTCGGGCTCTGTCCTGGGGAAGACCCCGTCTGGTTCTGGCTTTTGCCCCCCTGAGGTGTTAGCCCTGGGAGAAGCTGGCTGGGAAGCCTTGGGCTTGCCACCATTGTGTTTCATTTCTGCACTCTGCGCAAGCGAGAGTGCATCCTCAAAGGTGGCTGGCCTAAACATGCGCACCTCCCATTGGATTTGTGTGTCCAGGCCATACAAAAACTGCCCTTTCTTGTCCATATCAGATAAGCCTAATTGCAGACATAAGGTCGAAATTTTATTGGCAAACTGAAGGACAGGTTGCGTGTTCTGACGTGCTCCCCTGAACTCGTCTTCGAGTCGCTCAAGGTAGTGGGGCAGTAGAAACTGCTGCTTAAGGTCGCTGACGAACTCGTCCCACACATAAGTTGCCATACTTGCTCTGGTGTGGGCATGAGCCCACTGAGTCCACCAAGGAATAGCCTCACCTTCCAAGTACCAACTGGCTAAGATCACTCTGTCAGTATCTGTTTTCCTCACTGCGGCAAAGTAAGCTTCAAATTGATGTAACCATGAATAAAGAGTTGTGGGGTCGAGTTTACCATTATACTTACTGAAATTCATTTTCTCGGAAAAATGATTCGAGGGTGCCGCCGGTGTCAATCTGGCATCCAAAGATCTAAGGTAATGCTCGTGTTCCACGCATCGCATGGCGTCGTCTTCTCGTTGTCGGATCTCCAATGCACGCATCTGCAACTCAAGCAAGGAGCTTGTTGGTTGCGGCTGTGACCCCACGAGAGGGTCCCTGTGACAAGGATTTGGTATTTAGGATACGGAAGGAGAGGGAGGAGGAGATGGAAAACACGACGCTAGAGAGGGAGGAGGAGATGGAAAACGCGATGCTAGAGAGCGGGAACGTTCCTCCAGAGCCATGATACACGCCTTCTACTCATCTAACTTGGCTGTCTGTTCTGCGAGTGCTCGCATCATTTGCTAGAACATGTCTATGACACTCAAGCCGGGTGCCCTAGTTGGGCTGCCTAGTGCACTCTAGTCCCATGGTTTTGGTTCTCTCTCGTTGCCGAAGCTCGCCATAGCAAGAAAATGCAATTCCTTTCCGGAACGCAATCTGACCATCCACTATTTGTGTGGGAGACTTTCGGAGGCTTCCGAAGGCTAAAAACCAACCGTCCTTTGAGGGACAGGAGTCACTCCGAAAGGGGTAGTCCACCGACGTCTAAAAACCAACCACACGAGCGAGAAAAAATTTCTAGTTTTCTTTGCTGAATCTTTGTCCTTGAAGTAGGCTATGATACCACTGTAATATGCGGAAGCTTCGGAGAAAGATCGGTAACTTCAAAACTCAAAATTCAGCACTCTTCTCGCGAACGGAAATTAACGCACAACACTTGAAAGGAGAAGTGCAAAAAATAGAGAGAGAGAGAGAGAGAGAGAGAGAGAGAGAGAGAGAGAGAGAGAGAGAGAGAGAGAGGACACAATATTGGGTCCCAATTACCCTCTGTAGGGCCCCCACCACGGATGGTGTATTTGCTTTATTAGAATGATGAGAAATCTGAAAGAAAGTACAGCAATCTTGGACCTTTTCTTGGCTGGAAAATCCAGCCCTTGACCTTCAGTTCTCCACCCCTTTGCTTAGCAAGTCCCTTGGCTTGTCTATCCCTTGATTTGCTTGAGCACTTGGTGAGTAATGAGATGAATGATGGGATTGTGGACCTCTCCTATTTATACTACCCTACAGTAACAGTCGGCCAGCATTAAAGTAGGCAGCCAGCACTAATGTCCCACGACTGGTGAATATTTAGCAAATAAATGCTGAAAATATTCACATAAAATGCTGTTTTTTTCCTTAAAAGCCTGGACATGATGCGCCTGCTTCTGATTGGCTGGACACAGCTTTTGCCCACAATCCCAGGGCTGGGCAGCCTGTATGGGCTGCCCCATACTTGCCCTACAGCCCTATGAAGGCTGTAACCTCCTGAAAATAGCCTTATTCTTGCCCTTCCATGGCTAGTGAGTCCAGCTTGGGCCTTCCTGGCCCTCATGGGGTGGTTCTACACCATTCCCATGCCCACTCTCAGATCCGGGGTAGCCCTATGGGCTGGCCCCTTGTCCTCCTTACCACTATCTACTCAGTGATCTGGCATCCAGTACCATACTAGATACACAGAATCACTCACATCATTCTAGAGGGAAACTCATAGCGCGGACTGGCACTATTTCATGTGCAGGACAGTGTACACCTGACCTTGGACTCATGTGCAGGACAATGCACACCACCTGACCTCGGACGACTGAGATAGATCCCTGGCTGACTCGTCCTAGACTGGGCTCACATGGGACCAGTTCACCATCCCAAGTCCTGCACCCTCTATACAGAAATGTCTACGTGGCATCCAAGTGCGGGATGTGCGTGACACTATCAGTGTACCTCTGGTGTTGGTCTTTGTAGTCCATCTTCATGGCAGCCATCTAATCATGCAGCTCATCGCGTAGTTCTTATATGGAGAGCCGTTGCATGGTCTTCAACCAGGAGGGCCATGGCCAACTCTTCTTTAGATGAGGCTTCCTTAGAGTAGGGCACCATTGCCAGTCTCGCAGGTTCTCCATGTCAATCGGCTCCTCCAGGTCCAGCTCGAGTGCCTAGACCAGCTTCTTGCCCAGCACGGTGAGTTTCACATTATGTGCTTTGCATTGAGCGAGCTCTCGTTTCCAGCTGGTCCATCTACATGAGAAGGTCATTCGTGGTGGGTGTCAGAGGTTGCTGCTTTCGGGGGTGGAGACCGGGTTGGAGCTTTCGGTACAACTGATTACGATGGGGCGGGAGTTCCGGATTGAGTGTCGCCTTCATGATTCGAGTTATCCTCCTTTCGCTGGATGTACGGCTTCTTGCATTGGTCGGTGAGGAGAAAACGGAGCTCGTCCATGAGCACGTCTTAGAGACAACTCAGATCATCTTGCAGAGTGTCGGAGAGCTTGACCAAGACTTCAGTGTTGATCTGGATGGTATTGGGGGAGGGGCTGGTATGGGCTTTCAGTTGGGAGTCCAGGAAGCTGATTTGGGATATATCTTTGAGGGTATGGGCTTTGAGCGAGTTGAGGAAGCCAGTGAATTGGGTGGCAGCGCGAGCTTTGGCTTCCTTGGCCATCGTTATCTCCCTCTAGGTATCTGCCACCTGGTCTCTAAGGGTGTTATTCTCCTGCTAAAGTCAGTTGATGGTGTTTTGTAGGTGGAGCGCCTGGGCCTCAGCTTGGCGGCACTGAACGGATCTTTCCCTTGGAAACATTATGCCAGGTACTCGATGTACTATCTCACCGTGAGAGGACGTCCATGGGTAGCTAGATGGAGAATCCTGCAGAGCTGGAGACCACCACAGACTGGGCCAGGGCAATTGGGGCTAGTGGGGGTCTCTCGACTGACGTGGTAAAGGGAAGCTCCAGCAGAACATGCTACTTCTTGTCTTTGGAGACCTAGGAGACGAGAACCATCTTGCATTTAAATTGGGACACCACGGCCGAGGATTGTGTGTGTCCCATCTCCGTGTTGAGGCTAACAATGTGCTCTGAGCTAACCACCTCGATATGGGGACTGGCGCATGTGCCTGTTGGATTTCTAGAGTGTTTTGCACTTCCAAGGGTGAGGGTGGGTGTGGTACTTCGGTGGCCCACCAGGTGGGTTTTACGTTGTGCCAAATGTCAGGTTAAAATCTGAGAGGTATTTTGGTTCAGTGTACATATGGTGCGTGTGGTGTGTGAATAAACTTTGCCCTGAATGCCCTGGCAAGTGTACAGGCCGAGTGGTTTTGTTGTGAGCTGGAATATGCACGTGTTTTTTTCAGAGCAGATGCTGGTGATCTGGGAGTTTTATTGCATCAGTATGGTGTGCCGGTGGTTGCTAAAAGCTGGGTACCGACTGGAGAATTGACGGATTTAGTATGATGATGATGCTGATCATGGGGTTGTGGGTACCTCTCGCATTTATTTGGAAGCTGTGTGGGCACCGTATTTCCTGGAAAAGCTAGGAGAAGGAGAGTCTTTAAACATTAGTGGCCATTACCTTGTGGGTTTAAGGCTTTTTGGAAAAGAAATAAAAATATATTGCATATGGCCAATTTAGAAGGCCACATGGAAGGGAAAGGTGGCAGCCAGCATGAAGGAGTCGAAGAAGTCGCCAGCGAAGAAAAAAAAAGAAGCTCTCGAAGGTGGTCGAAAGAGAGAGGAAGAAAGGTGTGGTTGCTAGGCGAAGGAGCGGTAGGCAAAAAAAGGAGAAGAGGTGCTTGCTGAGGCGGCCTGTTGTGCTGGGGAGAGTCGACTGAGAGCCTTGTGTGTTTGAAGGCCGGCGCAGAGTTGCTTTGCAGGTAGCTGGTCGTGTGGGCTCTCGGGCATGAACTGCAGCCAGGTGGAGCGAAGAGAGGCTGGGGCTCTCCCGTATGAGCTACAGTGAAGCGTCAGGGCTGCAGCTACAGACTTAGAGTGGTCGAGCTGGCAAGAGCGCGGAAGAGTGGTAAAGAGTTGGGGACTATGGTCGCTGCGTTGAGCTAAAGAAGTGGTGGGGCCTCCGTGTAAAGAAGGGCAGCAGCAGAGCAGGTTAAGAAAGGCACAGTTGTGTGCATGAAAAGGGAGCCGCCTGGGAGCAGCTGGCGATGGGTGCTGGCGAGGACAGATGAAGGGTGCGCAGCCATCAAGAGTGCAGAGGTGGTGGGCCTTGTGTGTTGGTTATAAGTGGGCTGGAGTACAGCCGGGTGAACAGAGGAAGAGGCTGCAGGTCTCTTGGGTGATGTCTAGTGTGGGCATCTGATTGGAGCAGCAGAGAGGGCTGCTGTGAGAAAGGGTACATGAGATGTGGCTTGGGCTAGGTATCTGGGATGCTGCGGTGAGCAGTGGGTTGTGGTGTTGAGGATTGTGCAGAGGCTCTGGGGTTGGTGAGACTGCTGGTCACGACATACAGAGAGTGGGAGCTGCTGAGTGAAGGTTAGCTGGTGTGGGCGCCTTCTGGTGAGAGTAGCTGGTCTTGTGTGGGCGGTGATTGCAGGCAGTGCATGGATGCTGACCAGAGAGGGAGCCTTGGGTTTTTGTGTGTGTTGGATGCAGAAGTGGTGCTGATGTGTGGGCTGGAGACAGTGGGGCTCGCCTATGACAATTGACAGGTAGCACAGCAGACAGAGAGTAGCCAGGCTACAGAGGAAGTGAAGAAGGGTTGCTGGTGTGGGCGCCCTCTGGAAAGTGCAGGGACCGGGAGACAGAGGCTTGGTCGTCAGACGCAAGGGTGTATTCCCTTGGCAGTAAATCCTCGCCAGAGTCCTGGTCTTTGGTGTATTTGCTGTGTTTATACAGTGTGTATGGTGCTGTGTATGTTTTTTGCTAAATGATCATCTGTCCTTCATGGTTTTGAGCTGTCTTATGGTGTGGGTGGGTGGCGAATGTTGAGAGAGTGTTCCAGCCGGTGGCTGGTGGTGCCCCGTTCGTGGTAGTTTTTCCAAGTTTGGGAGGTGGAAGAGCTATAGAGGCAGGCTTTTCTTTCTTTTTTTCACCTCACACCAAACAGAAACAGTAGTGTGAGCAGTTGGCCCATCTTGGTGTGTGTGTTGCTTTTAAATCGATGTGATTCTCATTGCCCAATTTCTTGAGGATGCGTTGCAGTATTTTGTTGGTGGACTCCACCTGATCGTTGGCCTGTGGATAATAGACTATGGATCTCTTATGGATGATGAGGTGTTGAGTGACCACCTGCCTGCCAGATGACATCATTCACAAAGTGTTTGCCCTTGTCTCACACTGACCAGCTAGATCAGGCAACCAACCCAACTGGATGATCATCTCATAAAGGTATTAGTGGTGGACTTGGTCATGTTATCCCGGAGAGCTTTGGCTTCCACCCATTTGGTGTTGTAGTCGGTTCCCACCAGGATACACTTGTTATCAATGAATCGGGCCAGCAATTTGAATGGACCCACAGTCCAAGCCCCATTTTTGGAATTATTCCAAGGGGGAAGGATCAGATTGTGAGGAATTTGGTCTCTGTCATCAGTTGGTTGGCCGAGTCGTTGGCACACATCACATTGTTTGACCCATTTGTAGGCATCGTCGATTCGGTTGGCCACCAGAGACCGGCGTGGAGGATCTTCTATCCTATTACTTCTCTTGTTTAGTGACCTCCGCTGATTTCTTGATGGGCTTCTCTGAGGACAGCTTCTTGTTCATGAGGTGGAATGCACCTCCAAAAGATCTAATCAATGCCATGCCTATATAGCTAGCCAGCTATTACTTGGAAAGACCGGCTTCGGACAGCTATTTGCTTTCTCTAATCTTTCCTATTGCCACATCTGAGGCATCCACGAAGACGTGGAATGGCAATTCCCAATTAGGTGCTTGGAGTACAGGTGCTTCGGATAGCATTAGCTTAAGTCATCGGAATGCAACGTTGCATTCCTCCATCCATTCGAGGTTGGCTTGCCTCAACTATTGGTTCAATGGAATTTTTATCTGTGCCATTTGGTGGTTTAGGGGAAGTGCTACATGCACTAGATGGTGGAGCATTTGGTTGTGCCATCAGACTTTCCCCAAGAACCTTCTTAGTCCCTTTACACTTGTCGGTATTGGAGCTTTCCGAATCACCTCAACCTTGGCCGGGTCTACTACAATACCTTTGTCACGTAGGCTATAATGCCTGTGAACCGACGGCAGACCGGATGGCCATGTTCGGGGTTCAGTGGGAGAGGACGCCCATGCGGAGTCATGGGCGGCCAGGCTAGTGTGGACGGCAGGCCACACACTATATAGCCTGGGGGGATGAGGGGCAATCCTCATTCTTCCTCTATGGCTGGGTGGTGAGCCAGAGGCCGTCCCCTCTTGTGGTAACGCCTGTAGCGGCATTACGGATATGTAACACTGGTATCAGAGCATTCCATGGATTTAATAAGGTTTTACATGGCAATAGTGAGTAGTATCTCACTCCAGATGAGCCTGGTTGTTGTTAGTATCGGATCCGACATATGTAGTGTACATAAATTCGGGCTGAGTTAGGATAGAAGGCTAAGCCGGAGAGCTTAGCGGTAAATCCTACTGTATCTGGTGAGTTTTGACTTAATTGGAGTGTTAAGAAGTAAACTCAAAGTCTGGGGCTGAACAGGAGTGTTCGGAGGCAGACATATCTTTTGTTAAATCGGAGAATTTAGAAAAGATGAGCTTGGGCTGAACCATGGTACCCAGGAAAAAAGCTCTTCACACTAAAATAGTGCACAATAATTTTAGGGTGATAAAAATCCATCGCATGAATGTTTTACAACTTTCCATAGATGATAGATGAAGACCATGTACTTTACGGAGTTAAAAGTACATAGGTGGTGACTTCGGCGCCACATTTTTTGTAGAAAGTCACCAGTGGTGTGGTTAGGTCGGCCGAGACTCCACAAGACCTATGCACTAGTTATTAAGTTGACCTCTAATAAGGACGTCCAAAATTCGTGTTGTAATACCAGAGATTGTACTGCAATGTGCAATGAAGGGGTCAATTTGTGTAGTCACTTCTTAGCAGCAAGTGACTTAATCATCTTGTTATAGATGGTTGTATATGGTACTCCCACTCGGGGGAGGTACGCCATTGGTACGGAGTTACTCACAGACTAGTATGGAGCTACTAGTGTGATGATAGTGGGTACGTAGTTACTCACTACTAATACATAGCTGCTAATAAAATTAAGATCCTCGAGTGAAAGATACTCTAGATCAACATTTTAAATTACCGAACCACAATCCATGTATCGAGGTACTCATAAATATGTTGACGTTGCTCAAATCGAGGGACCGATTTGTTCGATGGTATGGAATAAGCAAGGAGAGTGGAGTAACTTAAAAGTTACACATCACTAGTCCTAGTGAGTTGTCGAGGTCATCCGTAGTTTGATGATCCCCTCTACCCCATTCAATTTTGCAAGCCCTGGCATTTAATCCGTAGTGATTATGAGTTTGGTGTGAGATATGGTTATGAAGTTCTTACAAGAGTACTCGTTTATTTGCTTGTCATTGATTATAGCTTGGTAGAGATTGCCACCTGTGATGGGTAGGTAGCTTTGCCGCTATAATGAGGAGGCAGCAAATAATGTTCTCATAGTTATACTTCATACCAACACCAAACAGGGATAGGATGAAATTCCTAAGTTCATCATCACGAAGTACTATGATGTTTGCATTTATATTGAATGTATGATGTAATGAGACATTGGGCTTGTGTAATTACCATCAATTATCTAGCAACCTATGGCTTCGCAGCAAGCTCAGTCATTATCTGTGGATTGATAATGTGGTTATTAGTAGTTTGGAATTTTTCTTGTAGATGGTACAACCCACCCAAATGATTCATAAGTGTGTAACCGCTTATGAAGGGTAATAGTATGCAACAATGAAGCACTTTGTTACAAGTGTGAAACCATTGATCTGTTGCAAAGCAGTTTATCAATAGTACCACCATATGTGTGTAGACACTATACCACATCTTCGTTGCAAGATGTTTAAAAGTTTCTTGGAAGGACTCAAGAATATAACATATGATATTAAACACGGTCTAGATTTGTTCTTGGACCTATGACACTAGCGTGTAGTCCGCTTGAGAGTAGAGTTTTTGAGGACAAAAACCTTTCTTGAGGGAAAGGAGGGATATCCTCAAATATCACATAAACTCGAATAGTTGTGTGAGTCCAGAAAATACTTGAAGGGATGTGTCTGGTAATAGCAACAAAGAGTTGTAAGTGATTGGATGTAACTCGAGACACCCGTAGTGGTGCAACAATCTTTATCAAACATCTCCACATACTATATGGTCTGCCGCATATATAGTATGGCATAAGAGATAGGAAGTTTGATTGTTATATTTGAAGGGAAATCTTCAAAAAGTTACATTTACTCTGAGTTAGAGTGGAGTTTAACCATCCGTAGATTGATGGTAGTTAAAAACTCAACAAGATTCTAGATCATATGCTTGTGCAAAGATGTTACTCTAAGAGAAAAGTATCTCTCAACTTTGGAACTAATCCTTGTGATGCATGATTAGATTGGCTCTAGTTTATTTCTCCTATGGCCGTAGAGCTTTCCAAGGAGAAGTTTTAACAAGTTGGTGATGCAACATGGTAGCGTAGTCTACAAATATCTAGTAGCATAGTCTAAGAACTTGCGCTACTAGAGTGCTCTCCAGTACATTAGCTTCTGTGCTAATGACATGATGCAAAATCAAGGCATGAAATTTGCCTTAAGGTTTTGGTTGAAATACCAAATCATGGCTTGTGTGAGCATGATCCTGTCTTTACAGAGGTTTGGCGTGGCGGGTAGCGAGGCGAGAGTTAGTCCGGAGAGGCTAGTCGAGTCTTCGGGGTATAGTTTTGAGCCGGAGAGCTCAGACGTAGGCCCTTCATCACCTTTGTTTTCTGACACGGTTTCAAAGGATGATGCTAAACTTCGTCGGTGGGAGAAATATGCTAATTACTCCATTGACGACGACGGGTACTTACTTCACAAGGGTAGAGTATGTGTACCAACTATTGGTGACTTTCGGGCCCAAATTCCTAAAGAAAGTCATGATAGTCCAAGTGCGGGTCATCCTGGGATTTAGAAGACCTATGCACTAGTAAAAAAACAGTTTTATTGGCCTAGTTTGTTTAAGAACGTCCAGACTTATGTGCTGAAATGCAATAAGTGCCAGGTCAATAAACATGAACGTCTTAAGGTTGGAGGACTACTCCATCCGCTGGAGATTCCTCAAGGGAAATGGGAAAGCATTTCCATGGATTTCACTACCGGTTTACCCAAGACGAGTCGAGGGAATGACTCGGTGAGGGTAGTAGTGGACAACTAAAATGGCAAAGTTTATTGCCACGAAGAAAATTGCTAAAATGCCAGAGTTGGCAAAACTCTTTATTGAACATCTCTACAAGCTATATGGCCTGTTCGCAGATATAGTGTCGGATAGAGATAGAAAGTTCAACAGTCATTTTTGGAGGGAAATCTTCAAAAAAGCTGGATACTACTCTGAGTATGAGTACGGTAGATCATCCGGAGTCTGATGGTCAAACTGAAAGAGTTAACCAAATTCTAGAGGATATGTTGCGTTCTTATGTTAGTAAGAAGCAATCTAATTGGGAAGAGTACTTTCCCTTATTGGAGTTTGCCTATAATAGCTCCAAACACTCAGCGACTGGATTTACACCATTTATGTTAATGTATGGATTCCAGCCGAGATCTCCAATGGCTGTAGGCCTAGAAAAGGAGAAGATTCAATCTGTCAAGGATTTCCTTGAAGATATGAATGATATGCTCAGAGCCGCACGTGAGAGCATTCGTAGCGCTCAGGATTGTGCTAAAACTTATGCGGATAAAGGACGTAGAAAGGTGACCTTTGCAGAAGGTGACTTTGTATTCCTCAAGGTTCCTGCGCAGTCAGAAACCATGAAAACGAGAAAGTGTGATAAACTTTCTCCGAGATATTGTGGTCCTTTTAAAATCCTTAAGAAGATTAGGGACGTAGCCTACAAACTTGAGTTACCGGAGAGTTCTCAAGTTCATCCTGTCTTCCATGTCAGTAAACTGAAGAAATCAATTCACGGGTTAGAGAACGCAGTTTCTCCAGAGATTTTGGTGGACTTGATAGAGCCACCAAAGATACCACATGAATCTGAAAAGATTCTATAGTATCGTGACAGACAAACCCGACATAAAGTGTACCAGGAGGTACTTGTTAAATGGACAGATAGGGATGAGGAGTAGCAACCTGGGAACGCCGTAGTGCAATTTCCAAAAGGTTTCCCCAGTTTGTTTTCGAGGACGAAAACTCTTCTTAAGCGGGGGGTAATGTCACGTAGGCTGTAATGCCTGTGATGACCGACGGCAGACCGGATGGCCATGTCCGGGGTTCAGTGGGAGAAGACGCCCATGCGGAGTCATGGGCGGCCAGGCTAGTGTGGACGGCAGGCCACACACTATATAGCCTGGGGGATGAGGGGCAATCCTCATTCTTCCTCTATGGCTGGGTGGTGAGCCAGAGGCCGTCCCCTCTTGTGGTAACACCCGTAGCGGCGTTACGGATATGTAACAACCTTCTTGAGATACTATGTGGCCAAGGAGCATATGATTTGAATGGCAAAGGCACATTTAGCTGGATTCAAGGTGAGTATGGAAACTCGACACTTGGCCAAGTACAACGGCAGGTACGTCAGATGTTAGGATGACTTCTTGAAGACACTAAAATCATCGATGAACACCCACTGTATCAAAAATTTGACAAAAATCTCATGAACCATCCCGATAGAATGTGGCGGGAGCATCCTTGAGCCTGAAGGTCATGACATTGGATGTAAAGGCTCCCCATTCGGTGATGAAGCTATCTTCTCCAAATCTTCTACTGCCATTTGGACTTGATTGTAGCCACTGAATCAATCCAAGAATGAGTACATCTCATGGCTGGCTACTGCATCTAGTAGTAGCGATTGGGAACAACCATGTCACTCGATCAATCGAATATATGAATCTGACGTGTAGCAGTTTATCCACTTCCTCCTTGAACCTTTTGGCATAGTTGGGATTCATCCGGTATCTTTGTTGCCAGATGGGGACTACATTTTCCCTAAGATTAATCCGATGCTGGTAGAAGCAGGTCAATCCCTTTCATTTCAGTGTAGCTCCATGCAAAAACATCCTTGAAGGATGTGAGCAACACCCGAACTTCTTCTCGGATTCCCTTTTTCTGAATAAGAATTATCTAAGTTTTCTCGATGGATATTTTCATAATCTTTCTCAAATTTCTCAAGTAAAATATATTCAATATTCTTCTTTTCGAGTAAAAGATTCATGGGACTTACAAAAATCAATTCTACCCATATTTTTCAATGAAATTAATAATACTCAAAATTACACTTTTGATAAATACTCATAATTTGAATTATGCCAAAAATTCCCCTTTTACCCTTAATTACTTGGATCTCAAATATCATGGGAATTCCTCTTTTTGCATAAAATAAATTTACCAAAAATTCCTCTTCTACCATTTAATTACTTGGATCTCAAATGTCATGGGAATTCCTCTTTTTGTATAAAAATAAATTTACCAAAAATTACTCTTTTCTCATAATCAATTAATTATGCATAATTACAAAAAAAAATATTTCTCATGAATATGTTGAAAATCATTCTTTTTGCATAGGATGTCCAATCCTAGAATATGGTAGGAAATCCTCTTTTAGCATAATGCATAAAAATAAGATATATATTATTTTTTAAAAATTTTACCATAGCTTCGCTGCTATTAATGATAATTCTCAATTTTTTTCTAAAAGAATAAAAGGTTATAATGAAAATATGATAGTAGTTTCTCTTTTGTGCTTAAAATCAAACTATGAATTTAAATCATAATATAAAATTAAACATAACTATGATTATCCCACTAGATTAAGCTAATTTCAACATTCCTCTTTTTTCAAATTGTTAAGATAATCCATTTCTCATTTAGAATGAATTAGAGTAGTTTTTAACTACTCATAAACAATCTAAAAGAAATAACCATTATTTTGATAACACAAAATCATGACTCACCCCGCACATCAAATTGGGTTCCATTTTGAAAAAACATCTACCTCTCCCATGCATTGCATGTTCGATGCTGACATCAATTCTTAATTCCAAATCCAATACATTGCATCAAGTACAACTAGTTGATTATAACTGTACAAAAATATGAAAACACAAAAAGATACATGAGCATTATTGTTATGCAACTCTTCAAAGCATGTCATGGTTAAGGTTATTACTACAAATCCTACGAACAAGATATAGATCTGAGGGCTTAAGTGTAATGCGTCGAGCATGGATGGCTAACATTTGACCATCATGCATGAGGTCTACCATGTAATTTTCATCCATCTCTAAAAGAGCAAGCAATGCTTGAGCTAACCATCACTTCACATTACATGCTTGATCTCTTGAAAAGTACCTATAGTGATTTTCCCTTTGAAGATCTTGCAATATTTCTTGCACCAACCTCAAGAAAGATGCCTTGGGTATAATAAAATCAGGAATCCTTTCTAACCTCCTAAGTTTATGAAGAGAGACAGTGCCTGGTCTCCCTCTTCTCTTCTTATGTGTAGCGAGAGCAAGGGGAGAAGTTTCCTATTTGGAGGAGCTTGACCTTCATCATTGTCGGTGATAGTACGTTCACTAGATCTGGATAAATGAACCGATTCCTTGGTACATGCTATACTCACAAGCTACAAGGAATAGAGAGAAATGGAGGAATGGAGATAAATGAAAGAAGTGTCTTCATTTGTGAATGGGACTTACTATAAGTTATTGACACTTACTTTTAAAATTTATCAACACTATGAACACTTTGAAAAAGTTGTCCAAATCCAACTTTAGCAAACACCTATTTCTTTAAAACATTGGATTGTAGTACTCTCATAAACATAAAATTTTGTTATTATTTCTCAATTAGAACTCCGAATCACTTCCATTACCACTTTGCGCGCTCGATGTTTCCATTTGCTATATCGACTCTCTCCTGCATTGTAACCATTTTGTATGATGTTCTCTAGCCGTTCTATTTTCATATCTTGCTTTTCTCACTTCAGATATTTCCCTATGAATAGCTTCTATATCATTGGATTTGGACTTTATTAATTTGTACTCATACCTTATCTCTATTCTCCTATACCACCATTAGAGTAACTTCCTTATAGGATTGGAATCATTGATTCCACCTCCATGTGATGTTGGTTTTTGGAATCTGCATTGAGCTTGCCAATGAGATTGCTCCATGCCTTGTGTGGACCATACTGTTGCCAAACTTTCTTCTTCAATAAAGTATGCACCATGACCCTCAAGTATGTGCTACATTCAAACACACAGGATCCATAATTACTCAAAATATTACATTCATATTTTAATTGTAACAAAATGGTGACCACTCTTACCATATAGTGCGTAACGCAATTTGAAGTCTATGCCTGCATTATTAAATTATGAAAGGTTACCACCACCTATTTAAATGCATTGGCATCATCAAAATTTAATGTCACCTTTTGTAAACGTGGTGCCAATTTATCGAGTACAATCCACACATTTGCCTTTGCTATCCGTATATGTCCCCCATTGCTCTTATTAGGAACATCCATGTGTAGTTTTTTCCATGCTTTGTATTTTACAAGAAACTTACCATCTTCATCTCGCAGTGGAGATAAGAATTTCCAAACCTTCGCTCCCCCATGTTGGATAAATGTAATCCCAACTCCTTAGTCCAATTTAATGTGTGGTGGTTAGGCTAGTGGTATAAAGCCTACAAATGGTTGGTGCATATGGTTCATGCAGCTCATGCAACTAAAAATAGGGTAGAGGAGTCTCTAAATAAGGTACAAGTCGTGATCAAGTGATTATGTAAGTTTGGTTCATGCCTAATCATAATTAGTGTCTTTTTGTGTTAATCTCAAAGCAACTTCAGCATATACTAGTTTTTGTCCCTCATGTTCATGATGTTTTGTACAAGCTTTGATCCACCTTGAGTATGTCTTGATCAATATTCATATTTGAATTATCATATCCAACATTTGGTATCAGAGCATGACCCAATTAGGTTTAGTTTATTAGCAAAAACCCTAATCTATCTCTTAATCACCATAGCCTGTTTTTTCCTGTTTGGACATCATGCTATAGATTGCCTTCATGCTTGCATCTGAGGAGATGATACTCCAATATTTTGATATAGGCCTCTTTCTTTGGTCCCACGCATGCCCTAAAATGCAGCTCGAAGGCGGATTTGCTCGCTTCTTCATGAATTTGTCATCGACATGCAACAATCTGCTAATCGAGTTCATTCGGTGCCATCTCTACGAATTCGTCTAATTCCTCTTAGGTGCTTCAAGTATATAATGTAAGGATTCAGCATACCAAATCTTGTAGTATTTGTGGTCCACAGGAGCTGCTGTACTAAGCATTTTTTTAGTCGCCTATTTTCTGTCTCTTTTGCTCCAATAACATGGTGCTTGTTATTTTGATCTATATTGAATTGGGAACATAAGCTGACTACAGCTTTATGGGCATATCAAACATCGTATAAGGTAGCGATGTGATGGGATATACTCCCTTTCGTCTAGCTTATGGCATTGAGGCAGTGATGTCTATGGAGTACTTAGTTCCAAGCCTGCAAATTGTGGTGCAAGAAAGGTTAACTGAAAATGCATTAGCCAAAAGATTAATTGATTTAGAGAAACTTGATGAAACTTGGCTAATTTCATCAGATGGGCTTATGGTCGAGAAATTTTGAAGAAAGCGTTGGCTTGACCATAACCTGAAGCAAAAGGAACTGGAAACGAGCGACTTAGTCCTCATGTATGGTGTTGGAAGCACCAAGGAAAAGAAACTCAAGTACAAAGGGTTAGGAATTCAACAGAACTGGGTTTCATACCTGGCAAATCAAGGTGAAGAGCTACCTCATGAAGAAAAATCTATGGAGTACGATCAAGCCACTTCCTGAAGATGAAGTAGGTATTTCTACTGTAGTTACAAGAGCTATAACGGCGCACTTTAAGCAAAATATGAGCAAGCACTTGGTATTATCATTACTACTTTTTAGAAGATGATTTTATTCATTATATTGATAATGTTGAGTCAGCTATGGAAGCTTGGGAATTATTAGAGCGTACTACTTTGGTTGCAAATGCAAAGAATTCCAAGATCAGTTTGAAGATGCAACTCTTTGATCTAACCATGAAGAATAATGAAAATTTAACAGCTTTGATTAATAGGTTGAAGAGCTTAATGACACAATTGGTTTATGTTAAGTCTCCTGTTCTTGAAGAGGATGCTATTGCTATCTTGCTTAAAAGCTTACCTTCAAGCTTCAGGCAAATTGTGACGGTACTTAAAGAGAAGGAGCCAGTCCCTTCCTTGGAAAGTATCATAAATTCTTTGCAGGAAGAAGACAAGAAGATTACAAAGGATGTGATAGATCCTTATGCATATACTATTACTTCGACATTGGCAAAGAAGAAGTGTACTATTTGTGGTTGTACAAATCATCTTACTAAGGATTATTTCTCCAAACATCCTTCTGAGTATTGTGGAAAGACGAATCATCCCCATCCGCAAAGTGCTACCAAAGAGATCAAAAGCTAGCAAAGGCACACGTGGTTGAAGAAGTCAACCAAGAGGAAGAAACAAATCTTTGTTCTAGTCTTAGTATAAAAGATGTAGATGATGATTATGCTTTTTAAATTATGTCATATATGTGGTTGAGTCAAGACTTATGTTGTTCCAACTTGACGAGTTATAGAGGAGAGTAAACCACCCTATGTTGTTGTTAAGGGGGGACTCTTACTCATTGTGTCAAGGAGGTATGTTAGATTTGTTCATGTTCTTGTAAGAAGTTGGTCTTAAGGGGGGATTGCTGGATAAATATAATCCCAACTCCTTAGTCCAATTTAATGTGTGGTGGTTAGGCTAGTGTCAGTGGTTGGTATAAAGCCTACAAATGGTTGGTGCATATGGTTCATGCAGCTCATGCAACTAAAAATAGGGTAGAGGAGCCTCTAACTAAGGTACAAGTCGTGATCAAGTGATTATGTAAGTTTGGTTCTGTGCCTAATCATAATTAGTGTCTTTTTGTGTTAATCTCAAAGCAATTTCTACATATACTAGTTTTTGTCCCTCATGTTCATGATGTTTTGTACAAGCTTTGATCCACCTTGAGTATGTCTTGATCAATATTCATAGTTGAATTATCATATCCAACACCCCAAAACATGGTTTGCATGGCAAATTTCTACTCTTTCTTGACTTTTTCTCATCCTTTTTTATTTCTACTTGGCCCTGGTGCAATCCAACATCACATAAGACTTGTTCTACCTTCTTGCATGTTGCATCAGCATCTGAAGTAGGCTGCATCATATAGGCAAACACACGTACTCAAATACAAACTTTGCTATTATCCTTAATATGCAATGTAGGGTGAAAAAGGAAACCTTATCAAGGGTATTTCTAAAATGGGATCCCACTTAGGATGTAATGGCATCAACATTCTATTCCTTTGAGCACATTAGTGGTCACGTGTTGGAGGACCACGTTGTCTTGTCCTTGCAATCCAATTTTTCTTCCCACTCTTGTCTTTCTTTCAAGATTGCATATAATAAATAAGAAAGGGAACTCAACTGATGCTGAATTTGAAACACCAAACATACATTTCAGTGTTTTCAAATCACCAACAAGATGCCATTCTACCTTGTATTCACCAAACCCATCGACATGCAAAATTTCACCATTTGTTTGTAAGGTCTCTCCCAAGCCATGTATGTATGTGTCTCTTTTAATATAATTCAATAAGGAAAGAGAGTGTAATTAGAGAAGAGTGAGACAACAAGGCTAGAAACATTAGGAAAGTGTTAGAATAAAAATATTAGCTCCAAAAATCCTAAAAGAAATAAGAACATAAGAAAAGTTCTATTAAGAGATAAGTATCCCCAAAAATGAATATCGAATTTAGGTGATAAGAGGTTATATTTAGAGTACTTTTACACATTTAGAGTCCATGCATACTAAAAATGTGTAAAAATAACGTGTTTCTAAAGATGACACGTTTGTGGCTATATACAGACGTTTTTGCCTATTCTGCCTACGATGGCCTGTAGACTAGATGCCTTCCCATTCTTTTGACTGGTTATATGACTATATTCTAAGTTTTTACCAGAGAGTTATGGCCGAAACAATTTGCTATTTCTGTCAAGGTCTCTACACAGAGAAAACTGTGAGAAGGCAACAAGTAGCCTCAAGGTGATCCTAGAGTTTGAGATGTATATATCCCTTCATTCTTATCTAATATCTTAGAAAAGAAGCTTAGATTGCTATTTTCTTTCGGAGGAAGAGACCAAAACTCCATAGCTTTTCTTTTAGAGAAAGAATAGTATCCCGTAGCCCTGTAAGAGAAGAAGGCTATTTTGTCATAGACCTTACAAAGAGAGAAGAGTCACAGTATGAGTAAGAGGAGATAAAGCTTGGAGATTATTGGATGATTTCAATCAAAAGACAAGGTATTAGAAGACTCTATTCTCATATGTCAAGTTCTAAAGCTCTTGTTAACGAGTAAAGGCAACGATAAACGACAAATTTCTATAAGGTATATACATATTTTGTTTTTCAATTATATATCATTCTTAGGGGTTGAGGTATGACCCCGGCTTCTCTATAAATTGTTAATAGTGATCTATTTGATTGATTTACTATTTAAAGTTTGTATTCTTTTAAACAACAGTATATGCCTAAATAAAGAATGTCTTATCCGCAATCTCAAGTTGAAATGCAAAAATCTTTGTGAAAAGGATTGTTTTCTTAAGAAGGTAACATGGATTCTAGTCCTATGGTTTAGTTGAGTAAATGGATTGTTATCTTGGTTCAATTAAGGTACAGGTATAACTTCTCCGTGCCTTGATGCTGCCCCGTTCCTGTGCTTGTATAGCCAGACGGCGGAGACGTTAGTGTTAGATATCCGTAACGCCGCTACGGGCGTTACCACGAGAGGGGACGGTCTCTGGCTCACCACCCAGCCATAGAGGAAGAATGAGGATTGCCCCTCATCCCCCAGGCTATATAGTGTGTGGCCCGCCGTCCACACTAGCCTGGCCGCCCATGACTCCGCTTGGGCGTCCTCTCCCACTGAACCCCGGATATGGCCATCCGGTCTGCCGTCGGTCACAGGCATTACAGCCTACGTGACATTACCCCCCCTTAAGAAGAGTTTTCGTCCTCGAAAACAAACTGGGGAAACCTTTTGGAAATTGCACTACGGCGTTCCCAGGTAGCTACCTCCTCATCCCTATCTGTCCATTTAACAAGTACCTCCTGGTACACTTTATGTCGGGTCTGTCTATCACGATACTGTAGAATCTTTTCAGGTTCATGTGGTATCTTTGGTGGCTCTATCAAGTCCACCAAAATCTCTGGAGAAACTGCGTTCTCTAACCCGTGAACTGATTTCTTCAGTTTACTGACATGGAAGATAGGATGGACTTGAGAACTCTCCGGTAACTCAAGTTTATATGCTACATCCCCAATCTTCTTAAGGATTTTAAAAGGACCACAATATCTCGGAGAAAGTTTATCACACTTTCCCGTTTTCATGGTTTCTGACTGCGCAGGAACCTTGAGGAATACAAAGTCACCTTCTGCAAAGGTCACCTTTCTTCATCCTTTATCCGCATAAGTTTTAGCACGATCCTGAGCGCTACGAATGCTCTCACGTGCGGCTCTGAGCATATCATTCATATCTTCAAGGAAATCCTTGACAGATTGAATCTTCTCCTTTTCTAGGCCTACAGCCATTGGAGATCTCGGCTTTCTTGGGGACGAATTTTCTAACGGGTTCAAGAGAATAGACTATCTTTCACCTAATTAAATCAGATAGAAGGAAAACTATCACTGACATAGTTTGAAGAACTCAACTCTTTTTTCCTAACAACCAAAATCAGGCACAGCTGTTGATCTAATGATTTGAGAAAACCAACGCTTCTTTCCTAACCGAAGTCACGCACAGCCATTGATCTACTCATTTGAGAAATTCTTCAAGTTTTTATTTAACTACTTGAATTCTAACCGTATTCCTATTATTTCAATTTAATTATTAAAACTCCACTGATTACAGCGCCTAACCCCATCCGGTCCATGGGTTAGCCACCACCCAACCACTATAATCGGTTTAACCAGATAATTACTCACCACCCATAATTGAATGCCTTTCTTAACTTTTGCTTTCGAATATAGATACGCACACACTCCTCTTTAAAACTTTAACATATAAAATAATCTATTGACAAATAGTTATTGGTTACAGATGTCATAACTCAAAAATTCCATCTAGTCCCTTGTTTCTCAAAAAACAGTATCACTATGGACTCTCCGTTGAGACCAACTGGTCAGCAACAACGAGATCCAGTAACAGATTACAATAATTATTTCGTCCATCATACATATCTTCCACGACATATGCATGGGTGTCCTAGGCACCGTAAGCCCATGCATCGCCTAGTAAGAACCCTCCAGGATCCTCCTTAGGTGTCCTGGCACTTCACTCAGGGACCGCCTCATCGACCCTCGCCCATCGTACCGAAAGCGCACCATTTTTTAACCATACCGAGGCGTGTCAAGACCTAGGCAGGGTTTGCTACGTGAGCTATCCTTAGAACACTCCATGCCAGCTGTTGCAACCAAACTTCCCTTAGAAAAACATATACCAAATGTTCTCTCCAGCATTCTGGCATGACAGTCCTTTAAGAAAATAGGGTTTCTATGCAAGTTTTCAGTTTGATTTTCTTTTGAATATAAGGAGTATTTCTTGAATCAGTATCCCCAAAACTTCTTGATCGGAATTCTGAATTTCATACCAAAATTCCTCGAATTCTATAACCTTGATCCACAGATCAATTCGAAGGGTCTCAAACTTAGTTTCAAATTTGGCAAGAGTTTTGAGTGTATTTTTCTAAACTGAACACACCTTCTTTCCTCAAAACTGACGAGAGAGTTTGGTCTTGGTCAAAGTCTGATTCTTCAAGGTTCGAGTCGGATAAGATTTTTCCTGAACTATCTTTCTCGAAAAGGTTTGATAATTCAGTTACTATTTTACTGAATTTCTTTCTTTGAATATTCACTTAACTAATTTCTAAATTAGTTACGAATTCCAATGAGGAATAAATTAATCATTTATCTCAATATCTTGATCTCGATAGATTTTCTGAATTTTTTTAAACAATCCGTGTGAATATAAAACAATACCCTTAGAGTATTTAATTATTCATTTATCAAATACTCATAGAATTTAAGAGAATTCTAATTTTGATATAAAAATTCTCTATGCATCTATTTATGCATAAAAATCAACTTCAATGGGATTAACACTTTTATATAAAAAATCCTTTTATGCATCTATTTATGTATAAAATCAAATTTAATAGGAATAACACTTTTGAAATAAAAAGAATTTCTTTATGCATCTATTTATGCATAAAAATCAATTTTTATAAGAATAACGCTTTTATTAAAAAAATTCCTTTATGCATCTTTCTATGCATAAAAATCAAATTGAATAAGAATAACACTTTTGTAATTAAAAAAATTCCTTTATGCATCTCTCTAATGCATAGAAATCAAATTTAATAAGAATAACACTTTTGTAATAAAAGAATTTCCTTTATGCATCTTTCTATGCATAGAAATCAATTTTAATGGAATAACACTTTTGTAATAAAAAAATTCCTTTATGCATCTTTCTATGCATAAAAATCAAATTTAATAAGAATAACACTTTTAAAATGAAAAAAAATTCCTTTATGCATCTTTCTATGCATAGAAATCAAATTTAATAATTAATATCAGTGATATCCATGCATATTCATAGGTGAATATGTACATGGAGTAATTAGAATATTTCTTTTAGATGCAAAAATGGTGGGAATTACTCTTTTGGAATAACATAAAAACAAACTTTCTTTTTTCACAGAATTCTGGAAAATTTTGCCATAACCTCCTTTGTATGGCTGACCATTTTTCATTTTTATCTTCCATTACTTAACTTAATTAACCCAATTTAGAATTATAGAAATCTAATCTACACAATTTTCTAAATTCAAGAGAGTAAACAATAAGAAGAGTTTAATTAATTACTTAGTTAATCTTTCTAGGATTAAGAAAGGTTGGAATGTAAAGAAGAGAAGGGGGTGGCCTTTTCATCAAAGGCATAGCATTTGAATTTAATTCAATCATTTGCAAAACATAAAAATCAAGAAAACCATAGACTTTTCATTAAAATTCGTAAACAAGTAAGAAAATTAGCTTACATGGAGCTTGTAAGCTCTCCTTTGGCTTGAGGTATTGAGGGTTCTATTACTGTTTGAAGCAATAGTGACCACCAATTCACTTTGGAGAGGATTAGGCCAAAAATAATTGAATTATTAAAAAAATTAATGTAGATGGCTCAGGACAGGAGTATAGTAACAGTGCATAAACACCATTAAGATTTTACAAAGGGGGAGGCTTCTATTTATAGGAAAAAGTAAGCCTCTAACCAAGAAAACTGATTCTAGAATTTTCCAGATCAGCTTGGTCAATTTTTGACCATTTTTGGGTGAGTTCAGCTTACTTTTTGGATCTAGTTTTGAAACAGGAGAGAGGAGAGAGGAGAGATAAAAATATCTCATTTTATTGATTAAAAATTGGGGGTAATGATGAGAAAAAGGTGCTTTCTTCATGAGGGGAGATCCCCACATCGAGGTGTCAAAATTTAGTTTTTTAATTCTTTTCTTTGGTCCTAAGTCCACTCTTCATCTTATGTGAGCATTTACTCATTTTTGGGGGGTTTTTCTTTTATTCTTCAATTTATCTCCTCCTTACATTTGGATTAATCTTATTGCTCCATAGGAACCTTAATTGGACTATAATCCAAAATTTTCAGAAAATATTGATCCTTAGGCTAAGGTCTTTTGTGCACATTATAATTTATTTCTAATGCACCTTAGGAATTTCTGTTTAAACTTCAGTTTCAGGGGAATTTATTTTAATAAGAAGGGATATTTTTTCGTCCAAAGATATCTAAAAACTGAATTATCTCTCTCTAGAATATTTTCTCTCTCTAGGTAAGGTAGAAACAAGATCTTTTATTATTCTAAAAAGGGGATTGATTACAGGGGAAGAAACTGGACATCTTGAGGGGCTGGGGAGGAATCTTACAGATAATACCCAACGTGTCCCATAAACTGTTGTACACCTTTGTAGTTTTTTGGTGGAGGTAATTCCAAAATCAATTTTACTTTGCTCTCATCAATGGACATATCTTTCTTTGACACGTGTCCTAAGATTACACCATGCTTGACCCAAAATTGACACTTTAAAGGGTTTAAAGATATACGATATAATCGACATCTCTCAAACACCTTCCTCAAACAAGTCAAGCGTTCGGTCCAGCATGAGTGTGCACACATATCATCAATGAATACCTTCAGCCACTTTCGCAAGTAGTCCTTGAAGGCCATGCACATCAGTCATTGGAAAGTTATTGAGACATTGGTGAGGCTAAAAGGCATAACCTTATAAGCATATGTCTCCCACATCATATTGAAAGCTCTCTTGTGCTGGTCTTTTGGTGCTATGGACACCTGATTATAGCCTAAAAACCCATCTAAGAAGGTGTAGGCTTCTTCACCTACTACTCGTTCTAATACATGTTCCATATATGGTAGGGGGTAGTGATTTGTCTTGATGGCTGCATTGACCTTTTTGAGATCAACACTGACTCTCAATTTTTCATTCTTCTTTGGTACAATCACGATTGGTGAAAGCCAATCTGTGTGCTCAATTTCATAGATGAAATCCATAGCGATGATTTCATCAATTTCCTCTTTTACAATTGTTGCATATTTCAGATTCATTTGATATGGTTTTTGCTTGGATGGTCTCGATACTTCCATGATAAGAATAGTGTGTTAAACCACCTCGGGTGGTACACCCTTCATTTTTGTGTATTTCCAAGCAAAACAGTCTTTGAATTCTTTTAAGAGAGCACTGAGCTCTTCTTCTTCAGCCTAGCTCTGCAATGTCTACCTCCTTAACTTCTGTTGGTTGGTCATAAGACGTGGATTGGTCATTTTCCTTCACTCTTTTGGCCGTCAATTGGACCACCTTTTGTTCATCAAATGGTGTAGGTTTTTGAAATGGTCCATCACTGAGAGTAGGTTTAGCTTTTCATCCTCCTCCTCATCTTTTGTGTCCGAGCCATCGCCTTCTTTGCCTCGCGCTCGGCTTCAGCTAGAGTCTTATTTCGTTTTCTACATCCTACCTTAGTGAGTTTCGGCATTTTTGGCTCTTGTGGCGTAGACTTCTCCTCTCGTTTTCCTTCTAGGGTTATCTTACTCAGCTCCTCCTCACCCTAGTTCTTAGAAAATTCCTCATGCACCTTAGTGACCTCAAGATATCTTAGCCCCACTGAGCATCCATGGGTTTACTTTGTAATAGGGCATTTCTTCGAGCGATATACCTCTTTTGTTTACGCCATCTCCTGAGGCGTTGGGTGTTGTTGTGGCCTTGCGATCTAGACCCTTCTATGCTGGAGGCTTCATCCTCTTCATTAGATTGCACATCTACCATGTGTACTGCGGTGGTAGGAATGCCTGCCGATTCAATGTACTGGGTTCCTATGCGAGGCAACACATCTATAGTGGCAAAGCATGTGTATCCAATTTTCACTAAAATTCGGAGATGGAAACCACGTGTACATTTTGGCCTCTTCCTTTTCCCGTAAATTCCCTCAATTGGTTGGCAAACTTGTAAGGATGTCATTCATTCTGTGGTGACCAAAATCATTTCCAAATAATTTTCCTTACATGGGATGTGCCTTCCACATTTGCAGATCGATTTTCAGAATCTGCGAATCCTTTCGAACATACACTTGATCTAACACCCAATCATGTACCGATTTGGCTGTCATATGAATCTGGCTGGCGTTGAAAGTCCATTACAACAAATTTATGAGGGTAGCATAATGAAAAGACCTTAAGCCTAACATTTTTCAACAGTCCCATTGGTCTTGAGGATGTTTCATCTGTTGACATCTTAACGATTAGATCTGCCCTTTCCAACTTTGGTTTTCCCTAGTTTTGCCAACATCGTTTGGTAATAATGCTCACACCCCCACCACCATCCAGGATAACTAGTGCTTGGTACCCATTATGGTGGATTGGAATTGTGGCATTTATATCATCACTTTCATAATACCGGCCCAATTGGTTGACAGGTATTTTGACGAATCTAGGTGTTCCTTCTTCCTCATACACTAGGTTTTTCTCTACCAATATTTCTTATTCCTTCTTTAGTAATTGGATATTGTCCAATCCCCTTAGGGGTTGTTGGTCTCTCCCTTGTAGTTTCTTGGGCATGCTCATTCTATTTTGGCACTTGGTCACCTTCTTTCTTTGATTGGGTTGATCCGGTATCAATGGTATCTTCCTCGGATTCATCCTTAATTATGACCACTTGCCCACCTTTTTCACTCTTCTCCTTCTCCCAGTCTTAGAGGTTGCAACACCTCCTGGGTTTTTCCCTTTGTCCACTTGTTTCGCTTATGCGCGTGTTAGGACATTCAATGGCGTGATATTTCCAGGCTACACACTTATAGTTGTTGAAAATACAAGTGAATAGGGTGTGTGTGGGAACAAGCTCTTGGATAGAGGCTGTAAAAGAGGAGATGTAATTGTGAAAGAACCTGTGAAAAGGTTAGAGGAATCTACTGGGAGAGAATAATGGGTAGCATGAGGGAATTTAGGAGTGTGGAGATATTCTGGGAGATATTTAGGGAAAAGAGAAGAGGTGGAGAGAATCAGGCAAGAGGTGGAGATATTCTGGGAGTGAATCATGGAGAAATCAATGGGATTTGATGCTTGATGTAAACTCTATAAATTGAGGCATAGCCCTAATGAGAATTTGCTGGTTTTTGAGTATCCATGCCTACATTAATCTATCTGCTAATTATTCACTAATTACGTGTTAATCATTTGCTAATCACTTTGTTAATGATGTTGATTCTAGTGTATGATCCACCATAGCTCATCATTATGCTCAAATTTCAACATGGTATCAGAGCCATGCCTAGAATCAATCAGATTTATGAGCCCATTAGTTAATTAATTAGGATTAGTAGAAAATTAGCAAAAAAATCAATTTTTAGTGAGTTTTCACTTCTCCCCTTCACCCCCAGTCAGTGGAGGACTCCATTCTCTTTGCACACATAACATTAGGCTAAGCCCTTTTAGGCACTTATAGTAGACTCATAGGGCTACACTCATCTTGAATCTTGTGGGCCAATTTAGCGCAGAACTGCAGAATTTCGCAGAATGAAGGGCGCCGTTTTTCTGAGCTATTTTTGACATTGCTACTTCATCAAATCACATTGCTTCAATTCCTCCTAGCCCAAGGGGTAATCAAGCATGCTCTACAAGCTGGTGAAGACAGAAATCAATTTCATCAAGTCTACAGTGAGATCCAAGCTCTTCATCAAATCTACAGGTGACTTTGGTAAAACAGAGATTAAGCTTTCATTATTTCATCAAATCTTATGTTTCTTGGCTTAATCCTCTACTAGACTCATTGCTATTGATGCCTTTGAAAGCATTTGAGCTCATTTGAAGTGGAAGGCACCAGATCTCGGCTCCCCGCATACTCTGTTTTTTGCACACAAAACAGAGCATTAATTTACTAATCAGTGATTAATCAGTGCTAATCACTATACTTTGGTACAATTGAGGGTTCAAATTAGCCATTAGGTATCTGATATAGATCCCTATAACTTCAGATTGCAAATCGGAGTTGGTTTGATTCTCCAACCATCCCGTACAAATTGGTTACCCTTAATTTAATGTAAATTCTGGGAAAATTGTGCTGATAAAATTGTGAAAATCATCATTTTGCATTTAACCTTTGGTTAATGCCTGTAAATCTCACTCAAATTCAAGATTATTCACAGCCAGAGTTGCATTTGGGAATGTGCATGAGAATGAATGCTATACGCATTATGTATTGGGCACATTTTATCAGTGTAAAAATGGGAACAGACACTGCCCTTGTCCAGATTAAGGCAAGAGGTAAGACCTCCCGCATAAATTTGGGTTTGCATTGCATAATGATAAAAGATAAACATAAAAAGCCCAAAGGAATTGTCAGCAAAACATTGAAACATGTTGCTCACATGGAGCAAAATGACCTGACGGACGAGTCCATGGCCCCAGCCATGGAAGAAGAAGAATATCTCTTCCCAAGAAGAGGATCCACACCAAGAAGAAGATCTGAAAGAAGACATGGACACGAGAAGAGAAGCTGCCACAAGAAGAGAAGCTGCCCCGAGAAGACTGAAAGAAGAGACGGACGCATGGAGAGAAGCTGCCACGACAAGAAGACTGAAGAGAAGAGAAGATGTGAGGCTCCAAAGAGTGACGAGCCATGTGAAAATCTCTGAGAGAGAGAGAGAGAGAGAGAGAGAGAGAGAGACCCCACAACCCAATGTAACCTGCCCCAATAAAGTAAAACCACCTCTGAGCCACCGATGATGTAGGCCACGTGGTAGATGTATGTGTGAGCACTTTAGTCAAGGTCGCGGGCACTTATAGTAGCCTTGGACACATAGAGAGAGAGAGTGTCAAGGACTATGGAGTTTAGGGACTTGAGGCACTGGTCGCGGGCTATCAAGTAAGAGGGAAACTTGATATAGGGTCCAGGTGTGCTAGGATTATTCACTTGAGGGGAGGTGTTGAAAATACAAGTGAATAGGGTGTGTGTGGGAACAAGCTCTTGGATAGAGGCTGTAAAAGAGGAGATGTAATTGTGAAAGAACCTGTGAAAAGGTTAGAGGAATCTACTGGGAGAGAATAATGGGTAGCATGAGGGAATTTAGGAGTGTGGAGATATTCTAGGAGATATTCAGGGAAAAGAGAAGAGGTGGAGAGAATCAGGCAAGAGGTGGAGATATTCTGGGAGTGAATCATGGAGAAATCAATGGGATTTGATGCTTGATGTAAACTCTATAAATTGAGGCATAGCCCTAATGAGAATTTGCTGGTTTTTGAGTATCCATGCCTACATTAATCTATTTGCTAATTATTCACTAATTACGTGTTAATCATTTGCTAATCACTTTGTTAATGATGTTGATTCTAGTGTATGATCCACCATAGCTCATCATTATGCTCAAATTTCAACAATAGTCCTAATAGTGGCATGGTTAGAAGTAGAAACAGAACCACTAGCATGATATGGGCAGTCTTTGATCAAATGATCAACACCACACTTAACACATGAAAGTATAGGCATGATGTTGGTTTGTGCTATGATTGGTTGGGTTTGACCAACATTAACCACATTCTTTAGAGGACACTTCGCTACTCGATGAGGTCCATTACAATGAAAACATTGTATGGGTCCCCTTCTCATAGTTGAGTTTATGTCTTTTCCTTTCCATTGTACCATGGTTTGAAACATTGGTACTAGCGTGTTATTCTGTAAGACATAATACTCTAGTGTGATCTTCGTGGGCTCTTCGTAGTAATCGTTATTGACTTCTACCTTACACAGGATTTCTCCCTCATCCAAGGGCTCCTCAATCAACACCCGGTTGATTTTGGCTTATGGTGGCAGAACAGGTGCTGGCAAAGGTGACATGCCCTGCATTTAGAACATCCCTCTTGGTAGGTAGGTATTTGGCTGCCCTACAGTCACATTGGTTTGCACTGGTGGTGCTAGTAAGGCTAGCGGCACTCTAGGTGTTGGTAGTTGTACTAAGGGCTAGACCCTTGGATATCTGCACTTGGCAATGTCATGGTTTCCCAATCTCTGATAGTGAGTACAAGAGTAATTGCCTTGGTCTTAAGTGAGGGCATTCGGTGCTCGTGTGAATTTGTCTACAAATTGAGCACCAAATCAATTCTCTCTAGGGATAGAGATAAGCATTCCCTGATGCTTCTCTCACATCCCTGACCTTTAATTTCTCCAAGATGGAATTACTGAGTTCTTCCACTGTCATGTTGCCAACTTGATTGCTCTTGGTTCCTGTGTCCTAATGACTAGAGACTCGCGAGATGTTGCCACTACTGAGTTCTTCCACTGTCATGTTGCCAACTTGATTGCTCTTGGTTCCTGTGTCCTAATGACTAGAGACTCGCGAGATGTTGCCACTACTGAAGCTGCCGTGGAATCTTCTGGTTGCGACAACTCAAGCATATTGTCCTCATATTCAATCACTAGCTTGCAACAAGTATCTAGTGTAGTTGGTCGGGCTAACACTATATAATCATGCATCTTATGATCTCGGACTCCTCTCTGGCGCAGCAGCAACAAGGCAATAACTGATCATCAATTAGCCTTTCTCTCAACTTGCATCTTGAATTTGAGTGCTTAATCTAAGAAACATAATCCCACATGGACTCATTTTCCTTTTTCTTGATATTGTGGAGCTGAGCCATTGGACTCCATCTGTCTCACCACTTTGAGCGAAGCTTGGTATGAACACATTCTTAAGCCAGGTCAAGTTGACTTTATCCTTTGGCTTTAAGGTTTGATACCATTGGTGAGCCTTCCCTTCTAGGGTCAAAGAAAAAGCATGTATCATTGTTACATCGCTCATTGGCTCACAAGGTAGATTCAAAGACCTCTATATGTTGGATCATGTCCCCATCTCTCGAGAACTTTCGCACAAGATTTGAAATGATATATGGCTTCATCTGGGATGGTATGGATTCCAAGGTAGTGCCTGGCTCCCTAACCATACCTTGGCCCATTTCCACGGCCATATTCAGCAAATCCACCTTTGTGACTACATTTAGATCTGTGTTGGGATCTACAATTGGCCTTCGATGAGCTACCCCCTACCTAGACCACATCCTCTTCTTGGATAGGTTCTTCTATTCAATTCGGGTCTATGGCTAGGTTCGGGTAATTCCTCATCGTCCGGCTCATTGTTAGCGGCCTCACCCCCCTTTTGTTGGATTAGGAGTTCCATGCTCTGCAAGAACGTGGGATCATTTATCATTTCTTGTATATCCTCTCTTGTATAGAGATGATCCTCACCTTTTGCATGTGACCTAGGTATATTGTCCTCCTCTCCTTATGTTTCAAGGCTTTTGTCAGCCTTTGGTTTCTTGTTGATGGGTTCTAGATTTGGTATCCCTCCTTCTATTATTCCCATCCACATGCTATCAGTGGGATTTCTAGATGTTTATGGTTCTTTGCCACGTGGTCAAAACGGATTCAAATTCTCCATTTCCCTCTGTTCCTCCCTCGTTCTTTGTGTATCGAGCTCTTGTTTTCTTAATCTCAATAGCCGCAATTGTTGTTCTGCCTTAGCCCTCTTCAAGTCCGTTTCCATTTCCTTCGATTTGGGGAAGAAGGTACTCACCCACACTTCCAACACACGATTTTCCACACAACTACTGTAATTCCTTCTCTACCATTCAAACCTTTACACAGTTTCTTCATAATGCACCTTCCAAATGCAAAGGCAATAATGAGTCTTGCATAATGGGAGCTGGAGCTCTAAGAGGATGGAAGAAACAATGGTGTTTCTTTGGCAGAGTGGTGCCAAAAATCTTATGGGCTATCGCACCTCCCAAGAGAGAACTCTACCCATTCACAATTGGAAGAAGCAATAGACAATAACTAACGTCGGGTACTTACCAATGATTCGACCTCATGTCCCTTAAGGCTCCCCAAGCTCGCTTTTGGAAGCTCCACTCCTCCAATATCCACCTCCATGTTGTCACGTGGAGTCGCTCTCACCATAATGCAAGGCAATCTACCTCTCACTCCCCACACACATGCATAGAAGAGGACCATGCACTAGAGCTCTCTCTCTCTCTCTCTCTCTCTCTCTCTCTCTCTCTCTCTCTCTAGACAAAAGAAAGAGCTATCATAGCACAGAGGGGGACTGTGTCCTTTCATTATGAGAAATTACCTTTTATACATCTGGCCTTTATTCACACTTGGGTGCCCAAAACTTACTAACTAAGGCCTTGGGTGGCCAGTATCTCAAATTGTATAACTTTTATAGTGCCTTTACATAACACTTATTAATATCCTCAATTGGAGAAGCATCTTTGTTAATCCAAAATGGGATTAACAGTCTAGTGTATGTATGGTGGTAGTAGTTCATCACTTGAGGGGGACTGTTGAAAAAGAAAGGGATGATGGGTAATGTTTGGAGCAAGGGGGCCCAAATGTAGAAAAGATTAAAAGGGACTTAATCAAACTTATGGGCCATGATTAAAGGCCAATGGAGATGTACTCAAGCATATAAAAAGGCACTCCATGACTAAAGGCTAATGGAGATATAATCTTTGTTATTAGCATTATCATTAGTGTTAATCTCATCTTGCTTTTCTAGCATGCTAAGATGCTGATTCTAATCCATTGCTACATACCCTAATCTACTCTAGATGTGTCCACGCATCTTGGAAAGAGTCCACATCAACTTTATGCCACCTCAATTATCCACATTAGCTTGGGGATTCCATGTAAGCACCATGCTACCACCTCAACTATCCAGGTAAGCTTAGTCAACCTAGTTGACTCACCACCTCCTCATCTAGTCATCATCAATGCCACATCATTTTACCACCTTTGCATGCCAGCTCATAGATGTTGACATGGCATGCCACCTCACACACTTTACATTATCCCTCCATATTGTATGATGTGTCCATCTCCACGTCAACCCATGCATATACGTGTAGACATGACACATCACCACCACATGCCACATCATTTACACCCCTCTCATTGGGCTCTATACATGCATGCACCCATCCCAATTTTTTTGAAATATTAAAATTATATTTTTATGATATTTATAATTTTATAATCTAATATTCAATGAATAGTTTAAAAAATAAATAAAAGTAATAATCATTAATATTAAAATATATTTTTTAATATGTATATTTTGATGTTTAAAAAGTAATATTTTTAAATTAAGAGAAAATAATAATATTTGTATTATACATAATATTATGTAATTTTTGGCTTTAAAAATGATATATCTATCAAATATTTGAAATTAAAATTAAAATTTTAGTTATGTTTCAAAACTCATGCATTTTTAAATGTAGAATCTTCTAGATGATATCCAATGAAATGCAAGCAATCTTATGTGCTCTCACCAAGCAAAGTCCTATTGTATGACACACAATTCTAGACTCATTTCAGCGAAGCAATCTAGCAAGAGAATAGCATCTTAACTCTCTATTTCTCTCTTAGCTCCTAACTCTCTTCTTTAAAGTTCTCTTAACTCTAGCAATCTCTTATTATATCACACATAATTCTAGACTCATTTCAACAATCTAGCAAGAGCAGCATCTTAACTCTCTGTTTCTCTCTCTTAGTTCATAACTCTCTTCTTAGCTCTCTTAACTCTAGCAAACTCCTACTATATAACACACAATTCTAGAGTCATTTCAGCAATCTAGTAAGAGTAGCATCTTAACTCTATGTTCCTCTCTCTTAGCTCCTAACTCTCTTCTTAGCTCTCTTAACTCTATTAACTATTTTAAACTCCAAAATTAATTCTCTTAGATTTGTAACTCTCTTCTTAGCATCTCAATTCTTCTCTTAAATTAACTCTCTTAGCTTCTTAACTCTCTTCTTATCATCCTAACTCTTCTAAAGTCTTAGCATTGTTTCTCTTCTAAAGTCTTAGCCATTGTTTCTCTTCTTGAATCTTTTAAACTCTTAGCTTAACTCTCTTTAGAATGGGTTTTTAAAGTTGTAGAAGCTGAAAGTGTGATAGGAAAAGAAAACCCCATGCCCTTCATGTTCGTTTGGAAGAAAGAAAAAGAATAGTATGTGTTCAAAAGAGAGAGTGGAGAGCATATCAATGTGCCATTGGTGAACCCAATCCTCTTCCTCCACTTTCTTTGGATTCTCCTTGCACATCCACTCTGCCTTCTTCTCCTCTCCTTTCCACTACTTTAGATTTTTGACATGACCCCCGCAACCCCCTCTTGCCTCCTCCAGAAGAACCCTCCCCACCTCCTCCACAAGAACCCTCCCCACCCCCTCCACAAGAACCCCCTTCTTCTCTACAAGAACCCCCTTCTTCTCTATAAGAACCCATACAGTGTGGATACAAAAGAACTATCCAATTGGGGTGTGTATACGTGCAAATGCAATCTTTCAACACCATCTCCATGATCTCGCACCTTCATCCCAAGCGTTAATACTTTGATTGTTGAGAGCATCCTGACATGGCACAATGTAGGGTGGTCTTCGATATCAGAGGTCAAAGAGAGAAGATGGCCCACATAGTGGTGCCAATAGTGTGTGACGTTCATATGTGACAATCATGAGGATGAGAAGTGTAGATGCTTTGGCTACTCAATGAGCTCTTGTAGTGGGGTCATAAAGTAGCTCCCAAATGGGGGGTAAGGTGAGTGCCACATCTCACATCCTTTCCATAGCACCACGCACACTTAGAGTGGGTACAATAGGAGGGAAAGTTTGGATGCCAAGCATTATGGGTGAGTAGTGGTGGTATGCCTAGGCGTGATCTCCTAATAGAAGAAACCACTAAATCTTTGAAAGGATCTCGCATAACAAGAGAGTCGCAACAAAGAGGTGTGTTCACGGATCATGGTGCTTGCTTTCTTGAGATGAACCAAAGTGAGTTGTGTATTCTCACTTTGTGGCACATGGGCTCATTTTTTTAGAGTATTTTCAATGCAAATATGATGTTGGATTTAGACACGCATTTGTCATCAAGGGAGTATATCACCGATATTGACAATACATCATCAATAAAATCCTTTAATTGTATTAATCAAATTTTCTTGTATGATTTTTTTTATGGAACTTGATCCAATTGAATTATGAGGAGAGTATGAGTGGGTTTGGGTACCTTGCCTCTCAACCATGAGTCAGAAAAGGATGTAACCTTTGATGTAATGCGACCAAATGAGCATGCAAGTGTGATGTGTGGAGATCCATCTTGGGATTTTGTACTCACCAAATGAGTGAGTGAAGTTGTAAGGGCACTCGGGGGGTGCACTACTAGAAAACCCTTGGTATCACGTGCGTTCAAGAGGTATTTAAAAAACCCCTTAACTAAAATTTTCCCCCCAATAAAACAACTCCTCTTTACTTATGAACTAACAGATTTTTTTCTATAGTTGAATTAAAAAACCCCTCCTGTTAATGTCATTATGTTAATTTTTCTCAATGTATCTAATTAAAAAACCCCTCCAGCGCTGAACTCACGTGGTACACTAACATTTTTTGAGGTAAACCCCCCGAGTAAGGGCACAACTCTCACTCCCGAATTGTAACCCTAACTCCTACCCAAGTTTAAATTATCAAACCAAAACCAACATAGTTAGCTTAGGAGACAAAGGTAGTTGAGGTACATTACTCCACAGCACGACTAGGAGTATATAAATCACATGTATGGGGTAAGGAATCATCACTTAAGGGGGAGTGCTAGAAATACAAGTTACAAAAGGTACAAACGTGAGTAAGGGGGGAGACTGTGCACCATAGGGAGAGAGAAATTGAATCAAAGGTTAGATGGTCAATGGTTAAAGAGAATTGTTGATTATAAGCGGCAAATGTAAAATGTGGAAAGGGTAATTCCCATATGACATAAGTAATGATGTGTATAGGGTGTGTCTCTTGGATATGGAAAAAGTTCTTGGAAGGTGGAAAAACCCAAGATAAATCTGGACTCACAGATGTACATGTCGTGACTATTTAAGAGCCCTAAAGTAATGCAATTGTGTGGATTTGCAATGAGAATTAGACTCTTGTTTATACTTATTTTGTGTGTTTCTTAATCTCTATGAGTTCTAATTATCCTTCTTAATCAAATATGGCCATGTTGCTATGAGTTTCCTTAGCTAACTTATTTGAGATTTATTTTTATACCTACTCGGAGATCCTTATCATGTTTTTTGAGTGTACCATTGTACTTATGTTGAGATCCTTGTACTTAGTTGATCACATTGTGCCTTGAGATGTATTTTTGCACTTTATGCATAGTTTTTTGAGATGAAATTTTATGCTTATGCAGAGATCCTTGAACTTAATTGATCATGTTTTTTAAGATCATTATAATTAACTGACCATGTTTTTTAAGATATAATTTTAATCAATCATGTTTTTTACGATGTGTGGAGATCCTTGTAATTTGTACTTATGCAGAGATCCTTGTACTTATGCAGAGATCCTTGTACTTATTTGATCATATTTTTGTACTTCTTATGCACAGATCCTTATAATTTGTACTTGTGTAGATCCTTCCTTACTTATGTGTAGACCCTTGTACTTACTTATGCGTAGACCCTTGTATTTCTTATGCACAGATCCTTATAATTTGTACTTATGTGTATATCCTTGTACTTACTTATGCATAGACCCTTACACTTACTTATGTATCTCTCTAGATACATGTGTAAAGCCTTGTCTCGTAGATGAGGTTCGGGTATGAGGTTTAGGCATGATGGCATGGGAAAGAGTCCAATTTTACAAGAGCTCTCAAGGGACATGAGACTCTAGAAAATGGTGCCCGAGCTCTATTAATGTCCAAACCTCATCTGATATGGTAGTGAGACTTTACACAGGTGTGAAGATGATCCTCTTCCCACAACATGCAAAGTCTTATCATTGTTGGATGAGGTTTAGGTATGATTACATGAAGAAGAGTTTGATTTTACGAAAGCTTTCAAGACTCAGGCACATGGACTCTAGAAAACATACGGGCCTTGTTAACTGCCTGAACTTTATTGGATGGTGATGAGACTTTGCAGGTGTGTAGAGGGGATCCCCCCTAGCACACTCGTGCCAAGTCTTGTTGATGTTGAATGAGGTTCAAGTATGATGGCATGGTGAAGAGTCCAATTTTTCGAGAGCTCCAAGGCACAAGGATTGATGGCATGGGGAAGAGTCCAATTTTACGAGAACGCTGTATTGGATAGTAACGTTTGAAACTCCCCTTACCATAAGGTGTGTGATTAAAGAAACGAACTTCTACCAAAAGTGTCTAGTAAAACTCGAACACGTTACTAGTAAAACTCCCCTTACCATAAGCATGCAATTTTGGTTCGGCTCACTGTTCACAAAGCAATTTGGACGCAGGAGAGAGCTCTGAAGTTGGGCTGTGGGAATGGTCTATGCCCTCGATGATGTAAAGCTAATGTGGAGACCGTTTCTCATCTTTTTTACACATGCCCTGACACTGAACAGTTCCTGAAAGTGCTTAATGATGCCTTCGGGAAGACTAGAAACTTCCCGCTCAGTTGGAAAGAAGTTTTGTTAGGGGAATGTCGATAGTTAGACCCCCTAATCTGGCAGTCTGTCAGATGTCTCCTATTGTGGCATGTTTGGAAACAAAGGAATGAAGCCCTCTTTGGCATTAGAACTAATCACAACGTCTTTCTATTTCTTGACAGCATTCTCAAGCTGACAAAACAAGTCCAACCTAGAGGTGAAAGTTCGCTGGCAGGATCAACCGTGGAGAAAGTGGAGGAAAGTGCTGAATTCTTCTAACTCCAATACTAGGGCAAGCATGTGTCAAGGCCTGGAAAAGGAATGCTTCAGCAGGCTTCATTATGGTTATCATCTGGCTTAGTTCACTGAATAAACCAGAAGGGGGACACACGGTGGAGCACACCTTTTCATACATGTCCTTTGCTTTGTATATAGCTGGTTCATCTACAGTCCACTGGTTCTATGTTATTCCTAGCAATCCCTTTCCTGTTTAGATGTGTATATTCAACTTTGAGAGCTTTTGGATTGTAGCTAAAGCCACCTATTGGCTTAGCTGTTTTATGGGTCCCCCCATGGACTATCCACATGGGACGTTGTGAATTCCTCCTCTCTTAATATATTCCTGTTTCTCCAAAAAAAAAACTCGAACACTTTATTGCAAGAGTAAAGTTCAAGTCTCTATAGTAAAACTCGAACACTTTAGTGCAAGAGTAAAGCTCAAAACCCCTCTCAAACAAAAATAATTGGAATTTATGTTACCGTTTCATATTGAGGGCGGCGGGCACAATGGATGTATTATTGGTGCCTTGGTAACTTCAAAAAGTGGTATTAATTAATAAAAAATATAAAGAGTCATTATTAGAGAACGTACGCGGCACGCCGGTTTGCTGTAGGTTGATGGTAGTACGCTAGTCCCATGCCTCCCATTGCCTCCCATCCCGTGTGACTTATAGGGGAGGGGAGGCTAGTACACGGTGGTAAAAAGCACATGTATTTACTATCTATTATTCATCTCATGATGAACAAGTTACGACAGCAGGCCAGGCTGGCACTCACACTCTCCTCATGCATTTACTTCCTCTATCAATATTTAGTCATTTATTTAAAAGAATGTCATGAGTTGGGTAGGGCTGGGGTGGGCCCACCATATCCACAGAAAAGAAAAAAGATTTCTCAACAAAAAAAAAAATCACCCCAAAAAAAAACACACATTTGTTGGAGCCTTAACGCTTCTGCAGGTTTATTTTTTTAAAAAAAAATCAAATTTCCAAAATGGAAAAAAAATCAAGTACAAATAAAAATATATTTCAAAAATATTTCGTATATAAATTTGCAGGTTCTCTTGTGACCGCTCGAAAACGTGGGGTCTGTGCAAACATCAAATGTCTTGTGACCTTGTGTGCACGGTCCAGCACGTAATTTAATGAAAAAATTTGGGCGGGTTTCCATAGGTGGTTTTAAACCGCGAGCTTCCAAAACCACCTTCGACTTCGAGAATATAAAACCACGTGCCGAACACAACCCTAATCCGTGCGCTCATTTAACTACGCGACAAGCAATCCCGTGATCTCATTAACCAGATGGTACACACTTGGCCGCTTTCACACAGGAATTCAGTCACCCGCCCGTTGTAATGTTATCTGGTAACCTCATTCACACGCAGCCCTGAAGTGGACCACTATACGGAAGACCACTTTAGGCCCTCTGGATTGATGTACAAGTACAACCTACAATCTAATAAGGTAAAGCTGCAATTATCCAAGTGCTAGTAGCCTAGTAGTACCCACTAGAGCACGAGTTTGGAGTCACATTTTCCCAAATGTAAAAGTCTTCTTGACCTAGGCAATGCTCGAAAAGAAAATATTTTTTCGATCCTTAAAACTAAAGGCAATGCTTAGACTTAATCAGGATTTTTTCAACCCTTAAAATTAAATGCAATGCTTAGACTTAACCGGGATTTAGACTTGAAAATCACTAAAAATCATACAAATGCCTGGATTTATAGCTAAAATGTACAAATTTTATCCCTTAAAATTAAAGGCAACGTGCTAGTAGCCTAGTAGTACCCACTAGAGCACGAGTTTGGAGTCACATTTTCCCAAATGTAAAAGTCTTCCTGACCTAGGCAATGCTCGAAAAAAATTATTTTTTCAATCCTTAAAACTAAAGGCAATGCTTAGACTTAATCAGGATTTTTTCAACCTTTAAAATTAAATGCAATGCTTAGACTTAACCGGGATTTAGACTTGAAAATCACTAAAAATCATACAGATGCTTGAATTTATAGCTAAAATGTACAAATTTTATCCCTTAAAATTAAAGGCAACGTGAGATTCCAACCGGAAGCATGCGTAGAGAAATTATAACTAAAATACATGATTTTGGCTCCTTGAAAATCAAGGGAATGCCAAATCTCAACGATAATTATTTGCCAATTCCAACATAGAAAAGTACACTGCATACCATTTTTTTAAAGCATTAGACCCGAGGGCCAAAAGCCTTTTTACCACACTCACACACCTTCATTGGTTATTATTGGCAAACAAACACAACATCCAATATATATTCGGGCTACGATGTAATTAATTATTTAACGGGGTAAGGAACCTTACCCCATTCAACGCTACAAACACACATCTCTCTCAGACTAATCACATCAAACAGAAGAATGATCACAAAAACTATTCTCTCTCTCTCTCTCTCTCTCTCTCTCTCTCTCTCTCTCTCGTAACGCAGTCCATCTCCCACTATCATCAACATTATTAGTTCGATCACATCATTTTTTTGACGCTATAGAGACGACCATCTCTCTCTCAGACCAGTCGCAGCAGACATAAGAATGATCGCAACGCTTCGCATGCTCTCTCTCTCATAACGCAACGCACCTCTCACTATCATCAACACCATTTGTTCGATGCAATCATTTTTTTTCAAAACGCTACAAACGACCATTCTGCAAAAAACTGCAATGACAAAAGAAAGCACAAAAAAAACACAAATGATACTAACGGCCATTCTGCATACCTGTCTCTCTCTCTCTCTCTCTCCCCTAACGCGGCGCATCGGCCACTTTGTCTCTCCCCCCTAACACAGAGTGCATCCCTAGCTTTGTCTGTGGGAAGGGTTGAAAATGCAGGAAGAAAGGCTCTTAAAGTGCTCTTACGAAACCTCCAACCGCCACAAATGAGAAAAAAAGAAAAAATCGAAGAATTTCTATATTTTATTTGTTGCATGCTTAAAAGACTTTTTATATTTTATTTGTGCTTGCTTAAAAGAATTTGCTGAATTGCTGGAATGTTACACACAGAAGAATATTATATTTTAATTGTTGCATGCTTAAATAACTAATTAAAGCAAAGCTCAAAATTCAAACTTTTTACAAAAAGTGTATCAATGATGACCAAAGAAATGTGCATATATTATACTTTTTTGGTGCCTAATACTTTTTTTCGAGTATATCTTATGTTGAGAGCATTTTCCTAGAAGTAATTTCTTTCAAATCTTAATTCTAAATGAAATGATTTATTTTACAACCATAAGAATGACGTGTTGAAACGAAGGCTAGTGTTCATTCCATTATTATATAATAAAATATGGACAAAATCTTGAAAAGCAAGCCATCCTCCTTAAGGGGCAAGGCTAACTTCATAATTTTTAAATGATTTGAAATTCTTGAAGGAATAATAATTTTTGTACCATTACAAGAAGAAAGATTATACTCTTACTCAAATGATTAGGTTTAATTCGAAGCACTGGAGTTCGAGAAGAGAAACAAAAACATCCCAAGTAGGTGAAGCAAAGACATTATCTGAAATGATGAAAGAAACATATAAGAGTGTGAATCCGACTCAGAGCTAGGAGTGTAGCACTCTGCCTAGTGGATAGGGAAAAAATGTGCTACACCAAGCCTACAATGAAATGCAAATATCATGTGTCTAATAGTGAATAGTACTAGTGCTCGAAAAACCATTTTTTCAACCAAGTGAAATAAACACAATTCTCAAAAGTTGTCAATATATACTATTGGAAAACAACCAAAAACTACTATATGACGATATCATAACTAGCTTTAATGTAAATCATTCTTGTAAAATAAAGATAAGTAGATAAATTCAACTAGGAATTTTAAATGATAATGAGTGCCAAGTCTTTCTAGCATTGTGCATACATGGAGTAGGGGGAGAATTTGAGAGAGAGACTCTGTTTCAAGAACTTTGAAGAGGTCTACTTTGACAAGCACAAGTCATCATGTAACTGGATGGGTAGCAACAACAAGTCTCTCCTTGATGTGTAGAATGTAATCTAAAATGCAAGCCCTCGCAGCATTTTAGAAAGTGGTGTCTCATCTTTTCCTCCAACTAATTGGATTTTAAAAATTCAATTAGACTCGTATTGAAAAGGATTTCTATCGGTATCAAAAAAATGTTAATTAGTGTAAATTCATGCCTTTACTGCTTTTCTTGCCAGTTTAACAAGAAAGCAAAAGGAAATTGTACACGTTTCCTCCAAAGTTTATTTTTAATAATGTATCCTCATATTAAGGACTTTGAACATGAAGTCCTCATTATGCATAAGTATAGACTAACTACAAGATTAACATCTTGAGACTAAAGAAAGCATACACAACCCTTGAAAGGATCAAAAGATTCCTTGTTATGATAGGGTACCAAGGTGGGACTAGTACATAAACCCATATTCAAGAGTTCCTCGTTCAAAACTATGAAAAGACAAAATTTTATAGATTTGAATGATACATTACGAAGGTAGTGAAGGAACCTTTAAAAGATTTTTCTCCTCTTGTCGAAAGATGTGACACTATTTCGAATGGTAATTTTTAAAACTTGACATAACAATATCAATTTACTTTTTTCCTTAATATTGTCTCTCTCTTATCTCTATTTTTTAAATGATTAATAATTAAGTCAATATTCAAAATCTAATCAAGTCTCAATATTAAAGCTTTTAGAGCTTGGCATTTTACCTTTCATAGAATGTAAATATTTACCCTTCGAACAAAAATTTCAAGCTTTGGTGTATTTTTTTACCCTTCACATGAGGGACTTCATCCTTCAAAAAGTATCTCTTCAAAGATAAAACTATTTTTAAAAAGAAATATTTAATATGCCCTTCTTAGGCAAAGTAATAATCCCTTCTTAGATAAAAAGTAAATTATGCTATGGTCAACTGAATAAGAAAGAAATACCCTAGAAATTTGAGACCCCTCTCTGTCTCTCTACAATTCTTATAGTAGAAGGATTCTCTCTCTCTCTCTCTCTCTCTCTCTCTCTCTCTCTCATAGTTAGAGGATTCTACCGATGGTTCCTCTCCAACTTCAAGACTCTACTCTACTCCACAAAATATATTACTACTGCTACATCTTTTGCAAGTGAAGGAATCTATGAATCTCTTTTCTTTTTTTTCATAGTAGAAGATATATTACCAAAATCACTTTACAAATGGCCACATGGCTGCCATGCAATATACTAGCTTTCTCTCACTAATTACTCCGAACCATAGTTGTAGCCTAGAGTACCCTCTCATCAGATATATTCATGTATCATTCTCCACCAAATGAGCTTATAGTAGAAGGATTCTCTCTCTCTCTCTCTCTCTCTCTCTCTCTCTCTCTCTCTCTCTCTCTCTCTCATAGTTAGAGGATTCTACCGATGATTCCTCTCCAACTTCAAGACTACTCCACCAAATATATTACCACTGCTACATCTTTTGCAAGTGAAGGAATCCATGAATCTCTCTTTTTTTTCAAAGTAAAAGATATATTACCAAAATTATTTTACAAATGACCACATGGTTACCATGCAATGTACTAGCTTTCCCTCACTAATTACTCCGAACCACAATTGTAGCTTGTACCCTCATCCGATATATTCCTGTATCATTCTCCACCAAATGAGCTCTACTCCAAACATATTATTGCGGCTACATCCTTTGCAAGTGAAAGAATCCATGAATCTCTCTTTTTTTTCCGTACTAGAAGATATTATACCTAAATTACTTTACAAATGGCCACATGGCCGCCGCCATGTGATGTACCAACTTTCCTTCACTAATTTTACTCTGAACCATAGGTGTAACTGAGAGTACCTCTTCATCCAATATATAGCTGTGTCGTTCTCTACCAAATGAGCTGGCCCCAAAGAGAAAACTCTCCACAATAGTATAACTTTTATACAACCTAAAAGAAAAAACTTCGCACAATAGTAACCCTTTTATACGACCTATGTGATGAGCTGTAATAGCTCTTTGGTACCCTCATTTGATAGATAGGGTGGATTCTTCTCGTGGTGGTTATCCTCATTTGACAGATAGGGTGAATTCTTCTCGTGGTGGTTAGTTGAAAGCCTAGAGGTCCAATCCCAAGCAGGTCACGCGCTGTCTCATTATAGATTTTATCAACGATATATAATTCACCACCCGCTTTTATTTTAAAACAATATCATGTGCGTGGCTAATCCGTTTTGTACTTAAGGCCTGTTGTATTTGCAATCCATTAAAATCGATACTGAAAATGATTTCTTTTAATTAAAAAGATTAAAAGACTATGCAAGGGCTGACGACGAATAATATATTATGCAGAAGGCTTGCTTGGAGTTCCCGTTTTTATCAATTTATGCTTCGTGCATAATCTAACAGCTTAAAAAGAAAAGGAAAATATTATACAAAACTAATGAAACAAGAGAGCGCTAATAAAATTGGCAAGTACACCAAACACACAGTTAAGAAGATTTCAACCTTCTGCGCTCTTACATTAATTTTTTGCAAAAGAAAAGGGGGCATGATTTCCGTTTTAAAAATTGGGCCGCTTTCAACTGTACAATACCATATGTTTGGCATGGGCTCAACATGCGAGCCCGCCCAGAAGTCGAAAAATGCAACTAACTATATTGCACCAAAATGTTTTTGCAACCCGCAGAGATCCGAGAGCTCCAAGCCCAGAAATTGCACGTAAAGATATAATCTACTCACTAAAACGAGTAATAATAGCCATCAACGCTACCTTCAGCGAGTCGACGTCGATAAATTTGGTAGATCTCTGCAATAAATAGATCAATTAGTGTCAAATGCTTAGGCCAACTGATTAATTAAACGCAAATAATTGATACACCCCGCTATGGAGAGCTTGTCATGAGACTCCACCTGTGTGCTTAACGCATCCACAGCTATGCCATCACGGCAGCAGACGTTCACTTTGGAGAACACCAAGCCGAAGCTCTCCATCACCTCCATTAGCGCTATTAATAGGCCTGATTTCTTCTTGCAGGCGACCTTGATTTGCAGGCCCATGTCTCCCCTAACCACATTCACCTTCACATTGAAAACAAAAAGAAAACAACACATAATCAGCATGAATACTCACAATAATTAATATTACACCTCAAATCTATCATCATACCTATGAACATATGCATGGAGCTAAAAAGCGGCAGATTTGATGTCGAGGAAAGGATGAACATGACGCAAACCTGTTGAGCGTAGGGTATGGCCCTCTGCAACTGCTGAATTTCCTTCTTCAGAGCCTTCTTATACCTCAAAGCATCAGCTATTACAGAAGCTCGGGGAGACTGCAGAATCATAAACCACATTAATTATTATTTTTTAATTCACTACACTGATCAAATGCTATAGGAGATGAAAAGAAGGGAGGCCCGTACCCTTGAAGTAGGGGGCACCAGGGACCTCAAAGCAGCCAGCTGCTTGTACAAGCGCTTGATCATCACTGTCTCCTTTGGGGGAGCTTTGTTTCTACGCTTCTTGGATGAGAGTTTAGTGGGCAATCTGGAGGCTTTGAGTGATGGAGGTGTGGAGGGCGGGCTAATCACGGCGGCCTCTTCATCAAGATCATGCTCAAAAGAGTTCAGGATGCTATTAGAATCATGGGTAATCACATCTGATTCTGCCTCGGAAAAGACCAAATCATGAGTGATTGCCATAGCTACGAGCAAGCAAGAGAGAGTGCGTGTGTGTGTGTGAGAGAGATGGAGATGGCGATGGCGATGAATTATTGATGTTGTTGGTGTTGATATTACTGTAAAAAGAGACAGCAAATAGTTTGAATTATTTGAGAGGAAGAGAGAGAAACGAGGGGGAGGGTGCAACGTGAAGTTCATGCATTGGCTGGTCAAGCATAGAGAATGTGGGAGAACACTATTTAAGGCCATAGGATAGAGTAGGGCTCACAATTACAGGGACGTTTGCGGGCGTGGCTGATCACGTCCCTGTACCTATCCATGGTCCCCTACATCAATGCGCACGCACATCGCGTTTGGCACCAGCCCCATCGCTCTGCCACGTGGCATCGAATGAAAAGGCAGGCGGCGCTTTTTTTATTTCATTTTTGGGGGGGCAAATGGTTTTTTCCCAACTGTCCCTCGTGCACCCCCACTGCCCATCACGAAAAATCTACGCAACCCGAAGCTGTCACTTTTTTCTCGTGATGCTCGAACATCTCTACATCTCTATAATATATATCTCTACACATATTCACTACACATGTATTAATTAATGGCCCTATGCGCGCTCATTAATTAATAAATCATTAACCTTACCTGCTCTGTCGCGGCGGAGCTTAAAGCCCTCCCCCCTCTCGCCCACTTTGCGGACTCGTCGCTCACCTACGACCCTCCCGGCTCTCGCTCCCTCTCGCCGGACTCGCCGCCCACCTACACCCCTCCCTCCTCTCGCCCACTTCACGCACCCTGAGAAGGGCAAGAGAGAGAAATAATATAATGAAAACTAAGGTGAGAGAAAAAGAGAAAGATGGGGGATGGGTTAGGAGGAGAAACAATAGAAGAGGGGGGTGATGACGACTCATGAGAGGAGGACACTACTCCAGCATCGCACAAAGGCAAAATCATGGTTGTGAGGACATCGCTAACATGAAAGGCGTTGCAACTGCTTCACCAAATCATCAAAAACAAAAACAAGCATGCTTAAAAAGATGGAGAAGTGTCCTACGAAATCAGAAAAAGCAAGAGGAGAGTTCCAGCAAAACTAGAAAAAGAAGATTCTTTAAAATTTTGATGGAAAAAAAAGATACTTTAAAAAGAAACTTCGAACCTTCTTCATTCGTTTCCTTTTTGCTTGCCTTAACCTCAATAAACATAATAAGACTTTTGCTGCCAACTAATTAATTCATCACAAAAAAAAAACATTTTGGGTGTATATTCACTACACATGTATTAATTAATTAATTGAGCCCTAATGGCCTAATTAATTAATCGACACCTTGGCTAAAGGGTAACGCTAACGTACGCAACACCTTAGCGAGATGACCTCTCTCTCTCTCTCTCTCTCTCTCTCTCTCTCTCTCTCTCTCTCTCTCACGGATAATGGTAGAAAGAGTGCACAAGAAAAAAAACATATATATATTTTTTCTCTCTTCTAAACTCTCTCTCTCTCTCTCTCTCTCTCTCTCTCTCTCTCTCTCTCTCTCTCTCTCTCTCTCTCTCTCTCTCTCTCGGATAATGCTGAAACAAGCACATAGGAGAAAAATAGATAATTCTTTTTTGTTCTATCTTCTTAATCTCTCCGCACTCGGTGTCGTCCGCACTCTCTCAGGCGAATACCAGAACGAGCGCATAGGAGAAAAACGTATATATTTTTTTCTATCTTCTTAATCTCTTTGCACTCGGCATCATTTCAATCGTCCTCGCTCTCTTAGCCAGATACCGAAACAAGCCAACAGGAGAAAAACATATATATATATTTTTTCGTTTTTTCTAGTGTCTTTATAACTACATGAGGCGGTTAAGAAGATTCGAGATTTTTTTTTTACGTGTCACCCGCCTTGAAGGTCCCAAGAAATAATGTCCATAAAAATAAACCTTAGGTCCCTCTTGCCTCAACTAATTAATTAATGCAAAACAAAATTTGGAACCCATATTCAAAACTTTATTTGTAGGTGTATTAATTAACTAGTCCCCCAACCCGACCTCTAGATGGGAGAGGTTTGGATACCATAGAGTAGGCCTTAAATTTGAAGACCATTTTGGTAGTCATGGACAACCTTGAAGAAAATATCAAAATTGGTATACTTGTATATCAAGGCACCATGCTTTGCATATATATCCACAAAGGGAGATCCTCAAGCACTTCATTTTCTTTGAACAAAGCACCAAACTTGGCATACATAGACACATGGAGAGAATGTGTTCTCTTTTATATATAGTAAGAAGTGGCATGACCCATCTCCTTGACGGGAAGTAGCCATTCAATGAAAACATAAAATTAAAAATATACTCCTAATCTTCCACCAAATCTATGTAAATATAACCTCATAAGGATTCGCCCTAAGCAATGGAGTAAACAGAATGTCTCAGTGATCTCATAGAAAGGACCATGCTACCATTATGAATAATATGCGACTCTCTCTCTCTCTCTCTCTCTCTCTCTCACACACACACACACACACACACACACACACACAAACACACAAACACACACACACACAAACACGCACAGTAGCAAAAATACATAGCTCTCCCTCCCTCTTTCTCTCTTTGATCACTCTCTCTCTTCTCCACATACATAGACAAAGACACGTAGAAAACAATCTCTTTCAAAAACAAACCAACACAGTCTCTCTTTACATTTTCTACGTAAAGAGAGAGTATGAGTGAGAGAGATAAACTGCAAGGGGAGAGAGAGAGAGAGAGAGAGAGAGAGAGAGAGAGATAAGATCTTTCAAAAACAAATCAACACACTCCCTCTCTCGCTCTCTCTCTTTGCATTTTCTATGTAGAGAGAGAGTAAGAGTGAGATAGATAAACCACAGGGGGAGGTGAGAGAGAGAAGCATGTCTATATATATGGGTGAGTCTCTCTCTCTCTTCTTTATATACACATCTTCCTCTCTCTCTATGCATTTTCTATGTAGAGAGAGAGTAAGAGTGAGATAGATAAACCGCAGGAGGAGAGTGAGAGGGAGAGAAGCTATGTCTATATATACGAGGGAGTCTCTCTCTCTCCTTTACACACACATCTCTCTCTCTCTCTCTCTTTCTCTCTCTCTCTCTCTCTCTTGTGTTTATACACGCACACAAAATCTCTTTGCTTATGCGAAAGCTATTGACTGGCCAAAATATACACACACATATATAAATATATCATTACATGCAATTCTATGTATACATACATGCGAAGATAAAATAATATAGAGATGCATATAGATACACACATACATGCGTACTTTAGGAATTGGCACACACATAAACATATATAACATATATACATATACACATACATCTACAATGTCTATTCATATATGTTTACATACACACACATATATGCCTACATACATATACATATATTTATGTTTTTGTAAATATATATGTTCACATACATATATACATTATATATACGCATTCATGTGTGTGTGTGTGTGCACGTACGCACATATAACAGGACCCATGCATAGAAGCAATCAATTATACATACATGCATATGCATATTTAAATTTTCCTTATGTAAACGCGTACATGCATACATACATATAATCTTATACATACATACGTACATGTATGTATGTATGGATGTATACACACACATATAATCTTATACATATTGTATGTATGGATGTATACACACATACATACATACATATAATCTTATACATACTGTATGTATGGATGTATACACACACACATACATACATATAATCTTATAGATACATATTATAGATACATACAAAAAAAAAACTCATATAGAATTACTAAGAAATTCAAAATTAGATCATATACATGTATATGAATATGTTTGTGTGTATATGGATGTCTATGCTTATGTAAGTGTATGTATTTGTGTGATCATGCATGTGTGTATATATGTACGTACACATGTGATCCCATGGCTTTTGACCCTGTATACTTTAACTCTCTCTCTCTCTCTCTCTCTCTCTCTCTCTCTCTCTCTCTATATCCCACTTGCTCCCCCAACTCTCTCGCACACACACACCCACACTCACACTCACAAAGTGAAATCTCTCTCTCTCTCTCTCTCTCTCTCTCTCTATATATATATATATATATATATATATATATATATCCCACTTGCTCCCCCCACTCTCACACACACACACACCCACACTCACAAAGTGAAATCTCTCTCTCTCTCTCTCTCTCTCTCACACACACACACACACCCACACCCACACCCACACTCACAAAGTGAAATCTCTCTCTCTCTCTCTCTCTCTCTCTCTCTCTCTCTTTATCTCTCTCTCTTTCTCATACACACACACACACACACACACACACACACACATACTCTCATAGATTGGAATCTCTCTCTTGAAAAGATGCAGGGGAGAAGAGAGCTTGAGCTCTTGCAAGCACACACACACACTCACACAAACCCTAGAAGAGAACACACAAGGTGAGAGGCTGAAAATTATTATTATTCTCCACACAACAAAAGAGGTCTACAAATAAGATAAAGTGACTAATACACATAATAGAATATATATAAGCGGTCCATAATGTGAACATGATAAGTGGAGTAGGTAGGTGTGGACTAGTTGGTGTAGTCTAGCTGTAGAATAACCCAATACATCATGAAGTTGGTCTCCTTAAATGGTCTTTTCCCAAAGTGAAGAATGCAAGGGAAGAAAGATGATGTAAATACAAGACATGATTGATTTTAAACCTTCAAAATTAGAATGCATGTAATTTTTGATTTTTTTTATAAAATTAAGATAAATTAGAGATCAAAAGGGATGGCCTTGCTCTTGTAGATTGCAGTACATCTTTGTGTGGTTCTCAATATCTTTATTTTAGAAAAATATGATTGAATTTAAACCGTCAGAGTCAGAATGCATGTATTTTTTGATTTCCTTTGTAAATTAAGGTAAATTAGAGATACAAAAGGATGCCCTTGCTCTTGTAGATTGCAGTACATCTTCATGTGGTTCTCAATATCTTTTTGCATGCTCACTGATTACCAAACCAAAGGTGGCCTTAGCCACTTTTTCCAAAATAAAGAAAATATATATTGTTCGATGTATTTTTTTAAATTTCCACCATTTTCTGTGAGATTAATTAGGGACTAAATAAGTTATTCTCATTCTAGTGGAGAGTGTAAAGTTATCAAAATCTTGATAGCTAGAGGGGTGTGAAAATGCTATGTACGGGGGCCTTATACAAGCCATTTTTGTACCCCTCTGGCCCTTCTAAAATTTTTTATAGTTTTTTTCCTAAAATTTGAAGACATACCATTTTATATGATTAATTAGGGGCTAAAGAAGTTAGTATCATTCTAGTAGAGGGCATAAAGCTATCAAAATCATGATGGCCAGAGGGGTGCAAAAATGTTATGTGCAGGGACCTCGTGCTGCAGACCATTTTTGTAGTCCTCTGGCCCTTCTAAAATTTTTTGTAGCTTTTTTCCTAAAATTTGAACATTTATTTCTAACCATGTTGTCAAGGGAAAACACGTTTATTTCACTTGAAAACCAATTAAAATTAAATGGTAAATATTTTCACATTACAAATAAAACACATGTCCTTAAAAGCATCTTTCTGCATTGTATTGATATGAAAAGTTACATATAGGATTTGGGAATACTTTTTATAAGTGAGGTTCGTCGCTTCTTAGCTATGGGGAGCTTGCCGGTTAGAATGGTAGTGGCAATTTCTTGAGGTGAGTCATGGCCAAGTGACTTGGAAATTCCAAATTGGGCAAGCACCTTGCCTCTATATCCGCTCCTAAAAGTGGTCATGATAAATGACTTTTTAACTAGGATTACAAAGCTGATCGACTGGCCAATAGTGGCCACATAGAGTTGATTTGAGAAGGTCTTCAAAAGGGGGAAGTTGTCATCCGTTGTGAATTCTTTGTGAATAATCACAAAGTCATTGGGTGGGAGGAGCCGGATATGGACTTGCAGTAGATCGCGTTCCCCCTGCCTTGCATAGCAAAACTACCCATCTCTAGCACCCTTTCTTGCTTATCATCTTCATCTACATCAACCTTTCTTTCCATGTCAATGTTGGACTTGGATTCGTCAATATTATGTGTTGGAGTTGGTGCCCAAGGTAAAATTACATAGGATACACTTTGTTGCGCCACTTGGAACTCCTCCTCGGTGACGTTTGCCTGCTGTGCATTCCTGGCTGCCTCCGGAGCAATCACAAATGTCTCCTCCATCGAGTCTAAGGAGCGGGAGGAGGTTCTCCTCGAAATGTTACCTGTGTTGGAGTCATCGAATGGGAACTCTGCCTTCACCTTGAGTATGCTCAAGCACTCATCCATGCGGAGGCCACATGACTTTTCAATGTCATGCAAAAAATGAAAAGCTTCCCCCCCCTACCACAACAGGACATAGAGAGTCAATCTCTATCTCTCAAGAAGGGGGGTAGAGTCATCTTCATCTTCAATTGCTCTGCCACTTCTACTAGCCTCAAAGATGTGCCACTTCTACTAGCCTCAAAGTGGTGCGTATTTTCTGCGAGTGCTAGCGCATCTCCTAGAAATTGTTTTGGGATGATTAGGCTTTTGACACCTGTGTGCGTTGCACTCTGAGTCTCTTCCTTATTCATGGATGAATCCGCCAAGGTGTTGTGGCATTTTGACGTCCTCTTTCTCATCTCCTTCTGAAAGGAAGAAAACAAAGTAGACTAGCCATGATAGGAAGCGATGGCCAATTGCACCTCTATTGAGCTTGCATACTTGCTTCTTGTCAAGCTCTAGGAAGCGTCCAGATCTCATAGCCCATTGCTTCAAATCTTTTGAGCTGCTTTTGGAAGGGCCTTTTGTTATGGTTGATGTAGTCTAGGAGGTTGGAGGGCACCCACAATCTATCATCGGTGGCCAAAGAGATAGAGTGCAGTAAATAAACACATGTAATTACAGAAACATGAAAATTAAAAAGTAATGTATACATTTAAAAAATATGTATATTTAAAAGAATGTCCTTCTCTAATAGGATAGTTTTTTGATTTGCCTATAATAAAATTTTAAATATATTCTTGCCAATAAACCTCTATCTCCTCCCCCCTTCTCTCTCTCCCTCTCCCTTCCCTCTCCCTCTGCCTCTCTCTCTCTCCTTCTTCCTCTCTCTGTTATGATTGCAACTGCTACTACATAGTATGTTCTTATTTATCTTGCATTATAATCACTATAAAGAAGTTGTATTCCTCCAAAACAAGTTTTTGCCTTCATATATTTGCACATATATGTGTACATGGTCCTCACATAGACTACCTATACATATAAACAACATCTATCTATCTTTAAGTACAAACATAGCATACCTATACCTATACACACACACTTACTAATTTACACACACACACAAAGTTACACACATTGGCACCTCACATAGATATAAGTATATGAATGAATGTTGTATACAGTTTTTATCTCTATGTCTCTCTCACCCTCTCTTTGTCACACACACCACACACACACACACACAAATACATCTCTATCTCAAGGTCTCTCTCTCTCTCTCTTTCTATATATATATATGTATATTGGTATGTATGTATATTTACATATATACATATAAATGTTTGTATACATGTGAATGTCTAATAAGTACGCATTGTGACACAAAGTTGGGGGTTTAACTTTAGTCACGTCTCAAACCCAAAAGTTGAAGAAAGGGAGGCGGTCTCGGTATCAAAGAAAGAAACAGGAACAAACTCTAACCCTTGATCTCTCTAGATCAAAACAAGTACATAGACATCAAAGGTGAGATTGTAGTCCAGAATAGAAAATAGGAAAGGCTCTGGGGAAGCATCAATTTGAGCCAGGCGATCAACTCCAAAAGTGAGGGCAAGTCTTTGCTGGAAGAAAATCTTTCAGCTCAATAATACAATGTGAATTGAAGTGAAAGGGGTATTGTTGGGATGGCCATGGAGCATCCAAGAATGTCCCTAGGGCCATTCTTTTCATGCACAACAGGTGCAAGGACCATTCCTATATGACCCAATGCCTCATATATCCACCGTTTTACTTTAAAATTTATCACAGTGCATGAAATATGGCTATGGGGGCATCCAAGGATGGCCCAAGTGCCATTCTGGCATGACCCCAAGGGGCCATGGGTGCATTAAAGAATGGTCCTAGGGACATTCTTTTCCATGCACAATAGGAAGAATGGCCCTAGGGCCATTCTTGCATAACCCCAAGCCCTCAAGGTCATTTTTGGGATAGCCATGGGCCATCCAAGAATGGCCCTAAGGCCATTATTTTCATGCACAATAGGTGAAAGAATGACCCCAAAGGCCATTCTTGCACGACCCGAAGGCCTCAAGGTTATTTTGGAATGGCCATGGAGCTCCCAATAATGGCCTCCTTCTATGCATAACAGGTGGAAGAATGGCCCTAGAGCCATTCTTGCATGACCCCAAGGGTCCATGGGTGCTTCCAAGAATGGCCCTAGGGCCATTCTTTTTCAAGCACAACATGAGGATGAATGGCCCTAGGGCCATTCTTGCATGACTCCAAGGCCTCAAGGCCATTAATGGGATGGCCATGGGGCATCCAAGAATGGCCCTAGGGCCATTTATTTCATGCACACAACAGGTGCAAGGACTATTCCTACATGACCCCAAGGCCTCATATATTCACCATTTTACTTTAAAATGCATCAATGTGCAGAAATAGTGGCTACGGGGGCATCCAAGAGAATGGTCGTAGGGCCATTCTTTTCCATTCATAACATGAGGAAGAATGGCCTTGGGGCCATTCTTGCATGACCCCTTGGCCTCAAGGTCATGTTTGGGATAGACATGGAGCATCCAATAATGGTCTCCTTCCATGCACAATAGGTGTAAGAATGGCCCTAGGGGCATTCTTACATGACCCCAAGGGGCCATGGGTGCATCCAAGTATGGTCCTAGGACCATTCTTTTCCATGCACAACAGGTGGATGAATGGACCCAAGGCCATTCGTTTCATGTACAATAGGTGTAAATACCATTCCTACATTGCCCAAGGCCTCATATATCCACCATTGAACTTTAAAATGCATCATAGTGCATGAAATAGTGGATATGAGGGCATCCAAGAATGACCCAAGGGCCATTGTGGCATGACCCCAAGGGGCCATAGGTGCATCCAAGAATGGTCCTAGGGCCATTTTTTTCTATGCACATGGAGCTCCCAATAATGGCCTCCTTCCATGCATAACAGGTGGAATAATAGCCCTAGGGCCATTCTTGCATGACCCTAAGGGGCCATGGGTGCATCCAAGAATGGCCCTAGGGCTCGGGGGGGTCACTCGTATAAATATGTATCACGTGGGTTCAACAGAAGGACATTTTAAATATTTAAAACTTACAGAAATATATTTACAGAGGGGATTTATTTATTGTATTTTAAAAAAAATTTACAGATTTGAATAGGAAAGGATACATTATATTCACTAAAAAAATCACAGATAAGGGACTTTTTAAATAGGCCTTGAACGCACGTGATATAGAGGATTTACATATAGTGACCCCCCCGAGCCCTAGGGCCATTCTTTTCCAAGCATAACATGAGGATGAATGGCGCATCCAAGAATGGTCCTAGGGCCATTATTTTCCATGCATAACATGAGAAAGAATGGTCGTGGGGCCATTCTTGCATGACCCCAAGGCCTCAAGGTCATTTTTGAGATGGCCATGGGGCATCCAAGAATGGCCCTAGGGCCATTCTTTTCATGCACAATAGGTGACAGGACCATTCCTACATGACTCCAAGGCCTAATATATACACTGTTTTACTTTAAAATGGATCACAATGCATGAAATAGTGGCCATGGGTGCATCTAGAAATGGTCATAGGGCCATTCTTTTCCATGCATAATATGATGAAGAATGGCCCTAGGGTGCATCCAAGAATGGTCATAGGGCCATTCTTTTCTGTGCATAACATGAGAAAGGTCATTTTGGAATGGCCATGGAGCATCCAAGGATGGCCTCTTTTCATGCACAACAGGTGGAAGAATGGCCCTTGGGCCATTCTTGCATGACCCCAAGGCCTCAAGGTCATTTTGGGATGGACATTGGGCATCCAAGAATGGCCCTAGGGCCATTCTTTTCATGTACAACTGGAAGAATGGCCCAAGGGCCATTCTTGCATAACACCAAAGCCATTCTTGTAAGAACTATTATTTTCATGCACAATTGGCCCCAAAGGCTTCCAAGAATAGCCCTATGGCCATTCTTTTCATTTAATTTTAAATTAATAATAGCCCCATAGCAACATTCAAGAATGTCCTTGGGACATGCTATTGTTTACCTAGGATCATTCCTTATGGTTATCTTTTTTGTTGTTGCTTTATTTATTTTTTGTTGTTGCTTTATTTATTTATTGTTGTTGAAGCTCCCGTGTATTGCTGCTTTATTTATTTTTGTAAATACGTTAGAACTGTTTTTAAATTATCTTACAAAAATCACTTTTGGATAGGAAAAGATGTCAAACAAAAGGAAGCTTTCATTTCCCTTAAGAATTGACATGGCTAGTGGGAGACTCAAAGGATTAGTACCTTGATCTCTATGACCTTCAAGGCAAAAAGCTACACCAGATCAATCTCTTCATTCTCAGATGGAAGACAGCAAGGAGTCTTTTGAGGGTAGGGGACAGGTTAAGGCAATCAATGTTTCTGTGGTAGATTTACATCAAGAAATCAAATGCATTGATGTTGAGACCTATGGGGATCTCACATACTAACTCTCTCCCATTGCATAGAGAGGGATCATATGAGGGTTGATACAGAGGACTCTATGTTCTCTAGAGGGTGGAACCTCTATAGAGAATGTCTCCGACAACATTACTTGTGAAATGCTATTCGATGCTTTACTATGATACTATAAAAGAAACAAAGAGAGGTGGTTTCTCGGGCTGGTGTCTCATCAAAAAGATCAAAAAAGTTAAAGGTAAAACATGTGGCCACAACTTTAGAGACTGGGGGATCCAATCTAACCGTTTCTAACCCAAAAGATCTAGTTAAGAAAGGAAAAAAGGCAAAGGATTCCCCTTTAGGAGGGATGGAGAAATTTGCACAATATTTTCCTCTGGGTTTATATACTAAGTATGAAATCCCCATGGAGAATTGTTTTGTAGCACCCAGCCACACTATATGTCGTCCCATGGACATTATCAAAGCAGAGGAAATTTGTGGATGGTTTGCTGGAAAGGCAAACAACCCTTGTTCATGTGCGTATCTAATGCTTGTCAAGCTGATTTCTGAAGGGATACACGAGCCACTAGCTAAGGAAGATATAAGAGAAGTAGGGGATGTTAAAAAATATGCATATATAGATGGCGAGCATTCTATCTATGCTGCAAAGGCAATTGTATCAATGGGTAATCTTGATCCAAGCTTACTCTACTTGAAAGATGTTTATAGGTATCGAAAGGCTCGGATTGTTGTGAATGCACCTCCAATAGTGATGATGGTCATCTCCAAGATGGAAAATCTAGAGGCACAAGCATTATTCACGAAGCAGCCATATAGTGACATATTAAAGCACTTGAGAAGCCACTATGAGCATTATAAAAAGCCTCAAGACCAGTAGTTGGCATCCCAAAGGGACGCCCTTCTCGCGTAAATTGGGATGCAAGTCATTATATCTTATGTTTTTTAATCTTATTTGATAGCTTTTTTGATGTACTAGAATTGGAATTGTCTTGTTGTTTGTGTTCTGTTTGTTTTTTTGTGCGATGATAGAATTTCTTTTCGAGTGCCAAATCATCAATGGGTGCCTACTTTGCACAGAAGTAGGCACACATGGTTACATGCCCCGACGACATCTTCTATACTTGTCTAAAGATTATAGATGATGTCAAGAATGGCAAACTTAGGGGAAAAAAGCCTAATCCATCTCATTTCAGATGCTTGTGTGGTTTAGAAGAGGATGTGATCAAGCTTATTCAAACAGAGCTTTTGAAAGGGGACATCTTGCTCTTGAAGGGGATTGCAGACAAGGAAAAGATTGACATGTTGATAGAGTGATGCTACTGAAGCAAGATAAGGTTTTGCAAGAACATCTATTGCTTCAATTAAACAATGTTAATGATTCAAAGAAATGCAAGGACTGGCAAGAGCTGGCTTCAACTTATAACATTAATGATAGTGTCTACCAAGTGCTTCATTGAAAGTGTGAGCCATGGATAAAAGCAACATTGCAGGTTGGTAAGACGAACTTGGAGTTTCCATCAAATGCAAAGGGTTACATACAATGGATTATTGCTGTCAATAGGGAAGAGCAGGTTGTGTGACTAATCTTCTATGGCGTATTCCCATTGTGAGTTTAGAGATGGAAGGCGAACACTTTTTAGAACGATCTTACCAAAATAAAATGCCGATTAGATTGTGTGTCTTGGATAGCATAGAAGGGAATGCAAGAGATATGCGGTGGAGAATTGAGAGATTTTCTCAATTGTTAAATGGCATCATGGAAGTCTCACAATCACGATATGCATTCCTTGCCTTTTTAAAGATTGTTGATATTGTGCGTCTGTAAGATGCTCTACAGAAAGTTCCTGGTGGATGGCATAGAATGTTCTATGGTGCTCTACATTTTGTGCATGATGCACCATGCAGCGGTGCAGTCGAGCTCTTCAGTGTGCTTATTTTTTTGAGCAAGGAAAACACGTATGAAGGCTATGACAACTATGTTGGCACTCAGGGTCCCATCTTAGATGCAACTATGTTACCATTGGAGTATGATAAAGTAAAGAGTATGGACCCCATAGTCTTTTTACAATTGAAAAAGACCATGGTCATCGATCAGTGCATAAAGAGTCTATGTGTGCAAGATCTTATGATGATTGATGCATATAGTAATGGCTTTGTGTCAAAGGAAGCACTGAAGGCAAAAAGAGAGGTAATATGTCTAGTTGAGAGAGCTCAAGACCTTGATGACATACATTCCAATCTCTTGGCATTTGCAAAGTTGGATCATAGTGTTAGACAGTGGGCAAAGATCCCTAAGGACCCACAACCCCAACTGCTACTTCTACCTCCCAAGCATCTATTTTGCAAGCAGCTAAAGAAGCCTAACCCTTGCCCATGAGACAAATTTCTACTGCAGGTTTTGTTTCTAAGCTTATGCGCTCAAAGAACTTGTTTGAGCCTAGACATAAAGGGTTTTCATTCTTTCCTTGTCTTGTAATGAATGAAAGAATTTGGCTAACTATGTGTCTTCCTATTTCAGATGATAGCATAGGAGCAATCTTGGCAAATCAAAATGTTTGCGAGATGAGACGTCAAATCCGTTGATGCTATGTTGGCATGTTTCATTATCTTTGGTAATGTTCGCATGTGTGCCTTCACTTAAAGATCAAAGAAGGGTTCTCATTCTTGATGTGATTGGAATAATTCTTGAATCATTTGAGCTAGACCATGTTGATGAGATGCCATATTGGACTAAGCATATGTGCGAATAGTTCAAGAAAGTAATAAATTGTACCATGCTGTGTGCTTGGATGCAAAAAATTTCTTAGAATTTTGCTTTAAATGGTTTGAGGTATGGATTTGGAGTAGATGCAAATTAGATAATATTCTTCGCATCCTCAATTTATGTCTTCCAAAACATCATATGAAATTCAAGTATGTGATGAGCCAAGAGATGTGCCAAGACACTGGGATGTTCTTTAAAAGTCCTATGTTCTTTGGCTATGAGCATGCTTACCACAAGAACCTACCTGCAATCTGGACATATTTTCAAGACTTGGATGGAGACAACACTTTGATTTTTGATGACACACCGTATCAAATTATGTGGAACATGCCAGGTTCCTATCTTGTATTTCCAAAACCGTGGAATCAAACACCGAAGGAACTTCAAGGCTTCTTAAAAACCACAACTATTCATTGGTTGTGTCAATGGTTATATGCTCATAATAAGAGATGCTACACATAGAACAATGTCTTTCAGACTAAGATTAATCTTGAAACAAAGATTGTACCAGAGGAATATTTATGGAGGTGACGTCATTAAAGGAAAGGTGCTTTGGACACAAAAGCAATATTCATTCATGTATGTTATCACAAATCTTGTAAATATTTCAAGCCAAAAGACCCATCTTGACATACAAAATCTCAATGGGTATCCTTTCACTTGTATAACAGAAATGTAATTCTATTGTGTACTCTCCTATGAGACAATGTACGTTTCTCACTAGAAATAACAATTTAATGTTATTTGCTAGAGCCTCAAGTCTTATGTATCTTGTTTACTGGTCTTCCTCTTTTCTTTATTATTCATGTAGAAGTCTCAAATTTGATTACAAATGCAAGTTATTTGAATCATTCTAGTTTAAATCAATTCAAGTGCCAGGATTAGCAACTATCATGCATGGCCTATTGTTATTTGAATCATTCTAGTTTATATCAATTTAAGTGTCAAGATGAGTAGCCATCATGCATGGCGTACCATTTATTGGTGTCTCCTTTCACATTATTTTATATTTTCATATTTTTCTCATCTTGTACCACTCCCATTATAAACAATCAGATGTACAAAATGGTCCTAGGGCCATTTCTCTATTAATACACATTTTTGTTCTTAAACTTAAGAGAGTCTTGAGCAAGCATGCACTCATATTTACCTCTTCTAATGCTAGATAAGGCACATAGTTTAAGGGACCTATGTAGCAGCATCTAGAGTAAAACTTATTCTATTATTCAAACTAAAACTTTACTTATTATTTGAAGGTGCACATTAGCGCTAGAATGGTTGATTGCCCACAAACTCCCATCTAACTTTAATGTGTTTCATATAGGGTTTGTTCTACTTTTATTTCAAAGCACCAAATTACAGGAGTTTCTCTTTACTCTACAGCCTTAGAATGGCCCTAGGACCATTCTTTTATCTTGTTCTTGGACTATTAGAATAACAGAGTGGCACATGGGGGCTCCTAATTTCATAGTATATATCATATATTTCCTAACAAGTTTACACAGTCTTATAATATTTTTCACACAGAAAGTACTAAAAAATGAAAAACATGACCAACCTAGGAATGGGAATTTTCCCACTTTATCTAATATGGTGTTCCAAGCCAAACCACCTGCATTGAGGGGGCCACAAAATGATTTGATGAAGTCACCATATGTAGACTATCTAGACCATATATCTTCCTCATCAGATAACACCTCATATCCTGATACATCTCCTAACGTGGAACTGAGCATGTGCTACATAACAAAATAGATGCTCACTTTCCACTTTTATCTCATTGTCTCATGCACACACATCCTCTGGTAGATGTCGCTAACAAATCTCTCTAGCTCTCAAATGCCACATCAACTTGCTTAGATAAATCTTGTAGTAGATGATGCGGTGAAATTTACATCCGTGCCACTAAATTAAGAACTGCTAGAGTCCCATTAGATTTGTCTACAAAATGATACTACAGACTGATTGGTAGTTTGACTACCTTTATAAGGTCTAGCAGCAGTTTTAGTAAAGGTGGATTCCATGGAATATTCAAAAACAAATAGGGGAAAAATGGGAGGAGAAACATCTCCCCTATTTTTCCCCCTATTTTTTATTACTTTATACACTTTCAACTAGATATTGAGTATGCACCACCTTTATACAAGAGGATGTAAGTAAGTATGATTGAACAATCAATGATGCAACATCATAGAGATGTAGGTAAAAAACATATTGAGCTTTGGATGGAAGATCCTCTTACTCAATGACCTCCTTTATTTTTAAGATTATCTTTCATTAAGTATATTTGTGAGGGTCATGCTAGTCTATTAAGATACACAAAAAGACTTTATATAACCAAGCACATAATGTTTATACATCCACTCACATCTCTTGGGTCAGTGGTCCAAAATATTTTTAAAGCTTGCTTCCATTGACATAACCCTCCATTTGTATACCCTCAATTATCTCAATTCTGACCAACTCTTGAGGTGTGATCTTGGACACTCGGAAAGGTCCTAACCCTCTGTACTTGAGTTTCTTTTTTTTGGTGCTCCCTACACCATACATGAGTGTATAAGGTCCCCCATTTCTAGTTCCTTTTGTTTTAAGTTATTGTTGAACCAATGTTTTCTTCATAATTAAGTGACCGAAGTCCAAACCCCAACTTCATGTCACAGTAGTTTACAACCTACACTGGAGTGGATGTGGCTAGAGTGTTCCTCAAGGAAATCTTCAGATTGCATGGCCTACCTAGGAGAATAGTAAGTGATCAAGATCCCAAATTCACGTCAAGATTCTGGACTCCATTCTTCGAAGTAGTAGGAACTTTCTTGGATCTCAGCACAGCTTACCACCCCGAGACCGATGGTCAAACAGAAAGGGTGAACCAAGTAATCGAAGATATACTTCGATCATGCTGTGGTGGCAGGGAACCCAAAAAGTGGCTAAGCTATCTGCACTTACTCAAATTCACCTCCAAATGCTTCTTATCACCGAAGTATCGGGATGAGCCCTTTCAAAGCTCTGTATGGACAAGACTGCCTAACACCATTAACTTGGTCTGACCCATTGATTAGGGTCGAGATGTCCAGACAGATGCTTGACGACATGAAGCAGCAAATGTAGTCAATCCACAAGGATATACAAGCTGCCCAGGATAGACAAAAGCAGTATGCAGATAAGAAGAGGTTAGACAGAAAATTCGATAAGGCAGATATGGTCTTCATTCCAGTACGTCCCAAAAGAAGTTCTCTATCTCTTGGGAAGTACAAGAAGTTATCCCCCAAATACTGTGGGCCATATCTGATTACAAAGAAAGTAGGTGACTTAGACTATGAACTTCTTCTGCCTCCTCATCTCAAAGTATATAATGTATTTCATGTCAGCCTACTTAAGAAGTATGTACTGAGCCCGAATCATGTGCTTAATGATGAACTCTTAACTTCTTCAACCCAAGGGCAGATGGAACTCCAACCTGAAGAAATCCTCAATGTTCGAGAGAAGGTTCTCAGGAACAGAATTCTGAGAGAATTATTAGTCAAATGGAAATTCTATCCTTTTGAAGACACCACCTAAGAGAAAGAAGTTAAGCTGATGCGAGATTACCCCCAGTTTGCGAGATAAGGACATCTCGCGTTTTTCAAGTGGGAGAGGATGTAAGATTCCTCCCTAGCCCCTCAAGATGTCTAGTTTCTTCCCCTATAATCAATCCCCTTTTTAGAATAATAAAAGATCTTGTTTCTACCCGTTTTGGCTTAGAGAGAGAAAATATTCTAGAGAGAGATAATTTAGTTTTTAGATATCTTTGGATGGAAAAATATCCCTTCTTATTAAAATAAATTCTCCCAAAATAGAAGTTTAAAAAGAAATTCCTAAGACGCATTAGTGCCGAGGACACCCATGCGTATGTCGAGGAAGATACGGTATGATGGACCAATGTTTATTGTAATCTATTACTGGATCTCGTTATTGACCCGCTGCTCTCAACGGAGAGTCTAGAGTGACCCTGTTTTGTGAGAAACAAAGACTCAATGAAAATTTTGAGTTATGACATGTGTAACCAGTAATTGTGTCAATGGATTGTTTTATAAGTTAAAGTTTAAAGAGGAGTGTATGCGTACCTGTATTCTAAAGCAAAACTTAAGAAAGGAATTCAATTATGGGTGAGTGAGTACTTGTTTGGTTCTACTATTCCACTGGTTGGGCGGTGGCCGGCTAGAATCAATAGAGTTTTAAAACAATAAAAATGAATAATTGGAATACGCTTAGAACTCGAGTAGTTAATTAGAATCCTGAAGACTTCTCTAAAGAATAAATCAACGACTGTGCCTGATTTAATCAAGAAAAAAGCGTTGATTCCTTCAAGTTAAGTCTGTAATAGTTTCCCTTCTATCTGATTTATTCAGATAAAGGTTAGTTTAGTATCTTGACCTCGTTAGAAAAATCCGTTATAAATCGTCCCCGCTTTTTGGGCATGGGAAATTTTCTCGGTTTCGATTTTTGGAAGGACCACCAACTTAGTCTCGTGCCCGGACATTCGAGAGCGAGGCCCCGAGTGAGAAACCTTGCCCTGCGCAAGAGGAAGGTACTTCCATTGCTACCATCTGGGAATCCAGTGTACAGAGGGAGCAATGGGATCTAACAGTTGGTATCAGAGCGCTATTGTAAAATTTACGTAACACAGCAACAGAAATTGCTTAAACTTTTTAAAGTAAGTCAGGGAAATAATGTTTTCGCTTGATAATATTATGTTGAATAAACTTCAAAAAAAATTGAAAACTCATATATTGAATTGGAAATTATAGATGGAAGTTCCATACTTATTCGATATTTTCGACCTCGCCTAGTCACAAGACATGACTGCGTTCGCCTTAGAGTATCTCATCTCTTCCGCTTCAACTTGAACAAGTCGAGCAAGACTCGCAAGCCATTTCGAGGATTTATATTTTTTCGACCCAGCGGAGAGACGACAACATAAGTGGTTTTCAAGAAGGCAGTATGTCCACACCTCTTGTGACCGGCGTGCAATGTTAAGGTAGAACCTCTCATTGGCACAATGATTATGTTAAAGCTGAAAAATGGTACATGGTGTCATTCTATATCATTCAACGCCTCGGAATTTCAGACTTTCATGCCAAGTCTACAGACTCCTTAGTTGCTTTATTCCTAAGGAGAAGATAATAGCTCCCTTGTCAGTAAGTGAACGTTTATATCAAGGCATGGCTATGGCCCACCAGTACCGTCGTCTTATGCGTCTCTCGAGGAGATTTTGAATTCTGGAGCTGAGCTGCTCTATGTACATATTACAACTTTTATATAAATAAAGAAATGTTTTCTGGAGAAAAATTTCTTGTTGTATAAGTGATTGTTTATGGATGATCTGAGAAAGAAAAATCTGTTATCGGACACATGTCATAGATCTCCAATAAGATCATTGTCTTATTTAAGAAATTGTTTTCCAAACCTCTTAAGTCTTAGGATCTGGTGGATGATATCAAAATAAAAATTTAATAATATATAAAATTTTGGCAGAATCATGAGACGAGAAAACCGTGGCCCGTCAGCCAGACCCTCTCTCTGAAGATGACGAGCTTGACCCCGATGTTCGCAAGGCTCTTCATCATAGGACTCAGCCAGGACCCTTCAAAGGAGAAGGGGAGAACTTAGGCGAGGTTATGGAGAAATGGGTGGAAGCCATGGAAGAATATTTTGACGTCACAGGCTATAATGAGTGGAGCAAAATGGCTCTTGCTAGGCTGAAAATAGTGAAAATAGTCAGAGTAGCATTGAGGAACCACTGTGACATCAACCGTCTAGACAGAAATACTCAGTCCTAGAACAACCTAAAACCTATTTGAGAAAGAGATTTTGTTCCCTTGGATTTTGGAAATCAAAATGAACGAATTCTTAGAGCTGAAGCAAGGGAGCAAAACCATAAAGGAATATCACCACGCCTTTTCTCTTCTACTTAAATATTCACCACCTCTAGATGAAGAGAAACTCATGGCCAGGTTCATTCGAGGAATGAATGAACCCTTGGATACACTGGTCAAAAATGCCAAGCCAATGTCCATGGCAGAAGCTATCAGAATGGTGAAGGACTTTGCCAAAGCCTTCATCGTAAAAGTCTCGCCAAAGCCAGCTCACTCATCCTTCAGACACTAGGAAGTTCTTCCAACTTTCTGCCTCCAAAGAGACACCAAGGTTCTAACTAGAATGTGGAGGTGGGAAGCTTCAAAAATGAAGAAAGACCTTTTCCCCGAAGTCCATTCTCTGGAACTCCGGCTCTCTCCAGAATGAAAAGGGAAGACCTTCGAAGCAAGAACAGATTCTTCAGATGTCAAGGACTTGGGAACCAACTCAAGGATTTCCCCTCTCCTGTGGGCCAAGGATTGCCCCTCTCTTATGGGCCAAGGAAACCAAGGTCCCAGAGCCCCGAGATAGACTCCTTCTTATCAGTCCAATCAGGGTCCCACACCAGAATCAGGGAAATCCCAGGAGAACTCCATCTCAGCCATCTGCCTCTATCCACCAGAGTAGCCTCAGAACTCCTTCCCAGAACTGGGCCAATCAAAGAGAAAGAGTTCTGCCTCAGACTGCAGCAGCCAGAGCAGTCACAATTGCACGAGTAGTGGAAGAGGACAGATTTATGCTGCAATTGAAAACCAAGGACCGAATCGTCAATTCTTCATCAATACTCTAGCTGAGTATCAGGGTAAGCCTTTTAATCTTTTGATTGATTCAGGTAGTACTCATTCTTTTATTTTCCCTAGATGCTTGCATAAGCTAGTCTTAGATCAGAAATCAAGAAAACCTATGCAAGTTGAATTGGCAAGTGGAAAGACTCTTTTCACTCACCTTGAAAAAAATTATATTCAGTTCAATCTAGATGGGAATTTAACTGACTGTCAGTTTAGAGTTATACCTTTGGGAGTTTTTGACGGGATCCATAGAATGGATTGGCTCCACAAAAATCAAGCCGACATTCACTGTCATAATGGAACCATTTTCTTCCGTGACCTTCACGGAAACAAAGTTCAAGAAATCAAAATTTCAGGATCCCCAAGTCTACAGTTAGTAAAGGCTTCTAAGTTACTAAAAGGACTTAGAAAGAAGCAGTGTATTTATCTTGTCAATCCGGTAGAATCAAAGTTAAAAGCTAAAGGACCTGAATGGTTAAGTGATTATGATGATTTATGCCCAGCAGAACTAATAGAGATGCCTCCAATTTGGGAAGTAGATCATGTGATAGAATTGACCCCCGGAGTTTAGTCAGTAGCCCTACGCATGTACAAAATGCTAGTTCGTGAAGCCATCGAATCAAGAAACAACTTAGATAGCTATTAGAACAAGGGTTCGTAAGACCCAGTGTTTCACCTTGGGGTATGCTAGTTCTCTTTCAGAAAAAGAAAGATAGAATGCTAAGACTCTGTGTGGACTATAGAGGTCTAAATCAACTGACAATTAAGAGGTCTAAATCAACTGACAATTAAGAATAAGTATCCTATCCCTAGAATTGATGAGCTTCTGGACAGGCTAAGTGGAGCCCAGATCTTCACAAAGATAGTTCTCAAATCAGGATATTATCAGATCAGGATTAATGAGCAAGATATCTCGAAGACAGCCATCATTGGGCATTATGAATTCACTGTCATGCCGTTTGGATTGACAAATGCCCCAGCTACATTCAATTGCTTAATGCAGATGATTTTGTTCTTGTTTTCTTTGATGATATTCTGATTTACTCAAAGAATGTAGTTGATCATGAAACTCATGTTAGAAAAGTTCTTGAGATTCTAAGGAAGTACCAACTCTTTGTAAAAAAGAGCAAATGCACTTTCTCTGCCGACCATGTTGAATACTTGGGCTTTCTCTGTCGACCATGTTGAATACTTGGGCTTTCTGGTATCAAAAGATGGAATTTTTCCAAATTCCACAAAAGTCCAAACAGTCATAGATTAGCCTGAACCAAAGACAGTGAAAGAAGTCAGAGGATTCTTGGGATTGACTGGTTGGTATAGAATTTTTATACCAAAGTATGCTCTCATAGCTTCTCCCTGACTAATCTTCTCAAGAAGAATATTCCGTTTCAATGGTCTGCTAGGTGCCAGAGTGCTTTTGATAAGTTGAAGACCGCCTTGGTAACCAATCCTGTCTTGAAGTTGCCAGATTTCTCTCTACCCTTTGAGGTAGTAACTGATGCCAGTGGTTTTGCCCTGGGAGGTGCACTCATGCAGGAAGGTCATGCAGTGGCCTATGAATCTCAAAAAATTAGAACGCATGAGAGGAATTATGCACGGCTTGGAACTACTTTCAGTAGTATATGCCCTGAAGTTGTAGAGACATTACCTACTGGGTCAAAGATTCACTTTAATGACTGATCATCAGAGCTTAAAGTGGATCTTCACTCAGAAGGATCTCAACATGTGCCAAATAAGGTGGATGCAGACCCTACACGAATTTGATTTTGAAATCAAGTACCGCCTAGGCAAAGAAAATGTGGTAGCAGATGCCCTCAGCACAGAAAAGCCTCCTTGCTTGCAATTACTGTAGTGTCAAATCCCTTGATTATTGAAGCAAGGGAGAATATCATGCAGGATAGATTCTTTGGTCCTACTGCTACCCTACTTATGCAGTAAAACAAAACTCCACAGGAATTGAACCGAGTTCAAGGGTATAGCTTGGATGATGGAATTATGTATTATAATTGCAGGCTATGCATTCCCAGTGATGAGGGAACCAAGGGACAAATTTTGAATGAAGTACATGACAGCCTTATTGCAGGACATCCAGGTTTCATCAAAACCTACATGTCTGTGAAGAAAAGCTTCTTTTGGCCTGGTCTAAAAAAGGATGTGCTTAATCATGTACGTCAATGTCTGACCTGTCAGAAAGTCAAGGTCGAGAGAGTAAAAATGCCTGGGAAGTTACATCCTTTAGACATCCCCCAAATGAAGTGGGAATGTATCAGTATGGATTTTATTACTGGATTACTCTCAGTGTAATCAGGTTACAATTCCATCTTTGTGGTAGTTGATAGATTAACCAAAGTTGTCGATCTGATTCCAGTAAAAGAAACCTACACTGCAGTGGATGTGGCCAGAGTATTTCTCAAGAAAATCTTCAGATTGCATGGCCTATCTAGAAGAATAGTAAGTGATTAAGACCCTAAATTCACGTCAAGATTCTGGACTGCATTTTTTGAAGTAGTAGGAACTTTCTTGGATCTCAGCACAGCCTACCACCCAACTCAAATTTAGGAATTTTGAGAAATATGCACAATTTTGGGACAATTCTTTGTTAGATCCAATACAATGTTTACTGTGCGATATGCAAGATTTATTATTGGATGTTCTCAACAAGCATTTGAATAATGCGATATGATTTATGTACTATTGTACATTTGTAACAAGTATATATGATGTTGGTGGGATGTAAATTTGCCTGCACACACACACACACACATGCACACCAAGAATTAAGTTTGTTTATATCACATAGCCTGCAGTTGACCATCAAACACAAAAACTTTAACAAAGAAAGGATATTCAATGTAACTTTAAGTTGTAAGAAAGACTAGGTGATAGAATTAAAAAGATCACCATCTGTATTGAATCAAAATTCTTGAACAATGGGTGAACCATAAGTCTAAAAGCTTAAGAAAGCCTTACAATCTGAATAATGATTGAACTATGAGTTTGGTAGCTTCATACAATTTTGCTAAAAGATTACGAAGCTAGTTGCCCATGTGCTAAAACAAATCATTCTTGCTCAACTACACTGACATGTGATGGTGCCTCACTTTCATGTTGATTCAATTGATTCTGTTTGGCCTTGAGTATTATAGCCTTTGGAATCTTGATTTTCTCTGGAAGTCGTCCACCCTTGGGCTTCCATGCCCAAATGATGCAGCTAGTGTCTTCCCAACCCTGAGGATCAATTCTGTTCTCTCGCCAATACTTGTTTCAGCAATCCTTATAAACCTCCACATCACTTGCATTCTTCTTCTTTGAAATTGGTGCCCAATATTGTATCTAAACTTGTAGGTAGTTTATCGAGTTGTTGTTTTGATCAACATCACTCTCCCAACCATATTGGGTAATTTGTATCACAAGGTTATACAAGCACAAAATCTCCTTTAGACACATCAAGAGTCGAGTTGAACTCTTCAGCAGGTGTGTTGTGCATTGGACCACAATAATGGTCCTCATTTACATCAAATCTTTCATCTACATCATCCTCCACTTGAAGGTTAAGAGGCTCAGCTTTTTCGCATACACTCCTTTTTACCAATGCCATGCATTATATACCATGCTTTACTACAAACCTTCTTCCCATCAACTGTGAACTCAAAGCACTCATCTTGACCTTGTCTAGAGGCCATGCCCATGCAATTCAGTACAAATGTGTATCGTGTACTATAGCTTTGTCCCCAAAAGTGTACCCTAGCTTGCATGATTTTGGATCTATCTCCAAATTGACAACATCGCTTCTCGCAACAATCAATGGTTACGATGTGAATATTTACAACATCACATTTTTTGCTAGTTCCATGGTTTTTATCATAATTTTTCATTACCCTTACCCTATGGACATAGCTCCTTTTCTTATTTGTCCCTTCAATGATATCATAGTTAGTGATCATGGCATCATGGTGTCTGTCATCAGAACTATCGCCATCATTGCCCTCTACATCATCATCCTCTTTTTCATCACTTGAATTGTTTAGGCTGTCAATATTTTTTTTGCATGAAGTGATCTTGAATACCCTCATCAATAGAAGAAGATTTTGTGTCCTTCACTAATGGTTCACCATTCTCAAATGTGAGTTGCCTGATCGGCTAACTAACCAAATTCAGACCTGAAACACAAGTTGAACTTGGATGTAAAGATCCTTATATAATGACACCCAAGATACTCTCCCCTAGTTCTCTACAATTTATAGCCTCGTATGGGTGGACCAGCAATACTACTCCATTGCCAAGTTTTGTAGATTTGTTGTCATCCCATAGGATGACGCTTTTCTCTTTCCAGCTCTCCCTAATCGCCATCGCGCATGCCATCATATGTAATAATCATCTCTGTTGTCTCTAAAGTACTCGCTCAGCCCTGCGTCCTCCTGCGTTTTAAACAGTTTTTTTTCCTCTCGCAATCGACACGTCTACATTGGTTCCGACCTCTGTTTCCTACAAAACCATCACGCCCACATGCCATCGGAGACTTTAAGTATCTGTCACGTCTGTGCGACATCGGGAGACTTTCGTGCGCCCATCTGCATTTCGTGTGTTCCCTCATCTAATTGAATACTTTACGCAACAAGTAAGTGCTTCTTTAATTGATTGTCTATATCAATATAAATGCTTACTTGATTGCACGCTAAGTGTACCATTTGTCAATCGTTGCTCGTCGTAGATTGTTTGCACTTCTTGCTACTCTCTTTTGTATCTTCACATATGTCGAGAACCTGTAAAACTGATCTTTGTGCATATTATATAATCTAAATGACAAGGGCTCCCTATATAAACATGGTATATGTGTCACATATCTGAGTGCACAACTTGGATATAAACTCCACCTTAAGTTCGAGCCTCCCCTACATAAGTGTTAACGCTCGACCTAGATTGAGTCTTTGTTCTCCATGTTAGTGCACCCCGGCCTTAAGGCTCAAACTTGAGTTTGAGCCTTTTCTCTCCATGCTAATGCACCCCGACCTTAAGGCTCCAACTTGAGTTTGAGCCTTTGCTCCTTTGCTCCCATGCTAGTGCACCCCGGCCTTAAGGCTCGAACTTCAGTTTGAGCCTTTGCTCCTTTGCTCTCCATGCTAGTGCACCTTGGCCTTAATGCTCAAACTTCAGATTGAGCCTTTGTTCTCCATGCTAGTGCACCTCGGCCTTAAGGCTCGAAATTGAGTTTGAGCCTTTGCTCTCCATGTTAGTGCACCCCAGTCTTAAGGCTCGAACTTAAGTTTGAGCCTTTGCTCTCCATGCTAGTGCACCCTGGCTTTAAGGCTCGAACTTCAGATTGAGCCTTCGTTCTCCATGCTAGTGTACCCCAGCCTTAAGGCTTGAACTTGAGTTTGAGTCTTTGCTCTCCATGCTAGTGCACCCCGACCTTAAGGCTCGAACTTTAGATCAAGCCTTCGTTCTCCATGCTAGTGTACCCTGGCCTTAAGGCTCGAACTTGCGTTTGTACCTTTGCTCTCGTTCTCCATGCTAGTTCTCCATGCTGGTGTACCCCGGCCTTAAGGCTCGAACTTGAGTTTGAGCCTTTGCTCTCCATGCTAGTACACCCCGGTGTTAAGACTCGACCTTCAGATTGAGCCTTTGTTCTCCATGCTAGTGTACACCGGCCTTAAGGCTCGAACTTGAGTTAGAGCCTTTGCTCTCGTCGATGCTAGTGTACACCTGCCTTAAGGCTCAAACTTCAAATTGAACCTCCCCTACATGGAACTTATGTGTTAAGGCTCATTCTCCATGTTTAACTTTACATGGAACTTGGCCTTAAGGCTCCAACTTGAGTTCGAGCCTTGCCTATCTATGCTAGCGTATCCCTAGCATATGAGTGCACAACTTGGATCTAGGCTTCAGCTTAAGTTCGAGCCTCTCCTACATAAAACTTAGCCTTAAGGCTCGAACTTGAGCTTGAGCCTTGTCTCTATATGCTGGTATATCCCTGTCATATGAGTGCACAACTTGGATCTGGGCTCTAGCTTAAGTTCGGGTTTCCCCTATATGGAACTTGGCCTTAAGGCTCCAATATACTAGTGTATCCCTAGCATATAAGTGCACAACTTGGATCTAAACTCCAGCTTAAGTTCAAGCCTCCCATACATGGAAATTCGCCTAGGCTTAAACTTGAGTTTGAGCCTTGCCTCTCTATGCTAGCATACCCCTAGCATATGAGTGCACAACTTGGATCTAGGCTCCAGCTTAAGTTGAGCTTTTGTATGGATTAAGTAAATGCAAGTGAGGCCTCCGCTATTCAAGAAAACTAAGTGAAGCATCAATAATTGTAGCGCATACATTAAGTTTCTTAAGTTTGATAGGTTTTGATTTGATATGTAGCATTTAAATCCATTTTTTTCTAAGGTTTTGAAACTTTTTTTGTGCTTCACAGGAATGGAAGCTAGCAGAGTGCCCGCTACCTCACAACAACCACATGGTGCACCAATCTTTACTCTGGATGCTCTCGAAACAACAACTCAAGCTAAAAGTGTCACTCCTAGAATTAAGGTGGATAAAACCTTCGAATTGAGTAACAAAGAAGGAGTAAAATGGTTTGTGGATAGCTACGATGCTAGTGCAAACTTCAAAGAAGTCCTCCATTTGTTTCTGTCTCAAGGTGATACATCATATGGAGATATGGGGATTGTGGTAGGCGCTAAGGATGATATGGATGTAAGAGCAAACCCATGCTTCACATGCAATGTATTGCCAGAAGGAGAAACTACAAAAGCAAATAAATTTTACTTATCATTGGACACTTTTCATCCAGCAGACATGACTGGCAGTAAACTAGGAAAGGACAATTCTATTGTAAAGCTAGGATTGAAGATCATTGACTTTTTCAATCAAGAAGACTCAGGGGTGGATAATGTGGAGGACCTGGTGAAAGCGGTGAGGCATGCAAAGAAGGCTTTGGATTCACGGAAAAAGTCCATACCTGAAAAGGAGACAACAACCACTCAAGTTAGGAAAATTGTGGAGAAAAAAGGCAGGGCCATAGTGAAGAGTGCACTTGAAGCATCTAAAAATGCTGGTGCAACTTCTTCAAAACATAAAAAGGAGGGTGACAAAACAAAAGTCCTCGATGTAAGCACAATAGCAGCTAAAGACATGGCAGGCTCTCAGGTGCAAGAAGAGGAGCAAGTACTTACAAAGAAGAGAAAGGCAAAGCACTCTACAAAGGTTCAAGAAATCTCTTCAAAGAGGCAAAGGGCAAAACCAGCAAGTGGTTCAAAGGAGATAGATGCGTCTGATGACGAGCTAATGGAGGTTGAGACTTCAAACAGGGGCAGCAAAGTAATGATCTCATTAGAAATAAAGAAGGAATATTATCCCTTTGGTCTAAATGAGGTCTTCAGCATTGATGTGATGAAATGTTATCCTGCTCCTTCAAACTATGTGTATAGAAGGTTAAATAAGGATTGAGTTCGTATTTTGACCCAAGACTTTATTGAGGATCCAAAGCAAGAGGAGATACTTGTAATTTTGATGCCGTGTAATCGTGCTATGAAACAACCCCTTGATAAACTCGCAAAAGAAGATATTCATAAACTTGAATATTGGATTATCTCTAGTCAACACTCCATTAGTGCTGCAAAAAGCTTGCAGGCTCTAAATATGGCTAAAGTGACCCCTCAATTGCATCAACAATTTAGGTTCAGGAGATCAAAGATAATTGTAAATTGCCCGCCCAAGATTTCTCGTGACATTTCCAAGGATGCAAATTTATCTATTGCAAAGTCAATGCAAAAGGAGCCATTCCTCGATCAACTTCTACAAGCTTGAGCACAATGGCATGCAAATGGTCATCCTAGTAAACCTTTGCCTGGTGTCAATCAACCCAAGATGGACGAGTCTTGGAAGGTACTCTTTTGATTCTTTGCTATATCTTGGTAAATCATAGACATACATTACTTCTTCTTTACTTTTCATAATATCTTTTACATAATATCATACGGATCTATAGTTTCAAGTGTAGCAGTAGCATAAGAAAGATGCATGTGAGGCTTCTTCTCAAACTACATAAACTTAATAGTTTGGTTTAAAATTAAACTTCAAGCCTCACCTCTCTGTGATGGTGTAGCACTTGCATATCTAATTGTGGCTCGAACTTAAGTTGGAGCCTCACTTGCAAGTACTAGATTTGCATACGGAGGTGACGCTCAAACTTAAGATCGAGTATCACTATTATATACTAGTTTAGCACTGGTAAGTGAGACTCAAACTCAAGTTTGAGCATAAGCTCCAAATGATTGAAAACCCATAGATGCATGATTCCTCCTAATATTTTGTGATATCTATAGTAAGGGGGCTAACTTCTTACTTTGCAACTTTACAGGCCTTTGTGGAGACCACGGAGCACACACTACATAAGAATTTTATCAAAAATGATTTACACTTGCTTCTATGTGATGATGATATATGGCAGAATTGGATTAAGATCATGAGGCTATATGCAAAAGGCTTGCTACCAAATACAAAGGACGAAACTCAAACTAAAGGTCTTGATCAAAATCCCAAACTTCCAACTTTGAAGAGTGGGCAAATTCAGCAAGCACCAGGAATAGTCACGCTAGGCCCAATGTTGTTTAGGTGTATTTTAGGCCTTCAAAAGAGTGAAGTTTTGGACATTCAAACAACACTTCTTCACAAGAGGATATTTCTTAAGAAGGGAAAGCAAACCCATCAAAGAATGGATATGGAGGAGATGGCTTGGAAGTTAAAAACAGATCGAGTGCTCAAAGATGCAATCAACGCCTTTTATTTTGATGTGACAAGGAAAAAGATGACTTGGGAACAGGTGTGTGAGACATATAAGCTAGGGGAGTATGAGTATAATCAATTGAGGAGCTACAGCCAGTCCTTTGTTAGGGACGCTCTCAATCAATTGAGGAGCTACAGCCAATCCTTTGTTAGGGATGCTCTCAATCGTTCAAAAAAAATCCTTCACTTCCAAAAAGTGTAGTAACTTTACTAGCATCTATGGGTATTGTATCTCAACAAGAGTCTATTCCTTGGACAATTAGGGAGATGGGTTTTGATATGACAAAGATTATAGTCTTTTGTAGTGAAGAGCATGTACCATTTCAACTGGCAATCATGGACCTACATAGTACAAAGGAGCAGCTCTCGTCAGAATTTTTCTCCAAGTTAGCACTTGGTTTGAACACACTAAACTCACAATATGAATATATTCTTGTGTGTTTTGTTGATTTCATCACCATTGGAATGCTTATCGAAGGGATTTCTAGCCAGTCAACAAAGGTGTACTATGAATTTGGCGTGATCCATACACAAAAAGATGATGCCTGGATATCTGGAACAGTTGAGATTATAATAGTTATTCTTTTCATCAGCAAGGTTGATAAGTTTGAGGCCATTGATAAGGTTCTCACAAAAAATGTATTCATCTCAGGCTCTAGTGGCCAAAATAGAGAATTCATCGACAAAGGCTGTATTGACGGTCTTATCACTCACAGGGTTTTGTCCTGAACACAGCTATGTTGTAGAGATATATTGTGGTGGAGTTTTGCTAGAGGAGAGTTTGCTAAAGAAGAGACGATGTATTGCTTTATGCAAAGATGATTTTGAAGCGATGGCATTAGAATCAAAGTGCTCTGCTCTTTTAGATGGTCACCCGTCCTTGCAAGAGTGGTGTGGTGCAAGTGGCGACACAAAAAAGCAAACACTGGATGATGCAGAAAAAGAGAACCTTCAAAATCTTCACATTGACGACCCGCCAAGTACAAAGGAGGAAGATCAAGGTGATGATATTGACAACAAAAATGACACAGATGATGATAAAGAAGTTGGGGATGCTATAGACTTTGAAGATGCAGGGCAAAGGAATGAAGAGGACCAAGAGAATGATGCTCAATTCAATGAGGATGTCGAAGACAATTTTGAAGATGTTGGAAGGCATGAAAATGATGATGAAGGTGGGAATGGTGATGATATATTGGATACTGCAAAAGCCATGGAAGCTTCAAATGTTGGGGTTGCTATGGCCGTTGAGAAGATTGGGGATACAGATGTCAACAAGGCTTTCCGTGCTCATAGCCCATCAAGCTCTCAACCACCAAAGAAAGGTAGAAAAGTACATTGATAGTGCTTAATTATGAATGTACAACAAATGGTGATAATTGAAAGGAGCTTATCAATAACTAATATTAACATACGTCTTATTCAAAGTGTGGATTTGTTGAAATAATTATTAGTCTTTTGATTAATACATTGGCTTTTTTGGATTCACTTTTAACATTTTTCTATTAAAGTGAATATTTCTATTCTAATTATCCTTTATTTCATACCAACGTAAAATACTCATATAGAATTACTAAAAAGATCAAAGTTAGATCATATACATGTATATTATATGTTTGTGTATGTATGGATGTCTATACTTATGTATGTGTATGTTTGTATGTATTTGTGTGATCATGCATGTGTGATCCCATGGAATTTGACCCCGTATACTTTAGTTTGTACTCTCTCTCTCTCTCTCTCTCTCTCTCTCTCTCTCTCTCTCTCTCTCTCTCTCTATATATATATATATATATATATATATATATATATATTATATATATATATCACTCGCTCCCACTAGTACACGATGCCTATGTTCCAAAGATGTTTTTCAACGCCTGTCGTGGTATCAGAATAAGCATCTATATAGATGTCACTATAAACGTCGAAAAAAACGTCACTATAAACGTTGAAAAAAACGTCACTACTATAAACGTCACTATAAACGTTGAAAAAATTGTCACTACTATAAACGTTGAAAAAAACATTGCTATATACGTTGCAATAAAAGTCAAAAATTTATTTTTTTATTTTTTTCTTATTTGTATCATTACCAATATATATGTTTCTTTTTCACTTTTAGTATATTAAAATACTTGTAAAATTAAATGAAACTAATAAATACATCACCATCAAATTATAACATGTGAGATTATTTGCATGTTTACAAAATCAAAGTTGATCATTATCAACCCTCTCATCTTCAAAAAGATCATTAGCTCCAAAAATATCTATTTTAAGGAAAATCCCTCCATCTTTAAATCATGTGGGAATAGATGATGAATCATTGTTGACCTCTAAATCTTCTAGCTCTGGATCTGGTTCCTCATTTGTTGCTTGCTCTTCGTCAAGATCATCGTCTATTGTGTTGTCTAAAACATTTCCTATATCTGATCGTTTAATCTCTATACCTTCGTCTAGCCCTTACTCTTATTGTACTTTGACATGTAGTGGAACTTGATCTTGCTAGCCCACACCAATCTTTGCTTCATCTTCATCTATATCCATGTTTTCATATATTTGTTTATTACGTGGTGCCACTTGGATTACAAACCACCATCTTAGATCTCTTGGTCCTCCTTAAATTATTTGCTCATAATGATCTGGTAGTATAAATGTGTCTTTTTGGTCTGTCCATATCTTTGTGGAGTCCACTTGAACTAATCCAGATTTGTCTCTTCGTATGGTTGTGTGTGCTCTTGTTGTGACTACCTTGAACCACTTAACATCAAAGATAAACATATGAAACTTTCTAAAGCCAACCTTGATGATATCTTGGATGGTTCCAAAGTAATCAAGCATGTTCACATCCATATTTAAATCACTTGCACTAGTCCTGCTTTCCTACATGAAATTTGCTTTAACATCAGAATCGAATGTTGTTCTATTCTTATCGATCTGCTCCACTCAAAAATGGCGTCCATGTGATCACAATGTTGTAAATTTTTTATACTAAAAGATAAAGTTATAAACAATATTTGAAAAACATGTGAACATATTGAGGCTTAGAATAAATGAAATCACCTACACGAGTCAAACCATATGCAAGCTCCGCTTCCTCATCTGTAATAACTTCATCATGAAGTTATACTTCTTGTAAGGTTTTTTTGAGTCATCTACAAAGTGTAGTAAGCGATGAAGGGTATAGTTGGCGAGAGGTAGTCTGACTCTTTAGAAAAGCTTGACGAGCTCGATTCCTTTCGTTCTTGGCCTCTCCATACTGCTCGATCCACTTTTGCATACTCTTTGAGATTAAGATGTAAAATTTATTGATCTTGTCTCGTAAGGCCACATCCATGTTTCTATCAATTCCTTATCCTTGTGGCTATTCTCCAAGTACCCAATCATCCTCTTCCGTTTACCACAATTAAGGCATTTTAGGGTCTACAATACTAAGAAACTCTGTGATGTAAACGAGGGATTCTCGAACAAGCCAACCCATTGCCATACTTCCCTAAGGACGAGCTCTTTCACGAACAAACCCTTTTAGCGTCTTCATGAACTTCTCCAAAAAGAACATCCAATGTGAATGGAAAACCCCTGCCATCCACAACCACCTCATCCACAACATGAACTAGAAGATGCATTTGTATGGTTAAGATGTTGGTCGGGAGAAACTTCTCCACTAATGTAATTTCTTCTATGGCATTTAAGCGGACTACTTCCAAAGAGTTTTTTCTTATCTCCTTCAATGAAATCCAACGGACCACGCATACGGTCCACGGGTATCTCTTTGCCTTCTAGCAATATTTGATCTCTCAATGAACAACAATATTCACAAATGATGGTTTAGAAAAGGTAAAAGAAAGAGATTAAAATGGAAAGAGTGATAAGTACTTACGCAAAAAGTTTTGATACGTGAGTATCGAACCATCCATTGATTGAGAGTTTAGCATTCCGAGACATGTACTCAAAACACATATACATGGACCATGATACAGAGGTGTACGGGCCAGCCTACACAACTCTTGCTCTTCTCTTGAGGCGTGCTCTATACGTCGATGGCCACCGCCCATCTCCTGTGTTGTTTCTCGCTCGATATCCCCTATGTCATGTAGGGCATCTTTCATGTCATCTATGTCTTGCTCCAAATATGTCAGAGAGTCCACCATAGTTTCTTCTTCACCCATGAGGCTAATTAGTACTTGCTTGTGTCATTATTCGTCTAGTACTCTATTAAGGTTGAAGGTCCAAGTAATCGATCTATTGCTCATTTTAAGGACACACATTCGCAACACCAAGTAATGTATATAGATGCTCAACTCTGTTCAAGTTGAAGGTCCAAGTAATCGATCTATTGCTCATTTTGAGGACATACATTCACAACACCAAGTAATGTATATAGATGTTCAACTCGAAATATATTGTTTTTCTTTACATGGCCGTTGCACATTCTTTGCAAATTCTTCGTTTGTCAAGAGATTTGGTACTTGCATTGATTGCAAGGGCACAAGCATTTCTCCTCTGCATTTGGGTGTCCCCCCGAGTTTGTAGTGTTCACCCCATCCATGATTGTAAATTTTTGTTTTTTGAGAGAAGGAATGGCTCTTTATATATGAGGCCATAGTTTAGCCGGCCAAATTTTAAATTCCAATGGATGTTGCAACCAAGTTGGTGTCAACTCGACAGACATGTCTCGACTTCCTTGAAGGCTTATGCATTCCAGGCAGCACTGCATTGCCTCAGGTAATCACTCTTACTCAGCTCAGGCAGGAGCCACGACGAGACCACGTAGTCACCTCGCTAGTTTTGTGGGGATTGGGGGACTCTCAACAAGCAGGGGCTTGAAGTCCGGGCCACTTAGATGAAAAGAAAATACAAAAATATGCAACATCCTTGCTGATGGCTATAAAGCAGGATAAAGACCTTTCGGCAGGTAATTACTATCTATCACTATGTACAATAGAGCATTTTATGAGGTGCATATACTCAACCTTTGGTTTCAAAAGTAATTAACGTGGGCATCAATTCTGTAAAGGAGGGGTGTATATGACGTGGAAAAACTATCGAAGGGGACTTGGTGCCTTGAGGGTATGCTAGCCTACCCCGAATATAATGTATCTATATGGGGAGGAGGTGCAAGGGCAGGCAAAGCACGGACCCATGGTAGGTACCTTAGAAATGCACTCACGCACTGGGTAGGCACGTTAGGCCTTCCCGGGTGTGGGGGAGGTTCCGTGGGTGCCGAGTGTCCCGAGGATTGCCCTCCCTGTCTTGACGGTGATCGGGCCGAACGTGGAGTCAGGATTGAAAATAGTGAAAAACGGCCGATCGGGGCGAGCCGTGCCGTGCCGAGCCGACGGTTCGAGACACGGCCAAGCTGACGGATCATGGATGGAAGGCAAGACCCAAGGCGAGGGTGGAGGGAGTCGAGCCGGGCACGAATGCAAGTGATCGATGAGACCCACAAAGAAAATGCGCAAGATGCACTCAACAAGCCGATAGATCCGTTTCATGAAGCACGGATCATGGAAGGTCGCGTGTGGCAAAGGCGTCGCGGGACCGTTTCCGCCAGTCTCGTGACACCCCACACACACACACACTGCTTTACTTCGTTCTTACATACAATTCATTGACTCTCTCTCTCTCTCTCTCTCTCTCTCTCTCTCTCTCTCTCTCTCTCTCTCTCTCTCTCTCTCTCTCACACACACACACACACACACACACACACACACACACACACACATTGCGTATTTAAGGCCTTATAGCAATCAGAGAAACATAGCCTTACTTGGTGAAAGGAAGGGAATGAAGGAAAAGCTCAATTTTCAATACCTTCGTGAACCGGGGTAGTGGTGGTGGGGGCAAATGGCGCAAACCGTTCTTGGAAATTCCGCTTGCAAGTGTAGGAGTGCCAGCTTGCACAAAAACAAAAAACGGAGTCAGCACAACAAGAGAGAAGATGCGTCTTCAACCTTGGACTAGCTCTCTCTCTCTCTCTCTCTCTCTCTCTCTCTCTCTCTCTCTCTCTCTCTCTCTCTCTCTCTCTCTCTCTCTCTCTTTGTGTTGTATCTGTTGTTGAATGCAAGTTATAAAAATATATATATGTGACAACACTCTATATATATATATGTATATATATATATATATATATATATGTATGTATATATAAATTAACTACACCTTCAAGAATGGAGGCCATGTTTGCATCTATATCTCTACAGGCCTTAACACTTATATAATTAGCCCATTAATATCATTTCGCCGCCCACTCTCTCTTGCTATATCCTTACCTTGTTTAGATAGTATTAATCGTGTTATATATATATATATATATATATATATATATATATATATATGACTACACCTTCAGGAATGAAGACCTTGTTTGCATCTGCATCTCTGTACGCCTTAACACTTATATAATTAGCCCATTAATATCATTTCCCCGCCCACTCTCTCTTTTTTTAGTTAAAACCTCATGGGAACTTGTAACCTTTCCTTTTTTTAGTTAAAACAGCTGAATATATTAAAAAAAGGAAAGGTTACAAGTTCCCATGAGGAAGGTCCATGGGTAGACGCCTCGGACAGTTAGACCTTGCAGGTGAAGGGAAGAACTTCATAACTACTTGCAGCTGGAAACAGAGCTGAGCCAGTAAAACAAAACTTGAACCAGAGTTTGATGAACCGGTAAAAGAAGCTCGACAATATGAACATCCTGAAAAACTGAGATAGACTGGCTTTTATTCACTGAGGGGGGCTGATACAACTTTATGAACAGCAAACTGAGCCCTGGAGGGAATAAGACACTCCTCATAAACTTTCCGACGCCTGGATGTAGTAGTCGAAATGTTGCAGCCTTCTTTGGCATTCGTGAGCCAGCCCTTGAAGCATGCTTTCCTTTCTTTTGCAATGCGCGGAAACGTGAAATTGTCTCCATTTCCTCCATGGTAGGTCCTGCCAACGATCAACCTCCATAGGAGACCCTCTAGGTTGTAGCTGCTGTACAAGCTTGAGAGTGCTGTCAAGAAAAAGAAAAAAGTGTTGATTAGTTTTAGTAGCGAAAAGAGCTTCATTACGTTGGTTCCAAACATGCCATAAGAGAAGAAATCTGACGGAATGCCAAGTAAAGGGGTCAAGAGTGTGACATTCTCCGAGGAGGACTTCTTTCCAACTGAGAGGGGTGTTCCTGATTTGCATAAAAGCTTTGTTAAGAACACTTAAGAATTGACTCGTGTCGGAGCAGGAAAAGAACAGATGGGGGACAGTTTCCAACTTGGTTTTGCAGCGGGGACAGAGACCATTTCCATGTCCAATTTTCATAGCCTTGTCGAGGGTCCAGGTCGCTTTATGAATGACCAGCCAGGCCAAGAGGGCATGTTTCCTTTCTTGAGCGAAGGCCCAGATAAGCTTGAAGCGGAAGGCCCATTGATGCTTATTCCAACCCAATGACCATCTATTGTTAAGTTTGAGAACAAGTTTGCCTGTATGAAAACCATTAGGCAACTTGCCGAGGTTTCTGGACCACCCCCACAAGATGGCTTTAGAAAAGTTTTTGCAGTCACAAATAGGCCCCGGGGGAATGAAAACACTGAGAGAATTACACCTCTGCATGACAAGCTCAATGCCACCCCGGGGGGCAGGCTGAATTTGTTATTGATTTGATCCCTGGTTAACATTCCGGAAGAATCACATAAGTCGCCCCACACCTTAATCCCAGCTTTGAAACAAGAAAGGCTGATCTGGACCAGATCATCGGAGATCGGAGCTATAAGATGGCCAAACCAAACCGAGTCAGCAGCATAGGCATACCTCCCTCTCTTAGAGTAAGTTTGGAAACAAAAGATTTTTTTATATTTCATCCAAGACTCCCACATCCTGCAGCAGAGTTTGCTACCTATTGGGGAGAGATCGGCCTTCGAAAACAGAACTTCATTAATCGAGAACCCCTTCCATGATCTCTTGCCTTTGAGCCAAAATTTTCCAACATATTTTTTGATCAAGTCAGCCCACACATCATTGGAAAATATGGCCCTTTGCACCCACTTAGCCGCGAGCTTTTCAGCCAGCAACCCAATATCAATAATGCCAAGACCCCCTTGCTCTTTATCTAAGCAACAAACCTTGAAAGCAACTTTGCTGTTCCTCCTCCTGTCAAGGGAACCTACCCACAGATAATTACCCAAGATGGAGTTTAGGGATTGAAGTTGGGTCTCTGACGGCTTCCAGCAGGCCAGGAAGTAGACGACGGAGGGGATGATGAAGTGATTGAGGACAAAGGCTCTGGAGGCAACCCCTGTGTTAATGTGGCTCCATTTCTTGACCTACAGCTTAAGTTTATTGAGCACATAGTCCCACCTTTGTTTAGCAGAGATGTTAAAGCCCATCGGGATACCAAGCAGTCTGAACACGACACCCTCGGGGATAATCTTACAGCCAGCGGCAAGAATCGAAGGAGGGGCCCCTCCTTCTAACACTTTGAAGCTGGTCTTGGAGTGGTTTATTTGGGAACCACTGGCCAGGCAAAAGGTTTCAAGGCAGGACATGAAGTGGGCAGCCGTCTGCACTTCATTCCGAAGCAGCACATTAGTGTCATCAGCAAAAAGTTGAAGGCATAAAGGGTTAGGCCTGTTGGGAATCTCGATACCCTTAATGTTGTTGCTGGCTATTTCCTTGTTAACCAACCAACCAAGAGCATCAGCAACAATGGCAAAAAGAAGGGGGGAGAGGGGACAGCCTTGCCTAATAGATTTCCTAAGAGGAAAGGCATCAGTGAGAGACCCATTGACAGCAACCTTGGAAGACGCATTACCAAGCAAAGTTTGGACATACTTAATGAACTTCCTGTTGAGGCCAATATCCTGAAGGGATTGGAAAAGGAAAGACCAATCAATTCTATTATAGGCTTTATCAAAATCTATTTTGAGGAAGATGTAATTCTGCCCAGAGTTTTCCGCATGCTCCATGCCCTCCCAAAGGCTAATAATAGCATCAAGAATATATCTACCCCTGATGAAACCCTTTTGTTCTTTGAGGATCCATTCGTCCATATAGGGGTTGATTCTACTAGTGAGAATATGAGCATAGACTTTGTAGAGGGAGGTGAGACATGTTATGGGTCTCCAGTTTCCAAGATCTTCTTTCTCATCTTTTTTGTGGATCAGTTTGATGATCCCCATATTGGTCCTTTCAGCCAGACCACCTTTCTTCATGGCTTCCCTCCAGATGTTTAGGATGTGAGGGGTCAGCTCATCTTTAAAAGCAAGAAAGAATTCATTAGGAATCCCATCTTCCCCCGGAGATTTCCTCTTTTTGAGATGAGAGATAGCCTCCTTGACCTCCTTCTCAGAGAACGGAGCGTCAAGCTTAAGAGCTAAAGCTGGGTTGACGACCTTTTTCCTAATGAGAGCAATCTTGGCTCTAGCAGCAGTAACTTCTTGAGAGGGAGGCTGAGCTGTGGAGAACAAGTTAGAAAAGTGCTCCTTGATGACCTGCAAGTTTTCGACATCATCTGCAGCGGAAGAACCATTGGGCTTCTTGACCATAGGAATAAGATCCCTAACTTTTTTCCTTTTGAGGAGGGCAAACATCTTAGGGTGAGGTGTGTCTATTTTCCCAGCCCACACCTCTCTGTACCACAATCTAGTGGCCTTAGCTGCCAACAACTCCTCGAGTCTGAGTTGATTCTTAAGATCGATCGTGGATTGATCTAAAACCCCTTTTTTAGAAAGATATAAGTCCTGGATCTGTTTCCTGATCTGGACTCTCCGATTCAACCGAATCGAATGAGCTTTACGCTTATGATCCTTGCAAATAGAATGAACCTTACTGACGAGACATTCCCATCCCTTGGAGGGGGAGGAGAAAAGACTGAAGGCCTCAGTAATGGAGCCTTTAATCATTTGCTGGATACACGGAAGACGAAAGAGAGAAGGGTCCAGGTGAGGCCACCCTGCCCTCCCTTTGGCCTGGCCAATAGACAGCTTGCAAATCAGAGGGAGGTGATCAGAGATGGTCAGGGAGGAATCCGTCGTGTAGTTGATCTTTAAGCACATATCAGACAGGCTACCAGAGGTATACAGTCTGTCCAATCTCGCAGCTCTGTGAAAGGAACCTTTTTGATTGTTAGACCAGGAGAAACCAGTTTTAATAGAAAGGTCCGAAAGATCTTTATCAACTTTGAGTAACTCCCATTGAACCTTTTCTTGCCCATTGATGGTTCTACCCAGAAACCTATTTCTGTCTCCCTGGGATTCAACCATGTTAAAATCACCAACAAGAAGCATGGGACCCTCAATCTCAATGATAGACTGCCAGGTTGACGCCCTTAAGTTAGCCAAGCACGGGGCATAAACGGAAACAAGAGTGCAGTTGAAAGGATTGCCCAGTCTTACCGAACAGTGATTGACATCAGACCAAGCATCTAAAATAGCATGTTCCCACTTCGTGTGAATGCCTATAGCTGCCCCACCTCTCCCAGAGTGATGGTTGGTAAAAAACCACCGAGCATTATTGGAGATTCTTTGAAGGTTCATATGCAGCTGAGGACCCCCTATTTTAAGCTCTTGAAGACAAAGAAGGTCGAAATCAAAGGCTAAGTCCTTTAACCAAATATTGATGGCTACAGCCCTCTCCGGGTCGGTAAGCCCTTTACAGTTGAAGGATAGCAATTGACTAGACATCATTTTTTAATGGTTTTGGAAGGTTTACCCGCGGACACGGAGGTTATGAGGGCTTCTTGACTTTTATCCTTTTTCCTCTTCATTTTTGAACCCAAGAGAAGGGGAGAGAAGTCACTCTCCTCGTGATGTTTCATAGGTGAGAGGGACATCCTCTTCATCATAGCAGCATCTTCTTCATCAAGTTGAGCTTTGAAAGCTTCATCAATACGTTGGGTTTTATTAATGAAATCCTCGTCTGATTCCATAGGGGAATCAAGATCTTGGCTGAAAATCACTCGGTCCTTGTTAGGGGCCCTTCCCGGGGAGGGGTGGTCAGCACCTATAGGGGCTGAAATCGGGGCCTCTTTGGCCTGAAACTGAATGCTAAGACCATCTTGAACCTCTGCTAGGAGGGGGGCATATCTGTTGGCTGGGATGTGCCAATTAGCTTTGTTGTTTTTAGCCTTGGAAACATGTTTTTTCTGGGGCAGAACAAAGGCCTCGTCTTTGGCCGGGTTTTTGTCACTAACGGCTGGCTGCTGGAGCTCAGGGCATTCCCTAATCAAATGACCTTGCTTATTGCAGTTGAAACAGGCGTACGGGAGGTTCTTATAGGTCAGGGTTTGCTCATAAATTATCTGGCCCTCACTGTTTTTCAAGGGGACTTTCTCCTTAAGGGGCTTGGCGGTATCTACTTCAATAAGCATTTGATGCGCCCATTGGGGATTGACAACTTGAAACGGTTTTTTACCTAGAACTTTCCCTACCGCACCCCCAATCCTCTTAGCCCATATGGAATACTTAGTGGGCATATCAGTCAATTCAACCCAAACGGGGATTTTGGTGGGTTTGGGGCCTTTGGGATCAAAGGAGTCATACCATCGGAAGAACGAAAGGGGCGTGTTTCTTATAATCCACTGCCCGCTGTTTATAACAGAAGACGCACTTAAAATATCCTCAAAGATGAACATATAATACGAGTTAGGAAGATGCTGCACAGAAACTACCTTAATTCCTTTCTGTTCCCAATTTGATTTAATCCAGAATTTCAAAGTGTCTACAGGGGGTCTGGCCCCATGACAAAGACCAATCAAAGCATGGGAAGACAGATGGTCCTACCATGCTTCTAACTCATCATTATCACAAATTACAGCGCCATCTGAATCAACATCAAACTCACCAATTTTTTCTTCAAATGTCGGGTTCTGCAACAAATTAATCAGACGATCAAACCTGGAGGGAGTCGAAGCCTGACCAAGACCTGAGATCGACCGTGTGGCTGCAGGGAGTCGGACAGCGTCAGCAAAGGATGCAGGATGGCCGTTGACAGCAGGGCCACGATGCCCCTGAGAGGCGACAGCATGATGAGGCTCAACAGAACCTTCAGAATCAAGACGGCCTCCCACACCGTGTAACTGATGGAGAGGCGGAGCAGATGCTCTGCTCACGGAGAGCGAGCCACCGAGATGGCCGTTGACAGCAGGGCCACGATGCCCCTGAGAGGCGACAGCCTGATGAGGCTTAGCAGCACCTTCAGAATCAAGACGGCCTCCCACACCGTGTAACTGCTGATGGAGAGGCGGAGCAGATGCTCTGCTCACGGAGAGCGAGCCACCGAGGAGCTTCACAGGCGCCTGATGGAGGACAAGAGACGAGGGGCCAGCACCTTCGTGTAATGACTGAGAGGACGAAGCAGCACCGGCTCGAACAACATCTTGAAGCAACATCTTAGTGCAGAGTTCCCCCCTCTCGGGGGGGAGCGGGTACAGAAAGGAAGAGCGCAGCAGTCAGAACCTGATGGAAAACCTCGAAGGGGAGATTGGAGCTGGAGCATGCAGGGCTCAGAGGGCATGAACAACACCTGGGCCAACGGCTCTTACGCGTCGTTCATGCGAGAGCTCTCCCTCTCTATTTCACTCCCGCCCACTCTCTCTTGCTATCCTTGCCTTGTTTAGTGTATTAATCATGTTAGAAGCGGCAACACTGTACTACACCTTCAGGAATGGAGGCGACGTCTATATGCATCTGCATCTCTGTAGGCCACATCAAAATCTCGTTAATATCATGTCCCCGCCCACTCTCTCTTGTTGTCCCCACTTTTTTGTTTGTAGTGTAACGCATAAGCTTGTGCAATCATGTGCCTCCCCCGCTGATTACAAAGAAATTTAACACGCACCTTGTAGAGTAGGAAATGGGCAAGGCCCAAGTCACAGTAATATTAAGCCAGCCCCCTGCATCTTCCCAGGTGTGTGTCTATATATATATATATATAGAGAGAGAGAGAGAGAGAGAGGGATTCACCAGCAGGTGATGAATGTCCGGTGGATCTCTCTACAGGCGTTAGAAAGCAAGAACCAAAAGAGAACGCATTTAAGGCTTGATAAATGAGAGATGAGAGAGAAAGCTTTAAAAAAAACATAAATAGAATTAGAATAGCAAGGAATGAGACACGTGAAAGGAATGAGAGAGCAGGTGAAGGTGACCACGACAGCAACAAAATGTGCGCAGGAGAGGAGACGGGAGCACGTTTGAGGAGTGCGCTTGCAATGAAAAGGCGGAGGAGGGCGCTGGCGGGCGGCTGCATGCATTCAATGTCCCTGCACAAAGGCGCCTCTGCCAACTAGCGAAAAAGAGTTTGACACGTGGCAACTCCCAAGCTAAGACGGTTTAGATCTAGTAAGATAAGATGCCACTCACGTGGCATTTTATTATTACAATCTTACTTACATGAGTTCCTCCACCCCCTCCCTCCCAGTGTTAGAAATAAATTGTTTTTCTAACCAGTGAAAAAAAGGATGATCTTGAAGTTCAACCGGTTTTTATTGAAAATTTGCATAGCTTAATTGGTTTTGTATCTAGAATTTAAAAATTTTGAATCTTTAAATTCATGGCTAGCCAAAATTAGAACCGGCCATGAAAATTACACTAAAGGATTGTTTTTTTATGACATTGCCCCTTCCCTCTCCTCTTTCTTTCTCTCCATCCCTCTATTCATTAAATGCCCCTTGAGGCATTTTATAGAGAATTGCAAGACCTTAAATAAAAAGGATATGGGTGAATGCATGAAAATATAAAGTATATGGGGGATCATCATTTCATTACCTTAAATAGAGAGGACTAGCATTGGACCCGCATATTGCTACTATTGTGATCAAGGTTCCAAAAAAGAACTGTTTCCCTCTCTATAGCCATATCTCTCTCTCTCTCTCTCTCTCTCTCTCTCTCTCTCTCTCTCTCACACACACACACACACACACACACACACATGCATGCACACACACATGCATGCATGCACACATGCACACTCTCTTCTCACACTCTCCTACACATAGAAGCTCTCTCTCTCTCTCTCTCTCTCTCTCTCTCTCTCTCACACACACACACACACCCACACACATGTAAATATATAGTATATACAATATTATGTTTTAGATACATAATATTTACATGCACACATGCACACACTCTCTCTCTTCTCACACTCTCCCACACATAGAAGCTCTCTCTCTTTCTCTCTCTCTCTCACTCTTTCTCTCTCTCTCTCTCTCTCTCTCTCTCTCTCTCACACACACACACACACACGCACAAACACATGTAAATATATACTATATATACAATATTATGTTTTAGATACATATAATTATACATAGACACATACATATATACGTGTATTTCAAAAATAAAAATACATACATACACATAATTTTAATTAATTTTGATTAAATTTTAATGTGTGGAGATGGGTGGTAAAGGTGTGCTCACTTTTAAATATATAGATAGATATATTATGCACACATAGACACACACACATATATATATACATGTATGTATGTATGATATATATATATATATATATATATCATACATACATACATGTATATATGTATGTATGTATGTATAATATATATAAATGTATATATATGTATGTACGTATGTGTGTGTGATGTATGTATATATATGTATGTATGGGTGATATATATAAATGAGAGAGAGAGAGAGAGAGAGAGAGAGAGAGAGAGAGGGAAACTTACGAGCAGGTGAAGGTGACCACGACAGCAACAAAATGTGCACACAACGCGTAGGAGAGGAGATGGGAGCCAAACAAGGAGCACGTTTGAGGAGTATGCTTGAAAAGGCGGAGGAGAGCGCTCGCGGGCGGTTGCATGCATGCATTCAATGTCCCTGCACAAAGGCGCCTCTACCAACTAGGGAAAAAGAGTTTGACACGTGGCGACTCCCAAGCTAAGACGGTTTAGATATAGTAAGATAAGATGCCACTGGCATGGCATTTTATTATTACAATCTTAGTTACATGAGTTCCTCCACCCCCTCCCAATGTTAGAAATAAATTGTTTTTCTAACCTGCGAAAAAAAGGATGATCTTGAAGCTCAACCGGTTTTTATTGAAAATTTGCATAGCTTAATCGGTTTTATATTTAAAATTTAAAAATTTTGAATCTTTAAATTCAAGGCTAGCCAAAATTACAACCAGCCATGAAAATTACACACTAAAGGATTGTTTTTTTCTGACATTGCCCCCTCCCTCTCCTCTTTGTTTCTCTCCATCCCTCTATCCATTAAATGCCCCTTGAGGCATTTTATAGAGAATTGCAAGACCTTAAATAGAAAGGATATGGGTGAATGCATGAAAAGATAAAGTATCTGGGGGATCATCATTTCATTACCTTAAATAGAGAGGACTAGCATTGGACCCGCACGTTGCTACTATTGTGATCGAGGTTCCAAAAAAGAATTGGTTCCCTCTCTATAGCCATCTCACTCTCTCTCTCTCTCTCTCTCACACACACACACACACACACACATGCACATGCACACACACACTCTCTCTTCTCACACTCTCCCACACATAGAAGCTCTCTCTCTCTCTCTCTCTCTCTCTCTCTCTCTCTCTCTCTCACTCACACACACACACACACACACATGTAAATATATAGTATATACAATATTATGTTTTAGATACATAGACACATACATATATACATGTATTTAAAGATATAAATACATACATACACATAATTTTAATTAATTTTGATTAAATTTTAATGTGTGGAGATGGGTGGTAAAGGTGTGCTCACTTTTAAATATATAGATAGATATATTATACACACATAGACACACACACATATATATATACATGTATGTGTGTATGCACACACACACACACACACACACACATATCATACATACATACATGTATATATGTATGTATGTATGTATAATATATATAAATGTATATATATGTATGTATGTATGTGATGTATGTAAATAAAAACCCACACACATGTATACACACATATATATATATTTTTAAAATTAAATTAAATTAAATTTATATTTTATTAAAAGCTACTTTTTATTCTCTATCTCTCACTCTCTTTCTCTCTCTTTTCACCCTCTCCCTCTTTACACGTCTCTCTCTCTCACTCTCTCTCTCTTCAAGCCTGCCCCATCTCACTCTCTCTCAAGCACACCCACACATATGCAAATGTACGCACACGCATGCATACCCACACATACACACACAAATGCAAATGTATGCACACACATTCATACACATACACACACTCTCTCTCTCTCTCTCTCTCTCTCTCTCTCTCTCTCTCTCTCTCTCTCTCTCTCTCACGCACACACACACGCACACACACACACACAAATGCACATTCTCTCCTCCCACACAAACTATCTCACATATAGAAATTCTCTCTCTCTCTCTCTCTCTCTCTCTCTCTCTCTCTCTCACGCACACACACACTCCCTCTCTCTTCACTCACTCTCTCTCTCTCACTCTTTCTCTCTCTTACACACATTCATGCACACACATGCATACTCTCTCTCTCTCTCTCTCTCTCTCTCTCTCTCTCTCTCTCACACACACACACACACACACACACAATATATTTATACACACATATATATAATTTTAATTAATAGATTAAATTTTAATGGTGGGGATGCGTGGTTAGGTGTGTCACTCTCAAATAAATGTATCTTACGTGTAATCTCTCTCTCTCTCTCTCTCTCTCTCTCTCTCTCTCTCTCTCTCTCTTTCTCACACACACACACACACACACACACACACATGCACACCCTCTCTCTATCTCACATACACACGTACACACTCTCAAATGTTGAAGCTCTTTCTCTCTCTCTCTCTCTCTCACACACACACACACACACACATGTACACTTGCAAATGCACTAATGCAAACACACACTCTCACACATAGACTTCCATGTCCCTATTTCTCTCTCTCTATTTGTCTATTTCTCTCTCTCTCTCTCTCTCTCTCTCTCTCTCTCTCTCTCTCTCCTCCACTCACACATACACACATGCAGGCACACACACACACACTCTCTCTCTCTCTCTTAAATACATGCACACACACACACACACACACACACTCTTTTTCTCTTTTACATACATGCACGTACACACACAAACACACACTCTCTTTCTCACACACGTGTGCACACACACGCACTCTCTCTCTCTCTCTCTCTCTCTCTCTCTCTCACACACACACACACACACACACACACACATGTGAATATATATTATCTATAATATTATGTTTTATTATATTTAGAGATATATACCTATATATACACGTGCACTTATAAAATAAACAAACACACATACATATATATTTTTGACTTACATAAAATTTTAATATGTGGGGAGGCATGGTGTGGTGTGCTCACTCTTAAATGTGTGTATCTTATATACAATGCCTTTTGAATTTTCTTTTGCACACATATGTGTGTGATTACGTGTACACATACACACATATGTGTGATTATGTAATATTGACTTCATGCTTGCATGCCTTGTACAAGTGTCTTGATTGTGTGTATGTGCTAGTGTGTGTATGTGGTGTGTATATTTATGTTTGTATGTATTCATGTGCCAGTGTGTGCATGTACATGTGTGTGAGCATGTGAATATATCCGTGTGTATATCTTTTTTTGTCTGTGTGTGCATGTGCACGTGCATGTGTGTGTGAGTGTGTGCATGTACCATGTGCAAGTGTGTATGCATTTACGTCTATGTATACATGTGTGTGCACATGTACTTGTGTATGTGAGTGTACGCATGTGTGTATATGTATGTGTTTGTGTGCATGTATACATGTGTGTATATGTATATGCTTGTGTGCATGTATACATGTGTATATGCAAGCTTGAGTGTTTGTGTGTGTGTGTAAGTGTGCATATCTCTATGTGCATGCACGTGTGTCTATGTGTGAGTGTGTGTGTTTATGTGTGTGTTTGTGTGCATGTGTATGTGTATCATGTGTGTGTGTCTATGTGTTGTGTGTGTGTGTGCATGCACATACATGTGTATGTGTTGACATATATATAGATCTATTTATATATCTATGATTACATACCTACACATACATACCTATACATACATAATATAGTGTGTGTGTGTGTGTGTGTGTATAGGTATGTATATTCTCTCTCTTACACATGCACCTAGTATAATATTAGAAGATGTGTGTGTGTGTGTGTGTGTGTGTGTGTGTGTGTGTGTGTGTGTGTGTGTATGGAGGAGGGGGTAGCCAATTTGCTTTCTAATGTCTTATATATATATAAAGGCTAGGTTTATAGGGTAGGAAGCTCATTCAATGAGAAAATGACTTGATGGTGACAATTGATTGTGACCCCCAATGCATCTAGACATGTGGGAAAGAAACCACCAAAGATTATCTTGTCTTCTCCTTTCTCCTTTTCAAAAGACTATATATAAAGGCTAGGTTTATAGGGTAGGAAGCTCATTCAATGAGAAAATGACTTGATGGTGACAATTGATTGTGACCCCCAATGCATCTAGACATGTGGGAAAGAAACCACCAAAGACTATCTTGTGACCCCCAATGCATCTAGACATGTGGGAAAGAAACCATCAAAGACTATCTTGTCTTCTCCTTTCTCCTTTCTCCTTTTCAAAAGTTCTCCCTCTCCTTTATCCACGTAAAGACTAGGTTTATAGGGTAGGCACCCTTGATTTATCTTGTATAGATATGGAGGGGTGAATGAATGTAAATAGAAAGCATATGGGGGGTCATCATTTCATTGCCTTAAATATAGAGGATATGGCGGGTCATCATTTCATTGACTTTTTCAAGCATTAATCATTACATACTAAAATGAAACCTTAGAGAAACACTCTTATTCTTGAAAATATCACATAATATATTTAATAGAAATGTAAAAAAAAACATTTTGGTGCCATACTATATATTATATATTATCTTCTCTTCTCTATATCTCTATATCTTCTCTCTTCTCTATATATCTCTATATATATTATCAAGTTAAGGAAGAGTTTCACAAAGCTACCACATGACACGAATTTAGAGGTTCAGGCAGAGGAGGAGGAGGTTCGATGAGATGTGTGGAGCATGGGTTTGGCAACTAGTATTATGTAAAGGAAGAGTTTCTGCACTTTTTTTTTTAAAGAAAGAGTTTCATGAAGCTACCATGTGGAAAGAATTTTGAAGTTCCTGAATTTGGAGGTTCAAGGAGAGGTAGGCTCTTATTACTCTAGGAATTTAAAAAATATCAAGATGGGAATTATACAATTGCGAAGCATGGGTCAGCCCACTAGTTGATGGGAATTATATACGTGTGGCCCACTAGAGTTGTCCTAAAAAATAGAGAAAAGCATCTAGAATATTTAACTGAAATGTATGATTTTTCCTTTCTTTGCTCTTCAAACTGCTCCCAACACCACCTCTCTTCATTGGTAAGGTCTATCAAGTCTCCTTCCATCTTGGTTATTTGATCAACCTCCAAGTCATGCTTCCATCTTGGTCATTTGATTGGCCCCCAAGTCGGCAACCCCTCTCCAACCAGTTTTTGTCCTTGTTTCTCATAAAGCATTCATCAAAGACACTCTCTTAATAAAGTATATATTGGGTCATGGGTCTAGTGGAGGTACAAGTTGAAATATAAGTCAATAGGTTCTTTTGTAAATCCTGCTGCAAGTCGCTAGATGAAGTTAAGATTTTTTTAAATCATACTTTTCAGTTTCCCCAAGTAAAATATATCAGCCCGTGAAATTAAAAGGAGTGCTAAATTTTAACCGAAAATTTTATAATCCCACAAAACTGAGAAAAAAATACACTACAAACTGCGGTTCCTTTTCGAGCGCTAAGGAAATTTACTCCTTTTATCCAAGGTTAGTGTTTGGGAAATTATTTCCTATTGAGCAGTACATTAATCCTTCTCACCATGCATTGAAGAGGAATTTATAATTTTGAACAAGCATTTTCTTTACACTTTAATAATTATAACTCAATCTTGAATTTCTTTCTCCCATCCATTTGAGAAGGCTCTTTTGAGGATTGAACAAGCTCTAGGCTAATCTAACCCCAATGCCTTGAATACTTTGATGACTCCACATGCCTTTAAAGTTCAACGCCATTTTAATCAAGAGAAGAACAAACCTAAAGGATTGGGTATCAAAAGAATGCCCCTTAAGCATTGATAAACGAGTTTCAATAATGTCTCAATAAAGTCTCAGGTTTTTTTAGGACTTAAATTTGAATTCTATACTAGGCCTTCAAGTTTTAGACATGTTTGTAGAGTTAAGGCCTTCAAATTTCAACCATGTTGTTATATGTATGCCAAAGTTGAACACACTAATTGCACTATGTATTCAATGACGAAGCATTACCAATGACCACCCTTTCCTAGGAAAGACCTCTACAAGCGTGCATGCATGGGCAAGTAAGAGAGAGAGAGAGAGAGAGAGAGAGAGAGAGAGAGAGAGAACCTCCAAAGTGCATCTAATTGTATAAAATCTCCACAAGAATATTGTTAATAGTATTAGCACATGTCTAACCCTCGGTATAACCCAAACATCAATCTCTATTCTCTAATAAGAACAAACGACATTTGGTGAGATACCATGGGAACCTTTGGTGAGCATGGTGCCATGTTGATATCCTCTCTCTCTCTCTCTCTCTCTCTCTCTCTCTCTCTCTCTCACACACACACACACACACACACACACACACACACAAAGTTCCTCTTAGCAAAACACAAATAGGATGACTTGACAAAATGAGAAGTGTACATAGTTCTTATGGTCCTCAATGACACCCATGAAAAAGTCAATGTTTGTGCATGCCTTAACTCATATTTGAAGTTTTTCCCATAAAAAGGGAGGCTTGTAAAGATTATTATCTTTTGACATATCAATGTGTCTTTTGATTCTCTTCCCATTCATTATTCAAGTTGGTGAAGAAAATTAAGTATGGTTAATGTATCATGTTATTCTTTGCAAACATCAAACCCACTTGTTTTACGATGTGATGTTCATCAAACCCACTTGTTTTATGATGTGATGTTTTATGATGTGATGTTCATATACAAGAAATCATTATATGCATGGTAACAAAATTTAATGGGCATGCATCACATGCATTTCAAGAAACAATATGGGGCATGGTGCATCACATCACATATGTATGTATGGTGTATCAAATTTAACAGGTCTAATTAAAAGTGATGAATGGGAAAAGGAAACTAACTAACTTGAAGTGTAAATACTAAGAAACATTCATCAAAATTATGAAAATGAAATGGATTAAAGTAGATATTCTCTTGTAGATAATGTATTTTTTTAATGAAATAAAATGTTATTATTTTAATGCCTTAAGATTGTGTGTAATCATTTTACTTTTCTTAAGCCTTAATGTAAACATCATAATATTCCTAACAATAAACCTAATTTTTTTTCATTATAAGATTTTGGCCATCTGAAGGCCTTCTCTCTCTTTCTTAAATTGGTGGAAAGTGTAAAAAAAGGTATGAAAATGGGAACTCTCTCTTCTTTTTGAATATTAAGGATCATATTTGGGCAATATTAACCATTTTCTTTATTTTGCCAGTGCCTATTTCCAAACTAAATCATCCCAATTATCTCATCAAAATTGAAAATTATAGTCCTATTTTAACCAAAAATGTGTATTTGCTTTGATTTGACTTCCCAAACCAACCTCCTACATTTTTCCCTTCCAATTTCATCATTATCAAATTGAACTTCTTGCTATTCTGAAATTTTTCCATCTAAAATTTAAAATTCCTTTTACCCACACATTCACTTACGCTCTTAGAGCCTTTATGTAAAGCTTTCTTTATGATTTTAGAGTCTTTATGTAAGTTTTTCCCCCGATTTATTTTGAGTATTTATACCTCTTCCTATTTGGAGGGTAAAATTGAATTTCTATGTTAACGCTTTTGGAGTCTTTATGTTAGTTTTTCCCGATTTATTTTGAGTATTTAATCCTAAACCCATTTTCTTCCTATTTGGATGGTAAATTTGAATTTCTATGTTAACTCTTTTGGTTTCTCACAATATCTCATTAGCTTCCAAATTTTGACTTATTTTTCTCCTTTCCCTCTATTCTAAGTATTGGGAAGATGAGTTTGAAGGGCAGTGTTTGGTAACTTTTTCATTTTCAAATTGATCTTAGAATTATCCCTTCATTATCTTTCTACTAGGAACATTATAAGCACATCAATCAATAGTCATTTAGTCCACACCATCTAAAGGGTGAAAGAAAGAATCTTGGAGGTATGTTTGTTAGTAAATGTATTGTTTTTTATGGTTAACTGTGTAGATAGTTTCTTTAATTAAAATGATGTGTTAAATAAAGATGATAATGTGTATTTTTTTGTTTTTTCTATTTCTCTATTATCTTCATGGAGTGATAATATATGTTTTCATTTTACAAATGACATATTTTGTACCAAAAAATGTATTTCAAACTAGATCTAGAGAATGGTCATATGTTTAAGAGGAGGGAAGCAAGTTTGGCACATCATTAATTGATGTAGAAATATAGAGATGCATGTAAGAAAATTATGGATCTTTGGGTGGAAAGCGTAATATGTCTTGTTGATTCCCTCACTTGCTAGCCTTCATAATTTTTTGGATTGACAAGATTTATTAAATAAGTATATGAGGGTCATAATGGTTTGATGGGATACACTTTTGCTATTGAAAAATAAGGTAACATTTAGATATATGCACCTCAAAGCTCAAACTTGAAAGGTGATGTTGGAAATGCAAGAAGTTCAATGCATTATAGAGTCTCTTCTTGTTTATGCAAAGGTTAAAAGTACATATGAATTTAATGCATTGTAGAAAGCATTGAAATTTAAAGGCTTTGCAGTAGTGTGTTCAAGAAGAATTTTTAAAGGTAAACATTATAGACAAGAAGAGTTTTTAAAGGTAAACATTATAGACAACACTCAAAATTTAAAGGCTTCATAGTAGTGTTTGAAAAGTTGTTAAAATGAAAAGTTGTTAAAATGAAAAGTTGTTAAAGGTAAACATTGTAGATAACATTGAAATTTATAGGCTTCATAGCAGTGTTTGGAGAGTTTTTTAAGGTAAACATACACATTTCCTCTTGAGGTTTCACTCAATTGGAAACTTGGAAATAAAAGGCATATTTTTAATTAAATTTATATTATTTTAATATTTGGAAAATAAATTTTACTATACATTACATCAATCCTTTCCACATTATAATTTGAAACAAGCATTTTCTTCACACTACAATCTAGTTATAACTAATTCTTGATTTTTTTACACTACAAGAGATTAGCCTAATACATCGCATATACTAACGATTTAGACTTTGGTTTTTTTGGCCTAACACTACCTACGGCATCGTTGGTATGATCATTGTATAAGATCATTGGTATAATCATTAGTATACTCATCGATCCATCTGCATCTTTACCAACCATTATACCGACGCTTTCTCTGAAATAAAACATTGATATATGCATTAAGTTTGCCCCAACCTGTCCCATTTTTCCCATAGTACCTAGCCAAGCACTTTAAATATAAATACATTAAAGACAACGATGTCAAAGAGACAATCAAAATTATGCATAAAATTTGGAAAATTGAAAAGTGAACAAGTATTTGTATTCAAGATGTAGTAACTCATTGACATTAAAAAACCTCACAAGAAGTATAAAACTTTAGACACCATATTAAGAAATCTTGATACTTTGGGAATTTTAAAAGTCATCTCATGAAACAAATAATGAGAAAAGCTAGCACTCTTATAACATGTACTTGTCAGGTGTGTCATGAACTTCCACCTTAGCTTTTCTCGTCTTTTGATGTGGAGATATGTGGGCTTAGTGTTTTCTTCCTTTATTGCATCTCACACCTTAGACCTTCGATGGCTAGTAGGGTAGGATTAGGGCTAAAGAATCTATCCTACATGATCTTCTCTCTTGCCTCATTAACCAATGGATTTAACACCACTGTGATTTGCAAGCAAGGAGGCTTTTCTGCTGAGGGCAACTGTTACCACATTTTCTTTGCCTAGGCGACTTGATTTCAAAATCAAATTCATGCAGGGTCTACAACCACCTTCTTTGGCGCATGTTGAGATCCTTCTGAGTGAAGATCCACTTTAAGCTCTAATGATCTGTCATCAAAGTGAATCTTTGACCCACTAGATAATGTCTCCACAACTTCAAGGCATAGACTACTAAAAGTAGCTCCAGGTCGTGGACAGCATAATTTCTCTCATGCGTTCTGAGTTTTTGGGATTTATAGGCCACTGCATGCCCTTCCTGCATGAGCACACCTCCCAGGGCAAAACCACTGGCATTACTACCTCAAAGGATAGAGAGAAATTTGGCAACTTCAGAACCAGATTGGTTACCAAGGCGGTCTTTAGCTTATCAAAAGCGCTCTGACACCTGGCAGACCATTGAAACGGGGTATTCTTCTTGAGAAGATTAGTCAGGGGGAAGCTATGAGAGCATACTTAGGTATAAAAAATTCTATACCAACCAGTTAATCCCAAGAATCCCCTGACATCTTTCATTGTCTTTGGTTCAGGCCAATCTACGAGACTACTTGGACTTTTGCAAAATCTGGAGAAATTCTATCTTTGGATACCAGAAAGCCCAAGTATTCAACATGGTTGACAGAGAAAGTGCATTTGCTCTTTTTTGCAAAGAGTTGGTGCTTCCTTAGAATCTCATCAAAGAAAACAAGAATAAAATCATCCAAGTATTCTCTGAGAATGTCCTACATTAGGCGATTGAATGTAGCTGGGGCATTTGTCAATTCAAAGCGCATGATAGTAAATTCATAATGCCCATAGTGAGTATTGAAGGCTATCTTCAAGATATCTTGATCATTAATCTTGGTGTCTAGTAATACCCTAATTTGAGATCTATCTTTGTGAAGATATGGGCTCCTTTTAGCACGATGGTATTCTTCAATCGTCCGACTATCCTGCTTTAGTTCCAAGAACTGATTCATTTTGGTTTTCAGGAAGCCCAGAGGACATAACCTCTTCCTGAGGTAAGCTTTAAGATCTGACCAGGTCTGGGTATTTCGATCGCAAAGACGGTTTATCTCACAATGGTTCATCCATATGACCCTAGCCGTTTCAATAAGTTTCATTCTGGCGAGAGCCATCTTGCTCTTCTCGTTATAATCGGCTACATCAAAATACTCTTCCATTGCCTCGATCCATTTTTCCACTACTTCTCCTAAATGTTCCCCTTCACCCTTGAAGGGACCAGGTTGGGATCGGTGCAGGGCTTTACGAATGTCCAGATCTAACTCTCCATCATCGGTAAGAGGATCTGACTGCCTATCACGTGCCGCGCGCCTCATGATTTTGACAAAACGATAATTTTTGTCAACTTAACTTTGTCATTAGATTTATGACTATTTAATTTTTAAGATTTATTTCTTAAACAAGTAAATTTTCCATCATAGTTCTTGAAAACAAGATTTAGTCTGATAATTTTAGTAACCAATATACACAACCATGAAAACAATCTGGAATCTTATGCAAAACATCATTTATTATCAAAAGTTCTTGATATATACATAGAGCGTCTCGGCTCTAAAAGTCACCGCCTCAATCGTGTATGCATAAAAAGGCAATACTACAATGGAGACATGCTATTGTATACATGATTCATCACTAATAATGGTGATGTAATTCTTCTCCTAGGAATAAAGCGGCTAAGAAGTCTAAAAATACGGCACGAAATTCTAAAATTTTGGGTTGAGTGATTATAGAGTTGAACATAATGAACAACTACTAGCCTTATCAAGATCATGGCTAGTGAGATATTATGTCTGAGTCTCTGTCGTTGATTGGTATTGACGCAAATACTTCGCCCTCCAGAGAACCACATATGCTGACGTCGCTCTACTGGATCAGGAAAGTATAGATCCTCAAAGTGACGAGCGAGTCTCACTTTGCTTTCTCGGGTTGTAGGGGAGTTGATGAGATTTTCGAAGATAAAGGCGATCATATCCTGACTCTGGGAGAGTCCAAGAATGCTAGATAGATTTGGGGTATCCATCTAAAAATCCAGTTCAATTTATGAGATATCAATTTATGAAGTTCATTTCAAACATAATCTTAACAAGTGAAAATATTATTTTCCATATTTTAAAATTTTAGGCAATTTCTGCCTGTTGTTTTGTAAGTTTACAATAGCGCTCTGATACCAGCTGTGTGAAACCTCTGCCCCTCAGCTGTGTGAACCGTCTGTCCCCTCTACGCATTGGATTCCTGGTCGCTAGCAGCGAATGTAGCTTCCTCTTGCGCAGCGCAGGGTTTTCCACTTGGGGCCTTGCACTCGAATGTCCGGACACGAGACTAATTTGGTGGTCATTCTGAAACCGAAACCGAGAAAATTTCCCTTGCTCGAAAAATGGGGACGATTCCAACTTTTTGATTTTCTTAAACGAATTTTCTAACAGGGTCAAGAGACTAAACTATCCTTCACCTAATTAAACCAGATAGAAGGAAAACTATCACTGACTTAGTTTGAAGAAATCAATGCTTTTTTCCTAAACTAAAATCAGGCACAGTCGTTGATCTAATCATTTGTAAATTTATCAGGTTTTTATTTAACTACTCGAATTCTAAGCATATTCCTATTATTTCAATTTATTAAAACTCCACTGATCCCAGCCTCCGGCCCATGGGTTTTAGCCACCAACCAACCACTGGAATCGGTAGAACCAGACAATTACTCACGCACCCATAATTGAATGTCTTTTTTAACTTTTGCTTTTAAATATAGATACGTACAAACTTCTCTTTAAAACTTTAACATATAAAATAATCCATTGAAAAACAGTTATTGGTTATAGATGTCATAACTCAAAAATTCCATCCAGTCCCTTGTTTCTCAAAAAATAGTATCACTCTAGACTCTCCGTTGAGACCAACTGGTCAGCAATGAGATCCAGTAATAGATTACAATAATCATTTCGTCCATCATACATATCTTCCACGACATACGCATGGGTGTCCTACGTGCCATGAGCCCGTGCATCTCCTGGTCAAAACCCTCCAGGATCTTTCTTAGGTGTCTTGGCACTTCACTCAGGGACCGCTTCGTCGGCCCTCGCCCATCGTATACTGGAAGCGCACCATTTTCCAACCATACCGAGGCTGTTCCAAGTCCTGGGCACAGCAGGCTTTACCGCGTGAGCTATCCTTTGAACACTCCCCGTGCCAACTATTGTTGTTGCAACCGAACTTCCCTTAAAAGAACATATACCAAATGCTACCTCCACAGCATTCTGGCATAAGACAGAGTCTTTTAAGAAAACATGGTTTCTATGCAAGTTTTCAGCTTGATTTTCTTTTGAATACAAGGAGTATTTCTTGAATCATTATCCCCAAAACTCCTTGATCGGAATTCTGAATTTCATACTAGAATTCCTCGATTTCTATAACCTTGATCCACAGATCAATTTGAAGGGTCTCAAACTTAGTTTCAGTATTGAAGGAGAGTTTTGAGTGTATTTTTCTAAACTAGTCACACCTTCTTTCCTTGAAACTGACGCAAGAGTTTGGTCTCAGTCATTTCCTGATTCAAGGTTTGAGTCGGATAAGATTTTTCCTGAACTATCTTTCTCGAAAAGATTTGATAATTCAGTTACTATTTTACTAAATTTCTTTCTTTGAATATTCACTTAACTCATTTCTAAATTAGTTACGAATTCCAATGAAGAATAAATTAATCATTTATCTGAATATTTCGATCTCGATAGATTTCTTGAATTTTCTTTTTACAATCCGTGTGAATATAAAACGATAGAAATTTCTCTCTTAGAGTATTTAATTATTCATTTATCAAATACTCATATAATTTAAACTTATAATTTAAAAGAATTCTAATTTTGATATAAAAATTCTTTATGCATCTATTTATGCATAAAAATCAACTTCAATGGAAATAGCACTTTTATTTAAAAAAATTCTTTTATGCATAAAATCAAATTTAATAGGAATAACACTTTTATAATAAAAAAATTCCTTTATGCATCTTTCTATGCATAGAAATCTAATTTTATAAGAATAATACTTTTATAATAAAAAAAGTTCCTTTATGCAACTTTCTATGCATAGAAATCAAATTTAATAATAAGAATAACACTTTTATAATAAAAAATTTTCTTTATGCATAGAAATCAAATTTAATAAGAATAACACTTTTATAATAAAAAAATTCTTTTATGCATCTTTCTATGCATAGAAATCAAATTTAATAAGAATAACACTTTTATAATAAAGAAATTTTCTTTATGCATCTTTCTATGCAAAGAAATCAAATTTAATACGAATAACACTTTTATAATAAAGAAATTTCCTTTATGAATCTTTCTATGCATAGAAATCAAATTTAATAAGAATAACACTTTTATAATAAAAAATTTTCTTTATGCATCTTTCTATGCATAGAAATCAAATTTAATAAAAATCACACTTTTATAATAAAACAATTTCCTTTATGCATCTTTCTATGCATAGAAATCAAATTTAATAAGAATAACACTTTTATAATAAAAGCAAATTTCTTTATGCATCTTTCTATGCATAGAAATCAAATTTAATAATTAATATTAGTGATATCTATGCATATTCATAGATGAATATATACATGGAGTAATTAGAATATTTCTTTTAGATGCAAAAATGGTGGGAATTGCTCTTTTGGAATAACATAAAAGCAAGCTTTCTTTTTCACAAAATTTTAGAAAATTTTACCATAACCTCCTTTGTATGGACTCACCATTTCTCATTTTTATCATTCTTTACCTAACTTAATTCACCCAATTTAGAATTATAGAACTCTACTCTACACAATTTTCTAAATTCAAGAGAGTAAACAATAAGAAGAGTTTAATTAATCACTTAGTTAATCTTTCTAGGATTAAGAAAGGTTGGAATGTAAAGAAGAGAAGGGGGTGGACTTTTCATTAAAGGCATCACATTTGAATTTAGTTCAAGCATTTGCAAAACATAAAAATCAAGAAAACCATACATTTTTCATTAAAATTTGTAAACAAAGTAAGAAAATTAGCTTACATGGAGCTTGTAAGCTCTCCTTTGGCTTGAGGGATTGAGGGTTCTACTCTTGTTTGAAGCAAGAGTGGCCACCAATTCACTTTGGAGAGGATTAGGCCAAAAACAATTGAATTATTAAAAAATTTCAAATGGCTCAAGACAGGAGTAGAGTAACAGTGTATAGATACCATTAAGCTTTTACAGAGGGGGAGGATTTTATTTATAGGAAAAAGTGAGCCTCTAACCAAGCAAACCTGGTCAAAACCCTCCAGGATCCTCCTTAGGTATCCTGGCACTTCACTCAGGGACCGCTTCGTCGGCCCTCGTCCGAGGGGCTGGTCAAGGCTTTGTCGCGTGAGCTGTCCTTTGAACACTCCTCCCGCTATCTGTTGCAACCGAACTTCCCTTAGAAAACACACATACCAAATGCTCCCTCTAGCATTCTGGCATAAGACAGTCTTTTAAAAAAACAGGGTTTCTATGCAAGTTTTCAATTTTGCTTTTCTTTTGAATACAATGAGTATATCTTAATTCCGTATCCCAAGACTTCTAGATCACAGTCTGGATTCCCAAGCAGAATTCCTCGAATTCTAAATTCTTAATCGTCAGATCAAAATCAAAGGTCTCAACTTAGTTCTTGGTTATAGTCTGATTCAAGTTTTGAGTCTGGAAAGGTTCTTCTTGAACTATCTTTATCAAAGGAAATTATTTCAATTACTACTTTACTGAATTTATAACTAATCACGAATTCCTATGAGAGCAATCATTTATCTAAAATTCTGAATTCGATAGCTTTACTGAATTTTCTCATTGTCATCTTAGAGAATATGAAACGGTAGGATTTTCTTTCACAGAGTATTTACTTAATCATTTACCAATATTCATGGAAATTAGACATAGGATTAAAGAGAACTGTTATTTTGATATAAAAATAAAATTCTTTTATGCATAAAACTCGATATTAGTGAAAGTAGCACTTAAAAATTTAAAAACATTTCTTTTATGCATTATTTTATGCATAAAAATCAATAATGATGAAAGTAACACTTTTATATTCAAAAAAATTTCATGCATACTTTTATGCATAAAAATCAATAATGATAAAAGTAACACTTTTATAATTAAAGAAAATTCTTTTATGTATCCCTTTATGCATAAAAATCAATAATGATGAAAGTAACATTTTTTTTATTTAAAAAAAATCTTTTATGCATAAAAATCAATAATGATAAAAGTAACACTTTTATATTATAAAAATTTTCTTTTAGCATCCCTTTATGCATAAAAATCAATAATGATAAAAGTAACACTTTTATAATAATAAAAAAATTTTATGCATCTCTTTATGCATAAAAATCAATAATGATAAAAGTAACACTTTTATAATAAAAAAAATTTATGCATCTCTTTATGCATAAAAATCAATAATGATAAAAGTAACACTTTTATAATTAAAAAAACTCTTTTATGCTTAAAAATCAATAATGATGAAAGTAACGCTTTTTAATATATAATTTTTTTATGCATTATTTTATGCATAAAAATCAATAATAATAAAAGTAATACTTTTATAATAAAAAAATATTCTTTCATGCATACTTTTATGCATAAAAATCAATAATAATAAAAGTAACACTTTTATAATTAAAAAAAATTCTTTTATGCATAAAAATCAATAATGATGAAGTAACGCTTTTTTAATTTTTTTAAAAAAAATCTTTTATGCATAAAAATTAATAATCATGAAAGTAATATTTTTATAATAAAAAAACATTCTTTCATGCATAAAAATCATTTTGATAAAAGTAACACTTCCATAATTAAAAAATTTATTCTTTTATGCATAAAAATAATTTTGATAAAAGTAACATTTTCATAATAGAAAAAATATTCTTTTATGCATAAAAATTTATTTTGATGAAAGTAACACTTTCATAATAAAAAAATTATTCTTTTATGCATAAAAATTCATTTTGATGAAAGTAACACTTTCATTTTTAAAAAAAATTAATGCAAAAAAAATCAATATGCATCTTGTATGCATGAAAATGACACTTTTAGAATATAGAAACAATAGGGATTACTCTTTTAGAATAATAAAAGATAATACTTATTTTTAATTTTTTTAAAATTTTACCATAACCTCCTTTGTATGGCTGACCATTTTTTAAATTTTCTTACTTATCTTTACTTAAATAACCTCAATTGGTTTTAAGCATTTTAATCTAAATAATTTTCACTTTTAAATGAGAAATAATATGAAAGTTTAATTCCAACTATTAGTTCACTTAACTAGGATAAAGCAGGGCTGATTTTGAGAATGAGAGAGGAGAAAAATCTTTCCACAAGGCATAGCATCCATTTATCACTTCAAACAACACAAAAATTAAAAAACATAAAAAGAATAAAGAAAAATATAAGATTTCTAACTTACATAAATTCTCATCACATCACATCTCATCCACATCTCATCACATCCACAACCACATCCATTTACATCACATCACATCACATCTCATCCACATCTCATCACATCCACATCTACTTCCACATCCATTTACATCACATCACATCTCATCACATCCACATCCACATCCATTTACATCACATCACATCTCATCACATCCACTCATATCTTATCACATCACATTGATATCTTATCACATCATATCCACATCGCATTCATATTTAGTACCGTTTTCTACTTTCGATACCGATAGGACTTTTCTTAGTTTCTGCCAATTTCTTGGCTTAGTTAAAGGTACTTTTTCTCGATGGATATTTTCATATTCTTTCTCAAATTTCTCAAGTGAATAAATTCAATATTCTTCTTTTGAGTAAAAGCTTCATGGGATTTACAAAAATCAATTCTACCCATATTTTCCAATAAAATTAATAATGCTCAAAATTCTACTTTTTATAAATACTCATAATTTGAATTATGCCAAAGATCCCTCTTTTACCATTTAATTACTTGGATCTCAATTATCATGGAAAATCCTCTTTTTGCATAAAAATAAATTTACTAAGAGGGTCTATTTATAGGTAAGGGAGGCCACTAACCAAGTCCAACTGGGTTCTAGAATTTTTTAGGTTCAGATTGACTCAATTTGGACAAGATTTGGACCGTTTTGGCTCCCTTTTTTATTTGGTTTGATCCAAGAGAGAGGAGAGATAAAAATATCATAATTTTTTTTGAATTAGAAATCCTTCCATATATGTGAAAGAGGCGCCTACCCCTCAAGAGTCTTAGTAATATCTCTATTTTTTTAGTAATATCTCATAATTTTTAACTAATAAACCTTGTACTTAGTCAGCTTTTCATCTTATGTGAGAATTTACTCATTTTTTGGTATTTTCTTTTATTCTTTTGGATTTATCTCATCTCAACACTTGAATTAATTCAATTGGTCCATTGAAACCTTAATTGGACCATAATCTAAATTTTTTTGAAAATGTAAACCCTTAGGCTAAGGTCCCTTATACTATTTTTATTTAATTTCTAATGCATATTAGAAAGTTCATTTTGAACTTTTTTTCAGGGAAAACCATTTTAGACACTAGGAAGATTTTTATATCCAAAAATATCTCAATTTTAGATTTTCTCTCTAGATATTTTCTCTGTCTAGGCCAAAACATGGTAAAACAAGATCTTTCTTTTATTTTAGAGGGGAATAATTACAAGAACAGAAGGGGAGGTTCTTACACCTTTACAACTTAAAAGCTGGAGGGAAGAATCTTACAGGCTTGTCCATCTGCATTTTCCATTTTCTCTTCAAAATTTGGAGAATCTCTAAAAGGCATTAACATAACTTTAGGCCAACGAAGGAAAGTCCAAACTGCACCTCTTAGATCTCTTGCATCCATAGTTGGAAGGAAGAATCACACGATGGTTGCTATTATTGTTGGAATTTGACTTTACAGTCACGGCGTAAGAAAAGGAACATAGCATGTGTTAGCCAATCATATGTCAAGAATTCCAAATGGGGACTGGTGTTGAAGATGATCTCCCTGCTTGTTTGTTCAAACTGGACATGGTACGTGAATGCAACGAGGAAATATCGAATTATGTAGCTCATGATTTTTTACAGGAAATACCTTTGAACAAAGATAAAATGCGGTGTCTTATTAAGCTTGCTGCACCTTCAACTGATTGTTGCAGGAGAACTATATAAGCTAGGAAAAGATAATGTGCTAAGAAGATGTTTGAGAGAAGATGAGTTCCTTTTATGATATTAGATGAAGCTCATTCAGGGATAGGCGGGCATTTTGTTGGAGAGATCACGGCTTGCAAGGTGCTTCAAGCAGGATTATGGTAGCCTATGTTATTCGGAGATCCCATAGAATTTGTCAAAAGGTGCAAATAATGTTAGTGTTTCGCTATCCCACAACAAAAGGACAAGATGCCGCTCACCCCTATTATTGTAAGAGGGAGTAGATTTTGTTGGACCTGTTAGTCCAACGGCACATCGCCCGATATTTGATCGTGGCCCCACAGAGACTATTTCACAAAATGGGTAGAAGGCAGAGCCTCGAAGCGAGTTGATGCTACACGAACAACAACGAAATTCAGCAAAATTCTTATATGAGCAAATTATCTCGAGGTTCAGCTGCCTATTAGAATTAGTTAGTGATCATTGCGGCTCACGTTTTATTAATGAGGTGATTGATCATTTACTTTTCGAGATTCTTAGTGGTCCATCGAAAATCATCACCTTATTATCCACATACTAATGATCAAGCAAAGAGTACAAATAAAATTTTATGTACTATCTTGACCAAAACCTTGGAAGCAAGTCGAACAGACTGGGAACATAAGCTGACAGCAGTCCTATGGGCATATCGAACATCATATAAGGTAGCGACAGGATACACTCCCTTCCATCTAGCTTATGGTTTTGAGGCAGTAATGCCTATGGAATACCGAGTTCCGAGCTTAAGAATTGTAGTGCAAGAACGTTTGACGAAGAATGCATTAGTTGAAAGGCTAATTGACTTAGAGAAGCTTGATGAGACTAGGCTAATAACATTGCATGGACTCATGGTCAAGAAACTACATAGGAAGCATTGGTTTGACAAAAATTTAAAACAAAAAGAACTGGAAACGGGGGACCTTGTCCTCATGTATGGTATAGGAAGCACCAGGAAAAAGAAACTCAAATACAAAGGCCTAGGACCATTCCGAGTGTCTAAGATCACACCTCAGGGGTCTGTTCAAATTGAGATGATTGATGGCATACAAATCGAGGGTTACGTCAATGGAAGCAAACTCAAAAAATATTTTGGACCACTGACCCAAGAGATGCTCTTACAAGAACATCTCTTAAAACAACAGAAACAACTCACAAAGGAAATAGCTCACAAAGAAAAAATCCAGCAAGCTCAAGAAGAGGCTAAGGCAAGGGAGGCCAAAGCTAAACAATTACTCCAAATGAGATTGTTACATGATGTTAACATGGCTTCCTTGACTCTCTCAGACGAAGAGGAACTGAACATTGAGCCAACATGACTCAAGGTGAGACTTACTATATTAAAGGCCATGCAATGAGCATTGCACTAATAGATATGGTATCAAGTCATAACTTGATCTCGTATGAAACCTGGGTAGCATTAGATAATAGACCATGCCTTGAACCCACTGATGCGCAAGTACACAATGTGCACTTGGGTTGATAACTATGAGAGTTGAGGGATTTTTAAGTGTTAACATTTCCATTAAAAATAATTCCTTGGTTCAGAAGGTATTTGTCATGCCTGTAGTTCCATGGAAGAGGAAATGATTGTAGGACGATCTTGGATCTACAACTGTAAATGCAATATCCAATGGGAAAAGAGGACAACGTTGTTGAACGAGGGCGACAAGGTCATGTCCATACCCTTATAGAGCCTGAGAAATAGAGGGAAACAGATCATGATTGATGAAAAAACGACACCGAATACAGTAACAGCAACTCATAAAATAGAACAAAACACCATATTGGGGAATATGGGAATTTCCCAGTAGTTTGAGACACGTGGTCAAATCTTTGGATTAATCATAACTTGAACACCGTTACTCCAAATTGAGCGCTCTATAGCCCACTAGATTCCATTTTCCAAGTGCTTTCCAACAATAGATCACATGATATGGTTTTGAGAAACTTATAGGCATGTTATCCAGGTCCCACCTTTTTAGTATTCAAAAAATGGGAGTTGAGAAATTCCCAAACTCACGAATATAGTGTTACAAGCATCAGTCCCACAAAACTCACACAAACAATACCCAAAGTCTCAAGGTGGTACACAAAAGTGGGTGCCCAAGGTTCAACTCAAAAACCAACCCCACAAGAAGAAGAAGATGAATAATATGGGGACAACAAGAAAAATCCACAGAGAAATCAAAAGTCAGACCTGGCTTACACAAACAGATTGGTACTCCAAGCATACCAATAGCCCACAAGGTTTCCATAAGCAATGGGTCCGAAAAAACTTACTCTGCGAGCTAAAAGATACTACCAAGGCAATATGGCAATATGGGTACCCAAACCCCACTCAGTGGCCACCACCACAAGCAGTTCGGATAACAAAGGAAAGAGTAGTAAAAGCATACAACATCAACTCCCAACCCATGCGGGAACCTTGCCAACCTTAGTGGCCAACCTTGGTGTGGAGAAAAAACACAACTCAACAAAATGGGTTGGGAATTGCCAAAGAAATGACAATAGCCACTTTGGTCACAGAACTGAATAGGGAACCTAAAGGTAGAAACAAAGAAGTTTAGCAAAGGGACACGGATAAAAGCCCTCAACCATAAGACCCAGTAACAACGTTGTTCAATTGGGTGGAAGGAAGAATTAAAAACTCCCACATAGAACTAAAACAACTACATCAACAAATACCTAGAAGTGCCGAGGTGTCACCTTGGTTTTCGTGAAAATAAAAAAATGAAGGTATCCAATTGTTGCACAAGGGTACAAGGTAGGCAGGGTATCATTCACTCACTATGTGCATGTTTGAATTCTTGAGCATAAAGAAAAAATAGAAGGTATCAATCTTGTGCATTCATAATCCAAAAATGTTCACGCCGTGAAGTGATTCAAAAATGTTCACGCCGTGGAACTAGTTCAAAAAAGTTCACGTTGTGAGCCAACCAAAAAGATTTCACGCCCACGAACTGGTTCACAAAGGTTCACACGCCGTGAAACGGTCATTTCTCATCACGGGCTAATCAAAAGATGCCACATGGTTTTCTTCATTAAGTAGCCGCCTTGTCTGACGACTGCATTATAAAATCAAATTTCTTTCCTTTGTCATTTTGCATCGTATGACCATTGCTTCTCGCTTGCACTCCCACTTTTGATTGTTGTGCATCATCCATCCTGGATTTTCGTGCTATAATTGACTGTCATCTATTGAGTTGGGAGCTTGGTCCATTCCCTTTTCATATTCTTTTACCTTTTTTATTTTTTGATCTTCATATTATGATCAATATCTTCTCCAATTACTCGCTTTTGCCGCACAGGTCATAGCTGGGGACTTGCCAGACACCGTATGCGAGCCACGAATGGCTGCAAGCATACAACCAGTAAGGCAAGCTCAAAACAGAATACAAAAGGTGTGTCACTCACCGCTTAACCGCCGCCTTGAAGGATTCCCGCGTCGCTCGCAGCCGTGAAGAAGGAGCCGCCGTCGCGCCGCTCTACCGCCTCTCCGCCGCCGTGCCGCTACACAGTGCTCGATCGCTCTCTCACTCTCTCTCTCTCTCTCACACATGCAGGAGAAGAAAACCAAGGAGATAAGGCAAGAGCACTCTTGTATTCACAACACATGAGAATGAGGATTTTAGGGTTACATTTGACTCTTATAGGTGACTTGGCCGTTCACACTTGGGCACCCATACATGGCCGGCCGTTCACACTTGGGCGCCCATACATGGCCGGCCGACCCTAACCCTTATCCTACTGATATCCAAGGTGCGCCTCTCATCGGCGATCACCCAATCCCTTTATCCTTAACATATGGTGCCGACAAGCCCGGCCCATGACTCAGAATATTTAAATTAATGACGTAAAACATAGTACGTCTCAATGTCCGCCATGGGTTAACATGCCCCCCTTCCTGATGTAGATTCCGTCCTCGGAAGCTATGGCATGGTAAGCTCGACAGGGTTGTTGTGGTGGACCGTCTACAAAATAGGGAAGTAGAGTGAAAGTATGCTGGAATTCAAAAGATATAAAGTGTAGAAATTCAAGCATGTTAGACCACAATGGATGTTGCTATGAGAACTTAGTTTAAGTGTCACATGAATGAGCTAGTGTAGCAAATTAACAGGAGTTTAAAATTATTGAAAGTAAATCAAGAGTGAGCAAGGTGTCAAAGGTTAATCAAGGTTTATGCTTGCCCTAGTCAAGGAAAATAACCAAGCTTAATAAATAAACAGATGACCACACTGTGTCTACTCTAAGAACAAGTTTATACCACGAGCCTAGGGACACAAGAAACATTAGAGTGACAGGAGCCTTTGCCTTTATTTCTTCACGCACGTGATAATTTTTATACACAATGGCGACCTTCCTAAGGTAAAACTAACATCGATCCTGGTACCATGTTTAACACAAGGCATTATCCAGGAATCTATTAGTTCACCTTAGGCAAGGCTACCCCCTACCAACCAAGGCATCGGTCTGGAGTAGAATACTCCTAGCCTACCAAGTATCAATAAGGCGATAGGCCAACATTAAAGCACATCATATACTTGCATTGCCATTTATTGTAGGCTTTTTTTTTAATTATTTAAATTTCTTTTGATCTTCGCTCCTGAACTAAAATGTGTTCTTACATCCTTTCGACAAGGGGTAAAAGCTATGTCCTAGAGGTCAACACACACACAGCCAGGTGTCAAACATTAAGATGGTTTGATCCTAGACCTAAGACAATCGTATTCCAAGGTTAACTAAAGACATCATGCATTCTCAGGAATATATCCAATAAAGTTAAGCTCATTAATGATTTACACTAGCATGCAAGCAACTTCAAAAACTAAGTAGTACATTGACAATTTCCATGTGGTCATGCATTATAGTTTATGCAATTAATTGAACAGTAAAAACGAAAGAGAGTGGGTATGGAAGAATTACACCTGTAATTGGAGATCTCCTTGATTCGATGAGACAGCTTGCAATTTGATGTAGATATATTTTGATGAACGTTGCGGCAGTCTCAGGACTTGAAAGCGAACCCACCTCAAACTTTTTTAACTTGTACAATCAACTAACAAGCACTATACCTCGAGAGGCACATCAGTGTGAAAATTTCAAGACTTGTTTAAGGAATCTAAACTAGAAAAAACTTAAAAACACTAACCTACCTACCAGACACCACACTACTACTGAGGATACGGTAAGAGGATGTTGTAGAGTCCTGGCTCTAGCCCTAAGGCTAAGCCTCTATCCGCATCATCCAAATAAATAAAATCAACCTCAGTAGTGCCATGAGTTTCATCCGTCCATTCATCATTGTCAGATATTTCCTTTTCATTTTCCCATCCACATAGACTCATCAAGAATGTAACCATGCGAGGATAGTCATCTTGTGGAAAAGGAAAGCATTGGGCTATCGGGGATATGTCCTCTACGGAGTAGGGGTCAGTCATGGTCAATAGGCGAATTAGCCATTCTAATTCCTCAACATTTTCCTCTCTGGCTAGTACATCTATATGATCCCATTCAGTTTCAATTACAGGATAGCACATGTGGAATATCTGAGAAAGGTACAGATGATACCTCTCACCAAAGGTAGGAGTGGATGAAGTGTATGATGATCGAGCATCTGCCATATCTGCAAACACAGATATAGCATCAGTAGGTTTATGAGAGGTCAATCTAGTTCTTGATTGTATACGGATATTTCTCTTGTTTTTGTGCTCTTGCTCTTTTTACTATTTTTTGTTTTTCTTTTCTTTGTTTTTCTGTGTATGAAGCTATATATATACATCCCCTTGAATTTGGCAATTACATGGTCAGGGGAGAAGGCTAAGGAGGAAGCATTAGAATGTCGAGCGTGAGTACATGCTCCCCGTTTCCTTGGGTGGATCATATTATTTGCAATGATGTTGCAGCCTCTTGGAACCAATTTGTCCAGCGGGTCATAGGTTGGGATGTGGGCAGATAGCTTTTTATGACCCTTGTGGCCACATCCAATTGTAGAGATGGTGTGTACGCTCCCATTGACGAATGGAGGAAATGGTTTCCGACGATACTATTACAAGGGGAGACGTAAACTCATCGATTTTTTGTTGGGTGTTGGCAAGAGTAGGTGTAGAGCATGGAGAAACTTCTATATCAGCGTGTGCGTCGCATGAGGAGCTAGAAGCTTCATGTGGCTCCCCCCTTCCTGAGCTAGGTGGTAATGATCGATATCGTTTGGGAATCCAAACTAACTCTGGAAGAAGTGGTGTGGAGCACTCTGTTACCTTTCCCTTACCACGATCTTGAATTATCATTGGAGTGGCAACAATTGGTTTGCAAGGTTTTACAGGTGATGTAGATGGATTCAGCTTATGTTTAGGGACCCAAATCTGGTCATTTCCCTCGTAGTACCCTTGGGCTACTAATAATTTTTTAGGGATCCATCGTGATGTTATATTGCCCTTTCTCGGGTGGGTAGCTGCTTTCCTTTTACGAGGCTTCTTGGTGGCTGAACGAGATTGAGCAGGGAAAGTAGCTGTTAACGAAGCTTTGGGGACCCATTTGTATGTACTCTTTGGCATAGTAAGCGAAGCTTTAGGGACCACCTTGCCTGTTTTTACTCTTGGCGTTGAAGCGTTAGAGGGGTGGCAAACAATCAAAGATGGTTTTGCCACTGGACTTGGTGATTTTTCGTTATCCATCATTTTGTCCAGAGTGGATGGCTTAGGAGCGAGATTTTGAGCGGTCAGACCTAGTGTTGGTTCTTGCGTCGTGACTCGTCTGGTTGCCCTGCCCAATCGATATTGCATTTGGTGGCCATCATCCATTTGCGCCCTAAGTTTACAGTCCCTTCCATGGTACCAGCAGGCATAACCAAAAAGCTTTGAATTATGGTTCCCTTGTCATAAGCAACCGGAGTGTGCAGAATTCCTGAGACAGGGGTTTTCTTCTTGTTGATTCCTTGAACTTGGATAGAGCTCTTGGATAAAGGTGGTTTTCCCAGTTGACACCACACGCCATATGATAGCAAATTGTGTTGAGCTCCTGTATCCAATAATGCATTATACAGCACCTCCCCGTAAGGACTCTGTAACTCAATTGGGTATCTTAGAGGTGGGTCAGATTCCAGTGCATCCTCCTCTGCTTCCTCGAAAAATACTTGCGTAATTCCCAAGTTGGCTTCTCGTTGTCTCCTAGCACGCTGTTGACGTTCTTTAGCTTCGACTCTTGCTTGTATCTTTTTAAGCTCAGCCTGTTCTTTAGCTGCCTTCTTTTGATGGATTGCATGTAACTCCTCTTGGCTCAGGGGGTCATAGTATCGTTTGAATTTACTCCCATTAAGGAATCCAATGGTTTCAACTCCGTCGAGTCTCTACTCTGATTGCGGGGTAATTTCACATACTCTATATGGTCCTTACCAGCATATTTGAGCTTCTTCTTTTCGTTTCGCACTCCATACATCAGGACTTTATCCCCAACCTTGATGTCCTTGTCCTTTAGATGGCGATCAAACCATTTTTTCCTTCTATCCTTTTCCACAAGGGCATTGTATACAGCCAATTGTCTTTCTTCATTACAGACGCTCTGCTAAGGGATTACCATCCCATCCCTCTTGAGTAGCAACACGAAGACTAGGAATGATAAATTCCCACAGCATGACTGCTTCTTAGCCATATACCATTTTGAATGGTGTGCAATTAATAGCCACTTTGTACGCAGTACGATAGGCCCATAAAGCTGTCGTAAGCTTTAGATCCCAATCCGTGCGATGAGCTTCAACTGTCTGTCAAAATAGAGATTAAAGTCTTGTTGGTACTCTCGGCTTGACCATTCGCTTGCGGATAGTAAGGAGTAGATTTATGATGGGATATCATAAAATTTGTTGTGAGCTCCTTAATCACTTCATTTATAAAATGCGTACCATTGTCGCTCACAAGTTCCAAAGGACAACCGAATCGTGTGATTATATTTTCAAAGAGGAACTTGGCTGTTGTCCTCGCATCTGCCTTACGTGTCGCTTTCGCTTCAGCCCATTTGGTCATATAGTCAGTGGCCACAATAATATAGCGAGATTGTGTGTTTCGGGCCGCTGGACTAATTGGACCTACAAAGTCTAAACCCCACTTTTCAAATGGTTGGTTTACTTTGATTGGATGTAGGGGCATCTGATCTTTCCTCTGGGGTTTCTTGTATCGTTGGCATTCATCGCAACCCTTCACAAAGAGTGATGCATCTTGGAACATAGTGGGCCACCAATACCCTGATTGTAAGATCTTTCGCGCAGTTAAGTCTCCTGAGAAGTGACCACCGGCTACGCCCATATGTGCCTCTTGTAAAATGTATAGATACTCATCCTCTCGGGCACAATGCCTAAGAACGTCATCCTTTCCTCTTTTATAAAGAGTCCAGCTATCAGGCAATAGGGTTCGCATTCTTTGATCAGCTTTCGAGCTAGATCTTTACGAAGCTCCTTGGGTGGAAAGCCATTAACCAAAAAGTTAACAATCTTCTCACTCCATTCAGGCATTGTCTCCACCATGAACAGGGAAGTGTCAGGTAAGTCATCATCAACTCCCGTAGGAGCTTCACCATTAGGTATGCGAGACAAATGATCAGCCATAATATGTTTTTTGCCAGGTCTCACAACAACAGTGAAATCAAACTCAAGAAGAATCAATAGCCATCGTGTGATTCTTCCTGTGGAGCATGGTTTGTTTACCAGATACAACAATGCTTGATGATCCACATAGAAAACAAACTTGGTGGCAAGAAGGTAATAACAAAATTTCCTTACTGCATATATCATTGCCAACCCTTCTCTCTCCGTAGTGGTGTAGTTCATCTCAGCATCGTTCAACTGGCGATTGGCAAAGCTAATGGGGTAGTCTAGCTTGTGTTCTCCAGGTTGAGATAACACACACCCACCAATAGCAAAATTTGATGCATCAATATGCACATGGAAGAGTAAATCCCAGTTAGGCATTCTCAAGATTGGAGCACTTGCCAAGGCCTTCTTTAATAGCTCATAGGCACGGTCACATTCTTTGGTCCAAATAAACTCGATGAGAAGCTTATACAATGGTCGAGCAATCTCGGCGAAGAAGAGAATAAACCTTCGATAATAACCAACGTGGCCCATAAAGCGTTGGACTCCCTTGTAGTTGGTGGGTCGTGGCAGTTCCAGAATGACCTTGATTTTACTCTCGTCCGTGGAAATCCCATTTTTGGACACTATATGTCCTAAGATAACTCCGTGTTTAACCCAGAATTGGCATTTGAAAGGATTCAAGGAGATGCGATATAATCTACACCTTTCAAATATTTTTCATAAACACATCAAGTGCTCATCCCAAGAGGAATGAACACAAAGATCATCTAAGAAAGCTTCACAGAAGTCCCTCAGATATTCCTTAAAGGCCGTGTTTATCAATCGTTGGAATGTTGCAGGTGCATTGGTCAAGCCAAAAGCCGTGACGCGAAAAGCAAACACTCCAAACTCCGTGATAAATGCTGTTTTAGCTTGGTCCTCGACTGCAATTGTGATCTGATTGTAACCTGAGTACCCATCTAAAAAGCTATATGCCTCCTTGCCTGCCACTCTTTCAAGCACATGTTCAAAATATGGCAAGGGGTAATGATCCCTTCTGGTGGCTGCATTAACCTTTTTGAGATCAACGCACACTCTGAGTTTCCCATTCTTCTTTGGCACGATGACTATCGGAGAAACCCATTCTGAGTGCTCAATTGGATATATGAATCCACATTTTACCAGCTTTTCAATTTCCTCTTGTACAATCTTTGCATACTTAGGATTCATTGGGTAGGGACGTTGCTGGACTGGTTTAGCAGTGTTAATCATTGGAATCGTGTGTTGCACCACCGAGAGGGTGGAACACCCTTCATATCATGATATGTCCATGCAAATATGTCCTTGAATTCTTTAAGAAGCTTCGTAAGTGCAGCTTCTTCCGCCTTGGTGAGGTCTTGAGCAATAAAAACTGGTTTAGACTCCTCACCCGGATCTGCTAAGTCTATCTCCTTAACTACCGCAGGGCCATCGTAGACACCGCTACTCCCATTGGTAGGTGTTCGTTGGGCTTTTGTGTAGACTACTTTACGTTCCCCTGTGGTGAATGATTTGAAATGCTCGGGGGCGGGGTGTAAGTCTACTGGTTCTTGTTGTGCCAGGATTTTTTCTTTCAATTCCGCTTCCTTTTGCTGCTGAGCCAACTCTTGGTTTTGTCGCCTTCTTGCAGTACGACTTAGTTTTGGCTTCTCTTCGATTTCTAATTGGGCAACGTCATGAGGTTGCGGAATACACCACATGACACTTTGGAGGTATTGTCCCCAATTATCCGCTATCTTCCGCCGATGAGCGTCAATGGCTCCTACATAACTAAGCCATTCCATCAGGAGTCAAGTGCATAACACCTATCATGTTTATTGGCACTAATGGTGGCATATCTTGCCCCTCAGGTGTTACCCAACTTGTGCCTCTATTTCCCCATGTGTCTATGGTTTCCGCTAAGTGTACCCAATCCACGTTATCCGACTCAGTCATACCCGGTAGGACATCCATGTAAGGAGAATCCTTCCCATCATCAGTCTCTTTTTTGCATGTATAGCAATACCTTAATGGGGCAGAGTGAACAGTGGTATCCGAACGATTATCGATGATAACCTTGCTTCCTAAAGGATGCGCACGACCATTCTCAAGATCAACTCGAATGACAGAGTCCTGGAATTGTAGATAGACATGGTTTTTCGACCAGTCATGCACCATTTGTGCTTCCCTCATGAAAGGATGCCCTAAGATCATTTGATATGACATAGGATGCTTGGAGAAATCCATTACAATGAAGGTATGTTTTACCTTGTATCCCAGGACCTTGATCTTAAGATCCCTTAACATTCCAATAGGTTTAGCTATGGTTCCGTTTGCCATCTTAACCACTATGTTTGTGACTTCGAGGTGAGGTCTTCCCATGGATTCCCAACAGTTTTTAGTCACAATGCTCACTCCAGCACCACCATCAAGGATTCTCTTTAGAGTTAATCCCTTGGTAGTAATGGGGAGGGTGGCATTAGATTCGTCCTCTTCAAAGTACTATCCCAACTTGTTAACAGGTATTTCAACGACCGAATCTTCATCTAAGTTGGGTTGTAGATCCCAATGCTCCCCTTCATCTTGAAGTGTGTCGGGTCTATCCATATTTGCAAATTGTGGTAGCCCCGCCTTTAGTTCTCCATTGAGAAATGCCCGAAGAGCTAAGAATAGCTCAGGATCTCCGTATAATTTGGATATGATCGTGGTTCTGATCTCAGAGGACATGAAATCCATTAGCTTAGACACATTCAACGGTACTTTTCGAGACATCTCCCCTTGACTAGGGACTGGTGAAGATGGAATCACTTCCTCTTCGATGATGGGGTCAGGCATTCCCTCACTAAACATTCTTTCCAGCAAGAAGGGTGTTTGCCCACTTCCGGATGTCCTATCCTCACTTTCTTCCCAAATGATACTCGGTATAGCTAACGTTTTATGGTTCCGGTGAGGCTGAACTTGCGTAAGAAACACTGTGTCTGGAATTTTGATTTTTCTCGGGTTTGGCTCCAGTTCTCTTTGTGTTTCTTCCACCAAACCCCTTAAGTGTTGCACTTGTTCAATCTCCTCAACTGGGTTCGGGTAAGTTCTAATCTTTTTCTTGAGGGTTTTTGGCCCACGTGGCTTGTCTTGGGGAGTCTCAGTCAGTTTGGGTGGTCGAGAGGGCATTAACTGACTTGGTTGTGGGGCCGAGGAAGTTTCCTTTTGTTTTCCCTTATTTAGGTACTCGCTTGATTCTCCTTCATTGAGCTCCCCGAGTGGGTTCCTCCCTTAAGGTAGTGGCTTTGGTCCCCATGGTTTCTATTGAATCAGAATCATCTTCAGGATCATTCATATACACGGGGTCGTCTCCTGTTCCTATGTTAGTCTTTGAACTGGGTTTGGAGCTCGTGGCATTAAGCGATCTCTTTCGTCGTGTTTTCTTTTTCTTTGCCTGAGCGATTGATGTAGTATCCCTCTCTTCAAGAATGTAGTTTTGATTTTGAAGCATTGACCGTGTAACTACATTCGCGGGTACAACGGGTGTGGTTCCTCGTGCTTGGTTGGTCACCTCAACCAAATTCAATGGCGTAATCTTGGGTGCATTAGGATTATGTAGACATTGAACAATCAAATGATCTATGCCACAACGATTACATGTAAGTACCGGCATTCCCGATGTGCTCCCTTGATTTAGCTACATTTGAGTAGTGATCTTCTGTAGCCTATTAGGGCACTCCGCTACACGATGCGGTCCACCACAATCGTAGCATTGAAGAGGTGGTCTCCTCGCCAAGGTATTAAGGTTTTGCCCTCTTGTGGCGAGAGCAGCCGCTTGATATACAGGCTTGACTTGCCCGAAATGATCCTCCATGTAGTACTGGGGAATCATTTCAAATGTATCAATCCCATATGGAGCAGTGGGGTCTATCTCCTCTTCATAATCCCCACACGCACTATGTGACTCACAACCCATCTGGTTTATTGGGGTAATCCTTGGATGTGGAGGTTGTGGTCCTAGCACTGGCAGTGGTAATGGCACAGACTGGACTACATTCGGATTCCTTGGAACTATATGCTGTGACGGTTGCTCGACAAGTTGTGCAGGCATTAGCGCAGGTACTTGAGGTGTGTTTGACCAGGCTAATGGTGCCTGATTTGCCAACATTCGCTTAAGTACTAGGCAATCTTTAGATTGATGGCCATACTTACCACATGCATTGCAATTCCCATTGAATTTGACTCTGAATGTGGGACATTCACTCGTGCTATGTGGTCCTAAGCACACCGAACACCATTGTTGCTCTCTCCTTGGGTACATATGGCTATTCTGAGGAGCTCGATTACCCCTAAAGTGTTCTTGGAGAGCCTTAGTAAGATCGGTCATAGACATTTCAGATATCTTGGGCTCCTTGGCAATAGGTTTTACCGTCATTGGCTCGTGCCCAGATACTTGCGAACTAACGGATTTTGTTTCCGAAGACACCTTTTTACCTGCAATCATCAAGTTGTCTTCTAACTGGATTGCATTGGCAGTGACTGCTTCCCACGTTGTAAGACCTCTAATGACTAGGCCATTGTAAATGTCCTCGTGGCGCAATCCTCGGATGAATCTATCGAGGAGTTGGTTGTTATTGAAGCGTTCATCGGGAGTGCAGCAAGAATTTAGATGCTTCAATTGACTTATAAAGTCTCTCACTGACTCCCCTTCCTCGCGTTCAGCTTTTTGGAGTTGAGATGCTACTCCCCAAAGCACACCCTCACGTATGTATTCTTTCAAGAACAATCTCTTGAGAGTGGGGTAGTGAGTGCGCTCTTCAACCCTTAAGGTTCGATACCAATCTCCGGCCTTCCCACTCAAGGTTAAGCCTAAGGCTTTACACTTATGCAACTCATTGTGCTCTTCCAAGGAATCACACACGTGTTCAAAGACTTCAATGTGCTTTCTAACATCCTCGTTACCACTGAAGTTTTGAGTGAGCTTAGCCACTTGTACTGCCTTGCTTCTAGGTTCTCTCTCAGGCATGCCCCGCATGTTTTCCGCAATGGATCGTCTGATCGTCTGAGCAAACGCTGCGAGATCACCTAGGTGAGCAGGCATAACTGGTGGAGGCACTTCTGGGATAGCCTGGCTGATAGGAGTTGGCGTTGGTCTGAGTAGGTTGGCAAATGACGTAGGATATGATATGTGGCTAGGCCTAGCTCCTCTTGGATAAGGGTGGTGATAAGGCGGTCGTGGAGCATATGCCATTGGCATACTAAGAGGCGTAGGAGCTACCTGAGCATGAGTAGCGATAGGTACATAGGGTCGATAGGCACTGGCACGCACTGTTGTAGGTACTGTTCCACTGGGTAGCGGTGTCGTACTAACTACAGCGGTAACAGGTGCACTTTCAGCTATGCTCATCATTGGGGTAGGCATTGCGGATTCCCTAATGGAAAGTTGAGCCAAGGTTGGAAAGCTAAAGTTACTACTCGTGGGCTCAACCTGCATTGAGACTCCAGGCGAAACAACATATGAAGGGTCTATGGGACTCACCGAGGGAGTCTCCAATTGTGATAGGGTTGGTTGTTTGGCCTTGCCCGTATCCAAAAACCTCATAGGGCCAGTGGAAACTAGGTCCACTCCCCTATTTTGCCTCTCAATTTGGATAATTCTATGAATAACATCACATATCATTTGCTGTTGCTCTTCTAGATTAGTGGCGCTAGATGTAGATCGTAGGACTTCTAACCAACCTACATGGTATGTGTAACCCGTGTATAGGTCCGTTAGAGTCTCTGTGTGTAGATCATATTCCCAATTTTCATTGAGAAATATCCCATCTAGACTTGGTATGCCAAACAGTTCTCTTGAAGTGGACGCAATGTCACTTCTTATGGATTGGCTTCTAGGGACCTCTACTTTAGAAAGAGTATCGGAAGGTGGTAGCTCAGTAGGGCCCTCATTAAACGAAGTGGGTAGAATATCCACATGGACACTCTTTGGGAGGGTAGGGTCTACATAAGATGTGAATGGCGAATCCACTACCCCTCCTTCTTCATTTACTTTGCTTGTCGCATGTTCAGAGCGTGTAGCTCTACTAAAGGTCTCTATTAGACGACTAAACATGCTAGACCCAGGTTGTGGGGCCCACACTGGCATGTTTTGGCTTGTCTCCTCAGGGTTCTTGGTAGGGTGTCCTTCCATGGCTTCTGAGTCAGAAGATGAGTCACTATCCACTATTTGTGGATCTTGGGTCGCACTCCCTTGGGTTCCAGCCGAAGGCCAAGATGCCAACGTGGAGGGATGGTGTGAGCTTGCGTAAACTGAAACACTTTCTAGTGGTTAAGGCTCTAGCACCCGACCAGAACAACGTAGATGCATGTGACGTGGGTACCCTACGTGCGTTGGTAACTACCCTTGAAACTCACACGTGGTTTCTTAGGTGTTTCGCACCTTGTTTTTAGATTGTTTTTAGATTGTTTTTAGATTGTTTTTAGATTGTTTTTAACTCGTTTTTGACCCCCTTACTTACGGTCGAACTTGGACTAGGACGTGTGATAGCTCGAAACGAGCGTATCGTTCAAAGGGTCCTAGTGTGCTTTACAGCACCGTGTTCGCCTATCTAGAGCTCCTGTAGTCCTCAAAACAGTCCGTTTCCTTTGGGGGGAAGGGGCAAAAGCCTATTTGCTTGTGGAGGAAAGGGTGAGGGCTTTATCCCACATGCTCACTTTACTCCTTGGGGAGTGGGCTACATATAGGGCACAACTTCCCATAAGCTCTCACTTGAAAGAAAGCTATGGAGGCTCACTCTCCTATATATATATATCAAAAGACCGAGACCGAGGCCGGGGTCGTGGGTCGTGGGGTTCTTTCTTTTCAAAAAAATTTTCTCCAATTAGAAAATCTTTCCTCTCCACATGTTTGGTTCGTTCTTTAAAAATAAAATTTAATTTTTGATTTTTGATTTTTTATATTTTTTTAAATTTTTATTTTCTATTTTGTTTTTTTTTTGTTTGGGACAAGTTTTCTGGAGTTTCTATCTAGGGTTCAGCCTTAACCGCGGCGCAGTTCGCACACAGCACAGGTCTGGGGATTCAGAAATCCTCCCTCACACGCAGAAAACCAGATAACAGATCACACGCCCACACGCGGAGCGAAAAAATAACAGAAATGCAGAAGATAAATTACAGAAACAGATTGCAAAAAACGGAAATAACTCAACAACAAACACACAGTCCCTTTCCTACAGTGTAGATTAAACTTCACGCAGCAGCCGAGCTGCAAACTGGAGCTTGGTGCAGGGCAACTCCCCGGCAGCGGTGCCAAAAATGTGCGCTTTTGCCGCACAGGTCGTAGCTGGGGACTTGCCGGACACCGTATGCGAGCCACGAATGGCTGCAAGCATACAACCAGTAAGGCAAGCTCAAAACAGAATGCAAAAGGTGTGTCACTCACCGCTTAACCGCCGCCTTGAAGGATTCCCGCGTCGCAGCCGTGAAGAAGGAGCCGCCGTCGCCGCTCTACCGCCTCTCCGCCGCCATGCCGCTACATAGTGCTCGATCGCTCTCTCACGCTCTCTCTCTCTCTCACACACGCAGGAGAAGAAAACCAAGGAGATAAGGCAAGAGCACTCTTGTATTCACAACACATGAGAATGAGGATTTTAGGGTTACATTTGACTCTTATAGGTGACTTGGCCGTTCACACTTGGGCGCCCATACATGGCCGACCGACCCTAACCCTTATCCTACTGATATCCAAGGTGCGCCTCTCATCGGCGATCACCCAATCCCTTTGTCCTTAACATATGGTGCCGACAAGCCCGGCCCATTTAAATTAATGACGTAAAACATAGTACGTCTCAATGTCCGCCATGGGTTAACATAATTGTTGTACATAAATAACACCGAAATCATAGTTATTTTGAAAATTTCTATATAGTATCATCACTTGAAGCACAGTCTTTAATAACGGAGAAAAAATGGAAAACCAATACATGAACAGAAATCTGCACCTTCAGTAAGGTTTCACGGGACTACCACACTTGTAGTTTCACGGAACCTCAGTTTCGCAAAACTGTAGTTTCACAGAAACCTTACTTCACGAAACCTTACTTCACGGAACCTCACCAATTCATGAAACCTTACTGCACATAACCTCACCGATTCAGGGGACCTCACTTCACGGAACCTCACCGGTTCATGAAATTGTAACTTCATGGAACCTAACTTCACAAAACCTCAAAGGTTCACAGAACCTCACTGGTTCACGAAACCTTACTTCACGGAACCTCATCAGTTCATAAAACCTTACTTCACAAAATTGTAGTTTCACGAAACCTTACTTCATGAAACCTCACTTCACGAAACTATAGATAGTTTCATGAAACCTTACTTCACGGAACCTCATCGGTTCACGAAACCTCACTTCATGAAACTATAACTTCAAGGAACCTAACTTCATGAAACATCACTTCACGAAACCTCACTTCACGTAAATTTGTAACTTCACGGCACCTGAGTTCACATTGCCACTTTTCAATGGGATAAATTCTCATGACCTGTATGTTCATGAAACTACTCAGACCTTGCACCTTCACGCCACAGCTTTCTCCTATCCATTAACGCACCTTATGATTACTCCTACACTAATACACTTCTCATTTCAACTAACCAGTTACCCATTAATGGAAAAAAGAAAAAAGAAAAAAGAAAAAAGCAAAAAGGAAATGGTACCTACCCCACGAGTCGGGAGATTGATGTGCTATTCATGTACAGATTTCGACCTCGGAATCAGAAGTTGTAGAGACCCCAGCTGCCACTCAAGCCAGTGCCACAGGCTCCCCAAGCAAGTCAGAAAAAGAAACCAATGTGGGTCCCTAAGGTGAATTTTTTGGGCCCATATGCCCAAGCCTTCCATGGGGCCATCATCAGCAAAAGAAGCCCATATGGCCATCATCAGCAAAAGAAGCCCATATGGCCCCCATGGAAAGGTGCACCACATTACCACAGCCCAGAGTGCCTCCAAGTTTTGGAAGAGGCAGAAGTAAAGGTGAAGTTAGAAAAGGTAGGCTTGGGAAGAATGGCATAATACTCCCAAGAAGCATCGACACAGAGCTTTGCACCGAATATATAAAGACCTATGACAACAGCACCAAACGGGGCACTACCACGAAGGCTGACGGAACTACAAAGTAGCTCCTGATCACGGAAGAGCTCATACATGACGCTCTGTAGCTCTCGCCAGCAGTCAAAGTCCACACCCACGCATTCAACAAAATGCCTTTAGATGCAATGCTAAAGAAGAGTTCTTATTACAACTCCAATGGGGCTGAGCATGATAATATCCGTGAGTGATGAGGCTACATAAAAAGCTTGTAGGGCCATGTCATTAATGATGCAGGTCAAGCCGGTGGATAGATACAATAGGGTGCCTTTGAACAGAATCGCTTAGCTACATGCCGCTTAGGTGCATGAAGAGAAGGAGGGCCTACTATCTTCATAGAGAGATGGAGAACTATTTAACGGCTCACCAGTCTCGCCCCCGAGAGGAGATACTAGCACCTCACTCATCTCCCCAATGGCACCCTTAAGAGGTACGCTATCCTATTCCCCAGGATAATATTGAAGCCTTCACTGAGATGATGACATAATTTTGGAATCATTGTCTAGTACAGAGTACGAGGGCTTCATTCATGCTGGCAATCCTCTCTTAAAGCCAAAATTGATGTTCAAGGTCCTCATGCAAGTCACTCCATTTGAGTCAACTCGATGGATTATGCCAGAAGCCTACTTCGAGGTCGCACCAACAAAGTAGCACAATGTGCCATACCCTCTATGAGCTCCTCGTCTCCTAATTTAGAAGAATTACTTCCCTTGGATGGAGAGGGCACAATATGGGAAAATGTGGCAAAGCACACAAAGTTGGCTAATCGCCAATTAGCTGACCTATTGGAAATCACGATCGCACCTTCATGATCATCTACTACTTCCACAGGTGGAGGAAGGCTCACCCCATATACACAAGAGGCGGCTATGCCACCATTGTTACACAGATGAGGTGAAACCCAAATTAGAGGATTTTGTAATACAACCAGACTAGTGGAAAGAGTACTTAACAATTCCAGAGTACAGCCAGGTCTATATGTGTGTGCCACCAACATAGTGGGTTGACCCGTTATACATGCTGATTAAGAGAAGAAGGACGCTACTGGAGTTTCAGGAAGGAAGCCAAATAGTGCGACTCCCATGTCTACTCTATAACTTTTTGATCTTCATGATAGCCACATTTCCAGACATACGGGAGCGAAGGAAACAAATGCTTACTTGGATACAAGCTTGGCAAAGAATTCCGGACCTAGCAATCGTAGCAAGCGTTAGATTTTTGAAATTGTTGGTGGTCCTGATTGATCACCCTAAGGAGCCCTATGATGGCTATGAAGCTGAGCAACTAAAGTTTGACATGAATCAAGGGCCATCTGGGCATGATGCTCTACTACCATCGTCTAAGATGTCTTTCAGGTTACCTTGCATGTCACATACATGGTGTAACAGGATTTTGGCGCATCTGCTTTTGTATCTCGACCTCAATAGCTATTGCCCCATCTTTCTTTGCCTTTTTTACCTCTTTCTTTATTGCATTTTTCTCTAGCCATCTCTTTCTTGGCCTTCGTGCAATTAGTAATAAGTAGAATCACATGTGTCATAGAAACCTGTGCATGCCTAGATTAGTTTATAGAACCGGACACTTAGAAAGCTTCAATCACGACGAAATTTCTACCGACATGAGTTTGGTGACCAGGTCTTTAGACCTTGGTAACAGGTTCTGAGGATAGAACCTACATAAGGAAGGGGGGATGTCAATTCCATTTTGGATTAACAAACATGCTCCTCCAATTGAGGACATTAATAAGTGTCATGAAATGGCACTATAAAAGTTGTACATTATGAGATATTTGCCACCCAAGGCCTAGTTAAATAAGGAAGGGGGGGATGTCAATTCCATTTTGGATTAACAAACATGCTCCTCCAATTGAGGACATTAATAAGTGTCATGAAATGGCACTATAAAAGTTGTACATTATGAGATATTGGCCACCCAAGGCCTAGTTAAATAAGTTTTTCATGCCCAAGTGTGAATAAGGGCCAAATGTATATAAGGCATGTTCTCATAATGAAAAGGCATAATCCCCCTTTGTGCTATAGAGAGACATAATGAAAAGACATAATCCCCTTTTGTGCTATAGAGAGTAGTCTAGTATTATGCCTCTTCTATCCTTTTATGATTCATGCTTCTTCTATCCTTTTATGATTCATGCTTGTGTGGGAGAGTGAGAGAGAGTGATTTCCGTATGTGACGGTACGAGTGACTCTATGGTGACAGCGTGGAGGTGGAGCTTAACAAGTGAGTTTGGAGGGCATTGGTAAAAGTGCCCTATGATGATAGTTGTGATCTATTTCTCATCCTTTAGATGAATGCATCGAGTTCCCTCTTGGAGGTGGTTTAGCCTAGAACAGGTAAATTGATACAGCTCATTTGGACAGATCGGATGGTTGGGCCACATCATTTTCAAGAAAAGAAAGAAACCAATAAACTTCCCAAAGTGAATAATCTGCTCTAATAAGACAGGTATAACTTTCTATGTGCTACTCAAAACAGAGTCTCAGAAACATTAATGGATGGAGCTTGAAAAAATAAAGATTTTGATATAAGTCTCATAAAAATCGAAGAAGTGAGCACAAAGTTATGACTGTTTTAGTGAGAAGTGTCAAAACTGTCCCAAATACATAGTCTGCTTTGATTAGCTAGCCATAACTTTTTCTATGATCAGAATAGAGTATTGAAAACATCAATAGATAGAGCTTAAAAAAATAAATATTTTGATATAAGTTTCATAAAAAATAAAGAAGTGAGAACAAAGTTATGACTATTTTAGTGAACAATACCAAAACTTTCTATACCCGCCTGTAGCTGTGGGGAGAGGCAATGATTTTCCTCACTAGAGAAGTAACTTCCAAGATGCATGGTGGGTTGAGGTCACCCAAGGGAGTAGAGGATCCTCTTATAATAGACCTAGAATCAAGATACTCATGTGAACACACTAAGCTCTGAAAAGCAAAGAGGGAAAAGATAGAAAGGAAGCATCCCATGCTCACAAGCCTAATGTGGGTTAGCCTCCTAGTATATGCACACATAATGTGTATATAACATAGCACACATAATGTACATATAACATACTTCCCCTCTCTCAAAACATTGCACTCTTATAATGAATAGGAGAACTGCGCTGAACAATCTCAACCGACTCCCAAGTCGAATCCTCAATTTTCCTATCTTTCCATTTAACCTCAGGGATTAGTCAACTACAAAGTTTTCTTTCCCTGAATTCAAGTACCTTATCAGAGGTTCATGTGGAACATAGGATAATTCTTCGACTTCAACGAGTTCTTGAGGAGTAACTGTGTTATCTCCTCACCTCCCAGTTTCCCTTTCAATCTATTGATATGAAAGACTGGATGAACTCTAACATGTGGAGGTAGTTTTAAGTTCAAACGCAACCGTGCCAATCCGATGTATAACTCAAAAATGGACCACAATATCTAGGAGATAAATTCGAGCATTTTTCCATTGACAAAGTATGAAAATCTTTAGGAACATTAAAATAAACCAATGCTCCTGGTTCAAAAGACCGAGATGAGCGTCCTCTATCAGCATAAAACTGTGCCCTATCATGAGCACTCCTGATAGAATCCCGAGCTTCGATCAGCATTTCCTAAATATCATGCAAGAAATCCCTCGATGCATCAAGCTCGATGTCCTTAAGACCGACATCAATAGGTGCCCTTGGTTGATACCCATACATAAGTATGTACGGACTAAACCAATAGCCATATATTTAAAACTGTTATAGGCAAATTTCATTATTGAAAGATATTTTTTTCAATATAATGATTTTCTAGAGACATATGCATGAAGCATATACTCTACAATCTGATTCATACACTCTGTTCCATCAGACTGTGGATGATCAAAGCTATTCACATTCAAAGTAACTTTCTCGTTGAGTAAACCATTTGGAATAAAGTAGGAAAAACATGGTATTATAATAGTAGAAACGAGGGATTCATCGGCGCCCCAACATACCTGTATATGGAATAATTGACATCTCGAGTTACCCATATCAACATAGAGAGTCATCAGCATCTCGATGAGTCACATATGTCCATCCGTAAACAATCAGGTTGACTATATAAATCACCTAAAGTACGAAACTAGAGAAAGAAATGCAAACAAAGGAAGAATCCAAATTTCCTTATCTGAGCACAACAAGATGAACTTGTTTGAACTCTAAAGAAAGAGATTTCAACAAGTGAAAATGTCGACGAGATTACCCTCATCAAAACATGTAGGCTATAGATAAAAGAAGTTTATCTAAATAATACCCACACTATAACTTCTAATGAATTTAGAAAATGAGATTGTCTTTGAATGTTGAGGTCGACATGCTAAGTGATGTAAGCAAAGCAACAATCTTGAGCCCAAATTATCCCATAAGATAATATATGTGAGGGATCACTAGCGTCCCATACCACCATGATACCACCCATACGTACCTTAACAATTTGAAACTCCCTAGTATGCTGTCTAGGAAATATGAATAAGATGGCCTTATCCATACTTTCACATACTAAACCTGTCTCTATATACTTGAGACTACATGAAGGAATAACTCCTTCTGAGTACATCATTAGAAAAGAAATTGAATTATTGGCGCCTTTCTATAATGATAACTACCTAAAACACAATAAAGTTAGGGTAGAAAAATAACTCACCTAGATATATAAGCAACTAGGTATCCGAGTTGAAATATGTACAAGAGCACAAGAAATATACTCCAAAATTACGTGCAAAAAACGAAGGCAAATGCTACCTTCAAAGCACATGTAATTATTCAAAAGATCAAAAGATCCTTATAAAACCATGGATAAAAGCATAGAAGCTTCTCGAATCCATAAAGACCATAGTTGATCATAAAAATCAATGCATACCATCTAATGGACATTAATCATGCCAAAAGAAGCATTAAAATTGGTGGCCAACTCATCAATCCGGGAGTATATGAACATTGTGTCATTCAAGCAAAACTCCAAAGTAAGCAAGTGAAACATATGTGCGTAGCACTCCATAAAAAACCCCTAGACACAAGTGACCTAGGCAGAACCTGATGAGTTCATATAAAACTTGAAAAACATCCAAAAAAAAATCCACCAAAACAAAATGATCAACTAATCCATGATAGAATTTATCTTAGGCTTGAAAATATAAGCACAAATCACACTTAAATAAGTGTAAAATAAATTATCATGGAAAAGTATCAAAGGTGAAACACACTTTGAACGCAAATTATAGCCATCAAAAGAAATTAAGGAACATGTCCAAAAAGAATGGCTAAACAATGGTAAAAAATCATGAATACATCATTTAGAATTAATCCAAACATAAATATCCATTAATACGAGATATAATTGTATTAATAATATGTAAATAACCTGCATCTATCTAATGTCAGCATGAGAAAACGTACTTCAACATTAAATAACCCTCGAAAATATTAAATTCTCGAGAAAAAGAATTATCATGATTTTTTTCTATTTTTTCTTAATTTTATAGGGCCTCAAAATATGATAATTTTGAATTCCACCAAACCTATCTTATGGCATTCCAAACTTATATTTTTTCAGAAAATTTTTAGCAATTTAATTTGCCAAAATACCATTCATATTTTAAAAATATCATTTTTTAGGATTTCTAAAAATAATTTCTAGAATATTCCTAATTTCTCCTGAGAATCCTATCGTTCATGAAATTTCTAATTTTGCCCGAAAATTCTTTTTTAATTTTAATGGATTTTTTAGTTTTTTGGGTCAAAAATATATTTTAAAGGAATTTGAATGGTCACGGGTGCCTGAATGGACACACCACATGCCACACCACATGCCAAACACCAACCCCACATTTTTTTGAAATTTAAAATAACCTTTGTCTAATTTTCCACTAGTTTTTAGGAATTTTTTGAAAATTTTAAATTACCTCGAACGCATTTAGAATACAAACGGTCAAAAAATTTCAAAATTCTAACCTTTTTCCCGAAATACAGAAAGCCAAAAGTTTTGGTAAAATGAAAAGACAAAAAAAAAATGGAATGTGAAAGGTCAAAAGTTTCCGGAATACGAAGGGTCAAAAGTTTTTTCGGAATTCGAAAAGCCAAAAGGTTTCGGGAAAACGGAAAGCCAAAGGTTTTTTGGAAGATGAAAAGCCAAAAATTTTCAAGAAGAAATTTTCAGAGATTTATTTCCTCAAATCTCGTAATTTGTCACTATTTTTCAAGCTTTTTTGAAATATTATCAAAAGCTTTTTTTGAGAGAGGGGAAGTATGTTATATGTACATTATGTGTGCTATGTTATATACACATTATGTGTGCATATTCTAGGAGACTAACCCATATTAGGCTTGTAAGCATGGGAGCATGGGAACAAGCTCTAGTGGAGCATGGGTTAGGACAACTAACCTCAAGCTTTTTTGAAATATTATCAAAAGCTTTTTTTGAGAGAGGGGAAGTATGTTATATGTACATTATGTGTGCTATATTATATACACATTATGTGTGCATATTCTAGGAGACTAACCCATATTAGGCTTGTAAGCATGGGAGCATGGGAACAAGCTCTAGTGGAGCATGGGTTAGGACAACTAACCTTAAGGATTAAGGTTAGGGTCAGGCATCCAAGGGTCACACATGGGTAATGGAAAGTCAAGAGTCACTTGAGGGCATGGGTTAGGACTAACCTTAAGGATTAAGGTTAGGGTCAGGCATCCAAGGGTCACACATGTGGGTAATGGAAAGTCAAGAGTCACCTGAGGGCCCTCAAGTGACTCTTGACTTTCCATTACCCACATGTGTGACCCTTGGATGCCTGACCCTAACCTTAATCCTTAAGGTTAGTCCTAACCCATGCTCCACTAGAGCGGCCCTCAAGTGACTCTTGACTTTCCATTACCCATGTGTAACCCTTGGATGCCTGACCCTAACCTTAATCCTTAAGGTTAGTCCTAAGTAACCCATGCTCCACTAGAGCTTGTTCCCATGCTCCCATGCTCACAAGCCTAATGTTGGTTAGCCTCCTAGTATATGCACACATAATGTGTATATACAAGCCGAATGTGGGTTAGCCTCCTACTATAACATAGCACACATAATGCATTATGTGTGCATATACTAGGAGGCTAACCCACATTAGGCTTGTGAGCATGGGAGCATGGGAACAAGCTCTAGTGGAGCATGGGTTAGGACTAACCTTAAGGATTAAGGTTAGGGTCAGGCATCCAAGGGTCACACATGGGTAATGGAAAGTCAAGAGTCACTTGAGGACCCTCTTATATAATAGGGGCATGGGGCACACTCAAGGAGGCTTGGAGGCTTATGCTATGGTCTCTTGTGTAGAGGTCCATATCTTCTCATCTACCATTTCACACTATAGCTACATGCTATTGGATTAGAGTTATACCTCTTGATAGTATGGGACATCAAGGTAGAGGTATGATGTATTTCATTTATGATTCATGTGTGCATCTCTTGGGCTCGGGGGTGGTTGGGTGGTTGAGTTTATGCCTGATTTATGCATGATTTATGGATTGGAGTTATACCTCTTAATGGTATGGGACATCAAAGTAGAGGTATGATGTATTTCATTTATGATTCATGTGTGCATCCCTTGGGCTCGGGGTGGTTGGGTGGTTGAGTTTATGCCTGATTTATGATTCATGTGTGTATCCCTTGGGCTCGGGGGTGGTTGGGTGGTTGAGTTCATGTGTACATCCCTTTGTGTACATCCCTTGGGCTTGGGGGTGGTTGGGTGGTTGAGTTTATGCCTGATTTATGCATGTTTATGCATAACAATTATCTAGAGAGATCTTAGGGTTTTAACAGTCACACCATGGGCATTCATGGTGGTCTTGACACAGAAGTGGCTCAGCAGCACTCTTGTGGATTCATGTACATGCGTACATCATGCTCAAGAATTAGATGCCTTACTTATTTTCTCCCTCTAGTTATTTTAGTAGTAGCTTTCAGATTAGTTTTAAGAAATAAGTGAGTATATAGAACAATATTTTAAATTAACCATTTGTAGAAATATAGGGAGTGAAGAAGAAGAAGAAAATCAACCTCTTTTTTACATTTATGTTGATTTGTTGTGTTTTCTTACATCTCTACAAATCCTAATCTATCTAGTAGAAAGGTCTCTTCACAAATCTAAAGAGAATATAAAATTATTAAGAAGGGAGATAAAAGTTCCTATAAATCAAATAAAAAATATATTGTGTTTTCAGTGTTAAATGAGAAAGAAACGGTCCCAGCAATAAGCAAATATAATGTGTCTTCAGAGCCTTCATAATCATTAATGGTGACTACTTTGAAGGCACCACTAGGTGTTCATAAATAAAAGAATATTTGGAGAGTTGTTGTAACTATCACCTGGATATAGAAAATGAGTAGAGATATTTCTAAATTATCCAACGTTAAGGTTAACAATGAATTAGTAAAAATAGGCATTGTCCATCTTTTTTAATAATCAAAATATATGTATAAAAATCAACTGTTTGGAAAAAGAATGGATATTTTATTAAAAATTGTTACTTGCTATTAGTGGTAATACAAGGAGTGACTCAGCCTAGTTCAAAAATCAAGGAACCAGGTGGTTGAAACTACATAGAGTTGAGCTTTCATTGGTCTACTATGTATCATTTTTCTCCTTTTGTTTAGTGGAACCATGAAGGACACAATAAACAAGAATATTATTGTGTATGGCTCTAATCCAGGACAAAAACTATGCCTGATCTCTAATGAGATAATTTTTGAGCTAAAATTATCTACAGTATGTGATTATTTTGATCTGGCAAAACTTTGAATTGCATTGAAGCCCCTTTCTCTAAGCTTTGAGAGTTTGAAACTAGACCCCATTTGGCTGAATATAGGTGAAATGGGTTTTGAGCTTGATGCAGATATGTATCAAATTTATAAGATTTTTATTGACATGGACAAAAATAATGCTCCAAAAGATAATGTTTTAAGAGTGTTAGATGTTATTAGGGCACGTCCTCTCAATAGAAGTTTGCATGTTGCATTACATAATGCCATTATTAAGATTTTTATTGACATGGACAAAAATAACGCTCCAAAAGATAATGTTTTAAGAGTGTTAGATGTTATTACGGCACGTCCTCTCAACAGAAGTTTTCATGTTGCATTACATAATGCCATTAATATACATAGAGTGGATAAGTTGCCAGCATCATATGCTGGATATATTGCTTTTGAGCTCCTACCATGTGGGATTGCTTTTGCAATGTATGGTATGGAAGAGAGGCACGATGGACACTCATGGGTTATGTAACATGTACTTTTGGTTGTTTGATGATGGTGATGTCCAATTTGGTAGATGCTCTGGCCATTTGCAGCGTGTGAATGTAGATTGTCCTTATTACGCCAAGATGCACTTGCGTAATGAGACACACGGGAAAGGGCGATTGAAAAGAGGGTGTCCAGAGGGAATGGTTGGTTTAGAGTTTGGTAATATTGGGCAAACATTGTGGACCATCCAAACACCATGTGAACATGGTCAAAATGGACCCACATATGTTGCAAACTAATCCATTACTAAGACCCTTTGTAGACATCTTAAAACATGGGGTTGATGTTTGTCCCCTAACTGGCCCGAAAAGAGCATACTTTGAAGAAAAGGGTATCGAATCTTGTTCTTAAGCTCAAGTACTGTCTCAAGACTAGTTGCTAAAATATTTTTATCCCACTTAGCATATTCCAAACATCTCTTAATGCATTTCTTATTGGACAAAGGAGTAACATACTCTAACAATTGTGCAAACTCATCATCCCCAATATCAGAGTAACCATGTGTCTCATCCTTCATTAGCATGTCAAATATAACATCTTAGGCCACTACTATTTGCAACTACTTTGTTGTAGTGAAAGGATTAAGGGTGACCCTATTATTCACCTTCTCTTCCAAATTTTTCTCAATGCATGTACTTATTTCATCTTTGTAAGGATGCGCATGATTACCCATATGTATAGCACATTTACTTGTATTCTGGTGATCTATTGGAAGACAGTAATAGATAACAAGTGGCCATGTTTTTACACATTCAGGCATTTGATCACAATGTTTGTAGGAAAAGTTTGAGGCTGGTGTGTGTCAACATGTACATGGAAAGTCAAGGATAGTCCGAAAAAGCCTTGAGCATACTGGTATGGCTAGAGCACTACTTGAGGACTTCATCAATGTTAACTCAGGCGGATGCCTAACAAGAGTAGAACTATGCTGGATGGCTTAAGGACAACGCTTAATCAATTGGGATATGAAAAGAAGTTATCCAAGTCTTTTTTTGGAGAATATGGAATCAAGAGTATCCCCACGTAGCATTGACAAAGACAAGTGAGTTCTCTAAGTGCAGTTTGTGTAGTTCATTGAAGGCTAGAATGGGAGCCAAGCCAAGTCTACAGGAAAGAGCAAAGATCAAGGAGGAAATAAAAGTTCACATGAGTCAGTTAACAAAGTTGTAGAAACATGTACTATGCATGGCGTGCATTTTGAGAATTACAACTAGAGAAATATGTGTCCATCATCCATGATAAGATGGATCAAAAGAAGACAGCCATTCGTAGACTACAAACAATACCAAGGGACACAGATTCAGCATTGTAAGATCCCTGTCCCCGCCGCGCAATGGATTCTAGGTGCTAGCAATGGAAGTAGCACATCTTGCGTAGGGCAGGGTCCTACACTCGGGGCCTCGCCCATGGATATCCGGACAGGTGGCTAATTCCTCGGTTCTTCCAAAACCAAACTTAGAAAAACTTCCCTTGCATGGAAAGCATAGGCGGAGGAATTGAGAAGGAATATGAAAATAGTTATCGAGAAAAATAATCTTTATCTAAGCCAAGCAATTGGCAGAAATTTAGAAAAAGTTCCATTATCGATATCAAAGTAGAAAAAGCTACTAAATGGAAATAGGATGTGGAATGGATATGATAAGATGTAAATGGGATGTGATAAGATGTAAATGAGATGTGATAAGATGTAAATGGGATGTGATAGGATGTGGTGTAATTGGATGAGATGTGAAGTAAATGGATGTGGATGAGATGTGAAGTAAATGGATGTGGATGTGAATGATGAGATGAGAATGAGAAGAGAGGATATGTGAAAGGGTGAGATGGAAAGTAAATAGATGTGGATGTGTATGTGATGAGAATGGATGTGGATGTATGTGAATAATGCATGTGGATGTGTATGTGAAAGAATGGATGTGGATGTATGTGAAAGAATAGATGTGGATGTGTATGTGAAGAATGGATGTGGATGTGTATGTGAAAGAATAGATGTGGATGTATGTGAAAGAATAGATGTGGATGTGGATGTGTATGTGTATGTGAAAGAATGGATGTGGATGTATGTGAAAGAATGGATGTGGATGTGTATGTGAAGAATGGATGTGGATGTGTATGTGAAGAATGGATATGGATGTATATGTGAAAGAACAGATGTGGATGTGTATGTGAAGAATGGATGTGGATGTATGTGAAGTATGGATGTGGATGTGTATATGAAGTATGGATGTGGATGTGTATGTGAAAGAATGAAAGAATGGATGTGGATGTATGTGAAGAATGTGTATGTGAAAGAATGGATGTGGATGTATGTAAAAGAATAGATGTGGATGTGAAGAATGGTTGTGGATGTGTATGTGAAGAATGGATGTGGATGTGTATGTGAAAGAATAGATGTGGATGTGAAAGAATGGATATGGATGTATGTAAAAGAATAGATGTGGATGTGAAGAATGGATGTGGATGTGTATGTGAAAGACTGGATGTGGATGTATGTGAAAGAATAGATGTGAACGTGTATGTGAAAGAATGGATGTGGATGTGTATGTGAAAGAATGTGATGTGATGTGACATGAATATATGTGGATGTGAAGTGATAGATATGAATGTATGGATAGATGTGGGTAGTCGTACATGTGAACAATTGGATGAATGTGGATGAATGAGATGAGATGTGTATGAATGAGACATGATGTGGATGTGATGTAATGTGGATGGGATGAATGAGATATGATGTGGATAGATGTGATGTGATATGATGTAATGTGGATAGAATGTTTGTGATGGGATGGTTCTGAGAATGAATGTGATGGATATGAATGAGATGTGATGTAATGTGATGTGAATCGGGATGTGAATGAATGAGATGTGAATCAGGATGTGATGTGAAATGGATGTGATGTAAATTGGGATAGATGTGAATGGATGATATGTGATGTGAATGAATGTGATGTGATGTGATGTGAAACGGGATAGATGTGAATGAATGAGATGTGATGTGAATGGATGAGATGTGATGGGATGTGAAACGGGATGTGATGTGATGTGATGGATGTGATGTGATGTGATGTGATGGGATGTGATGTGGATCAGGGTAGATATGAATGGATGAGGTATGAATAAATGTGCGATGATGAGATGTGGATATGGGTAGATGCGAGTGGATGAGATGTGATGAGGATAAATGAGGAAAGATGTGATGAGATGAAAAATGATGTGATTGGATGAGAATGGAAATACATATGAAATGGATGTGGATTGATGTGGAACAATGTGGAAAGACAAGAGTTCGTTTATAGAAACTGTATTTATGACCTGTTTTTAAATGACTGTTTTATGTCAAAAATGCTGGGGAAGCATTTTGACCGTCTTGTGAATGAGGTCATGGAGACCTAACTGAGCACCTTTGGTTAACATCTGTTTCTAGAGAGGTTTCAGCTTGATCTCTAGTTCCTTTTTCTCTTCCATCTACTTTGTCAGCCTGTGTACTTTATTTCGTAGCTCCTTCACCTACTAGCTGTGACTTGATGCTTTTTATCTAGAGCTTAACTGTGGAGGTGGTGGTGGTTGCTACAACTGAGCTTCCTCATGGTGGGGCTATGCAGATGTTGACTCTCCAACTCCAACTCCAACTACCCCTCCAGCTCCATCTTTGTCTTGAGGTGGAATTTGTTGTGTAGCAAGCAGGTGGCATGTGGGAATTGACAGTACCATGTATTCTTTTTAGTAGCTATAAATTGTCCTACCAACATGCTTTCTAAGAGGCTATCAGATCCTCTTCCCAGCGCTCCATCAATTCCACTAGCATTTGGACTATAGAAATGTCCTCCTTAGCCTTCATGTCCTCCTATATCTACAGATTGACTTTTGCACAAGGAGTAACTCCTTGCGATCTTTTCCCGCTCTGCTAGCTCCACATTGCCAATCATCTAGGTAGCATGGTCCACAATGCGGGTTGCTTTGTCACAGTTGGCTAAGCTACCTGATCCGTAGATGCAGCTTATTTTGGATCTCATTGTTTGTTTCTTAGAGCTCGGAGACCACCATTTCAAACTCATCCCCTCTCATTCCACAGTCTTACTACTTCCTCTTGCAGTCTTACAATGGTGTCTTCCTACTGTTGCCTTTGCAAGTCCTGAGCAACAATTTGTTGATTGTGTTGTTGGACTTGAGCGACAACTTTTGTTGTTGCACTTGCTCTTCCACTTGATCTACACTCGCTAGTCTCGCTTCATTCTCTAGCTTGTCCATGACATAGTTTGTTATGTTTTCTAATGTTTTGAGAATGTTCTTGAGTGGCTAGGTCAGTTTTTTACATCATCCTGTTTAGCGTGTCACTCAGTGTGGATAATGGTGGTGATTGTTGGATTCCCCCTATGTCATCATGTTTGCTATTTTTTCTCTACTAGGGATAATCCACTTGTCACCAGATTTTTGCCTATGCCTTCAAGTTGCTACTTATGCTGCTCCTTGTTTTCTTGGGCCTCCTTTTTCTTCTTTGGCTTGAGAGTGGTAATGTGCTGAGAACAGTCAAAGTTCCTTTTGTGAGGTCTATTAAACCTCGTCTCATGATGTTCTCGTACAAGAAGTTGGCTACTGCTGTAGTTGAATTATCCTCCTTGAGGGCTTTTGCCTCTACCCATTTAGTGTAGTAGTCAATTTCCATAAAGATGTATTTGTTACTAGTCCTCCTTGTTGGAGGTTTAAATGGTCCTACAAAAGCCATTTCCCACTTCTAAAAGGGTTCAAGTGGTAGGACTGGCTAATGAGGCATCCGATCAGCAGAGCTGATGCTTGTCTGATCCTCCTGACACTCTAGAGTAGTGCCCACTTCACACTCCATGATGTGCTTCTATCAGCACGACTGTTTGTTCATGGTTTGGCACACATCTGTGGGGTAACTTGGTCTATGCCTTTTTTATGCATGGTTGTTTGTTCATGGTCTTAAGAGCACACATCTATGGGATAACTTGGTCTATGCCTTTTTTTATACACTCTTGTTTGTTCATGGTATGGCACACATCTGTGGGATAACTTGGTCTATGCCTTTTTTATACAAAGCTCCTGTAATCTGAAGGTAATCCCTACCTCGAAGACAGTTTCTTCCGCTGATCTCTACTCATGTCAGTGCGGGTGATGGCTCTTCTGTGATGAATTGCAGCATGTCAAAGTACCAATTTCTTTGCATGGGTACAAACTAAACAACAAACATGTTTGCATCTAGAAACTGATTAGCCACCCCTATAGTCTACTCTCTCGTGTCTATTCTAGTGAGAAAATCTGCATTTTGATTGCCGGGAGTGCACACGATGGTAAACTAAAATTCTTGCAATAGAAGCATCCACCTTTCCAACTTCCTGATCAAACCTAGCTTATTCACTAGATAGAGTAGGGCTTGATGATCTACATGAAACAAAAAGTGATTACCCAACAGATAATGATGGAATTTATTGACTAAGTAAATCAGCTCGAGGGCTTACCTTTCAGTGGTGTTATAATTTTTCTTGGCATTTGACAGCATCTGACTAGCATAATAAATAGGCTTGTAGCACCCTTCTTCAATCTCTGCATCAACACACTTCCAATTGTTGTGTACGATACATCAACGAACACATGGAATGTCTTGTCCCATTTTGATGGTTGGATTATCAGTGCACTAGCAAGCATTTTTTAAGACTTTGGAAGGCCCCCTTGCTCTCTTCTAACCAGAGGAATTATGCCCCCTTCTTTGTAGGGTTGTGTAGTGCCACATCAACAAGATACCTAAGGAAATAGGTTGTGCCATTTAATTTGGCCCAGGAATCTACAAAGATCCGTAAGGTTTTGCAATAGACTCATCTTACTTATCACCTTAACTTTGGCCGGATCAACAAGAATTCTGTTTTTGAACACTATGTGTCCAAGGAGTGTTGTGCCCCTTACAAACAAACATACACTTCATTGGGTTCAGCTTTAGCTTAGTTTGCCTGCATCTTTCTAAGCATAGACATAGCTGATGCAAATGCTCCACACACTTCCAAGATACATTGAAGTCATCTACAAACACACACATGAATTATGTTAGATAATCATAGAAAATTTCTTTTACCATGCATTCGAATATTTTGGGTGCATTCCGAAGTCTAAAGATCATGACATTTGACATGAATGATTCCCATTCCGTGATGAATGCAATCTTCTCCATGCCTTTGAGTGCCATTCTGACCTAGTTCTATCCACTAAATCCATCCAGTAAGGAATACATTTTGTGGCCTACATAGCATCCAACATTGAGTTTGTGAAAAGTAATGGAAATGGGTTTGGTATGGTAGCTACATTCAGCTTCCTATAATCCATATAGACTCTTAGCTTTCCATTCTTCTTGGGAATGATCACTATGGGGCTTAGCCAAGTTTCTTTTTCAATTGGTTGGATGAATCCCACTATTAATAATTTATCAAATTTCTCCTTGAGTTGCTTGGCGGTGTAGTTGGGGTTCATCATGTACCTTTTCTGCCTGATCGGAACTACATCTTCCTTCAGGTTTATTTTATGTTAGTAGAAGCTTGGGGGTCTATGCTAGGCATATCTATGTAGCTCTATGCAAATACATCTTTAAACTGGGTCAGCAATTCTTGGAGATCAGTTTACATTGCTTCCTCTAGAGTTACAGTATGTGGGTGCTCCTCTGTCCTTAGATTAAGCTCTATAAGCTCCTCTTCTTGTACTCTAATGGATTGATGTGACTCATTGTCTTTGCAGTGCACTGCCTCCATCCATTCTTTTAGCCCTTTGGCTAACATGTATTCTTCTACATTCTTTGAGGATTCAACATCTTCTGTATGCTCCTTTGGCATTGCTTCTATGTCAGGTTTAGTTCTTTTGCAGGTTGCACATTTAGTACTTCTACTGAGTACTTGGACACAATCTTTGCTAGAATAAGAATATGAGATATGGGTTTTCTCTGAGGATTTTTCCCTTCTCATCCTCTTCAATCCCTTCCACCATGTTCAGTCCTTTTGCATATAGCAGCCTGACAGAGGGATTCACTTTCCTCCTAGGGTTTGTGGAGATTTTTATCTTCTTTTTCCCTTTTCTGATTGTGATCTACTCCCTGTTCTTGTCATGTTTGATCTTACCTTGCCTAAGCTGAGGTCTTCCTAGAGTTGCATCAGATATGATCACTCATTGTCCATTTGAAGAACTAGAAATATTCATATCCAATGATTTGAATGTGTTCCCCTCATACTCATCCTAGGGGTTGGGGACTCTATGATGATCCACCATATTTACAGCAAGGAGCATGGTCATATTTTGTGAGGTCGAGTTATTTTGATCTATGGATTCTAACAATATGTTCCTTGGATCTCCTTCCCTTTTAACATTACTATTATCTGGGGTATCCGGTTACTGTTGTTTTTGTTGTTTTGGCTGACTTACAGTCAGCTTCTAACTGGCATTGGTGGAGGAATCAAACAAGCTGATTTCCTCTTCCTTGGCGCCTAGCAGATTCCTTAGCAATTTCCTCCTGTATAGTTGGGCACTAAGGATAGGAGTTGATCAAGAGATATGTCTAATTTTAAACCTTTCATATCCTCCCATATGTCATATTGTCTTGCCTTTTCCTGTGGCCTAGTTTTTTGTTGAAGAACTTCTTTTTGGTGCATGCTGCTGACTCTTTTACATGGAGCCTAAGGATTCTGACTCATTGTTGCTTCTCATTTGCTAATTCATCTCTTTCTTTGGACTTTTCCATCCACACTCCATTCTATTGCTTTTGGGCATGTTGTACCTGCTTCTTGAGCACACTATTTTTTGTTGACTACATGGGCTCCTCTTCCTCATTCGGTTCGTAAATTGATTCTTATACCTTGTGAGCCTTACCTTCTTGCAGCTCCCCTTGGTTTTTCATCATGGCCATCATGCGAGGGTTATCCTCCCGCAACACTTCTTTGCGAGGGTTTTCATCATGGCCATCATGCGAGGGTTTTCATCATGGCCATCATGCAAGGGTTATCCTCCCACAACACTTCTTTGTCTCACTCCTTGTTGTGAGGCTTATCTTCTCGCAACTTTTGTTCTTTTGCCTCCTCTAGGATTTCCTATGTTCCCCTTAGATCTTGTCCAATCTAAAGGGTTTTCTTCCAATTCCCTTTCTCTGCTTCTTGCGCCTCCTTTATCGGAGTCTCTCACTTGTTTTTGTTTTTCTCATTCCATATTGGTTTCCTTTTGATGGCGGACTGGTTCATCTAACATAGCCATCTTTTCTTTCCCCTTTTGGGATTTGGTGATGATGGCCATAGTTGGTTGTATATCTTCCAGCTCTTTGATTTTGATTACATTTATGGACGTTGCTGCTACATCCACCTCTCTTCACTTTTCTTGTAGTTCTTAATGGTGCTTTTGAAACAGCTGACAATCTATGGGATCCCTGCTGCCTCTGCACATCAAACTCTAGAGTGCTGGTAGCGGAAGTAGCAACCTTGCATACAAGGAAGAGCTTCCCACTCAAGGCCTCGCCCACGAATGTCCCAACAAGAGATTAATCCGGCGGCTCTTCCAAAACCAAACCTAGAAAAAGCTTCCCTCACCCAGAAAGCATAGGCGATTCCTCCAGGAAAATCTTCTAATGTAGTCAAGAGTCTTCACTATCCTTTGTATTCCGATTGAACCCACAGTCATATGGCTGGATCAAGGAGGAACTTGCACTTGGTTCATAGAGATCAACGCTTTTTTCCCTATCAAAAGAGGCATAGCTATTGATTTCTTTCCCATAGAATAAGAATTATCTAGTGACTTACTTTAACTATCGTAACTTGAACCTAATTGAATTTTACTATAGGAATCCATCGATCCAGCCTAACCCCATCCCATGGGTTAGCCAGCCACCCAACCACTGTATTGATAGGATCCAGTATAAGAATTTGGATATGTTTTGTCTCCGGTACCAGGGAAAAGAGTTCCCAAGCTCCCTAGCCGGCTCTCATGCACCCAATATGAAAACAATGTTTCCATCATAATCCTCAGTATTCCAGTTCTAGGATCCAATTCCAACTTTTCCACTTTCCAATCATGAAATCCAATTTCCAATTATTCCTTCCTTGACGTCCCTATGGCATCATTGGCAACCAGAACGCTCACCACCTAATTAGCCCCTCTCTAGGCTCACCTAGTACTTCACTTAGGAGCCTTTTCAATAGTTCCTAGCCCATAGTACCCAGGAGTATAATCAAGATTTTCCATAAAATCCATATTCCATTCATTCCTTCCTCAACGTACCTATGGCATCATTGGCAACCAGAACGCTCACCACCTGCTCGCTCAGGTGGTGAGCATTCCATAAAATCCATATTCCATTCATTCCTTCCTCAACGTACCTATGGCATCATTGGCAACCAGAACGCTCACCACTTGCTCACTCAGGGGCCTTTTCAATAGTTCCTAGCCCATAGTACCTAGGAGTACAATCTCATAAAATCCATATGCACTCTCCATTGAAGATTAGCTAGATCAACTAACAAGATCCATTTAAAAAATCCATGAACTCATCTGTTGAAGACCAGTAAGGCGAATCAACCAGATCCATGCCCGTGTTCAGAAAACAACTCCAACGCATTTTCTTTCTCGACGCACGCATGGGTATCCTGGGCAACCTAGAGCCCAAGCACCATATGGTCAGCACCCTCTTGGCTCCTTCGTCGTCGCAGGTGACCTAGCACTTCACTCATAGGTCGCTTCCTTGGTCCCTCATCCACCGTACCGGAAGCTCACCATTTTAACCAAACCGAGACTGGCCAAGACCTCGGCCGATCTTGCCACGCAAGATGTCCTTCTTTGAGTCTCCGTCAGCTGTTGCAATATTTTCCACTTAGGTCCCCACGACCTCATTCCATAAGATAGTCAAAATGCTTCCCCCAACATTCTTGATGTAAAACAATCTTTAAAAAATAGGTTTCACATACAAATACAGTTTCCAAGCAAAATTCCCATCTTTCCACATCATTCCAAATCATTCCATGTCATTTCTCATTATTCCATATTTTTTCACATTAATTCACTTCACATAATTCTACATCAATTCACATCATCCCCACATCATTCTACATCAATTCACGTCATCCCCACATCATTCCACATCAATTCACATCATCCCACATCATTCCACACTCATTCACATCAATCATCCCACATCATTCTCATATTCATTCACATCATTCTCATATTCATTCACATCATCCCACATTCATTCACATCATTCCACACATCAATCCACATCAGTCCACATCAACCCACATCAATCCACATCACTCCACATCAATCCACATCAACCACATCAATCCACATCATTCACATCTATCCACATCACTCCACACATCAGTCCAAATCAATCACATCAATCCTCATCAATCCACATCAATCACATCATTCCACACATCAATCCACATCAAGCACATCAATCCACATCATTCCCACATCATTCCACATCATCCCACATCATTCCACATCAATTCACTTCACATAATTCTACATCAATTCACATCATTCCCACATCATTCCACATCATCCCACATCATTCCACACTCATTCACATCATCCCACATCATTCGCACATTCATTCACATCATCCCACATTTATTCACATCATCCCACATCATTCTCACATTCATTCACATCATCCCACATCATTCCCACATTCATTCACATCATTCCACACATCAATCCACATCAGTCCACATCAACCCACATCACTCCACATCACTCCACATCAACCACATCAATCCACATCATTCACATCTATCCACATCACTCCACACATCAATCCACATCAATCACATCAATCCTCATCAATCCACATCACTCCACACATCAATCCACATCAATCACATCATTCCACACATCAATCCACATCGATCCACACATCAATCCACATCACTCCACATTAATCCACATCAACCACATCAATCCACACATTCCACATTCTTCCACACATTACTCCAAATCATTCCACACATCACCCACATCATTCCTCACATCACTACACATCACCCACATCATTCCTCACATCGCTACACATCACTCCACATTACTCCCCACATCAATCCAATTTCGACAAACAAGATGGTCTCTTTTCGCTTTGAGCGAATCAGGTTTGATTATCAACTTTCCTTGATCTAGTAAATCAGAATCCTTGTTCTACAATCAACCAAGTTAAGAGTATAGATACCCTACTTTTCACACTGACAGAACTTCTAAGTCTTGGATATTACTTGGCTCAGTTAAAGGCAACTTTTTCTCGACTCAATTAAATTAAGTCTAAATTTTCGTTCACTTTTGGATCCTCAATCCTTTCAAGAATTTGAGATTCCTTTCCCAAGGAATCTAGGAATAAGTCAGTCTCACAAGTATTTTACATTAAGCTCGTCTAGTGAGGCGGTGGCCACTGATGACCCGCCTGGGGGATAGGCCCCACACTTACACCACTGGCATGGTTGGTGAGATCTTGGGTGATACGCGGCCAGTGGGATGACAGGCTGTGTGACAGCCATTCTAGAGACTGGCATAGTTATAGCGCCAGCTCATTTAGTCGGGTTCACACTATAGAGAACCCGTGTATGTATTTGGTTGAGTACCTTTCATATTGTGCGTACTCTTATTCTTGTATGTGGTGTGTTGAGTGTTGAGTAGAGAAGAAGAAGATTTCAGCCTCTCACCTTGTGTGTTCTCTATTAGGGTTTTGTGAGTGTGTGTGTGTGCTTGCAAGAGCTCAAGCTCTCTTCCCCCCTGCATCTTTTCATGGTATCAGAGCCTGGTTCGTGCTAAGGGCTGAGCTGCAAGCAAGAGAACCACAGGAAGCGGTACGAGGGTAAGAGCTGCAACTACTCTTCCCTATTTGTGTTGGTGACTACACCCTTGTCGGGAGCTCTATAGGAGGCACCGGCAAACGGTCTCTGATTGAGGAGCTTTCTTCGCGGGAGTAAAGCTATAGGGCAACTATATAGTCCTTCGGACTGAAATTTTCGGGACGAAAACGCGTTTCGGGCACGTCTGGACCTCCGTTTTTCAGAAAGCAGGCGAATTCGAGCATTGCGGGTAAGTCATCGATTCTCTGCAGAACTCTGTTTTAAGAACTGCAGGAAGATAGATTGGCTGTGCAGACACTGAAAGTGCTGCAAAGAGGTCTACAGTTGCCATTGGGTGTATGTATGCACATTGAGGTCACTGATTGTGACATTTGAGTGGACTGCAGTACCGCTGTGCAGAAAATACAGCAGTTGTGCAGGAAAAACCAGAGTGCAGTTTCTGGTAAAATTGTGTGTTTGGCAAGATGTCTAATGATGGCATAACACAGATTGTGGCTGAGAAGCTGGATAAGAATAACTTCCATGCTTGGAGGTTCAGGTTGACGAATTTCCTGATGGGAAAAGGCTATTGGGACTACATAGAAGGTGAGCATGAAGAGGCACCAGAGATACCGGATATAAATCCGACTGCCTGCAGATGTGAAAGAGTTTAAAGACTGGAACCAAGGAGCCAGGAAGGTTATGTATTGGCTTTCCATTAGTATACAGGACACCATGATTGGGCACATTCAGGATGCCAAGTCCCCCAAGGAGGCATGGGACACCTTGGTAAAGCTTTATGAAACAAATACCAAGGCTCGTAAGATACAGTTGAAGAATGAACTTCATACTGTGGAGAAAAAGAGCATGTCTGTGAATGACTATGCGCTGAAGATAAAGGGTATTGTGGAATCCCTTGCATCTATTGGTGTGTCAGTAGATGATGATGACAAGGTGGAAGTCTGTCTACGTGGTCTCGGGCCACAATACAAGGCGTTCAAGACGTCTATTCAGACTCGGGAAAACATTCCCAACTTTATAGATTTGGTGTCTATGCTGATTATCGAAGAGAAGAACTTGGGTGAAGACCAACAGTCTTCACAAAGCAAAAACAGTTCAGAGCAACACGCCTTCTACACGAGTTCAGGAAGAGGACGAGGTAGAGGAGGCCGTGGACGCGGTCAAGGAGGTGGCCGAACAGGTAATCAGAATTATGGCCAGCAGAGCAGCAGCAACAACAACAACAGTCCCAGAATCAACAACGACAACAACACGCAGGTGGAAGAGGCAAATTTAGAGGCAGGGGGAGTCAACAAAGAGGTCGTGGAAATTGGCAAAGACAATATAATGATGCACGTGAATGCTATTATTGTGGTAAGCCAGGACATGTGCAGGCAGAATGTTATAAGAAGCAGGCTGACATGCAAAATGGGAAAGTGCAGCAAAACAACTATGCATCCTCGAGCAGAAATAATGAGGATAATGAAAGGTTGTTTGTTATGCAGCATGTCGTGAATGCCATGTCTGAAAATGTTGATGCAGCACAAAAAGATAATGTATGGTATGTGGATTCAGGCGCTTCGAACCACATGACGAGTCATGGGGAGTGGTTCAAGGAGATGAAAAACCCGGAAAGACCAGGTTTTGTGGAAACAGGGGATGACACTGCTCATCCAATTGCCCACATTGGTGGAGATGTGCCATTGTCTATGCAGGATGGCAAAGTGAAGTACCTTGCAGATGTACTTCATGTACCAAACATAACAAAGAATCTGGTTTCAGTTGGCCAGATGATTGAGCAGGGTTTGCAGGTTCGGTTTAACCCTGATGGGTGTTATGTTGAAGATTTCAAAGACAAGTGCAGGTTGGTTGCAAAAGGCAACAGAGTGGGCAGAATGTTTACGTTGGATGTAGACATGCCTGAAATGAGTGCTGCAATGTTTGCAAATGGTTCAGGAGTTGTTGCAGACACAGACATATGGCATAAAAGAATTGGATATGTAAATGTGCAGAGATTGAAGTCTATGCAGACAAAAGGAATTGTGACAGGGCTGCCAAAATTTAAAGCGGAAGGTATGCAGAAAATATGTGAAGCATGCCAATTTGGGAAGCAAACAAAGCATGTGTTTCCACGTAACAGATATGTGAGCAGAAATGCACTAGATGTTGTGCATTCAGATGTATGGGGTCCTACGAAGACCGTGTCTATGAGAGGCTGCAGGTACTATGTCACTTTCATTGATGACCACACAAGGAAAGTGTGGGTATATTTCATGAAGGAGAAGAGTGAGGTGTTCACTCACTTTCAGAATTTCAGAGTTTTGGTTGAAAAGCAAACAGGGAAATATGTCAAGTGCCTAACGTCAGATGGAGGGGGAGAATACTTCTCCAATGAGTTCTCTGAATTTTTGAAGAAGAATGGTATTCGGAGACAGTTCACATGCAGATACACTCCGCAGCAAAATGGAGTTGCTGAGCGAAAAAACAGGCACATTGCTGAGATTGCGCGAGCATTGATGGAAGAGAAGAATATGCCGCATTGCTATTGGGCTGAGGCTGTTTCTACAACAGTATACATCATGAACAGGACTCCAACTGTAGCCATACATGATGTAACTCCACAGAGGAGAGGTTTACTGGCAGAAAACCAGATTTGTCTCATCTGAAAGTCTTTGGATGCATTGCATATGTGCATGTGCCAGATGAGTTGAGAACTAAGCTGGATCCGAAAGCTGAAAAATGTGTGTTTATTGGATATTCCCTTGAGCAAAAGGGATACAGGTGTTATAACCCTGCTACACGTGAGTTGAGGGTAAGCAGGAATGTTGTCTTTGATGAGATGAGCAGCTGGTATGCTGCTGAAAAAGAAGCTATTGGGGCTGATGTGAGTGGAAGTGTGGTTGCACAGAATGCAGGTCAGCAATCACAGTCTTTGAGTGGACCAGGAGAGTCCTCATCTAGTGGGTCTGTTGATAGACCATGGAGTGGCAGGCTGCGTCATAATACCAGTCCTGCAAATGTGATTACTACATCACGTAAAGGAAAAGAGAAAGTGGTTAAGCCCCTTGGTATGCCTGACATTTCTGCAGGACATTCTCATGTTGATGGAGAGTCTAGTGGCTCAGATATGAGCCTTGATGAGGAGCTTGGGATCCCAGCTATGAGAACACCTGGTGTAAAGAAGGCTATGGAAGCCATGAATGAGAAGCTGCGAAGATCTAGGAGAGTGAGAAATCCTGTGCAGAGATTTACCTATGATGGTTATGTGGCACATCACTATGCATATATGGCAAAGGTTGTGCAAGTTGTTGAGCCCACATGCATTGATGAGGCTATTGGAAATGTGTGTTGGGAGAAAGCTATGGATGAGGAGATGGATGCACTATATGGAAATAAACTTGAGATTTAGTGCAATTGCCAGAAGGCAAGAAAGCCATTGGATGCAAGTGGGTGTACAAAGTTAAACATAATAGTGATGGAAGCATAAACAGGTATAAGGCTAGATTGGTAGCCAAAAGATATGCGCAGACATATGGGATTGATTATGAGGAAACTTTCAGCCCAGTTGCCAAGATGGCAACGGTGAGAGTTGTGATAGCAATGGCTGCGTCAAAGCAATGGTCTTTACATCAGATGGATGTAAAGAATGCATTCTTGCATGGGGATTTGCAAGAAGAGGTGTATATGTTGCAGCCACCTGGTTATGAGGATGTGGGTCACCCCGAGCATGTTTGCAGGTTGAAGAAAGCCTTGTATGGCTTAAAGCAAGCACCAAGAGCATGGTCTGACAAGATTTCTGAATATCTTGTCACTATTGGCTTTCATGTAGCCAATGCAGATTTCTCATTGTATGTGAGACATGGTGATAGAGGGGTTGTGCTTGTTGTCATCTATGTAGATGACTTGATCATTACGGGGGACCATGATGCAGAGATCTTTGATGTAAAGATCTTGCTTAGACAGAAGTTCAAGATGAAGGATCTGGGGGAGCTCAGATATTTCTTGGGCATTGAGGTGATTAGGTCACCACATGGTATTGGATTACTGTAGAGACAGTATGGCTTGGACATGTTGTCCAAGTATGGTATGACAGGCTGTAAGCCTATTTCTGTGCCATTGGATCAGAATGGCAAGTTGAGTGCAGATTCAGGAGAGATCTTGGAGGATCCTACTATGTACAGGAGCATAGTAGGAAGTTTGATCTACATGACGATCACCAAACCAGATTTGAGCTATGCTGTTGGGTTGGTGAGTCAGTTTATACAGGTTCCACGGAAACCGCATTTGGATGCAGTGAGACGCATACTGAGGTATGTGAAGTCTACTTTGCATTGTGGACTATTCTATGAGACTGGGACAGAGATATGTGTACATGGGTACTCAGATGCTGATTGGGCTGGTAGTATCTCAGATAGAAGATCTACCAGTGGATTCATGTTCTCTTTGGGGAGTGCTGCTGTGACTTGGAGCAGCAAGAAGCAGCCCACGGTTGCTCTATCGAGTACGGAGGCCGAGTACAGAGGAGCTGCTATGGCAGCATGTGAGGTAGCTTGGTTGAGAAAGCTACTTGCAGATTTGGGTCTATCAGTGCATAGACAAGTTGTCATTTTCTGTGACAACATTAGCAGTATACAGTTGGCCAGGAACCCAGTATTTCATGCTCGTACGAAGCACATAGAGGTCCACTACCACTTCGTCAGAGAGAAGGTCTTGGCAGGAGACCTTGACCTTGTTTATGTCAGCACAGAGGATCAGGTAGCTGACATCTTCACCAAAGCATTGGGTACAGAGAAGCTCCGCAGATTCAGGGCTTCGCTTGGTGTACATGAGATGGAGTTGAGCTCGAGGGGGAGTGTTGAGATATCGAGCTCGTCTAGTGAGGCGGTGGCCACTGATGACCCGCCTGGGGGATAGGCCCCACACTTACACCACTGGCATGGTTGGTGAGATCTTGGGTGATACGCGGCCAGTGGGATGACAGGCTGTGTGACAGCCATTCTAGAGACTGGCATAGTTATAGCGCCAGCTCATTTAGTCGGGTTCACACTATAGAGAACCCGTGTATGTATTTGGTTGAGTACCTTTCATATTGTGCGTACTCTTATTCTTGTATGTGGTGTGTTGAGTGTTGAGTAGAGAAGAAGAAGATTTCAGCCTCTCACCTTGTGTGTTCTCTATTAGGGTTTTGTGAGTGTGTGTGTGTGTGCTTGCAAGAGCTCAAGCTCTCTTCCCCCCTGCATCTTTTCAAGAATGTTTCTGGTCTTTCTCTGGGAAATCCTTTTCTTGTTCTTCAGAATGTACCCAAGATTCTATTTTTTAAGAATCTAGACGTATACTTCAAAATTCCAAAAGTTAAATATATTCGTGATTCCTCTTTCTGGTTAAAATTTATCCATGTTTTCTCGATGCATTCCTATGAATATTTTCACATTCTTATCTCAATTCTCCCAAAATTCTTCTTTTTGAATAAAATATTTATGCATACGACCTCATGGGATTTACAAAATCAATTGTACCCATATTTCCTCTTTCAGCACGCATAAACATTTTTGCACACAAACTAATTCATTTTTATCTAAATGAATTATATTCATAATCATTTCCATAATTCTCATAAATTGAATGAATCTAGAAAAATTGTGCATAACCTCCTTTATTTTTCTAGCAAATGAATAATGCTCAAAACTCCACTTTTAGCATAAATGCTCAAATGAATAATGCTCAAAACTCCACTTTTAGCATAAAATTTATTATGCATAATTTCATTTTCTAATGATAAAAATTTACCATAGCGTCCCCACATTTTCAATGAAATGAGAATACCCAAAATTTCACTTTTAATATAAAAATTAGTTTATGCAAATCCTTTATTTTCTAATGATAAGATTTTACTATAGCTTCCCCACATTTTCTATGAATTGAGAATGCTTAAAATTACACTTTTAGAATAAAATTTATTATGCATAAACTTCATTTTCTAATAATAAATTTTGCCATAACTTCCCTACATTTTAAATGAATTAAGTGAAAGGTCCCTGTCCCCTCCGCGCAACGAATTCAGTGGTGCTAGCAGCGGAAGTAGCACTTCTTGCACGCGGCAAGGTCCCTCACTCGAGGCCTCACCCATGTATATCTAGACAAGAGACTAATCCCACAGTTCTTCCAAAACCAAACCCGAAAAAACTTCCCTCGCTTGGAAAGCACGAGCGATTCCTCCAGGATATTTTTATTCTAACGTAGTCAAGAGCCTTATCTAAATGAACTGATCTGACCGAACCCGTAAGTCCCTAGTTAGATCAAGGAAAAGACTTGCACTTGGGTCATAGAGACCAGTGCTTTTTTCCTCATTCAGAGGCACAACCGTTGATTCTTTTCTATAGAGAAATGTTTATCCGAGATTTATTTCCTCTATCGTATCATAACATAATTGAGTCTCATTTTAGGGATCCATCAGTCCAGCCTCCTCGGTTCGCCAACCGCCCAACCACTATAGTGATGGGATCCATTTAAGAATTTGGTTAGGTCCTGGGGGATAGGCCCCACACATACACCACTGGCATGGTTGGTGAGATCATGGGTGATATGCGGCCAGTGGGATGATAGGCTGTGTGACAGCCATTCTAGAGACTGGCATAGTTATAGCGCCAGCTCATTTAGTTGGGTTCACACTATATGTATTTAGTTGAGTACCTTTTCATACGTGTACTCTTATCTTTGTATATGTGGTGTATTAAGTGTTGAGTGAAGAAGAAGAAGATTTTCAGCCTCTCACCTTGTGTGTTCTCTTTTAGGGGTTTGTGAGTGTGTGTGTGCTTGCAAGAGCTCAAGCTCTCTTCTCCCCTTGTCGGGAGCTCTATGCGGGAGGCACCGACAAACGATCTCTGATTGAGGAGCTTTCTTCACAGGAGTAAAGCTATAGGGTAACTATTTTGTCCTAGCGGGCAAAGTTTTTGGCCGAAAATGTGTTTCGGGTGCGTCAGGACCTCTGTTTCGGGTGCATCAAGACCTCCGTTTCTCAGAAAGCAGGCGATTTCGAGCACTGCGGGTAAGTCATCAATTCTCTGCAGCAGAACTCTGTTTTAAGAACTGCAGGAAGACAGATTGGTTGTGCAGACACTATGTGTACTGTAAGGAGATCAACAGTTGCCATTGGGTGTATGTATGCACATTGAGGTCACTCGTTGTGACATTTGAGTGTACTACAGTACCGCTACAGAAAATACAATAGTTTGTGCAGGACAAACCAGAGTGCTGTTTTTGGTAAATTTGTGTGTCTGGCAAGATGTCAAATGATGGCATAAAATAGATTGTTGCTGAGAAGCTTGATAAGAACAACTTCCATGCTTGGAGGTTCAGGTTGACGAATTTCCTGATGGGAAAGGGTTATTGGGACTACATAGAAGGTGAGCATGAAGAGGCACTGGAGATACCAGAGATCAATCTGATTGCTGCAGATGTGAAAGAGTTCAAGGATTGGAACCAAGGAGCTAGAAAAGTTATGTATTGGCTCTCTATTAGTATACAAGACACCATGATTGGGCACATATAGGATGCCAAGTCCCCCAAGGAGGCGTGGGACACCTTGGTAAAACTCTATGAAACAAATACCAAGGCACGAAAGATACAGTTGAAGAATGAACTTCATACTGTGGAGAAAAAGAGTATGTCTATGAATGACTATGCATTGAAGATCAAGGGTATTGTGGAATCCCTTGCATATTGGCATTTCGGTGGATGATGATGAGGTTGAAGTTTGTCTACGTGGTCTCGGGCCACAATACAAGGCATTCAAGACGTCTATTCAGACTCGGAAAAACATTCCCAATTTCACAGATTTGGTGTCTATGTTGATTATAGAAGAGAAGAGCTTGGGTGAAGACCAACAATCTTCAAAACAAAAACAGTTCAGAGCAACAGTAACAGTCCCAGAATTCACAACAACAATAACAACAACATGCAGGTGGAAGAGGCCAATTCAGAGGCAGGGGGAGTCAAAGATGTGAAAATTGGCAAAGGCAGTATAATGATACACGTGGATGCTTTTATTGTGGTAGTAAGCCTGGACATGTGCAGGCAGATTGTTATAAGAAGCAAGCTGACATATGCAAAATGGGAAATTGCAGCAAAACAATGAGGATAATGAAAAGATTTGGTGTCTATGTTGATTATAGAAGAGAAGTGCTTGGGTGAAGACCAACAGTCTTCACAAAACAAAAACAGTTCAGAGCAACAACAACTATCCCAGAATTCACAACAACAAAACAACAACACGCAGGTGGAAGAGGCCAATTTAGAGGCAGGGGGAGTTAAAGAGGTCGTGGAAATTGGCAAAGGCAGTATAATGATACATGTGGATGCTTTTATTTTGGCCTGGACATGTGCAGACAAATTTTTATAAGAAGCAAGGTGACATGCAAAATGGAAAATTGCAGCAAAACAACTATGCATCCTCGAGCAGAAACAATGAGGATAATGAAAGGTTATTTGTTACACAGCATGTCATTAATGCCATGCTGAAAATGTAGAAGCAGCACACATAAAGATAATGTATGGTGCGTTGATTCAGGTGCTTCGAACCACATGACAAGTCATGTGGTGGGGAGTGGTTCAAGGGGATGAAAAACCTTGAAAGACCAGGTTTTGTGGAAACAGGGGATGACACTGCTCATCCAATTGCCCATGCTAGAGATGTGCCATTGTCTATGCAGGATGGCAAAGTGAAGTACCTTGCAGATGTACTTCATGTTCCGAACATAACAAAGAATCTGGTTTCAGTTGGTGAGATGATTGAGCAGGGTTTGCAAGTTTGGTTTAATCCTGATGGTTGTTATGTTGAAGACTTTAAAGACAAGTGCAGGTTGGTTGCAAAAGGCAACAGAGTGGGTAGAATGTTTACATTGAATGTAAACATGCCTGAAGTGAGTGCTGCAATGTTTTCAAATGGTTCAGGAATTGTTGCAGACATAGACATTTAGCATAAGAGAATTGGACATGTGAATGTGCAGAGAATGAAGTCTATGCAGACTAAAGGAATTGTGACAGGACTGCCAAAGTTTAAAGTTGAAGGTATGCAGAGAATATGTGAAGCATGCCAATTTGGAAAATAAACAAAGCATGTATTTCCACGTAACAGAAATGTGAGTAGAAATGCACTAGATGTTGTGCATTCAAATGTATGGGGTCCTACGAAGACCATGTCTATAGGAGGCTGTTTCAAAATTTCAGAGTTATGGTTGAAAAGCAAACAAGGAAATATGTAAAGTGCCTAAGTTTAGATGGAGGGGAAGAGTACTTCTCCAATGAGTTCTCTGAATTTTTGAAGAAAAATGGTATTCGGAGTTATGGTTGAAAAGCAAACAGGGAAATATGTAAAGTGCCTAAGGTCAGATGGAGGGGGAGAGTACTTCTCCAATGAGTTCTCTGAATTTTTGAAGAAAAATGGTATTCGGAGACAGTTTACATGCAGATACACTCCGCAACAAAATGGAGTTGCTGAGCGAAAAAACAGGCACATTGCTGAGATTGCGGGAGCATTGATGGAAGAGAAGAATATGCCGCATAGCTATTGGGCTGAGGTTGTTTCTACAGCAGCTTACATCATGAACATGACTCCAACTGCAGCCATACATGATGTAACTCCAGAGGAGAGATTTACTGGCAGAAAACCTGATTTCTCTCATCTGAAAATCTTTGGATGCATTGCATATGTGCAGGTGCCAGATGAACTGAGAACTAAGCTGGATCCAAAAGCTGAAAAATGTGTGTTTATTGGATATTCCCTTGAGCAAAAGGGATACAGGTGTTATAACCTTGCTACACGTGAGTTGAGGGTAAGCAGGGATGTTGTTTTTTATGAGATGAGCAGCTGGTATGCTGTTGAAAAAGAAGCTATTGGGACTGATGTGGACCACTTAGTCCTCATCTAGTGGTTCAGTTGTTGATAGACCATGGAGTGGAAGGCTACATCATAATACCAGTCCTACAAATGTGATTAGTACATCACATAAAGGCAAAGAGAAAGTGGTTAAGCCCCTTAGTATGCGTGACATTTCTGCAGGGCATTCTCATGTTGATGGAGAGTCTAGTTGCTCAGAGATGAGCCTTGATGAGGAGCTTGGGATCCCAAGATCTGGGAGAGTGAAGAATCCTATGCAGAGGTTTACCTATGATGGTTATGTGGCACATTACTATGCATACATGGCAAAGGTTGTGCAGGTTATAGAGTCCACATGCATTGATGAGGCTGTTGAAAATGTGTGTTGGGAGAAAGCTATGGATGAGGAGATGGATGCACTATATAGAAATAAGACTTGGGATTTAGTGCATTTGCCTAAAGGCAAGAAAGCCATTGGATGCAAGTGGGTGTTTAAAGTAAAACAAAACAGTGATGGAAGCATAAGCAAATAGATTGGTAGCCAAAGGATATGCGCAGACATATGGCATTGATTATGAGGAAACTTTCATCCCAGTTGGCCAAGATGGCAACAGTGAGAGTTGTGATAGCAGTTGCTGCGTCAAAGCAATGGTTTTTACATCAAATGGATATAAAGAATGCATTCTTACATTGGGATTTGCAGGAAGAGGTGTATATGTTGCAGCCACCTGGTTATGAGGATATGAGTCACCCCAAGCATGTTTGCAGGTTGAAGAAAGCCTTGTATGGCTTCAAACAAGCACCAAGAGCATGGTCTGACAAGATTTCTGAATATTTTGTCACTATTGGCTTTCATGTAGCCAATGCAGATTTCTCGTTGTATGTGAGACACATTGATAGAGGGGTTGTGCTTGTTGTCATCTATGTAGATGACTTGATCATTACGGGGGACCATGATGCAGAGATCAAGTCATCTATATAGATGACTTGATCATTACGGGGGACCATGATGCAGAGATCCTTGATGTAAAGATCTTGCTTAGATAGAAGTTTGAAATGAAGGATCTGGGAGAGCTCAGATATTTCTTGGGCATTGAGGTGATTAGGTCACCACATGGTATTGGATTACTGCAGAGACAGTATGATGGCTTGGACATGTCCAAGTATGGTATGACAGGCTGTAAGCCTATCTCTATGCCAATGGATCAGAATGGCAAGTTGAGTGCAGATTCAGGAGAGATTTTGGAGGATCCTACTATGTATAGGCACATAGTAGGAAGCCTGATCTACATGATGATCACCAGGCCAGATTTGAGCTATGATGTTGGGTTGGTGAGTCAGTTTATGCAGGTTCCTCAAAAGCCTATGTGTACATGGGTACACAGATGGTGATTGGGCTGGTAGTATCTCAGATAGAAGATCTACTAGTGGCTTCATGTTTTCTTTGGTGGGGAGCGCTGCTGTGACTTGGAGCAGCAAGAAGCAGCCTACGGTTTCTCTATCAAGTACAGAGGCCGAGTACAGAGGTGCTGCTATGGCAGCATGTGAGGTAGCTTGGTTGAGAAAGCTACTTGTTGCAGATTTGGGTCTATCAGTGGATAGACAAGTTGTCATCTTCTATGACAACATTAACAGTATACACTTGGCCAGGAACCCAGTTTTTCATGCTCACACGAAGCATATAGAAGTACCATTTTGTCAGAGAGAAGGTCTCGGTAGGAAACGTTGACCTTGTTTATGTCAGCACCACACAGGATCAGGTAGTTGACATCTTCACCAAAGCATTGGGTATAGAGAAGCTCCACAGATTCAGGGCTTCGCTTGGTGTACATGAGATGGAGTTGAGCTCGGGGGGAGTGTTGAGATATCGAGCTCATCTAGTGAGGCAGTGGACACTGATGACCCGCCTGGGGGATAGGCCCCACACTTACACCACTGGCATGGTTGGTGAGATCATGGGTGATATGCGGCCAGTGGGATGACAGGCTGTGTGACAGCCATTCTAGATGACTGGCATAGTTATAGCGCCAGCTCATTTAGTTGGGTTCACACTATAGAGAACCCTAGTATGTATTTGGTTGAGTACCTTTTCATATGTCTGTACTCTTATCTTTGTATATGGTGTGTTGGAAGAAGGAGGAGATTTTCAGCCTTTCACCTTGTGTGTTCTCTTTTAGGGTTTTGTGAGTGTGTGTGTGCTTTGCAAGAGCTCAAGCTCTCTTCTCCCCTGCATCTTTTCAATTCAAGATCAGGTGGATAGGACCATTCAAAGTGAAAGACATGGTCAGCCAAAATGCTTTTTCCCTAGAAGAACTTGGATGGTACGCCCGAAAACGGTCAATGGTTTCAAGATGAGGAAGTATAAAGGCCATCTGGTGGAAGTCCCACGAGGATGCACTTCAAGAAAGGGACAAGGCAAGAGACCAAGAAGAAGTTGGAAAGAAGCACAAAATTTGAGATGGATGCCATCAAGGAGTTGAATGCACTAGAACTCGAATTGCAAAGTGCATGGAAAATGAAAACTAGCTTCGAAGGAAGGACCCGGAGATTGGGAAAGTTATAGAGCTACCCTTGAGGTACAAATAGAAGAAGCGCGGCAAGTAGCCAAAAAAGTACAGCAGACCCAGAAAACAAGGCAACAATGGAAATTAGAGCTAAAGGAAGCAAAGGAATAAATTTCCAGACTCCAAGCAAAGAATGCAAAAGTAAGAGAAGATGCGGAGCTGAGCACTGAAAACACACAGATGTCACCCGATGTGCCCAGAAAGGAAAGAGGTGAAATGTTGGTTGAGGTCCGAAAGCTGCAAGTTGCCAACCAAGCTTTACTCAAAGAAAATGAACGCGTGCTGAAAGACCGACTGGTCAATGGTTCCTCAGCTCCATGGGCCAGTATAGACAACCCATTCCGTGAGGCATGTCATGTAATGTTTTATGAATTGCTGAAGGCGGATATAGAGTTGTTGCAGTACTTTAAAAATGCAGAAAGAATAAAGTCTATACTTACCCAGAAACCTCTTCCCCTAGAGCGCCTGTGCACCCAATTTTTATTCTAACAAACACCCGAGAAAAAGAGAATGCTTCCACCCAAAATGCAACCACCCACAAGTATTAATACATGGGAATGGAGCACCGGAGAATCAGTAGTGGAAAGAGCAAAAATCCCTTCTTCAGATAATCTAGAAGAGTATGAGGAGGCTGCCCAGGTTGAGTGGAGACCAATACCAATAGCAGAAAAGAATATTTTGGGGCAAACTCCACTCAGACCAGTGGTAAGACTTTTTGATAGAAAGACATCAAAAGCAACCAACAGGGGTCTGGGCTGTTCAGAAGAACATGCAGGAAGATGACAAGATTCAAAAGCGCCATCTACTCTAACGAAATTTACATTATGGATCACACTCCCCCGGAGATGTTCTTCAACTTCAAGCAAAAATTTATCAAGGGAACTGGTCCGAAAGCACAAGGACTATCAATGGGCATGCCAGGTGTTGCGCTTAGCGATGCAATAGTAGTGGAAGGGTCAGTGGCAGTTGGTGGAACAGTCAACCCACAATGCACGACGTGAGCACCACCTCGGTGTCACACGTGTAGAGACGACAAACTGTAACCACCTTGGAGCCATTGCCAAGATCAAGAAGGCACAACTTAAAAGAGTGATTAACTACTCAGAAAAGAGAGAGATGGATGAGGAGAGTGTGGTGGCGTGTGTGTGTGTGTGTGTATGTGTGTGTGTGTGTGTGTGTGTGTGTAGAGACTCATGGTCTATATACTACAGTGTAGCCTTGTAAGCTTGCAATGTTAATTGACTATCATGTCATAGAGCTTGAATGTGTCAGTCTTACAAATGTCTTATGTCTCACTTTGTAATACTTCTAGAATGGAATACACACTTGTTATTACTCTTCCTTTTCGTATCAACTGTTACCCTGTAGTGAATGATTATGTTGTAGTTCTACTCATGTGTACATGCTAAGTGAGAACTGAGTCACGAAGGGAGTGTTGCATATTCATTACACTCAATCCTACCCATGAGAGAGAAGTCCGGAGCATTCCCCGCAACCACTTTAGAATTGGTATTTGAACCATGAACCTCTGGCATGAGTCTTCATGTCTCCCATGACATTTCCTGACTAGTCTGCCACACCAGACTGTTGTTTTGCCATTCCACTAATAGGGAAATTCTTTTATTGTGCCAAGAAAGAAAATGTAATCCTCCATTGCCATGATCCACCTGCCCACTCCCCCCCCCCCCCCCCCCCCCCCCCCCCCCGGGTTGGATTATGCTCTATTTCAATGTACCTACAAGGGTCACATAAAAAATGCATGATACAAGTTTAGATCCATGTCACTTTTATATTATCTATTGATTTTGTAATTTGTGAATATGTGAATGGTTTGATTATGCTCTTGTGGGTTTCACCATAGTTAACTGAAGGAGTGATTAATTACAAAGGTCACACAAACTATTGATTGAAGACATAATCCATGTGAAGATATTGCTAGTCGAAGCAGTAATTTCATGCCGGATTCTTGTGACCTTCCATTCCTTTGTCCATGGAAACATATTCTTTTATTGTGCCAAGAAAGAAAATGTAATCCTCCATTGCCACCCACCCCCCCCCCCCCCCCCCCCGGGCGCAAGTTGGATTATGCTCTATTTCAATGTACCTACGAGGGTCACATAAAAAATGCATGATACAAGTTTAAATCCAATAAGAAACTTCACCTTCAAAACAACTAACCATAGTCATAGATTAGGAGTTGTTTACCATAGTAATGGACACAACAACGGTGTGAGAGATGGGTGGGTGACCTAACGAAGTCCATGTCTCCTAAGTCAAAACATTGTGGCTTTAAATTTTCCAATGCTTCACTCTTCTCTTTCAAGAAGTAAATACATGTCATCCTATTGAAACATCAATAAATGTAATGTAGTACTTGCTCCCATTCATTGATTGGGTTTGAGTGGAAACCCAAATGTCACTATGCACAACCTGAAGTGGTCTTCTACTTATTTGACTACCAAGCTTCAAATATGATCGGAGCACACTTGTTTGTGATGCATGTCAATTTAGGAAGATTGAATGAATTATCATCTGAAAGAGACATGCATCATTATCATGTCAAGCTGTATGAACACATTGAGAATATGATCCATCTTGACCTACATGATTTCATTACACAATGAAATCAAGGATGAAGAAGACCAAGGTCAGAATTCAACCATTAGTCAAAAGACACCTTATCATAATTATTCTAGTATTTGAGTTTCACCCTGAGAAAATAAGAGATAAACTCATCATCTGCACATGAGTTTCCTTATCCAAGACCTCGTTTTGAGTAACCTAGGTGTTCACCATTAAAAATTCTTATTTAGTCATTGCAGGATGTATCGATTTTGAAATATCTTAATGAATCCTTCTTTCTTCAATCTAAAAGAAATCTTACGCTTAGAACACTTGGGTTTCTGCACAGTTGATCGATGGATATGCTGATAAATTGGAAACTGCTGCTGGCTGGTAAAGTATACACCTTTGGTCAAACTCATGGCGGGGCTCAGGCATGCCCTCTGGATTTCCTATAAACATCAATGGAGAGTGTGCTTAATTGTTGTACCGAGACAAATGAGCAAATCTATAAGTTGATAGGTTAGCAGAAGAATTTTGAGCACCAAAATCTGATCACCTGGTGCTCCCTCCCTTAAAACTTTTCTAGCAAGCTCATGGCTGATACTATACCTACCACGCTGGCCGGCATTTGCACTGAATCTTTCCCCAAGCTTTCCATATCAGGCATTGGATCAAACATCGTGCAGTAACTCAGATTTGATTTTGTTCAACTTTGTACAGATTTCTGTAAAAAGGGGGCGCCGCTCAGGGTTACCATCCCAGCAAGCTTTTATAAGGTGGGCTAGACCTGAATGGATCTCTCCTGGTAAAGTTGGCCTCAGTCCATTTACAATCTGCCGAAGAAGAGAAGTGTTGGGTACAGATTCATAAGGCATGTCTCCTGAAACAATCTCAAAACATGTTATTCCAAAACTGTATACATCTGCACGCAAATCATACATGCTCACAGTTGAGCAGCCTTGCTTGAAGTTCAATGCAGCATCCAGCTTTCCCTTGTACTCTTTCAAGTTAGAGGTGATTTCAGGGGCCCTCCAACACAATGTGCCAATAGGTGCTGTTAGGTCCCTCTTCTTGAACTCTCTTGCCTGCCCAAAATCTGCAACTTTGACATGGAGATAGCCTTCCTTCCAATAGTCAGCACTTCTTCCTCCATCTATCAGCACATTTGATGCCTTGATATCTCTGTGCAATATCTGTTGCCGGTGCAAATGCTCCATCGCCTTGGCAATTTGCAACATGATGTCCACTGCAACTACCTGCTGAAAAGGGCTTCGCCTTCCATCCGAATGACGCCTCAGCATATCTAGATGGCTCCGCAAATCACTGGACATGAGCTCCATCAGCAATGCCCGAATGGGGTTCCCCTCAACACCCGATGTGAAGCCAATGACCCTCACAATATTAGGATGAGGTAATTTAAATTGCAGGAATATCTCGTCTCTAGAAGAGAACTCATCTGCAAACAACTGCTTCATGGCATATTTATCACCCCAACAAGTGGCCTCATAAACTTTTGCAGAGCTCCCTTCTCCCAGAAGGTTGCCACGTTTCACATGTTCTGGTTCTATGTATAGATCTCTTGAGTTGTGAAGTTCCAATCTGAGATGACAGAAAAGGCTCTGTGAGAGCCATCTTGCTTTGAATGATACATCACTTTGAAAGGGATCATCCCTTGAGGGGGTTTGTGGTGATTGATCTGTTCTATTGTTAGGCCATAAATTTCTCAGTAAGCTTTTCCCTTTGGGTGATTTCTCGTCTTGAGAGGGCTTGTCTCTTGGGAAAGCTCGCTCAAATTGTTGTGCTTGGCTGGTGTCGCGGCAAAAAGCCTGCAACTCGGTGTGGAGTGCTTGGTGATCATACTCAGCTGCCTTTGTGAGGAAGAACGACAGCTCAGACAGGTCCAAGGTTGGTAGCTTGAATTGGCTATGAAGGGACATGTCGAGGATGGTCTGAAATTTGGAGACGAGATGTTTCCACAGGAAATCAAGATCCTCCAGAAAAGTCATGAGTCGCAATTGACTGAACATGTCTGGAATGGAGAGGCTGGACCAGCCAAGGCAGATGCAGTCTTCAAGATATCTGTGTCCATGGATGAGAAGCCTGCAAAGCTCTTTCCCAACTCCATGGAACAAGCTAAGAGTAGACAACAAGGGATGCCCGTCTCCTGCCAGTGCATACAGTTGCACAAATTCTTGGAAGAAATGGCTCATGCGATTGTAAGCCAGCTGCAAGACTCTGCACTGGTGCATGTGGATCTGTGTTTTGGCCAAGTCCATGGCAGAAACCCTAGCCAAAGTGTGCAGGGTCAGAAAATAAAAATCTAAGCAGTTGAGTGAGTTAGCTCTATTGCCATCATGATGGTCATTGTCATGACCACGGCCATGGAAACTTTCCACGCGAAAAAAGACGGTTGTAAAATCCCTGTGTTTAAAACTCTGGCTTTCTCTATTGCAGAACATGGCCGTGTAAATGAATGGCTTAGGGTTTTGGCCATGGTTATGGTTATGGTACCTGCAAGAAGCCGATATGATTTCCATCGCCTCCCACTTGCACAGATCCTCCATTGCGGCTATGGCTTTCTTGAAGAAGGCGAGGATGCGTTCGCTGGTGAAAGCTCTGTGCACAGTTTTGTCGCCATGGGAAGGCTGGGCCAACGATGTGGATCGCGATAGCGAGCTGGAGCTTGGACTGCTCACACAGAGCTTGAAGTAGGAAGCGACGTTAGGCCGTACATTTTCGTCTGAGAGGAAGAAGGAGAGCAAGGAGTGGGCGTCCGAGTCGAGCATCAAGGTCTCGATTTTCTGCTGCCAAGCTTGGAGGTTGCAGGGGAGGAAGAGGTGGTGGCAGAGGCCCATAAACTCCAAGGTGAGGTCCAGGAGGTGGTGGGAGACGGAGGGGAAAGAGAGGCGGGCCTCTGATTGAGGAGAGGAGGAAGAGGCAGAAAAAGAAGAAGAAGAAGCAAAGGACATCGCGGGGCAGGGAGGGAAAACCTGCAGAGGTTGAAATGAAGAAGATGGAGGGGAAGCCCGCTGCCCAACCTGCGTAGGAAGGGAATCAGAATAGATCCGCAGGATATTCCTCCTATTCCAAAGACCCCGGAGGGTTCAAGGTGCCTTCCAAGCGTGGCCTTCACATAATCCCTCATCCAATTTTGCAACAAATAATATCCTACAAATAATAAGGCCCCTATTTCTACTGCCTCTTCGTCGAATACATTAATGTTAAACCTAGCACATCCAAAAATTGATTTAATTAATTTCCCCGCCTTAAACCTTATACAATTTTTTAAAAAAATAGCGTAATGTTGCTGCCTTAAGCCTTCACTTGACCTTAGGTTCTACTCTTTGCCATTAATTAATTAATGGCCCAAAACATTTTGGCACCCATATTCCATATTTAGGCTTGAACAGGTGTAGTTTTAAGACAAGTGCAACAGAGGAAGAGAAAAAATTAACACAAGCTGCAATTGCTTTTGACATTTATAAAATGGATCCACAAATCATCGATAGCGGGCAGGTAGGTAAGGATGATTAAAGAAAAAATGAACAAGTCTACTCTGCATGCATATCATGTGCAGGTTGCAAAAACATAGATCAAAATACTACATGCATATCATGAGCAGGCATTGCCAAAAACAAAAAAATAAAATAAAATATATGCGATAGTGAATGTAATCTCGTGTGTGGAAGAAATTCTCCACTAAAAATAAGCTCAAGCTGGCGGTTGCCTTTCTAGTAATGCTTCCTAGTCTCTTCCACGTAAGTGCAGCAAGTCATTCATAATCCTACATTCTGAAAGGTTAGAATGCACTGATTCCCTCATTATCTACAAAAAAGTTATCAATGCCAAGTTTCCCATGTGCTACATAAAGAAGTATCATCTCGTCCCACCATTTGTATTGGTTTCTCTTTTTCACTATACATTTGATCCCTCTAATGTGTATCCATGAAACATTAAATTTATTTTTTATGAAACTATGGAGTATGCCCAAAGACTTTGTTGCAAATCATGTGCCCATGTAGTCTAGAGAAGACATGATGCTAAAGAAAAAGGACAAAATGTGCATAATTAAGTGCCCCGCAAGCATGAGTTTTAATAGTCAAGAGGCTTGCTATTGAGATTGGGGCCTAAAAATGAAGATTCAATGGATCGGACATGATAATCGCATGTAACAAAGTGGACTTATTTATAGAACGTGGATTTTATTAGTCCTTGAATCATAGACAAAAGGGGGGATTTTGCTTGGTCTACCGTAACTTTTGCCCATGTCTCTATTCCATCTATCCCTAGCTATATTTATGAGAAAAGGAAAAAGGGAGCAAAAGATGACATGTGCCTCTTCCAACTTATTGATCCCAAGTAAATGATATTTATAATATATTAACAAGGCCAAGGAAAACCCCTTTGAAAAAATTCTTTTTTTAATACTCTTCAACTTTTTGTAAGAAAACATTTTAAGACATCTTTTTACTCTACAAAAAGTTATTAAACCCTTCTAAAGATGATATATACATCAATACTACATGCTTCCACACTTATGTTTAAATGGCAAGTAAGGCCATTTTAGATTTTTCTTATGTTCAAATATTTGTCAACAAGCACATATGTAATATTTTTCTTATGTTCAAATATTTGTCAACAAGCACATATGTAAAATTAATTTATCAATTACATTTTTACAATTTCTTCTTGACTCTTGCATGACTTAAAATTGCATGTGGCATAAAGTTAGTGCACTGGACAATTTAGATTTGTTAGATCACCTTCTTATGTTGAAGGATTACAAGCATCATCATCATTCACTACTTTCCTCTTGGTTTTTTGTTTTCTCCTTGCTTGACAAAAAAATTTACCTCTTGCATAAAAACAAGTGCACTGATTCGTACTTAGATTGCCTACGTTGTTTCTTATGTTCCAAGCATTACATACATCATCACTATATGCCTTGGTCCTTTCTTTTTTTCTGTGCTTACATGACAATTAAAAATACACATGGCATAAACTAAGTGCATCGAACAATTTAGTTTTGTTAGATTTCTTGTGTCTTTGTGTTTATCTTTGCATGCATTATTCAGAATTTGCTTTGGCCCTTTGTTTGATCTTGAGTGGCTGGGTCAAAAATGGATTCATTTTCCACTAAATAAGAGAAAAATAAAAATAAGAAAACGCACAACTCTAAATTAGGGAACTACTACCAAGTCATTATTAATATCATTTGTGATGAAGTAAGAATTTGCATTTGTTATTTTCATCCTATGCTTAGAGGTAACATTCCCAATGTTCAAAACACACCAAATGGCAAGGATGAGGATGACACCTTCAAATTTATTTTATAGGGCAGAAAGACCTTGAGAAACCAAATGTAAAGGAGATTATTCCGGGAGGAGGCTCATGCTTTCTTGGCTAACAAAGTATTAGATAATATTGAAAGGTTTTTACTTATTATGCAACCATTATAGATGGAGCCATTAGCCCTTAATCTAGAGGAAGAAGAGGAATTAATACTCAATTGCCAATAGAAATTTTTAATGAGGGGTTCAAAGCAATAAGAAGTGTTTTATATCAATTGGGAGAAACCAAGCAAAGGAAATTAGCAATCGTGGAGTTTGTCAATTGGGAGAAACCAAGCAAAGGAATTTAGCAATCGTGGAGTTTGTCAAAAAGATCAAGGAATTGTGTGGCAAGATGACCACTCCATTGAAACATCCCCAACATTCAAAACACACCAAATTGTAGATGAGGATGACACCAAATGGTAGAAGAGGATGACACCTTTAAATTTTTTGTAGGGAAGAAGTATATTAAGAAACTAGACGTAGAGGACAATATTCTAGAGGAGGCTCATGCTTTCCTGGCTAACAAATTATTAGAAAATATGAAAGGTTTTCACTTATTATGCAACCATTATAAATGGGGACACCATCCCTTAAGCTAAAGGAACAAGAGAAATTAATACTCAATTATCTTTCCTTTCCAAAAGAAGTTTTTAATTGAGGGGTTCAAAGCAATAAGAAGTGATGAAGACCTTCTATATCAATTGGGAGAAATGAAGCAATAAGAAGTGGTGAAGACCTTCTATATCAATTGGGAGAAATGAAGCAAGGGATATTAACAATCATGGCTTTTGTCAAAAAGATCAAGGAATTGTGTGGTAGGATGACCACTCCATTGACAGCAAATTCATAGATATCTTGGTTTATAAATGGACTAAGAAATCAAAGAGTCAAGGAATATGGCAAAGACTCTAGTTAAATGAGCCTTGGAAATAGAAAATACCAACAAGAAAGGAGTGAAGATCGAGAAGAGTGACACAAATAATAGTTTAAATAGTGAACTAGAGGAATTGAAACAAATAAGAAGGAAGACCAAAAAAGGGAAGAAAGTAGATAGAATAAAAGAAGAAGAAGAAGAAAAAAGAATAAGAAGCACTACAAGTTGAAAAGGCAATTGTCACAACTATCCAATCAACCATCAAATAACCAAGAAGAAAACTGGTAAGAAATGTGTTTACTAATTGGCTAGTTGGTCAAGAAACTAATAAGAAGTATGCTTGCTATAGAACAATAGGTCATGTATTAGGAAACTACTATGAGAAGTTCTATGTTTACTTCAACAAGGAAAACCACTTTATTTGGACTATCAATACAAGTCAAATATAGTCTATGCATAGGCACATCCTACATAAGAATAAAAGAAATTCATGTAATTACCTATTAATAATAGATACTTAATAATAGATAAAAGAAATTCATGTAATTGCCTATTAATAATAGATACTTAATAATAGATACTTTGTAATTACCTATTAATAATAGATACTTTGGAGCCAAAAATTAGCCCAAAGAACTAGTAAAATGTCCAAGATGCTTTGCTTATGATAAAATTGGTCATATCAAGACAACCTACTATCATGTTTTGGAGAGGAGAGGGAAAGAACTCACTCCCAAGCCTAGTAATCACTAAGGAAGAACAACAAGCAAAGCCAAAATCACGAAGATTTACAAGGATAACCTATAAGGACGCTCACTTAGCAAAATAATAATGCTTAAAGGAAATGGCAAAACAATGAACATATACCTCTAGAGTAGAGTAGTCATGCTGAAAGGTAATGAGCCTTTGCCTAGAGAGACACCGAAGTGAAATTTTGGAAGGTGGTAACATAGCTACCAAACTGTTCAAAAGCAACAAAAGACAAATGGCAAGCTAGAAGTTCCAAAGGCCTAGAGAAGAAGCAAAAAAAAATGGCATAACCAAGATAAGGTAATTAACTATTTAGGCTTGGGGAGATGGTCCTAACCAAGATCTAGAAAGAATAAAGGGGGCCAGATGAGTCCAAAAAGAAGAAAGACCAAAACCAAAAAGTCTAGAAAAGATTGGTAAGAGCTGTCCAAAGAGACGAGGCTAGAAGAGCTCAACAAGGAAAAATTGGCAAAAAAGCTAAGAAAATGAATACTAGCTTAGAAGAAAAGAAGAAGAATTAGCTTTAGAAAGATTTGGCCAAAAATATGGGAAGAAGGATAAAGAATCCAAGCAAAAGATAAAGGAACATGACTAGCTAAAAAGCTAGGAGAAGAAGGACTAGAAAAAAGACTATGAAAGAGAGAACTATATAAAGATCTTAGAAGAAATGCCAGAATTAAAGACAAGAAAGGATTGGAAGAAAGATCAAGATAAGGAAGAGAAAAAGTAGGAAAGGCTAGAGAAAAAACAATCAATAAGCAACAAAAGTGATGGACAAAAAATAAACAAGAAGACCTAAGTAATGGATAATAATTAATATCTCCACACCTCCTAAATCTCCTCATGCTACCCTTTATTCTCTCCCAGTAGATTCTTCTCACCTTTTCATAGGTTCTCTCACATTTATAGATTCTCTTTTACAGCCTCTAGCCAAGGGCTTGTTCTCGCACACACCCTATTCACTTGTATATTTAAACACCTCCCCTCAAGTGAATACTCCTAGCACACCTGCCTCAAGTTTGTTGATGTCGTTCCTTCTCCACTGGGTTTGCTGTAGCAGTCTCTTGCCATGTGCCTTGGCTTTCCACAGCTGTGGCAAGTGAAGGTCCTTCCTCCTACTCTGCCTCTTCCTCGTCCTTGTCCTCAAGAGAATCCTCCTTGGGTGAAAAATGCTTTTTCATCTCCTGCTATTGAGTCGAGCCATTTCTTCTCTTTTCCTCTACTCTCTTGCTCTAGTAGAGCTCCTTCTATCTCGTGTAGCTTTAATTCAAGTACATTCTTTAGTGTTGCTACAATGTTTTCATATTCACCTTTGTCCACACTCTTCAGAAGCACTGCTAGTGCCTCATCATCTTTCTTCTACCTTTTTGCCAATGGTGGCTGCCAGTTGTTGCTTAATGCTTTTATATCTATTCAAGTGTGTGATTAAAGGTTCACTTTCCTTCATATCCAATTTGTAGAGTTGCATCAACAGATTTATCTTTGAATTTTTAGCTTGTGTGCCAAATAATTTACTGAGTTCATCCCATGCATCTTTTGCCCATTGTATCCCTGTGATGTGATGAATGATTTCATCATTAAAAATGAGTACGGTAAGTCCCAATGCTTTTTCATTTGTGCTCTTCCACTCATTTTTCCCTTTCACCTCTGGGCATTCATCTCTTCCCTCAACTAGCCCCCACACATTTTTCCTCATGAGTAGATACATGGTTTTTGTTTGCCATGTGTAAAACTACTCCCCATTAAATTTGACTATTTCTTGTGCCGTACTCATGATAATGTGAAGGGGGTCTTACCTCTTGATCCAATTTCAAGATTCAAGGGCAGTGTCTACCCAAGGGTAACCAATTTGTACAGAATGGTTGGAGGATCAAACCATCTTCGAATTACAATCTGAAGTTATAGGGATCTATATCAGGTACCTAATGGTTAATTTGAACCCTCAATTGCACCAAAAAATAGTGATTAGCATTGATTAATCATTGATTAGCAAATTACACGGCGCTAACCGTGTCTATACAATGTAATTGCCCTCGTTGTATACACGTCTACCACACCACCTACAATACTATATATGGACATGGTTGCCATGAGCTAAGGCATCCAATTCTTGTGACTATCCACCCCCTTCTACACTTCGTACATCCTCCATCCACCAGAGTCTATCTAGATCACCATCTAAGCTCTCTTAAGAGCGCACGAGTGGACAATGTTGAAATATACAAGTGAATAGGGTGTGTGCGGGAACAAGCCCTTGGCTAGAGGCTATAAATGAGAATCTGTAAATGTGAGAGAACCTGTGAAAAGGTGAGAAGAATCTACTGGGAGAGAATAAAGGGTAGCATGAGGAGATTTAGGAGGTGTGGAGATATTTTGGGAGAGGTGGAGAGAATCAAGCAAAAGAGGTGGAGTGAATCAAGGAGAAATCAGTGGGATTAGATGCTTGGATGTAAACTCTATAAATTGAGATATTGGCCTAATGAGAATTTGATAGTTTTTGATTATCCATGCCTACATAAGCTATCAGTTAATTGATCACTAATCACGTGTCAATTATCATCTAATCTCTTTGTTAATGATGTTGATTCTAGCATTTGATCCACCATAGCTCATCACATTGCTGTAATTTTAACATGGTATCAGAGCCTAGCCTAGAATCCATCAATTTGTGAGCCCATTATCTTGCTAATCACTTGGATAATTAGGATTAGTAGCTATTAATATTTTTACCTCTTTTTTCAACTAACCTCTGCACCCCTAGCCAGTGGAGGGGCTTGATCTCCCTCCAGGAGCAACATTAGCTCAAGCCCTTCTAGGCATGCATAGCTATATCACTTGTGCTCCAGCCAAGCAAATCGATGCAGCAAATCGCCTTCTACAGCTGAGGAAAATCGCGATTCTGTAGGCACATTGTTTTTGAAGAAAATTTGATATTTCTGCTGCTCCAGATCAAATTGCTCTAATTCCTCTTGGCCCTAGGGGTTTTCAAGGGTGCTCTACAAGCTGGTGAAGTCGGAATTTGATTTGATCAAGTCTACAGTGAGATCCAAGCTCTTCATCAAATCTGCAGGTGACTTTGGTAAAACAGAGATTAAGCATTCAATGTTTGGTCAAATCTTGTGTTTCTTGTCTTAATCCTCTACTAGACTAATTGCTATTGATGGCCTTGAAAGAATTTGAGCTCATTTGAACTCTAAGGCCTCAGATCTGGGCTCCCCGCATACTCTATTTTCTGCACACAAAATAGAGTCTCATCCTCTATCAGCTCCCGCACATAATGATATTGAATCTCAATGTGCTTCGTGCGAGCATGAAACACAGGGTTCTTGGAGATAGCCATACAACTCTGATTGTCGGCAGCATAAGACTGTAGCCCCCCTAATTTGAACTCCCATGTCAACCAAGATTCTCCTCAGCCATAGTACCTCACATTGCAGCAAAGCAAGTTGCCTTATACTCAGCCTTTGTGGAAGAAAGTGCCACTGTAGGTTGCTTTTTGTTGGTTCAAGAGAAAGCATCAGAACCAAGCGAAAACAATATCCAAAAACTAAATCTCCTACCCAATTTGAGTCACAATAACCTAATGAGGTTACTTAGGCACATTAGAGTGCCACCCATGCTATAAGTGATGCCATACTCAAGAGTACCTCTGTCTGATGAGGGTACTTGGGTACATCAGAGGTACTCTTTCTTGAGTATGGCATCACTTACAGCACGAGTGGCACTCTACATTAGAGGTACTCTTGAGTATGGCATCACTTACAGCATGGGTGGCACTCTGAGTGCCACCCATGCTGTAAGTGATGCCATACTCAAGAGTACCTCTGATGTATCTAAGTACCCTCATCCCTTTCTTCCAATGACTCTCTTGTGGCTTGTTGGAAAACCTGCTCAACAAACCAACTGTGAAGCTGATATCAGGTCTAGTGTTAGTGAAAAAAATCAAACTCCCCACCAACTTCATGTACTTCCTGATGTCAACAGGTGATGAAGAATCCTTTTTGCAGAAAGCTTCACGTTCACTTCCATTGGCGCAGACACAAGCTTGCAGTTTGTCATCCTCCCAAATGGTTTGAGAATATCCCAACCATACTTTTGCTAAGAAATAAAGATTTTACCTGAGAATATCCTTTTTGCAGAAAGCTTCACGTTCACTTCCATTGGCGCAGACACAAGCTTGCAGTTTGTCATCCTCCCAAATGGTTTGAGAATATCCCAACCATACTTTTGCTAAGAAATAAAGATTTTACCTGACTCTTTCCAGACCTCAATCCCCAAATAGAAATGCATAAGACCCAAGTCTGTCATCTCAAACTCATGGCTTAGCATATCCATTCTCTGTTGGATCGTCTCTCCATTGTCACCTGAAATGTGTAAGTCATCTACATATAAGACAACCAAAACAATATTGCCATGCCTTTTTAGAACATACAAGCTAGCATTAGAAGCACTTCTTATAAACCCAATCTTTTTGAAAAATTGGTCTATCCTATGATACCATGCCCTTGGGGCCTATTTCACCCCGTACAATGCCTTCTATAGCCTACAAACTTTGTTTTTTGATCCACGCATCTCAAAACTTGGTGGGGGTTGAGCTACATATACCTCGTCCTTGAGATGGCCATTTAGAAATATTGGTTTAACATCCATGTGAAAGACTGGCCACTTTTTGTGAGTACCTAAGGTAAGTATCGCCCTAATAGTTGTCATACGAGCTATGGGAGAAAAGATCTCATCAAGGTTAAAACCCTCTACCTGTGCGAATCCCTGTGCAACCAACCTAGTGTTAACAATCTAAAAATGGGATTGATCATGGTGATAAACATAGATTAAGCAACATAATTAAGGTGGATTAAACCACACTAAAAACTCCATGAGAGAGAGAGAGAGAGAGAGAGATTGCACACTCAACACTCAATTCTATTCCCTTGCATATCACAATGAACCATACAATGATATAGGCTTTCTAGCCTTATCCCACTTTACACATCATCATCCATGTGGCAACTCCTTTTCCACTCTTTTGGTCAACACTCACACACCATGCAATATTACATGTGGCATTCCTATCTCACCACAATATCTTGCACCTCTAGGGTGCTTTCCCATATACACACAACACCACGATTACATCTTTCAACACCCCCTCTTAATCGAGGTGTTCCACAACTCACCCATCATTCATCACCCATATCAATGTAGCATTGCACAAACGCAATCGCTACCTCTCAACACTCCCCCTCAATGATACATTGGAGTGTCCATTAACCAAACATGTGTGCCCATGTCTAAGTCCATTTTGAGCCGACTCGCTCACAGCGGAACCACTGAGTCCGATTTGAATGTAGAAGTTCGGGTGGGAACCAACCCATGAGCATGCACCTCACACGTGCATCGCTCTTGCACACATCACAACAACAACCATTTCGAGCTTCTAGGTGAGCTCGGGCAAGGCGACCCTCATACCATGGATGATTTACAAAAAAAATTTCGTTTTGAGCACGCATGCTCGTGGACGATTACGTCATCATATTTGGGTGAAAAATAAAACAAAATGCAATTTGACCCACAATCGAACAGTGGACCATTTATCTTTAATTTGTGTGTGTGAATACGTTTCAATGCTTCTTCATAGGTTTCAACTAATGAAGGTGTGTGTGAATAAGCCCTTATAATGGCTAAGGTTTTTTTTTTCTTAAAAAATAATATTTCTTCAAATTAACGCATGCAGCCTGCCACTTTGACATCTGCACGCGACGGCCAGCTTTTGTATTGAACGCCCCGCCAGTCTTCTCCTCTGTAATTAAGCTGTCATCTATCAGGGCTGGCCTTTGCTAGCTTCTGTTTTTGCAGATGTGGACCCCACATGGGTGTCTCCTTCGTGAGCTTCCTGCGGTGCCGACCATCCATGGCGACCTACTCCAGCACTGCTTCTGCCGCCTTGCTGAGCTTCAAGATTTTCATCTCATGCTGCCTTCTAGCTGCTTGTGGCTCTGTGCATCGCCATATCCAAAGCTTTATTTTGCTGATGCAAGCCTCTCTCTTGCACGCGGTAGCTCAAATTTACGCTTTTAAGCAAAAAGATCAAGAATCTGTGCGAGATTGTGTAAATAGGCTAAAGCAGTACATCAATCAATGCCCTGACGATGAGAAGCCAAGCCAAGGAAGATTAATTTCTATCTTCCTGGAAGGCTTACGAAACAAGACGCTTCACGCTCACTTGTACGCAAAGAAGCATGTTATCTTCAATGAGTGTTGCATGGATGCCATGGATTACAATGACAACTTTGACATGACTGGCATGGGAAACCAAGATAGTCATCCGGATGATAAACGTAGCTCTGGGAAGGGCTCTGACTCTAGTGTGCCATTAGTTAATCCAGATCAGATTGCCGAGATAGTATTGAAAAAGATGGGGCAATACTACAGACCTTCCTACCGACCCCAACCATCATACATGCATACTGTACCTACAAGCCCTTACGTCTATGGAGGATGTGGAGGTAGCCCCATAAAACCGAGTAGTGCCCAACCTTCTCACCATTGGTTGGCAATCAACCAACAAAGAAGTGGTGCCAGCTTTGTAAATGGAACTACACACATGTGACTTCAGACTGCAATCACATTGCAAGGATACAAAGGGAACAAGCAGCCAACTCTGCACCTAGACAGCAACAAGTTGTGAACCATGAGAGAACCTTAGTTGCTCAAGAGCAAGCACGGCCGATGCTAGGAGCTCAACCTCCTCCACCTGGCACAGCTTCCTTTAGATATGTGGAATATGAGAATCCTGAATTAGGAATGGAGATGGTTAGCTCTCAACCATACTACATCGAAATGGAGCATCCTCTTGTTGAACCCTACTTTGAGAACCCAACCGGACCAAGCCTAGTTCATGACTTTAATGGAGACCCAAGCTCTTTGATGCTTATAGGATCTCAGCCAACCAAGACTCAAGGTTATCCAGGACCATATCCTACAAAGAGACTATACCCCACGCAACAAACAGGACCATGCTACGAATGTGGTGGACCACATTGGGCGAGAGCATGTCCAAACAAGAAACGACCCCTCTGCATTGACCATCTACCAAAGGATTGCTTGTTGAAGCCTGCGGATCCGGTAGCACAAAAAGCTAAAGCGCCCCTCAACTATGTTGAAGTGATTCCATCACCCACGACATCTGAGGAGGAGAACGAACTAGTGTCGCTAAGAGTAGTGAGTGACTAGAGCCCAAGCGCAAAATAATGTCAAAGAGGTCGTTGAGAAACCCTCTGAGATTAAGGTTCTATCCAAAGATGGAAAAGAGAGAAAGAAATCAACTCGACGTAAACCACGCAGCAAGGGGAGTAAGAAGTCAAAGGAGCTAAAGAGCTCTGATGGAGGAAACTCTATCCCAAAAGAGCTAGAAGGAATGTTGAAAACGAAACAAATCGGAGAGAAAACTCAAAATGAGCAAAAGGGAAAAGCATCCGAGTCTGAGGAAAGCTCAGGAGGATCAGTCCTTGTGGACAAGGTGTACGAGCCTTTAGATGCAGCGCTTCAAGCGTATAATAGTAGGATCACAGCTCTGACCGAGCTGCCTAAGAAGCTGCAAGAATATCCCAACCCTCGTGAAGAGACAATCAACTTGGCTATCCATAAGCAGTTGATTAGGGATACTCAGACTCTAATAGACGGCCCACCACCTATGTACGCAAGAGGACCTGCTTCTCTAAAGCCTAACTTAGAGACGATACCAGAAGCCACGCCAAGCATGGAAAAGGGAAGTAAAGTTGTATCTCTACATTTCCCAGAAATGCCTGAAGGAGATGATTTACCTCATACCAATGTAGACGAGTCAAAACCATTGACTACCGTGGATTTTGGAGATGAAATTCCTGAAATAGAGGAAGCAATAGCAAGGGAGATGTGGGAAGCGGTGCAAAAACAAGTTGAGGATCTAGCATCTTCTGACAAGTCACCACCGTTTACTATAGTAGAATTCTCGAATCAAAGGGTTCAAGAATTAGATGCTTTATCTCTACCAGATGATGCTCAGACTGTTGTCTCAGCTCGGAGCAACAAGCTCACATGCAAGACACTACCCTCATATTTAGGACTGTACGAAGCACATAGCCAAATCATGCGAGTACCATCAATGACACGACAACCTCATCTCAGGAACGAGACATAGGGAGTTTGCAAGCTTTAATGTCGGCACCAGTTACGTGTACCATTCCACTCATAGAGTTCTTAAAGCTTAGGCCAAGATTGTGGGGAGAAGTGGCTACACAATTAACTGAGCAAGGATTGTGGAACCAGAACATTCAGGTTAAGGAGTTGTTGAAGGCAAAGGCTTCTGGGCTAATGCTTAAGCAAACAATTCCGGTTCCTGTGAACAAAGTTGGCAAGCATTGTGAAGACGATGAAGGAAATACTACACTTCCTGTGGAGATCAACAAGATTGAATCTATAGCTATTCTAGATAGCGGAGCAGGGGTGAGTATAGCAACAAAAATTGTATGGGAAATGTGGGGAAAACCTGCAATTAGAAGTACAAGGATGAGTTTGCAATTGGCAGACAGAAATCTAGAGAGCCCATAGGATTGCTTGAGAACGTTATAGTCAAGTCATGTGGCATTGAGTACGGACATACCTTTGCTATCATAGACTTTGGCAAGAACACAAATTACGAAGTGATCCTAGGAAGGCCATTCATGCGCCAATTCAAAATGATTCAAGACTGGGGTTACAATTACTTGTACCTCAGACATGAGAATGTAACCATGAGGGTGAATCTGAAAAACCATGCTTATCGAGATGTGACGCACTCTCCTGTGGTGGATGAGTTTGATTCCGCTTCTTCAGAAGCATCGGGAGCAACTATGTCTGAAGGAAGAGCTGATCTATGGATCTGTGGAGCATCTTGTCGAGACTTGCAACCTGGAAATGTTACCATAGACAGAAGTGTGACGGATGAGGCGTATATCCCTATACCTTTTCCTGAGAACTTGATAGATCCCTTAGAATGGAACCGTTTTAGCTACCATAGACACTTGTGCATTGCCAAGGCAAACACAGTTCTGTGATCCAGATGGGTATGACATTATTCCCGTAAGAATGCTAAGACCGATCTATGCAAAGGAACCTCAAGAAGCCCCTAGGTATGAAGCAAACAAATCGTTATTGCTAGGAGATATGGTATCTGTAGAGGAAGTATCTCCTCTTGAGTACAGCTCAGCTGACAAAGGAGATGGGGATAGATGCTTAGAATCCTCTGATGGGAAGGATTCTAATGACGATGCCATAGTCCCTGAATCAGAGTTAGAGAAGATAAGATTGTTGTTAAAGGGCAGAGAGGTCTTGTTGAGTATTCCTAGTGACAAACCGAAATGTAAGTTTTGCAAGAGTCACCGGAAGTTTCGCAAATAGAAGGAAAAGAGACAACAACAACAAAAAGAAAGAGAAGATGTGGATAAAGAAGACTTTATTCCACCTCCAACCTTTGTAGGTAAGAACGAGTACTTGTACTACGTGGGAGCTGATGATTGCATCAAAGACGAGATGAAATGGAGATACGGCTTTCAATTAGTGCAAAAGCTAAACGAGAAGGAGAGTGACAACCCAAAGAAGAAGAGGAAACAGAAACCGAAGCTAAAATCTAAGGCTTCAGTGCATTCAGTCAAGACTGAACAAAGCACCATGACGAGAGTGGAGCGTAAAGCTCTAGTGCAAGAAAGGAAGAGAATGCTAAAAGCAGCATGGTCTTCCATGAGTGATGACTCAAAGGAAGAAGAGGATACCACAAATATCCCCTCAAACTTCAAGAAATTCACCATACAAGATCGAAAAATAGTCTTGCAACAACCTATTCGACAGAAACCTGAGGAACCAGGAGTTTCCTATGATGGCCCTGAGGACGCCAAGAAAATAGACCTGGCAGAACCAAGCGAAGAACCACGTAACGTGTGGATTGCCACAGACTTAACCCAAGCAGAGGAAGAATTGCTAATCTCTACTCTGAGAGAGTATCAAGATATATTTGCTTGGAGTTACAAAGACCTTAAGGGGGTTGATCCAAAGATCTGCCAACATACAATTCCCATGCGAGAGGATGCCAAGCCATCCAAGCAGTGTCCTTACACGTATAACGAAAAATTTGCCAAAAAGATCAAAGAAGAGATTGACAAGCTGTTAGCGGCTGAATTTATTTATGAGATTGAACATACAGAATGGATTTCACCGATTGTGGTAGTACCTAAGAAGAATGGAAAACTACGAGTATGTGTCAATCTAAAGAAAGTAAATGCTGCTACTACTGTCCGGGACCACTATCCGCTTCCACTCACTGATCATGTATTGGTGGAGAGGGTAGCTGGTAAGAAGGCATATAGTTTTCTTGATGGATTTTCGGGCTACAACCAGGTATCTATTGATCCCAAGGATCAACACAAAACCGCATTTGCTACAGAATGGAGAGTGTTTGCATATAGAGTCATGCCTTTTGGTTTGACTAACACTCCAGCCACCTTTCAGAGATTGATGAGCCATGCATTCAAAGAATACCTGTGATTATTTCTTGAAATATTCATGGATGACTTGTGTGTGCATTCCATAAACAGAGAAGAACACATAGAGCATCTCAAAAAAATCTTTGAGAAATGTAGAGTGTATCGCATATGCCTTAACCCTGATAAATGCAAGTTTATGGTTAGGCAAGGGAAGATTCTAGGCCACATTATGTCTAGGAATGGTATATCCACGGATGCGGAAAAGATAGCTGTTATTGTTGAGCTACCTAGACCTTACAATGCAAAAGGGGTACAAGTTTTCATGGGTCATTGTGGCTACTATCGTAGATTTATCTACATGTACGCTGAAATAGCACGGCCATTGTACGCACTCCTTGTTGTATTTGAATGGACAGAGGATTGTGAAGAAGCCTTTGAAAAGCTGAAGAAAGCATTAGTGACGCTGATCATCTTTCCAGGATAACTTCAGGAGAAGCACCCATTGGTATAGATGATGATATTCCTGACGCTACTCTATTCTTGGTTGAGACGGCACCAAGATGGGCAGAACCCATCATTCAAGTTTTAACGATAGGATTTGTTAACTCCATTAGTCCCACCAATGAAAAGATAATGACCTTAGAGCATTGTGATCCTTATAAGCTTCTTTCTGGACGATTGTATAAATTAGGAAAAGATGGAATACTTCGTCTATGCCCTGACCCTGATCAATAGGATGAGATTATCTCATATGTCCACGTGAGCTTAGGAGGCAGACATGTCTCTAGAAAGGATACGGTTAAAAGAGTTTTGTGGGAAGGATATTGGTGGCCAACACTTCATGCTGATACAAAAGAGTACGTACGGAATTGTAAAATTTGTCAACAAAAGAAACCCATTCCTCATGTGACTCTATTTTATATTTCAACAACACCCAATTGGAGTTCGTACATTGTGAAGTATTTGACACAGGGTCATACGGACGATAAGATGCCTAGGCATAGAAAGAGAGCCATAGAGGTAGAAGCAACGAGTTTTCAGATTATCGAAGGCCAGCTGTACAAAAGGGGCAAAGATGGAAACCTACGGACTTGTGTTTGTGAGAGTGACTACCTTAGCGTATTGACTCATGCACATTCAGGAGTTGGGGGTGGACATTTCTGTGGAGAAACAACTGCCAAACTTATACTATGGTCAGGACTATGGTGGCCTATGCTTTTTCATGATGCAACAGAGTATGTCAAACGATGTGATCAATGTCAAAGAACCAAACCTCCTACCAAGTATGAGGACATGCCATTGAGACCAATTATGGGGGTTAGAGCTTTTGCAAAATGGGGAATTGATTTTGTGGGACCGATTAAACCACCAGCATGCCATACACATGCTGAGTATATCATTGTAGCCACAGATTATCTTACGAAGTGGGTAGAAGTAAAAGCCACAGTAAAAAATGATGCTAGGACCACTGCAAAGTTTTTATACGAACATGTGTTTACATGCTATGGTTTACCTATTGAGATTGTGAGTGACCAAGGTGTGCATTTTATCAATGAAGTCATTACCTTTCTTTTGGAAGACTTTATGGTCATCCATAAGAGGTCAGCGCCTTATCATCTGCAAGCAAATGGTCAAGCTGAGAGCACAAACAAGACTCTTTGCATTGCGCTTACAAAGATTGTTGAGGGACATAGAACGGATTGGGAATAGAAACTTCACTCAGTTCTATGGGCTTACCGAATTGCTTACAAAACGTCCATAGGCACGACACCTTTCAATCTAGTTTTTGGATGCGCACGTCCTCGAGCGCGTAGATGCCAAGGAAGAGTAGAATCTCCAGTGTGTACCTGCAAGCAAAATGATAGGTGGTTTGTGTGTTCTTTTTTTTTTTTGAAAGCAAAAGTACTGACAAACAATAACAAAACAAGCAATTTTACTGAATAAGACATGGCAATAAACGTCCAATTAGCTAGAGGAAGGAAACATTGAAGCAGTGTAGAGATTGAATAGGTTAGTTCAAGCCTTAATAATTACTACCTGCAAGCTAACTAAAGTAAAGAATGTTTTATGCCAAATGTATTGTTCTTTTCCTAGAAGGCAAAAGATAACAGTTAATCGAGGGACTATCAAGTAGTATACCTAGCCTATGCTAAGTCAAAGATGTCGGTTCAACATTGCGGTACTGAAGAGATTGGCATGAGTTCACCTGTTTCTGTTAAAGCGCTAGGTGGTGAAGAATTGTTTGCACTTGATTGTATGACTGTCAGTTGCGGTACTGAAGCGGAAGATGTAGTTTGGTGCTTGTATCTATTTTATTCCGACAAAACAAACTAAAGAGAAAGAAAATTGAAAAGACAAAAAATAAGAAACATTGGTGCTAAACACTGGATTTGGTCGAGGGGAAAAACCCAATGGGAAAAAGTGCCCTGGCTTCTAGTTCTTATTAAGAGAGTACAAGTGCTAGTCTTGCACTGGGGGTGGATGTATGTCTGCATTCTCAGGTGGGTGGACATCAATAGCTTCCGGATGTAAAGATAACCCAGAACGTAATCCTACCCATGGAGTAGATGGCAAGGGAAGAAGTGCATCTTCACTAACATATGGTATGGGCACAGTAGGAAGGCTAAAGAGGCACCTATGGTTTTGAAACCGTTCTAAAGACTCACTCACATTGAGCCAAAACTGACATGTAGATTCATGGGGAAGAAGAACCTGCAAAATGGGAGGGGTTAGCAAACGAAGGGTGTCCTCGCGCCATGTTTGAGCTCTTTCCTCTTCCGGGAGTCTTTGTTGGTTGGGTCCCCGTTGCGGCATCATAATTGCCCAGAGATTATGTCGTTGAGGTGTGACCCCCATGATCTGCTGCATCATACCAGTGCCATAGTGACGGAAGTATGTGCGACACTGCCAACATATATGGGAAGCATTCCCCAATACCATACGAGCACAGTCGCGGGCAGTGTGGAAACGGATGATGTTGCTGGTAGCATAACTCCACAAATTGTCTTCCACAGCAATTCTCACCCACTGGGGCATAAAAATATCGGGAGTGCGTCTGAAAAGGTGCAATGCTGTAGACCCCTTGATGGTCAGGGTGAGTGCTATCTAGGTCCAAAGATGGACTGCATGTGTCCAGCCAAGTCTCCATTTGGTTATTCTACACAACACATAAGGAAGTGTTTAGATTTTTTTTTTATTTAATGCAAGTTGAACAAAGAATGCTAGTATGTACAGGCATGACGGAAATAGAGCTAATAGATTCGATAGATGAATTGCCAAAAAGTAGCTTTTGTAGCATGATAGCTCTTTCAAGAATGAGTTTGTCTTTGGATGTAACATTATGCAAATTGTTTTTGGGGTGTTGACGTATGGCACAGGTTCCTTTTTGTTGGACTCTTTTTGGTACCCATTTCAGAGTACGTGCAAGAGATTGAAGTTTAGTCGGAGGTGAGATTATAGCGATAGGCATAGGAAATGCATTGGGACAAATAGGAGGAGGTGTGAATGGAGATGTTTGAACACTTCTGAGCTTTGGCAACCATATGGCAGCTGTGTTCTTGCCATCCCATTGGGCTTTCAAAATTTTCTTGGGTCTTCAGAGTACCCAACTCTAACACCTATGCCTGTAGACTTATGGCTGGTAATGTAATTTGATTAGGGAAAGAGTAGAATACCGACAACATTCCAAATAGTTGTTGTAGGAAGAACGCTCTTTCCTTGATAGTCAGGGAGTCTACTTGTGTAGGAGCCTGATTGAAAGTTGTCGGCTTTGTAAGACAAACTTTGACATTGCTTGTGTTTTGAGGAATAGACTCTGAACTTGATTTGGTTGCAATGTCCTCCTTCTGATGTGTTGCCTCTGAGATAGAAGTGAGTAAAGGTACCCACTTGCCTTTTTCTTCCCATGTCAGTTTGGAGTATCCCTTCCTGTTCGAGACCTTCTGATGATGTCCGATTGACGTGTCAGCTTGTGTTTCCCCTTGGACTCTTTCAGGCTTGGTAAGGCATGGTTTCCAGTATTGATTTGGTTTCTGTAAGTGAGGTGGTATTGACTGCTTTTGTTCTTGAGTAGATTCAGGAACATAATTATGTTTTGCTGCAGTAGTTCCTGCATCCTTTTTTGGTAGCCACAAGGTAGTAGCACCCTTGTAGTAGCCTTGTGCTTGCAGAACCTTCTTTGGGATCCACCATTGTTGAGTGGTCTTGTTGGAAGTGGAACTGTTGGTTTTGGTGAACCTCCTCTTTAGCTCTGTATTCCTTCTTTGGGATCCACCATTGTTGAGTGGTCTTGTTGGAAGTGGAACTCTAGGTTTTAGTGAACCTCCTCTTTAGCTTTGTATTCCTTGGATGTTCCTTGGTAGCATTGGGTCTTGGCTTGCGAGCTGCTTTAGGTAACCAGATTTGAATTCTAAGTGCTTCCCCCCTTCCGTAGCCTTGTGCATATAAGAGAGATGTTGGCACATGCCATCCTTGAGTATTGTCATTTTCATTATTCACCCAAATCATTGGATCTTTTGAGGTTGTCTCTATCACAGTGGTGATGGTCTCCACCTTTTGAAAAGATGGGAGTGCCAAAGCACTTGATCCTGTAAGGTGAGTAGAATTTACCAACAAGGTGTATTGTCATGAGTTCCAGTCCATACCACATCTGGTGGTATGGACTGGAACTCATGAGTAGAATTTACCAACAAGGTGTATTGTCATGAGTTCCAGTCCATACCGCATCTGGTGGTTCTAATCCATGATCTGCCTAGAACAACATCCACCACCACTGCTTGGCTCTTGTTAGCAACATAAAAAGTCACGTGCATAGATTGATCCTGAATGGACATATTAATACAGCACTTGCCTAGGGCTGGGGTTTCATCACCAGAGAAACTCTGGAAGTTCAATGATGCATTGGTGAGCAAAGGTTGGCCTAATGATGTCCACGCTTCATAAGACAAAACATTGCAGTCGGCTCCCGAATCTATAAGTGCAGATGCTGCAAAGATTGCTCTTTGAGTAGGGATCCTTACTTCAATATGAAAGGGATCTACAAAGTCTTCATCATCATTCAAGTGGATGGCCATGACAGCTGCCTTGCGGCGCTCTCGTGCTAGTGCTACTCTAGCCTTAGCTTCTTCTTTTGCTTGACTTTGTAACAAAGCTTGAGCTTTTTTACGTGTCTGACTAGCATGTATGCGTATCAGCATATCATCTGTTAGAGGTTCTTCATAGCGCTTCAAGCGGCTACCATTGATGAAGTTAGTCATTGGCTCTCCATGTAAGGTTTCCAACCTTACTTCACCACTCGCCGCACTAAGCTCGTTGATCACAAATGGACCAAGTCCTCGCATTTTCAGCTTGCATTTTTGTTTCTTCAATGTGTAAAGCAACACTAGATCACCTCTCCTGAAGCAACCTTTCTTCACATGCGTATCATGCCAACGCTTTTTGCGTCGTTTTTTAGCATACATGCCAATGACTGCCAATAGCCTGTCTTCATCTAGCCTCTCCAATTCATCGATCCGTGAAGAGAATTCATGATCCGTCCACTCAAGTTGTTTCGCAACTCGAAGTGTAGGTACAATAAATTCTATCGGAAGCAGAGACTTGACATTCGTATTTAGGGCTCTTGTAAAGAGTTCCAAGTTGTAGGTGAGTGTGGGAGTGGGCTTGAGAATAATCCCACATGGGAAGTTTTGGGAGTTTTAGGAGTTTTAGTATAAATAGTGGCTCATTTGAGAGCTCATGGACACTTTGGGCTAAACTCATGCTTGAGCTCTCTTGAGACTAGCTCTCCCTCTTGTTCATAGAGGTGCAAGCTCTTCTCTCTCCCCATCTACACTATTGTATGAGCAATGCTCTTCTAATTCAATGCAATGAGATGATGTTTTTCTCTCTTCTCATCTCTATTCTCTAGTGTGCATGCTTCTTTGTTGATGCTTGTGGATTCTCTATTAGGCTTTGTGTGGTAGTGGATTCAAGCTTAAGCTTCGCTTGTAGCTTATCCATGGGCAAGGCATTGCTTGAGTAGTGAATGAGAATGCATGTTTATTTCAAGTTCCATTAAGCTTCAAGGTTTGTGTGCATGCTAGGGAAGTAAGTGCTTGAGAATGAAGTGTGCTTTGAGCTTGTGTGTGCATTAGCTTAGCCTTCTTCTTGTATTGGATGCATGAATGAGTGGGAAGATGAGTGAATGAGCTATGGCAAGATTGAGCTTGTGTGTAAAGTCTATGTCAAGGTAGTGGTGTTCATAGCATTTTCTCCATTTGTGGATAAGCTTCCGTGCACTGGTACGGGTTGAATCCCTAGCTCCAAAAGGGATGCAAATCCCATTGGATTGAGCTACACGCGGATCATGCTACTCTTGCTACAAGTGTAAAGAGTCTTCCATCTCTCCACTTTCCTTGTGGTGCAGCAACAGGCTATTGTGATGTGTGAGTCTTCATCCTCTAAAACTCCTCCTCCTTGAGAGGAAATCTGACTAGTGGGTGGTGGACTATTTCTCTGACTGATAGTAGAGTGGACGGACCTCCTTCCTCCTGCACTGAGTGTGATTGTTCTATAAATCCCACATCTCGGTTGGCCACAATCTTCTTTGCCTCTGTATCATCGAGCCGATATGCCTTCGACTCTTGACTATATCCAAGAAAGATACACTTCTTGATTTTGGCATCTAGCTTGGTCCTGGATGTATCTGGAACATGCACATAACATTACAGACACTCTAAGGACACTTAGCTTGTAGAGATTGTTGTGCCTTACTCCTTTGCCAACAACATCTAGAATTTTTGCTTCAATTTTCTTGAAGTGTACTTCAAGCCCACGATCTGTCACATCGCAGTAGCAAACTGATAGTAGATTTCTCTTTATTTGGGGTACATAGAGCACATATGACAGTTTCTTCTCTTCACCTGTAGTAGCTGCACACAAAAGATAAGGTTCTAGACCCTTCACCTGTACCTGTAGCTGCACACAAAAGATAAGGTTCTAGACCCTTCGACTGGAAATTTAGCATTATTCCTAACAACAACACTGATGGGTTCCTCTAGAGGCTTCCAAGAACTATACCTGCCCTTCTTACTGGTCATGTGTCAGATGCTCCACTATCCAAAAGCCATGAATCATCAAGAACTGGAGCCTGAGTAGATGAACATACCTCTTTAATGGCAACCCAAAGTTCAAGCTTGGTCTTGACATTGTTGATTGACTCCTTTCCCTTTCATGAAGACTTCACGTGCCATTCTTCTCGTCAGCTTGCTTCTTTCTACAGTCTTTCATGAGAAGACTTCACGTGCCATTCTTCTCGTCAGCTTGCTTCTTTCTACAGTCTTTGACAGTGTGACCCTTCTTGTCACACAGTAATAGCAACTCCCTTGAAATCTCTTCTTATTTGGCTTCTTCTCCTTCTCATCAGAAGATGTCGCGTCTTTGCCTTTAGCATTGGCTGAAAATACAGCATCACCACCGCAGGTCTTCAGCCCCCGCCGCATCTCCTCCTCAAGTAACATAGTAGTGAATTCTTCAAATGATAAACATGGTACTCTAACCTAAGTGTTTAGTGATGTAGCCAAGCCATCATAATTCTGTGGACGACCCAAAAGTGGTGAAGAATGCATCTCGTGAAGCACCTTGGGAATGTAACATGAGGTAGGAACCAAATACACCTTATCCTTGTGCCATAAGAGACCATTACGAAACTTATAATGGGGAAACTCTTCACCCTCTCCTTGCTGTAATTTTTTTGTAAATATGGGCAACATTCTCATTGACAAGATACTCCTCTTGAATCCCTTTGATCCATTCACTATACACTTCCATAATTGATTTCATAGTGTAAGCCCACATTTTAGACAATGCATCCGCTACTACATTGTCCTTTCTCAGAGTGTAGGATAGCTCAAAGTCATATCCTTGGAGAGTAGCCAACCACCTCTTTTGTTTGGGAGAAAGATTGGGTTGGGAGAGAAACAATTTCAGCACCCTATGATCACTTCTCACCTTGAAATGAGCACCATAAAGATAGTGATGCCATTTCTTGATTGCATGAAGTATAGCCAACATCTCTTGCTCATAAACATGCAATTCCATCTCCTTCTCGAAAAGCTTCCTACTCTCAAATGCAATGACACCATGCTCTTGATATAAAACTGCTCCAAGACCTTTTCCACTTGCATCTGCTCTCACATAGAATGTGTTTGTAAAGTCCGGACAAACAAGAATAGGAGCTGATGTAAGCAAGGCTTTGAGCTCATTTTAAAACTCTTGTCGGCAATGGTATCCCCCCAAAAGAAAGCTTCCCTCTTGAGTATATCGGTAAGAGGTACCGCAATAGATGCATAATGCTCCGTAAATCTTCTATAGAAAGAAGGTAGCCCCAAAAATCCTCTCAATTGAGTTGCATTGTTAGGAATTGGCCATTCTTTGACACATGCCACCTTCTTTGGGTCCACTCTAATTCCATTCTCCCCCACCAAATATCCAAGGTATTCAACCTCATTCACCATGAAAGTACATTTAGTCTCCTTTGCAAACAATCTATGCTCCCTCATGACTTCAAATACTTGCTTCATATGTGCCAAATGTTCCTCTTTGCTCTTGCTATTGATTAATATGTCCTTGTTTGATGATATCCCGATCTCAAGTCAATCTTGGTGAATAACTTGGCCCATTTAACATAGTACTGAATTCTTCAAATGATAAACATGGTACTCTAACCTAAGTGTTTAGTGATGTAGCCAAGCCATCATAATTCTGTGGACGACCCAAAAGTGGTGAAGAATGCATCTCGTGAAGCACCTTGGGAATGTAACATGAGGTAGGAACCAAATACACCTTATCCTTGTGCCATAAGAGACCATTACGAAACTTATAATGGGGAAACTCTTCACCCTCTCCTTGCTGTAATTTTTTTGTAAATATGGGCAACATTCTCATTGACAAGATACTCCTCTTGAATCCCTTTGATCCATTCACTATACACTTCCATAATTGATTTCATAGTGTAAGCCCACATTTTAGACAATGCATCCGCTACTACATTGTCCTTTCTCAGAGTGTAGGATAGCTCAAAGTCATATCCTTGGAGAGTAGCCAACCACCTCTTTTGTTTGGGAGAAAGATTGGGTTGGGAGAGAAACAATTTCAGCACCCTATGATCACTTCTCACCTTGAAATGAGCACCATAAAGATAATGATGCCATTTCTTGATTGCATGAAGTATAGCCAACATCTCTTGCTCATAAACATGCAATTCCATCTCCTTCTCGAAAAGCTTCCTACTCTCAAATGCAATGACACCATGCTCTTGATATAAAACTGCTCCAAGACCTTTTCCACTTGCATCTGCTCTCACATAGAATGTGTTTGTAAAGTCCGGACAAACAAGAATAGGAGCTGATGTAAGCAAGGCTTTGAGCTCATTTTAAAACTCTTGTCGGCAATGGTATCCCCCCAAAAGAAAGCTTCCCTCTTGAGTATATCGGTAAGAGGTACCGCAATAGATGCATAATGCTCCGTAAATCTTCTATAGAAAGAAGGTAGCCCCAAAAATCCTCTCAATTGAGTTGCATTGTTCGGAATTGGCCATTCTTTGACACATGCCACCTTCTTTGGGTCCACTCTAATTCCATTCTCCCCCACCAAATATCCAAGGCATTCAACCTCATTCACCATGAAAGTACATTTAGTCTCCTTTGCAAACAATCTATGCTCCCTCATGACTTCAAATACTTGCTTCATATGTGCCAAATGTTCCTCTTTGCTCTTGCTATTGATTAATATGTCCTTGTTTGATGATATCCCGATCTCAAGTCAATCTTGGTGAATAACTTGGCCCATTTAAGCTCATCAAGAAGATCATCGATGCGAGGTATGGGGTATCTATTCTTGATGGGTGGTGACCTTATTCAAATCACGGTGGTAATCTATGCACATACGAAAGGACCCATCCTTCTTCTTCACCAATAGAACGGGAGATGCAAACGGAGATTGTGAGGGTTGAATGAGACCCATAGAAAGCAACTCTTGCACTTGCTTTGCCACTTCCTCCCTTGCCACCATAGACGAACGGTAAGGAGGATTGTTCACAACCCTTGCATATTCGGTTCAAGCACAATGGCATGGTCAATCTCCCTCTTGGGTGGCAAACTCTTTGACACTTGGAAAATGTCATCATAATCCTTGAGAAGAGCTGCCATTTCTTTGTCTATGTGTTGTCCATTACCATCCATTCCCCCTTTGAGTTACATGCAACACATAGATCATGCCAAGAGCCTTGAGTTCCTTCTTGAGCCACTTTGGACTGATTAAAGAAAGCTCTTTTGGTGCATTTCTAGCCAATATCACTTGCTGTCCATCATGTGAAAAGCTCATAACACCTTGTTGGAGGTTCATGTGAAAATCACCAAGAGAAGCTAACTAATCACATCAATGGGTCCCATGTTGTCCAAGACCACCAAATCACCTTCCCAAGTGTATGAAGAGGATAAAATCACTCTTGTTGAAGGGCAAACCAAACTAGCTTTCTCATTGTCTCCATTTGCCACTTACACTTGAAAGGTTATGGGTAGCTCCTTTAGAGATAGTTTGAGAGAGTTGATGGATTTAGAGTTGATGAAGCTATGAGTACTCTAGGAATACACCAAAATGTGTGCAAATCTCCCATTGATGGTAACCATCAATCTCAAAGTATTTGGGCTCTTGCAAGCCGCCAAAAGCTCTTGTGAAATGGAACATACATGAGCTGCATTTTCTGCATAGTTTGCACTTTTGGGCATATCATCACCCACAATGCATGAATGATTCCTTCCACCGGGGTCAAAAGGAAACTCATCCTCTTCTTTAACAAAATAATGATCCTCCAAATCCTCCCCATGTGTCTCTTCATTGCAATATTGAAACTCTTCCATGTCATGAGATGGTTTGGAGTCATCATCCTCATCCATGATAATCATAGTAGCCAACACTTTCTTTGACTCTTGCAAATACGCTTGAGTGACCACTTCTCTTTGCATTTGAAACAAAGGCCTTTGCTCCTCAATTCCTCAATCTTAGGATCATCCATCCTCCTTTGAGTCTTCTTGAAGGGTTGAGGAGACTTCTTGATGAACCCATTGCTCTTCTTAGCATCATTATGAACTTCATTCATGGTATGCCCACTTCCAAAAGATGATGGAAGTTTGTGGAGTGTAAGTGGATGTGGTAGAAGACATACTCTTCCCAAAATTAGAAGAAGCATTGAATGGTTTTTGAGTGGTTGCATTGGGCTGAAATCTCCTATACTTTGGCTCATATAGCTCCGCCAACCTCATAGCCTCCTTGATAGTTGTAGGTCTTTGTGTCGAAACATCCACCTTGATGTATGAATCTAGACCATGCACAAACTTCTTCAATCTCATGCCTTCATTGAGCCCATCCACCACCACAAACGTAGAGAGCTTCATAAACTTCTTGATGTACTCTCTAACCGGTATACCCTTTTGTGTGAGTTCATGCCATTGCTCATGGTATCGATCGAGAACCAAAGGCAAAACAAATGACATATTCATTTCCCTCTTCAATTCTTCCCAAGTGTGTGGCATAGTACCTTCCTTAATCATATGTCTCCACCATTGATGTGCATAATCTTCCAAATGTAAGGAAGCAAACTGCACTTTATCCCTTTCACTCTTCGGGTAGAGCTGAAAGTATGTATCCAACTTGTTCATCCACTCCAACTCATTTGGGGCTGATCCATCGTCCTTGAACTTGGAGAGAGAGATCTTGTCTTTCACATCCTTAGATGTGGTAGATGATGCATTCTCATGATGGTGTGAAGGCTTGTACCTTTGCATTTGCACATATGACCCAAAGAATTGTGCAAAATCCTTGTACTCCCTCTTGAGAAAGTGCGGCATTTCAATCCACCTATCATGAGCTTCTCTTTGCTTCTCAATGAACGACATATGCTCCCAATCATGTACATCCACATCATACACCTCTTCTTCAATCATGGAGTATTGATTTGCTTTGGGCTGCGAATATACTCTTCTAGAATCCCCAACATTGGACTCCACATGTTTGAATGTAGGTGCATGTTGCCTTTCATTCATTTGAGAAGAACCCGCTTAAAATGAAGTAGGCTTTGTCTTCCTCATCATAGAAGGTCTTCGAGCATCTACCATGAACCCAAAAGAAACATTCTTGGTTGAATGCTCATATGTCAACTTAGGAGAAGTCTCTTGCATCATTGGTTGTTTGCCTTCCCTTCGGCCTTCAAAAGCTATCTCAAAGTGTTGCTTGTCTTCATGCTTGACCACCATGACCACTATCATACGGATGTTGCTTGTCTTCATGCTTGACCACTATCATACGGATGTTGCTTGTCTTCATGCTTGACCACTATCATACGGATGTTAACTCATTGGTCGAATGACATTCTCTTCCAAAGCTTCCATCCTTGTAGCCATAGTGTTAATTTTATCATTGACCTCCACCTTTGTAGCCATAGAATCCATCTTTGCATTGATTTCCATTAGCATTTGTAGGAGGGCATCATTGGAGACGAAATGTGAGGATTGCGGGGTATACTTGGGGACACTCCCAACATTCATTTCTTCCTCCACTTCTCTTGAAGCTTGCCCAAAAGTTTCCTCTGACACATCCAAAATTCCATGCTCCATTGCTTCCTCCCCTTCTACTTCCTCGGAGGCCAATGCATTGCGCCTCAGTCGTCCCTTGGGTTTCAGTGCCATAAAATCCCTGTTTTTGGAAAAATGGCAGTAGATTGGGGTCAGGTTGTGGGATTAAAGAGATCTACAGCTTGATAGAGAGATAATGAGATACTCTAAACCCCTATAAAAAAACCAAAAGAATTGAAGTGTGCTACTACTCTCTATTTTAGGGTTCTCAAGGATATGGGCTGAAATAGTATTTTGGCTATATCTTGAGCTAGAAATATCGGAATTCAAAACTTTCTTGCTCAAATCAAAGCCCTTGATGAGTTCTACAAGCCTATGTGATTAGATCTATGAGACCATAAACTCCCTGTGACTAAATTAGGGTTTATGAGTCCTGGTAAAACCCTAATTTTCACCCTAAAGGAATATCGGATTTCAAAGGTTAAGGGCTTGTTGGGTAGATCTAAGGAAGTACTAAGGGCTTGTGTAATCACCTTTAATTCAGTCCCCCAAAACGATTTTGATTGAATCAGGGTTTTGACAATTCTGCAGAATCTTACCCAAGTGATTTTGTTGGGTAGATCTAAGGAAGTACTAAGGGCTTGTGTAATCACCTTTAATTCAGTCCTAAAGGATTTTGATTGAATCAACGTTTTGACAATTCTGCAAAATCTTACCCAAGTGACTTTCTTAGTGACCAATTCCAACCATGCATAGGATTTTAGAAAATTTTTGACATGGTCTCCTTTGTATTAGGAGCCAAATCCCAACCTTAGCATCAAATTTCAACATTGGCATATTACATAAACTGCATAACACCTTGCCCCAATGTTTGCCTCAGCCAATAGGCATCAAATCCATGTATAACCCAAGTGGATCATTGCAATACATGTACCAATGTCTTTGATGAAGTGCATCGAAGCTTGCTAATCTCCTAGCCAAGCTCTTCCCACCCTCATACCTAGTCTGATTCTAGGCACAAGTTGGGGCCATGTATTTCCCACCAAGTACCTAGTCCTCCACCATACTGCTTTCCCACGGCACTCATGGCACGGTGGATTCAAGCCATGCTCCACTCAGGCCTCTTCTCCAATGCGGTGCCCGAGGTACCTCACAACATACTAGATGCTAGGAATGGAAAGTTGTGAGAACGATTGTGATGTGGTAGTGTGCTTTGCTTGAATGTAAAAACAAGGAATATTACTTACAACCACATGGCCTGACTCGTGACCTTTTTACAACCAAAGAGCTTAGACTCATTCTTTTCAATCAAATCCCAAGAATCTTCCCTCCATCCAACAAAACCACTCAACTCCAATCACCACAACAATAGCATTTGAGGGTAAGCAAGATCAATAGCTCAATCCACAATCTCATATGCATGCCCACACTCCATGTGACTCCTCATAGCATTGAGATGGCTATAAGTAGCTCAATGGCATCCTGTACCCTTTGCAATGCTCAAAGATATGAGAATATGTGTCATATCAATGCAAAAATTGGTGCCAATAGCTCATTCATGGGTTTCATAACTCTCCCAATGCATAGAATCACATCCATTGCATTCATGTGCATGCATAATACCAATCATTTGATGAAGATTCCCTTCTCTAATGATCAATGGCATCATAATGGAGAATGGTAAGCCATAGATTCATCATAAGGGCATGAATGTTTGCCTTGATCATCAAACTCTTCAAAAAGGCATCCCTCATGTGGCTCAATGGCAAATGAGAGCAAATAGTTTGCTATATCCTCCCATTTTTGGCACGTAGACAATACCAATGAGCTAATTAAGCATGTAGGAAACCCTAATTTTTGTAACTTAGGGCTTTCCACACATGGAATCCCCAAAATTGCCCTTGATCACATTGGAAGCTTTGATTCATGGAAAATGTTGAATAGCCACTTACCACAGAGTGTTTATAACCACCATTGATTGATCTTGACCACAGAGTAAATTGCTTGAATGCCTCTATTTTTGAAGACTTTATTCTTTGGTTTTTGGGAGTTCACCATAGCCACGAAATCACCAAGAACTCTTGCAAATAGTCTCCAACTTCTTCTCCAACATAATGTTTAGCTTAGAAGGGCTAATGCTAAGCTTCTTGCACTTGGTGGACATTACATTGAGCTGTGAGGGCCTTCACGCAGCCGGTGCTGCGGCAAGTAGCCTAACGAGTAGAAGGAGATGAAAATGCCCAAGAAATGCTCAAGTGAAGCTCATATACATGGCATTGAAGCTTCTAATGGTGAGCAAACGGTGAACTATGGAGGAGAGTAAATGATCACAAAATTCTTTGGTTCTAGGGTTTGAGTTAGGGAAAGAAGAGGGACCAGAAAATTTCAGAAAATCCCATCAAATTTGATACTCTACCTCTTCCTCATGAGTTGCACAACAAAAACCCTAAGGATTTGAGCTCAAATGGGGCATGTATGGAGACTAATGGTGATGGAAGCTCCAAGAAACAGAGTAATTAGTGAAAAACATGAGAATTAAGGAAAAGTTAATTAAGATTAGTTAACTTTCCCCCAATTTTGGTCTTGTAGTTTAAATTTTGGTGCGGGCATCCCAAAATTTAGTCCCAAAGCTCAATTTTTGGCCAAAATTGATCAAAATGGAGCCTCTAGCACCCAAATCTCTCCTAATCCCTCAAGATAAACAAATTCAGAGCATGAGTAGGGAGCATTAACCAAGGAAGGACTAGGAAATTCAAGAAAATTTCTAAGAAAATCAAGAAATACCAATCTCATGCACCAAGAACCTTGAAAGTGGATCAAAATCAAGGCTCTGATACCAAATGGAATGGATCTAGAGTTGAAGACGAAATCAAAATCAAGGCTCTGATACCAAATGGAATGGATCTAGAGTTAAAGATGAAATCAAACACCTGAAAGATGAATTCTAGCATCCATTACACATGAAATTAACATTTCCAACCATCATAGCCAAAGATGAACAAGAGAGAGAATCCATATGTGTATGTAGCAAAGAGAAAGATACACAATGGCCTAAGTGTGTTAACCTCTCACCAAGAGGATGGCTTGAAAGCTAGCTGTGAGCCTTGACCATAGATGGCCATCTCCATAGTAAGAGCCAAAGGTACAATGGAATATCCAAGATTAGTAAAATGACAAAAGGTTCTATCCATGTGCCCAAGGCCCTATTTATAGTGTTTTACCCATGGGCCCATTTACATGTATGCTATAGGTTCATGACACATAGCTAGGACAATCATGCATAGTCCACATAAGTATTCCTCTCAAGGTTAGTGCACATTGTCCAAACCTCTTGGAAATATCATGAACTTCAATGCCCTCCCATAGAACACGAAGCTCCTCAACTAAAGGGGCTAAATACACATCCATATTCTTCACCTTGTACTTTCTAGGAACTATCAAAGACGATAAAAGATGCCCTTTTTTAATCGCTAGCCATGGTGGAATATTATAGTTAACTAGACAAACAGGCCATGTACTCCATGATGAACTTCGTAGACCAAATGGATTCACTCCATCCATCGCTAGTCCGAGTTGAATATGGCAAGCCTCGTCTTGAAAGGCTACCCACTTCTCTTCAATGTGCTTCTATGCAGAGCACACGCATAACACCATCCGTGGACCTAGTGTTACGGTGCCAAGTCATCAATCTTGTAATGGATTTGCACTTGAACATTGTTTTAATCCGAGGGACCCTTTCTCCTTGCACATCTTGTCTATATCTCGATGTACCACAATATGGACATTGTACTGCATTGTTATATTCTTGTTGATAAAGAATACAATCATTTGGACAAGCATGGTGTGTGTTGTACTCCATTCCAATCGAGTGCAACATTGCTTTTGCTCGACCACGGTCCACTGGCATCTCATTATCTTCTGGCAATATTTGATGTTTCAATAAGGTGTTACACAAAATAGTCAGACTAAGAAAATGCATATAAAGGTACATAACTCACTAATTGCATATGATATCATCACTTACGCAAAAAGTTTTGATATGCTCGTATCAGACCATCCAAAAATCGATTGTAAGTTTAATATGGATAGGCAAGCACGTAAAACAACAGACACATGTGCTCCACGATATAGTGGAAGACGAGAGCAAGCCTGCGTAGCTGTTTCTCTTCTTGGGAAGCGTATTCCACACGTCGTGTGTTTTCTTCTACCCCTTCGTGTTCCAAACCTTGATCTTCTGTTCCATCGTGTAAGGCATTTATCATGTCATCCATGTCATGTTCTAGTATTTACTCTGAATTGTCTCAAGTTCCTCAGGTTGTTGGATCACCTTGTTTGTGTGGCTACTCTTGTTAGTCTCCATTGTTCAGGCCGGATATCCACTGGTTCGTCTTGTTGAAGCACGCATTGCCACTAATTAGATGTTCCAATCGCTCCACCATCGAAAATATTCCCCATTTTTTTGTATGATCATTGCAAATTCATCAACGTCAAGCCACTTGGTATTTGCAGAGCGAGTACATGGGCAAAGTGTCTTCTCCTCTAAATCAACAAAATTTCAGGGTGTGGCATTGTTCATGGTTTCCATATTGATTTGAAAAATGGAAACGAGTGCTTATTTTTGGAGGGGAATCCTCCCTTAAGTATTTATAGAGGGTGGTAGTCGGTAATAGGTAATTTGAAATGTCGGGGGCGCACAAGATGTTTGAGCTTATATAGCTTGTATAGCTTGTATGCAACTATTTTATGCAATTTTGGTCATCGAGTATAGCTTGTAGAGCTTGTATGCATGCAACTACTTTATGCAATTTTGGCTTATCTTGTTAGAGCTTGATATGTAAATTTCACATCTTGCAATATAATTAGGCCATTGTTTGCACTTGTGTGAATTGTGTACCTACTTTGTAATGTCGAAAACGTTATGGCACTCTAACCTTTTCAACAAATTCACTTCGTTCTTCACATCAGAGTACAGTTGCCTTTGGTACTCTATAAGTTTGGCATAATGATACATCCAGCTACAAGACTACAGCTTCTCCTTCAATTGGCCCACAACAACTTGCAATTAGCCCCTTTTTATACACTCACTAATTGAATCACATGTCCATCCCCTGTATCCAGCCTCTTAGTCATCCCAATTTACACCATCCTCCTTTAGCTTCTCTCAAAACATCTAATATAAGAGCCTTAAGTCCAATTTCCCTCTACTCTAGCTTCTTTGAACATCCAAAATCTAGGCTTTTCCTTGCTCTATTCAACTCATGGTAGTCTTTCCCTTCTGCTATTCACGCAATTCTCCATCTACTCTAAAACTAGCTGCAAATTCATTCAAGCCCTTGACTCTCTCCTTTTTCTCCTGTGTGCCAAAAAAATGACTTTTAGTTCCTTTGTTTTCCACATTGTTGGACACCCCTACATGCCAAATTAACAACCATCTCCTCTTACTATTCCAATCTGCCAGCTTCTAGCTCTCCTCGACTGGTGGTATCCTCCAATGTTGCCAAGTGGAATCCCTCCATATATGGATTTGGGATGTATATACCCATGTCTTAACCCATAGCATCTTATCATACACAAGGATGGAGAAAGCATTATAATATTGAAAGCTTAAAATAATAAAAAGAACAAATATTTCTAATAAACCCTTTGCAAGATGAAGCTCTTCCTCTGAATTTCTCAACCTCATCTCATTTCCTTTCTTCTCAGACTCACTCTCATTCACTTTGATCTTAAAAAAACATAGAAAACACACCAACCCAATCATGTTATTAGCCATGAGCCATCCTCAGCACCATCATATGTACACTCAGTTACCCTATCATCCTTTTATGTTAAACATGCTACAACTATTTACAAACATGCCCACCCAGACTTATATCCCTAACAAATTTATGCTACCCATATAAATAGACTCTATGAGGATGTCAGATGTATGCATCCATGTATAGCTATCATGCATATTCAGATGAAGGTTAGTTCAGTATCTTGACCTCGTTAGAAAAATTTGTTAAGAAAATAAAAATGGTGAAATTGTCCCCGTTTTTCGAGCATGGAAAATTTTCCTGGTTTCGGTTTTTAGAATGACCACTAGCTTAGTCTTGTACCCGGACATTCGAGGGCGAGGCCCCGAGAGTGGGAAACCCTGCCCCCCGCACATGAGGGAGCTTCTTCCGCTACCAGCTACAACCGGGAATCCGATGTGCAGAGGGGGCAGTGGGATCCTACAATAAAAACCTATATGTCTGTGAAGAAAAGCTTCTTGTTGCCAGGACTCAAAAAGGATGTACTTGATCATGTGCGGAAATTCTTAATGTGTCATAGAGTCAAGGCAGAGAGAGTCAAGATGCCAGGGAAACTGCAGCCTCTAGACATTCCACAGACCCCACTTTGCGAGATGAGGACATCTCACGTTTTTCAAGTGGGAGAGGATGTAAGATTCCTCCTCGACCTGAATAATGAATAAGCTTTTACTTCAATCCCCTGTAACCATTCCCTATTTTTGAATACAAGAAAATATTATTTTTCCTTGTTTTTACCTAGTGAGATAAAAAATTCTAGAGAGAGATAATTTAATATTAAGATATTTTTGGATATAAAAAATATACAAATATCAAAAATGTATTTCCTTGAAACAAAAATTCAAAATAAATTCTCTAAGGTGCATTAGGAATCAATTAAAAATGATTTAAAAGACCTTAGCCTAAGGGTCAAGATTTTTTGAATTTTTTAGATTATGGTCCAATTAAGGTTCCTATGGGCCAATAAGATTAATCCAAGTGTTGGGATGAGATAAATCCAATGAATAAAAGAAAATACCCAAAAATGAGTAAATGCTCACATAAGATGAAGAGTTGACTGAGTATAAGGTTTATTAATTAAAAAAACTATGAGATATTACTAAAAAAATGAGATATTTTGGAATAATGATATATTTTTGACACCTTGTTAAGGAGGGGGGAGACCATGAGGTAGGCACCTATTTCACACATGTGAATGAGTTTTCAATTCAAAAATATTAAGATATTTTTATCTCTCCTCTCTCTTGGATCAAAATGGAAGCTAAACCGGTCCAAATCTTGTCCAAATTCAGCCAAACTGAACCTGGAAAATTCTAGAACTTAGTTGGACTCAGTTAGTGGCCTCCCTCACCTATAAATAGACCCTCATTCTTTTGTATTCTCATCTATGAGCTAGACCATGCCAGTATTACATTAAAATAAGTATATTTTCTATTATTCTTTAAAAATCCTCTACATTTTGGAGAGATTGGAGCTTCTCTCTCTCTTCAACCTTCCTTGGAGCTTTCCTCTCAACACACTAACCAATTGATTGGTTGGGGGCTTCTTTTAAGAAAGAGAAGCAAGCAAAACAAGAGGTAAGATGTAATTTCATGGTTTTTTCTCTAATATTCTAAATGTTTTCACTTTTCAACCCCTCTCAAGCTTGAGAAGTATTCAAATGGATTGTTTTTCAATGCAAATGAAGCTTTCTAAAGAATTCTAATGATTAATCACAAAAAGTTTATCTTTATACTTAATTTAGGATGTTTTTATGTATATATCTCTCTCCCCAAAAAGAATGGTCATTCCTATGACCAATTCTTATTCAAATGATGCTTCTCATTGATAAACTCTCAAATTCAAAGATCAAACTCTATGCTAATTAAGCTAGAGGTTAGAAAATGGCTTTTTAATGTTTATATGCTAATAAAATTATGATAAACCTATGATTAATTCCATAAACTGAAATTAGATCTAAGTGATAGTTACTCTATTATAATCGTATTACTAAGTCTTAGTCTTTTAGAAAATATTAAAAATTATCAGCAATAGCAGAGCGGAGCTATGGTAAAATTTTTGGAAAATTAATACATAAATCATTTTTATGCATAATGTGAAAAGAGGACTTCCTACCATATTCTAGGATTATTCATCCTATGCTAAAAGAATAATTTTCATCACATCCATGGAAAATTAAATTTTAATGTTTATGCATAAATAATCAATTAGAGAAAAAGAGAAATTTTTAGTAAACTCATTTTTATGCAAAAAGAGGAACTCCCATGATAATGGAGATCCATGTATTTCAATGGAGGAAGAGAGAAAAAAAATTGGTATATTAAAATAATGAATATTTTTATTTAAAATTAAAGAGAAATTTTAGATAAATTATTTTATGCATGAATAAATTTAAATGATAAAAGAGAAATTCCCATCATATTTGGAATTCAATCATTTAAATGGAAATAGTGGAATTCTTGTCATATTTAAATTAATGGATATTTTTATTTAATTTTTAGAGAAATTTTAGTTACATTTATTATCATGCATGAGAAAAACTTAAATGATAAAAGAGGAACTCCCATCATAATTGGAATTCAATCATTTAAATAGTAAAAGTGAAATTCTTAGTATATTTAGAATAATGTATATTTTTATTTTATTTAAAGAGAAATTTTAGATAAATTCATTTTATGATAAAAGAGGAATTTCCATGATAATTGAAATCCAATCATTAAATGAGAAAAATAGGAATTTTAAGCTCATTTAAAAAAATAGATATTGATATTTAGTTAAAAGAAGAATTTTTATGGTTTTTAAGTAGAGAAAGAATTGAATTAATTTTGGGTGACAAAAGAGGAATTTCACCAAAATTTCACCTAGGGAATTAGGGTTGATAAATTAAGTGGTAGAAAGAATATCTTTAGATATTTTATGTGGTTAAATCACTAAATTAGTATTTACCCAAAAATAGATTAAATGAAAGAAGAGTATTTTCATTAAAATCCAATATTCTCTAATAAAACCATTTCTTAATCTACTATAAAAAAGAAGGAATGAAATTCACAAAGTTGGAATTTCCTTACGATTAGAAATTTAGTAGATGTTTATCTGAAGAAAATCCTTATTAGAACTAAACCGAATGATTTTGGCTAGACCACGAGAGGGAGGGTCAGTAAATCTACTTGTCCATCTCTCGATCTGAATCAAGCAAAAACCTCGTGAGACGGATTCCAGTTATTAATACAAAGAATATACTACCATTGAATTAACTAGTTTTCCCTTGACCGAAATCACCAAGAATCTAGTTGGAGAGTCAGTCAAATGATAGGCAGATTACCCTGATGAAAGATCAAGGATTCTCATTATGAAATTGGGAGATTAAGGAAAAAGGGTTTTGTGGAACCAATCTCAAACTGGGAATTTTACTTGCATAGAATCTATGTTTTCATTTAAAGGACTGTTTTACGCCAGAATGCTGGAGGAAGCATTTGGCATGTGTTTTACTAAGAGGAGGTTCGTTGCAGCTGGCGGGGAGTTGTCGAGGGACGTCGCTCGCGGTAAAGCTTGCCCAGGTCTTGGACCAGCCTCGATACAGTTAAAATGGTGGGAAGTCATCAAGGGACGTCGCTCGCGGCAAAGCTTGCCTAGGTCTTGGACCAGCCTCGATACAGTTAAAATGGTGCGCTTCTGGTGGTATGATGGGCGAGGACCGACAAAGTGGTCCCTGAGTGAAGTGCTAGGACACCTAAGTAGGATCTTAGAGAGTTCTGACCAGGTGATGCACGGGCTTGCGGTTACACCCATGCGTGCGTCGAGGAAGATTCAGATGGACTAAAAGGAATGACTTTTGTGAATCAAATTTTGATATTGGATCTCGTTGGTTGGCCAGCTGGTAACGGAGAGTCCCGAGGACATATTTTGTAATCTTTCACCAAGAGTATTTAATTCATTCTAATGTAAACAATTTCTACTAATTTAAGAGAATCATGAAAAACTTGATTTTATCCAGTAATCATTCATCTAGGATAAAGAATGGTTGGATTTACTAAAGAAGAGAGGGGAATGCCTTTTTCAACAATGAGGCATAACATCATTTTCAATTTAGAGAAGACAAAAAATATAAAAACCATTAAAATTAAGCATAAATGGGAATTTATGTATTTCCTTACTACCATTCATCAATTAACTTCAATAGCATTAAAAAACCAATCCAATTAAGCTTCTCAAGCTTGAGAGGGGTTGAGAAGAGAGAAACATTGAGAAATTATGGAAAAAGATCAAAATTCACACTTTACCTTACAAATTGCTTGATTCTTTGATCACGGTAGAGGCCCCCAACCAATCAATTGGTTTGGTATGCTGATGGAGCCACCAATGAAGATTGAAGAAGGAGGGAAGCTCCAATTTCTTCAATTTGGAGAGAATTTTAGAGAATAGTAAAAATTATCATTATTTCAGCATAATTCTGGGATAATATAATTCTCCTCCTTTTTTTTCAAAGGACTTAGGTTCTATTTATAGGAGAGAGAGTCTCTAACCAAGACCAACTAATTTCTAGATTTTTCCAGATTCAGTTTGGTTGAATTTGGACCAGAATTGGACCTAGTTTGGTTCCTTTTTCATTCGGTTTTGATTCAAGAGAGAGGAGAGATAAAAATATCACATTATTTTTTATTCGGTTTGATCCAAGAGAGAGGAGAGATAAAATTATCACATTATTTTTTAGTTTAAAACTCATTCAAGCATGTGAAGTAGGCGCCTCCTTGAAGGGACTCCCCTTCCTTACATATGTGTCAAAATAGAATCATTATACCCAAAATATCTCATTTTTTTAATAATACTCATAGTTTTTTACTAATAAACCTTGTACATAGTCAACTCTTCATCTTATGTGGGCATTTACTCATTTTTTGATATTTTCTTTTACAAATTGAATTTATCTCCTCCCCACACATGGATTGATCTTATTGGCCCATAGGAACCTTAATTTAAAATTTTGAAAAAATCTTGACCCTCAAGATAATGCCTCTTGAACAGATTATACTTGATTTCTAATGCACCTTCTGGAAATCTTTTTGAACTTATGTTTCAGGGGAACTTATATTAATAAGATGAGAAATTTTTCTATCCAAAAATATTCAAAATCTGAATAACCTCTCTCTAGAATATTTTCTCTCTCTAGACAAAAACAGGCAAAAACAAGATCTTTTATATTTCTGAAGAGGGGATTGATTACAGGGGAGGTTAAGATGGCAGATCACAGAAGGGTTCAACCTTTAGGAATTCTGAGGCAGTAGTCCATTCAGATTGCAGGTATGAATTTTTTGGTGAACTTTGTGGTTTTGAAAATGGAGCAGGGTGATGCTTCTTATGAGATGTTATTGGGAAGACCTTGGACTGGCTAAAGTTAAGCAGGATTGGGGTGAAAATAAGGTTGTTCTGAAAAAAGGTAAACATGTGGTAACTATACCTATGCTGGGCACAGGAGGAACATTCCTTTCAAAGAGAGACCATTGTATGCCCAAACCATTAATTTGGCAGAGGAAGTTGAAGATGATGAGGAGGAAGCATTCTTGAAGGCCAACCCATCAATTGTGCCTGTCTTTGAAGTTGATGTTGAAGGGATCTTGCATAAGGAAGATGAGTTAGTGGAAACAAGCTCTAATCTAGTTCCTGGATAGGTAATAGAAGGATCTAAATGGATACAGATGGTAGATCAGAATGAAGCCTCTAGCTCAAAAGAATCCCTAGCTCAAGAAGAGAGGGAAGCAAGGGATATGGCAGAAAAGATATACAACAAGAGATTTGGAGGTTCCAACAGGGTGAAACAAGATGAGTTGAAGGAGCTCAATTTGGGCACAAATGAGGATCCAAAGATGGTAAAGGTGAGCATTCATGTGGAAGAACAGTTCTTGAATGATCTTTTTCAGCTATTGCTAAAGTATAAGGATGTATTTGCATGGGATTATGCTGATGTAAAGGGTATTGATCCAGATTTGCACCAGCATCACATCAATCTTAAAGAGGATGCAGTTCCAATTGTGCAGCATAGGTACAGGACGAATCCAAACTTTGCTCAACAGGTTAAGGTGGAGATTGATAAGTTGTTGGCTGTAGGATTTGTCAAACCTGTCAAATGAGGTGACATGGTTATCTCCTATCATTGTGGTGCCTAAGGAAAATGGCAAGTTAAGAGTGTGTGTTGACTACAAGAAGCTAAATGCAGCCACCATTACTGATCCATTCCCAATGCCATTTTGTGATGCAATATTGGATGCAATAGCAGGGCAAGAGTTGATGGTTTTTCTGGGTACAATCAAATTAAGGTTGCTGGGGAGGATCAGCATAAAACAGCCTTTATTACGGAATGGGGAGCTTTTGTCTATACAGTCATGAGTTTTGGGCTCAAGAATGGACCACCATCCTTTAACTACATAGCCTACAAAACATTTGAACCTTATAGGATTTTATGAGGGTATTTGTGGATGATTTTTCAGTTTTTGGAAAGAAGGATTTGCATTTGCAGCATATGAAGTTGTGTTTTGAAAGATGTAGAAAGTTCAGGATATCCCTCAACCCCTATAAGAGTGTTTTTGTTGTCAGGAGTGGAATTTTGTTGGGACATGTGTCCAAAGAGGGGATGTCTATTGATGAAAAGAAAATTGAAGTTATCAAGGCAGCTAAAGTTCCAGAGAATGTGAAGGAAGTGAGTAGGTTTGTTGGACAAGTAAAATGGCATGCTAGGTACATCAGATATTTGGCTAATGTTTGTATGCCTCTTACTCATTTAACAAAGAAGAATGTGCCATTTGTTTGGGCTGAACCTCAGGAGAAGTCATTTCAGATGTTAAAGAAAATGTTATCAGTGGCTCCAGTATTACAACCTCCAGATTGGACTTTACCTTTTCATGTGTTTGTTGATGCATCGGATATGGCTATAGGAGCTGTCCTTATGCAGGAAAAAGTCAGAGGGTGGTTCAGGCCTGTATATTATTCTAGTAGAGTCTTGACAGCACAGCTGAAAGGAATTATACAGTGACTGAGAGAGAAGCTCTTGGGATGGTGTATGCTTTGAACAAATTTAGACATTATTTATTGAGCAATAGGGTGATTTTTCATGTTGACCATCAAGCATTGGTGTATTTCATTAAGAAGCCATTGTTAACTGGAAGGTTAGCCAGATGGATGCTATTGTTACAGGAATTTGATTTTGTCATTGTCCGCACACCAAGCAAGGAGCATGCTATAGCTAATTACGTGAGTAGATTAGAAACTGGAGAAGAGCCAATAGGTATCAATGATGATTTACCTGATGCAGAGCTATTTGAGGTGCAAAATGCAATATCTGAGTCATGGTGGTATGATCAGATGTTGATATTTTTGACAGATCATATGCCAACAGGTTTTTTAGTTGATCAAAGAAGAAAATTTGCTCTTAAAAGTAGACCTTTTTTGGTGATTGCAGGAGCACTATATAAGAAGGGGATTGATCAGGTGATTAGAAGGTGTGTTCCTGATTTTGAACAAAAGGCTATACTTCAAGAAGCTCATTCAGGTGCAGCAGGAGGACATTTTTCAGGAGACATTACAGGTAAGAAGATATTGCAAGCTGGATTATGGTGGCCTACTGTGTTGAAGGATGCACATGAGCATGCAAAAAGTTGTGTTATTTGCCAAAAACTTGGACAGCCTGATCCTAGGGATAGAATGTCTGATCATCCTATTCTGCCATTAGAGTCATTTCAGAAGTGGGGATTGGATTTTGTAGGGCATGTGAAGCCAACTACCAGCAGGGGATGTAAGTACATTCTAGTGGACCACAACATTATGACTAGGTTTGGATGCCCTGTGGAGTTGGTGAGTGACAAGGGAACTCATTTTTTGAATGAGGTGATCTCTAAGCTAACCAAGACTGACATGATCATGCATAAGAAGTCTACAACATATCATCCCTAGGCTAATGGACGGGCTAAAAGCACTAATAAAACCTTGGTCAGAATTTTGAAGAAGATTGTGCAGGAGAACCACAAGGACTGGGATAAGAAGTTGGACTCTGCATTATGGTCTTTTAGAACAGCTTTCAAAGTCACAACAGGTATGACACCATTTAAATTAGTTTATGGACTTGAAGCTGTGGTACCTATGGAGTTTGTGGTACCAAGTCTGAGAGTTAGTGTAGAGAAGATGTCTCCTAAATTGTCAGTTCAGCACAGGAGTAAATATCTGATGCAGTTGGAAGAAGATAGATTGGTTAGTGCTTACATTACTGAGGTGAGAAGAAGGCAAGCATGGGTAAGCATGAATGTGAAGTTTAAGGTATTTCAAGTTGGAGACTGGGTGATGTACAATTCCAGGCTAGGACCACATCCAAGAAATCTGACTTTGAGGTATAAAGGACCTTATCAGATTGTGCAGGATTTGGGTCAAGGCACATTTATTGTGGCTGATGTTTTTGGTACTAGAGTAGAGAAACCTGTCAATGGTTTCAAGTTGAAGAAGTTTTAGGGTAAGCCACCTCATTTAGATTGGCCAATAGCAGGGTTGCTTGAGCCGCCAGAGAAGTTTACAGAAAGCAAGGAAGCCAGATTTTGCTATCAACAAGAGTGTTTGGGACAGGAGGAATTTGATGTCAATGGAGTATTAATGTCTGAGGGAGATGTTCAAGTGATTAGGCAACAAATGGTGGACAGTATGCAGGAAGCATCGAAGGCCATTAGAGGAAGCATCGAAGGCCATTAGAGAAAGGTTATCCTCTGTGTTGAAATATCCATATGAAATGGTTAAAATAGGTTTTGTGAGTGCTTATGAAGCAAATTTGTTGGTGGAGATTGACCAATTGAAGAAAGAGAGGGAGTTTTGGATGAAGCAGGTTCAAGAGTATATTGCAAAGGAAATGGGGAAGCAAGTGTCAGAGCAGGAGAAGCAAAATCCAGATCAGGTGAAGCAGGTTCCAGAGCATGGAGCAGCTTCAGAGAGACCAATGGTGGAATAAGGAAAGCAAGAGGCTGCAAAAGAACAGAGTGCAGGTGTAGCTGTGGAGGTACCTGAGGTTGCTGCTGACTCTGAAGTGCCTGTTGTTTGTGCTGAGCCAGAGACTGTTGTAGGGATGCAGATAGAGTCCATACCTACTCAAGCAAGTGTGGAATGATCAATAGGATTGCATCTTAGTTAGTAGGGAAATTTTTTTTTTGGGGGGTCTTAGTTCAATATGTTTTGTGATCAAGGGATATGTGAATTTGAGTCAGATTTCTTTGAAATCCACCACCGAGACGTGCCATGTGTTGAACTGGATATTGTAATGCTTCGTTGGATTATGCTAAGTCGGGTTTTGCTAGGTCTAATGTGGCTGAGTCGGATGTTTATGCCAAGAACATTGTTTTAAGCAGTTACAACTACTTTTGTCTTGTTACTTCAAGAGGTTAGAAGGCGCCTTGTGGTGCAGAGTTAGGGTGATGTAGTCGTGTTCTGATACTGTTGTATTTACTCAATGAAGCAAGTTCAGTCATGTTTTTTGCTCTGCCGGATCTACCTCTGTGCATTATTCTGTTCAATTTGAAGTTGTCTTTGTGCAAGTGCTGCTATGTCTGAAGTGCTTTCTATGTTGACTCATTTGTGAGTCTATCATGTGTTGATGAACCCCAACAAGTGGACAAGTTGGCACCAAGAGGGGATGTTGGAAACGGGTGCCTACTTGTAAGAGTACCTCAAACTAGATAGACTGGAGGCTTTTAACACTTCAAGATTCTAGGGTTTGGATGGCTAGATCGATTTGTGGAACCTTGTAGTTAAGTGCATTTGTTTGGTGACAATACTCGGATGGGTGACCTCCCGGGAAGTTTTTCTCCCATTACATTTTGCCCCCATTACATTTTAACATCACAGCCATTTAGCGCGCATATGTGTTTTCATTCTCCTTTCTCTCCCTTATATCGCTCCAAATGGCTATCATATCCATTTCAAGCGCATTGGTGCTTTAATTCTCCTTGCTCTCCCTTGTATGGCTCCAAATGGCTATCATAGCCATTTCAAGCACATTGGTGCTTTGATTCGTTTTTCCCCCATTACATTTTAACATCATAGCCATTTAGCGCGTATATGTGTTTTCATTCTCCTTTCTCTCCCTTATATCGCTCCAAATGGCTATCATAGCCATTTCAAGCGCATTGGTGCTTTGATTCTCCTTGCTCTCCTTTGTATGGCTCCAAATGGCCTATCATAGCCATTTTAAGCACATGGGTGCTTTGATTCTCCTTGCTCTCCCTTGCTCCAAATGGGTATCATAGCCATTTGGCACATATTTGTGCTTTGATTTTTCTTTCTCTCCCTTGTATAGATTTAAATGGCTATTTGATTTAATCACATAGCTGATTGCCACATAATTTTGGCTTGATTGTTTTTGCTCTCTTGTTTATAGCTCAAAATGGCTATCTAATGTATTGGTGTGTTGGGAAATAACTTTTTTTAAGCATTGGTGTTGTGTTATAGCTATTTTTGGAAAAAAGGAACAGAAAGAGAAGAAGAAGACACGACGATGAGAAGAGCAAGACAAGAAGGAGAAGATCAAGGAATGAAGAGAACATTCAAAGTTCTCCCTCTCTTGCGTCAAAAGAAAATACATTCTTCATACTTGGTCAAGCCTCTTTACTGCTATTGTCAGTCATATTCTCCAAGAAAGCGCTACTTTTTAGATGAAAAGGCATGTTTATTGCTATTGTTAGTCACGTTTCAAAAGAATGTTACTTTTTAGATGAATATGATAGTTTTTTGATTATAAGTTAAAGTTTTTAAAATTTTTATTTGAATATAGCTATTTTTCAATGTTACGTTGCCTTCTTGCTCATTGGCCTACTTCTATTTTCTCTCTCTTCTAAAAGGCCCTCCAAATGACCTCGAAAATATTCAAAGGCCTATATGTCTATAAAGAAAAACTTCTTTTGGCCAGGACTCAAAAGGGAGGATGTACTCAATCATGTACGTCAGTGCTTAACATGTCAAAGAGTCAAGGCAGAAAGGGTTAAGATGCCAAGAAAACTGCATCCCTTAGACATTCCACAAATGAAGTGGGAATGTATTAGTATGGATTTTGTTACTGGATTATCGTCAGTGCAATCATGCTACAACTCCATTTTTGTGGTAGTTGACAGATTAACCAAGGTTTCCCATCTGATTCCAGTAAAAGAAACCTACTGTGCAGTGGATGTTGCCAGAGTCTTCCTCAAGGAGATTTCATGCTGCATGGCTTACCCAGAAGAATAGTGAGCGACAGAGATTCTAAGTTCACATCAAGGTTCTGGATTGCATTCTTCAAAGCAGGAGGAACTTCCTTGGATCTCAGTACAGCTTATCATCCAAAGACAGATGGTCAGCAGACTGAAAGAGTAAACCAAGTAATTGAAGATATTCTTCGGTCATGCTGTGGCAGGGAACCTAAAAAGTGGCTAAGGGAACCTAAAAAGTGGCTAAGCTACTTACATCTAGTGGAGTTTGCTTACAATGCCTCTTATCAACAAAGTATTGGGATGAGCCCATTCAAAGCTCTGTACGGATAAGATTGCCTCACACCATTAACTTGGTCCGACCCATTCATCAGGCAGATGCTTGATGATATGGAGCAGCAAATGCAGGCAGTCCGCAAAGATATCAAGGCTGCCCAGGATAGACAAAAGTAGTATGCTGACAAGAAGAGATCAGAGAAAGTGCTTGAAGAAGCAGATATGGTCTTCATTCGTGTATGACCCAAGAGAAGTTCTTTATCTCTAGGGAAGTACAAAAAGCTATCTCTGAGATACTGTGGGTCGTACGCCATTACCAAGAAAATAGGAGATCTAGCGTATGAACTTCTTCTACCTCCCCATCTCAAAGTACATAATGTATTCCATGTCAGTTTACTTAAAAAGTATGTACCCAGCCCGAGTCACGTGCTTGATGATGAACAATTGATTTCTCCGACTACTCAAGGCCAAATGGTACTCCAACCTGAAGAAATTCTTGATATTCGGGAGAAGGTTCTTAGGAACAGATTTCTCAAAGAATGTTTGGTCAAGTGGAAGTTCTACCCTTTAGAGGAAGCCACTTGGGAGAAAGAAGAAGAACTGATAAAGGACTATCCCCACCTTGCGAGATGAGGACATCTCGCATTTTTCAAGTGGGAGAGGATGTAAGGTTCCTCCTCAGCCCTAAAAGATGTATAAGCTCTCCTCTCAGTCCCTTGTAATCATCCCATATTTCAGAATGCAAGAAAACATTTCTTGTTTTTGGCCTAGAGAGAGAAAATATTCTAGAGAGAGGTATTTCAATTTTGAGATACTTTTGGATACAAAGTTTCTCCTTATATTTAAGATGAATTCCCCTAAAACAGAAGTTCAAAAAGAATTTTCCATTGTGCATTAGAAATTAACTGATTATGTGTAGCCTAATGGTCCACATTTTCAAAAAATTTTGATTAAGGTCCAAATAAGGTTCTAAAGGGCCAATATGATTAACCCGAGTGTTTCAATAAGAAAAATGCAAAAAATAAAAGAAAATCCCCCAAAAATGAGTAAATGCTCACATAAGATGAAGAGTTGACCAAGTACTGGGTTTATTAGTTAAAAATTATGGTTTATAGCAAAAAAAAAAAATTGACACCTCAGTAAGGAGGGAAAGGGCTCATGAAGGAGGCGCCTTTTTTTCATCATTACCTTGCATTTTGAATTCAAAAAAATTGGGATATTTTATCTCTCCTCTCTCCTCCTTCAAACTGGCCTAATTGCTAATTTAACTCGCCTGATAGAGCCACTGCTAGACCCATTGGTCTACTAAGGGATCTTAAAATTAAGATTTTGGGAACCACCTACCGCCACACTTTTGTGGTGATGAATTTTGGATGTCAGCCAGTTTTATATGACTACATCCTTGGGGCCAGACCCTTTATGCGAGAATCCAAGATGATCCATGATTGGGATACTCACCACATCTAAATTCAGAGAAAAGATCTTACCTTCAAGATCAATCTACGCATGTGGAAAGTACACCCCATGAGTGGTAGACCATTTGCAGAGGAATGAGTCACAACTACACGAACTACTGAAGTCCATCTATGCCAGACATGCCATAAAACACTGGAAGATGAAAAGGTGAGTGAGGATTGTGCACCACTTCCAAAGCCAGAAGACTTTGAGAACTGGATGCATATCCTCGCTACCTTGGACATCTTGCCTAGAAAAATTGGTAGAAGATTTGCCATGGCAGATGGGTAAGAGCTTACATCATTATACATGCTTAGTTCATCATATCTGCCCAATATAGCCACGCAAGAGCTTGAATAGGTTGTTCAAGCTAAGCCATCAAGGAGTACACGCTCCCATAAAACCCACAGGCCTGAGGGATTCCCTGGGCCGCCAGAGCGGTACACTTCCCAAACAACTCTGAAACCCATTGGTTGAAATATGTGTGTGTCGTGGAAGCACGTGAGCATTTCAATGAAATGTGGCAAAAAGAGTATGCAAACAACTCTCTTTTGGTCCACACTACTGTCCCACAACCAATTGAGCCCATTCAACCAGAACCAATCCTTGAAAAGCTTTTTCGATTCGCACGCAAGGCACGCAACAAAAAGTAAGCACTCGCAAAAAAAAGCCAAAAGGCTAATTTATGAGAAAAGTGCTAAAGCCGAAGAAACACGACAAGTTCCTAAGCATTTTAAGACCTTTCAAATGGCTGATCACTTTGTTCAATATGATGCGGCTCAAAGGTCTAATAGTGGACAACCTGGGACCTCATATGATGGTCTAGCCAAGGTTAAGGAAGTGAACTTGGCAAGCCCGGGTGAAGACCGAAGGCCCGTATTCATTGCAGAAGACCTTTCAAAGGAAGAAGAGACCGAGCTCATTTCTCTCTTTACTGAATTCTAGGACTGCTTCACTTGGAAGTACATGGATATGAAGGGTGTACCTCCAAAAGTGGTCCAACACACCATTCCCATGGTTGATCGAGCTAGGTCGGTCAAACAACAAGCTTACCCAATGAACTCAAAATATTCCAAGATGGTCCGCTAAGAGATTGAAAGACTTATCGATGCCGGATTCATCTATGAAATTGAACATATGCAGTGGGTATCACCAATTGTGATAGTGCCCAAAAAGAATGGAAAAGTTAGAGTGTGCATTGACCTCAAAAAGGTCAATATGCCACCACCATAAGGGACCACTATCCTTTACCAAAAAGGTCAATATGCCACCACCATAAGGGACCACTATCCTTTACCATTCACTAAACATGTGCTAGAAAGAGTAACGGGAAAGAAAACTTACAGCTTCCTAGATGGATTCTTAGAATACAACCAGGTGCTGATTGATCCCAAGGACCAACACAAAACTGCTTTTGCCACTGAATAGGGTACATACACATATCGAGTCATGCCCTTTGGGTTGACCAATGCCCTTGGAAACTTCCAACGCTTAATGTGTATGGCATATAAGGAATATCTTTGGAAATTCCTTGAAGTCTTTATGGATGACCTTTGTGTCAATTCTTGAAGGAGCACCTCACATGTTTGCGCAAGGTGCTAGAGCAATGCAGACTATACTACATCTCGTTGAACCCTCTTAAATGCCAATTCTGGTTTCGACACGGAGTGATCCTGGGACGACACATTGTCTCCAGCGGAATTTCAACTGATGACAACAAAGTGCGGCTCATTCTTAAGCTGCCCCCACCTACCAACTTCAAGGGTGTCCATTGCTTCATGGGACACATCAGCTATTATCGGCGATTCATTTTGATGTACGCTGATATTGCTAGACCCCTTTATGGACTCCTTATAGTTTTCAAGTGGACAGAAGAATGCCAAAAGGCCTACACCATACTCAAAAAAACCTTGGCAAGTGCTTCAATCCTTAGATCCCCCAACTGGGATCTCAGCTTCCATGTCTATATTGATGCCTCAACATTTGCTCTATAGGATGTGTGCTGGCCTAACGAGGCGAACACAAGATGGACTTTCCCATCAGTTTTGCTAACTCGCCAACTTAATGAAGCTGAGAGAAATTACACCACAACTCAGAGAGAAGGATTAGCGATGGTTTACACAGTTAAGAAGGATTAGCGATGGTTTACACAGTTAAGAAGTTTTACCATTATCTTTTGTGGCGACCAAGTTTGTCTTCTTCATAGACTATCAAGCCCTTTTGTATCTGGTTAATAAGCCTTGTATGACAGGAAGAATCACCCAGTGGCTGCTTATCTTGCTCGATTTTGACTTCACCATTATGGTGAGGAAAGGCTCCCAGCATGTTCTTGCGGACCACATGTCAAGGATTCCCAATGGCAAATAGCCAGTAGGAATAGACGATGATTTACGAGACGTAGCCCTGTTCCAACTTTGCTTACTTCTTGAATGGTGCGAAGAAGTGGCTCACTTCTTAGCCAATTTCTTACCAGTTGATCCTCTCCTCAACAAGGACCGTGCCCATCATTTAATAAAAAAGGCGGCCCCTTACTAGCTTATCGTGGTCAACTTTACAAACAGGGCAAGGACAAAATCCTAAGACATTGTGTTAGAGAAGACAAGTATGTCTTCCTCCTTGAACAGGCTCACTCTACATGTGCTGGTGGGCACTTTGTAGCAGATATCACTGCTTGTAAGGTTCTCACAGCTGGGTTATGGTGGCCCACTTTAATGGTGGTGGCTGATGCTGCTGAGTATGTCAAATGATGTGATGAATGCCAATGTGTAGCGATCCCTCGTTTCAAGGATCGCATGCCCCTAAACTCCATTATGTCCTTACAACAATTTGAAAATGGGGCATAGATTTCGTAAACCCATCAATCCGGCATCCGACAGCCAAATACACTCAAGCCAGATATATAATTGCTGCCATGTTCTACTGCATCAAGTGGGTAGAAGCTTGCGCAACCTACAAAGCTGATGCTTGTTGTGCGAGGCAAGCTGAGGGCAAAAGTACATCATGGTCAACATGGCTAAGTGGTCAATTTAGAAGAAGAAGCCTGGGAAGTGAAACTAACTCAGTTATAGTTAGGAATGACCACACCAACTAGCTTCGTCCAAAAAATTAGCTCTTGTTGATATAGGGACTAGTTACAATTTACTATCCTATGAAACATGGCGTTCCCTCTGGGAACCCACATTGAAAGAAACACCTATTGTTCTCACCACAGTTGCCTCACAACATGTTCATTGCATTGGCATAGTCACACTTTTGTTCCACATTGGAAATATCCCTTGGAAGGGAAGTTTTATGTGATGCCTCTACAGGAACAATGCATGAAGAGATCCTCCTAGGCAAGGGATGGATGGGCCATAACATATGTAACATCGACTGGGATGCACGAACGGCCACCCTACAATTGGCTTCTGGCCACATTACCATTCTATAATGTGAAGAGCCGATTCTCATTGTTTCCCCATACCAAGCACTCCCATTTCCACCATCACACAAGCACCCCAACACCTCACCCTTATCACTCCGTTCCCCCAAAAAAGAGGTTGCTCAACATGCCATCCACATCAACGCCTCTCACACCCACACCACCACCATGCATAGTGGCAGCGCACTCTCACATGGCTAAATGACAAGTAGCTACCCTAACCAAACTAACACTACTAACCATACTAACAAATCTCCACAAGGTTCGATATCTCACACTTGGGTGTCTGTGAGACCCCCGCCCCCTCCGCGGTGCCCCCTTTGAGGGCACTGGCGGCAGAAGCAGCATCAGCCTCTCGCGTGGGGCAGGGATCCACTCGGGGCCTCGCCCCATGGATATTCAGACAAGAGACTAGTCCGACGGTTCCTCCGAAACCGAGCCCAGAAAAAACTTTCCTCGCCCGGAAGGCATGGGCGATTCCACCAGGGAAATCTTCAAACGGGAGAATTAATCTAACGGGTCAAAGTCTTAACTATTTAAACTAATTTGATCGAGCCTGAAGTCACATGATCAGATCAAAGAAGAGACTTGCACTTGGTCCATAGAATCATCGCTTTTTTCCTCCTTTAACGAGGCATAGCCCGCTGATTTCCTCCCACATAACAAGGGTCTTCTCATGACTTAATCTAACTAATACAACTGATGCATAAAGAATTTAAATTAATCCTCTTGAGCTCAAGCTCTCTAAAAAAGTAAAATGAAAATGAAGTGAGAGAAGGAACTATTAATAGTTTTTTTTTAAGGGCAAAAAAAACCTAACTAAACTTATTTTCTTAGCCTTATTACATCTAGATTTGTGCTGGTGCGTGCACAACCCAACGCTTCCGTTGTCTCCTCATTCGTGCACACCAAGCACCATGCCTATGGGGAGCATTGGTCTACAACCATTCAAGCCGAGCATAACTTTTTGTAGCCTTGCGTGCCTCTTGTGCAAGCTTTGATTGTTGGGCCCGCTCCCTAACCAATACCCTTCCAAAGGTTGTGCGATAAAACCAATTGAACATCTCTTGTAGATCATTTGTACGTGTTCCTCCTACATAAGCTCCACCTCCATGTCTTGTATTTTTTAAATAAACCCCTCTTGCTTTATAATGTGATTTCTCCATCCCTTGGGTACTCCACATGTCGAGCGATCCATACTTGTTCATGAAATACGCACCATGTGCATAAACTATGTGCTGTACACATGACAATAGAATTTAATTAGAAAAAGTCCAGGTTAAAACACCAGTTTATTTTTTTATTGTACAACTTACCATATAGTGTGTTACTTTACTCTCTCCCCAAGCACCTAGCACACTTTTGGTGAATTCTATGATATGTTGTTGGAATGATGTTCATTCTTGGGCAGTTGTACTACTTTGATTCATAATGCAAACCATGTTATTGAAATTTATCCAAAGCTGTTTGCGCATATTTACAAGAGCTGGCATTGGACAATCTACATTTGTGGTGATTGCACACAGGTCTCTCCAGAGTCCCCAAGTCTTCTCTGAATTCTCTATGTTTGCTGACTTCTCCAAAAATCTTCGGCGCGCACAAATATTTCAAAAGAAGACACATACATCTTCCATATCCTCTTGAGCTTGCACAACTCCCTAACAATATGCTGCTGAGATGGTTAGAACAAACTCTTAGAGGAAACCAAGAGAGGACGGTGAAAGCATCAATGAGAGCAAGAGATGAAATTTGCAGAGGATGTGATTGGCATGTATGTAAAGGAAACTAACACATCCATATTCATTAATTAATTTTCTTGTTGTATCATTGAAATAATACTCTCTTTAAAAGTTTTTTTTTTGTATATGTAATTTAGGGATTAAAAGTATGGAGCACTATGGTCACATGGATGTCATTTTTGTGTGGAGTTAATAAATAAGAAAAGAACAACTTTTAACTGTGGAGTAATGGCTAACTTTGATGTGAATAAGAGAGTCGAACTAGTGCTAGTAGCGACTTAATATTATTCTATCCAATCTTGATTATTTGTGAACCATTAGGAATTTTTTGGACCCAAAAAGGGCCTCCTAAGGATTCCTAATTTTAAGGGATTAGAGCTTAAAAAGCTGGGCTTAAGGGAGACAAAGGCTATGATGACCCCATTTTTTGCCTTGCCACATCAGCCATACCCCCCTAGTTTCACTTTTTAAAGGGAATATTCTCATACTCTCTCTCTTACTTTTTGACTTTTCTCATACTCTCTCTTACGTTTTGAATTTTTTATCTTCACTCTCTACAAATTGAATCTTTCTTGTCAGTTTGAAATCTCCTTTCTCATTAACTCCCACTATATCTCCCTTTCACATCAGCAAAACATTCTCGTATTTAGGTGGGCCCCAAAAAGTGAAATTTTTTATTTTTTATTTTTTTAATATTTTGAGGTGGAAAAAACACCACCCAACCAATATGTATGATGAAAATAATTTTTTCCCTCCAAAAAGCTTGTAATTCAAGGGTCACGTCAGAAGCCTGTCAGGAGTTAGTACATCCATAACTAACTGTCAGGTCCCCACAACCCCATAAACATAACTAACTGTTAGGAACCACTACATCCATGAGATCCCGAAATTGTGGGGACCCCAAAAATTATTATTTTTTAATTTTCTCATAAATGTAATTTATTGATGATGAAAAACTCCATGAGTATATTTGTATATCAAAAATATCATTTTCTACTTAGAAAAATGGATTTGTGTTAAACCTCCAACAACAAACCTTCAACATTAAAGTTTTAACAGTCTCTCTCTCTCTCTCTCTCTCTCTCTCTCTCTCTCTCCCTCTGAGGATCTCTCTGCTTTAGCTTCTTCCTCTTCTTAGCTATGGAGCCTTTGTAAGCTGTGTGTAGCCCCTTGTGAAGCTAGAAAACGGAAGGTTGATTTACATATTCGTATTCCTGAAGAGTATGGCAACTCTAAAAAACCCATCCTACTAATGCACAATCTGTCCAAGCTTGTAGAATAGCTAAGGAGAAAAATGTAGATCTTTGGGTTGATGGGTGTCTCTATCCAATTGACCCTCCATTAAGAGCAAACCCTCCTTCCCACAATTTATCATCTTTTATGCATTTTGTTGGTGAAGGAGAGCTTGGCTTGTTAGGATACTGCAGAAGATTGACTACAAGTGGAGCTTGGCAAACCCATATTCTCCAATCTCAATTGCAAGCATCACAATTCACCCTTTTACAATGTCAAGAAGGACTTAAAACATCATCAGATAAAATGAAAGAGATCCTCGTAAAGAATGTGGAGAAGGATGCAAAGATTCAAAGGCTAGACAAACTTATCAAACAACTCAAAGCAACGCCAAATGGTGCTCGTGAACGTAAAAAGACATTGGCTGGTATAGAATCTCTTACGTTTAAAGGTGGAGCACGGAAGAAAAGGATTCGTACAATAAAGTAAGTAACATAAACTTTCATTATGTACTTAGTGATTTAAACAAAATAGTCATGATTTGTGTTCTGCCAGGAATTTTCTGCAAGAGGTGTGTGGTTCTAATGAAGAGGGATGGAAGGATTTGGTTAAAGCCATTCTGAATACCAAGGATATTCTCTCAATTATTACTGACCCTCATCGTCCTAAAATACGCCAAGCTGTTGTCAGCAGCATGATGAGCGAGATTACCACCTCCATCGATTCTTCATTAATTCAACATGCTTGTGCGGCTGGAATCAGCATGAAAGGGTACCAAGCAATTCGTCAGGTTGTAAAAGATGCATTTCTAAGACAAGGAATCAATGGCACTTTATTTCCTACACTCAAGGTGGTTCACAATGTCAAGCATATCAATAATGATGATGTGCAGCGAGCTACAGGATAGTTTTATCACATTAAGGGCACACTAACATTAGACATAGGGTCAAACAGAAAGAAAATCAAGACAACAAGTACAGAATTTCACTATGATGTTTTATAATAACATCTTTGTTCATATTGAGAAACTACAACAAGCTATGGTGAAGTTCTATAGTCTTTCACCAGAAGGTGAGAACTTGCAATTGCTATTATTCATGTTTTTCAGTAGAAAATGAAGACTATTTTGTTTTGAATATTGTAAATTACCGTTTATTTGCAGTTGTGAGAAGCACACTTTCATTTGTGCTCAAGTTAGATGAGTGCCAAATTGTGAAAGGTCGGAAGCTAGAACGTATGAGCATTATGCTCATGAATGAGGCCATGATATGTGCATGGAAAAAGACTACCAAACCAAGTTTTAGTGTGTAATCTGAGAAAGAGGTCTAGTGGCGTAGTGCGTTTCGAGGTACCGAGACGAAGGAGACACATGAGGTATTGACATGGATGTTTGAAAGGACTCCCTGGATAACAGATGTAATCAAAAAGCAAATTGATGGTCAACTTTTAGATGTAGAAAATATAGGAAAGTTCAAGGTGGATTGGCATCTTGGGGGAGATTTGAAGACAATTAAATGCATGATGGGTTATGCTCAAGGCGCGACATCAAAATGGCCTTGTCCATACTACAATGCTCAGATTGATATTCCTAGGGAGAAAAAGACAAATGGAAAAGGAATGCAAAAGGTTGGTTCTGTTGGGAAGGATGCCTCAAAAGGTCCCAAGAAAGGGAAGAAGCAACACAAAGATGCAGTAGATCCAACCGAGTCAACTGATGATGATGAAGATGAGAAACAACCAAATGCAAGATGGGTGGAAGGTGTCATGCCTCCTGATATGCTAGAAGAACCAAACAGGAATTCAAATTGGAGCCCCATCATTAATTTTCTACTAAAGAATATTCACTTTTGCACACTTTATGCGTTCATGAGAATCTTCGATCGATTGCTTAAGTGCCATATCGATTATGCATTCCAATTCCTACACAAGAGACGAAAGTTCAGCCCTTGGTAAATTAGAGCATCTTTTGAATTCTCTGGGCTGTCATGGTGGTAGAAACGTCAAAATTGAAGTGAATAAGCAGGCCTCTCGTATGTCGTACGAGGTTGCTTAAAAGGCCTCCATGATTGGAGCAAATAGATTAAGCAACATAAGGTGGATTAAACCACATGAAGAACTCCATGAGAGAGAGAGAGAAATTGCACACTCAACACTCAATTCTATTGCATATCTCAAGTGAGCCATACAATGATATAGGCTTTCTAGCCTTATCCCACTTTACATGTGGCATCATCCAAGTGGCAACTCCTTTTCCACTCTTTTGGTCAACACTCACACACAATACAATATTACATGTGGCATTCTTATCTTACCACACAATATCTTGCACCTCTAGGGTGCGTTCCCACATACACACATCACCAGGATTACATCTCTCAACACTTGAAAACGGAGGATAAAGCCACCTTTGAAGCTTGGAAAGAAGCCTTCAAGGTAGGGTATTCTCGCTAAGGTACCAAATGGAGCCCAGTTGAGTAGCTGCATAATGTAAGACAAAAGGAAGGAGAAACCATCAGAGACTACATCAATAGAGTCAGATATGTCCACTCACGCTGTAATGCAAGAGATAAGTTCTCTGATGAAAGATTAATAGGGGGATTTCTTGAGGGTCTTGAGGACGTGCCCTTATACAACTCATTGTATGCCTTGGGCCATACCTCCTTTGAGTAATGATGCATGAGTGCTATGAATTTTGAGGATAACTCCAAGGGAACACGTTCCTGAGAACTTTATGAGGGTACATCAGAAGCTTCTTTTAAGACCACCAGCACAAATCTTGATGGAAAAAGTAGGGAGTCCACATCAGGACAACATGTAGAGCAATTGGTTACGATCCTGTTTTGTCGTCGAAAAATGCTATTCTCACTAATTGTTCCCAGTTCACCTTCTTGTGAGCTTATTTCCCACTCTTAAGCATGGATTATTATACGATAATCTTCATTTGCATTGATGCAGAAAATCACCCAGCAATGGAGATCTAGCCAAGGTCAGGAACGAGGAGGTCAACGCCATCTCTGTCCAAGGAGGAAGCTTGTAAGGTGCCTGGTTTGTCGAGCTAACCATACCGGCATAGAGTGTCCACATCTAAGATCCCGCCCTAGCCTCTACTATATATATTACGTAAAATGGGGCAATCATGAAGTCTTCAACTGCTTTCATCAGAAAGATGCTCTAGCTTGAGCTCTACCTTAGGCCTTGCCAGCTAACCCCAGGCAACCACTAGCTTTGCCAGCACAACGCTCCATAACGCACCTCAACTAAGCCAAGAAGTGGCCCAAGCACGAATCCTCAGGATGCTCAAAATGCCCTTACCACCCCTAATTCTTCCACCTCAATGGTTCTTCCACCTCAACCCCCCACATTACCGACAATTGCACCAAATTGTTAGCTAACCCTGACTGAAATCTTCCAAGATGGGAACAAGGAGGAAATTTTGGAGTTCCCGCTTATGAAAACCTAGAGCCAACAAGCCCACCCTCTCAAACCTTGTCATTACGTTATGGAGGGAGACCAAATGTACTTGGTGTACTTAGCAGCCCCCATGCCACAGGAGGCCAAAGACATGAATAGGATGGTTAAATGACCACCCATACAGTGCTACAATTGTGTGGGACCTCACCAAGTGGCCGAGTGTCCCAATATGAAAGGGATGGCAAGTACCTTTGCAGGTGCTCCCGCCCTGACTCCCATGTGTGTTTAGTGTGGTATTAATCACATGTACAAGGATGGTCCACTAAGACCTGGAACGATAGGAAGGACTCACGAAGAAAATCCAAGCACTAGCCTTAACTTTTTGAGCGTTAGAGATGGTTTCATCAGAGCAGTCCCACTTAACACCGTAAACTAGACTATAAAATAGGCAGAGGGCCACAGCTCATGCTGCAGAGGCATCAACCTCACGAGACGAGAGCCAAGCTAGTGCCCCTGAACAAGCATGAGCTACCAGGCACTCAAGAAAGAAAACCACAAAGATTGGCAAGGGTGAGAGCCAAGTGGTTATCAGAAGAAGCGGTTCAAAAGTGTAAGATTCCTCCCTCTGGCTTGTGAGGTGTGCAGGTGTAAGAACCTCTCCTTTTGATCTTATAATTATTCCCCTATCTGAAATAAAAGAAAGATCCTATTTTACCCTGTTTTGGCCTAGAGAGAGAAAATGTCTAGAGGGAGGTAATTGAAAATTGAGATATTTTTGGATATAAAAATCCTCCTAGTGTCTAAAATGGTTTCCCCTGAAATAGAAATTCAAAAAGAACTTCCCAATGTACAATTGGAATTAAAATTGAGATATTTTTGGATATAAAAATCCTCCTAGTGTCTAAAATGGTTTCCCCTGAAATAGAAATTCAAAAAGAACTTTCCAATGTGCAATTGGAATTAATTAAAAATAGGTATAAAGGACCTTAGCCTAAGGGTCCAGATTTTTAGAAATTTTTGAATTATGCTAATTGGACCAATAAGATTAATCCAAATGTAGGGAGGAGATCAATTGTAGACTAAAAGAAAATCCCCCAAAAATGAGTAAATGCTCACATAAGATGAAGAGTTGACTAAGGACAAGGTTTATTAGTAAAAAAAGAAGAGATATTTAGAAGAAATGATGCATTTTTGACACCTCAATGTGGGGATCTCCCCTCATGAAGGAGGTGCCTATTTCACATGTGTGGAGGAGTTTTAAACTCATAAATAATGAGATATTTTCATCTCTCCTCTCTCCTGTTTCAACTAGATCCAAAAAGTAAGCTAAGCTGACCCAAAAATGGTCAAAAATTAACCAAACTGATCTGGAAAATTCTAGATTCAGTTTGCTTGGTTAGAGGCTCATTTTTTCCTTAAATAGAAGCCTCCCCCTTTGTAAAAGGTTAATGGTGTTTATGCACTGTTACTCTACTCCTACCTAGAGCCAATTACATTCACTTGATAATTCATTTGTTTTTGACTAAATCCTCTCCAAAGAGATTGGTGGCCAAACAAGAGTAGAACCCTCAATCCTTCAAGCCAAAGGAAAGCTTACAAAACTCTATGTAAGCTAAAATTTCTACTTTTTAATTTCAAACCTATGGTTTTCTGATTTCCTTGTTTTTTTTTATAGTTGATTAAAGTGAATCCTGATGTTATGCCTTGATGAAAAGGCTACCCCCTTCTCTTCCTTAAGAATTCAGCCTTTCTTTATCCTAAAATGAGTAACAAATAAATTGATTAAACTTTTCTTATTATTTACGCTCTAGAAAATGAAAACTAAGTAGACTAGAGTACTTTACTTCAAATTGGGGTTAATTTTAAATTGAAAATAGAATGTTAAAAATTGAGAAATGGTCAGCCATACAAAGGAGGTTATGGCAAAGTTTTCTTCAATTTTGTGAAAAATAAAGTTTATTTTTATGTTATTCTAAAAGAGTAATTCTAAAAGTTATTTTTATGTTATTCTAAAAGAGTAATTCCCAGCATTTGTGCATTCTAAAAGAAATATTTTTATTTATTCCATGTACATATTCACCTATGAATATGCATGGATATCATTGATATTAATTATTGAAATTAATTTCTATGCATAGAAAGATGCATATTGGAAATCTTTTTATTATAAAAGTGTTGTTTTCATTGAATTTCATTTCTATGCATAGAAAGATGCATAATGGAAATTTTTATTATAAAAGTGTTGTTTTCATTGAATTTAATTTCTATTCATAGAAAGATGCATAATGGAAATTTTTATTATAAAAGTGTTATTTTCATTGAATCTAATTTATATGCATGGAAAGATGCATAATGGAATTTTTTATTATTATAAAAGTGTTGTTTTCATTGAATTTAAATTCTAGTCAACTCTTCATCTTATGTGAGCATTCACTCATTTTTGGATATTCTCTTTTATTCTTTGGATTTATCTCATCCCAACAGTTGAATTAATTCTATTGGCCCATAGGAACCTTAATTGGACCATAATCCAAAAATTTCTCAAAATCTAGACCCTTAGGCTAAGGTGGGACTTATATTATTTTTAATTGAGTCCTAATGCACATTAGAGGATTTATTTTAAACTTCTATTTCAGGGAATATATTTAAGATATTAGGAGAATTTTAATATCTAAAAATATCTCAATATTGAATTATCTCTCTCTAGAATTTTTCTTCTCTCTAGGCAAAACAAGGAAATAATTTCTTGCATTCTGAAATAGGGAATGATCACAGGGCATTGAGGTAAAAGCTTTTTCATTATTTAGGCTGAGGTGGAATCTTAACTTTTCACCCCTCTAGAAGTGAGAAATGAGCGCACAAGAAGCTGTTGCTTACAAATCATGACCTAGATGACCCATTAAAAAAAAACCTCGAGGTTAAAACCTGCAAATTGGAATTCCATCACACGGCTTAAGAACCTGCACTTTCACGATTTAAGCCCCATCACGGATTAAGCCATATCACACAATAGCCACTATATATTTGTTAAGCTTATTGCTTACTATTCTTTTGGCTAAATTAATGTAGCAGCTGCTCCATGAGTACGTACACATACTCATGCACTGTAGAACATTTGCACCAAAGCCTCACCATCAATAACTTCCAAGTATATCCCTTAAGGGGGGGGCCATGGTGGGCGAAAGCCTGGTCAATGGTACAACCCATCGCTTGGAATTTTCCTTCAAATTACAAACCTCTCCAAACGATGCCACCATCTTCACAAATCAATGATCTTCAATCCTTACTGAAGATATCTATATGAGCCTCGCAAGTCGATGTAATTCTTTCAATCCTCACCAGCAAGTGGCTACTTCAACACAGAGCAGTTCAATAAGAGTCTATATGACTCAATTCTTGTAAATCTGCTTCATAAGAGCACTTAAATATGCATAAAAACATAAAAAGCACATGGATAGAAGAAGACAGGATCGGGTCCTACTCAACAACATTTGACAAGAATCTTGCCACACAAAGGGACATCATCACAAGCCAATTACTTCACAAGCCAATTACTTCAAATGATAAATGTCGCTTCAACGAATCAAATGAGGAACTGAGAATTACCGTCTCGTTCTGATGATTAAGTCTATGTTCCTCTGGATCATTCTCTCTCTTCTCTCCCATTATTAACATCTCTTAGTGTCCCCACTAACAAAAATCACATGTAACCTTGCTAATGATTGCCAAAAACAAACTGAGCCAAAAAAAAGGACTCACACATATAAAAATGTAATCATTTGCAAAAACGCCCCACTTCGTTTTAGGAATTCCCAATACACCACTAACCTCTTCATTCATTAACTAGCTTTTCTTATTCCTTCCGGAGGAATAAAGACCATTGAACGTCATTCAATATCAAAGCCAACGCCAAAGCTTGTTCATTCTCCCTACACAAAGGTCTTCAACGCGATCACGACCCGAGGACGCAATCGCCATCAGGAAGGGGGAATGTTAATCCAATTCTAGGATTAACAACAAGAGCTACCGCCATTATCTTACATCAAGGAGTCACGGTAGATACACCAAAGGGTCATACATTCAAGATATGAAGCAATAGTGTCCAAAGCTACAACTTGGACGAGCGCCCGTAATGGTGTGATGGAGTATTTATGGCGATTCCCGCTTCAAGAGCGAGTGGTAGCAAGTTAGGATGAAGTCCTAAGTGATTTACTTCATGGATATACTATGAGAGTAGTCGTTGTATATCATTAGGCCTCTTATGAGCCTAAAGTGCCTGGTCGGCCACAGTTTAAGTGAGTGTAAACACTTATGGCCATGTATATAAGTGAATTTCTCTCATAATACAACATACTCTCCCATTGTGCAATTGAGTCTTGCTCTTGCTAATATCTCTCCCTAATGCATGCTAGTGAGTGTGTGTGAGTGAAGTGAGGTGAGAGGAGGGACGAGGACCCGTAGTGCAATGCGGCAGAGTGACAACGCTCGTAGGAGACGCGGTGGAATTGCTTCTCAAGGAGTTGTAGAGCTTGGAGACCTTAAGGGTTACGGGCTCGGCCATTGGAAAGATCCTCACGACAGTTGGGGTTCATTAGGTAATCTCTTTTTGGGAGAGGTCTAGGAAGAGGGGTTGTTAACTCTTTAAGCTAGAGAGAAGGAGTGAAATGTTATTTACAAAGGTGATGCCCTAGGCATATAATTGGCTAAACATTACATCCAAAATACTTGCTAGGATTTGTTCACATTATGTATCATGGCTATGGACCCAATGATGTATCAAAAGCTAGCCATAAGCCTTGTATATATGGGTAGAGATAGGCAATGGGCACCTACTTGAGTTGGGTGGTAGGGCAAAGTCCAGCTGTATATATACAACTTTTGATAGTGTGAACATGGGGAATTTAATCATTTCTTAAGTGCAAAGCTTTCTTCTATCTTGGGCTCTTACCTTCTTGATTGCATGATTATTGGATGCATGCTTGTATGTGCGTGGATGTAATGTGTTGAGTGTGCATGCTTGCTAGCTTGAGTGAGAGTGTGATTAAGCATGAATGGAGAAGAAGGTGGTTCAAGATTTTCTAGCTTAACCAACTTTTTGAAGGATCACTTAGTTGATTGAGAGTAGAGGAAGGGCTTAAATAAGAGGGACCTCTAACCCTCTTTAGCCTCTCTAATAGGGACTTTCATGATCTAAGACAAGTGGTCTAATCACTAGCACTATGGTTCCTTGTTAGAGAGTAAGAAGTTTCTTGACATGAACAATGAAAAACAACCCAAAGAGGAGAAATGGTTGCCACATATTAAAATAGCAATGAGAGTAACATATAAGCCAACCATGCATGCAAAAAAAGCAACTACATTAAAAAACAAAAAAATAAAAGCATTGTTCTCTTTAACTTGACCTCATAAACGAAGAACTTTATGGTTTCACTACTATGTGTATGGCATGATCAACAACCCTAAAAGCACAAAATGTTAAGCAGAACAACATTGAGAACGACACTCGGCTTTGCTTTTGATGTTGAAAGGGAAGCTCCACTCCTCTGTTAAGCAGAATGTTAAGTAGAACTACACATAACATTGAGAACAACACATGGCTTTGCTTCTAATATTGCAAGAGAAGCTCCACTCCTCTGTGTACGGCATGATCAACAACCCCCAAAGTACAAATGATAAGCATTTCTACACATAACATTGTGAACAACACATGGCTTTGCTTTTGATGTTGTAAGTGAAGCAACTAGATACCAAAAAAGTAATGAGAATCCTAAAGAACACATGAACCACTCTCATCAACTGTTAGATTATCGTAACACCACTATGGGCGTTACCACAGGAGGGGACGGCCTCTGGCTCACCACCCAGCCATAGAGAAAGAATGAGGATTGCCCCTCATCCCCCAGGCTATATAGTGTGTGGCCTGCCATCCACACTAGCTTGGCCGCCCATAACTCCGCATGGGCGTCCTCTCCCACTGAACCCCGGATGGCCACGTCCTCGGCGCTCCGACCGAGGCGTTGATGCTAAAGCCGTATCTGGCCATCCGGTCTGCCGCCGTCGGTCTCACAGGCGTTATAGCCTACATGACATTACCCCCCCTTAAGAAGAGTTTTCGTCCTCAAAAACAAACTGGGGAAACCTCTTGGAAATTGCACTACGACGTTCCCAAGTAGCTGCCTCCTCATCCCTATTTGTCCATTTAACAAGTACCTCCTGGTACACTTTATGTCGGGTTTGTTTGTCACGATACTCTAGAATCTTTTCAGGTTCATGTGGTATCTTTGGTGGCTCTATCAAGTCTACCAAAATCTCTAGAGAAACTGCGTTCTCTAACTCGTGAACTGATTTCAGTTTACTGACATTGAAGACAGGATGGACTTGAGAACTCTCCTGTAACTCAAGTTTATATGCTAGTCCCCAATCTTCTTAAGGATTTTAAAAGGACCACAATATCTCGGAGAAAGTTTATCACACTTTCCCGTTTTCATGGTTTCTGACTGCGCAGGAACCTTGAGGAATACAAAGTCACCTTCTGCAAAGGTCACCTTTCTACGTCCTTTATCCGCATAAGTTTTAGCGCGATCCTAAGCGCTACGAATGCTCTCACGTGCAGCTCTGAGCATATCATTCATATCTTTAAGGAAATCCTTGACAGATTGAATCTTCTCCTTTTTTATGCCTACAGCCATCGGAGATCTCGGCTGGAATCCATACATTAACATGAATGGTGTAAATCCAGTCGCGCTGAGTGTTTGGAGCTGTTATAGGCAAACTCCAATAAGGGCACGTACTCTTCCCAATTAGATTGCTTCTTACTAACATAAGAATGCAACATATCCTCTAGAATTTGGTTCTCTTTCAGTTTGACCATTAGACTCCGGATGATTTGCCGCACTCATACTCAGAGTAGTATCCAACTTTTTGAAGACTTCCCTCCAAAAATTACTGTTGAACTTTCTATCTCTATCCGACACTATATATGCGGGCAGGCCATATAGCTTGTAGAGATGTTCAATAAAGAGTTTTGCCAACTCTGGCATTTTAACAGTTTTCTTCGTGGCGATAAACTTTGCCATTTTAGTTAACCTGTCCACTACCACCCACACTGAGTCATTCCCTCGACTCGTCTTGGGTAAACCGGTAATGAAATCCATGGAAATGCTTTCCCATTTCCCTTGAGGAATCTCCGGCAGATGGAGTAGTCCTCCAACCTTAAGACGTTCGTGTTTATTGACCTGGCACTTACTGCATTTCAGCACATAAGTCTGGACGTCCTTAAACAAACTAGGCCAATAAAACTGTCTTTTTACTAGTGCATAGGTCTTCTGAATCCCGGGATGACCCGCACTTGGACTATCATGACTTTCTTTAAGAATTTGGGCCCGAACGTCACCAATAGTTGGTACACATACTTTGCCCTTGTAGAGTAAGTACCCGTCGTCAATGGAGTAATTAGCATATTTCTCCCCCCGACGAAGTTTATCACCCCCCTTTGAAGCCGTGGCAGTCAAAGGTGATGAAGGGCCTATGTCAGAGCTCTCCGGCACAAACTATATCCAGAAGACATGGCTAGTCTCTCCGGACTAACTCTCGGTTCCCTTCCTGTTGCACCTTCAGCCAGTCTCTCCGGACTAGCAATCCGTGCCAACGAGGGAGGTGGTCGCATCTGTGAAGAAGTGCGTACGCGTACAATGTGCCAAACCTCTGTAAAAGATGGATCGTGCTCACATAAACCACGTAGTGACTCCAAGAAATCATTCTTGATGACTGTGAAACTAAGTTCATTAATCTGTGGCATGCGACTAAGTGCATCTGCCACCACGTTATACTTACCTTTCTGGTAACGTATTTGAAGGTTAAACTCCTGTAGAATCTCCGCCCACCGAGCTTTTCTACCCTTCAGTTCACTTTGACTTGAAAGCCATTTCAGACTTTCATGGTCCGTTCGGACCTCAAAAGAAGCACCATATAAATAGTGTCTCCACTTTTTCAGTGCATGAACTATCGCTAGTAACTCTTGCTCGTAAGCCGAGTAGTTACGCTGTGTACGATCTAACTTTTTACTCTCAAATGCAATTGGGCGTCCCCTTTGCATAAGTACGGCCCCAATGGCCTCATTACTAGCGTCTGTTTCCAAGACAAACGGCTCATTTGGATTGACAATAGTCAAAACAGGTGCAGCTGCTACGGTCACCTTAAGCTTATCTCAAAGCTCTTATGTTGGGCTTCCCCCTAACTAATGTTTTTAGTTTTTGACCGTAACTGGTCAGTCAACGGGACTGCGATCTTCGCGTAGTCCTTTACATACTGTCGGTAGAACCCCGACATGCCAAGAAAAATCTACAGTTCCTCGAGATTCTTCGGCGCTGGCCATTTAAGAATAGCCTCTACTTTTTCTGGCTCTTCGCGTACCATCGGCGGATATAATATGGCCAAGGTAGTGAATTTCTATTTCAAAAAATTCACATTTGCTCTTCTTTGCAAATAGTTTGTGCTCTCGCAACAACTCAAACACTATACGCAAATGCTCTATGTGTTCTTTCTGTGTCTTACTGTACACAAGAATATCATCTAGGAAAACTACTACGAATTTTTCCAGATATGGACGTAAAATGCTGTCCATTAGCGTCATAAACGTCGCTGGAGCATTGGTTAGCCCAAAAGGTATACTCAAAATGCCCGAAACGGGTTCTAAATGCTGTCTTCGCAACATCTTCTGCTTTAATTAAAACCTGATGATACCCTGATCTCACGTCTACTTTTGTAAAGTATCTCGATCCATAGAGTTGATCAAACAACTCATCCATGCGTGGCATTGGATACTTGTTCTTAATCGTTATCTGATTAAGAGCCCTATAGTCTATGCACATCCGCATAGATCCGTCTTTCTTCTTTACCAGAAGAATAGGCGATGCCCACGGACTTGAACTAGGCCGCATGAAGCCTTTATTCAAATATTCCGTCAATTGTTTTTCCACGTCCTGTGCCTCAGAGTGGCTTAATTTATAAGCAGGTTTGCTTATAGGTTTTGATCCTGGCATAACTTCGATGCCATGGTCTACTTCTCTAGATGGTGGTAAGCCATCTGGCAAATCATCAGGAAAAACATCTTGAAATTCATCTAATAAAATTCATTAAAGTATCTATGTACTTTTTCTTTAATGTGTCTTTCACCTTGGATATTTTCTTGTTTGAATCGCATGCATGCCAAACAGGGTTTTCAAACAGTGGGTCTCGTCCAAGGCTATTTTGTTTTCCTTGTTTGTCTACGCAAACATGATTTATAGTTTCATCTACGCAAACAGAATTTAAAAGAGGGTAACAAGCATATACCTTTGCTATCTGGCCTCTGCGGACCGCTGTGCACAGCTCCATGCAGGAAATAAGTGGTGTGACGGGGACAGTACGGTCATCCTGCAGGGTAATGACTCTACCTCCATGCTCAAAGCGTAGCGTATTATGTAGGTAACTCCGAGCTAGACTAGGGCCCAAGCCATACAGCTACTCCCTGCCTAGATATACGTCTGCTTTAGCTAAGTGCATGACCTGAAAGTCAAGCGGAGCCTCGTAGTCCTGCATAGATAATGGGACCCCCAATACTACGATATTCCATACCGTTTTGTCATACCCGTTGGCTAGGCCAACAGTATACTCATGATCGCTCTGGGTCTCAATCAACCCCAACTTCTTGACTAACGAGTAATTCAAGAAGTTGTGGCTACTGTGACTCTACGGCCACCTACGGTGCCATACATGCGCACCATGTCATGCGGACCTACAGTAGGCTACCACATCGCTGGTGTCACCGAACAAGCGTGATGCTCATCACAATGACACACTGTCACCTCTCTGAACTCTGCGGAACTGAGAGGGAGTCTCTGCACTGTATGCAACTGCCTAGAGGATTTACCATCTCTTTTGGGCTCGTTGCCACTCGTGCTAGCTTTAGGCTTTGGACACCCAGCCTTCGTGTGCCCTATATCATTGCAATTAAAGCAACGATTTTCCTTTCGCGCTTTAATATACTGCTCTTTCTTTTGGACTTCGCTGTCTCTTTTCTTCTTGGATGGTCGCGGTTTTTTAGACCAATGACCACCCTGTCCTTCCTGGTCCATCCTATCCCCCTGCTTATCACTACTACGGAACCCTTTTCTTTTAAGGCCTGACCTCCTCTTCTCACTACCCTCGGCCCTGCTCGAACCACCATGTGCACTACGGTGCTTGATGTCATCGAATATCTGTGCATACTTAATTCCCTCTGCTAAGTCTTTAGGCTGTAAGGGCTATACGTACTCAAGGTAATCATCTTTGAGGCCTCTTTTAAAGCCTCGCAATGTCTGGAATTCATCGATCCCCTTTAGCTTGAGTACTATCTCCCTATAGTCTGAGATGTATTGAGTCAAGGATTTGTTCTCTATCGAGCACTTGTCCCATAACTCCTAGCTTCTCTCCGTCTCATTAACAAACAAAAACTCTTTTCAAAACATCGTTTCAAACTCCGTCCAAGTGGCAGAACGAGTTGTCAAACTCATCCACCACTTGTACGCTTTGTCGGTTAATGAGAGGCTAGCCTCTACGGGCTGCACCCGGCTAGGCTGCTGTTGCAGCGCGTGCAAGTCTAACCACTTCGCTAGAAACATGTTGACCGAGTCCTTGTTTCTCTCCTTCTCCTCGCCACCAAAACTAGGCGGCTTCAAGTCTTTCAATAACAACGAAGCTGTCTCTACGGACGGCCCCGCAGGTGTGTTGGGCTGTACTCCTGCAACCACTGGCGAGGCTACACTCACCCATGCCGCAGGAGTTCGTCTATCACGAGGAGTTGGAGTACTAGCCGAGGCGGTTGTCAGTGCGTCTAACCGTGTGGAGATGCTCTGTAGCATCGTGACTAAGTCAGCGTGGACTTTACCCATATTGTTCAGTTTTGCATTAAGATATTTAAAGAGTCCACTAAAGAGCTCCGTCTCTGTTAGGATGTCGGCAGGGTCCAATAGGTCATAATCGTCATCGTCATATTCCAAGAGGTCCTCCTCGGTCCTCTCGGCGACGTCGGTGTTCATGTCATTTGGCTCATCGGCTAGAAAGGGGTCATTTGCTACTGCGGCCGCTGCGAGCTCGTTGGGTCCTAAGGCGGGGTCAATAGACGAGAAGGGCGCTTGTCGGATCACGAATGATCGACGAGCGCACTCCGGACCGGACAATGGTCGGGCGTATACAGCCTGACAATTCGGTCGGGGTCAAACCCGCGACCGAGGAGACAAGAGACCTGAAAACCCTAGAGAAGTAAAAGGCGGTGGGGACACACTACGCCTAGCAGACGTATTTTAATTCTTGCACAAAGAAAAATGCGAGAACTCGGAAATTACAAAAACGCTAATAAAATGAGATGTTCTGGAGAGAGAATAGTCACCCCCCTTACGGTCGTCTCGTCGACTCTGCCAATTTGTGTTGCGCTGCGAGCCTCTACAAGCGTCGCTACTCCGGGATGCTCCGATCCGAGAGAAAGGTGCCTGCAACTCATAAAAAAAATTAACCCCCGCGGAAACCTGTGCCTGAACCACCTTGGATTATCCCTCGCCCGCCGAGATTATCCCTCCACTACCGGGAGAGAGGTGTTCATTTGATTTTTTTTTAAATGTTAGATTACCGTAACACCACCTACGGGTGTTACCACAGGAGGGACGGCCTCTGGCTCACCACCCAGCCATAGAGGAAGAATGAGGATTGCCCCTCATCCCCTAGGCTATATAGTGTGTGGCCTGCCGTCCACACTAGCTTGGCCGCCCATGTCTTCGCATGGGCGTCCTCTCCCACTGAACCCCGGGGATGGCCACGTCCCGGCCGAGGCGTTGACGCTAAAGCCCCGTCTGGCCATCTGGTCTGCCCGTCGGTCCATAGGCGTTACAGCCTACGTGACATTAACCAACTCGATGAACTAGTCTAGTCAACCAACTTGACCATGGATGTCGAGCCCAAGTGAACACAATGGGTAGGGTCATAGAGATCCTTTTTTAGCTGGCTCTAGAAAACCCGTGTGCATGTTCTTTCTTCATTTCGAGTGCCTCAAGCAATAATAGGCAGCATAAGTGAAGCTCCCATGTGCGTAAAGTACGATCCTTAGGATGTCATGACTCCTTTTTTTGAGGCGCCTACTCTCAACTAATAGCCCATCCGAATTTGCTTATTTAGAGCACCTTTCCATGGGCTTGATTCTTTCAGGATTCAAGCATAAATTTTGCTTCGAATGCTTTCCGATGCACTGCCCCTGAATCTCCTAAGTTGAGAGGACCACTTTAGGCTCTCAACCTTCAAAAACAATTTTGGGTTTCAAAAGAAATGAGAGAAATTTTGATTGTCCCAACTAGGCTCTTAGAGGCACCCACCACCGCCTTGAGGCAAGTTTTCTCGTCGCTTTCGGGCAGGCTACTTATCGGGCAATCATGTAACGTATGAAGGATCTACCATTTGGGGGAGGGAGTCCTGTAGGCATGGGATATTTAGCCCAAGAGTTCCTCTTAGATTGGACATTCACACAAACTCCACCAAATATCAAGTAGGCTTGCTCCTAAAAAAAGAAAGAAAATGAGCAAAAATCATCTCCCCATGTTCTCCTTGAATGAGGGTTGTAAGGGTGGCACAAACAAAATTTATCTCATTTCTTTTGAAACCCAAAATTGATTTTGAAGGTGGGACTCTGCTATTTTGGGTCTCTTCGGCAGAGTGATGGGGACTCTGCTTTTTTGGGTTTCTATAGCACCTTGATTTGTGCCCTATTTGAATCCTTCTTTTGTCTGTTCTTTTCACGAGTTTTCTCTAGGACGCGATGTTAGGAGCCCCAGCTACGAACTCCATCTACGTCTGCAACCTTCCGTCAGGAACCGACGAGATCTTGCTGGCTGAACACTTCGGCACCATCGGCGTTCTGAAGGTAAGAGAGATACATAACCCTGCGCAGAGATATCTTTTTTGTCTTGTAAGCCTTGGTAAGAGGCACATGAGATCTTTGGTGGAACAGGCAAAGATTTCGCACACTTTCTGCTTTGTTTTGTGTATGGGATTTGATGCCATTGTCGTACACTTGCCGTTGGATCCTACTCAAGCAGCTCTCCCTTGAACACCTTGATCTCAATGTCTGCTCACTGTGGTTGGATGTCACTGTGAGCACTTTCGGTCTGCCTTAGTCTTTTAACAAGTAGGGCTGCCACGGTTTTCTGCTGTTGTGGATCGTTTAGCCCAGTGTGGCAGATGGCCAGTATACATGAAGTCAGAGGTTTGAGCGTATGCACACTTATCATTGTTTATCATGTGGTTAGATATCCTTCCATAGAGTCAAGGACGATACTTGGCACATACTGTCCTCGAAAGACGTCACAAGACTGGCAATACTGATTAGGTTTTACTAATGCTAATTACTAGCTTTAATGAAGCACATTGAAAGGCTAAAGCTAACTTGGTATTAGTTTTAAGAAGTGTCACGTGCATCAGCCCCCAGACTTGTGCCATGTCCATTTGGGGAAGGGTTTAGAGAGTGTTTAGGCTATTGTGAGCCATGAAAGTTGTAAAGTGAGGAAATCCACAGGGATCAGACTAGGTGCACTCATGTGAGCCCTATCATGGGCTGAAAATTATGCATAATGTGGAGAACAACCAAAGCTGATCATGTATCACCCGCATCGAGTATATCCATGGAGAATGCATTTTATGGAGGGATCCTTTTGTGTATGCGAATGCCGGGGGGCCACCTTTGCACATGTCACCGTTGCATTGAACACATGCGTCTTCATCGCATGTTTTTGTCACTAGCCTGGACATTTTCCAGCATGAAAGGGGTCTAGTGGACTCCAGGACGTGGAAATATTTGGAAAGTACAAGCTTTGGGAATGGGGAATTATCCTGGAATACAAAAGACCACACTCCTAAAATTTAAGAGAGTTGCTATTTTTGGCCCGACTCTGATGGAAATTATGTTCGCGTCATTACATCTGGAATTAAGCAGATACCAAGAATTAGCAAAGTACCTATGACAAATGGGCTACTAGTTGGGATATTTTTAGAGGCAAAGATTATGGGAGAACCCACCTCTTAGATTGGGACATGTGGTAAGAAAGTGGATCAAAGTGAGACAAGTGGCCTCACACTTGTCAGAAAGTGGGTCAAAGTGAGACAAGTGGCCTTACACTTGTCACTTCAGCTATTGTGTGGCTCTCCACTTTGTCATTATAGCCTTCTCTTGCCATTTTAGCTCATGGGAGGCCCAAATCTATAAATTGGAGTCCTCTCTCTTCATTTGGAATAGACTCTCTTGCTGCACACTAGGCTCTACCACCGTTACAGGCTGCCCTAATGATGGCTACTCTCTCTCTCTCTATCTTGAAGGTTGCCCATGAAGAATACCGGCTGTTGGGGATTGTTTTGGAGGCTTCTATTGCGAAGAAATATTGAAGGCTGTTAGCATATTCATTCCCAGATTCTACTTTTTAATGGTGCCCATTTGGTACCTTTTGCATGGCCCTTGCTTGTGGGATGGCCACCTCTTTTTCTACTATTTTTCTGGGATTTTTCCCAGTCTTTTTAGCATTTACTAGTCGGCCATGTCCAGTAGCTCCAGTCGGCCTGTTTTGCAGCTCCGGTCGGCCAGTCTTCCCTTACTATAAATAGTGGGTGCTGGCCTCTCTTTTCCCATTCAATCTTGTACATATTTTGCTCCCTCACTTATGAGACTAGTTGTGTCTCTTGCTTGGGACTGTTTTGCTTCAATATATTCAGCATAGTTCTCTCCATATCTCTCTCTCTCTTGCACTCTTTGTTCAACACATTCTAGTCCCACTTTGCTTCCGCTTTGTGCACTCTTTCATGGTATCATCGCTCCCGGTTTAGCAACCTCCTTGCTGCCCCAGATTCAGCCCTGTTTTCAGCACCTTCTCCTCTGCGTTTTCTCTCAGATCTGCAGCCCTTTGCTGCTGCGTTTTCTGGACAGCACCTACTGGTCACTTCTCTTCCAGATTCACCAATTGCAGCCACCAGGTATTTTCTGATCAGTGTTTTCTTTCCACGTGGAGATTGGACATAGGCGGCCTGTTTTCTTTAGGACAATAGACTTTTGTGCCGCGTTTTTCTCTCGAGTGGCCTTTGCAGAGCGGGTTTGTGGTGTTGCAATTGTCACCAATTGGCCGACCATTTGGTCCATCTCCAGATTTTTTGTCTCGTTCACTTGAGGCTAGGCCGGTGTCTCATGTGAAGAGGCCAGTATTTTGCTGACATGGACGGGAGCCAGACTGGTGCCACCCGTGTGTTAGCAGGATGGTGTCATATGGACGGGAGCCAGACTGGTGCCACCCGTGTATGACCTGGACTGTGTTCTATCCATGGGATTGTCACCCCATGGAAGAGCTAGTATTCGTGCCGTGTCTTACCTATGGGACTGTCACACCATAGGGAGGCTCGTGCCTGGAACTGTGTCTTACCTATGGGACTGTCACTCCATAGGAAGACCAGGTTTTTATGTTTTACGTCGTGCCATTTTTGTGCCGACAGATATTTTGTACTTGTTCCATGAACGGGAGATATGTCCATGATACTATTTGCACATGCACTCATATTTTGCATGTTTGAAACTGTTTTCGCATGATTTGTATTTTTGTGTTTGCCTGCTTGACGTGTTACTTACTGAGCGGGGAGGCCTGCCAGTGAGTTGTGAAGTCTGCTCTGTCTTCTGACGAGTTTTGGTGCATGTGAACAGGTGGTAAGTATATTGAACATGTTAGTTTAATACTTTTATTTCTAACCTTTTGATTTATAAGGTTACATGTTCACACCCACTTAAAAGTGGGCACCCACTTAGGGGCCAAGGTGGGGAGCCCCACTTAAGTGTGTGTGGGAGTGGGCATGGTCACCTACCACACCCCTTTGGAACTGGCCACCCACATGTAAGCGTGGGGGGGCCAGCCAAATCACTAGTCGTATTACTCCCTCTCCAACCTTAATAAAAGAAAGCCATCACCTCCATCGAATGCATGCTGGCGATCATCTCTTTGTATTTATTTTTTTACAAACGGCGCCATCTTCACGAAGGCTGCAGGTGGTTATATTCGCTCAGGCGGCTGCTTCTCCCTCCTCCAACCGGCGGCTGCTTCTCCCTGCGCTACAGGCGGTACAAGCTGCAGCCAGCCGCTTCCTGTTCATACAAGCTGTACTGCAATCGGCGACGACTCCTTGACCAGCAGGCCGCGTTGTATCCCCAGTAGACTGCCGCCAGGTAACCCAGCAGGTGGTTGTGTGTTCTCTTTTTCATACGGATAGTACAGATTGCTGTACTTTCAGTAGGCGGCTAACAACTTCAGCCAGCTGCGCTGAGCAAGCAGCTGCCACCCCTAGAAGGTTTTGCTGCTATCTTCACAGGCTGTTGGTACTATTTCTAGCAGATGGTGTTGCCCTTGTAGGCGCCTGTGTGCTCTCCTGCACCTGTCTTCCAGCAGGTTACCTTTTCCACTGCAGGCACCTACACTACCTCCATCTCCTCTTTGCAGTACGAGAGCGCCTGTTTGTGTGTGGTCTCGGAACACCAGTGAGGCGCTCTCCGCGGAGTCCAATGAAAGCACAGGACCGTAGAGACTGGACCACGCTAGTGGTCGTTCTGCTTCGAGCATCTACTTCGAACGTCGACTTCGAGCCTATTTGTTTGGTACTGTATTCATATGTACATGGACATCGTCTGGTTCTTGGAACCCATGGAGCATTGTATTTGTTAAATACTCCCAATAAATATATCATATATTGAGGGGGGGGGTCGGCCCGTTCCGGCCCCAGTGCTGGTGTCCATCTTTCCATTTCATTTCATTTCAATTTCAAGTTGTATTAAGTTGTCCATTTCAAATTGTGGTTTTAAAGTTGTGCTATTACTCGTGTGGGTGTCCAACGGAGTCTTCCCACTTGACGGGATCGGTTTCATTGGTATCAGAGCACGGTTGTTTCCCTCTTCCTAGTGAGGAAACGAACCTGTGTACTGGACATCCCGCTTTTAGTAGACTTAAACACAATGGACAGCCAAGGCAACCCTTTGGAAGTGCCAAATTCGAGGGGTCCATCTAGTGCCTCTCGTGGGTCTGATGCCCTGCGAGGAAGACACAAGCCCCTTGAAAGGGTTAATGATAGTGAATCAAAGGGTCAATTGTCTCCAGGAAAGACAGCCTGACTAAACTGCAGTTAATGATGTTTAAGAGATAGACAAATATGTGTCAATGCAATGCAGCTATATTAGATGATGAATGCGGTTACAATGAGATCCAAATGGATCTATACTGCTGAATATGCTGCCTATATGCTGAATAAACTGTAGGAACTGCTGTCCACTATCTTTCCCTTGTCTCCTGGGAAGGAAACGTTGAAGGGAGGCTTTGGAACAGAGGCTGAATGCTGACCTGATGATGAAACGCAGAACTGATGGGCTGAAACTGAGCTGAATGTTGCTGCGTTTGCTGAAGATGAATGCTGATGATGATGCGTTACTGATATGCTGATGCGTTGGCTGGTTATGCTGCTCCCAAGGCTTCCTGGAGGAGATGCATTGGAGAACACACTGCTGAATGCTTCTATCTGATATGCGCTGACCTCTATGCTGAGATAAGAGGTTGAAAACGCATGAAGAACCAGATGATGATGTGCTGAATGCTGAATGGAGAGGCGCCTATAAATATATGGGTGAGAGAGCTGGTCGGCCAGATGGGCTGCAGTCGGCCAGTACTTGAAATGCTCATAAATACCATAAAATACCATAAATGGTAGTCGGCTGCCTTATAAATGATGTCATGCTGATTTTGGTGATAAAACACCCTGATATATGCCTGAATAAATCATAACTAAATGCTTGTAAAATACCTGATGAACCTGATGATGCTAATGATGCCATAAAATGATGCCATGTCACTGTACACCTGACTGGTGTGCACGTGACATTCCCCGCTGCTAAACTGTTGCTGGGTGGATACCTGGCAACCTTCGACTCCTCTGTGATCCTTCTCCTCCGAACCATTGCCCCCTTCTGTCTTCTGCTGGGACTGAGGCCGTCTGCAGGAGTGAAATCCTTTGAGCCAAGACTCTATGTACTGCGGAATTGAATGGCAAATACCTGAGTCACCCTTGACCTGCCTGTGGAAACCGTTCACCTACCATCTCCGTCGTACCTGAAGCTCTGAACCTCCTGAGGCGATGTTGGAGCAAACTTCCGTCTTCTGTGGAAGAGAAACCCCCTGCTTTCTGCTGCTGCCAGTTGAAGCCCAAAACTTATGTCCTCCTTTGATGATGGATGTCATTCTTTCCCAGAGAACTAGTTCATGGGTAACATGTATGCAAGACTGACTGCTAAAACCGGTCTATGGACACATAAAGCGGTAATTCATTCACAAATAACCTGGACTTACTGAGACACACATTCACAGAATCCTCGCTCCCTCGCTCAACAACACATTGGCCCCAAAGTCCGGCGCCCCTTGCGGTATTTCTTTATTGTTAAAAGGTTGGAAATTACAAAGCACAAGTGCAACAAAGCACTCTACTTACATCAGCTGAATTATTCAAATTCTAGAGAATTTTGCCAGCATAACTGCATTAAAACTGTTCCATAACATCTCAGAATGAATCCCAACTGACAGGCTCACTTTCATAGGCATCAAGCTACCCAATGGAGTCCAAAACATCACAATTCAGCTTGCTGTAATTTTCTGCACAGACCTGTTTTCAGCTCTGTTTTCAGCCCAAAATAACCCTTGCACTGTCCTGGAGGACTTTAGCAAAGTCCTACTGCATTTTGGCATCAACCGGGCAACATAACAGCCCAAAAACAGCACCTAAACAGTGCTGAAACATCATTGTTTTGAAGAGGTTATTACCCTCTTTTGTCCCTCCTTTGGTGTAGGAACCAACTACACCTGTTCCTGTTCAAGGAGGCAACTAGCCTTTGCATATAAGCATGAAATTCACACAATTGTACCTGATTTTATCTGATGATAGCATTTCCATAGTCTGCAAGAGAGAGAAAGAGAGAGAGAGGCTGTGGGGAGCAAGCTCAACCCTCGATTCCTGAGTTGTAGGGCAAGGGAATGCACCACGAATGCTGGTTTTTCTGCAACAAAACCACACGATGGCTGCAAAATGAGCCTCTCTTCCCAAATTCCCACGCTTCCCTCTTCTCAATGAGGAAAATGCACCAAAATTTGACACTTGGCACATTTTTAAGCCTTTTCCACATGCAATCTTCCAGGCTAAAAATCTCCTGACTGGTTCACATTCTCACAACAGTCCTTTGTCAGCTTTTGGTCCCCTTGACATTCCGCACAAACTGACGCGAACACTTTTCAATTCCGACACTGCCAAAAATAGCAGTTCCCTAAATTTTAGGGATGATGTCATCTGCATTCCTTCTTGTCTCCTGACCATCTTTGACCACTATGGTCACTTCAGAATTTGCTTAGAATTCAAGATACATTCACATTTCGGTGGCGGCCACTTACTAGTGTAAACTGGCCTATACCCTCATTCAGTGCCCATGTCCTAGACACTGTCATTCATCTTTCAGTGCCCATGTCCTGGACACTGTCCTTCATCTTTCAATGCCCATGTCCTGGACACTGTTCTTCATCTTTCAATGCAGTTCTCAGGCTTAGCCAACCATTGGTCCAAAGTCCCACTGGCTGACCCATTCTGACATTGCAATGGCCCAAGCCCTTCCAAGAGATCCCGGGGGAAAGCAACAGCAACCAAAGAGAAAGAAAAGAAAAATATATATATTTATAAAGAAATGTAAATAAGGAAAACAACTGCAAAAAGTTTCACCTCCTGGTGACATACCCCCCTCTTGAAAGAAGCAAGCGACCTCGATTGCAAGTCCACATGCAGACACAGGACGATCACAAGATTCCCCAGGTGATTAGTGTCATCGCATGTATCTCCATGACACAGGGCGATGATAGGAATTCCCCACTACCATTTGTGCCATCGTAGGTTTAAGCCTTTCAAATACATGTTTCCGGATGCAACACAGGGCGATAGCATATATCTTGTACTATTAGTGTCACAACATGTAAATCATTCATTTGAAGCGTAACAGATACAACTTCAAAGCACTGAAAGTTCATTCATTGATTAAGTCATTGACAACAAATGTCAAAACTGTACATTGCCAAACATATAATACAAATGTACAGGTCATTCAGAATTCAGCTTCAAAAAGCATATTAAGCCACTGCAGGTTCTAACAGGAAGGCTTCCTTGTAAAGTTGCATCAACTGAGGTGAATCAGCCAGTTCAACCTCATCCATCCATTTAGCATCCATTGGTGAATAATTTCTGAATTTCACCAAGTATCTTCTTGCAACTTGTCCTTTCACTTTTCTGTCTTTATGGGCCAGAATCTGCTCAGGAACCAGAATTTCATCCAATTCCTCTACTTCAGGCTGTTCCTCTGGCACTATATCTTCTGGCACGTTGCCAATAAAAGGCCTCAAAAGGCTCACATGAAATGCATTATGTATCTTCCAGGTTTCTGGCAATTTCAGCCTGTATGCTACATCACGTATCTTCTCTGAGACTTGAAAAGGACCATAATATCGCATACTCAGCTTAGGAAACAGACGTTCCTTGCCCTTTCTTTTTCTCAGTCGTGCCTTTTCAAAGCGCAATAAGACCCAGTCATTCTCTTTAAACAAGAGCTCTCGACGATGCATGTCAGCAGCTCTTTTCTGCTTAGCTTGTGACTTTTCCAAGGCATATTTGACCTTCTTATACGCTTCTTGCCATCCCTCAACATACCGATCTGCTTCAAATATCTTATCCTTTGTCTGCAGAATGGGAGGTACTTTCTTGCCACCTTCAACAATTTCAAAAGGCGCCTTGCCAGTAGAGGAATGCACTGTATTGTTGTAGGCATACTCTACTAATGGCAAATAATGCTCCCAAGCTACCTTATGTTCTGACACAACATTTCAGCAGATCCAAGACAGTAGAGTTAGCCTCTTCAGACTGCCCATCAGTTTGAGGATGAAAAGAAGATGAGAATTTCAAGGTCGTGCCCATATTCTCAAACAATGCTTTCGAAAACAAGCTAGTCATCCTTGGGTCTCTATCACTGACTATAGACTGTGGCATACCATGGTATTTAAAGATATTCTGCATGAAAACCTTTACCATGTGCTCGGGCTTTATCTTCTTTCTAACAGGAATGAAGTGTGCCTGCTTACTGAATCTACATATTATAGTCCAGATTCCGTCATTCCCTGTCGTTGTCCTTGGAAGATCAAAAATAAAGTCCATGGCAATACTTTCCCATGGTCTCTCTGGAATAGGCAGTGGTTGCAATAACCCAGGTGCCTTCTGTCTATCAAACTTGACCTTCTGGCATACTAGGCAAGATCTGACATAAGCATCAAGATCACGTCTCAAAGCTGGCCAATAAAAGAAAGTCTCAACCGCTTTCACTGTAGCATCAATGCCTCGATGTCCAGCATACGGTGGAGCATGACTTTCTAGCATTACTTTCGGCCTTAACTGCATAGTCACACATAGCTTTCCATGCATCATAAGAAAGCCATCTTTTAAAACATAGTGATCATGATGTTGATTATTCATTAGCTGCTCATAGATTCTGGAAAAATCTTCATCACTGGCATACTGCTCTTTCATATCATCCAATTCCTGGTGATAAGAAATAGAAACGGCTGACACTTGTGGTTTGCGAGACAATGCATCTGCAACCACATTCTTCTTGCCTTCCACATGCACTATTTGAAAATGGAACATTGACAGAAAATTTGCCCAGCGCATGTGTTTCTCTGATAACTTTGCCTGTGTGAGAAAGTATCTGAGCGTATGATGATCCGTTTGCACAACAAAATCAGCACCAAGCAAATAGTGTTTCCAACTAGTAAGTGCATGGATCACAGCTAGCAGCTCTTTCTCATAAATCTGATAGTTCTTCTCAGTGTCAGAGAGTATTCTACTCTCATATGCCACGACTCGGCCATTCTGCATCAAGACAGCACCAATGCTGTTCCCACATGCATCACACTGCACAACAAATGACTTAGACAAATCTGGCAATGTCAACACAGGATCTGTAGTCATTTTCTGTTTCAGGCATCTAAATGCTGATTTCTCTTTATCTGTCCATTGCCATTTAATAGCCTTCTTTTCAAGCGCATGTAACGGTGAAGCAATCTCTGCAAAATGCCTTACAAATCTGCGGTAGTAAGAGCATAGGCCAAGAAAACTGCGAACATCATGCACAGTCTGTAAATCTGGCCATGAAACGATTGCTTCAATCTTAGCAGGATCCATTGTGACACCATCCTTTGATACAATGTGCCCAAGGAAGTGAATTTCTTTCAAAAAGAATTCACTCTTCTTGCCATTAATGAGCAATCTGTTGTGTTTCAGCTCATTAAAGATTGCTGTCAGATGGTCTCTGTGCTCCTCTTCACTCTTTGAATAGACAATCATGTCATCAAAGAATGTGCCCACAAAGCTTCTGTAAGGACGGAAAATTCTATCCATCATTCTGTTAAATGTGGCAGGAGCATTTGTCAATCCAAAAGGCATGACTAAGAACTCATAGAGACCAAATGTAGTGCGAAATGCGGTCTTGTGCACATCCTCGGGTCTGATTCTAATCTGATGGTACCCACTCTTCAAATCTATCCTGCTAAACATTTCTGCTCCTTGCAAACGATCAAGAATATCATCTATGCGCGGAATCGGAAATCTATTCTTGATCGTGTTCTTGTTCAAGGCTCTGTAGTCAATACACATTCGCCATGAACCGTCTTTCTTCTGTACTAGTAACACAGGTGAACAAAACGGGGAACTACTGGGCTGAATTAGTCCCTTCTCTAACAGCTCATTAACCTGTGTCATAATCTCTTTCTGCTGGGCTGCACTAACCCTGTATGGTGGCCTATTGGGCGGACTAGACCCTGGAATAAGATCTATGGCATGATCCTCTGGCCTCTCAGGGGGTAACTCTCCTGGTAAAGATTCTGAAAAACAATCTTTGAACATATCCAAGAAAGCTTTTCTACCTTCGTCTAGTGTAGACAAATCAGTTTCAACTTCATTCATTTGCTTTGCAAAAACCAAGTACGCAGAAAGATGATTTTTCATTACTGAAGTGATAGCAGAAGCAGAAATAACTGGGACAGACTCTCCTTTCAGCTTCACATCCAAAACATGGGTCTTGTCCCTATGTACAATTGTGATTTTCCTGTTGAAAGCATCCAACACTGCATGTTTCCTATGACACCATGGAATTCCCAACAAGACATCACATCCTTCCAAGGGCATGATAAGAAACTCCTCAGTGTCCACATAACTCTGTATATGTATGCGAAGTTTGCCAAGTATAGGAGTGACAGGAACTGAATGCCCAGGGCATGCCAAATCAGCCTGTCCAACTGGTCCCATCTCTTCAGCACGAATTCCCAACTTGGCTGCCAATGCCGGTGAAATAAAGTTGGCTCGAGCACCAGGGTCAAAGAAAATCAGCACTGTAGTATCTCTGATTTTACCCCATGCTCTGCACAATTCTGTAGCATTATCACATGGCTGGTCACCAACCATGTCAGGTACCAATCCTGCACTCGGCATTGTCTTCTTCTTGAGTGGCCCTTCTTTATCCTCGGCATCTTTTGCTGGCTGTTGTGGACATTTTGCAGCCATATGCCCTTTTTGTTCACAGATGAAACATTTCCCAGCTTGCATTAATGCCTTTCTCTCTTCAAATGACTTGCCATATAGTGGCCTCTTCTGTCCTTTGCCTTGACCAACACTTTTCTGAGGTTGTGACTGCCAAGTCTTCTTCTCAAATGGCTTCTTTCTATAGAATGGTCTAGGTGGGAAATCCCTCTTCACAAGTGGTTCCTGTTTGCCGTGAGGTTCCTTGTTCAGTGTGCTCTTAAAGCCACGCGAACCTCCCTGTAGCAATGCATTAGCCATGTTTGTATTTTCAATGAGCTGAGTCATATTAGAAACATTGGTCTTAATGCAATAATCCCTAATTTCTTTGGGCAAACCACAGCAATACTTCTCTATTTGCTCTGACAATGGCACTGTCCTGTAAGAAGTTACTGGCAAGAGTGCATCCCAAAACTTCTTATTATACTCTTCCAAATTTACACAGTTGGCTGCATCAAGTTTGTGCCATGCTGTCATAACATCCACTTCAAAAGTATTTGTAAGCCAGGCAAAAGAGAACTGCTGTTTAAACTGAACCCATGTAGCAGGTGCTTGTCCTTGCATCAACAGTGAGGTCCACCACTGCAATGCATTACCTTTCAAGAAAGTAGCAGCCTTCCGCACCTTAGAAGACTATGTAAAGTTACCCCCAGTGTATGCTGCATCAAACTGCTGAATAAAAGTCAACGCTTTCAATTTGTCTTGCATCCCACTGAAAGTCTCAAACTTTACTGCTTGACCTCCTTCTTTGTAATCCTTTGGCACCTTTTCTGCATCAATCCTTACTGCTCTTTGTCCACTAGGTTGAGAAAATTCAGCCACACTGACAGGTGCTGCGGGCCCCAAAACTGGACTAAAATAAGTTTGAAATCCGGGCTGCACACCTATATTGGCATAAAGAGGGTTCACAGCTTCCATAGGCATCATTCCTGGTGACCCTCTTGACATCAATCCTGGCAAAACTGTGGGCGGTCTAGCCATGGCCTGGAAAACAGACCCACCACCAAAATAGCCAGGTTGGAAAGCAACGAATGGAGGAATGGTCGGCATGACCCTTTGCACATTACTTTCCTGGCCATTAAATGCATGTACCTGTGCCTGTGTAACATGCTGCACTGGATCAGCTGCCACTACTGGTGTCTGCTCTACATGCTGTGTCATCCTTGGCATTTGTTCCTGTGCCCTCTCAACTGCATGCTGAGATGATTCAGCCTGAGAATCCCCTGTCCTTGACTGCAAATACCTCTTCATCCTAGGATTCTTCACCAACTGTTCAAAGGTACCAACCATGCTCAGGAGCTGCGCATGAAATAAATCCTCTTGTTCCTGTTCTTCCTCTAACAAGGCTGGCTGTACTACTGGCTCCATCCGAGCAGAGGCTGACACCTGGGCACCTGTCACCTCTATATGCTGTCTGCGAGTAGAAGAGGAACTCTCTTCGGCAGGGAGCTTGCCTTTCTCTTTGTCTGTCATACTGTCAACTGAAAGTTTAAGGGATACCTGGCTTTCACCCAGGCGACCCGGGTTCAAATCCCGGCAATGGAACCATAAAACCGGTCTATGGACACATAAAGCGGTAATTCATTCACAAATAACCTGGACTTACTGAGACACACATTCACAGAATCTCGCTCCCTCGCTCAACAACACATTGGCCCCAAAGTCCGGCGCCCCTTGCGGTATTTCTTTATTGTTAAAAGGTTGGAAATTACAAAGCACAAGTGCAACAAAGCACTCTACTTACATCAGCTGAATTTTTCAAATTCTAGGAGAATTTTGCCAGCATAACTGCATTAAAACTGTTCCATAACATCTCAGAATGAATCCCAACTGACAGGCTCACTTTCATAGGCATCAAGCTACCCAATGGAGTCCAAAACATCACAATTCAGCTTGCTGTAATTTTCTGCACAGACCTGTTTTCAGCTCTGTTTTCAGCCCAAAATAACCCTTGCACTGTCCTGGAGGACTTTAGCAAAGTCCTACTGCATTTTGGCATCAACCGGGCAACATAACAGCCCAAAAACAGCACCTAAACAGTGCTGAAACAGCATTGTTTTGAAGAGGTTATTACCCTCTTTTGTCCCTGCTTTGGTGTAGGAACCAACTACACGTGTTCCTGTTCAAGGAGGCAACTAGCCTTTGCATATAAGCATGAAATTCACACAATTGTACCTGATTTTATCTGATGATAGCATTTCCATAGTCTGCAAGAGAGAGAAAGAGAGAGAGAGGCTGTGGGGAGCAAGCTCAACCCTCGATTCCTGAGTTGTAGGGCAAGGGAATGCACCACGAATGCTGGTTTTTCTGCAACAAAACCACACGATGGCTGCAAAATGAGCCTCTCTTCCCAAATTCCCACGCTTCCCTCTTCTCAATGAGGAAAATGCACCAAAATTTGACACTTGGCACATTTTTAAGCCTTTTCCACATGCAATCTTCCAGGCTAAAAATCTCCTGACTGGTTCACATTCTCACAACAGTCCTTTGTCAGCTTTTGGTCCCCTTGACATTCCGCACAAACTGACGCGAACACTTTTCAATTCCGACACTGCCAAAAATAGCAGTTCCCTAAATTTTAGGGATGATGTCATCTGCATTCCTTCTGGTCTCCTGACCATCTTTGACCACTATGGTCACTTCAGAATTTGCTTAGAATTCAAGATACATTCACATTTCGGTGGCGGCCACTTACTAGTGTAAACTGGCCTATACCCTCATTCAGTGCCCATGTCCTAGACACTGTCATTCATCTTTCAGTGCCCATGTCCTGGACACTGTCCTTCATCTTTCAATGCCCATGTCCTGGACACTGTCCTTCATCTTTCAATGCAGTTCTCAGGCTTAGCCAACCATTGGTCCAAAGTCCCACTGGCTGACCCATTCTGACATTGCAATGGCCCAAGCCCTTCCAAGAGATCCCGGGGGAAAGCAACAGCAACCAAAGAGAAAGAAAAGAAAAATATATATATTTATAAAGAAATGTAAATAAGGAAAACAACTGCAAAAAGTTTCACCTCCTGGTGACACTGCTAAGATGACTGCTAAGATGTCTGCTATGCAAGCCATGTGCAACCCTATATGCTGTGCAAGAATGCAGATGGATGGGTTACTAATGCATACCTAAGGCATCCTACTGTGGCGCTTTCCTCTACGGAGGGGGAGTACCGTGCAGTTTGTTATGCTGCATGTGAGGCAATATGGTTGCAGAGATTATTGGAGGAGCTCGGTTGTCCTCCTACCGGATCTACTCTTCTTTGGTGTGACAATCAGAGTTGCATCACCATCGCCAAGAACCTTGTGTTTCATGCTCGTACGAAACACACTGAGATTCAGTATCACTATGTTCGTGAATGGGTACTTGCTAGAGATTTGCGTTTGGAGTATTGTCCTTCCGTGGAGAATGCTGCAGATTTGTTCACCAAGCTGGTTTCTCAGGCTTCCTTGGCTCCTCATCTTCGGATTCTCGGAGTTTGTTCAGCATCTGGTGCTGAGAGGGGGTGTTATCATATTCATCCCGAGATTCTACTCTTTTATGGTGCCCATTTGGTCCCTTTTGCATGGCCCTTGCTTGTGGGCTGGCCGCCCCTTTTTCTACTATTTCTTTGGGATTTTTCTCAGCCTTTCTGGCATTTACCAGTCGGCCATGTCCAATAGCTCCAGTCGGCCAGCCTTCCCTTACTATAAAGTGGGTGCTGGCCTCTCTTTTCCCATTCAATCTTGTACATATTTTGCTCCCTCACTTATGAGACTATCTGTGTCTCTTGCTTGGGACTGTTTTGCTTCAATATATTCAGCATAGTTCTCTCCATATCTCTCTCTGTCTTGCACTCTCTGTTCAGCACATTCTAGTGCCACTTTGCTTCCGCTCTGTGCACTCTTTCAAAGGCAAGGGTATTTAATCATTTTATTATGATTACTAGTCACTATACTTGTTGTACCGAACTATACTTGTTGTACCGATCCTTCTACTTGCTTTACTAGCCATTGTACGTGTTATACCAGAATGTGTACTTGTTGTATCTATCGTACCAACAATTGTACTTGTTGTACCAACCACTGTATCGATTGTACCAACCATTGTACTTGTACCAAAATTTATACTTGTACTTGCCACTATACCGGTTGTACCAGCCATCTTACTTGATGTACTAGCCATTGTACTTGTACCGGCTGAATGGAGAGTCGTACTTGTGGTACCAGCTCTATTGCATAAAGACCCGTGGTTTTTGGGGAATCAGTGCCCACACGGAGGTATATGGATTATATTATTTGCTCAACATTTCTACAGCCTATGTTCCGGCTTAGTTGCCTCGTGTGGCTGCGTTATGGCATTTGTATATGGATAATCCGGCATCTTGCGTTGGGAGAGTAATGTCACGTGCACACCAGTCAGGTGTACAGTGACATGGCATCATTCTAGCATCATTAGCATCATCAGGATTTTATCAGGATTTAATCAGGCATTATTCAGGCATTTATGCAATTTTATAGGTATTTTACTGGCATTTATGGGGCAGCCGACAGCATTTTGTGGACATGGCATCTGGCCGACAGCCCTTATGCTGGCCGACCAGCAGCATGTTTGCATATATATTCAGTCCACTCCCCATTCAGGATAGCAGGTTGATCAAAGCAGCATTCAGCAGTGTGTTCTCCAACGCAGGAAGCATTGGGAGCAGCATAATCAGCAAACGCATCATCCTCAGCATCATAATCAGCAAACGCATCATCCTTAGCATCATCATCAGCAAACGCAGTCAGTTCAGCCCAACAGTGCTGCGTTTCATCATCAGGTCAGCATTCAGCCTCTGTTCCAAAGCCTCCCTTCAGCGTTTCCTTCCGAGGAGACAAGGGAAAGATAGGGGACAGCAGTTCCTACAGTTCATTCAGCATATTCAGCAGTACAGATCCATTTGGATCTCATTGTAACCGCATTCATTCATCTAATATAGCTGCATTGCATTGACACATATTTATTTGTCTCTTGAACATCATTAAGTGCAGTTTAGTTAGACTAAGGTTGTGATTACTACGATCTTAACCTCCCACAGGTCACATTGGTATCAGAGCGTTACAGGGTAACCAGCCTTAGAGCATGTTCATTCCAGCAGTCATTCAGTCAATCATCATTTTTATCGCTCCCGCACAGTTAAATCCAGTTCTCAAAATTTTGCAAGCCACCCTTAGGGATTTTCCCTTAGGTCTGCATCAGGGGTTGCACATGGCTTCCATAATAGACATCTTAGCAGTCAGTCCTGCATACATGTTGCCCATGAACTCTCAGGGAAGAATGACATCCATCATCAAAGGAGGACATAAGTTTGGACTTCAACTGGCAGCAGCAGGGGGTTTCTCTTCCACAGAAGACGGAAGTTTGCTCCAACATCGCCTCAGGAGGTTCAGAGCTTCAGGTACGACGGAGATGGTAGGTGAAAGGTTTCCAGAGGCAGGTCAGGGGTGACTCAGGTATTTGCCATTCAGTTCCCGCAGTACATAGAGTCTTGGCTCAAAGGATTTCACTCCTGCAGACGGCCTCAATCCCAGCAGAAGACAGAAGGGGGCAGTGGTTCGGAGGAGAAGGATCACAGAGGAGTCGAAGGTTGTGTAACGCGCGGAAGCTCTGGGTAGTCTTCTTTCAGCCCTAAACACTCTTGAAATCCTTCTGATGCAAAAACGCACCATCTGATGCAAAAACGCACCATCTGATGCAAAAACGCAAGTAGAGAGAGAGTAGAGAGAGAGAGTGAGAAGTGCTGGAATTTCAGTATATCTATTGTACAAAAAGGGTACATGTCTTTGCAGCCCTTGGCTGCCCTCTTGAAAAGGTGATAACACACCTAAAATCTGCCCTAGACTAGGATCCTACTGACTCTCACCCCTAGTGGGTGGAATGAATAAAACAAGGAGCAAGGGTGCCTTTATATAGGCCTTGGAATAAATGGTGAACTGGCCGACTGCTGGTCGGCCAGTTACATGTTCATTAAAGCCCCTTTAATTCAGCCGACTGCTTGTCCTTGTCATTGATGCGCCTGCTGCCCAACCTCTCTGATGGCTTCAGCCGACAGCTCCTCTGGTAGCCAGCATCCCTTTTCTTGCAGCCGACAGCCCCTCTGGCATGATCCCACTTGGTCCTGCTCCATGCTCACCTCAGATGAGTCACCTGAAGCTCCTACCTTCTGGTTCTACTGGTTCATAATCTTTATCTGCTTGCCCCTTCTGGATTTAGCCCTAGAAATGTCCATGGCATTGCTGATGCACATGACATCCCCCTCTGCTAAACTTGATGACGGGAATCCAACCTGCTCTTGGATGACTGTCATCATCCCAATCCTGTCCTGAAGTCCCTCTGTCATCATCCATCCCTGGCAAACCTTTTTCTCTGAAAATCCAATCTGTTCTCCAAACCACTCTGTCTCTGATGAAGATCTATGCATCTCGTCTTCCTCTAGTCCACAATCCATTCCTGCCCTGACTCTGAACACCGTCTTGGTCTTCGTTCCTGGAACTGAGTCTGGCACTCTCACATCACCCTTGGAGGATCAACCTCCCTTGGGACCGTTCCCTTAGAACCTATCTGGCTCACGGAACTGCCATCCCCATCTGGCACTGTGGAACACCACCAACAAACCTCCTGGGAGTTCTTCCCGTTCTGTGTTCTTGCCGTGGGCTTCGAATCCGTGTACTTTCCTGTACCTTGGACTTGTACACCATCATATGGGACTGAATCAGTGATTAGCTTGGCTGAGCTTGATGCTCTGATACCAATGTAACGCGCGGAAGCTCTGGGTAGTCTTCTTTCAGCCCTAAACACTCTTGAAAACCTTCTGATGCAAAAACGCACCATCTGATGCAAAAACGCAGGTAGAGAGAGAGTAGAGAGAGAGAGTGAGAAGTGCTGGAATTTCAGTATATCTATTGTACAAAAAGGGTACATGTCTTTGCAGCCCTTGGCTGCCCTCTTGAAAAGGTGATAACACACCTAAAATCTGCCCTAGACTAGGATCCTACTGACTCTCACCCCTAGTGGGTGGAATGAATAAAACAAGGAGCAAGGGTGCCTTTATATAGGCCTTGGAATAAATGGTGAACTGGCCGACTGCTGGTCGGCCAGTTACATGTTCATTAAAGCCCCTTTAATTCAGCCGACTGCTTGTCCTTGTCATTGATGCCCAACCTCTCTGATGGCTTCAGCCGACAGCTCCTCTGGTAGCCAGCATCCCTTTTCTTGCAGCCGACAGCCCCTCTGGCATGATCCCACTTGGTCCTGCTCCATGCTCACCTCAGATGAGTCACCTGAAGCTCCTACCTTCTGGTTCTACTGGTTCATAATCTTTATCTGCTTGCCCCTTCTGGATTTAGCCCTAGAAATGTCCATGGCATTGCTGATGCACATGACAGGTTGCCAGATTTATCACCCAGCAACAGTTTAGCAGCGGGGAATGTCACGTGCACACCAGTCAGGTGTACAGTGACATGGCATCATTCTAGCATCATTAGCATCATCAGGATTTTATCAGGCATTATTCAGGCATTTATGCAATTTTATAGGTATTTTACTGGCATTTATGGGGCAGCCGACAACATTTTGTGGACATGGCATCTGGCCGACAGCCCTTATGCTGGCCGACCAGCAGCATGTTTGCATATATATTCAGTCCACTCCCCATTCAGGATAGCAGGTTGATCAAAGGAGCATTCAGCAGTGTGTTCTCCAACGCATCTCCTCCAGGAAGCATTGGGAGCAGCATAATCAGCAAACGCATCATCCTCAGCATCATAATCAGCAAACGCATCATCCTCAGCATCATCATCAGCAAACGCAGTCAGTTCAGCCCAACAGTGCTGCGTTTCATCATCAGGTCAGCATTCAGCCTCTGTTCCAAAGCCTCCCTTCAGCGTTTCCTTCCCAGGAGACAAGGGAAAGATAGGGGACAGCAGTTCCTACAGTTCATTCAGCATATTCAGCAGTACAGATCCATTTGGATCTCATTGTAACCGCATTCATTCATCTAATATAGCTGCATTGCATTGACACATATTTATCTGTCTCTTGAACATCATTAAGTGCAGTTTAGTTAGACTAAGGTTGTGATTACTACGATCTTAACCTCCCACATGTCACAAGTAAGGCCCTCAAAGCTTGTACATAATATTTTTTCCTTGGGTAATAAAATACTGGGGGGTCGGTCCATTCCGGCCTCTATGCGGTGTTACATGTGCAAGCTCCATTTTCAGCATTTGTGGATGTTTTGTCCAGCTTTTATGTTTTATTCACAGTGATGATGGATATGTGTTAAGGCTGTGGCCATGTTTAAATGTTTTAATATGCATTGATGGTATCAACAAGTGTGTCAAAGGCCCTAGTCTCCCGGGCATCGCGAGTTACATTGGTATGAGCTTTCCTTTTATCAATAAGGAAGAGAAAAGATCAAGTGGGGACCACACTTACCATCATTGCTGTTAAGCATGGCTAGTCGCTTTATAGCCTATGAAGGAAGAGTATGACCAGTAGATAGCTTGTTGATCTAAGGATTTATGAATTCACAAAATTTATCTTGGAAGTATGGAGTTGGCTTTAAGTGCACGTGTTTAGCACTCTTTCCATATAGATATTGTGGATTATATTATCAAGTTTATATGCAAGCTATATGTAGATATATTTGGGATATCTTAAGGATATGGTGAGGAGATATTTCTTTTGGCTCCATGACCAACCTGGCAAAGAAAAGCTAAGTATACTTTGAGTTTGCAAAGTTGGTGCTTTTGCTATTTACTATGAAGTTTTTTTGATGTTCACTAACCCTTGTATAGCCATGCAAGGAGAAAGGTGTTATTGTTTGCCTTGAGATGGCTTCAGGGAAACATTGTTTATGGCTCCCTTTAATGGGATGAATTCTTTTCATGGCTCTCTTTATTGGGATGGATTATATCTATGGAGATTTGTTTCTTGGACGAGATTCATATAGATATTGGGCTTCACAAGCAATTTCTATGGATGAATCTGTCCGAGTTTATAGAGAAGAAATCTTTGGATATCTCATGGATATGATGCTTTTATGGATAAAGTCCACCTCTACTCCAAGGTGTGTGGTTAGCATGGAGTATGTGGTAAGAGTTATGGTATACAAGGATTATGGTATACAGGTGTATGGATTCTTGGATCCATCATCAGGTTTATGGATTATTCTTTTTGGCTCTCTTTATTTGGGCTGCATTGGACTTATGAAACTCATGGTTCACATATCCTGTGTAGTGTTCTCTTGAAGATTGTTTCTACCATGTGCGGGTCGAACAATAGAGAGCAGATGGAAGGGAACATGGGCACTTCAGAGGGTAGTGTCAAGCACAACATACCCTGTGTAGTGCTCTTTTGTCCTACGTGCTCTCTTGAAGATTGTTTCTACCATGTGTGGGTGAAACAATAGAGAGCAGATGGAAGAAAACATGGGCACTAAAGGGTAGTGGGAGTTGTTGGCCAAAATGCCTATAAACTATGTGTAGTAGAAATGCTTATGGAACACCAGGCTATCTATGCCCGTGACGAGTGATTGTTTTATATTATTACTTGAGCCTACCTCTCATCCAAGGTGTGTGGTCGGAGTACCAACATGGAGTTCAAAGTGGTAGAGTGGACATGACGCTTGGTTGGGAGGTGACTTATGTCTACGCCAAGAGTCATGTGAACTGACACCTTGTTGGTAGGGGACTATGTCTATGCCAAGTGTTAGTAGACTGGAATCTAGTATGCCGGGGACTTGATGTTGCCACTGTACCTGTTGTACCAGCCATTGTACCAGCTGTACCAACCATTGCATCGGATGTACCAGCCTTTGTACTTGTACCAAAATTTGTACTAATTGTACCAGTCATTGTATCGGTTGTACTAGCCATTGTACCTGCTGTACTAGCTATACTAGCCATTGTACTTGTACTAGCTGAATGGAGAGTTGTACTTGCTGTACCAGCTCTATTGCATGAAGACCTGTGGTTTTTGGAGAAGAATCAGTACCCACATGGAGGTATATGGATTATATTATTGGCTCAGCATCTCTACAGTCTATGTTCCGGCTTGGTTGCCTCGTGTTGGGCTGTGTTATGGCATTTGTATATGGATAATCCGGCATCTTGCGTGGGGAGAGTAAGGCCCTCAGCTTGTACATGATATTTTCTCCTTGGGAAATACCCCAAGAGGGGGGTTGGCCCATCCTGGCCTCTATGCGGTGTCACATGTGCAAGCTTTATTTTCAGCATTTGTGGATGTTTTGTCCAGCTTTTATGTTTTATTACAGTGATGATGGATATGAGGTGGGAATACTATCCAAGGCCCTTGGTGCCTTGGGGATATGCTAGCCCGCACTGAAGAATATGCATCTTTATGGGATGAGGTGCAAGGGAGCGGCGTAGCACGGACCCATGCTAGGCACACGTAGAAGCACTCATGCACCGGGTAGGCATGCTAAGCCTCCTGTGTTGCAAGTGAGGTTCCATGGTGCCGAGTGCCTTCGGAGGATGCCCTCCGTGCCTTGATGGTGATATTGCCGAAACGTGGAAACGGTGGAAACGACGGACCGGCGAGCCGTGCCGTGCCGATGGGCTGAGATGCGGCCGGGCCGGCGGATCATGGATGGAAGGCAAGTGAACGGTGAGACCCGCAAGGAAAACGCACGAGACGTGCTCGACGGGCCGGTGGAGCTGTGTCATGAAGCTTGGTTTGTGGAAGGCCGCCCTGCGGCTAGATGTCCGAGTCCCGCTCCGCCCGGGTTTGTGACACTTGGTATCAGAGCATGGTTCGTTTTGGAAGCCTATGTGAGGCGTGTGATGTTAGGACGGCAAGAACTGCGGAAACGTCAAAAATGGCAAGTTGGGTTGTGACTATGTGTCGGCCATGAGCCGAATGGCACAAAAGTTGTCGATTGAGATTTGAGCATCAAGATGAAGGAATTTGCCCAGGGTTGCTTATACCGGAAGCAAGGCACAGGATGGTGTGGTTGATCGAACCCGTCGGGACCCCGAGCTGTTGACGTGAGCTTGAACGATGGAATGTGGGGACATGCTATATATGAAAAATGATCAGTTTTTGAGGGGATCGCAACCGCGTGGTCCGTTCGAAGAGATTCCAAAGTTGGCCGATGTGCCATGAGGCCAGTGGACAGTTGGGTTCCATGTGAGGTAAGGTTTCCGGATGCAAGTCCAGTTAAAGATGTTGGCATATGAGCTGAGCAGAGTAGCACGCAAGTGGATCCTGGTGGGGCTGATAGCACTTCAAGCAAAAGAACAACGGGCTCGGGATCTCTCAGAGTAACCACCAAGGGAAGGTGATGCTTTGAAGAAAACGATGAGGCAGGCAATGTGATAAAGTGGCACTTTATAGACCGGCCCCACCACAGATGGGGACCGCGGGGTGGTAGCCACTCAAAGGTCAAGGAAAGAAGGAAGCAAAGGGGCCACGCATGCAGAGACAACGTCGGTTATGGGGCTGGGTTTGCTTATGGGAATGGGAAACTGGATGTGGCAGAATGGGACGTCGTGTTGGTGTGGTGCCCAAGAGTAAGAGTAGAATGCAAGCTGCCAAGCCAATCATTTGGGGAACATGTAAGCGGCAAAGGCGTCTGCTAAGGCCATGATGCGCCTTGTGGCAATGGAGTCACCCTCTCATCACGATGCAAGATCATCAAGGATTACGTCTTGGGCAGATGTAGCAAAGCAGTTGCCCCAACTTCTCCATAGTGCAGAGCCGGGATAGGCCTGAGGGGCCGAGTCCCTCTTTAGATCATTCAGGATCAAGCCTAAGGGTGAATGCAGCAAAGTGGGAGCCCGCACTCCTTCGCAATGCAGAACACGGGTTAGGCTGGAAGAGCCGAAGCCCTTCTTCAGATCATTTAGGATCAAGCCTAAGGGTGAATGCAGCAAAGCGGGAGCCCGCACTCCTTCGTAGTGCAGAACACGGGTTAGGCCGGAGGAGGCGAAGCCCTTCTCAGATCATGCAGGATCATCTCGGGTGAGGCACGCATGTCGAGCCTTGCACTCCTTCGCAGTGCCAAGCAGGGTGAGACATAAGGTGTCAACAACCCTTTCAGGTTAACAAGAACCAAGCAATCAACCTTCACAAAGACCACTGAGCTACGGTACGGTAGCCAACCTGGAATATGTAATGATGGTGGCAAAGCACAAAGACCATCGAGCTACGGTACAGTAACCAACCCAGAAGATGTAATAATGTTGGCACACATCGGGCATGCGGGTGAGGGTAAGGCCAAAGACGGCACCAAGAGACCCATGACCCAAAGGCAACATCGAGTTCTCCGCCTGGGTGAGGGTAAGGCCTAGGAGAGGCACCAAGAACCATGGGCCTTGCAGGCTGTTGCGAGCAGCTCTCCGGACCGAGAGTGGTCCCCCCTTGTGGCCGTGTAGCCGAGAAGAGGCGCACGCGTCACCCATCGATCGTAACACTAAAGACTCCGCCTGGGTGAGGGTAAGGCTTGGCAAGGCACCAAGAGCCTTGCCGCCGAATAAAACCGCACTCAGGTGAGGGTAAGGCTGAGACACGGCACCAAGAGCCCCAGGTCTTTGATCTCAATAAAAGGAAAGATGGCCACGTAGTGGTCCAAGGAAGTGGCTGTGCGGGCCGTCAAGCGGCGCACGTTTGTTTCACCTTGGCAACACCCATGGGTTCTAAGGTGCCACAAGCGCTTTGGGGCCCATGACAACCTGAACTGGAGCAATCCGGGGAGGGCGAAGTTTCTTTGAGCGGGAACGTGCTAGATCAAGTCAACAAGGACTGTAGAGGCACATAGTTGTGTGACTTGGGAAAGCAGGTTTGAAGAAGGCGACTACTTGTGAACTCTCGAGTGCAGGACAAGGACCGTAGTGCCAGGCACATAGCACTCTGTATGAGGGTGTGAACAGGTATAACTGGACTTGAGCAGGTGGACTTAGGTTGTATGGCTCATGAGTTGGATGACTTTGGAAAGCAAGTTTAATGAAGGGCCTACTTGCAAGCACTCAAGCACACGACATGGAACCGTAGTACCGGGCACATAGCACTCTGGGTGAGGGCGTGAACAGGTACAATTGGAGTTGGGCGAGTGGACCCGAGTCGTTTGACTCGCCAAGGCTAACGGAAGATGGAAACAGCTGTTTGTGCAAATTGGCAGTTGTGCAGATGGTTGGGTGGGGCAAAGTGGCAGTTGTTTCATTGAAGTCCAAAGGGAGACTTTGTCAAATCCACACGGATCTTCCCTCGTGATCGATCTTGGTTCGAAACTCGAATCCTGCAACAAACGAACACAAACAAGCATGGGGGTGCAGGCCTGACTCACCTCCCAACCATGACAGCCGTGGGCAAGCCCACAATCTTGGCTGTCCCCACCGAGCCACGAGCTGAGCTAACTAGGATGACGTACCGACCAATCTCCTCCTCGCGACGTCCCATACTGCCACGAAGCTGCCCTCGCGGGCCTCGAGATTGCTGCCGGCCTCGGCTGCATAAAGCAGGTGCACGTCTGCACTAGATCCAGGCTCCAAGACCGTAGAGCTCTCACAATCTCGCGAGACTCTCTATATGACTAATGACTAACCTTGGCCACCCTTTCATAGGTTCTTGGCCGGTCATCAGGCATCCACACTTGGGCGCCCGCCCGTCCATACTTGGGTGCCCGCCCGTTAGTCTATCCCTAACTCAGCTCGCCAATCAGCCTGCCTAGCTCCAAGCTTCCCCAAACCTCGAAGCTAGTCTTGTGTGCGTGTAGCACACAGTAAATACCCACTGTGCACATGACATACTCCCCTTCCTCTAAGAGCTCACTCCTGAGCTCACTAAAAAGCCAGGGTAATCTCTCTGAAGAGAAGTCAATGTCTCCCATGTAGCGTCCTCCTCAACACGATCCTTCCACTTGATCTTGTATTCCGTGATAAGCGTATGACGCAATCTTCGTTCACGAAATCCAAGAATCTTTTCAGGTTCGTGCGGAACAAATGTCATGTCCTGGACATCTATAATTTCTTGAGGAGTAACTAACTGATCTGCTCCACCCAGTACTTCCTTAAGTCTACTGACATGAAATACAGGATGAACTTTCACATGAGAAGGCAAATCCAATTCATATGCAACTGAACCAATCCGTCGTGTAACACGAAATGGTCCACAGTATCTAGGGGATAATTTCGAAGATCTACCTGTCCGTAAAGTCTCGGTATCTTTCGGAACTCGCAAATACACCATCGTTCCTTCAGAGAACTCTCTAGGTGAACGATGTCTATTAGAATAAAACCTGTCTCGGTCTTGAGCACTTCTAATAGATTCCTTCGCAACTTGTAACATTTCCTGCATATCTTGCAAAAAATTACGTGCTGCATCATGCTGAAGTCCTGAGAATCCTACTGTAACAGGTGATCTTGGTTGAAAACCATACATAAGCATGAAAGGACTAAATCCTGTACTCGTATGCTTAGTACTGTTATATGCAAATTCTAACATAGGAAGATAATCCTCCCATGAACTTTGTCTTTTGGATACATATGCTCGAAGCATATCCTCCAAAATCTGATTCACTCTTTCAGTCTGGCCATCAGATTGAGGATGATCAGAGGAACTCAAATTCAAAGTTGTTTCCAACTTCTCAAAAACAAGTTTCCAAAAGTCACTCGTAAACTTAGAGTCCCTGTCACTGACTATGTCATGCGGTAACCCGTACAGTCTAAACAATTGCTCGATAAACTGCCGAGCTAATTGCGTAGCTGTAATAGTCTTCCGGGTCGGTAAAAATCTAGCCATTTTTGTCAAGCGATCTACCACAACCCAAATAGAATCGTGGCCTTGATGTGTTCTTGGCAATCCGGTAATAAAATCCATGGAAATACTTTCCCATTTATTACCTGGGATTTGCAAAGGATGCAACAACCCAGCCTGTCTAAAGCGTTCAGCTTTATTTGCTTGACAAATCTGACACTTGAGAACATAATCTTCTACATACCCTTTCATCTTCGGCCAATAAAAAGTGTGTTTTACTAATGATAGCGTCCTATGTACCCCAGGGTGTCCAGCAGAAGGGGCGTCGTGACACTCCCTCAGAATCTTGGACCTAATGTCCGGGATCTGTGGTACACAAATTTTGTCATTACGGAATAGTAAACCATTCCGAATCATCCATTGACCTCCTGCAGCCTGAATAGAAGACTGCTCAGTCACCGAGTCTTGGTCAATCAATGAGCTCCCGTCCTGGATCTTCTGCCAAAATGGACCAAAATAACTATCAGTCCTGCAAAGCCCTCTCAATGACTGAAATAAGTCAGTAGAAATCTCGGTGAACGACAAAGTATTCACCTCTCTAATCCGACTAAGCGCATCTGCAATATTATTCATGGACCCTTTCCGATAACGGATCTCAAAATCAAAATCTTGCATTAACTCTGCCCAACGAGCTTTCCTGCCTCTCAAATCATCCGCATCACACACATACTTGATTGACTGATGATCAGTCAATACCACAAACTTGGAGCCATATAAATAATGTCTCCAAACCTTGAGAGCATGAATCACAGCATAAAGCTCCTTCTCAAGGGTTGGCCAACGAGATTGAGTGTCGTCTAGCTTTTTACTTTCAAAAGCAACCGGTCTACCATCTTGAAATAAAGCAGCCCCGATAGCATAGTCACTGGCATCAGTTTCAAGAACATAAGGCCGACTAGGATCAGGCAATGCTAAGATAGGTGCTTCCTTGACTTTATCTTTCAAAAGTCTGAAGGCCATATCCAAATCGTTATTCCAAGTGATAGGTTGATTGGACTTACGTCCACGACCTTTCAATAAGTCGGTCATCGGTAGTGTGAGCTGAGAGTACTCCCGTACAGATTTCCTAAGAAAAACTACAAAACCGAGAAAAGAACGAAGTTGTTTCACTGTTCGCGGTATAGGCCAGTCCAAAACCTTCTGAACTCGGTCATAGTCAATGCTCAATCCATCTCTAGTGATCTTGTGTCCCAAGTAAATGATGTCGGTCATAAAGAACTCACATTTACTGAATTTAGCATATAGTCGATTCTGTCTCAAAATAGATAAGACAATCGTGAGGTGTCTGACATGATCCTCAAGAGTACGGCTATATATCAAAATATCATCCAGGAACACCACCACAAATTTCCCCAAATGTTTACGAAAAAGATCGTTCATCATTTGTTGGAAAGTGGCTGGAGCATTGGTTAACCCAAAAGGTAATACGAGAAACTCGTAATGGCCATACCTAGTCCGAAAGGCGGTTCTTTCGACATGCCTTTCATGAATACGTATCTGGTGATAGCCAGTACGCAAATCTATCTTCGTGAAATATTTCGCTCCTGCTAACCGGTCAATTAGGTCATCTGATCTAGGGAGAGGATAACGGTTCTTAATAGTCAACTTGTTCAATCTTTTGTAATCTATACACATTCTCCAAGTATTGTCCTTCTTTCTCCTAAGCAACACAGGTGCACCCCAAGGTGATTTACTTGGACGGATCTGGCCCATCCTCAGATAATCTTCGAGTTGTTTAGCCAACTCATCTTCCTCAGCTTGGCTCATCCTATAAGGTGGAATACTCACAGGATGAGCACCAGGGATCAAGTCAATACGATGATCTACTGCCCGTTCAGGTGGTAAACCTGATGGCAATTCCTTAGGAAATACGTCTTGAAACGAATCAAGTATCTTCTGTAATTCTTTGCTTTCAAACACACTTAATTCATTCACATCCAGGGAAGGGATGAGAAAAGAAGAAAGTGGAATCAAGACACAATGGAAAGCGGTGTACAAAGAAGAATTCATTATATTTCCAAAATCAATTGTATTTACAAGAGGTCCCTGAGAGGGATGGATACAATCACCTAAAATACTATACTTGGTGTCCCTATGCTGAAAAGAAAAAATATGACTAGACCAATCTATCTGGACATCAAGAGTCTTAAACCACTCAATCCCTAATAACAAGTCTACATTTTCCAGATGCATGACATAGCATTCCAGAGTATCTTTGTAGTCCTGAATCTGGATTGGAAGCATCTCCACCTTGCGATCCCAAACTTGTCTGCCCGCAGGTAGACGTACCTCATAGGTATGGTCGCTGAGTGTCGTGTCAAGACTCAATTTCTGCACAAGTTTGTAGTTAACAAAGTTATGCGAACTGCCAGGGTCTAAAAGAATGTGAATTTTATGGCCATTCACTTCTCCATAAACTCGGAGAAGATCATGCATGCCAAATACCTTAGAATTGAACAGACAATCAGAACAAGTACTAGGGCGAGAAAGTACAGTAATTGATGTACCTGTCAAAGACAACTGGTTAGCTGCCTTTGGCTTGGGTCCTGCGTTTGACTTGGTACCCTTTTTCTTTGGGCACTTGTTACGCATATGTCCTTGTTCTTCGCAGATAAAACAACGTCCTTCCTTCTTGAGCTTCAAAGCCCTAAGGAGTCGTTTCTTCTTCGCTGGTGTCGAACTTGAACTCTTCGAAGGTTGGTCCGAAGACTTGCCTTCATTCGTGTTAGCCATAGGTGCGGAGAACTTTCTTTTATGCTTGTTCCCCTGCTCGGTAACGGGTTTTGATTTGGAAGAGACCATCGTATCATCATAGATACGAGCTGAATGAATGGCCTCGTCCAATGTTTTGCATTTGTTATTTTTAACCTGTAATCGGTACGAGTTTGGTAAACCAGCTTACGAAAAACCCCAAAAGAGTAGTGGGATCCATCTTTGTAGCCTTCATCTGCAAGTCACGAAACTTCTGGAGGTAGACCTTATAAGTGAGGTGCTGCGAGGTCATGGTCAAAGCTGAAAACCGGGCAACAACATCGTAGTCATCCTCTTTCTTGAGGAATTCTTTCTTGAAAATGTCTTCAAATTGTGCCCAAGTCGTTGGCTTTGGGTTGAGTTCCTTCCACCAAAGCAAAGCTTTGCCGGACAGGAAACCTGCTGCTAACACGAATCCCCTCGTGATCGATCTTAGTTCGAAACTCGAATCCTGCAACAAACGAACACAAACAAGCATGGGGGTGTAGGCCTGACTCACCTCCCAACCATGACAGCCGTGGGCAAGCCCACAATCTTGGCTGTCCCCACCGAGCCACGAGCTGAGCTAACTAGGATGACGTACCGACCAATCTCCTCCTCGCGACGTCCCATACCGCCACGAAGTTGCCCTCGCGGGCCTCGAGATTGCTGCCGGCCTCGGCTGCATAAAGCAGGTGCACGTCTGCACTAGATCTAGGCTCCAAGACCATAGAGCTCTCACAATCTCGCGAGACTCTCTATATGACTAATGACTAACCTTGGCCACCCTTTCATAGGTTCTTGGCCGGTCATCGGGCATCCACACTTGGGCGCCCGCCCGTCCATACTTGGGTGCCCGCCCGTTAGTCTATCCCTAACTCAGCTCGCCAATCAGCCTGCCTAGCTCCAAGCTTCCCCAAACCTCGAAGCTAGTCTTGTGTGCGTGTAGCACACAGTAAATACCCACTGTGCACATGACAGACTTGGCCTAGGTTACCCAAAGATGGAAACAGCTGGATGTGCAAGTGGCAGTGTGTATGCAGCTGGGTGGGACATAGTGGCAGCTAGCTCACTGAAGTTAGAAGGCAACTTGGTTGTGGAAAGCACTCATATCCAGCCAAAGGGCAAAGTGGAAAAGCAGAAGGTACGGCCTGAGATGGAGTTCAAGGCAGGTAAAACTTGGGACCTAGCCATCCAAGCAGAGCTTGTTGGGATGACGTCTAAGAAGACTAGAATCTTCACAGTACGGAAGGACACACTCAAAACTCAAAGGTTCAAGGTGATGGTACACAGAGTCAAGAAACGAAGCTAATGTGAAGGTCGTCATGGTGTCATGGGGGCCTAAGCAGGACTAAGTGGAGGGACTTTGTGCCTTGGTGAATAGGAACAGGCAGATTCAGATTTAAAGGTCAACACCGCTTGAACAGGTTTCGGGGCAGTTTGGCTAGAGCATGGCAAAGCAAGTCTTGGTGTCAAGGCAAGCTAGAGCACTCAAGTCAGGGTGAACCAAGGCTGAAGAGGTGAAAAGGTTCGAATGCCAAAGGATCGCGGTGGTTTCACTTGGTGTCAAGTGGGACCAAAGGCACTTTGTCATAGAGGATCAATGTGTTAGCACATTCATCCCCAGATTCTGCTCTTTTATGGTCCCCATTTGGTCCCTTTTGCATGGCCCTTGCTTGTGGGCTGGCCACCCCTTTTTCTAGTATTTTTCTGGGATTTTTCCAGTCGGCCTTGTCCAGTAGCTCCAGTCAGCCTGTTTTGCAGCTCCTGTCGGCCAGCCTTCTCCTACTATAAATAGTGGGTGCTGGCCTCTCTTTTCTCATTCAGTCTTGTACATATTTTGCTCTCTCACTTATGAGACTTGTAGTGTCTCTTGCTTGGGACTGTCTTACTTCAGTATAGTTTTCTCCATCTCTCTCTCTCTCTCTCTTGCACTCTCTGTTCAGCACATTCTAGTGCCACTCTGCTTCCGCTCTGTGCACTCTTTCATGGTATCATCGCTCCCGGTTTAGCAACCTCTTTGCCGCCCCAGTTTCAGCATTGTATTCAGCACCTTTTCCTCTGGGTTTTCTCTCAGATTTGCAGCCCTTTGCTGCTGCGTTTTCTGGACAGCACCTGCTGGTCACTTCTCTTCCAGATTGGCTTCACCAATTGCAGCCATCAGGTATTTTCTGATCAGCGTTTTCTTCCCACGTGGAGACTGGACATAGGCAGCCTGTTTTTCTTCAGGACAGCAGCCTTTTGTGCTGTGTTTTCCTCTCTAGTGGGCTTTCCCCTTTGCAGAGGGGGATGTGGTGTTGCAGGCTTTGGTGGCACTCTTGGTACCTGTGGAGGACACTTCTTCTTCAGAGTTTGTGCATTTTTTGAGACTGAGCCCAAGCTTTTGTGATGGCTGCACCGACTTCTCTTCATATGTTTGCTGAGTCTGCCAAGTTGGATGGTTCCAACTACACCCTACGGAAGGTGAAGGTGAAATCGGCCTCGCGTGGCGTGGATCTTTGGGATTGGCTCGTTACACCGGCCAATGCCACCCCTCCCACCCTTGCTTCCGGTGAAGCGACTCAGGCATAGATTGATATTTGGCAGTCAAATGATTGACGCGTTTTCTCCTTTCTGATGTTGAACTGTCAGGATTATGTTCTCTCTCATGTGCGTACAGCAGACGCTGCACATGAAGTTTGGAAGGCTTTTGCAGATCTCTATGAGATTAAGTCTCTGGGTCGGATTTTGGCGTTGGAAAAGCAACTTATGAACTTATCAATTTCTGCCTTTCCATCTTCATCTGCTTTCATCTCGAAGATGAAAGATCTCCGGGACGAGCTTGCTGTTTGTGGCACGGACATCTCCACAGAGGACATGGCTATTCGGCTGCTCTCCAAACTTCCAGAGAGGTTTGATACATACTTTCAGTCTCTTGTTTCTTCTCCTCGTCCTGTTCCAATTACTTGGGAGGAAGTTCTCCCCTCCGTTATGTAGATTGAGTCTCGCTTTGAGGAGCGGATTAGCACCTCCGGTGGCCTTGATGGAGCTTTGGCAGTGCGAGATAAAGGGAAGAATCAACAAAAGAAAGGAAAAGGGGGTTCTGACAACAACTCCAAGAATTCCGACAAGGATAAAGACAACTAATCTTCAAAGAATAAGGACATCGAATGTCATTATTGTGGCAAGAAGGGTCACAAGTCACCCCAATGTCACAAGAAGAAGCGTGATGAAGCAGCAAAGAACTCTTCCTCATATGACACCCCATCGAGATTGGTTCGAGGACTTCACTGCCAGATCAGGCAAGATCACTGTTTGTGATTCTTCTTCTGTGCCAGTGCATGGACATGGCACTATCCCCATCTTCCGTTCTGACGAGTACAAAAGGTACTTCTCTGACGTACTGTATATTCCAGATTTGGCTTTTAACCTTTTGTCAGTGAGTGCTCTTACAGCTCAGGGTGCGGAGGTGATCTGTTCTCATTATGAGATTACCATTCGTGATAAGGCGCCTGGTAGCATCTTGGCTCAAGGAGTCCAAGATAGTGGTCTCTACAAGTCGACCGCTCTGCTTTCTTCCGGTGCTTCTTCTCCTCTTTGGCATGCTCGGTCTGGCCATTTGAGCTATCAGCTTCTACAGCGAGCTTCGAAGGATGGGTTGGTTTAGGGATTACCGACCATCAAGGCTCCATCTTCTGCATGTTCCTCTTGTTTACAGGGGAAGCAACACCGAGCTGCCTTTCCGAAGGAGGCAACACACAGATCTTCGACATCACTTGCTCTCATTCATGCAGACTTATGTGGTCCTATGAGTACCGCGTCTTTGAGTAAGGTGTTGTACATGCTCGTGATGGTGGATGATTTTTCCAGATATACTTGGGTTTTCTTTCTGAAGACCAAGGATGAGACTTTTCAGCACTTCTGTGATTGGAAAGCTGAGGTGAAAAAAGAGACCGGTCACTCGGTCAAGGCTCTCAGGACTGATGGAGGGGGTGAGTTCACATCCCAGGAGTTTCAGCAATATTGCAAGACACATGGCATTCGGAGACAGCTTACTACATCATATACTCCATCACAGAATGGAGTTGCCAAGAAGAAGAATAGGACCATTATGGAGATGGCCCGTGCTATGCTTGAGCATTCTTCATTACCTCGACGTTTCTGGGCTGAGGCGGCTTCCATTGCCGTCTACATTCAGAACAGGTCTCCTACTGCTGCTCTTTCCGACTAAACTCCATATGAGGCTTTCCATGGTGAGAAGCTCTCCGTTGTTCATTCCCGGATATTTGGGTGTACGGCGTATGTTCATGTGCCTAAGGAGCATCGCTCCAAGTTGGACTCGAAGTCTCAGCGCATGACTTTTCTTGGATACAGCATTGTGTCCAAGGCATATTGTCTTTATGATCCTCAGGCAAGTAAAGTTGTTGTGAGCCGTAATGTGGTGTTCGATGAGACTCGTACATCTTCAGAGCACATAACTTCTTAAAGAAGTTTGGTCAAACATCTAGAGAAAACACAAAGTGGTCATACAATTACATGAGCTTCTTCTTTCTTCACCTCCTCCTCCTCCTCCTCCTCCTCCTCCGCCTCCTACGCCCACTGCTTCTGTTACACCTCCAGCTGAGGATAGTCAGTCAGACGATGATGACCTTGCTCCTCCTTCGGCGAGTTCGAGCAGATCTGTACCTGGTTGGTATTATCAGACAGTTCGTGATTCTGGGTTACGTGAGGTTCCTTCTGCTCCTCCGCCTAGTTCTCTTCGGCGTTCTTCCAGAGTTACAGCGAAACAAATTCATGAGGGCAACATGTTTGTTAAATATGCTCTTATGTCTACTATCATTAATGGTCGTTCTGATCCCACTTCTGTAGACGAGGCTCTTTCACATGAGCCTTGGTGTCGTGCTATGCAGGTAGAGCTGGATGCTATCGAACGGAATGGCACTTGGATTTTGGTACCTCGGCCACTGCAGCGTAAGGTGATTGGTGTGGGTTGGATCTTCAAATCGAAGTTCCGAGCTGATGGCAGCTTGGACAAGCACAAGGCGAGGTTGGTTGCCAAGGGTTATGCTCAGCGCCTTGGCGTCGACTTCGATGAGACCTTTGCTCCGACGGCCTGGATGACTACCATTCGTACCGTTCTTGCTCTTGCAAGACATCATAGATAGCCCGTTTTCTAGATGGACGTCAAGTTGGCTTTCCTGAATGGAGAGCTTACACAGGAGGTTTATATTGATCAACCGCCAGGATTTGTTGGTCCGAGCAAACAGGATCATGTGTACCGGCTGAAGAAGGCTTTATATGGTCTAAAGCAGGCTCCACGGACTTGGTACCAGCGGATTGATGAGTTCTTTCAGAAGCTCGGCTTGCGCCGTTCTCACGCAGATTCGAACTTTTATATCCTCCTTGAGAGGGGGTTGATTGTTATCATTGTGGTCTATGTTGATGACCTCATCTTTACAGGTTCTTATTCTGTGCGGATCCGTTCTGTTATGGATGCTTTGGAGACAGAGTTTGAGATGACGGATCTTGGCCTCTTGCATTATTCTCTTGGCTTTGAGATTTGGTAGACCTTGAAGGGCATTTTCTTCTTTCAGTAGAAGTACACTCGAAGATTATTGACAGATTTCAGATGACTGGGTGCAAACCACTATCTTCTCCTATGGATATTGGTGAGAAGCTTTCTTCACTTGATGCTTCTCCAGGGATTGATCAGGGACAATATCGGGTTCTCCTCGGTTGTTTGGTATGGTTGACCTACTCCTGATTGGACATATGCTTTGCAGTCAGTTTATTGAGTTCCTTCTCATCCAAACCCCGTCAGCAGCATTGGCGGTGTGCTCTCAGAGTTCTTCGGTACTTGCGTGACACTCTGGATTTTGGCATCTTTTATGGCCAAAGATGCACTCTTGTTGGATGGTTTGACTCAGATTGGACTGGAGATTCGGATACACGGCGTTCGACCACTGGTTGTGTTTTTTCCCTTGGGTCTGGAGTTATTTCTTGGAGCAGTAAAAAGCAGCCAACTGTGGCGCTTTCCTCTACCGAGGCGGAGTACCGTGCAGTTTGTTATGCTGCATATGAGGCGATATGGTTGGGGAGATTATTGGAGGAGGTCTGCTGTTCTCCTACCGGATCTACTCTTCTTTGGTGTGACAATCAGAGTTGCATCGCCATCGCCAAGAACCCTGTGTTTCATGCTTGTACGAAACACATTGAGATTCAGTATCACTATGTTCGTGAACGGGTTCTTGCTGGAGATTTGCGTTTGGAGTATGGTCCTTCCGCGGAGAATGCTGCAGATTTGTTCACCAAGCCGGTTTCTCAGGCTTCCTTGGCTCCTCATCTTTGGATTCTCGGAGTTTGTTCAGCATCTGGTGCTGAGAGGGGGTGTTAGCACATTCATCCCCAGATTTTGCTCTGTTATGGTGCCCATTTGGTCCCTTTTGCATGGCCCTTGCTTGTGGGCTGGCCACCCCTTTTTCTACTATTTTTATGGGATTTTTCCCAGCTCTTCTAGCATTTTTCCAGTCGGCCTTGTCCAGTAGTTCCAGTCGGCCTGTTTTGCAGCTCCAGTTGGCCAGCCTTCCCCTACTATAAATAGTGGGTGATGGCCTTTCTTTTCTCATTCAGTCTTGTACATATTTTGCTCCCTCACTTATGAGACTGTCTCTTGCTTGGGACTGTTTTGCTTCAGTATATTCAGCATAGTTTTCTCCATATCTCTCTCTCTCTTGCACTCTCTGTTCAGCACGTTCTAGTGCCACTCTACTTCCGCTCTGTGCACTCTTTCACAATGCACCTATGTACCGAATAGGTTGAAGTAGGGCAACAAGGTCCAACGCAACCAAGTGCAGGGTTGGAAGTGGCACAAGGGGGGGCAAACCAAGCTGGAGTGAGTGAGGTGAGTAACTCTTGTCCATGAAGATTTTTGCACAAAGAGCTCAAGGAGCTTCATGCTCGGCCTGGCTCCCACGGCCTAGGCTCGGCACTTGCCTTTCATCCGTGATCCGTCGGCCCGGCTGCGTCTCCTGGTCGCGTCTCGGCCCGTCGGCACGGCACGGCACGGTTCGCTGGTCCGCTGTTTCCACCGTTTCGGTCCCGTTTCCAGGTTTCGGCAATATCACCGTCAAGGTGGGGAGGGCATCCCCCGGAGGCACTTGGCACCACGGAACCTCACTCGCAACGCAGGAGGCCTAACATGCCTACCCGGTGCGTGAGTGCTTCTACGTGTGCCTAACATGGGTCCGTGCTACGCCGCTTCCTTGCACCTCATCCCCATAAAGATGCATATTCCACGATGCGGGCTAGCATACCCCCAAGGCACCAAGGGCCTTGGATAGTATTCCCACACCCCCCCTTTATGGAATTGACACCCTCATCGATTGCCTACGAAACCAAAGGTTGGGTGTATGCACCTCAAAGTATGATCTTTCTGCATAGTGGCAAGTAGTAAATAAACGCGGGAGGTCTTAACCTTGCTTTATAGCCATCAGCAAGGTCAGTGTCTAACCCGTTACAAAGAAAAAGGTGCATATTTTTGTATTTTTATGTTTTTCTTCTAAAGGCCCGGACTTCAAGCCCCTGCTTGAGAGTTCGGCAATCCCTCAAAATTTGGCGTGGTGACTGCGTGGTGTCGCTGAAGCTCCTGTCTGAGTTGAGTTTGAGTGATTACCTGAGGCAATGCAGTTTTGCTCAGGGATGCGCAAGCCTTCATGGAAGTCAAGACTTGTCCGCCGAGTTGACACCAACTTGGGTTGCAACATCTTTTCTTCAAATCTGACTTCACATTCCTTTCCGTTGGAGTGTTGTTCAGAGCCTTGATGCTCTCCGATGCCCCTTGAGCTCTTTGTGCAAAAATCTTCATGGACAAGAGTTGCCCACCTCACTGACTCTAGCTTGGTTTGCCCCCTCTTGTGCCACTTCCAACCTTGCACTTGGTTGCTTTGGACCTTGTTGCCTTGCTTCAACTTGTTCGGTACATAGGTGCATTGATCCTCTGTGACAAAGTGCCTTTGGTCCGACCTGACACCAAGTGAAACCACTGCGATCCTTTGGCATTCGAACCTTTGCACCTCTTCGGCCTTGACTTGAGTGCTCTAGCTTGTCTTGACACCAAGACTTTCTTTGCCATGCTCTAGCCAAACTGCCCTGAAACTTGTTGTAACCGCTCCCCCCCTCTCAATACATTTGTATTTCTTGGAGTATTTATATGTACAAGTGTCAGGGGCCAATAGGCCAGATTTCTCCTCACATGAAGTGAATACAACTCAAAAACAATTGGGTACTTGTCGATGAAGTCTGGACAGTCGAAGAAGTCCCAATTCACAGGCACACTCCCACCTTCACTGGCTGCACACCTGCCTTTCACTGGTCTTCTGGGACCGTGCACTAATCGGCATGCCCGTACTAGCACAAGGGGTACACCGCGGAGGGAATCTCCAAGATGAACTCCCGGACTCCTTAATGTTTCTAACCTTCACTGGCTCTCAGAATTCTGAGGGCGTGGTTAGCACTACCACTCAAGGAAAAACAAACCAAACTAGGAAAGTTTCCCGAGTATGGTTAGCATAAACATGCTTTGTTCTTGTTCTGCACAAGACTTAAAGAAATCTTTGAACTTAATTTAGCAAATTTTAGTTTTACACAAATAAGAAGTACAAGGCACCTGGTATAGCTTGTAGCAGGAGTCAATGGAGATGCATTCCTTTCACCATGCAGTCAGGTCTACCTGGTACAACCATGGGTGCAGTAGGTACAAGTTTGGTACAGCAAGTACATGCTTGGTACAGCAAGTACAGCTGGGTACAGGTATAGCAGCAGGTACAGCCTAGTGCAGTCTGGTACAGTAGGTACATCAGTCGGGTGCAGGTACAACAGTAGGTACAACAGTCGGGTATAGCAGCTGCAGGCGTGTACAAGTCAGGTACAGCAGCTGCAGGCATGTACAATAGTTGGGTATAGCAGCTGCAGGCGTGTACAGGTCAGGTACAGTAGTCGGGTACAAGATGATGGACAAGGTTGCAGAGGCTACTTGGCAGGATTGGGTTTCCACTGGGGGAACCCACGGTCATCTAGAGGCACTTTGTTCGTGAAAAGATTGTTGCTGATGACATCTTGCTAGAGTTCTATTCAACGGAGGAGAGTGTGGTGGACCTCTTCACGAAGTCTCTTATCTCAGGCTTTGCTCCAGCGGCACTCCAGCTCACTGGGGTTGGTTCCACATCGAAGAGCTGAGAGGGGGTGTTAGCAGTCATCTCTTGTCTGTATATTTACTCCAGGGCCACTGTTGTGGGTGTGCCCGCCCGATTTAGGTGTTTTCTCATTTTTCCCCACTCTCCATATTTTTCCCTATTTTATTTTGGTGTGGGAGGCTGTCTTTGTGGCTCTTGGCTGATCTAGGTGATGGCCGACTACTCCTGCTGCTCCCCGCCTCTCTCTGTAGCTGGCCGACTGGGGCTGCAGCAGGTCGTGGACCATTCAGGGTGCTGTCGGCTGCCTCTTCTACTGGCCGACTGGATCATAGGGGCCATATAAAATGGCCCCTTGCCCCCACACTGGTTGTATTCGGTATTCGGGATTTTCTTGTGTATATAGCAGAGTTATACGCCTCTCTCTCTCTCTCTCTCTCTCTCTCTCTCTCCCTCTCTAATGCTGTGTTTTTCTGCAGTGCACTTGCTCGTGTTTTCAGATTTTGTCTTCATCTCCGTTGCATATTCTGACAGTGTCAACTCTCCAGGTCCCCACACCCCAGCTAAGCCCTAACCCTAACTTGGGTTAGTCCGCGTCCTTAGGCCTAACCCTAGGCCTGCTGGGACATAACAACAGGCTTTGTATATTCTGCAAGCTGCAAATTTTCTGCATTTGTGAGTTTTTGTGAACAACTTAGCTGAGCCCTTTCTGTTCCTACTTTGTCTATGAATTTGCCAGTGCAAGACTTCCTGTGTGCAGCTGCTGGCAGATGTTTGTTGCGAAGCAGAAAGGGGGGCAGGGATGTGTGACGGGGGGTTTATCTGGGCGATGGCAGGGCCCGAGCTCTCTCCTTTGTACCATCTGGTTGTATGCAGTTTTTAAAATTTGTAGGCATCCACTACTATGATTTGCACCTGCTTTTTCCTGTGAAGTATGAAAATTAGACAAAAGCTATGTGCATAACTCATGTAAAAATCTGCATGCTGACATGTTATGGTCTCTCTTGTACTTTTGGTATTTATGCTAATTGTATTCATGCTTACAGAAAGATAAGCGGACTGGGCACCCAAAGATATGGATTTACCGAGATAAAGCCACAAATGCTCCCAAGGGTGATGCAACAGTAACTTATGAAGACCCTTACGCTGCTGCTGCTGCTGTTGAATGGTTTAACAACAAAGACTTCCATGGCAGCGTAATCAGTGTTTTTATTGCTGAGACAAAGAGTAAAGAACCAGTGGAGCCTTTGAACGTCAGTGCAGTGCCCATCATGCCGGTGGGATATGAAGCGGACCCGCTGATTGTAGAAGCTGTTGGCTTGGGAGCTGCTGGAGGAGGTGGGACTGTAGATAACAACTGGGGTGGATCGGGAGGTGGGCGAGGAAGGGGTCATGGAGAGCCAGGAGGGAAGGCCTGGCAACAGGAAGGAGACTGGTCGTGCCCGAATCCAAGGTCTGTGATGACTTTGGTGAGCAGCTCATCGGGAACCCATGAATGTACTGTGCACTGTAGATTTCTTTGGACTTTGCTGCATAATGTATGCATGTATTTATATATTTATGTTTTTAGTACGTCTCTTTCTGTGTTTGAATGTACGTATGTATGTATGTTGTGCACACGTGCATGCACGCATGTATGCACAGATGTATGTGTGAATGTCTGTTGTCCATATGTATGGGTGAATGTATGAGTGAATGCATGCATGTATGTATGTGTGAATGCTTATATGTATTTATGCATGTGGCCGTATGGGAAGCTTTTCTTTGACAGAAGCTTCAATGACGTTAAGAAGTTACATTCTCTAATTATGTACTTGGCAGCTGTACCAATGTGAATTTTGCCTTTCGAGGAGTTTGCAATCGATGTGGCACTGCACGTCCCGCTGGTGCAAGTGGTGGCGGTGGACTAGGGGGAGGCCGTGGTAGAGGCCGAAGAGGTGGAGCTGAAGGAGGCGATCGCGGAAGAGGACCTGGTGGTCCACCTGGACTCTTTGGACCTAATGACTGGACTTGTCCCATGTAAGTGCAAATGCAAATTGCGTTTGTAGTGCATGTATACCTGCTTGTGTGTAAGTGGAGTGTAGCTTTTTAACATTGTTGACTACTGGTTGCTTTTTCTGGGCAGGTGTGAGAACATCAATTGGGCAAAAAGAACCAAGTGTAATATATGCAACACAACAAAACCTGGTCTAAATGAAGGTGGAGTCAGGTACTTTGACACAGACATACATTGTTCTTCTCTGGTTGAACTGCTGAATGTACAAGCTAAGGTCGGCAAACTACTCAGCGCTTCTAGGGATGACCCAGGCTACTGACTCAGGCCAGATCTCTACCCTGATGGCTCAAGCGAGTCCTATTTAAAGGGTTCGTCTTGTCCGAGTGCTGCACAAGCCTTTGCTGCAGCTCTTGGCTGCTAGAAATCTTCTTACACATGAAGTAGATATACTAGGCTGCTGTCTTAGCTGGTGGTGCAAACTCATACTTGGTTTTACTCTCTGGCCTTAGAGCCTGGTGGTGGTCAGCTAGAAGCCAGGGAAGGTGATTAACCATCCATCTGCAAGGCTTTGTGCTTGGAGTACGATTTCACAATGCTTGAACTGCTTGGACCGCATGTCTTGGACCGCATGTCATATTGTGTATCTTAATGGCATTGACTTTGTGTTAAAGGGATGGTAAGCATGCTGTCTAATCTAGGCATTTTGAAACCCAGGGGTCTGTGAACTTGTGTGCTTTTTATTTTACCTGCATTTCTGGCTGTGAATGATCTGTTCATGTGACATGGAATATCAGGGAAGGACGGGCTGGTGGGTACAAAGAGCTAGATGAAGAAGAGATTGAAGAAACTAAGCGAAGGCGTCGAGAAGCTGAAGAGGTGCCCTATTTTCTAGTTTTTCATGTGCTTGCTTTGTGTTCGTGTATAGAGGTGCTCTATTTTCTAGTTTTCCATATGCTTGCTTTGTGTTCGTGTCTAATTTTTTAATCACTTTCACGGGGTTCTTGGCTTTCTGCTTGGGCTGAGCGTTTTATTGCTTTTTGACTTGTCAGGATGATGGGGAAATGTACGACGAGTTTGGTAATCTCAAGAAGAAGTTCCGTGTCAAAGCTAAGCAAGGGGAAGCAGGGTCAAGTCAGCAAACGGCTCTGGGTGGTGGAAAAGCTGGTTGGGACAAGGAAGACCTTGGTGTGGTGGAACGTGAGAAGGCAAAAGAGAAAGGGAAGGACAGGAGTAAGGATTTTGACTGGGAAAGCAGAGAAGGAGATGGGCACAATGGGTACCGAACATCACAATATGATGATGAGTACAGCTCACACTACAAGGAGGGAGGCTATGATGGGGGAAGAGAGAGAGACCGTGATCAGCATGACTATGATAGAGAGAGGTATTCTGATCGCGATCGTGTTAACTACAGGGGGAGAGAGAGCAGAGATAGGGACCATGAACGGGATAGAGACAGAGGAAGGGGGAAGGATAGAGATCGTGAAAGGGATAGAGAAAGAGACAGAGACAGAGATGGGGGTGGACGGTCTAGAGACAGAACGCGGCAGAGATAGGTTTATGAACCGACTGTAGAGTTCTCGTAAAAAAACAAGTGAAGGTTTGAGCAGTCTTCGATTTCTACCGGTTCCCGAATTTGGTTTTCTAATGAATGATATGAGGCTAACTTTGTGCAGCTGTTTTTGCATTACTCATGAAAGGTACCCATTGTGCAGAAGGTATTTGATTTGATGGTTGTCTTCTCAAGACATGCTGCGATGGTGTTGTGACTCGTGGAATGGGATCTTTTAACATTTTGCTTCCAACTCTCAGCTAATTATGTAATACAAAGATGTCTTGGTTGGTGAAGTAAGCAGGAGAGTGCCACAATTTATTCATAGCTAGTCTTTCACTAAAATTTCTAAATGGTTGATTTGAATGCAGCTGTAAGTGTTGTATGTCTTCTCAGTATATATGCCTCACTTGATCTAAATCATGCAAAAAAAATCTTCTGAATGTATAAGAAATATAGTACTTCTGAAAGAGTATTGGATCACTCCATCTGCAAGATCTTAAGAGTTTGCTGAATTTTTTAGAAGGTTTATTTGAGGTGATTGAGGATGTAAACAAAGTCTAGGTCACTCCAAAAGCATTGGACTCATACTCGTTAGTAGCGTTTCAAGCTTGTAAGTGGATTTGATCTCTAAGATTTATCCAGTCGGTAACAAAAGCCATAGGAGACTGCAGGAGTGCCATATAAGCAAAGGATATGGACTGTTAGTAATGAGGTATGCAGTCTTAAACTTTAATGGGAAGAAGAAAATTGAGTGGATAATAAGAATCTCGACAACTTTGAAGCATTTCTTTTGGTTTCAATCTCATATGTGCATTGTGGTGGCTTCTAGCAAGTGGGGTGAAGTTTACAAATGCTGTAAGCTAGAATTTTCTTGTCAGGTTGAGTAAATGATTGAGTCTCATGGTTTTCAGTGCGATCGTAGGTGTCAACAGAATGGGGCAAGGTATACCACAAACACAAATCTATCCTTTTGTGAAGCTTTTTTTTTTTGTCCCAAGAGAAGATACTTTTATTAGTCAAAAGAAAATCAAAGGAAAAGGTGACCTTCCTCTTTGTCTGGCCGCTCTTAAAGGAAGGCTACAATGGTGAGGGACCCAGCTCACATGTGTCTCAGAATTCTCCAGGAAACTTGTTGGGCCTTTGGGCAATCCCCAGGTAATGTTGTGGAGCCTCCGTTAAGGTGGCACATCTTGGCTGCTTAGGGATGGGTGTCTTGCAATGGTCAACCACTTGTTCAGTATGAGGCAACCATAGGAAAATAGTGATCTTTAAAGGCATCTTGAAAGATGGTTCCGATAATCCATGAAAATCAGTGAGTAGGCCTTGGGTATTGCCAATAGTCAGCTATTCAAGCTCTTGTAGTTTGTTGACCACTCCTTTGGTTAACATGGTTTCGGTCGTCCAACTTGTTGTTAGGCGCTTTGCCATCTTACCCATTTGAATGGGCACCCAATTTACTTGCTTGAGACTAGTATTAAAGGCCAAATCATTTTTAAGTTTGGTTGGCCTAGTGTGAAAACTAGGCAATCTTATTCGTTACATGATTCCAAGACCACAGCAAAATAAGCATGGAATAAGTTAAATTTAATAGTTGGTTTTGAGGCCAAAAATTAGGAAATCCATTTGAAAATAGAATTTTATGGCTTAAAGATGGGGTTTCATTAGTCACTAGCACAATTCATAAGCAAAATGAAAAGTATCATGATCCAATTGGATGGCATTGATGCAAAGATAAGCGAAAAGGATGCACTTGGCATACTTATAAGCATGCCAGAGGAATACGATGCACTAGTGACTACTTTAAAAAATTTACTTTAACCAACATTTGAGGGTTATGTTTTATCACTACTTGAAGAAGAGAAGCGGCTAAAGAATGGAATACAAAGTACAACAAGGGAACAAGCATTCTACACCACCAAGGGAATAAAAAAATGCTACCACAACGGAAGGGAAAGACACTTCAAAAGCGAATGCAGACTCAAACACAAGCCCAAATATGGACACTGCAACAAACTTGGACACAAGGAAGAAGAATGCAGATTGAAGAACCAAGAGGCCAACTACGTGGAGGATTCATCAAGCAAAGAGAAGGTATCTCTTCTAAACCAAAGCTACATCGACAAGCCTGGCCACCTTAGCTCATGATTGTAAAAGGTCACTGATGAGTAGACCTAGTCCTTTGTACTGTGTTTTTTTTATCACACATGATCACCTAAAAGTAGCAATTTATGCACCCAGGGGGTTGATGACAGCTTGTAATACCACACTTGACCACTTTGAGTAGCATGTTGCACTAAGGGGAAGTGATGGGTCTTTTGTAATTTACATCCAACCACCTTATCGTAGCGTATACATCATGGCACCAAGGGAGGGTGCTGAAATTTGTGGTGTCATTCAGGTCAAGGTATGAGTAGCGGACCAGGAGCATGCATGCATATCACACTAGGACATTATCTCACATGAGCACATTAAATGTAAAAGGTGTACTTTCCTCATATAAAAAGGATCACTTTCAAGCAATGAATACAAGCAGCTCTCAAGCCTCTTCCATGAGTATAAGTTTCCATCTTGTAACCTAATTGTGCTTGAGTCAAGCTTGATTAAGTCATTAAGATTATCATTATATTGTTAATTAGGCTATACCCACCATAGAATTAGTATTCTTTAATCACAATAAGTAGGATTAAGCACACCATAGCCATGCATACTTGAGGATCCATGTTCAATCTTTTGATAGAGGGCACCTTAGCACTCGCCAAGGCCTTGATGGAAACTATAGCCATTCTTAAAGATGCCACAAAAAGAGCCAATTATGGAGACACTGCTTCTCGAGCCAATCCAATGAGAGTCCGCATTGCTAGATGCATTGAAAGAGGCCTCATTGGGGTCATCATAGCTAATGCATTAAAAGAGGCCTCAGTGGGGTCATCATAGTCACCATAATATTTTCTCCAATGTGATAGGTGATGACTTCATTTTGGCCCCATTCGAGGCACTGCCTCCGAGGGAAGGATCACTGCGCATCCCTTACACATTGGCACGTCCAAGCTCACCTCTGAAAAAGTACAAACTAAGTGAGCACAACATCACACGAGAGACATCACATCTCACAACCTTCTGATCCTTGGAACTCCGAGTCCAGATGAGTTTTCTTTCACAAGGAAATTCTCAACTTTGGAGAGACTTATCCGATTGGATGAATGGGAGTTTAAGAGCCCACACAGCTGAACTTGAAACCTGAAGAGAGGAGGAGGATGAGGTGAGCGCTCTTCTTCCATACCCAAGATAAAGGACAACAAAAAGTGCCCATGAACAAGTTGGGACACTACTTTGAAAGCGATGAAATCAGTGCTGTGTTACCTTTCGTTTTAAAAGGAACAATGATCTGTGCAATCTTGGATGGTGGTGCTAGTGTTAGCATAATCACTAATGATTGCTAGGAGGCTTGAGGAATCCCATCACTTGTAGACACAAGCTTTGTCGTCAAGCTTGCTGTGATGACGAGAACATAGCTAAACATTTGGGCATCCTTTAGGATGGAAAGATTAAGACCTTTCGGCAACTAAGCTTCCACTACACATTTGTGGTGATGGATTTTCATAGAAGAGGCTTGATCCTCGGAGGGCCTTACATGGGAGATCCAAGGCTGGTTCATGAATTGGAAACCAATCACATTTATACATAAGGGTAACCAACCATTGAAAATAAAGTTAAAAACATGGAAGACTCATTTCCATGGATCGAGGCATTCTCGCCAATGAGTCTGACAGAACCGATTGGACCGCTAGTCGATATTTGTAGAGCATGAAACTTAGAAGCTCACATCACACCAATTCATATCTATGGAACTTGTAACAAGATGTTGGATGGTGAAGATGAGGACCAAGAATATGAGCCCCTCTCCTAGAGCCTGTAGACTCCAAGGACTGGATTCATATTCTGGGAACCATGGATACTCTTCCACAGAAGCTTGGGACAAGGTTGGATGGTGCCTAAATCACATCCCTATTTGACACATTTGAAATAGAACCAACGGTGGAACTAGCTCTCACCTTGAGCTTGAGTTTTTCCCAAAAGACCATTTGGTTGTGTGGCCTACCACAATGACACTGAGGCTAGTGATAACATGTTTTGTTTGGAGATGTGGACCTCATTAGGCCACCTAGTCCTCGTACCATCCGTAACAACCATTATCGCGGTAAAAAAATTCCAATCTTAATCGTTGGGTTGTTTTAAAGTAGAGTTTCCTTTTGAATCTAAACCTACATCATGTAAGTTCTATATGACCCTTGTTCATCCTCTTGAGGGGATGGAGTGTGGCCATAGATTGTACCATGAACTGGAAAAAAATGCTCGAGCTCCCCTTCAGAATGGTCACTTTGGTGAACGAGGTTAATTTGAACCTATCAACATCCCAAGTCTCATCATCCACTTACACACCACCTCAGGTAACCTCTAACACTACACCACACTCTCGCCTCACTGTATTGTCCACCCCCTCCAACCTTATGGGAGAACCAAAACCTTGTTGACAGAGATGCCCCCAAACCTTAACCTTAACAACACTTTGAGGAGGGCACACCAAGAAGGAGTGGGTACCTAAGAGTACCCTGCCTAGCCAAGGCAAGTACGACATCCATGCAAAGACCTAGTAGCCACCATTTGGCCCAAAGCCCAAGCATGAGCGGAGATTTGCCAAAGTGGGAGCCCCATGTGAGAGAGTTCTACCTAAACCCTGAGTCCTTGTTGGATGCCCGTCAAGCTACTGGAAGCCCAAGGCTTCTACAAAGGGAACCTATCCTTTTGGTTTGAATTCCTCGTTGTTCACATAAACTTGAAAGCTAAAAGATCTAAGTGATAGTTCTAGTACCCAGTACCACCTTAAGATTCGACGCTAAAAGATCTAAGTGATAGTCCTAGTACCCAGTACCACCTTAAGATTCGACGCTTCGTTGGATCTCCACATAATTTCTAGAAGCACAAGGATTATACGAAGGAAACCCCGACATCTAGGTGTCAAAATTGAAGAAACTTGTGCCTCAAACTTATGTAAATGCATCCTCAAACATCAAATCCAAGCAGGTATGGAGATCTAAAGCCATATCTTTGACACCAACTCCAAAGCTTAAGCAAGAATGGAGAGCACTGGTTCCCACCTTGACGCATGTGCCGACATCGCCTTTAGAAAAGTTAAAAGAGCCCATGGTGGCAAGAGGAAACACCTTGCCCATGTGCAGTGGCCTTACCCATCCCTGTTTCAATCAAAGAAGAGCCACCCATAGTGCCAAACCCTAAAGAGAACCGTGTATACTCTATGGCACTGCTTAGTAATGTTAGGGCTCAAAACGATCGCCATGAACCCCACAACACCTATGTGCGCCATGCTGTAGTACTAACTCGCAAGGTGGAATTGGAAAGAGATAGATAAATCAAGCGTGCTAGTAAAGCCCACCTCGGTGGCTACCAAGCTTTCGTCATGGATGGGCAAAAGATTCTTTACCCTCGCTCAGCTGAGCATGTGCACAATAAGCATGAACCCTAAGCCCATGTGAACATATGTAACGTAGCATCCCGTCCCCAACAACCACCCCCGCGTACAGTTACTACCTTCATCGGTAAGCCCGAACCCTAAGCCCATGTGTACATATGTAATATAGCCTCCCTACTCAAGTGTATAGTTACTATCTTCACCGATCAGCCCAAACCCTAAGCCCATATGTACATATATAACGTAGCCCCCCAGTCAAGTGTACAGTTTACTGCCTTCACCATATGTACATATATAATGTAGGGTCCCACACTTAAGTGTACATCTACTACCTTCACCATGTGTACATATATAACGTAGACTCCCGCTTAAGCATACAGCTACTACCTTCACCATGTGTACATATGTAATGTAGCCCCCCACTTAAGTGTACAACTAACGGCTTAAGTGTATAGTTACTACCTTCATTGTTGATAATGATAAAAAACACAAAAACATATCAAGAATGATAAAAAACCAACTAAAAACACACACGTGCACCCACTACACATGTACGTACACACACATATTCACACATTTAGAACTCTTGCAACCCCATGTGCACCCACATTTTTGCACACCCTCGTACACACACATTTTCACTCGCATGCACGAGGCATGCACATTCTCTTACACATTTGTACGCACACACATAGAGCCATTTGCACACACATTTGTACATGCACCACATAGAGCCATTCGCACACATGTGCACACGTATTCTCGCCACACATTTTCATTTCCATGTATGCACACATCCTTGCACCCGCATGTGCATCCCATCCATGCACATGCATTCTCATTTGCATGTACACAGCCATAGATGTATTCACATGCATGCACACCTGCCTTCATGTACGTGCCCACCTACATTGCCATGCATATGCGCACCTGCTCTTAAACATTTGCACATGCATCACACCTCCATTTACATTGTGTATGCACACCCATTTACACACATTCACCTGCACACACACACACACACACACACACACACACACACACACACACCTCGTTCTTCAAACATTGCATGTGCACACACCTTGCATTCATGCGCGTGCACACTCTCCTTCGCACATTTGCACCATGTGCACTTGTGCACCCAGCAACACTTGCATGTTAGAAAATCATTTACTCAATGCTCCACCCTCATGATGTTTTTGTGGGTGATGGATGTGCTCTCTTTTGCAAGGCCCCCTTTATGAGACCAGTAGCAATTATGGTGAGCACCCGGTCACCTACAGTTCCCTGTTTAGACACTAGATGGTGGCCAAGTGTGGCTAGATGGTTAAGAGATGGATTATGTAGCCTTGGCACTTTGCCAAGTAGGATGCATGCTTGTGTAGGCTATGTGACCGTATTAGTGAGCGACAACAAATCGAGGATACTGTTCTCATGTTGTTTGAGGGTCCAGATGGTCTTAGATGGTCATGGGAGCTACACAAAGTCCATACAAAACTTTGTTGTAGTCTAATATGGTCCCAATCAGATGATGTGGTTTGTTGGTCATTTTGGACCAAGTCGTGGTGGGTTGGCCAATGCGGCAACCTACATCTGTACCGACCCTTGGTACTATATATAGGCTAGTTTGGCAGCCTTAGTTCATCATTGAGTTCATTGTGTTCACGCACTCTTGTAAGCAAGACATCCCCCGTCCCCAAAGTTTGTCCAAATTGCCGTTAAAGCTCTCTGGAGCACACGGTAGGGCAGATGCCATCAGTTTGTAATATGTCTAGATCACCATTTTAAAGCTCTTTGCCTGGAGCACACGGGTGGGCATATGCCATCAGTTTGTGATCAAGTTTTTGCAAGCAGTAATATAGTTTACTCTGCACTTCTTTCTATAATTCAACACTTAAAAAAAAAGTGAAAATAGAGAGTAGCTTTAATATTATTAAAAGTAATACAAGAGTAAGAGATAGAAGGGAGGGGGTGATCAACTAAAACTTCAAGATCTAGCTTGTATTATTACATGGTGTCAGAGCATAGGCTTTGGTAGTTTTCTATTTGAAGGCAGATTTGGAGAGATGGCCCAACCTACAAATAACACAGATTCGCTCGTGTGTCTGCTCTCCACCTTTTGGTGATAGGAAGCTAGATGGGATACATTACACTCTTTGGAAGTTCAAGATTAGGTCCATTCTTGATTCATATGAGTTGTGGGGAAACTGCAATAGGGGTAGATGCAAAGTCGGATCCACCTTGATCGAGCAGATCCATTAGACCCCATACTACTAGATCCTATTTTGGCTTAGGCGTGGAGGCGAAGGAATACAATTACACTATGTGCCATCATCACTAGCATCACTAATTGAGTGAGAGCCTTGATTTAGCGTAATACCATAGCTTTTGAGGCATGGCAAGTTCTAAAGAACCAGTATGAGACGAGGAATCATATAAGGATTCAAAACCTTGAGAATCAGCTTGCAGTAGTAGAAAGGCATTTTGATGGAGAAGTAGTAGAGCAGTTCATAATGTGGATAAAGAATCTATAAGATTATATGATGGTGGTGGGGATCACTAAGACCAACAAGAAGTTGGCACACACAGGTGCATCAGAGTCTCATCAGAGTGTTTTTCCCGAAGTATGATAGTTTTGGTTGCCCAAATTAAACACGGGATGTGGAAACAAATAGGAAATAAATGATAATGTGCTGGGTGGTAGTAACAGCGTGGCAATGGAGAAGATAAGAGCAACTGTCGTAATTCTAAATTAGAAGGTGTATGGTGGCAGGGGAGAGACGATGCAAAGATTCCAGAAGGCAGTGAGATAGTGATGGGAAAAGGGGGATTTGAAGATAATGGAGAGAGAGAAAGAGGTCTACAATGATAGGAATTGCTGCAGACGGGTGAGCTTCCAGTGTTTTGCAAAACTTGAGGTGCAATTTAATTTAGGTGAATTTGGGGGAATTAGAGCAGAGGTGGCGTCTTGGTTCGGAGAATCGAGTAGGAGATGCATCCCTGGCTATCTCGGGAAGACTTTCTCTATTAGATACTTGGTTTAGCCCAATTTATACTCAGTTTGCTGCTATGATGGATCAGCTGTGTGCTGAATAAAGTGACTAGGTGAAGCCCGCAGTCTAAGTCAGTGAGTTCATTGTAACTTGGATAACACTTTGAGTCTATAGATGGAGAAACAATATATTCTCTTTGTGCTTGTCTGATGGTACTAGCCCATTGTCTCAGGGCTATTGAGATAGTGTTATTCCTGTATATCTGAAGTAGATAATGTGTTTGTGATACACAATTTTTGCTTTGATGCTTTTGTTGTGTTGAGAGTGCTATTTTCATTAAGTTTGATGAGGTGAAACATCTGTGAGTGCTAGTCTGATGACTATGTAATAGTTTCTGAGTTAGAATCACAGGAGAGGCCACAGTGTCTACTCTATGTCAGCTAGACATCAGAATTGTGAGTTGATGATGTGGGAACCTTGCTATGGTTTGTTTGAGTTGGTGTGAAGTGTTTGTAAGCCAGGTCTGATAGATTGGGGCTGTCCAGCATAGTCAGGAGTAAGAAGAACATGGGTTCTGAGTGTAGTCTATGGTGGCAGCTGTAGCCAGGCTTGAGTCAGCCAAGTGTTCAAAGGGCTACCACCTTGCTTAGTTAAAGTGTTTTGATGTTTTAGAGTTGCCAGCTGACCTAGAGGGGAGAGAATCTACTTCAGCTAAGTCAACTTGGTTAGTAAGTTAGGTACAATGTAGTTTGTTAACAATCCTAATATGGGATTGATAGTGGTGATAAGATTAAGCATGAGATTAAGGTGGTTATACCACACTAAAAACTCCATGACTAGAGAGAGAGACATTGCGCACTTAACACTTGATCTCTATTTTATTCACAATGAACCATACAATGATATAGGCTTTCTAGCCTTATCCCTCTTTACACATCATCATCCATGTGGCACTCCCTTTTCCACTCTTTTGGTCAACACTCACACACCATATATGTGGCATTATTATCTTACCACAATATCTTCCACCTCTAGGGCGCTTTCTCGCATACACACAACACGGTGATTACATCTCTCAACACCTCTCTTAATTGAGGTGTTCCACAACTCACCCATCACCCATAAAACCAATGTAGCATTGCCAAATGCAACGCGTCTCTCAACACTCCTCCTCAATGCGAAATTGGAGTGTTAGCCAACAAACGTGTGTGCGCGTCTACCATCTTAGACACCGAAGTCCATTTTGAGTCCACTTGCTCCTGCAGAACCACTGAGTCTGATTTGAACATAGAAGCTCGGGTGGGAACCAACCCATGCGCATGCACCTCACACGTGCATCGCTCATGCACACATCACAACAACCATTTTAAGCTTCTCGGTGAGCTCGGGCATGGTTAACCCTCATACCAATAGGTGAATACACATCTCGTTTTGAGCACCCAGACTCAGCACGGTTGCCCCTAAGTACATGGGTGAAATTTTTTACAACTTCCATTTTGACCGTAGTCGAGGGCAGGGTACCCAAAAAATCCAAGTGGTCAAAATAATTTCCACGGCTTCATTTTTACTAGTCGATATTTGCCTGCTATTTTAGGACACTACTTGAGAGAGAAAAAAATACAACTCATTTTAGCCCGCTATTTTAGGACACTATTTGCCCGCTATTTTAGGACACTACTCGAGAGAGAAAAAAATACAACTCATTTTGGCCGAAGCAAGCGAGCGAACTCATGTGTGAACACATATACATGGATATCTTATACAAACAAGGCAAACACATGCCACATCTTTTATGAATGTGAACAAGGCTTCAAGTGTTTACAAGAGCTTGTGTGAATGGGGGCTTAATAAGGTAAATTTTTAAGCCTTTTGTTTGAACCTTATCCTTGTTTTTTTTTAAATTTAAAAAAAACATTAAAAAAACGTGAGCCCTTCACTTCTTTGCAGTCACCTCCCTTCATTGTCATGCTCCTCTTGAGCTCTCTTTTTGTGGGCTGTGGTGGGTATCTCAACACACCCACCTTGTTCTTCCCTTGGTTGCATGATTTTCTGCTTCAAATACTCTACAGTTTCAATCTGTTTGTTTTGCTGTCATGCTGCGCAGCTTTGCTACGCCATAGCGCACCGCCATAGCATTAATTTTTGACACTGCTTCTTATGCTGGCCACCACTGCCTACAAGGCTTCAACATTGCAATTTCAGTTCTAGCTGCCTTCCTTTCCTTGTCCATTATGATATGAGCAGAAGATGCAGTGGCTTCAGCTACCTTCACTATTTAACTCCTTGATAGTGGCATCTTGCGTTGCTCCAATCTCTTTTTCGAAAACGACTACGGGTTGGGCATCAACTCTTCTGCAACCCACTATCTCTTGCTCGCTGTCTCTCCTTGTCATCACCAAGCTTGGCATTGCACTACTGCAGTTGTGGAGGTCGCTGCCTTAAGGTCATTTTATAGATGCTAGTCTCAAATGCGGAGCTCCTGCTAGGTGGGAATCTATGCAACCATCTACTGTTGGGCTTCCTCTCTCTCTGTTGATTTCAACACCATTGTGAGTTATTTGCAAAGAAGGCTTCCACAATCACTTTGTTGACTTTGGGCCTTCTTCCCCTTCCATTTCAATTCGGCCAAACTACTGTGGTGCTACATTTGCTCTAATCTTTTTTCTTGCTGTTGCTACTGTTGAAGGTGTTCTCTGAGATAACCTCTCTAAGGTCAACATCTGCTGTGTTGAACTTCTTCTCTCTTGTGTGCTCTACACAAGCATCTGTTTTTGGCCATATGTGCGCTGGCTCATACTATGATGATGAGCCTGTCATCATTGTTGTATCTTCAGTCTTCCGCTCCTTATTCTTCTAATGGCTTTGTGAGCTTTCAATTGAGCTTCACATGCAACTTCTCATTGCTACAAATCTTTGCCTCTTGAACCTCCTAGTAGAGGTTTCTCCATAGCCATCAACATGGCCACATGAGCTCACCATTGAGCTCCAATATGCATCCTCGTCTTTGCATGCAACCAAGGGTGCTGTCCATTTGCTTCTCTATTCCAAGAAGCCTCCAAGGTGCAAACACTTATGTGAAAGCCCTAGTTTCTTCCACCACCACTTGCCCATCTTCCATGAGCGATTCCGCGAGCCATGCCCTTACAACATGCTCCAACATGAGCTGAAAATCAGCTCATTACAACTTGCCACCAAGTTGACAAGCTTGCACCTTCAAACTTGCTCTTTGCCAAATGTAAGAGCTGTAGGAATCAAAGTCCTACCACATAGCAACCCTCTGCAAATATACGAGCATTCTTCGATGCTCAAATACCAAATTAGAGGAAAAATCACCAAAATACCTTCACAAATCTCCTTGGCAGCTTCTCCTTGATGATGAAAACTTGATTTTGCATCCCCCATGATGCAAATCTTCACTTCAATCTTGACGATGGTGGATCCATTGTATCTCCCTTGATGCAATCTTCAATTGGCAACAGCTTCTAGTCTCCATTTGCTAATGCAAAATCTCTCTCAAATCCTCACAAATGCAAAAATAAACGATCATATGAGCATGCATAATTTTTTCTTCATAATAAACTGAAAATACTGCTTAATCAAATAACCTCATAAACAAGGAAACTATACATAGATTTTCACCATGGCCAAGAGCCCACCCAAGCTCTGATACCATGTTAACAATCCTAATATGGGATTGATCATCACGGTTATAGCCACAAGATTAAGAATGAGATTAAGGTGGGTTACACCACAAGATTAAGGTGGGTTACACCACACTAAAAACTCCATGACTAGAGAGAGAGAGATTGCACACTCAACACTTGATCTCTATTTCATTCACAATGAACAATACAATGATATAGGCTTTCTAGCCTTATCCCACTTTACACATCATCATCCATGTGGCACTCCCTTTTCCACTCTTTTGGTTAACACTCACACACCATAAATGTGGCATTCTTCTCTTACCACAATATCTTGCACGTCTAGGGTGTTTTCCCACATACACACAACACTGCGATTACATCTCTCAACATAGTCTGTGGGGCAACTGAGGGCTTGCAATTGTTAGTAGAGCAGAGAGCCAAGTGAGTGATATCTTGGACAATTGGGAGGTACCTAAGGGCTAGGGGAAGTCTGCGGACATAGAGGAGAAGGTTTGATTTTGTGAAGGTTTCAGAAGTAGAATTTTGTATTAGAATTCTGAGGCAGAATTCAGTCTTGGTGCAGTTAGCAGAGGATGAGGTCGGCCGAAGGTCTAGGGTGGTCTTGGGGTTGAGTATATATTGGTAGCTGATGGTGGGAAGAAAATATGAGGGCTTGGAGGATAGATTTTTATCTGGGAGTTAAAAGAGGATTTCGGAGGCAAAATAAGCCCTTTTTGAGTTAGCTGAAATCGGATAAGGTGAGATGGGTGTCAGCCATGGTCAGGAGAGGCGAATATATGTGTGATTAGAGCTTTTGATGACTTGTTCTTACCTGTGGGAGGACAAAGTGAGGTGCTGGTGGCTGGGTCAAAAAGGGAGGTTGGGAGGGTTTAGAAGTGTCCTCTTGGATCAACTGGAGGTAGGAGGATAGTTGTTGAGTTGGTTGATGCCCTTGGAGCAGGGACCCTCGTGTCCCCAAGTTCTGATCCCATTGCTTCTCTTCCTTGTGTGCCTGTTAGTGGTATATAGAGGCCGCCACCCGGAGACCACACATTGTTTTGGTGCCCCCACTGAGACAGAAAGCTCTTGTTTGAAGCTTTGATTTGCAGGTTAAGGATTACTTGTAGATCAACTGAGGGCTAATGGGTTGATTCCACATATGATGTCTTCAGAAGGATTGAACTGTAGATCAACTGAGGGCTAATGGGTTGATTCCACATATGATGTCTTCAGGTGAGAGAGGGGAAGAAGTCTCTTTGCTTTTGAGAAGGATTGAACTGAATGCCTTGAGAAATAACAGAGATGATAATATGTATAAGGTTGATGGGTTTTCTTCATGGAGTGGTATGAGAATGTGTTGATAGAGGAGCAAAGAGGGAACTAGGACTATTTGAGGAATGCTCTAAGGAGAAAATATGGGAGGACTAAGAGTCCAGAGGAGCTCTGGAAGGATATCAGTAGGTTAGACATGTAGAGAGAGGACGTCGTGTTGAGGCTCCTAGGGTAGTAGAGGTTGGAGACAGAGGACACAGGAGGGATTGCATTAGAAGATTCAGAGGCTTACAGAGCAAATAGGGAACTTGAACCTTGCTGTGCAGGGGATACAAAATCAGGTTAGGAGACCACAGGGGTTGACAGACCTTTGAGGAACATAATGGATAATTTTTAATGTTTTAAATGTGGGGGAAGGGGACATATTGCTCCACAGTGTACCCAACCACCAAGGAGGGAACTTGGGGGTATTTACCCCGTAATTCAGAGGCCTGAAGGGAATAGGGGAGTTGGAAATAGAGAGATGAACAATGGAATTCAAGGACCAGTTCAATCATAGGCACCTTTAGGAAATGTTCATATACTTGAGACTGTTGATGAGGAGGAAGAAGATGAGGTAGATATGCTAGAAAACAAGAGGACTAGGTTGCAAAGATCTGAATCAGAGGCAGCTGGTAAGGAAACTGGGGCAAAGAAGAAAAAGGGAAAAGAGAAGGAGCCCATGGAGAAGCCTGAATCCATTAGGCAGGGGAGAGCTAGAGCGAGGAGAAGAAAAGTAAAATGCCTGGGAGTAATTGAGGCCATGTAAATGAATGTTTTGGGGAAAAAGGTTATCATTGACGTGCATAATATGCCAACTGGGGTTGGGGCATACCCTATTATATTAGGCAAACCTTGGCTCATTGCTATGAGATCCAGATAAGATTGGTATAGGGGTGCATTGACCTATTTGTTGACAGACCCAGGGGGGGAAGAGAATAAGGTATGATTTGAAAACTAGTAAAATATTGGAGATTGGAGAGAGGTTGGAGGTAGAAAGGGAAGCTAATTAAACCTCTGTTGGCAGCTACGAAGAGTATTCTTCTGAATCATCAGAGACTTTTATGTGACCCCCGCACGTGCAATGAAAGGGAAAATCATCCTTGGGAGGGGGTGGAAAAGATTCTTGCACCATACCTAGGGACTTTTGTGAGAATTTTTATGGATGTTTTTTGTGTGTGTAGTGATAGGTTGCTACATGTACAGAAGCTGGATTTGTCTTCAAGAATTTGGATGATGATGGAGCTCAGTTGAACCCAACTAAGTGTAAAATAGCTAGGACAAGAGTTGTTTTGCTAGGACATGAGATTAGTGAGAATTGTATTGCACCAGACCCATCAAAAGTGGAAAGTCTGCTTGCAAATGGAGAGCCCTAAGAGACAACTAAAGAGTTAATGAGATTTGTATTAAAACTTAGATATTTGTGTAGGTCTTTTTGCATGTTGGGGCTAAGTTTGTCTATCCTTTGCAAAAGGCAAGTCAGCAAGATCCTTTTAGTTGGAGCCAGGTTGAATAAGATGCATTTGAAAGTCTCAAGGACAAGTTGTCCACCTTACCAATTATAATGCCCCCAGATTGGAATCAACCATTTTATCTCAGTCTTAGTGTGGGGAAACATCCAACAGTAAGGGCTGTATTGATGCAGAAAGGGTCCAAGCAGTCATATAAGAGGCCAGTCTTTTACATCAGTAGGGCAAAGGGAGAGTTTGAGAAGGGTTGGCATGAGGTTGAGTTGCTAGTCTCTGTACACTTGTCTATGCTACATTCTTCCTTCTTCCTCTTTTGTTTCCCTTTCCTTTTCCTAACTTTCCCTTGTTAATTTTCCCATCTGGATTCCTTCCATATTTCCTTTCTCGTGATGCTTCCACTGCTCTGGGCTGTAATTGGCTCTAGTTTAGCACTTCAACATCCTTTCTTTGGTTGCTCTACCATTGCACACTCGCTTCTTTCCTGCTTTGATTTCTTCCATTTTCTTGACTAGTTTTATTATGTCCAATTTTTCCTCAAAATGTTCTCCCAGGGGTGGGCTTTCCTACATTGTGCTCATCATCCCTTGTGCACTCTGCACACTAACTTGGTGATTTGTTCATGGACTCTCTGCTGCCCTGCCCACTATTTTAGATTCTATTTCTGTTTCGGCTTGACATTCCTACCTATCGGCATTTTGACAAGCCCTTGTGATCTTGTCACAACCATCGCCTTTGGTGGATTTTCTTGTTCTTTATCTGCCCCGTGGTCCACTTTTACCATGTTTACTACTACATTAGCTCCTGTTGGGTTCACCTCCCTTTGCGGCCTTGACTCTCGCAGTTCTTGCTAATGGCACTGAAATATGGGACAATTATTTTGTCTATGTCCTAGACCATTGCAGTAGAAACAAGATCCCCTTAGCCCAAATCTAACATCTCCTCTTCCATACGGTCTGTTGATTTGACCTGATTGATAGCGGCTAGGGTTTGCTTCCTACTACCTTTCCACCATCACCCTTAGATCCTGTTTCGAGTATTGTAGAAATATGTTTCTGTAGTGTGATTGTTCCTTCCGTAGGATAGTGTATATCTACTATGTGTTCTTTAATTGGAACTCCTCCTTCATGTGACCTTGATTGTTACACCTTATGAACCATATGTCTAGTCTAAGTCCGGATCTTGCATGTTCTCCAGCAATCTTGGCTGGGGCGGCCTTTAGTTCTTTCTGAACATTTATTGCTTGCTTCTTGTGCCTTTCTTTTTTTATGGGCTTTTACTCTTCAGCATCCGACTCTCGAGACTAGAATTTGATTATGAGGTGTCATCTTCGGAATTTGATTCAAAATTTTATTCCTCCTTCTTTTTCCTTTTGTATTTCTTTCTTTCTCCTTCTTCTTCTTGGGGTTTTTGCTTGTTTGCTTCAAAATTCCCTCAACTCTGTTTACTCCTGCCACCATTGTTCAAAGGTGAGGGCATCCAAGTCATATGAAGCCACTTCTGTTTGGAGCTTTTTCCTCAGTCCTCTCACAAACCACTTGCTCAACGTTGCTGGGGCAAGTCGGTTGGGCTGATCCAGGTGCATCAACAGTGCACGGAATTCAGCTTCATAGTCCTATGTTGGCCTCTTCTTCTGAGTTAGCCTCTGTAGATTTTCGAGCTTTTCTGTTATGGTCTTGTCTTTCCTGAATCTTTTCAGGAAGGCTTTCTTCAAATCTTTAAATGTTTGGAAGTGCTCCAGAGCATATTGTGCATACCAGATGGTGGCCTTGCCACCCAACATTGTCAAAAAATACTTTGTCTAGCTTTGGTTAAGAATGTGGTTTTGAAGGCAAAGATGTGGGCATGTGGATCCTCCTCGCCCTTGCCCTTAAACGTAGGGTACGAGACATCCTTCCCACATAGCTACCGATTCTTCTTCTTCTTGAGATTCTTGCCTCCTATTTTGTGGCTCATGGTGATCTCCTTCTTGATTTCTCAGTGGTTCCTGAATCTATCATTCCAGCTAGCATGGAATCCCTTCTAGGAAGCTTCTCAAATGATGCAGTTATCCTTTGTGTTCTGCAGCTTTAGCCTGTCTATGTCAGTGCCGCATTGCTCTATTTGAGCTACCTTCATTCTCCATGCATACTTCATTGTATTATTATAATTCTCTCATGAACATTCTTGACACCAGTTGTGCACACTTCCTTTCTAGATCTATTTCAACTAGATTTACTCTACTGACTCATTGTGTAGGATTGACCTAAAACTAACCTCTATCTTTCTACTCCCCTACCTAGCGTATTAGTTCCCTATCAAGATCGTAAAAGTGTTGGTGTTTGGTTAAGACTCGACACTTACATGGTTCCAGACCACCTAGTCGGCTCTGGAGGAGCAGCAACAAATGTAGCTATACCCAATGCATAAGACAATGCTAGGACATTGAGCCACCTATCTACTCAAGCGTAGTAGGGATACTGATTATGAATGTAAGGCGGGTTAGTTCCTGAGGCTGTCTTAAATCCAGTTAGTATTCCATGTCCAGAAGGGACGAAACTTAACACATGATTGAACACTAAATAAACAGAGATGAATAGAGAGAAAATAACAGTAGTAAGACAAAGACTAATCCATTCTTGAGTATTACAGTACAATGCCTTAGTAACAACTCTTCTCATGAACTGCTCACTCAACTCTCCTGATCCCCTATTAGGTATTGTTCCTCTCCTTTGGGCCCAATTAGACCTGACATGGATCTTGACCTATCTAGATAGTAATGTACTCCCCTCCTACAATCTTAGCCGAGTAGACCAAGTCTACTCTAACTCTCCTTTCCCCTTATCCGACTAGTTCCCCTTTCTCCTTTACAACCACAGGTACTACCCATTCATCAAGAAGCTGTTATTACAAGTTTTTTATAAAACAAGAAGCCTTAGAGTTTATAAATTAAACTATAAGCTTAATCTCTTTAAATATTATAAAGCCTTAAATATATATTCAGACTTAACCCTAGTGTTAGGTTATTTGCAATGAGAACACACACACACACACACACACACACACACACACGCACGCACGCACGCACGCACGCATGCACGCATGCACGCACGCACGCACGCATGCACACACACATGTGTACACGCATGCGTGCGCGTGCGTACACACACACACACACACACACACACACACACACAGGCCCATGATTGGAAAAAAATAGCTTAGGAGCCTAAATAAAAAACCTCAGGTAAATATTTAATCAAGCCTTAGCATGGCCTTAGCCCCTAAAATAATTTAAGAAGACTTAGTGTATAATTAGAGGAACTTAACCTTAGATTTTAAATCCTTTCTATATATAGGAGCACATGTGTGGTGTACCTGCATACAAATCCCATGTTGGAAGTATATAAATAAGAGTAACCTCGTTTTTTCTAAGAATTTGAGCACATATGTATAACATATGTATAAGCCCTTGTATATATGTATATATATAAGTAAGCAGTGCCTCAAACAAATTAAGCTATAGATTGTGAAATTGAGCCTATGCCTTGGGAAATTTTAGAAGGCCAACCATATATATGAGCATACTTATATACCCCATATATATGTATGTGCACCCTAGAGGTTAGGGTTAGTCCTTGAATTTCAAACAAGGTATATGTGTATAATTTACACAGACTTGTTCTACGTACACACACATGTGAAATTACCTTAGATTAAATAGTAATCATTAGAAATTGCTAAATAGAATTCCTTTGAGAGTTGATGCAAGTTCAACCAAAGCGTTTTAGAGAGAAAAAGACTTAGAAGGAGAGTTTTAGAAAATGAGAGAAGAAGTCATAAGATATGTATGTATACCTTGGATAAAGCTTTAGCCCTTGGAATTGAGCAAAAGGGGTACGTGTGGTTTGACTAAAGAAAATGATCCTTAGAGAGAAAATGAGAGAAGAAGTCATAAGATATGTATGTATACCTTGGATAAAGCTTTAGCCCTTGGAATTGAGCAAAAGGGTTACGAGTGGTTTGACTAAAGAAAATGATCCTTATGAGGGACCCTAGAAATAATTACAATCTTTAATTGATAAATACCCGTATAGAGACCTTATGAGAGAAGAAGTCATAAGAGGTGTGTATGTATACCTTGGATAAAGGTTTAGCCCTTGGAATTGAGCAAAAGGGTTAAAGAGTGGTTTGACTAGAGAAAATGATCCTTTTGAGGGGCCCTAGAAATATTTAAAATATTTAGTTGATAAAGAGCCATAAAGAGACCTTATGCTAAATATCTACGATAAAAAAAACTAGTAGGAGTCCGTCAGCTTGGGAGGCCAGACGGGTCTGTAGCTACTGAGCCCGGGGAGATCAGAGCCATTGCCACTGGGTTCTAATCGGCTCATGAAATTGAGAAGACCTCACCAGGCTTATGTGGTTGGAGGATTTTTTATTCGGAGTCACAAATGAAGAGCAAATATATCTCGTCAGACTTGCAAAGATTTACACAGCCTTGATTGCATGTGTGATGCATTGTTTGCTTGAATCATCTCTTTATAGTTATTGGATATCGTATTCATTTAGGTTATGTATTTTGTGAGAGCCTATGAAGGTACCACACAAGTTAATTCTGTATTGTTTGGATGTCATCCGAGAGGTGTAACACATGAAGATTGTCCCCCAAGACCTTGAACCATCATGGTCAGATGTGGGTGTGCTCCTAGCATGATTGATGTGAGGGACATGAAGAGGTATGTATATAGTAGGGTAGTGGCAACTTGGACGTGATAACGTCGACTAGTGGAAGTAGCTCCTTTGGAAGATGGGTACACGGGTGTTTGAGTAGGATGTGAGACCTATGAGGTCTCCTCTAGTCTTAGTACAGCAAAGTGGTTCGAGAGTATTCAGATTTAGTGTGCTTACCTTCAGCATAGCAGAGTGGTTCGGGAGTAAGACCTATGAGGTCTCCTCTAGTCTTAGTACAGCAAAGTGGTTCGAGAGTATTCAGATTTAGTGTGCTTACCTTCAGCATAGCAGAGTGGTTCGGGAGTATTTAGACTCAATGTGCTTACCTTCAACATCGGAGGATCATGGTCGTGGTGCAAGGATATTCCTTAGTGATTTTTCATTGTGATCTACATCATTTTTTAATGATGTATCTGAGATGATTCTCAAACTTGTGAAATTTATGTGGATTATTGTATTGAACAAATTAAAGTATTACTTTTTTATTATTAAAACGGTTTATTAGGGGAGTGCATATGTGAACTTTGTATTCAATTGTGTGTGTATGTAACACAAAAGTGTGTAAGTTTATGCCGACTCCATAGGCCCAATGGCAAGTGGAAGGCTAGACTCATGGTATTGGATGAAGCTAGGATGCACTTATGAAATTGGTCTAACTTATAAAGGATCAGTTGCTAGAAAGTGGGTGGTAGGGTGGACCGGAGAACATGGGTGCTTTCCAAACTGATACACCCTATTTTTGACAAACCACTAGAAAGTGGGTGGTAGGGTGGACGTGAAAATATGGGTTCTTTCCAAACTTAGACAATGGGTGGTAGGGTGGGCGCGAGAATATGGGTGCTTTCCAAACTAAGACAACCTATTTTTAAAAAATACTTGGGAAAAATCACTAGAAAGTGGGTGGTAGGGTGGACGCAAGAATATGGGTGCTTTCCAAACTAAGATAACCTATTTTTAAAAAATACTTGGGAAAAATCACTAGAAAGTGGGTGGTAGGGTGGACGCAAGAATATGGGTGCTTTCCAAACTAAGATACCCAATTTTTAACAAATACTTGGGAAAAACAAAAACTAGGATTTAGAAAATAATTTTTGAATGTTTTCCTTCATAATCAAGGAGTCAAGCCATCGTGAGATGCACCTTAGTGAGCCTTAGGGAGCCACTAATGGTTTCCTTCTAAATTAAGGAGTTAGGCCATCGTGAAGAGCCTCTGACGAGTCCTCCTTGTGGGAATTATGAAGAAAATACTTACTTGGAAGAAGAACATTCAATTCCTTGCATAAGGGTTATTCTAGTTCAGCTACACGTGAAAGCTACTAGATAGCCAAACATCAACATATTGATACATGAGGTACCGATTAGGATAATTTACCCTTAGGTTAGTCTTTTGCTATAGATATATATATAGTAATTAAGGGGTAGGGGTCTCACATTTGGTATCAGAGTGTAGTTCATGTTTTTGAAAATGAAACTTTTAGCATTCTAATGGGTTTCTTTTCAGAGATGGCTCAGTACACGAGTGGACCATACCTCTCTGGGATCCCCGGACTATCTCATGAGCAAGATATGATCGTCTTTCATTTCAACATTTCTTGTCTACCACTGTATTATTGGAGGAGAGAGCTACTCTTGATTGACATTTTGAGGAGCTTTACTTCCCCACTCATGTTCTCGGGAGACAACGATGGTACTGTGGTGGAAACATGATCAGAATTATGGTTAGCAATGAGATGTGGGAAAAGAACATATCGCGTTGATGATTTTGATTCGTATTGGCATAGTCTCAAAGCCTTTACACCCTATGGACCTCTAAGGAATGATCTTAGAGTCTACCATAGAGCTTATAGAAGTCTTAGCTATTATATTCCTCCACATGGGATTATTGTACCTTGAGACATGTCTACACATGCATACCTGTGATCTATATATTTGAGAATCTGAGCTTCTTATAGCCGAGTTGATCCTTGTATAAATATAATAGTTATATAATAAAGACTTAATGTTTTCTTTTTCTTTTGTTTACATAATCTTTTAATGCTAAGAGTGTAAATTGAATAATATGCATGGCCTAGAATTTCCCCCCTATTCAAGAACAAGAGGCTATTGATGTTGCATTCTAGCATATGGCCAATAATGTGCTAGTTGATGCCTATTATTGGAGTTATAGTGAGCACTACTTTGGTAAACCCTACTAGCCTTTATTTATGTGGAGACACATTTGGAACCAAACAAAACCAAAGTTCAGTGTGTGTGGAGATAGAGCTTGAGTATCTACCATATTATGCATCAAATTTATGTTTAACCATGACTATGGAAAGATTGAACCTTGTAAAGGAATATAGGATCTATAGAAGTCTACATACCTTAGATGAGTATTTGGCTAGATTAAATCATTTGAGTTTGTATCTTCCAAATCAAAAGTTTGTAATAGTTGGATAGGATTCCATTTATTCAGAAAAAGGGGTTGAATTTCCCTAGTGATGTAATAAATACTAAAGAAATTAATATGTTATCTTCTGTTACTATAAAGCTTATCATTTTTTTTCCCGAATTAAATGGTTGTTGTAAAACTTTTAAGAAAAATAAGTTTTTTTTTTCAAACAACCATAAGTCATGCATGCAAGTCAACCTAGAATGTAGTGCCTATTGGGGAAGAGTTAGATAATGATGTTAAGGAGGCATTGTACCTTGTAGAAGAACTGGATAGATGCTATGGATGAATACTTCTATATAGCACAATACAATGAATGTAGTAAAATGGCACTCGCTCATCCTAAGATTACAAGAGTTTCTCATTTAGGATGGAGAATCATGTAAAGTCTAATCACTAAACCAGAATGAATTAAGGTACAAGGTCATGAAAGCTTATTTTTATCATAGGTTTTTCCCTCCAAGATATCATGAGGACAAGATGAATGAATTCCTAGAGCTTTCTTAAGAGGGAAAAACTATTGGAAATTATCATCAAGCTTACGAAAATCTTATTTATTTTGCTCCACCCATGGATGAGGCAGTCCTCCTTCATAGGTTCATCTGGAAGTTGGACCCTCCAATGGACACTTGATTAAAAAATTCTAAGCCAACTTTAATATCTAAAGTGATCAAAATGGACGAGGATTTTGCCAAAGCCTTTCCCTAAAAGGAAGCTTCTTAGTCAAATAAATTTCCACCTATTTCTCCCCCTAAGAGATCTTTGACTCCGGTACATAATTCTAATTTGGCTAAACCAAAGCATAGAACAAGGGCAAAGTTAGGGCCCCAAAAATGTGGGAAAAAAAAGAGAGGGTTCTCATACTAGTATGTTTGAAGGATTGATATGCAATAACTAAGGAAAGATCGTAGATGTTTCCAATGCCAGCAACTAGGGCATATGATGAATGATTTTCCTAGTTTCTTATCTGACTCAAAGTGTTGCAGGACCTTGTTACCAAAGACCCACATTATTTGTTCAAAGTAACTAGGGACCCCAACCCTAGAATTGGGGAAATTAAAGAAGGTAGTTACCAACTTAGTTGGCTATATCTAAAGCTATTATAATTAAAGAAGGTGGTTACCAACTTAGTTAGCTATATCTAAAGATATTATAATTGCTAACCTTGAGGAGGAAGAGAAGGGAAAAATCCATGCCACTATGGAACATCAAAGAAGGTAGTTACCAACTTAGTTGGCTATATCTAAAGCTATTATAATTTCTAACCTTGAGGAGGAAGAGACGGGGAAAAATCCACGCCACTATGGAACATCAAGGTTAGTAGTTCTCCATAATTCAAGGACCAATGAGTTACCAAGGTAAGAAATTTAAGCTTTTAGGTCGATCATAGAGGCACTCATTATTTCATCTCGCCTGGATGCTTATGTAAGTAAGAGCTTGATCGTAGATATAATAAACCAATGCAAGTATCTAGCTTGTGGAAATTCACTTTTCACACTCCATGAGATAACGTTCAATTCTCTATAGATGGGAACTTGATCGAGTACAAATGTAAAGTATTACCCTTAGATATTTATGATGGGATTCTCAAAATGGACATAACCAGGCTGACATTCATTACCACAAATGAACTATCTCCTTCATAGATCTTCATAATAAAAAAGTATAAGGGATCAAAGTAACCAGAGGTCCAACTTTACAACTTGTGAAAAAGCAAGCTGACATTCATTACCACAAATGAACTATCTCCTTCATGGATCTTCACAATAAAAAAGTATAAGGGATTAGAGAAACCAGAGCTCCAACTTTATAGCTTGTGAAGCATTTAGACTATTTGAAGAGACTTAGGAAAAATTAGTTTTCAAGTTTAATCCTAATGGTAAGGAGTTAAATTTAAAGGAACCAGAGTGGTTAGGTGAATATGCTGATGTATTCCATGAGGAACTGATAGAAATGCCCCTAGCATGGAAAGTGGATCACAAGATTGAGTAAATACCTGGGGCTCCACCAACTGTTAAGTGAGCTTATAAAATTGATGTTCTAGAGGCTATTTAACTCAAGGAATAGTTGAGACATCTTTTAGAACAAGGTTTTATCCAACCAAGTGTAAACCCATGGGGTGCACCAATACTTTTTAAGAGAAAGAAAGATGGAACCATTGATTACATGGGATTGAACCATTTGACCATTAAGAATAAGTATCCCTAGGATAATGGTGCTAAAATGTTTACATTTGATTTGGAATCAGGATACTATTAATTCAAGATTGAAGAGTAGGATATCCCAAAGACTACCTTTAATACAAGGTACATACATTATGAGTTTATAGTATTGCCCTTTGGTTTAACACTACTTTTAATCGGACGATACAAGAAATTTTTAGGGAGTTTCAGGAGTAGAATATCCCAAAGACTACCTTTAATACAAGGTATAGACATTACAAGTTTATAGTATTGCCCTTTGGTTTAACAAATGTCCCTACTAGTTTTAATCGGATGATGCAAGAAATTTTTAGGGAACATTTAGATGATTTTTTCCTTGTGTTTTTTGATGACATCTTGGTCTACTCCAAGAATGATGTTGATCATCAAAAGCAAGTTCTTTATCGGTGGGATCCTTGTATAAAGGATGACCTATGGCCTATGAGGCCCAAAATATTAAACCTTATGAGAGTAATTATGTGAATCATGATTTGGAACTATTGGCAGTAGTTCATGCCTTGACGCTAAGGAGACATTACCTTCTTGGACATATTCACTCTAGTAAAACCACAAGAGCTTGAAGTGGATATTTACTTAAAATGATCTCAACATGCATCAAAGGAGATGGATGTAGACTTTGCAAGAGTTTGACTATGAAAAAAAGTACAAATCAGGAAAGGAGAATGTGGTTGCTAATGCTCTTGGTAAGAAAGTTTCTTTTGCCCTTAGTAGGAAACCATGATTTCAAATCCTCTACATGTAAAAATAAAGGAGAAGATTGAGGTAGATGAGTTCTTTTCTCCAATCATTGCTTTGCTAAAGTAGGAAAGCAAGACCTCTCAAAAATTGAGAAAAGTTGAGGGTTACAAAATTGATGATGGTTGTTTGTATTTTAATAACTGCATGTGTGTTCCGAAGGAAGGAGAATTCATGAAGAGAATCTTGATCGAGGCTCATGTGATAACATGACATCCTGATTATGTGAAGGCATTTATGATGGTTAAAAGGAGTTTTTTTTGGCTTGGGATTAAAGAAGAATGTAGTTTATCATGTCCGCTTAACATGCCACGGGATTAAGTTAGAGAAAGTGAAAGTGCTAGGAAAATTGCATGAAATGGGATTGCATATGCATGGCCTTTATCACTAGATTACTTTTGATAATTGCAAGATATGACTTTGTATTTATGGTAGTTGATAGGTTAACTAAAGTCATGCACATTATTAGAAGAAATATGGACTCTCCATTTTTCCCCTTAAAGGCTTTCTCTCTCTTCAATGAAGGAAAAATTAATTTTTTTAAATAATATTAACATTCTCTCTCCTCTTTTAGAATTAAGGAGATCTCTTTATATTGTTTTTATAAGAGATTCATGTATTATTTTATTGTAATATTGTCCCATGTCTAAAGTTAGGACCATGTGTCCTCAAAATTCTCAAATTTGAAATAATAATATTGTTCCATGCCCAAATTTAAGACCACATGTCCTCAAAATTCTGAAAATTCTATTTGATCTAAAAGCATGTAGGATGTAAGATGTGACACTATTAAATACCCACATGACTTTTCAACTTCTAAATTCATCAAAATAGATTGCATTTATGTTTTTCAAAATGGGAGAAGTTAAAAAATGGGATAACTTGATATAGACACCACATTTTTAAATTTCTTTTTTACCCATGCTTACGTATGTGCTCTAAGAGTGTGCTTATTAATTTTCATCACTTTTAATTGACTATACAGGGGTTTATGAAAATTTTCTTCATTGAGAGACTCTTCTCTAGCTTTTTAGAATAAGAAAAAGAGGGATTTTAGTCTAAGGAAATTTTACTATGCTTTGATGAGATATTGCTTTAGCTTTTTCACTTTCCCTCCTCTTTATATAGAGAAAATTCAAATCTCTATTTTTTCCCTTTAGTAGCTATGCTCAAAAGCTTTATTTTCTCCCTAAACCGCATAGATCTTCTCAATCTTGGGGTTTCTATTCTAGTGTGGTGAGAAATTGAAGACTATGTTGATTATTTAGTGCCATTTACTTGGAACCACATATTCATTTTTCCCTTCTAAAAGATCCCTGTCCCCACCGCGCAACAAATTTAGGGGTGCTAGCAGTGGAAGTAGCACTTCTTGCGTGGGGCAGGGTCCCTCACTCGGGGCCTCGCCCACGGATATCTGGACAAGAGACTAATCCATCGGTTCTTCCAAAACCGAACCCGGAAAAACTTCCCTCGCCCCCGAAAAGCACGGGCGATACCTCCAGGATAATTTTACTCTAACGTAGTCAAAATCCTTACCTAACTGAACTGATCTGACCAAACTCGTAAGTCCCATAGTCAAAATCTAACTGAACTGATCTGACCAAACTCGTAAGTCCCATAGTCAGATCAAGGAAAAGATTGCACTTGGATCATAGAGACCAACACTTTTTTCCTCATTGAGAGGCACAGCCATTGTTCTTTTCCATAGATCAATTTTTATCCGGGATTTACTTCATCTATCGTACCATAACAGAATTGAGTCTCATTTTAGGGATCCATCAGTCCAACCTAACCCCATCCAGTCCCGTGGGTTAGCCAACCACTGCAGTGATGGGATCCATTTAAAAATTTGGTTAGGTTTTGTCTTGGGTACCAGGGAAAAGAGTTCCCAGGCACCCTAACCGGATATTCATGCAAACTTAAAACTGGTCACACCACTTACACACCCAATATAAAATTGCCTTTTTCATAGAATCAACTGTCTTTAAAATAATCATTTAATGAAACCATAGTGTCACTGATCATAATCCTCCAAAATATCCGGTTGAATCCTAATTTCCAATTTTTCCTTCATCGGTGTACCTATGGCATCATTAGCAACCAGAACGCTCACTACCTATCCACTCAGGGGCCTTTTCGTAATAAGCGGTAATATTTCCACTTATAAAAATAAAAATGGAATCTCCGTTGAAGATTAGCAAGATCAACCAACAGATCCATATAAAAGAGCCATGGACTCATCCATTAAGCAAGGTCAATCAACCAGATCCATGCCCAAATTCAGAAAACAACTCTTACTCCTTGTTTCAATATCTTCCACGATGCACGTGTGGGTATCTTCGATGACCCAAAGCCCGAGCACCGTATGGTCAGCACCCTCTAGGATCCTTCGCAGGTCACCTAGCGCTTCACTCATAGGCTGCTTCCTTGGTCCCTCATCCACCGTACCGGAAGCTCACCATTTAAATCGTAGTCAAGACCCCGACCTTGCTATGCGAGACGTCCTCCATTGACTCTCGGTTAGTTGTTGCAACTTTAACAGATTAGGTCTCCATGACCTCATTCACAAGACGGTCAGAATGCTTCCCCACCCCAGCATTCTTGACATAAAACAATCATTTTAAAAACAGGTCATAAATAGAGTTTCTATAGCGAACTCACGTCTTTCCACATTGTCCCACATTAATCCACCTGATTTAAATCACATCCATTTCATATGTATTCCCATTCTCATCCAATCATATCACATATTTTTATCTCATCCAATCACATCATTTTTATCATCCCATTCTCATCCATTCTTATCCAATCACATCATTTTTATCTCATCCCATTCTCATCCATTCTCATCCAATCACATCATTTTTATCTCATCACATATTTCCTCATTATGATCCTCATTAGATCTCATCCACTCGCATCTACCCATCTCCACATCTCATCACATCACATCACATCACATTCATTCACATCTCCTCCATTCATAACTACCCTGATCCTCATCACATCACATCCGTTTCACCTCACATCTCATACATTCACATCTACCCATCTCCACATCTCATCACATCACATCACATCACATCACATTCATTCACATCTCATCCATTCATAACTACCCCGATCTTTATCACATCCATTTCACCTCACATCTCATCCATTCATAACTACCCCGATCCTTATCACATCTCATCCATTCATAACTACCCCGATCCTTATCACATCACATCCATTTCACCTCACATCTCATTCATTCACATCTATCCGGATTCACATGACATCACATCTCATTTATTCACATCCTAATTCACATCATATCTCATTCATACACATCTCATCTCATTCATCCACATCCATCTAATCGTTCACCTGTACGACTTCTCACATCTATCCATACATTCATATCTATCACTTCACATCCACGTATATTCTTGTCACATCACATCTCTTTACATCACATCACATTCATTCACATACACATCTATATCCATTCTTTCTCATATATCCACATCCATTCTTTCACATACTCATTCACATCCATTCTTCACATACACATCCACATCCATTCTTCACATACACATCCATATCCATTCTTCACATACACATTCACATCCATTCTTTCACATACATCCACTCTAGCATCCCATATCATTCATTTATATCCTGATTCACATGACATGACATCTCATCCATTCATTCACATCTATCTGATTCACATCACATCTATTCACCTCACATCTCATCACCTCTATTCACATCACATCCATCCATCCATTCATTCACATCTATCTGATTCTCATCACATCTCATTACATCTATTCACCTCACATCTCATCACCTATATTCACTTCACATCCATCCATTCATTCATTCATTCATTCACACTTATCTGATTCTCATCACATCTCATTACATCTATTCACCTCAAATCTCATCACCTCTTATTCACATCACATCCATCCATCCATTCATTCACACCTATCTGGTTCTCATCACATCTCATTACATCTATTCACTTCACATCTCATCACCTCTTATTCACATCACATCCATCCATCCATTCATTCACACCTATTTGATTCTCATCACATCTCATTACATCTATTCACCTCACATCTCATCACCTCTTATTCACATCACATCCATCCATCCATTCATTCACACCTATCTGATTCTCATCACATTTCATTACATCTATTCATAGAATTTAAGAGAATTCTAATTTTGATATAAAGATTCTTTATGCATTTATTTATGCATAAAAATCAACTTCAGTGGGAATAAAAATCCTTTTATGCATCTATTCATGCATAAAAATCAACTTTAATGAGAATAACACTTTTGGAATAAAAATAAATCCTTTATGCATCTTTCTATGCATAGAATCAATTTTAATGAGAATAACACTTTTGGAATAAAAATAATACCTTTATGCACCTTTCTATGCATAGAATCAATTTTAATGAGAATAACACTTTTGGAATAAAAACAAATCCTTTATGCATCTTTCTATGCATAGAATCAAATTTAATGAGAATAACACTTTTGGAATAAAAATAAATCCTTTATGCATCTTTCTATGCATAGAATCAATTTTTAAGAGAATAACACTTTTCGAATAAAAATAAATCCTTTATGCATCTTTCTATGCATAGAATCAATTTTAATGAGAATAACACTTTTGGAATAAAAAATAATCTTTTATGCATCTTTCTATGCATAGAATCAATTTTAATGAGAATAACACTTTTGAAATAAAAATAAATCCTTTATGCATCTTTCTATGCATAAAATCAATTTTAATGAGTAACACTTTTATAATTAAAAAAATTCCATTATGCATCTTTCTATGCATAGAAATTAATTTTAATGAAAATAACACTTTTATAACAAAATAATTTGCATTATGCATCTTTCTATGCATAAAAATCAAATTTAATAATTAATATCAGTGATATCCATGCATATTCATAGATGAATATGTACATGGAGTAATTAGAATATTTCTTTTAGAATGCATAAAGGGTGGGAATTACTCTTTTGGAATAACATAAAAACAAACTTTCTTTTCCACAAAATTCTAAAAATTTTGCCATAACCTCCTTTGTATGGCTGACCATTTCTCATTTTTCTCATTCTAATTTTAGCTTAAATTAACCCAATCTAGATATATATGACTCTAATCTACTCAATTTTCAGAAATCAAGAGAGTAAATAACAAGAAAAGTTTAATTAATCATTTAACTAATCTTTCTAGGATTAAGAAAGGCTGAATTGTAAAGAAGAGAAGGGGGTGGCCTTTTCATCAAGGCATAGCATTAGAATTTACTTCAATCAACTATAAAACAAGAAAATCAAGAAAACCATAGATTTAAAATTAAAAAGTAAGCAAAATTTAGCTTACATGGAGTTGTAAGATTTCCGTTGGCTTGAGGGATTAAGGGTTCTACTCTTGTTTGAAGCAAGAGTGGCCACCAATTACTTTGGAGAGGATTAAGCCAAAAACAATTGAATTATCAAGAAATTTAATGTAAATGGCTCAGGACAGGAGTAGAGTAACATTGCATAAACACCATTAAGCTTTTACAAAGGGGGAGGCTTCTATTTATAGGAAAAAATGAGCCTCTAACCATCGATTCTAGAATTTTTCAGATCAGTTTGGTCAAATTTTGACCATTTTTTCGCTTACTTTTTGGATCTAGTTGAAATAGGAGAGAGGAGAGATGAAAATATTTCATTATTTTTGAGTTTAAAACTCCTTCACACATGTAAAATAGGCGCCTCCTTCATGAGGGGAGATCCCCACAAAATGCATGATTTCCTCTAAATATCTCTTAATTTTTAACTAATAAACCTCGTACTCAGTCAACTCTTCATCTTATGTGAGCATTTACTCATTTTTGGGGGTTTCTCTTTTATTCTTCAATTTATCTCCTTCCTACATTTGGATTAATATTATTGGTCCATAAGAACCTTGATTGGACCATAATCCAAAAATTTCTAAAAATTTGGACCCTTAGGCTAAGGTCCTTTTTACCTATTTTCAATTAATTCCAATTGCACATTGGAAAGTTCTTTTTGAATTTCTGTTTCAGGGGAAACCATTTTAGACACTAGGAGGATTTTTATCTCCAAAAATATCTCAATTTTGAATTACCTCCCTCTAGACATTTTCTCTCTCCAGGCCAAAATATGGTAAAACAGGATCTTTCTTTTATTTCAAAGAGGAGAATAATTATAAGATCAAAAGGGGAGGTTCTTACACCTGCACACCTCAAAAGCTGGAGGGAGGAATCTTACATCCTACCCCACCTAAAAAACGTGAGATGTCCTCATCTCGCAAAATTAGAGGACAACTGTTTCCCTCAAGATCCAACTGATTCTGGCGTTCCTTATAGTCTGGTGAACCCAACAGAATCTTGGAAAAAAGATCCCTTATATAGAACTCATCATCAGATAACAATTCACTCAGATCATAACATTGAAATCCTTATCACAATAATGGTCCATTAGACCGAAATTTCCATTTGAACAGTCCATGGGAATTTTCAATTATACAGATTTTTAATTTAACATCCCTTAACTTGATCCACTAGGTCAAGTGTTAACAGTAGCAATCAGCACAATCCACTAATCTCATAGTGATTTGCTGAAGTCATTATCGTCATTCCAGTTACGAATCCTCATTGTGGTTTTGGTCAGCTTATCGCTTTTTAACCAAAACTCAAGAATCATCATTTTTTAATCAGAATCCAAATCAACTCATCAGTTCTCAACCAGAGTTTTTAAAATCATATCAACCACATTCGAATTCATCATCTGGATAACATTTTTGCTTATAATTTCTAGTCTTAGAATTACTCGTATATACTGCCAGTACTGCAGTTATACCCTCGGTATATACGGGTAGTCATGGTCCTTGGAATTATAAGGTAAATACCATCATGTCTAGGCCTCAAGCAAGTCAAGGATTCCCTGCAATTGCGGTACTTCCATCTGAAGACCTAATTACTAATTTATGAATTTCAGTCTGAATATAAATTTGTATGAATTTCATCACACAATTATAATCTTTTATTGCTACTTCATAAATTTTTGACATTTTTGGCTTCTCAGTTGATCCACATTAGCCAATTTTCTATGATACCAGCTGAAAGATCCCTGTCCCCACCGTGCAATAAATTCAAGGGTGCTGGCATAGGGCAGGTTCCCTCACTCGGGACCTCGCCCACGGATATCCGGACACAAGAGACTAATCCATCGGTTCTTCCAAAACCGAACCCGGAAAAACTTCCCTCGTCCAGAAAGCACAGGCGATACCTCCAGGATAATTTTACTCTAATGTAGTCAAAAGCCTTAACTAACTGAACTAATCTGACTGAACCTATAAGTCCCATAGTCAGATCAAGGAAAAGATTGCACTTGGATCATAGAGACCAATGCTTTTTTCCTCATTGAGAGGCACAACCATTGATTCTTTTCCATAGAACAATTTTTATCATCAATAAGTCTTTTTAACATGCCACGTCGATGAAATTGCAAAGTCAAGTCATTTGTGAAAATCAATCTCCGTCCATGACTTGTCAACTACCACAAAAATGGAGTTGTAACCTGATTGCACTCAAGGTAATCTAGTGACAAAGTCTATACTGATACACTCCCACTTCATCTATGGAATGTCTAGAGGCTGCAGTTTCCCTGGCATCTTGACTCTCTCTGCCTTGACTCTCTGACACATTAAGCATTTCCGCACATGATCAAGTACCTTTTTGTGTCCTGGCCAGAAGAAGCTTTTCTTCACAGACATATAGGTTTTTATAAACCCTGGATGTCCAGCTATCAGGCTATCATGGGCTTCTCTTAGAATTCTTCCCTTTATTCCCTCATCATCATTGGGAATACATAGCTGATTATTATAATACATGCATCCTTCATCCAATTTGTACCCAAGAACTCGCCTCATTTCCTGAGGAGTCTTGCTTTCCTGCATTAGAAGGGTAGCAATAGGGGCAAAGAAATTATCTTGCATGATTTTCTCCCTTGCTTCACTGATCATTTGACACCACTATAATTGCAAGCAAGGAGGCTTTTATGCTCTGCCACCACATTTTCTTTTCTCAGCCGATACTTAATTTCAAAATCAAATTCCTACAGGGTCTGCATCCATCTACTTTGACGCATGTTGAGATCCCTTTGGGTGAAGATCCACTTCAGACTTTGATGATCTGTCAATCATCAAGGTGGGGCGTATTTATCCACCCTTTCCAATTACCCAAAGACCTCTACAATTTAGTGGACTTACATCTTTCATTAAGTATATATGTGATACATGGTTATTGTGATAGGAGGCTTGCAATGCAAGCTCATACATAGTATTTACACATCTGTTCAGTGGACCATGATGGGCATGGATGTAAGGATTAAGGATCTCACAAAATCACTAAGTGAAAAGGAGAGAGAGTGTCAAAATTTGGAAGTTATGGAAAAAGCAAAGAAGCATTGAGCATGTGAGGCTACTCAAACCACTGCATGAGTTAACTAACAAGAGTGGATAATATAACTTGTGGGTCTATGCACAATGTGCAAACATGAAGAATATGTTTTCCAACCCAAGTGAAGAGGTTGACAATGTAATTGCAAAGGTCCTAAAGTAAAGGTATGGTGAAGTTTACATTGGAAAATCCAAAGCTTAAAACCATTGGTGATGATTCTACAAGAGTACGCTTGAGGAGATAAGCAATACCTTCACAACTACAAATGCTTAAGGCATATGTGATAAGGTAGATATTAGCTTCAAATTCTATGCTATGATTTATTAAACAATTGGATGCAGTGTTCAAGGCTATGATTAACAAGAGATAGGTGGTTCCCATCCCTAAACCATTCCATATGTGATAAGGTAGATATTAGCTTCAAATTCTATGCTATGATTTATTAAACAATTGGATGCAGTGTTCAAGGCTATGATTAACAAGAGATAGGTGGTTCCCATCCCTAAACCATTCCATATGAAACAGGAACAGAAAGATCTTAATGCAAAAGTCCTAGGCATAATTGGTGAGATAATGCCTTTGAAGCGTAGATGCTTAATTCTGGATCAAAGAAAGTGCCCTTCAAATTGCATTAACTTCATTTTGGATGTATGTAAGCTATAAGTAGCAATGGTGAAGCTCTACAACATGCCTCGAGTTTAGAGATAAGGTTCAATTTGTTTTGAAGCTTGATAAGAGTGAAGTTGTTAAGGGCCAAAATCTTAAACGTGTGAGCTTGACACTAATTGTGAGACCCCGCCCCCTCCGAGGGCGCTGGCGGGCGGAAGCAACGTTAGTCTCTCACGTGGGGGGGCAAGGATCCACACTCGGGGTCTCGCCCATGGATATCTGGACAAAAGACTAGCCCGATGGTCCCGGAAAAACTTCCCTCGCCTCGAAGGCACGGGCGATTCCACCAAGAAAATCATCTAACGGGAGAGTTGATCTAACGAGTCAAAATCTTAACTAAACTGATCCGACCAAACCCGAAAGTCACATGGTCAGATCAAGGAAGAGACTTGCAATTGGTCCATAGAATCACCGCTTTTTTCCTCCTTTAGCAAGGCACAGCCCGCTGATTCCCTCCCAAAGGACAAGGGTCTTCCTAAGACTTAATATAACTAACATAACTTAATCGTAACTATTTGTATCGTAGGAATCTCCCAATCCAGTCTAGGCCCATGGGTTAGGCCTATGGGTTAGCCAACTAGCCAACCACTGTATTGGTGGGATTCCTTTATAAAAATTTGGTTATGTTTTGCCCGAGTACCAAGGAAAAGAGTTCTCAGGCCCCCTAGCTGACGCTTCAAGCAAAATTTAAGGTAGGCATACAACTTACACACCCAATATGAAATTGCCATTATAATAGATTCGACTGTCTTTAAAACAATCTTTCAATGAAATCATAGTATTACTAATCATAATCCTCCAAAATATTGAGTCCATTGATTTACAAAATATATCATCTGGACTCTCCGTTGAAGACCAGTTGGTCAACCAACGAGATCCAATATCAAAATTTAGTTTGCAAAAGTAATTCTTTTCAGTTCATCTGTATCTTCCTTGACGTACGCATGGGTGTCCTAGCAACCGCGAGCCCATGCATTATCTGGTCAAAACCCTCGAGGATCCTACTTAGGTGTCCTAGCACTTCACTCAGGGACTGCTTCATTGGTCCTCGCCCATTGTACTAGAATCGTACCATTTTAACCATACCGAGGCTGGTCAAGACCTCGGCACGTTTTACCGCGAGCGACATCCCTGATGACTCCCCCGCTAGCTGTTGCAATGAGTCTCTCCTTAGTTAATCACATACCAAATGTTTCCTCCAGCATTCTGGCATAAAACAATCCTTTAAAAGAAAAGAGAGGTTCTATACAAGTAGAATTCTTGGTTCGAGATTGGTTCCACAAAACCCTTTTCCCTTAATCCAGATTTTCTTAATGAGAATCATTGATCTCTCATCAGTGTAATCTACCTTGATCTCTCATCAGTGTAATCTACCTTGATCTCTCATCAGGGTAATCTACCCATTATTTGACTAAATTTCCAACTAGATTCTTGGTGATTTCAGTTAAGGGAAAACTACGCTAATTCAACGGTAGTTTATTCTTTATGTCAAAAATTAGAATTGGACGAGTTTTTTGCTTGATTCAGATTTGAGAAATAGGCAAGTAGTTTACTGGCCACCATTCTCACAGTCGTGGTTTAACCAAAATTATTCGGTTTACTTCTAACTTTGATTCCTAAGGATTTTCTTCAGATAAACATCTACTGAACTTCTAATCGTAAGGAAAATTCAAATTTTATGAATTTTATTACTTCCTAACCATAATAAATTAAGAAATGGTTCTATACGGGAATACTCTTCTTCCATTAATCCAAATTTGGGTAAATATCAATTTGGTGATTTATCCACATAAAATATCTAAGAATATTCTTTCCATCAATTTAATTATCAACCCTAAGTTTCTAGGTGGAATTATGGTGAAAATTCCTCTTTTATCATCAAAATTAATTTAAACCTTTCTCTACTTAAGGTGAAGTTTTGTATGTCGATGGATTTGGTAAGTAGAATGACATCTTGTTGGTGATTTGAAAAGGTTAAAATGTATGTTTGGTGTTTCAATTCAACATCAGTTGAGTTTCCTTGCTTATATTACATGCAATCCAAAAGAAAGGCAAGGATGTGAAGAAATACTAGATTAGAAGGACATGACAACATGGTCCTCCATAAAAACGTGTTCAAAAGAATGGAAAGTTGGTTTACCCTTGTGATAAGGGTCCACTTTTGCACCTTGCATTGCATAGTAAGGATATTAGAGAAGTCGGTGTTTGAGTACATGTGTTTTGTGCAAGATGTAGCCTACTTAAGATGCCTAATGCAACATGCAAGAAGGTAGAACAAGTCTTATCAGATGTTGGATTGCACTATGACCAAGTAGAAATAAAAAAAAAGAAAGAGAAAAACTTGAGAAATTTTCCATGCAAACCATGATTTGGGGGAGCAAAGGCTAGGAAATTCTTACCCACGGCGGCGGTGAGATGAAGATAGTAAGTTGCTTGTAAAATAACTGAAGAAGTACAAAGCATGTGGACTTTATGTACCTAAGAATCCATCTAGCCGCATCTAAGTGTGGCTTCCTAAGGGTCTGCATAAGCTGACTCACAAGTCCAACAGCATAAAGTCTGGCCTAGTAAATGATCATGTAGATCAAGCTACCTACTATGCGCTTGTACGTAGTGGAGTCCTCCAAAAGCTCACCTATATATCTGATGAAATCTTTGTGTTTTGCTCCAATGGCACTGAAATAGACTTACAACCTATCATACCATACTTGGACAATATGTCCAAGCCGTACTGCCTCTGCAATATAACAAAATGCCATGAGGTTGATGAAAAACAGGTAGAGGGAGAGGAGACACACACATAGGAGCAAACCCTAATGTATTATCAAACCTAACCATAGAGGGAAGCCATCTCCCTTCTCACACAATGCATAAAGCCATCATCCATAATCTACAACACACTACATGTGTTGTGTCCACACACACTACTAACCCTAGATAATGTCCACACACTATGACCAGCTGGACGCGGTCATTTATGTCTCACACATGTTACTACCTAACATGCCAGCACCACATAGTGCAACTGGCATAAGCTGACATCGAGCTTGAATCTCAACAGTCCCTCTCAAGCTCATGATGTACTGCCATAGATGAAGATGTAGATGAGCTTGGGCTATCAAAGCTCTCAACACTCCCCCTCAAGCTCATCCCATGTACTCCTAACATAGTACGGAAGTACTCAAGCTTCTCCCTGCTAAGTGGCCACCTGCTCTTTAGTCTTCACATACTGTAAATCCACTGTACCATCTAACACTTTCTCTCTCTGACAAAATGATAGTGGACCTCTATGTGTTTGGTCCGCGCATGAAAAATTGGATTCTTGGCCAACTATATGCTACTCATGTTGTCACAATGAATGACAACCTTGCAATCAATAGGCTCACCCAAATCAGCCAAGAGACTCTTTAACCATACTCCTTCACATGTAGCAATGGTGACTGCACCCCTGTATTCAGTCTCTGTACTAGATAAAGCAATAGTAGGTTGCTTCTTGCTGCTCCAACTCACCACTGCACTTCCAAATGTAAAGGCATAACCACTAGTAGACCTCCTGTCATACGAGCTACCTGCTGCTAATCTGCATCTGTGTAGCCGTGTACATCCAAGCCTTTACCATGCTCATAAAGAAGACCATAATGTGCAGTGGCCTTTACATATCGCATAATGCGTCTCACTGCATCCAAATGAGGTTTTTTGGTGCTCTGCATAAACTGGCTTACTAGTCCCACAACATAACTGAGATCCGAGCATGTGATAGTCATGTAAATAAGACTGCCAAACCATCTTTCTATACATAGATGGATCATCCAACTCTTCACCAAAATCAGCCCGTAGCTTCACATTCTGCTCCAAAGGTGTACTCATTGGCTTACACCGTGTCATCCCATATTTTGCCAACATATCCAATGCATATTGGCTTTGCACTAGCCATGTTCGTGCATGGTCTTTGATCACTTCAATCCCAAGAAAATATCTCAATTCACCCAAGTCTTTCATGTCAAACTGCCCACTCAATGCCTTCTTGCCATGCATAGCATCTGTAGCATGATCTCCTGTGACAATCAAGTCATCCACATAGATGACAAGTAAGACAATCCCATGATCTATTTTCTTCACATAGAGTGAAGAATCTACTGAAGAAACTTGAAATCCAAGGGAGATAAGATATCGGCTTATCTTATCACTCCAAGCACGAGGTGATTGCTTCAAACCATGTAATGCTTTCTTTAATCTGCATACATGAGTGGGGTACCTCGGCGGGTGTACATATCCTTCTGGCTGTGCCATACATGAGTGGGGTACCTCGGGTGTACATATCCTTCTGGCTGTGCCATATAAACTTCCTCTTGTAAATCACCATTTAGAAATGCATTTTTCACATCCATTTGATGCATTTCCCAAGCATTTGCTGCAGCCATAGCAATGAGTGCTCTCACTGTTCCCATCTTTGCAACAACTGGACTAAATGTTTCAAGCCTTGGGTTTGTGCATAACCCTTAGCTACCAACTACGCTTTATGGCACTTATTAATGGAACCATCTGATTTGTATTTCACCTTATAAACCCATTTGCAACCAATGACATTTTTGCCTTGTGGTAAGGCAACCAAATCCCATGTTTCATTTTTATGAACCAATGTGTCCATCTCAACATCCATTGCCTTCTCCCATACATGCTTCCCAATAGCTTCTGCACACCAAAGAGGTCATATATACGTAATGCATAGTAAAGTCACAATATGTCAACCTGTCAAACTGGATACCTGACCCTTTGGGATCTCCGCAATGCCAATGCGGATCACTTTGAACACCTATCACTCTAGCATGTGGAGGCACATATCTATCCTGCCTCACCTGGTGTGCGTAAAACTGGTATGCCAAGTTCCTCATCCAAACTCTCTGAACTTGATGACTCATAACCTGTAATGCCAATTCCTTCAACCTTCTTTTTCCCTTTATCCACAGCACTACTCCCAGTGCTCACACTCTCATGTCTCAAGCATCCTGAGCATGGACGTATAGTGCTACTCTCAGACTCTGCTGGCCCCCCAGACATAGAAATAGAACTTGCTTGTGGCAAGTTCACATGCACATCATCATCAACGAAATTAATGACACCCTCATTCTTTGCCTTGTACCAACTAGCAAGTTCATCAAACACCACATCTCGTGAGATAACCACTTGCCTAGTTTGCAGATGGTAACATTTATATGCCTTGCGATCCTGTGCATACCCAACAAAAATGCACTTTTCTGCCTTAGGATCCAACTTCTTCCTTCTCTCGTCTGGCACATGCACATAAGCTATGCAACCAAACACTTTGAGGTGTTCAATGTCTGGCCTAAAACCTATAAGACACATCTCTGGTGTACTTCCATGTATGGCTGCTGTGGGTGTCTTATTAAGTACATACACCGCTGTGGCACATGCTTCTGCCCAATAATAGTATGGCATGCTCTTTTCAAATGACTCTACTCTTCCTCTCAGCAACACCATTTTGCTGAGGTGTGTACCTGACTGCCTTCTTAAGAAATTCTCAAAAGCACGTGAGGTGTATTCACCACCTTCATCTATCCTCAAACATTTTATCCAAGAGCCATATTTCTTCTCTGCAAAAGCTTTGAAGTCCATAAACTTTCCCAACACTTCACTTTTCTCTCTCAGAAAGTAAATACAAGTCATTCTGCTAAAATCATCAATGAATGTCACATAATACAAGCTACCTTTAATGGATGGGTTTTGTGCAGGACCCCATACATCACTATGAACTATCTCAAGTGGCCTGCTACTCATGTTGCCTTCTTTAGGAAATGGAAACCTTGCTTGCTTTCCAAACTGGCAAGCATCACAAACATGCATATTCCCATCATACTTGAATCTAGGCAGCCCACTAACAATGCCTCTTGCCTGCATGTTATTTAACCTTTGTATGTTCACATGTCCAATCCTTTTATGCCACATGTCAATGTCCTGTACCACATTTCGGCTTTTAGAGAACATGGCTGATTTCAACTTAGGAATCCCAGCATCTAACTTAAATAACCTGCCTTCTTTCTTGCCTTTGGCAATGACTCTACATCCATTTTTAAAATCCTCAACGAAGCATCCATGCTCGTTGAAACGAACCTATAAACCTTGTTCCACCATTTGAAACTTTTTGTAATAGAAGGCACATACAAGACATCTGCCATAGAATTTGTTTCACCATTGTGCATAACCAATGGTACATTTTCAACATGTGTGATAGCATGTGTGATAGCATGCTTGGTATCATCTCCTGTCTCCACATAGCCTTTCACATCCATAGGCTTCATATGTTCAAACCATTCGCCATGACAAGTCATATGGTTTGATGCTCTAGAGTCCATATGCCAAGTGTCATCACTTTCACCATTTGTCATCATAGATCCCACAACATGTTTCATGGGACAAACAAGTGATTTGCGCTGCCATCATTATTGCTTGATGTAAAATTTTCACCATTTGCATAATTTCCACCATGTTGTGCATAATGTCCACCATGTTGTGCTCTACCCCCTCTCAAATCATTTTGTTTGCGGAAACAATCACGTGCTATATGACCAAATTTCCCACAGTAATGGCATTCCACATTTTGCATAGATGTTTGTTGGCCTTGCCAACGTCCTCTACCACACGAGGATTACCTCTGCCTCTCTGAGGTGTATATCCACGACCACCTCTAGCACCATATGCATTAGGAAATTTTTGGACCCAAAAAGAGCCTCCTAAAAGGATTCCTAATTTTAAGGGATTAGAGCTTAAAAAGTTGGGCTTAAGGGAGACAAAGGCTATGATGACCCCTATTTTTTGCCTTGCCACATCAGCCATACCCCCCTAGTTTCACTTTTTAAAGGGAATATTCTCATACTCTCTCTCTTACTTTTTGACTTTTCTCATACTCTCTCTCAAGTTACTTTTTGAATTTTTTATCTTCACTCTCTACAAATTGAATCTTTCTTGTCAGTTTGAAATCTCCTTTCTCATTAACTCCCACCATATCTCCCTTCCACATCAGCAAAACATTCTCCTATTTAGGTGGGCCCCAAAAAGTGAAAATTTTTTATTTTTTATGTTTTTACATTTTGAGGTGAAAAAAACACCACCCAACCAATATGTATGATGAAAATAAAATTTTCCCTCCAAAAAGCTTGTAATTCAAGGGTCACGTCAGAAGCCTATCAGGAGCCAGTACATCCATAACTAACTGTCAGGTCCCCATAACCCCATAAACATAACTAACTGGTAGGAACCACTACATCCATGAGATCCCGAAATTTATTATTTTTTAATTTTTTGCATAAATGTAATTTATTGATGAAAAACTCCATGTTAGTATATTTGTATATCAAAAATATCATTTTCTACTTAGAAAAACGGATTTGTGTTAAACCTGCAAACAGCAAAGTTTTAACAGTCTCTCTCTCTCTCTCTCTCTCTCTCTCTCTCTCTCTCTCTCCCCCTTTAAGGATCTCTCTGCTTTAGCTTCTTCCTCTGCTTAGCTATATGGAGCCTTTGCAAGCTGTGTGTGTAGCCCTTTGTGAATCTAGAAAACAGAAGGTTGATTTACACATTTGTATTCCTGAAGAGCGCTAAAAAAACCCATCCTACTGATGCACAATCTATCCAAGCTCGTAGGATAGCTAAGGAGAAAAATGTAGATCTTTGGGTTGATGGGCATCTCTATCCAGTTGACCCTCCATTAAGAGCAAACCCTCCTTTCCATAATTTATCATCTTTTATGCAATTTGTTGGTGAAGGAGAGCTTGGCTTGTTAGGATACTACAGAAGATTGACTACAAGTGGAGCTTAGCAAACCCCCATATTCTCCAATCTCAATTGCAAGCATCACAATTCAGCCTTTTACAATGTCAAGAAGGACTTAAAACATCATCAGATAAAATGAAAGAGATCCTCGCAGAGAATGTGGAGAAGGATGCAAAGATTCAAAGGCTAGAGGAACTTATCAAATGACTCAAAGCAATGCCAAATGGTGTTCGTGAACACAAAAAGACATTGGCTCTAATATAGAATCGGATTCGTACAACAAAGTAAGTAACATAAACTTTTATTATGCACTCAGTGATTTAAACAAAATAGTCATGATTTGTGTTCTGCCAGGAATTTTCTGCAAGAGGTGTGTGGTTCTAATGAAGAGGGATGGAAGGATTTTGTCAAAGCCATTCGAATGAAGAGGGATGGAAGGATTTTGTCAAAGCCATTCTGAATACCAAGGATATTCTCTCAATTATTACTGACCCTCATCATCCTAAAATATGCCAAGTTGTTGTTTTGTCAGCAATGTAGTGAGCGAGATTACCACCTCCATCGATTCTTCATTAATTCAACATGCTTGTGATGCGGCTGGAATCAGCATGAAAGGGTACCAAACAATCCGTCAGGTTGTAAAAGATGCATTTCTAAGATAAGGAATCAGTGGCACTTTATTTCCTACACTCAAGGTGATTCACAATGTCAAGTGTATCAATAATGATGATGTGCAGTAAGCTATAGGATAGTTTTATCACATTGAGGGCACACTAACATTAGACACATGGTCGAGCAGAAATAAAATCAAGACAACAAGTACATAATTTCACAAAGATGTTTACAATAACATCTTTGTTCATATTGAGAGACTACAACAAGCTATGGTGAAGTTCTATGGTCTTTCACCAGAAGGTGAGAACTTGCAATTGCTACTATTCATGTTTTTCAGTAGAAAATGAAGACGATTATTTTGTTTTGAATATTGTAAATTACCGTTTATTTACAGTTTTGGGGAGCACACTTTCATTTGTGCTCAAGCTAGATGAGTGCCAAATTGTGAAAGGTCGGAAGCTGGAATGTATGAACATTACTCATGAATGAGGCCATGATCTGTGCATGGGAAAAGACTACCAAACCAAGTTTTAGTGTGTAATCCGAGAAAGAGGTCTGTGGCTTGGTGCATTCGAGGTACCGAAGGAGACACATAAGGTATTGACATGGATGTTTGAAAGGACTCCCTGGATAACAGATGTAATCAAAAAGCAAATTGATGGTCAACTTTTAGATGTAGAAAACATAAAAAAGTTCAAGGTGGATTGGCATCTTGGGGGAGATTTAAAGGACAATTAAATGCAATGTGATGGGTTGTGCTCAAGGCACGACATCAAGATGGCCTTGTCCATATACTGCAATGCTCAGATTGATATTCCTAAGTAGAAAAGGACAAATAGAAAAGGTATACAGAAGGTTGGTTCTGTTGGGAAGGATGCCTCGAAAGGTCCCAAGAAAGGGAAGAAGCAACAAGAAGATGCAGTAGATCCAACCGAGTCAACTGATGATGAAGATGAGGAACAACCAAATGCAAGATGGGTGGAAGGTGTCATGTCTCCTGATATGCTAGGAGAACCAAACAGGAATTCAAATTGGAGCCCCATCATTAATTTTCCACTAAAGAATATTCACTTTTTCACACTTCATGCATTTATGAGAATCTTTGATCGATTGCTTAAGTGCCATATCGATTGTGCATTCACAATGCCTACACAAGAGAGGAAAGTTGCAGCCCTTGGTAAATTAGAGCATCTTTTGAATTCTCTGGGCTACCATGGCGAAAACTTGAAAATTGAAGTGAATAAGCAGACCTCTGGTATGTCATACGAGGTTGCTCAAAAGGTCTCCATGACTGGTCAAAGGCAAGGAGATTTTTGGAGAAGCCAGCAAACATAGAGAATTCAAAGAAGACTTGGGGACTCTGGAGAGATCTGTGTGCAATCACCACAAATGTAGATTGTCCAATGCCAGCTCTTGTAAATATGCGCAAATAGCTTTGGATAAATTTCAATAACATGGTTCGCATTATGAATCAAAGTAGCACAACTGCCCAAGAACGAGCATCATTCCAATAACATATCATAGAATTCACCAAAAGTGTGCTAGGTGCTTGGGGAGAGAGTAAAGTAACACACTATATGGTAAGTTATATAGTAAAAAAATAAACTGGTGTTTTAACCTTGACTTTTTCTATAATTAATTTCTATTGTCATGTGTACAGCACATAGTTTATGAGCATGGTGCGTATTTCATGAACAAGTATGGATCGCTCGACATGTGGAGTACCCAAGGGATGGAGAAATCACATTATAAAGCAAGAGGGGTTTATTTTAAAAATACAAGACATGGAGGTGGAGCTTCTGCAGGAGAGGAACACGTACAAACTATCTACAAGAGATGTTCAATTGGTTTTATTGCACAACCTTTGGGGAAGGGTATTGGTTAGGGAGCGGGTCCAACAATCTAAGCTTGCGCAAGAGGCACGCAAGGCTGCAAAAAGTCATGCTCGACTTGAATGGTTGCAGACCAATGCTCTTTATAGGCACGGTCCTTGGCGTGCACGAATGAGGAGACAAGGAAGGCATTGGTTTGTGCATGCACCAGCATAAATCTAGATGTAATAAGGCTAAGAAAATAAGTTTAGTTAGGTTTTTTTTTCCCTTTAAAAAAACTATTAATAGTTCCTTATCTCACTTCATTTTCATTTCACTTTTTTAGAGAGCAGTGCCTAGAACATAGTTACAAAGCTATTCTTTATAGTTTAGCTAACTAGCAAAGATCCTCTTGTCTGTCCTTTGAAGCTCAAGACTTGGAAGCATCTTTAGGGTGTATTTCTCATCAAATGACAAGATTTACAATATATTTGGCCAATTAGCCGAGATCCTCTTGTCTATCCTTTGAAGCTCAAGACTTGGAAGCATCTTCAGGGTGTTTTCCTCATCAAATGACAGGATTTAGAATATATTACGGGCACTCATTATATAAGTGTGTGGACATAGTTGTAATAGTGTTATGGCTCACCCTAACCCTCCTTGAAACATAGCCAAAAAGAGATTACTCGGTGAACCGCAACTATTGTGAGGATCTTTCCAATGGCCGAGCTCGTAACCCTTGAGGTCTCCAAGCTCTACAACTCCTTGAGGAGCAATTCCAGCATGCCTCCCCCCATGAGCGTTGTCACACCGCCGGGTTGCACTACGGGTACTCGTCCCTCCTCTCACCTCACTTCAATCACACACTCACTAGCATGCATTAGGGAGAGAGATTAGCAAGAGGATTAGCAAGAGCAAGACTCAATAGAGTATGTTGTATTATGAGAGATATTCACTTATATACATGGCCATAAGTGTTCACACTCACTTAAACTGTGGCCAACTGGGCACTTTAGGCTGATAAGAGGCCTAATTCTATTACAATGACTACTCTCATAATATATCCATGAAGTACATCACTTAGGACTTCATCTATCTTGCTACCACATGCTCTTGAAGTGAGAATTGCCATAAATACTCCGTCACACCATTATGGGCGCCCGTCCAAGTTGTATCTTTAGACACTATTGCTTTATATCTTGAATGTATGACCCTTTGGTGTATCTATCGTGACTCCTTGATGTAAGATAATGGTGGTAGATCTTGTTAACCCTAGAATTGGGTTAATATCCCCCCCTTTGTGATGATGATCGCGTCCTCGTGATTGCGTTGAAGACCTTTGTGTGGGGAGAATGGAGAAGCTTTGTCGATGGCTTTGAAGTTGATTGATGCTCAATGGTATTGTCCCTTTGGAAGGAATAAGAAAAGCTAGTTAGTGAATGAAAAGGAATTGATTCTTGAATTTTTAGCTCACACGTTGTCGAGGCCGTAGATAAGACTACTCGTTGGTTTTACCATTGGGGTTGTTTGAACACACAAGCTCTTGTGTAGGTGCTGAATGCAGCAGAGTGGTTGAGTGACTTGCTTGATGTTGCTTGGGCCTCCACTCTTGTTGAACTTTAGGTGAAGCTGTTGGGGTTGAAGTCCGTGGTGAGGTTTTCTTCACGTTGTTTAATTTTGGCAACCATATGATGCAATTACCGTCATAGTATCCTTGTTGTTGAAGCACATGCACAGGCACGCTTCTTTGATGAACATTATAAACTGGTGGGGCTGATATGCTTAGTGCTGAGGCTTCCTTCTTTGTGCAAGCTTAGGGGACTTTGTGATGCACTTGGGAATCCAAGCTTTGGTATTAATTTGGTAGTACCCTTGTGCTTGTAGTAATTTTTTTGGTACCCACACTTGCTGACTTGGTGGAGTTCTTTGAGGAAGTCGCATAGGCTTTTGTGTTCGGCTGTGTGCTGTGAAGGACCAACGTCGACTTCTTTTGCTTTGCAAATGAGCAGCGTTGATCTCGTCGCCAAGCAGCAGGACCAACGTCTACTTCTTTTGCTCTAACGCCCAGCACCTGCTCCTCCAGGTTGCACATTGGTGGCCTTGCATGCGCCCAGCACTGGGGCCTTGCCCTGCATGCATGCGCTAGTTGTGGTCGGTCTCGCTGCCTTACCGCTAACCAAGCTCAGCTTACTCCAGGTTGTGAGGCTACGTTAGCGGGCAGCTCGATGATGATGATGATGATGCGATCTGCAGTTGGTTGCATTGGCTTGTGTTGAATTGTGCCTGAGCTGGCCTCAAGGTGGTGCAAAGATGGGTGTTTGAACTGTTTGAGGTGGCTTCTCTTCTCGAGATGATGCTGAAGCTCCTTTGTTGAGGTGCTTGTGATGCAAACCATGTAATAATACTGCAAACCATGTAATAATACTGCAAACCATGTAATAATGCTTGCTATAAATGACACATGATCTGCAAAACCTGGTTAAAGCTTGCTGAGGGCAATGCCGTCTTTTGCTTCTACTACCACCCTTGCACTGAAATGCTTTCCCTTATGTTCTTGATGTTGGCTGCAAATTGAACATTTTCTGGGGCCAGTAGATACCACTAGAAAACGGAAAAATAGAGTAGCCATTGCCTTCTTCAAAGTCATTTGATGAAGCTTCCAAGCAGCCAATGCATGCTAAGCTATCAAATGAAGCATCTGAACCACTCTGCATCAATGTTTGCAACCATTTGCACTAAAGCTACATACTCTATACCTTTTCTTGATAAAGATCATGCTTTTGAATCCTCTCGTTGCTTCAACTTGACTTCCAGAAGTTGTTGTTCAAGTGACTTTATTTCACTAATCTTTGCATGCATAAATGGGAAGTGTCTTGCATGCATCAGATTACCTTGCATTTGATTTGCACCAATCCTTGAAAATCTATATCAACTGCACATAATCTTGAAATTTGCACCAAGATCTTGCACACTTTCTTGAAACTGTATCAAATTGCTGCACAACAATCTTGATTTCTACACAGCAAACTGTACTCTGCAGCATAAACTTTGCAATGTGAATATTCTGCATAGTTTGCACCAGTCTTTGAAAATTGCAATTCTACAAAATTGCTTCGCAACCAAACTTCTTGTAAATTTGCTCCAAAAACTCCAAGATTTTGGAAAATAAGACTAAAATAGAGGCTTAATGGATTAGTAATTGAAACTGTAAGATCTCTAAGTAAGATAATGCAAGAAAATCTCTCAATTTTGGTTGCTAAAATCTTTGTAAACCCTAATTTGAAATCAAGATCAAGAAGATCAAGAAGTTCAAGAAATCAAATAGTAAACTGGATTAGGGTTCTAAAATTGAAAATAGTGTTTAATGCAAATTTAAAAATAATTAACATAAATTTCTTTGCTAATCTTGTCAGACAAGAAATTAGCAAGTTTGAAAATTGTATGAAAATCAATTTTAAAAATGATTAACACTAATCACTCCCTAAGCAAGGATCTAAGCCAAGGGATCTGATACCAATGCAATGAAGGAAACATAAGGATTGCACTCATTAGCATGGAGAACACACATGGCCCACTCATCACCACATAGGGAGTAGCACCTATTGCACTCATAATGGAGTACACACATAGCTTCTCAAGAGGGAGAAGTCCACCATGGAAGCTTAGAGCTCCAAAGAGTAAAAGTATTCATGAAAATATAATGATAAAAAAGGATACAATGTCCATGATCCCTATGCCTCATATAGGGTTTTCTAAAAGTACACATGTAAATATCCCTAAGCCCAAGTGCCTAGGCCCCATTCCCCATGTGCAGTGCACCCAAACCTACTTCATTACATATACCTGCTCACTAAACCATCAGCATTATGCTTGACTTTATACACCCACTTACATCCAATTTCCTTCTTTTCCTCCTGAGGCAAAGTCACTAACACCCATGTTGCATTTGCATCCAATGTTGCCATCTCCTCATTCATAGCATCTCCTAATTTCTTATTTCTAAGTGTCTACTCAAAACAAGTGGGCTCAAACTCCTATATTTCTTTAACCATGTAAGCATATTAATGTGTTGTATATCCATCATATCTCAACCTATTAAAATAGGGTACCCAACTCTCGTAGACCTGCGTACACCTGGGTTATTGCTAGGTGTCCTCAAAACAACCCTGGTTCTCCGTACATCAGGAGTAACCATAGACGGAATGCCAAGCTCCTCATCAAGGCTCTGCTCAAAGCCACTAGAATCACCATCCACATATGAGTGACCTACTGACATATCAGGCACAAAAGGTTGATCTACCTTTTCCTTCCCTTTGCATGATACGTGTACACTAACCAAGAACTTTCCAGAGTTTATATGGGAAGCTCGACTGGCCTCTAAGACCGTCCACTAGAGCATGGCGGTGAGCAAGATGAGGTTTAGGGGAGGGGGTGCCTGGGCGTACAGGCGAGCCACTATACATGTCCGGCGGTGAGGATCCCTATCTGCATTCCCTCTATGGCTATGTGGTGATCCAGAACTCTCCTCCCTTTGTTAGAGGAGCTTAACCAGATCAAATAATTGGGATTTGCAATCAAAAGTGAAGATTTTTAGGATTGGTGCAATCAGGATCGATAAATTGAGATTGGGATTAGAATTCTAGCAATGCAACATTGCCCATAAGAAGCCACCACAGCCACCAAGATGAGGGAGGAGAGGAGGTCTATTTTTCACCACCTAGCCTTAGGGGAGTGTGGCATCCACACTATTGGACTTATGTAGTGGCCTACTTGCCCACACTTTCCTGACCACCCGTGGTCCTCCAACCTAGGTGTCTCTCCCTTGAACCCCAAACACCCTCCCTGATCGTACTCTGACAATCGGGTTCCATGTCTAGTCAAGCCCTACGTAACCGGTTACAAGCTACATGACATTACCTCCCCTCTTAAGAAGAGTTTTTGTCCATGAAAATAAATTGAGTAGTTTTTGGTAAGCATACTCAAGCGTTCCCAAGTGGACATGTCTCTGTCCTTCCACTTGATAAGTGCCTCTCGGTACACATTATTATCCTTTGTGTTCTGATCCATAAATCCAAGAATCCTCTTGGGTTCATGTAGAAGAGATGACGGCTTAAAAAGTTCCACCAAAATGTCAGAAGTAGCTACATAATCTTGATGATCCACTGCTTTTTGTATTCTACTGACATGAAAAACAGGATGTACTCGATAGCTCTCCAGCAACTCAAATTTGTATGCGATACTACCAATCTTCTTAAGGATTTTAAACCAATTGCAATACGAGAAAGATTTTAACACTTTCCCATCTTGAGAGTCCTGATTTCGTAGGAAATTTTAAGAAAATAAAGTCACCCTCTTTAAAGTTCACTTATCTGTGGCTCTTGTCAGCATATGTTTTTGCACGATCTTGTGCACTACGAATGCTATCTCTTGCTGATTTTAGCATATCTTGCATGTCCTCAAGAAAATCATAAATAGGCTCAATTTTCTCCTTCTCTAGCCCTATGGCTATAAGAGATCTTGGAGGATATCTTACCTGGAAACCATACATCAACATGAATGGGCTAAATCTAATTGCTGAATATTTTGAACTATTATAAGAAAATTCTAAAAGTGGCAGGTCTTGGTAACCTAACCAAAACTTGTCATGGGAAGTTACCGATCCTCCAAGCTAGAGATATGCTCAAGATCTCCACCGCCGCATGTGGATAGCCGCTCGTTGTCCAATCCTTCCGCATGTGGATAGCCGCTCGTTGTCCAATCCTTCCGCACTCATTGTGACACCGAGATGGTTCCTAATCCTACAGGTGGTGCAACCACTCTCGTAAAGTTCATATGGGATCTTCGTGAAAATCGAACATGGTGATATCCTAATCACTCAAGAAAGAGGGAGAGAAGAAGCAAGAGGGAAGCATGAGAGAACAAGTGATTAGCACTAATCATACCCAAACCCTTACGCACTAAGCATACCACACATGCTAGATTAGAGTTGCAAGAGAGAGGGATAGTGAGAATACTCCAATCATATTGCATAAATGGGAGAATGGGTTACAAATAAGAGAAATTGGCTTTTATAGTTCCAAGCCTTTTCCCACTAGGCCACTTGGGAGTAAGTGACCCAAGGTGCCTAGAACATAGTTACAAAGCTATTCTTTATAGTTTAGCCGATTAGCAAAGATCCTCTTGTCTGTCCTTTGAAGCTCAAGACTTGGAAGCATCTTTAGGGTGTATTTCTCATCAAATGACAAGATTTACAATATATTTGGCCAATTAGCCGAGATCCTCTTGTCTATCCTTTGAAGCTCAAGACTTGGAAGCATCTTCAGGGTGTTTTCCTCATCAAATGACAGGATTTAGAATATATTACGGGCACTCATTACATAAGTGTGTGGACATAGTTGTAATAGTGTTATGGCTCACCCTAGCCCTCCTTGAAACATAGCCAAAAAGAGATTACCCGGTGAACCGCAACTATTGTGAGGATCTTTCCAATGGTCGAGCTCGTAACCCTTGAGGTCTCCAAGCTCTACAACTCCTTGAGGAGCAATTCCAGCACGCCTCCCCCCCGTGAGCGTTGTCACACTGCCGGGTTGCACTACGGGTACTCGTCCCTCCTCTCACCTCACTTCAATCACACACTCACTAGCATGCATTAGGGAGAGAGATTAGCAAGAGGATTAGGAAGAGCAAGACTCAATAGAGTATATTGTATTATGAGAGATATTCACTTATATACATGGCCATAAGTGTTCACACTCACTTAAACTGTGGCCAACTGGGCACTTTAGGCTGATAAGAGGCCTAATTCTATTACAATGACTACTCTCATAATATATCCATGAAGTACATCACTTAGGACTTCATCTATCTTGCTACCACATGCTCTTGAAGTGAGAATTGCCATAAATACTCCGTCACACCATTATGGGCGCCCGTCCAAGTTGTATCTTTAGACACTATTGCTTTATATCTTGAATGTATGACCCTTTGGTGTATCTATCGTGACTCCTTGATGTAAGATAATGGTGGTAGATCTTGTTAACCCTAGAATTGGGTTAATATCCCCCCCTTTGTGATGATGATCGCGTCCTCGTGATTGCGTTGAAGACCTTTGTGTGGGGAGAATGGAGAAGCTTTGTCGATGGCTTTGAAGTTGATTGATGCTCAATGGTTTTGTCCCTCTGGAAGGAATAAGAAAAGCTAGTTAGTGAATGAAAAGGAATTGATTCTTGAATTTTTAGCTCACATGTTGTCGAGGCCGTAGATAAGACTGCTCGTTGGTTTTACCATTGGGGTTGTTTGAACACACAAGCTCTTGTGTAGGTGCTGCATGCAGCAGAGTGGTTGAGTGACTTGCTTGGTGTTGCTTGGGCCTCCACTCTTGTCGAACTTTAGGTGAAGCTGTTGGGGTTGAAGTCCGTGGTGAGGTTTTCTTCACGTTGTTTAATTTTGGCAACCATATGATGCGATTACCGTCATAGTATCCTTGTTGTTGAAGCACATGCACAGGCACGCTTCTTTGATGAACACTATAAACTGGTGGGGCTGATATGCTTAGTGTTGAGGCTTCCTTCTTTGTGCAAGCTTAGGGGACTTTGTGATGCACTTGGGAATCCAAGCTTTGGTATTAATTTGGTAGTACCCTTGTGCTTGTAGTAATTTTTTTGGTACCCACACTTGCTGACTTGGTGGAGTTCTTTGAGGAAGTCGCATAGGCTTTTGTGGACGGTGTTGTGGAGTACTTTTCTTTTTCCTTGGCCTCTGAGTGCTGCATTCAAGAAGAGGCTTTGACTATCGAGGCACCCAAATTTGATTAGCACCTTCATAGTAGCCTTGAGCTACAAGTAGCTGCTTCTCCACCCACATTTTAATACTATTAAGATACCTTGACTTTGGTTGTCTTGGTGGAGTTTTCTTTTTGGTTGATGTGGAAGGTTTGGGGCCCTCCTTGACTTGGTTGGTGCTGAGGCTGTAGGTTTGAGACTCATGGGCATTGTTGATGGTGCTGAGGCTAGAGTCTCTTGTGGAGTGGCTATCGAGATGATGAGGCTTTCGAGCATGCGGTTTTCTCTTTTGGTGGGGTTTGTTGATGAAGAGGCATGGGCTCTGGGGCTCTTCCTTTAAGTTCATAGTTAGAGATAGATGGTTGAGTTATGGAAACTTCTTTAGGAATAGTTGTTGGTTGCAAGGTTTTGGCATCGAACTTAATAGGTGAGGATGGGGTTGAAGGAGTAGATGCTCTAACGGAGTCGGTTGTTGACGCAGATGGTAGGTCATTGTGTAGAGGGGCTTTCATGGAAAAGGCTTGTAACTTTTTGTGTTCAGCATCATAGAAATCCATTAATGTTGGATTCTCTTCCTTGCCAGTATGATATTGTTAACTTTTTGTCGTTGACCACCATGATGACTCTATCGGTATCAAAGCACAGTGGTGCTTGGGCAGCAATAGTTCATTTATGCCCCAAGATTAAATCTGTTTCCAACACATAACCACCAAAAACTTGCAAGTAAGGGGGTTAGTTTCAATACACATTGTATGTTCTCAGAGTACCCCAAGCATGGCATGTTCAAGTCTTGTGTAAAGTGAATTCTTTTAGGATGTGCCGTGGAGTGTTGGTTAACCTAACAAATCCCATAGCTCGAGGGTCATGAGATTGTGTTCTCATGTTGGATAAAGCTGTGCTTAAGCAGTGGTGATTTTATTTGAAATTTCCAATCCAACCTGAATTCTAGAGATCTTTTCAGTAAGATATGTTGGAAGTTCCAGCTCCTCCAAGGTCTCTTCCTCCCGTAATAGTAATCGTACATTGCGTGCAAGAGTGTTCAAGGTGACTGTTTGCATGTGTTCATCTATAGAATACAACAAGTCACATATCCCAGTTCCATCAAGGATGAAATCATACTCGAGGGAATCTAGGGTAACATGGAATGTAAATTCCACATCTCCACCGATTGTTTGAGTATCATAGCTAAAGTAACCTGGAACTTTAATGCTTTGTCCATTGGCTCCTCTTACAAGACCATTGTTTGTAGGGATAAGTTTAGGTTATCCCAATGACACCCAAGTGTCAATTGTCATGATGCTACGACTAGCTCGAGGGCTTATCAACACACGTTTGTGCTTAATATCATAGCATGTAGGGAAATCTAACCATACCATGATAGAATCTTCTAGAGGAACCATGGGTGTTTTAGTTTTTGTTTCAGCTTCAGATCCCGTTTCTGTTTTATATTCCCACTCACTCTCATCCTCTTTTTGGCTCTCAGCTTTTTCAAGAGTTCCCAATGCATACACTGGCACACTTGGCCCTCTGATAATTCGAAATGAGGTCTATTTGGAAACTTGCAAATCCTGATAGTCCTATTCTATGGAGCTCTTTATGTCTTGGTATAACTCATCCTGAGCCCTTAAAGGTGCAAGTGCTGATGTTATGCTGGCTCCATGAGAGAAGATCATTCCTACAAATGAGGTTTTGAGAGACTGCTTTAATTTTGTAAGGGAATTATTGAATTCCTCACGTGCTTTCTCAAGCGTACAATTTGTGCAATCTACCTCAAATGACTCTTCTGTAGAGAGTATGTCTTCCTCTTGAAAGGGGAAGCGGTACTCCTTTGGGCTTTGGTTACTTTTTTAGGATTGGCATTATGCAGCTCAATCACAACCGATGATCCTTGTAAGATCCCTGTCCCCACCGCGCAACAAATTCAGGGGTGCTAGCAGCGGAAGTAGCACTTCTTGCACGGGGCAGGGTCCCACACTACTCGGGGCCTCGCCCACGAATATCTAGACAAGAGACTAATCCATCGGTTTTTCCAAAACCAAACCCGGAAAAAACTTCCTTTGCTCCGAAAGCACGGGCAATTCCACCAGGATAACTTTTCCCTAACGTAGTCAAAAGCCTTAACTAACTGAGCTCATCTAACCGAACCTGTAAGTCCCATAGTCAGATCAGGGAAAAAAGACTGTACTTGGATCATAGAGACCAACGCTTTTTTCCTCATTGAGAGGCACAGCCGTTGATTCTTTTCCATAGAACAATTTTTGTCCGGAATTTACTTCATCTATCGAACTAAACAGAATTTGAGTCTCGATTTACGGATCCATCAGTCCAGCCTAACCCCATCTAGTCCCATGGGTTAGCCAACCGCCCAACCACTATAGTGATGGGATCCAATTAGGAATTTGGTTAGGTTTTGTCTCGGGTACCAGGGAAAAGAGTTCCCACGCCCCCTAGCCGGATGTTCATGCAAACATAAAACTACTCACACCACTTACACATCCAATATGAAATTGCCTTTTTTTTCTTAGCATCAGCTATCTTTAAAACAATCCGTTAATGAAACCATTGTGTCACTGATCACAATCCTCAAAATCTCTAGTTGAATCCTTATTTCCAATCATTCCTTCATCGGTGTACTTATGGCATCATTGGCAAACAGAACGATCACCACCTGTTCACTCAGGGGCCTTTTCTATAGTTCCTAGCTCATAGTAACCGGCAATATATTCACATAACAAAATGGAATTTTCGAGGAAGTTCAGTAAGATCAACCAACAGATCCATATAAAAGGGTCATGGACTCATCTGTTGAGGACCAGCAAGGTCAATCAACCAGATCCACACCTGAATTCAGAAAACAACTTACTCCTTGTTCCAATATCTTCCTCGACGTACTTGTGGGTATCTTTGGCGACCTAGAGCCTGAGCACTGTATGGTCAGCACCCTCTAGGATCCTTCGCAGGTCACCTAGCGCTTCACTCATAGGCCGCTTCCTTGGTCCCTCATCCACTGTATTGGAAGCTCACCATTTTAATCAAACCGAGGCTGGTCAAGACCTCGGCCGACCGTGCTACGCGAGACGTCCTCCATTGACTCTCCGTCAGCTGTCACCAACTTTATCAGTTAGGTCTCCACGACCTTAATCACAAGACGGTCAAAATGCTTCCCCAGCATTCTTGACATAAAACAGTCATTTACAAACAGGTCAGAAATACAGTTTCTATAATGAACTCTCGTCTTTCCACATTATCCCTCCATCAGTCCACATTACTTATTCCACATTCCATTCATATGTGTACTCATTATCATCCAATCACATCATTTTCCATCTCATCACATCAGATTCATTCATATCACATATCATTTATTCACATCCTAGTTCACACGTCATCACATCTCATCCATTCACTCATATCGACGTCACATCATTTCACATACACATTCGCATTCATTATTCCACATACACATCCACATTCGTACATCCACATCCATACATCCACTTCCACATCCGCATTCATACATACATATCCATATCCACATCCATACATTCACATCCATATCCACATCCATACATCCATTTCTACATCCACATCCACATTCATACATCCATATCCACATCCACATTCATTCATCCACATCCCCATTCACATTCATACATCCATTTTAACATCCACATTCATACATCCATATTCACACCTCTACATCCACATCCACATCATTCATTCATCCATCTACATCAACCCACATCATTCACACATCAAACCACATCATCCTTTCATCCATCTACATTAATCTACATCATTCACACATCAAACCACATCATCCATTCACATCCGATTCACATGCCGTCATTCATTCACAAACATTCATTCATATCACGATTCACATGACATCACATTCCTTCACATCCTATACCATTCATTCACATCCTAATTCACAGGACATCACATCCATTCATCCATTTTCATTTATCTGATTCATGTCACTTCCATCCATCCATTTACATCTATCTGATTCCTATCACATCTCATCACATCTATTTATAGAATGTAAGAGAATTCTAATTTTTTGATATAAAGATTCTTTACACATCTAATTAGGCATAAAAACAACTTTAGTAGGAATAACATTTTTATAAAAATCCTTTTTTTGCATCATTTAGGCATAAATTCAATTTTAAGAAAAATAACACTTTGGAATTAAAAATAAACCTTTTATGCATTTTACTATGCATAAATTCCATTTTAATGAGAATAACACTTTCAACATAAAAATAAATCTTTTATGCATCTATCTATGCATAAATTTAATTTCAATGAAAATAATACTTTTGAAATAAAAATAAATCTTTTATGCATCTTTCTATGCATAGAATCAAAATTGATGAAAATAACTCTTTTGAATTTAAAAAAAATTCTTTATGCATCTATTTATGCATAAATCTAATTTAGTAGGAATTACACTTTTAGAATAAAAGAATTTCTCTTATGCATCTAATTTTGCATAAAATCAAAATTGATGAAAGTAACTCTTTTGAATTAAAAATAAAATTCTTTATGCATCTATTTATGGTTCGGGGTGCTAGCAGTGGAAGTAGCACATCTGCGTGGGGCAGGGTCCCACACTCGGGGCCTCGCCTACTATACGGATATCCGGACAAGAGACTAATCCATCGATTTTTCCAAAACCGAACCCGGAAAAAACTTCCTTTATCCGGAAAGCACGGGCGATTCCACCAGGATAACTTTTTCCTAACGTAGTCAAAAGCCTTAACTAACTGAACTCATCTGACCGAACCCGTAAGTCCCATAGTCAGATCAGGGAAAAAGACTGTACTTGGATCATAGAGACCAACGCTTTTTTCCTCATTGAGAGGCACAGCCGTTGATTTTTTTCCATAGAACAATTTTTGTCCGGAATTTACTTCATCTATCGAACTAAACAGAATTTGAGTCTCGATTTATGGATCCATCAGTCCAGCCTAACCCCATCTAGTCCCATGGGTTAGCCAACCGCCCAACCACTGTAGTGATGGGATCTAATTAGGAATTTGGTTAGGTTTTGTCCCGGGTACCAGGGAAAAGAGTTCCCAGGTCCCCTAGCCGGATGTTTATCCAAACATAAAACTAGTCACACCACTTACACATCCAATATGAAATTGCCTTTTTTTTCTTAGCATCAGCTATCTTTAAAACAATCCTTTAATGAAACCATTGTGTCACTGATCACAATCCTCAAAATCTCTAGTTGAATCCTTATTTCCAATCATTCCTTCATCGGTGTACTTATGGCATCATTGGCAACCAGAACGATCACCACCTGTTCACTCAGGGGCCTTTTCTATAGTTCCTAGCTCATAGTAACCGGCAATATATTCACATAACAAAATGGAATTTTTGAGGAAGTTCAGTAAGATTAACCAACAGATCCATATAAAAGGGTCATGGACTCATCTGTTGAGGACCAGCAAGGTCAATCAACCAGATCCACACCCGAATTCAGAAAACAACTCTTACTCCTTGTTCCAATATCTTCCTCGACGTACTTGTGGGTATCTTCGGCGACCTAGAGCCCGAGCACCGTATGGTCAGCACCCTCTAGGATCCTTCGCAGGTCACCTAGCGCTTCACTCATAGGCCGCTTCCTTGGTCCCTCATCCACTGTATTGGAAGCTCACCATTTTAATCAAACCGAGGCTGGTCAAGACCTCGGCCGACCATGCTACGCGAGACGTCCTCCATTGACTCTCCGTCAGCTGTTGCAACTTTATCAGTTAGGTCTCCACGACCTTAATCACAAGACGGTCAAAATGCTTCCCCAGCATTCTTGACATAAAACAGTCATTTACAAACAGGTCAGAAATACAGTTTCTATAATGAACTCTCGTCTTTCCACATTATCCCTCCATCAGTCCACATTACTTATTCCACATTCCATTCATATGTGTACTCATTATCATCCAATCACATCATTTTCCATCTCATCACATCAGATTCATTCATATCACATATCATTTATTCACATCCCAATTCACACGTCATCACATCTCATCCATTCACTCATATCAACGTCACATCATTTCACATACACATTCGCATTCATTATTCCACATACACATCCACATTCGTACATCCACATCCATACATCCACTTCCACATCCGCATTCATACATACATATCCATATCCACATCCATACATCCACATCCATATCCACATCCATACATCCATTTCTACATCCACATCCACATTCATACATCCATATCCACATCCACATTCATTCATCCACATCCCCATTCACATTCATACATCCATTTTAACATCCACATTCATACATCCATATTCATACCTCTACATCCACATCCACATCATTCATTCATCCATCTACATCAACCCACATCATTCACACACCAAACCACATCATCCTTTCATCCATCTACATTAATCTACATCATTCACACATCAAACCACATCATCCATTCACATTCGATTCACATGCCGTCATTCATTCACATCCCTTATCATTCATTCATATCACGATTCACATGACATCACATTCCTTCACATCCTATACCATTCATTCACATCCTAATTCACAGGACATCACATCCATTCATCCATTTTCATTTATCTGATTCATGTCACTTCCATCCATCCATTTACATCTATCTGATTCCTATCACATCTCATCATATCTATTTATAGAATGTAAGAGAATTCTAATTTTTTGATATAAAGATTCTTTACACATCTAATTAGGCATAAAAACAACTTTAGTAGGAATAACATTTTTATAAAAATCCTTTTTTTGCATCATTTAGGCATAAATTCAATTTTAAGAAAAATAACACTTTGGAATTAAAAATAAACCTTTTATGCATTTTACTATGCATAAATTCCATTTTAATGAGAATAACACTTTCAAGATAAAAAATAAATCTTTTATGCATCTATCTATGCATAAATTCAATTTCAATGAAAATAATACTTTTGAAATAAAAATAAATCTTTTATGCATCTTTCTATGCATAGAATCAAAATTGATGAAAATAACTCTTTTGAATTAAAAATAAAATTCTTTATGCATCTATTTATGCATAAATCTAATTTAGTAGGAATTACACTTTTAGAATAAAAGAATTTCTCTTATGCATCTAATTTATGCATAAAATCAAAATTGATGAAAGTAACTCTTTTGAATTAAAAATAAAATTCTTTATGCATCTATTTATGGTTCGGGGTGCTAGCAGTGGAAGTAGCACATCTGCGTGGGGCAGGGTCCCACACTCGGGGCCTCGCCTACTACGGATATCCAGACAAGAGACTAATCCATCGATTTTTCCAAAACCGAACCCGGAAAAAACTTCCTTTATCCGGAAAGCACGGGCGATTCCACCAGATAACTTTTTCCTAACGTAGTCAAAAGCCTTAACTAACTGAACTCATCTGACCGAACCCGTAAGTCCCATAGTCAGATCAGGAAAAAAGACTGTACTTGGATCATAGAGACCAACGCTTTTTTCCTCATTGAGAGGCACAACCGTTGATTCTTTTCCATAGAACAATTTTTATCCAGGATTTATCTCATCTATCATACTATACAGAAATTGAGTCTATCCAATTAGGAATTTGGTTAGGTTTTGTCCCGGGTATTAGGGAAAAGAGTTCCCAGGCGCCCTAGCCGGAAGTTCATGCAAACATAAAACTAGTCACACCACTTACACACCCAATATGAAATTGCCTTTTTTTTCTCAGCATCAGTTATCTTTAAAACAATCCTTTAATGAAACCATTGTGTCACTGATCACAATCCTCAAAATCTCTGGTTGAATCCTTATTTCCAATCATTCCTTCATCGGTGTACTTATGGCATCATTGGCAACCAGAACGCTCACCACCTATTCACTCAGGGGCCTTTTCGATAGTTCCTAGCTCATAGTAATCGGCAATATATTCATATAAAAAATGGAATCTCCGTGGAAGATCAGCAAGATCAACCAACAGATCCATATAAAAGAGTCATGGACTCATCCGTTGAGGACCAGCAAGGTCAATCAACCAGATCCACACCCGAATTCAGAAAACAACTTATATGGTCAGCACCCTCTAGGATCCTTCGCAGGTCACCTAGCGCTTCACTCATAGGCCGCTTCCTTGGTCCCTCATCCACTGTACCGGAAGCTCACCATTTAAATTAAACCGAGGCTGGTCTACGCGAGACGTTCTCCGGTGACTCTCCATCAGCTGTTGCAACTTTATCAGTTAGGTCTCCACGACCATTATCACAAGACGGTCAAAATGCTTCCCCAACATTCTTGACATAAAACAGTCATTTACAAATAGGTCACAAATACAGTTTCTATAATGAACTCTCGTCTTTCCACATTATCATTCAAATGTGTACTCATTCTCATCCAATCACATCATTTTCCATCTCATCACATCATATTCATTCACATCACATATCATTTATTCACATCCCAATTCACATGTCATCACATCTCATCCATTCACTCATATCGTCGTCACATCATTTCACATACACATTCGTATTCATACATACACATCCATATCCACATCTACATCCACATTCATACATCCACATCCACATCCACATCTACATTCATACATCCACATTCACATCTACATTCATACATCCACACATCCATTCACATTCATACGTCCACATCCACATCTACATTCATACATCCACACATCCATTTCCACATCCACATTCATACATCCACTTCCACATCCGCATTCATACACACATCCATATCCACATCCATACATCCACATCCACATCCACATTCATACATCCACATCCACATCCACATTCATACATCCATTTCCACATCCACATCCACATCCACATCCATACATCCATTTTCACATCCACACCCACATCCACACATCCATTTTTTTCACATCCACATTCACATCCATACATCCATTTCCACATCTACACCCACATCCATACATCCATTTTCATATCCATACATCCATTTTCACATCCACATTCATACATCCACATCCCCATTCACATTCATACATCCACATCCACATTCACATTCACATTCATACATCCACATCCACATCTATTCTTCACATGCATTCACATCCATCCTTCACATACACATACATCTTTCCTTTCACATACATACATCTCCATCCATCCTTCGTTCATTTTCATCTATCTGATTCATTTCACATCATCATATCTATTTATAGAATACAAGAGAATTCTAATTTTTTTGATATAAAGATTAGGCATAAAGACAACTTTAGTAGGAATAAAACTTTTATAAAAATCCTTTTATGCATAAATTCAATTTTAAGAAAAATAACACTTTCGAATAAGAAATAAACCTTTTATGCATTTTACTATGCATAAATTCCATTTTAATGAGAATAACACTTTCAAAATAAAAATAAATCTTTTATGCATCTATCTATGCATAAATTCAATTTCAATGAAAATAATACTTTCAAAATAAAAATAAATCTTTTATGCATCTTTCTATGCATAAAATCAAAATTGATAAGAATAACTCTTTTGGATTAAAAGTAAAATTCTTTATGCATCTATTTATGCATAAAATCAAAATTGATGAAAATAACTCTTTTGAATTAAAAATAAAATTCTTTATGCATCTTTCTATGCATAAAATCAAAATTGATGAGAATAACAGTTTTGGATTAAAATAAATTCTTTATGCATCTTTCCATGCATTAAAAACTAAATCTAATGAAAAATAACTCTTTTAAAATAAAAACTTTCTTTTATGCATCTATTTATGCATAAATTCAATTATGATGAAAGTCACACTTTTATAATAAAACAATTTCTTTTATGCATCTACTTTATGCATAAAATCCATTTATGATGAAAATCACACTTTTAATATAAAAAAATCTTTTATTCATATGTTTATACATACAAATCATTTATGATGAAAATCACTCTTTTAATATAAAAGAATTTCTTTTATGCATAAAAATCATTTATGATAAAAATCATACTTTTAATATATATATATATATATATATATATATATAATTTTTTATGCATATATTTATGCATACAAATCATTTATGATGAAAATCACTCTTTTAATATAAAAGAATTTCTTTTATCAATCCATTTATGCATAAAAATCATTTATGATAAAAATAACACTTTTAATATAAAAAATATCTTTTATGCATATGTTTATGCATACAAATCATTTATGATGAAAATCACTCTTTTAATATAAAAGAATTTCTTTTATGCATTAAAATCATTTATGATGAAAATAACACTTTTATAATCAAAATAACAATTTCAATATGCTTCCTTCTATGCATAGAATTTAATTCTAAAGAAAGTAATACTTTTTTAATAAAATATTTTTAGTATGCATTTTTCTATACCTAGGATGAAAAATAACACTTTAAGAATACATATACAATGGGAATTACTCTTTTTTGAATTTTTTAAAAAAAAGTAAAACTTATTTTACATAATTTTAGAAAATTTTGCCATAACCTCTTTTGTATGGCTGACCATTTTTCAATTTTTAACTCTCTAAAATTAATTAGAATTTTACCAAGAGTATTTAAATCATTCTAATGTAAACATTTTCTACTATTTAAGAGAAACATTATGAAAAACTTGATTTTATCCATTAATCATTCATCTAGGATAAAGAATGGTTGGATTTACTAAAGAAGAGAGGGGAATGCCTTTTTTCAATGAGGCATAACATCATATTCATTTTAGAGAAGACAAAAATCATAAAAACCATTAAAATTAAGCATAAATGGGAATTTATGTATTTCCTTACTACCATTCATCAATTAACTTCAATAGCATTAAAAAGCCATTCCAATTAAGCTTCTCAAGCTTGAGAGGGGTTGAGAAACATGGAGAAATTATAGAAAAAGATCAAAATTCACCCTTTACCACTTTACAAATTGCTTGATTCTTTGATCACGGTAGAGGCCCCCAACCAATCAATTGGTTTGGTATGTTGATGGAGCCACCAATGGAGATTGAAGAAGGAGGGAAGCTCCAATTTCTTCAATTTGGAGAGAATTTTAGAGAATAGTAAAAATTATCATTATTTCAGCATAATTCTAGCATAGTATAATTCTCCTATTTTTTTTACAAAGGGCTCAGGTTCTATTTATAGGAGAGCGAGGCTCTAACTAAGACCAACTAATTTCTAGAATTTTCTAGATTTAGTTTGGTTGAATTTGGACTAGATTTGGACCTAGTTTGGTTCCTTTTTTATTCGGTTTGATCCAAGAGAGAGGAGAGATAAAAATATCACATTATTTTTTAGTTTAAAACTCATTCAAGCATGTGAAGTAGGCACCTCCTTGAAGGGACTCCCCTTCCTTACACATGTGTCAAAATGGAATCATTATACCCAAAATATCTCATTTTTTTAGTAATACTCATAGTTTTTTACTAATAACCCTTGTACATAGTCAACTCTTCATCTTATGTGAGCATTTACTCATTTTTGGGTATTTTTCTTTTACAAATTGGATTTATCTCCTCCCCACACATCGATTGATCTTATTGGCCCATAGGAACCTTAATTGGACCATAATCCAAAAATTTCTGAAAATCTAGACCCTTAGGCTAAGGTCCTTTATACCCATTTCCAATTAATTCCAATTGCACATTGGAAAGTTCTTTTTGAATTTCTGTTTTAGGGGAATTCATTTTAGACACTAGGAGGATTTTTATATCCAAAAATATCTCAATTTTGGACTACCTCCCTCTAGACATTTTCTCTCTCTAGGTCAAAACAGGGTAAAAACAAGATCTTTTATATTTCTGAAGAGGGATTTGACTATAGGGGAAGATACTGGACATCCTGAGAGGCTGGGGAGGAATCTTACACTTTACATTCTCAATTTCCTTCATTATCACCCCCAACAGCAATCAAGTCATCCACATAGATGGTGATTACCACAATCCCCTTATCACTCTTTTACACATAGAGTGAATGATCATTTGCCATATGGAAGCCAATGGTGATAACATACTATGCAATCTTATCATGCCATGCTCTCAGTGTGTGCTTCAAGCCATTCAAGACTTTACATAGCCTACACACATAATTTGGGTGACGCAAATCCTCATAACTAGGTGGCTGGTCCAAATAAACTTCTTCTTGTAACTCACCATGTAAGAACACATTCTTTATATCCATCCAATATAAAAACCAACCTTTTGATACAGCCACCACTGCACTAATAGCACTCACGATTGCCATCTTGGCACCGGGGTTGAATGCCTCCTCATAAGCAATGTCATAGGTCTAAGAATAGTCTTTGGCAACCAATCTTGCCTCGTACTTGCTAATGCTTCCATCTAAGTTGTGGCTTACTTTGTAGACCCACTTATATCCTCAGGAAAAGGCACCAATTCCCATATCTTATTTGCATCCAATGTAACCATTTATTCATCCATGACTTTCTCCCAATGTATATGCCCAATAGCATCCTTAAAATATCTGGGTTCAACCTCGTGCACAACCTTTTCTATGTATGCATAATGGTGAGCTACATAACCATCATACATTAATCTATGAATAGGGGTTTTGGCGCCCTGGATCTATCCTTGGTGTCCTTGGGAATGCCTCAACCTTCCTTGCACTAGATGTCTCAATAGTTGGAATCCCAAAATCCATCAAGGCTTTTTCCCTAAGCCACTAAAATCTCCATTAACATATAAATGCTCTGTTGAAATGTTAGGTGGCATACCAAGAGACTCATCAACCTTCTCTTTAACTTTATGTGATGCACTTGTTGAACCTGGAAGATTGATTTTCTGACATAGCCTGCCACTCCATGGTCTATCAAATAGACCCACTGCTAGAGGACTCTCTAAATGACTGTGATTGCTAACTTATATTTTGTGCAACCACCTACTCTTGTGCATCAGCCCTAATCGAGTCTTTTACATCAGCATACCAACTGCTCATCTCATCAAAGACAACATCCTTGCTCACCCTCATCTTATGTGTGACAAGGATATGATATTTATAACCCTTTTGCTCAAGGGAGTAACCAATAACCACACATTTTTTAGCCTTTGGATCCAACTTATTATGTAGCTCATTAGGAATGTGTATATATACAATGTATCCAAAGACTTTCAAGTGTGTGACAAATCTAGTTTTTTTCCAGTATACTTCTTTTCAGAAGTCACACCATGTACTATCATTGTGGGGGTCCTATTCATAATGTAAATTATAGTCGTAATTGCTTTAGCCCAATAAAGGTGACCATGCTCTTCTCAGCCCATCAATGCATGAACAACCTTTGTATCTGCCTATTCTTCCTCTCAGCAGAGCAACACGATTTTAATGTGAAGTGTGTCTGGATGTAAATTACCCCTCTAAATTCCATGATTTCTCAAGTACTCACTGAACTCTTTGGAGAAGTACTCTCCCCCTCCATCATTTGACCCCTAAGGATTTTAACCTGAAGACATTTGCTTTTCAGCCACAACATTCTAAAATTTTGAAGATGAGTAAGCACTTCACTTTTTTCTATCATGAAATAGACCCACACCTTCCTTATGTGGTCATCATTGAAAGATACATAACAATTGACTCCCTCCCATTGATGCCATCTTTGTCAGCAGCAGAAGCAGCCATACATTTGAGTGCACCACATCAAGTACTTTCTTGCTTACATTCCTATCATGTGGAAATACATTCTTTGTTTGCTTTCTAAACTGGCATGCTTCACATACTTTATCCATTCCATCCACCTTAAACTTTGGCAAACATGTAACAAATTTTGAATCCTACATAGACTTTAATCAGCTGCTCATTCACATGACCAATACATTTGTGCTAGATATCTAAATTGGCTACAACACCAGCACTTTGTGTAAATATAGTAGCTTTCATCTCAAGCATGCTTACATAACATTATTTCCACTCTTTTTCCCTTTGTAACCAAACAACATTTGTTGTTGAAGTCCTTAACATAGTAGCCCTCAGGGTTAAAGCATACCTACAAACCCTACTCAATCATTTGCCTAACAAAAACCAAATTCTTTCTTATGCTAGGCACATGAAGTGTATCAGTAAAATACTTGATCTTTCCATCGTGTATAGCCAATGTCACATTCCCAATGTGAGCAACAATAGGATGAACCGTGTCATCTCCCGTCTCTTTATAACCTGGTTTTCCATATTTTTAACACATCTCTAAACCACTCACTATGAGAGGTCATGTGGTTAGTGTTGGAATGCCGACTCATGGGAATTATCCCACATGCAAGCTTGGATACCTTGGACCTTTCTATAAAGGGTGTTTCATCCTTAGGCCTCCCTCATCTCTCCAACACCCTTTCTCGGTGAGTGGATTATTACAAGGATGGAGGTGCGGGGGGACTTTTGTCGTGTTGCTAGCGCGGGTCTGCACTGCTTGAGCTATCAGGGATATTTAGCACACATGTGCTTGGCTAGAAAATCTCATCCAATGTCCACCTTGGTTGTCTCGAACTCATAATCCATACTCAACATAATCCACAATGTTAGATCAATTACTTTGGAATCACTCACAAAAATAATTCTAACAATTAGAAATCATTCACTACCATGCTTCACACATGAACCATGCATCATACATAATTATTTGGACTCACTCCCATGATAAAATATTCTAAAAAATCTCACTCCCGTGATAGTCCTCTCGTTTGAGAAGATAACCGTCCTCAGTTGTAACTATCAGCACACGTGAGTGATCAAACACATTAATTGTTCCATTAGATTCACTCACAATGTCATTATGTATTTAAGTTGATTCACTCCCACATATTCTCACATGCATCACATGTGTCTTAAAGTTGATCATATTCACTCACGATCAAATTCACAGAATCTTTACATGCGTCACACGTTTTAGAATTGATCGGACTCACTCACAATCAAACTCGTACATTTTTTACATGCGTCACACATATCTCTATAGCTTGAAGTTACAATAAAGTTTGCCAAAATCTGTCAACATAGGCTGATATGTTCTCCTTTTTGAGCTCTCTAAAAATATCCCATCACTGTCTGGCTTTACTCTTATATGAAGGAGGTAAGAAATCCTTCTTGATCAGCTTCTGGAAGTTTTTCCATGACTTTGGTTTGCGTTTGCCCTATCTAATAACATTCCACCAAAGAGTTGCACTACCTATCAAATGATTAGTAGCACATTTAACCTTATCCTTCTTAGAAAATTTTTCTCTAGAAAAATAATTGAACACCCACTACAACTGTTCATGGTATGACACCCAAACAAAAGTTTACATGCATGAGACCGGATGTGTCTCACTTGAAAGTGTGTGGATGTATTGCGTATGTGCATGTTCTTGATGAAGTAAGAACAAAGTTGGATCCAAAGGTAGAGAAATGTATCTTTATTGGTTATGCTATGGAGTAGAAAGTTTATAGATGTTATAACCCTACCACTCGTGAGATATGCAAGTAAGTAGAGATTTTGTCTTTGATGAGATGAGTAGCTGGTATGCACCACAGTGCGGTGAAGGCTAACCCCTCATCAACACCACCACCTACCACTTGGATACTAGTCATTAAGTATTCCATGCTAGTCTACTCATTCATGTACTGTGATTCCTCCCACGAGGATGTTAAAGCCGCAAAGGCGACAAAAAGAAAACAATAAAAATAAAATAATGAGTACTACTAGGTGCATACAAGAAAGCAAAATTCATAAGAGCCAATATGACTACATGGATACTTAATCACTCCACTAACTTCTTTCCATCTTACTAAAACCCCCACCCCCTCTCATTTTCAAAGAGACAAGAGGACCAACCAAGTGTGACACTTCCCAGCATGCCTTGACAACTTCTTCACCAATCACAAGGATACGATCAATTTTAGGAAGGGGAGTATGTTAACCATATGTGGTCAACATGTTTCTATTGCAACTATTGTAAGATTCCTCCCCAACCCCTAACGATGTCTAGTTTCTTCTCCTGTAATCAATCCCCTTTTCATAATAATAAAAGATCTTGTTTCTACTTGTTTTGGCCTAGAGAGAGAAAATATTCTAGAGAGAGATAATTGAGTTTTTAGATATCTTTGGATGGAAAAATATCCCTTCTTATTAAAATGAATTCCCCCAAAACAGAAGTTTAAAAAGAAATTCCTAAGGTGCATTAGAAATAAATTATAATGTGCACAAAAGACCTTAGCCTAAGGGCCCCTGTTTTCAGAAAATTTTGGATTAAGGTCCAAACAAAGGTTTGACAGGCCAATGAGATTAATCCAACTGTAGGGAGGAGATAAATTAAAGAATAAAAGAAAAACCCCCCAAAAATGAGTAAATACTCACATAAGATGAAGAGTGGACTAAGGACCAAAGAAAAGAATTAAAAAACTGAATTTTGACACCTCAGTGTGGGGATCTCCCCTCATGATGTAGGTGCCTTTTTCTCCTCATTATACCCAATTTTTAATCAATAAAATGAGATATTTTCATCTCTCCTCTCTCTCCTGTTTCAAATCTAGATCCAAAAAGTAAGCTGAACTGACCCAAAAATGGTCAAAAATTGACCAAACTGATCTAGAAAATTCTAGAATCACTTTGCTTGGTTAGAGGCTCACTTTTTCCTATAAATAGAAGCCTCCCCCTTTTGTAAAAGCTTAATGGTGTTTATGCACTGTTACTCTACTCCTGTCCTGAGCCATCTACATTGAAATTCTTAATAATTCAATTGTTTTTGGCCTAATCCTCTCTAAAGTGAATTGGTGGCCACTATTGCTTCAAACAAGAGTAGAACCCTCAATCCCTCAGGCCAAAGGAGGGCTTACAAGCTCCATGTAAGCTAATTTTCTTACTTTGTTTACGAATTTTAATGAAAAATCTATGGTTTTCTTGATTTTTATGTTTTGCAAATGATTGAATTAAATTCAAATGCTATGCCTTTGATGAAAAGGCCACCCCCTTCTCTTCTTTACATTCCAACCTTTCTTAATCCTAGAAAGATTAACTAAGTTATTAATTAAACTCTTCTTATTGTTTACTCTCTTAAATTTAGGAAATTGTGTAGATTAGAGTTCTATAATTCTAAATTGGGTTAATTCAGTTAAGTGAAGAAAGATAAAAATGAGAAATGGTCAGCTATACAAAGGAGATTATGGTAAAATTTTTCAAAATTTTGTGAAAAAGAAAGTTTGTTTTTATGTTATTCCAAAAGAGTAATTCCCACCATTTTTGCATCTAAAAGAAATATTCTAATTACTCCATGTACATATTCATCTATGAATATGCATGGATATCACTGATATCCATTATTAAAATTTATTTCTATGCATAGAAAGATGCATAATAAATTTGTTTTTTATTATAAAAGTGTTATTCTTATTAAAATTGATTTCTATGCATAGAAAGATGCATAAAGGAATTTTTTTATTACAAAAGTTTTATTCTTATTAAAATTGATTTCTATGCATAGAAAGATGCATAAAAAAAATTTTTGATTGTAAAAGTGTTATTCTTATTAAAATTGATTTCTATGCATAGAAAGATGCATAAAGGAAATTTTTTTATTGTAAAAGTGTTATTCTTATTAAAATTGATTTCTATGCATTGAAAGATGCATAAAGGAAATTTTTTTATTACAAAAGTGTTATTTTTATTAAAATTGATTTCTATGCATAGAAAGATACATAGAGGAATTGTTTTATTACAAAAGTGTTATTATTATTAAAATTGATTTTTATGCATAGAAATATGCATAAAGAAAATTTTTTAATTATTAAAGTGTTATTCTTATTAAAATTGATTTCTATGCATAAAGAAATTTTTTAATTATAAAAGCGATATTCTTATAAAATTTGATTTTTATGCATAAAGAAATTCTTTTTATTTTAAAAGTGTTATTCCTATGAAATTTGATTTTATGCATAAATAGATGCATAAAAGGATTTTTTTTATAAAAGTGTTAATCCCATTGAAGTTGATTTTTATGCATAAATAGATGCATAAAGAATTTTTATATCAAAATTAGAATTCTCTTAAATTCTATGTTTAAATTCTATGAGTATTTGATAAATGAATAATTAAATACTCTAAGAGAGAAATTTCTATCATTTTATATTCACACAAATTGTAAAAAAGAAAATTCAGGAAATCTATCGAGATCGAAATATTCAGATAATTGATTAATTTTTTCCTCATTGGAATTCGTAACTAATTTAGAAATCAGTTAAGTGAATATTCAAAGAAAAAAATTTAGTAAAATAGTAACTAAATTACCAAACCTTTTCAAGAAAGATAGTTCAGGAAAAATCTTATCCGACTCGAACCTTGAATCAAACTATGACCAAGACCAAACTCTTTCGTTAGTTTCGAGGAAAGAAAATGTGACCAATTTAGAAAAATACACTCAAAACTCCCCCCAAATCTGAAACTAAGTTTAAGGCCCTTCGAATTAATTTGTGGATCAAGGTTATAAAATTCCAAGAATTCTGGTATGAAATTTTGAATTCCAATCAAGAAGTTTTGGGGATATTAATTCAAGAAATACTTCTTGTATTCAAAAGAAAATCAAACTAAAAACTTGCTTAAAAATCCTGTTTTCTTAAAGGACTGTCTTATGCCAAAATGCTGGAGGGAGCATTTGGTATATGTGTTTCTAAGGAAAGTTTGGTTGCAACAGTTGGCGGGGAGTGTTCATCAAAGGATGGCTCACGCGGCAAAGCCCCAGCCTCGGTATGGTTGAAAAATGGTGCGCTTTCGGTACGATGGGCGAGGGCCGATGAAGCGATCCCTGAGTGAAGTGCCAGGACACCTAAGGAGGATCCTGGAGGGTTCAGACTAGGAGTGCATGAGCTTGCGGTGCCTATGACACCTATGCGTATGTCGTGAAAGATATGTATGATGGACGAAATGATTATTGTAATCTGTTACTGGATCTCGTTGTTGCTGACCAGTTGGTCTCAAACGGAGAGTCTAGAGTGATACTGTTTTTTGAGAAACAAGGGACTGGATGGAATTTTTGAGTTATGACATCTGTAACCAATAACCAATGGATTACTTTATATGTTAAAGTTTTAAAGAGGAGTGTGTGCGTATCTGTATTCGAAAGCAAAAGTTAAGAAAGGCATTCAATTATGGGTGGCTGAGTAATTGTCTAGTTCTACTGATTCCAGTGGTTGGGTGGTACCCATGGGCTAGATGGGGCTAGAATCAGTGGAGTTTTAATAATTAAATTGAAATAATAGGATTACGCTTAGAATTTGAGTAGTTAAATAAAAACGTGAAGAATTTCTCAAATGAGTAGATCAATGGCTGTGCCTGACTTCAGTTAGGAAAAAAGCATTGATTTCCTCAAATGATTAGATCAACGGCTGTGCCTGGTTTTGGCTAGGAAAAAAGCATTGATTTCTTCAAATAGTCATAAATCTGATGACAAAGTTAAGTTGACAAAAATATCGTTTTGTCAGACTCATGAGGCGCACGGGCCGTGGTAGGCAGTCGGATCCTCTTATCGATGATGAAGAGTTAGATCTGAATATTCGTAAAGCCCTGCACCGATCCCAACCTGGTCCCTTCAAGGGTGAAGGGGAACAGTTAGGAGAAGTAGTGGAAAAATGGATCGAGGCAATGGAAGAGTATTTTGATGTAACTGGTTATAACGAGAAGAGCAAGATGGCTCTCGCCAGATTGAAAATTGTGAAGACGGCCAGGGTCACATCATGGAGGAACCATTGTGAGACAAACCATCTCGACCAAAATACCCAGACCTGGTCAGATCTTAAAGCTTACCTCAGGAAGAGGTTCTGTCCTCTGGGCTTCCTGGAAACCAAAATGAATGAGTTCTTGGAACTGAAGTAGGATAACCGGATGATTGAAGAATACCATCAAGCATTTGCTCTTCTCCTCAAATATTCTCCACTTTTGGATGAAGAATAGCTGATGGCCATATTCATTCGAGGGATGAACGAGCCATTGGTGGACACTTTAGTGAAAAAAATGCCAAACTAGTCTCAATGGCAGAAGCTGTCAGAATGGCAAAGGACTTTGCCAAAGCATTTGTTGTTAAGGTCTGCACCCTCAAACTTTAAAAGGCTCCAACCCTCGAGAAGTGCTTCAAACTTTCCACCCCCAAAGAGGCAGCAAGGCCCTAATGAGAATCAAGATGCTGGGAAATTCAGAAGTGAAGGAAGGCCCTTCCCTCTCAGAACACTTTCTTAGGAGCCCCACCTCTTTCAAGGATTCAGAGGGATGAGCTTAGAAGTGATAACAGGTGTTTTGGGTGTCAGGGTTTCGGTCACTAGCTTAAATATTGCCCGACTCCTGCCATGTCAAGAGGACAGGGAAGTCAAGGACCCAGAGTGCAGAGACTAGCCCCTTCGTATCAATCAAATCAGGGTCCACCGTCTCGCCAAAATCAGGTCAATCCTAGGAGGACTCAGGCTCAACCATCTGCCTTTGTTCAGAGTAATCTCAGAACTCCCTCCCATAACTGGGGTAACCAAAGTGAAAGAGTTCCGTCCCAATCTGCAGCAGTAGCCAGAGCAGTTTTACGATAGCAGAAGTGGTGGAAGAGGAAAGAGGTCAGATTTATACCGCGATTGAAAACCAAGGGCCAAATCGTCAATTCTCTGTCATCCATGCTCTAGCTGAGTATAAGGGTAAGCCATTTAAGCTTTTGATTGATTTAGGCAGTACTCATTCATTTATTTCCCTAGGATGCTTGCGTAAGCTAGACTTAGAACAGAAATCAGGGAAACCTATGCAAGTTGAATTGGCCAGATTGGGAAGATTCTTTTCACTCACCATGAGAAAGATTGTATTCAGTTTAATCTAGATGGGAATGTAACTGACTGCCAGTTCAGAGTCTTACCCTTGGAAGTTTTCGACGGAATCCTTGGAATGGATTGGCTCCACAAAAATCAAGCTAACATTCACTGTCACAATGGAACCATTTCCTTCCGTGACCTTCATGGGAACAAAGTTCAAAGAACTAGAATTTTTGGATCCCCAGATCTGCAATTAGTAAAAGCTTCTAGGTTATTGAAAGGACTTAGAAAGAAGCAGCTCATTTATGTTGTCAAAATGAATCCGATAGACACAAAGTTAAAGGCTAAAGAACTAGAATAGTTAAGTGAGTATGATGATTTATTCCCAGCAGAGCTAACTGAGATGCCTCTGATTCGGGAAGTAGATCATGAGATAGAATTGACCCCCGAAGCTCAACCAGTAGCCCAGCGCACGTACAAAATGCCAGTCCCTGAAGCCATTGAACTCAAGGAATAGCTTAGGCAGCTATTAGAACAAGGGTTTGTAAGACCCAGTGTTTCACCTTGGGGAGCACGAGTTCTCTTTCAGAAAAAGAAGGATGGAACACTAAGACTCTGTGTGGATTATAGAGGTCTCAATCAGCTCTGACAGTTAAGAATAAGTATCCTATCCCCAGAATTGATGAGCTTTTGGACAGGCTAAATGGAGCCCAGATCTTCACAATGATAAATCTCAAATCAAGGTATTACTAGATCCGGATTAATGATCAAGATATCCCGAGATGACAGCCACCCATCAATACTCGCTATGGGCACTATGAGTTTACTGTCATGCTGTTTGGATTGACAAATGCCCCAGCTACATTCAATCGCCAAATGCCCCAGATACATTCAATCGCCTAATGCCCCAGCTACATTCAATCACCTACTAATGTAGGACATTCTCAGAGAATACTTGGATGATTTTGTTCTTATTTTCTTTGATGATACTTTGATTTACTCAAAGAATGCCGCTAACCATGAAGCTCACGTCCGTAAAGTTCTTGAGATTCTAAGGAAGCACTAACTCTTTGCAAAAAAGAGTAAATGCACTTTCTCTGTCGACCATGTTGAATACTTGGGCTTTCTAGTATCCAAAGATGGAATTTCCCTAGATTTCGCAAAAGTCCAAGAACTCATAGATTGGCCTGAACCAAAGACAGTGAAAGAAGTCAGGGGATTCTTGGGATTAACTGGTTGGTATAGAATTTTTATACCTAAGTATGCTCTCATAGCTTCCCCCTGACTAGAAGAATACCCCGTTTCAATGATCTGCCAGGTGTCAGAGCGCTTTTGATAAGCTGAAGACCGCCTTGGTAACCAAACCCATTCTAAAGTTGCCAAATTTCTCTCTACCCTTTGAGGTAGTAACTGATGCCAGTGGTTTTGCCCTAGGAGGTGCGCTCATGCAGGAAGGTCATGCAGTGGCCTATGAATCCCGAAAACTCAAAACACATGAGAAAAATTATGTTGTCCATGACCTGGAGCTACTTTCAGTAGTCTATGCCCTGAAGTTGTGGAGACATTACCTACTTGGTCAAAGATTCACTTTGATGACAGATTACAGAGCTTAAAGTGGATCTTCACTCAGAAGGATCTCAACATGCGCCAAAGAAGGTGGATGCAAACCCTGTAGGAATTTGATTTTGAAATCAAGTACCGCCTAGGCAAAGAAAATGTGGTAGTAGTGCCCTTAGCAGAAAAGCCTCCTTGCTTGCAATCACAGTGGTGTCAATTCCATTGATTAATGAAGCAAGAGAGAAGATCATGCAGGATAGATTCTTTAGCCCTATTGCTACCCTTCTTATGCAGGAAAGCAAAACTCCTCAGGAGTTGAACCGAGTTCAAGGGTACAGCCTGGATGAAGGAATTATGTATTATAATAGCAGGCTATGCATTCACTAAGGGTCAAATTCTGAATGAAGCCCATGATAGCCTTATAGTAGGACATCTAGGTTTCATCAAGACCTACATGTCTGTAAAGAAAAGCTTCTTTTGGCCTGGACTAAAAAAGGATGTACTTAATCATGTACATCAATGCCTAATATGTCGTTAAGTCAAAGCAGAGAGAGTAAAAATTCTTGGGAAGTTATATCCATTAGACATCCCCCAGATGAAGTGGGAATGTATCAGTATGGATTTTATTACTGGACTACCTTCAGTGCAATCACGTTACAACATCTTCATGGTAGTTGACAGACTAACCAAAGTTGCCCATCTGATTCTAGTTACTGGACTACCTTCAGTGCAATCACGTTACAACTCCATCTTCATGGTAGTTGACAGACTAACCAAAGTTGCCCATCTGATTCTAGTAAAAGAAACCTACACTGCATTGGATGTGTCTAGAGTGTTCCTCAAGGAAATCTTCAGATTGCGTGGCCTACGCAAGAGAATAGTAAGTGATCGAGATTCCAAATTCACGTCAAGATTCTGGACTGCATTCTTCGAAGCAATAGGAACTTTCTTGGATCTCAGCACAGCTTACCACATGGTGAATTTTGATTCTTTTATATAAATTCTCAATGTTTCTCTCTTCTCAACCCCTCTCGAGCTTGAGAAGCTTAATTGAAATGGTTTTTGAATGCTATTGAGGTTAATTGATTAATGACAGTTAGGAATTACATAAAATTGATGAATGCTATTGAAGTTAATTGATTAATGATAGTTAAGAATTATATAAATTTTCATTTATGCTTAATTCAAATGGTTTTTATGTAATTTCTCTCTCTCACTCAAGAAATGATCATACTCATGACCCATTCTCAATCCAAATGAAGCTTTTCATAAAGCTTTTTCTTAATCCAAGATTAATCTATGCTTGAGGCCAAATTAATGGCTTTTTTCTATGCTTTTAGTTTATGTATATTGATGATTCAATCCATTATGGATTAACGATCCAATTAGAGTTCATTCTATTTATTTCCTTAATGATAAGCTTTATCCCTTAGAAAAATTGAGATTTATCAGTCATAGTAGCGGAGCTATGGCAAAATTGACACTTTTAAAATAAAAAGATTTTCTTTATACATCTATTTATGCATAAAAATCAAATTTTATAAGAATAACGTTTTTATAATTAAAAAATTCATTTATGCATCTTTCTATGCATACAAATCAATTTTAATAAGAATAACACTTTTATAATTAAAAAAATTCCTTTATGCATCTTTCTATGCATAGAAATCAATTTTAATAAGAATAACACTTTTGTAATAAAAAAATTCCTTTATGCATCTTTCTATGCATAGAAATCAATTTTAATAAAAATAACACTTTTGTAATAATTTTTTTTTTCCTTTATGCATCTTTCTATGCATAGAAATCAATTTTAATAAGAATAATACTTTTATAATAAAAAAATTCCTTTATGCATCTTTCTATTTTATGCATAAATAGATGCAGAAAAAGAAATTTTTTTAATAAAAGTGTTAATCCCATTGAAATTGATTTTTATGCATAAATAGATGCATAAAGAATTTTTATATCAAAATTAGAATTCTCTTAAATTCTATGTTTAAATTCTATGAGTATTTGATAAATGAATAATTAAATACTCTAAGAGAGAAATTTCTATCGTTTTATATTCACACAAATTGTTTAAAAAAAATTCAAGAAATCTATCGAGATCAAAATATTCAGATAAATGATTAATTTATTCCTCATTGGAATTCGTAACTAATTTAGAAATCAGTTAAGTGAATATTCAAAGAAGGAAATTTAGTAAAATGGTAACTGAATTACCAAACGTTTTCGAGAAAGATTATCCGACTCGAACCTTGAATCAGACTATGACCAAGACCAAACTCTTTCGTCAGTTTTTCGAGGAAAGAAAGTGTGACCAATTTAGAAAAATACACTCAAAACTTCCGCCAAATCTGAAACTAAGTTTAATGCCCTTCGAATTGATCTGTGGATCAAGGTTATAATATTCGAGCAATTCTGGTATGAAAATCTGAATTCCGACCAAGAAGTTTTGGGGATATTGATTCAAGATATACTCCTTGTATTCAAAAGAAAATCAAACTAAAAACTTGCTTAGAAACCCTGTTTTCTTAAAGGACTCTTACGCCAGAATGCTGGAGGGAGCATTTGGTATATGTTTTTCTAAGGGAAGTTTGGTTGCAACAGCTGGTGGGGAGTGTTCAAAGGATGGCTCATGCGGCAAACTTATAACAATCTGCCTGCACATGTCCAGGCTTACCACAATAAAAGCATCCACATGTATCATTATACTGCCTTTGCCAATCTGCGTGTTGTTGTTGTTGTTGTGAATTCTGGGACTGTTGTTGTTGCTGCTGCTGGCCATAATTCTGCTCTTAACTGTTTTTGTTTTGTGAAGACTGTTGGTCTTCACCCAAGCTCTTCTCTTCCATAATCAACATAGACACCAAATCTGTGAAATTGGAAATGTTTTCCCGAGTCTGAATAGACGTTTTGAATGCCTTATATTGTGGCCTGAGACCACGTAGACAGACTTCCACCTTCATCATCATCTACTAAAACACCAATAGATGCAAGGGATTCCACAATACCCTTGATCTTCAATGCATAGTCATTCACAGACATACTCTTTTTCTCCACAGTATGAAGTTCATTCTTCAACTGTATCTTTCGTGCCTTAGTATTCGTTTCATAGAGTTTTACCAAGGTGTCCCACGCCTCCTTGGGGGACTTGGCATCCTGTATGTGCCCAATCATGGTGTCATGTATACTGATAGAGAGCCAATACATGACTTTTCTGGCTCCTTGGTTCCAATCCTTGAACTCTTTCACATCTGTAGTAGTCGGATTGATCTCCGGTATCTCCGGTGCCTCTTCATGCTCACCTTCTATGTAGTCCCAACAATAACCCTTTCCCATCAGGAAATTTGTCAACCTGAACCTCCAAGCATGGAAGTTGTTCTTATCAAGCTTCTCAGCAACAATCTGGTTTATGCCATCATTTGACATCTTGCCAAACACACAAATTTACCAGAAACAGCACTCTGGTTTGTCCTGCACAAACTGCTGTATTTTCTACAGCGGTACTGTAGTATACTCAAATGTCACAACCAGTGACCTCAATGTGCATACATACACCCACCAATGGCAACTGTTGACCTCCTTGCAGCACACACAATGTCTACTCAACCAATCTGTCTTCCTGCAATTCTTAAAACAGAGTTCTGCAGAGAATCGATGACTTACCCGATCGTAGTGCTCGAAATCACCTGCTTTCTAAAAAATGGAGGTCGTAACACGCCCAAAACGCGTTTTCGGCCAGAAAAATTCTGTCCGATAGGTCAAAATTTTCTGTCCGATAGGACAGTATAGTTGCCCTATAGCTTTACTCCCGCAAAGAAAGTTCCTCAATCAGAGATCGTTTGCCGGTGCCTCCCATAGAGCTCCCGACAAGGGTGTAGTTGCCAACACAAATAGGGAAGAGTAGTTGAAGCTCTTACCCTCGTACTGCTTCCTATGTTTCTCTTGCTTGCAGCTCAGCCCTTAGCATGAACCAAGCTCTGATACCATGAAAAGATGCAAGGGAGAAGAGAGCTTGAGCTCTTGCAAACACACACACACTCACAAAACCCTAAAAGAGAACACACAAGGTGAGAGGCTGAAAATCTTCTTCTTCACTCAACACTCAACACACCATATACAAAGATAAGAGTACACACATATGAGAAGGTACTCAACACACCATATACAAAGATAAGAGTACACACATATGAGAAGGTACACACATATGAGAAGGTACTCAACCAAATACATACTAGGGTTCTCTATAGTGTGAACCCACCTAAATGAGCTGGCGCTATAACTATGCCAGTCTCTAGAATGGCTGTCACACAGCCTGTCATCCCACTAGCCACATATTACCCATGATCTCACCAACCATGCCAGTGGTGTAAGTGTGGGGCCTACCCCCAGGCGGGTCATCAGTGTCCGCCGCCTCACTAGATGAGCTCGATATCTCAACATTCTTGACCAGTGTGTCTAAGGGTTCGTTCATTCCCCGAATGAACCTGGCCATGAGTTGCTCTTCAGCAGTGGTGGTGAATACTTGAGGAGAAGAGCAAATGCCTGGTGATATTCTTCAATGGTTTTCCTCCCTTGATTTAGCTCTAAAAATTCATTCATCTTGGTTTCTAAAAAATCGGGGGGACAAAATCTCTTCCTTAGATAGGCTTTAAGATCATTCCAGGACTGGGTATTCCTATCTAGATGGTTGGTGTTGCAATGGTTTCTCCATGCCACCCTAGCTGTTTCCATAATTTTCAGCCTACCGAGAGCCATTTTGCTCCTCTCGTTGTTATATCCGATGACATCAAAATATTTCTCCATTGCTTCAACCCACTTCTCCACAATCTCGCCGCCCAAGTTCTCCCCTTCACCTTTGAAGGGTCCTGGATGAAGAGCCTTACAAACGTCGGGGTCAAGCTCTTTTTCATCAGTGAGAGGATCTGGCTAACAGCCACCACGGTTCCCTTGCCTCATGATTCTGCCAAAAATGATACATTATTATTTATTTTTTTTTTATTTCGTCCACAAGATCCTAAGACTTAAGAGGTTCAAAAAAATAATTTCTTAAACAAGAAAAATGATCTTATTGGAGATCTATGACATATGCCCGGTAACAGATTTTGCTTCATCAATTCGTCACTTAATAACAATCACTTATACAACAGGGAATTTTTCCACAAAACATTTCTTTATTTATATAAAGGTTGCAATATGTACATAGAGCAGCTCGGCTCTAGAAATCAAAATCTCCTCGGGAGATGCATAAGACGGCGGTACTGCATAAGTTTAAGCTCTTAGAACGTGCTGTCATATCAAACCCTAAGTCATTAATAGGCATCCTATGGGGTCAACATCACTAGGGAAATTCAGCCCCTTTTTCTGAATAAATGAAATCCTATCCAACTATTACAAACTTTTGGTTTGGAAGATACAAACTCAAATGATTTAATCTAGCCAAATACTCATCTAAGGTATGTAGGCTTCTATAGATCCTGTATTCCTTTATAAGGTTCAATCTTTCCATAGTCATGGTTAAACATAAATTTGATGCATAATATGGTAGATACTCAAGATCTATCTCCACACTGAACTTTGGTTTTGTTTGGTTCCAAATGTGTCTCCACATAAATAAAGGCTAGTAGGGTTTACCAAAGTAGTGCTTACTATAACTCCAATAATAGGCATCAACTAGCAGATTATTGGCCATATGCTAGAATGCAACATCAATAGCCTCTTGTTCTTGAATAGGGGGAAAATTCTAGGCCATGCATATTATTCAATTTACACTCTTAGCATTTAAAGATTATGTAAACAAAAGAAAAAGAAAACATTAAGTCTTTATTATATAACTGTTATTTTTATACAAGGATCAACTCGGCTATAAGAAGCTCAGATTATCAAATATATATATCACAAGTATGCATGTGTAGACATGTCTCAAGGTACAATAATCCCATGTGGAGGAATATAATAGCTAAGACTTCCATAAGCTCTATGGTAGACTCTAAGATCATTCCTTAGAGGTCCATAGGGTGTAAAGGCTTTGAGACTATGCTAATATGAATCAAAATCATCAACGCGATATGTTCTTTTCCCACATCTCATTGCTAACCATAATTCTGATCATGTTTCCACCACAGTACCATCGTTGTCTCCCGAGAACATGAGTGGGGAAGTAAAGCTCCTCAAAATGTCAATCAAGAGTAGCTCTCTCCTCCAATCCAGTGGTAGACAAGAAATGTTGAAATGAAAGACGATCATATCTTGCTCATGAGATAGTCCGGGGATCCTAGAGAGGTATGGTCCACTCGTGTACTGAGCCATCTCTGAAAAGAAACCCATTAGAATGCTAAAAGTTTCATTTTCAAAAACATGAACTACACTCTGATACCAAATGTGAGACCCCTACCCCATAATTACTATATATATATCTATAACAAAAGAGTAACCTAAGGGTAAATTATCCTAATTGGTACCTCATGTATCAATATGTTGATGTTTGGCTATCTAGTAGCTTTCACGTGTAATTGAACTAGAATAACCCTTATGCAAGGAATTGAATGTTCTTCTTCCAAGTAAGTATTTTCTTCATAATTCCCACAAGGAGGACTCATCAGAGGCTCTTCACGATGGCCTAACTCCTTAATTATGAAGGAAACCATTAGTGGCTCCCTAAGGCTCACTGAGGCGCATTTCGCGATGGCTTGACTCCTTGATTATGAAGGAAACCATTCAAAAATGATTTTCTAAATCCTAGTTTTTCTTTTTCCTATTTGTTAAAAATTGGTTATCTTAGTTTGGAAAGCACCCATATTCTTGCGTCCACCCTACCACCCACTTTCTAGTGATTTTTCCCAAGTATTTTTTAAAAATAGGTTGTCTTAGTTTGGAAAGCACCCATGTTCTCGCGTCCACCCTACCACCCATTGTCTTAGTTTGGAAAGAACCCATATTGTCACGTCCACCCTACCACCCACTTTCTAGTGGTTTGTCAAAAATAGGGTGTATCAATTTGGAAAGCACCCATGTTCTCCGGTCCACCCTACCACCCACTTTCTAGCAACTGATCCTTTATAAGCTAGACCAATTTCATAAGCACATCCTAGCTTCATCCACCAATACCATGGGTCTAGCCTTCCACTTGCCATTGGGCCTATGGAGCCGGCATAAACTTACACACTTTTTTGTTACATACACACACAATTGAATACAAAGTTCACAAATGCACTCCCCTAATAAACCATTTTAATAATAAAAAAGTAATACTTTAATTTGTTCAATACAATAATCCACATAAATTTCACAAGTTTGAGAATCATCTCAGATACATCATTAAAAAATGATGTAGATCACAGTGAAAAATCACTAAGGAATATCCTTGCACCACGACCATGATCCTCAGATGCTGAAGGTAAGCACATTGAGTCTAAATACTCCCGAACCACTCTACTATGCTGAAGTTAAGCACACTAAATCTGAATACTCTCAAACCACTCTACTGTACTGAGACTAGAGGAGACCTCATAGGTCTCACATCCTACTCAAACACCCGTGTACCCATCTTCCAAAGGAGCTACTTCCACTAGTCGACGTTATCACGTCCAAGTTGCCACTACCCTACTATATACATACCTCTTCATGTCCCTCACATCAATCATGCCAGGAGCACACCCACATCTGACCATGATGGGTCAAGTCTTGGGGGACAATCTTCGTGTGTTACACCTCTCGGATGACATCCAAACACTTGTGTGGTACCTTCATAGGCTCTCACAAAAAACATAACCTAAATGAATACGATATCCAATAACTATAAAGAGATGATTCAAGCAAACAATGCATCACACATGCAATCAAGACTGTGTAAATCTTTGCAAGTCTGACGAGATATATTTGCTCTTGCCACTACCCTACTATATACATACCTCTTCATGTCCCTCACATCAATCATGCCAGGAGCACACCCACATCTGACCATGATGGGTCAAGGTCTTGGGGGACAATCTTCGTGTGTTACACCTCTCAGATGACATCCAAACACTTGTGTGGTACCTTCATAGGCTCTCACAAAAAACATAACCTAAATGAATACGATATCTAATAACTATAAAGAGATGATTCAGGCAAACAATGCATCACACATGCAGACTGTGTAAATCTTCGCAAGTCTGACGAGATATATTTGCTCTTCATTTGTGACTCCGAATAAAAAATCCTCCAACCACATAAGCCTGGTGAGGTCTTCTCAATTTCATGAGCGGATTCAGCTTTGGGATTCATACTAGTTTTTTTTATCGTAGATATTTAGCATAAGGTCTCTTTATGGGTCTTTATCAACTAAATATTGTAAATATTTCTAGGGCCCCTCATAAGGATCATTTTCTCTAGTCAAACCACTCTTTAACCCTTTTGCTCAATTCCAAGGGCTAAACCTTTATCCAAGGTATACATACACACCTCTTATGACTTCTTCTCTCATAAGGTCTCTATACGGATATTTATCAATTAAAGATTGTAATTATTTCTAGGGTCCCTCATAAGGATCATTTTCTTTAGTCAAACCACTCGTAACCCTTTTGCTCAATTCCAAGGGCTAAACCTTTATCCAAGGTATACATACATATCTTATGACTTCTTCTCTCATTTTCTAAAACTCTCCTTCTAAGTCTTTTTCTCTCTAAAACGCTTTGGTTGAACTTGCATCAACTCTCAAAGGAATTCTATTTAGCAATTTCTAATGATTACTATTTAATCTAAGGTAATTTCACACGTGTGTGTACGTAGCACAAGTATGTGTAAATTATACACATATACCTTGTTTGAAATTCAAGGACTAACCCTAACCTCTAGGGTGCACATACATATATATGGGGTATATAAGTATGCTCATATATATGGTAAAATTTCCCAAGGCATAGGCTCAATTTCACAATCTATAGCTTAATTTGTTTGAGGCACTGCTTACTTATATATATACATATATACAAGGGCTTATACATATGTGCTCAAATTCTTAGAAAAAACGAGGTTGCTCTTATTTATATACTTCCAACATGGGATTTGTATGCAGGTACACCACACATGTGCTTCTATATATAGAAAGGATTTAAAATCTAAGGTTAAGTTCCTCTAATTATACACTAAGTCTTCTTAAATTATTTTAGGAGCTAAGGCCATGCTTAAATATTTACCTTAGGTTTTTTATTTATGCTCCTAAGCTATTTTTTTCCAATCATGGGCATGTGTGTGTGTGTGTGTGTGTGTGTGTGTGTGTGCGTACACGCGTGTGCGCGTGTGTGCGTGTGTGCGTGTGTGCTCTCATTGCAATAACCTAACACTAGGGTCTGAATATATATATTTAAGGCTTTATAATATTTAAAGAGATTAAGCTTATAGTTTAATTTATAAACTCTAAGGCTTCTTGTTTTATAAAAAACTTGTAATAACAGCTTCTTGATGAATGGGTAGTACCTGTGGTTGTAAAGGAGAAAGGGGAACTAGTCGGATAAGGGGAAAGGAGAGTTAGAGTAGACTTAGTCTACTCGGCTAAGATTGTAGGAGGGGAGTGCATTACTATCTAGATAGGTCAAGATCCATGTCAGGTCTAATTGGGCCCAAAGGAGAGGAACAATACCTAATAGGGGATCAGGAGAGTTGAGTGAGCAGTTCATTGAGAAGAGTTGTTACTAAGGCATTGTATTGTAATACTCAAGAATGGATTAGTCTTTGTCTTACTGTTATTTTCTCTCTATTCATCTTTGTTTATTCAGTGTTCAATCATGTGTTAAGTTTCGTCCCTTCTGGACATGGAAACTATCTGGATTTAAGACAGCCTCAGGAACCAACCCGCTTTACATTCATAATCAATCTCCCTGCTACACTTGAGTAGATAGGTGGCTCAATGTCCTAGCGTTGTCTTATTGCATTGGGTATAGCTACATTTGTCGCTGCTCCTCCAAAGCCGACTAGGTGGTGTAAGTGTCGAGTCTTAACCAAACACCAACACTTTTACGATCTTGATAGGGAACTAATACGCTAGGTAGGGGAGTAGAAAGATAGAGGTTAGTTTTAGGTCAATCCTACACAGTGAGTCAGTAGAGTAAATCTAGTTGAAATAGATCTAGAAAGGAAGTGTGCACAACTGGTGTCAAGAATGTTCATGAATTATAATAATACAATGAAGTATGCATGGAGAATGAAGGTAGCTCAAATAGAGCAATGCGGCACTGACATAGACAAGCTGAAGCTGCAGAACACAAAGGATAATTGCATCATTTGAGAAGACTCCTAGAAGGGATTCCATGCTAGCTAGAATGATAGATTCATGAACCACTGAGAAATCAAGAAGGAGATACCATGAGCCACAAAATAGGAGGCAAGAAGCTCAAGAAGAAGAAGAATCGGTAGCTATGTGGGAAGGATGTCTCGTACCCTACGTTTAAGGGCAAGGGCGAGGAGGATCCACATGCCCACATCTTTTCCTTCAAAACCACATTCTTATCCAGAGCTCCGTAGACAAAGTATTTTTCGACAATGTTGGGTGGCAAGGCCACCATCTAGTATCCACAATATGCTCTGGAGCACTTCCAAACATTTGAAGATTTGAAGAAAGCCTTCCTGAAAAGATTCAGGAAAGACAAGACCATAACAGAAAAGCTAGAAAATCTATAGAGGCTAACTCAGAAGAAGAGGCCAACATAGGACTATGAAGCTGAATTCCGTGCACTATTGATGCACCTGGATCAGCCCAACCGACTTGCTCCAGCCACGTTGAGCGAGTGGTTTGTGAGAGGACTGAGGGAAAAGCTCCAAATAGAAGTGGCTTCATATGACTTGGATGCCCTCACCTTTGAACAATTGTGGCAGGAGTAACCAGAGTTGAGGGAATTTTGAAGCAAACAAGCAAAGACCCCAAGAAGAAGAAGAAGAAGAAAGAAAGAAAGATAAAAGGAAAAAGAAGGAGGAATAAAATTTTGAATCAAATTCCGAAGAAGACACCTCATAATCAAATTCCAGTCTCGAGAGTCGGATGTCGAAGAGTAAAAGCCCATAAAAAAGAAAGGCACAAGAAGCAAGCAATAAATGTTCAGGAAGAACTAAAGGCCGCCCTAGCCAAGATTGCTAGAGAACACGCAAGATCTGGACTTAGACTAGACATATGGTTCACAAGGTGTAACAATCAAGGTCACATGAAGGAGGAGTTCCAATTAAAGAACACACAGTAGATATGCACTATCCTACGGAAGGAACAATCACACTGCAGAAACATATTTCTACAATACTCGAAACAGGAATCTAAGGGTGATGGTGGAAAGGTAGTAGGAAGCAAACCCTAGCTGCTATCAATCAGGTCAAATCAACAGACCGTATGGAAGAGGAGGTGGTAGATTTGGGCTAAGGGGATCTTGTTTCTACTGCAATGGTCTAGGACATAGACAAAATAACTATCCCATATTTCACTGCCATTAGCAAGAACTGCAAGAGTCAAGGCCGCAAAGGGAGGTGAACCCAACAGGAGCTAATGCAGCAGTAAACATGGTAAAAGTGGACCATGGGGCAGATAAAGAACAAGAAAATCCACCAAAGGCGATGGCTGTGACAAGAACAAGGGCACGAACAAATCACCAAGTTAGTGTGCAGAGTGCACAAGGGATGATGAGCACAATGTAGGAAAGCCCGCCCCTATGAGAACATTTTGAGGAAAAATTGGACATAATAAAACTAGTCAAGAAAATGGAAGAAATCAAAGCAGGAAAGAAGCGAGTGTTGAATGGTAGGGCAACCAAAGAAAGGATGTTGAAGTGCCAAACTAGAGCTAATTACAGCATCCCAGAGCAGTGGAAGCGTCACGAGAAAGGAAATATGAAAGGAATCTAGATGGGAAAATTAACAAGGGAAAGTTAGGAAAAGGAAAGGGAAACAAAAGACGAAGAAGGAAGAATATACAGAGGTCACGGTATGCCCACTGACAAGGAGAAAAGCAACAACTCCGTGAAGGAATATGACCTATGGGAGAATCTCAACAAGATGAAACTGAACATCACACTAGACCAAATGCTGAATTTGGTTCCCAATTTTATAGGCAAAAGCTATTTCAGGCCATAGTACCAAATGAGAATTTGGTGCAGACGCCCTTGCAGGAACCAAAAATTTCTTTAGTAGAATGCAAGAATGTGGAAACAGACCACGACTATGACATGTCCATTCCAGAAGTGGCCATCAAGATTAGAGGGCAGACAGTGGCAAGGGTCATTTTGGATGGAGGATCAGGAGTGAACATAATATCAGATAGCCTGGCTAAAAAGCTAGGTATTATGGACATGCAACCAAATCTGTTCCAAATCCACATGGCTGACGAGAGAAGAGTCCAACTAGTTGGAATAATGAAAGAAGAACAAATAGAAGTGGCAGGATGCATGTCCACTGTGGTGTTCATAGTCCTCAAAATGACTTAGATAGCGGATGCATATCCCATGCTATTGGGAAGACCGTGGCTCAAAAGTGGGAGGATCAAGCACAACTAGGATACGGACAAGATCACAATCCAGAGGGGGTAAAAGAAAGTCTGGATCTCAGTCGCAAGAAAGGACAAGCTGAATCTGGCCAGCCGACCGATGCATGTAGAAGGCCTAAACTACTTGGAAGGGGTGGGTAGAAGATAACGAAGAAGAGCAGATCATGAAGGAAGATCCAGATCTATTGTCACTATTTAAGGTGGATATAGAAAGGATTATACAAAGATACGATCCAGAAGTCCTAGTGGCTCACCCTGAAGTGCTAAGAATGTGAAGAGGAAGAGGAGGAGGACACTCAGGATAGTGTGGTGGGGCAGAACTGCAAGCTGAGTAGGAAAAGACCATAATGGCCCTCAAGCAAGAGGAAGCCCAACTCAAGAAGCGAAACATCAAAGTCCAAAAATATGAACTTGAAGAAGTGAACCTAGGGGATGACCAAGAGCACAAAACAATCAACAGTGCCAAGCTAAATCACGACTTCAGAGGAAGGCTCCTAGAATTGCTAAAGTCCTACAAAGATGTGTTCGCCTAGAATTACTTAGACATGAAAGGGATTGATCCCAGGTTCCACCAACACAAGATCAACTTAAAAGAGGATGCAACTCCTATCTGGTAGAGCAAATATATAATGAACCCCAACTACACCAAACAAAGTGAAGGAGGAGATTGATAAGCAGCTAAGAGTAGGGTTCATCTATCCAATGGACAGGGCGGAATGGCTTTCACCAATAGTCATTATCGCGAAGAAGAATGGGAAGCTAAGGGTTTGCATTGACTACCGCCGCACAAGCTAAACACTTCCACCATATCGAATGCATTCCCACTACCATTCATAGATTCCATACTGGACGCAGTAACCGAGCATGAGACATACTTCTTTCTTGATGGGTTTAGTGGGTACAACCAGGTACGGATAGCCCCAGAGGATAAAGAAAAAATAGCCTTCATGATAGAATGGGGGGATTTTACCTCTAATGAGTAATGACTTTTGGGCTGAAAAATGCTCTAGCCACATTCGATATTCGATCAAGAAGTTCAGGCACTATCTGTTGGGAAAGGTGTTTAAATTTCATGTAGATCACAAAGCACTCCCAAAAATAAGCACACAATAGTAGCAGATTTCTTGTCAAGAGAAGATCCAGAGGGGGTGGAAGATGATTTCCTAGATGCACAGCTCTTCCTCATAGAGATGGAGAAAAAACTAGCTAGTACAATGAGATGCTACAATTCCTATCTAACTTATCCTTTCTGGAGGACATGTCCAGAGATCAGAGGAAGAAGCTAACTCTCCGGAACAAGTCATTCATAGTGGGTTGGAGGTCATCTCTACAAAGTCACAGGCCAAAAAGTGTTCCAGGCAAGATTGTGGTGTGGCCGACTGCATTAAAAGATACAAGTTTGTAAAAGAGTGCAATATGTGCCAAAGGTTGGGAAAATTGAATGATGCAAACATAATGCCACACTCAATGAACAGGAAACAAATACATTTTGGTGGCTACGGATTATTGTTCAAAATGGGTAGAGGCCAAGGTCCTCAAAGACTGTAAGGCATCGTCAGTAGCAAAGTTTCTCTATGAAACTATCGTGATAAGATTTGGATGCCCAATGGAGATAGTCGGTGACCAAGAGAGCCACTTCCTTAATGAAGTGATCAAGAAACTGACAGAGCACCATATGATAATATATAAGAAGTCAACAATCTACTACCCATAGAGGCAAATGGGCAAGCAAAATCCACCAATAAAATTGTAAAGGGAATACTGGTCAAGACAATGAATGAGAATAGGACCAAATGGGCCACACAAATCTACACGCATCATCGTGGGCATTCCGAACAGCATATAAGAATGCAATAGGACTTACGCCTTTCAACATGGTTTATGGACTAGAGGTAATACTGAACACGGAGTTCCTCACACAGAGCCCCAGGATAGCTGTAGTAGTAGAAAGGCTCTCTCCAGAAGAATTAGAGGTGCACATGATTTAGCAACTCCTTAAGTTGGATGAAAGGAGACTGCACAGTGCATGGACAACCAAAATTGTACAGAAAGGAGAAATTTGCAAGTGGACAAGAACACAAAATTCAAGATCTTTGAAGAAGGAGATGCAGTCTTAATGTTCTCATAAAGAATGTGACCCCACCCAGAAAAATTAAAAATGAGATGGACAGGCCCATTCATAATTTTCAAAAAAATAGGGACATGAACATTTGAGCTAGCAAATCTAGATGGAGAAAGCCTAAGGAAACTGGTGAATGGGTATAGGCTGAATCCTTATTTACAGAAGAGTGCCAAAACTAGCAAGTTAAGTTTTTCTAGAAGGAAAAGTGTGTCTAGATCCAGATCTAGATTCAGAGAACTTAAGAAAAGTGTGTCCAAAAAGAAAAGTGTGTCCAGATCCAGATCCAGATCCAGATCCGGAGAATGTCCAACAAGAAGAAGTGTCCAGTCAGGGTCATGAATCAGAAGCTCTATAGGATTTTGGAGAAAATAAAAATAGAAGATAACAAAATCCAAAATTAGGATTTATATATGTAAATATGATTGCAGTCTACACATAAATCGAGGAGCTGGCATAGCAGTGTCATGGAGTTGGCGGGAAAATCGAGGTTGCCACCCCAAAAAAGGGTGCATGGATGGAAAGGGAAATGTGTCGCATATTATCAACCCAATCATTAATGACCTTGCAAATGGTGCAACAGGCACTCATGGTCACATTGTGAAAGGGATTTGGGGAAATCATGGATATTTTGAGCAGTTATAACCGTACCTAGGGAAGGTATGCATCACAACAACGATCAGATACCTCTCCATCAAAGGCCTAATTCAAAAATCATTGTGCGCTCTAAATTCTACTGCTACTGCTACTAAACTCTGATTTCACCCTTGTCTCTCAAACCAAGCACACCTGAAGCCAAATAAATGGTAGAATTCAAGTACCTCTCTTCCACCTTATACAAGGAGGCAGATTGGCATGTCTAGTGGCTAGAGAAGATGGGATTAAAGGGATTTGCGAAGCTGCCGCTGCCCTAGGAGGAGCTTCAACAAAACTTCAAGGCCACAGAGCAGCTGGAGCAGTTTGCAGAAATCAAATATCATCACGCTCTAATCAGGTGAGAAAAGAGTGTTCAATCCTCTCTATGTCGCCGAAGTATTCAAATTTCCAGCTGAGGGGGAGGCTAAGGTCAAGCTAGCCAATCAGCTTGCTGAAAGGAAAGGCCGAAGAATTCCCACAATAAACCTCTAGAAAGTATCCAAAAACTTCTAAGAACAAGCCTTAGTAAAGGACAATGAGTGGATCTATACACACTAGATGCCACATTAAGCACTCTTGAGAATGTTATGATGTAGAGTGAGGATAATTATACATTCAGTGAGGATAACTATACATTCATTGAGGATGATTATACATTAGACAAACTCTTCATTCAATGGACCATGGAATGAAGATTAACAATGCTTATGTTTAAAGGCAAATGGTAAATTGAAACTAAAGCTAAGACTAGAGTTGAAATTGAAGTGGAAACTAAGATATCCATGATTCCATTTGAGGAGTCTTTGGCTAGATTTTTTAATGGGGAAAAATGCTAGAAAAAAAATGTCCTAAAGCTAGTCATCACAACATTATATCTGGGGAAACTTGGGTATATTTAGGACAACCCATAATCAACCCTAGACACATTGCTATGTGATAGATGCTAAAGGGGAATACATGAAATTTGGAGCTATTTCATTATTCTCATTGAGGGGATAAACATGGAATATGATGACTTTAAGGAATTCATATGGATAAGTAGTTTTAAGTACTCTATTGACCAATCAATAGTATCCTTAAAACACCCAATGATTGCATTCACACTACTCTTACATGAAGAGAAGCCATTATAGAAATACGACCTTCATAATCTAAACCCATGGGGCTTAAATCCTTAGTGTGCTTGAACTTAACTAAAATCTAAATCTTCCTAGAATAAAGGTTAGGATTGAAGTGTTCATGTTAATCAAAACTATACAAGCTCACAAGCTCAACTGAACATAATCTCATGACCTTTAACCTGTGGGAGTAATTAGGTCAACCTAAAAGCTCATCCTAAGTGGATTCCCTTCACAACAAACATGAACATGCCATGTTTGGGGTCCTTTGATTAAACAATCTATATGCAAATTATCCCCCTGAATTACAAGCTCTTTGTGCTTGAGTATGCGTTGGAAGATAGACTTAATTTTGGGATGTAAATGGATTATTGCAAGAACCTGGCTAAGAGAAAATCCCATATTGTGGATTGATCTAAAGGATTGGATGGAAGGCAAAATGCAAGCCGACCCTCAAACTAACAAAGGAATACCTTCACCTATCAAGAGTAGACATGGAGGAAGGAAGATATAACATACCCGAACTTGTCCAGATTATTTGGGTTAGCCAAATGGGAAAGTATTATGAGAGTGATGACACAAATGCAACACTTGTAATGGTGCCCAAGGGTTATCGAGCTCTTTGCGATCTTTTATGGTGGAGCTGGAGTAACCATCATCACAAAACAATGTTGGGGAAAATGGGGAAAGCCAGCCTTAAAGTACCTCATTGTAAAGATGGTTTGACAGTACCATATCTCGACTGATGGGAGTACCATCATCACAAAACAATGTTGGGGAAAATGGGGAAAGCCAGCCTTAAAGTACCTCATTGTAAAGATGGTTTGACAGTACCATATCTCGACTGATGGGAGTTCTGCAAAACTTGAAGATGAAAGTCTTCTCTTTCTACTACTACCATACATTTGTGCTCATGAATTTCACAGGATATGCAGATTTGTACGATGTGATTCTCGGAAGACCTTTTATGAGAAGTGCCAAACTAGTACATGATTGGGCCATAGATCACATTTACCTGTGGAAGGATTCACAAATCTTGAAAGTAGACGTGTGAACTTGGAAGACACACCACATGGACCAGTGGTTGTTTTTGGAAATGACTTGAAAACCACAGATTGAGCCACCTCGGTACAACTATGTGCAACCCATGAATCATTAGAACCATCATAAGAAGAGGACATATTGTATGCTCCACTTCCACTCCACTTCCAAATGATGATTTTTATGAGAATTGGATGCATATATTTGCCACGATAGATGTCATGGGAAAGATTGGGATAAAGTTTGTGGAACTTGATGAGAAATATGAGATGCCCAGCCACCACAATACGAATGATGGGACCCTCAATGATGAACAGTCAACAAAGGAAAGCTCTTTAAAAGAGCAGGATGTTGAATCCGATGTGAGAAGGAAGCCTAACTTTTAATCACAAAAAGGTTAAAACTTTGAAAATAGTTGAAGAAGAAACGTTACCAAGCTAATCACAGTGAGATTCTTAGAAGAGGACCCAGGGATGCACAATGGCTAAGATACATCAAAGCCACTGAAATTCATGAGGATTTTTCTAAGAACTAGGGAGATGAGTTAAGCTGGGTAATGTTACAAACCCCACAAGAGCCATTAGTGAGCCAAGAACCCCCTAAGCTCTTAAGATTAGAAGAAGGAAGCAAAACAAAGCTTTGGCTGATGCGGAATGAGAAGCAAAAAGAGCTTTGGCAGGAAAGGATAAGAATGACAAGGAGATATATTTGCAAAAGGTCCCAACCATTTCAAATCCTTCGATGTTAATGAGAGAAAAGTGGTTCACCTACAAGCACAATGTTCGAGGGTTAATCAAACAAGAACCTTATATGATGGACCTCCTGCCGAGGTGAAAGAGGCTGATATTGCAGAGCTTGGCGAGGACCCCAAACCTACCTTTATTGCCCCACGGACCTCACCCTGTAGGAAGAATAGGCATTGATAACTCTTTTAAAAGATTTCAAGGATTGCTTTTCTTAGAGCTATAAAGACATGAAGGGAGTGTCGCTAGAAGTGTTATTGCCCACCATCCTTATCACAAAAGGTTCAAGGCCAAGGTTAAGCAACGCCCCTACCAAATGGATCCCAAATACTCGGCAATTGTAAAGGAGGAAATTGAGAAACTCATTTCAATTACAAAATTGAGCACACAAATTGGGTATCACCAATTATGATTATACCCAGGAAAAACAAAAAGCTTCATGGGTGTGTCGACTTGATCGAGCACACGGATTGGGTATCGCATTTGTGATTGTACACAAGAAAAACGGAAAGCTCCATGTGTTTGTGTTTGTGTTTGTGTGTGTGTTAACTTGATGAAGTTGAATGTGGCAACTCGTAGTAGAGACCGATACCCCTTTTCGTACACAAATCACATTTTGGAAAGAGTGGCAGGCACAAAAGCTTACAATTTTTGGATGGATTCTCAAGATACAACCAAGTATCCATTACACTTGAGGACTAACATAAAACTGCTTTCACCACCACATGAGAAACCTTTTCATATAAGGTTATGCCATTTGGACTGACCAATGTTCTTGTAACCTTCTAGAGATTAATGAGCATAGCCTTCAAGGATTACCTACAGAAATGGTTGGAGGTATTTATTGATGATCTATGTGTGCATTTGCAATTGGTTGGACCATCTAGCTTGCTTGATGGTTGGAGGTATTTATTGATGATCTATGTGTGCATTTGCAATTGGATGGACCATCTAGCTTGCAATTGGTTGGACCATCTAGCTTGCTTGAAAAAGGTGTTTGAGAGGTGTCAATTTTATCACATATTCTTAAACCCTTTAAAATGACAATTTTCGATAAAGCATTGAGTAATATTGGGACATATTGTGTCCAAAAATGAGATTTTCACAAATGATAATTAAACTCAAGAAAGAAACATAGGAAGAGGCTAAGGCAAGGGTAGCCCAAGCCAAGACAAAACAAAGTGGTCTGATACTCCAAATAAACATGGCTACCTTGATATGGAGCCTACACGTCTCAAAGTAGGACTCTCTGTTGGAGGGGAAACTATTAATCTCCTAGCAATGATTGACTCAAGGGCAAGTCATAACTTGCTCTCGTATGAGACCTGGGTGAAACTGAAAAAACCAGAGTTGGAGTCCACATTAGCCAGAGTTGGAGTCCACATTAGCCAGAGTTAGAGTCCACATTAGCCAGAGTTAAAAGTGTGCATGCAAGAACCATAGGAGCTTAAAAGTTAATGTTTCCACCAGAAATAATCCTTGGCTGTGTAAGGTTTTTTTCATGCTTGTAGGTCCCTTAGAAGAAGAAATTTTGCTCGGATGAAGCTAGATCTCTGCTATGAATTGTGAAGTCAATATTGAGCATTGCCCACTTATCATCCAAGGGCTGCATATATACATTGCCGCTATGGAACACCATAGCGGCCAACAACAATCTCAAATTTGAGCAACCACAACCATCCAAAATGCTAATATGTCTTCTTGCACCCGAACCCCCACAAGTACCCCAAAGGGAAGCACCAAGTGTGATAAGCAGAGGCCCGAATCCCACTCCACAATGAAACTCTAAGAGCCGGCAGCCTCATGTTTAGCACATGGATAATATGAAGGGAATAGGAAAATATGGCTACCCAAGTCACAAAATCTTGTGGCAAATCCCTCTGTGCAAAATCCCATCAACCACCAATCACCCCAACCACCATGACCGAACCAACCATAAAAACTGGTTTAATAGAAATAGGAAGTAGAAATGGGACCAAGCACACCACTCTACCACGTCAAGTAACAAAGCAGGTATGGGTGCTCAAGACAAGAGCCAATTTACGACCTAAGCTCACTGAGTCAACCACAGTGGGAATGGAGATGGAAGTTAGTAAAACCACTGAACATGCGATTGGGAAGCTACAAGAACCTAAGAAAAAGCCACAAGAGCCTTCCCAACTTGACGTTGTAAGAGATGCCAAGCAAACTAAGGTAAGATAGGTGAATTACCTAATTCCCTGCCCCAAAGGCAAAGTTGTTATAGTCAAGACCACATGTCCAAGAAAGACAAATTCACACAAGAACCTGCTACATTCTATGGACTAGCTGATTCAATGGATGGAGCAAGAGCTACTATGTTCCATAGAGGAGCTGCAAGAGTTACACAAACATACTCCCTCTACATCAAGAGCCTCATCCAAATATGCTTGGGCCTCTCCCTCTACATCAAGAGTTACACAAACATACTCCCTCTACATCAAGAGTTACACAAACATACATCAAGAGCCTCATCCAGATATGCTTGGGCCTCTCCCATACAGCATCAAGCTAGCTAACCACAATGATCCTGCACAACAGGCCCTGCAAGACTAACTAATTAACACTCTCTGTAAGAAACCCCAAATTCACCACCGTGATTCTACAAAATCATGCCACATTACTTCTTCCCATCATCATCTTAGAGGGCCAAAATTAGCCCCAAAATGCATCAGGCCCTTTAGTTCAAACCCCCTAATTAACGGTCAGACTCTCATTGTCTTATCATTGTGATTTTGACATTTGCAAAATCACTATGATTGAGACCCTCATTGTCTTGGCCCTCAATTTAAATCCCCTATAATTAATGGTCGGACCCTCATTGTCTTGTCATTGTGATTATGGTGGAATCACGGCTGTGATTCTAACATCTGCAGAATCACATCCCAAAAATTGTTATAGGAATCATCTTTTCTGAGCCCTGGTAGTGTTATATGCTTGGAAATTCAAGAATCACATACCCTTTAGCAATTTCACTTGACGTGATTGTCTTGCAATCATGGTATAATCACGGCCATGAATGATGGGATCGCACTAACCGTTGTCGTGATCACAACAAAAAATCTCTATACCAATTGTGCCACATATCAAAAGCATTAATCCACCAACCACCGTAATCCCCATGGCTTTAAATAGGTGATTGTTTTCTCTTTATGTCAATGTTTTCAATCTTTCTTCAATTTTTATCTCTTCTTGGAGCTCTTTATTACGCCTGCACGTGGATCTTCTTTAGTTGTCTACACACGTTTTCTCCACGAGCACCACCCGCTTCAGGTAGGACTCATAGTCCCTTCTTTGTCTCTTTTCACTTGCTTTGTATTATTCAAAATGGTAGAACAACATAATAATCAAACCAGTGGGTATTCTCCTCCCACTTCTATGTTTCTTTTAATATCCTCATACTTTCTATCATTTGGCCCCACCCGCCCCCAAACTAAATGACTACTCACTTTTTGCACTCCCCTCCATTAATCACACACATGAGCTAGCCACCTTGATTTTGTAGTTTGCACAATCACGGGCCCCAGAAATTGTGACTAGAAAATCATGGCATCCCCATTGCCAGGACACAGGTAGGACTAGGGAGAGTCTGGCGGTTCAGGGGAAAAGTCGTCTACGAAAATGACTAGGTGAAGATGCCAACGTGGTGGATACAAGTGTTCTTGTAGATTTAATTGAGCCTCCAGTTTTACCACACGAGCCAGAGCACATCTTGGATTTTCAAGAGAAGCGAACTCGTCACAAAATTAGACAACAGTGTCTAGTTGAGTGGAAGGATAGATTGGAAGAAGGTTCAACTTGGGAGGACGTTCGTACTCTCAGGACCCAATATCCTACCTTTGTTTTCAAGGATGAAAACTCTTCCAAAAGGGGGGAGTAGTGTCAGGACACGGGTAGGACTAGGGGGAGTCGGCGGGGGGTTCAAGGGAGTCTAGACTAGTGTGGACAGCCAGGGCTATAGTTAGCAACTAGGGTTCCTATATCCGACGGTTGGGTGGAGAGTTACCCTATTCTCTTCTAGCAAGTCTCATGGAGGCCTATCACCCACCATATCAAAAATCACTTTTAACCACTCCATAGAAACATTTGAGTTGCCAATGGTAATCACGGGCCCCAGAAACTATGAGTGCAAAATCATGGCATCCAAAACGAACAATTAACCACTCCATAGAAACATTCGAGTTACCAATGGTAATATTTAATGAAATAGCCTCCCATGTGGCAATCGTGATTCTGTAATCTGTGGAATCATGGCACATGATTGACACATTACCAATCACGGTGCCATGTCACTAAAAAATCATAGCGTGTGATTTCCGCATCAAGAATCACTGTGACATGTCACCAATCACAATGCCGCCACCAATCACGGCACAACAGAAAAATTTTGCGACGTGAACAGTGATTGCCACATCACCGTTCAAGGCGTGAAAGCCTCACGGTGTGATACCATGCCATGTTTGAATAATCACGTCACCACTCCCTATACAATCATGGATTTTAATTCTTTAAGCCAACCCTTCTCTGCACAATCATGGATTTTAATTCTTTAAGCCAACCCTTCAATCTTCACCATCAACCCTTCTCCAATGTTTAGTTTTGTTGCTCTATACCATTGAAATAATGAAGGTTGTCACGTCATGATTCAGCAATCTGCTAAAAGGCAACACTATAAGATCTACAAATTGAAAAGGTGACAATGTTGGCTAGCCACCAAGCCATCTCTCATTTTAATGAGTAGATAATGGATGCCCACACCACACCGTGTGACAACCATATTACAAACAGAGATGGGAGTGCCGCAAATTGACAAAAGGATGGCCTACTTCTCCAAAATCTCAAACTCCAGGAAGCTCGACCAAAGGGAGCTACAGATTTCTCATGCTCTACAAGTTCAGGAGGCTCAAATCACCAAGTAGAACCCGCCATTGTGCCTGAAGAAGATGATACCTATAGTAGTAAGGTCATGGATAGGACAATCCCACACTGTGGCTAACCTTCCAATGGTTCCTTGGGCCCCACAACAAACTTTCTCCCTATTTTTTGCTTCACTAACACTCTCTCTATGTCAATACAATATTAACTTAAGTGCAAAACTAACCTAGGGGGACTAAGCACTCATATAACAAAATACTACATGATATGCTAACTCCACCATTTATCATGGCTATATTCACGAAGGACCCTCGAACTTAATGAGGCTCAATCCATGTACATATACCCCCTACACCCTATAGTGCTAAATCTCCAATCATGGTGTAGGATATAAACTAACTTTAGCAAGGGGGAGGAGCCTATATTACAAACTCTTTTATAGCTCCCTTTCCTAAACTTCAAGAGAGCCTAACTTGGATGCTTAGGTAGAAGCTTGGGACACGCCCACCAACACCTTCTCTTATATAATTTGTCATCCTTATTGCATGTCAGGTAGCCGAGCACCACGACCCAAAGAGTGGCAGACCGTTGGCCTGTGCGAGGACCGTCAGCCGACTACCAGGATGCTCTTACTTGGAGAGATCCATCCTATCCCCCAGATGCACTGTTTCTTCAGATACAGTGCATGTAATGCTAGGATGCTCTTACTTGGAGAGATACAGTGCATGTAATGCTAGGATTCTCTTACTTGGAGAGATCCATCCTATCCCAGATGCACTGTTTCTTCAGATACAGTGCATGTAATGCTAGGATGCTCTTACTTGGAGAGATCCATCCTATCCCAGATGCATAGCAGCTTCAAAGAGATAGTACATCATTTCTCATGGGGGTGTAGAGAGAAGCACATAGATGATATGGGCATAACTCATGTGTAGATTGAGAAGAGGACCAGTTTATGTTATATGGGGCCTATTGCTTAGCTTGCTCAGTCTCACCCACATACTTTCTTTGATGGCAGGGACTCTAATCCTAACATCTTGGTATGTAGAGGTGTGGTTCAGTGGTGTGCACTTTAAGCTATTTTGACGGTACACGTCGCCTTTACATAGCATTGATACCACTTGGGATATCATTGCAAATATTACACCCTGGTAGATTTGGCAAGCCAAATGTATAAAGGCTTTAGAGGGTATTTAGATATATGAGGCTTGGTGCATCTACACCATAACTCATATGAGTCACATGGACTCGTATATAGGGACCATCTAGCTCTACGTAGACAAAGCACACTATGTTATAAGAAAGTGGGATCATGGTGTTTTATTCGCTTTGATTCCCACTATGACTTTCACAAGACTCTCTTAGCACCATAATTCCCTGGATTATTAACACCACCATACACTATGGGATGATGATATATTTTATTTTTTATTTTTTAAGCTTTTAGCCATGATTTTGTAATATTTTATTAATTTTTCAATTATGTAAGTTAAGCTTGATATCTTGAGGAAAATTTTCTTTGAGAAGAGACGTGTCACATCAACAATCATTTGAAGAACAATAAAAGAAATAGTGGTGGCCTATATATCCCTACATGTGAAATTATGAAAGTCAATGTCAAATTTTAAAAATTATTATCAATGTTTTTGTGATAATTTGTAAAAAAAATGAAAATATCATTTTCTTAACATTGATTAGTTGGAGTACAAACATTTTAGAGCTAGGGCCAACATTTTTACAAACATTTATGGGATCACCACTATTAATATTGGAAGGGAGCGTTTTTGCCAATTTTGGAAACTATAAAAAGTTTTCAACTTTTATCTTGCATGCTTATAATAATTCACCTTCTATGTTTTAAGAGTATTTTGAGTTTCTCGCAACACATAAATCAATAAGTAAGCAAACAAAAGCACCAAGTAAAGAAATTAATACATGTTTTGAGTTTCTCATGGCAAGCAAAGAAAGTAATCGAAGGTAGCGTAGAGAGATGAAATGAGATGGGCAAGGTTTATTATTCATTTTGTAAAACTTTTAGCAACCACTAGACCTAGATGATGTAATAATTAACACCAGAAATGGGAGACAACTCAAGTTTCCCATCGACCATGGAAGAAATTAATACATATTTTAAGTTTCTCACACCAAGCAAAGAAAGTAATCTAAGGTAGTGTAGAGAGATGAAATGAGATGTGCGAGGTTTATTATTCATTTTGTAAAACTTTTAACAACCACTAGACCTATTAATTAACAACTATGGGGAGCAATGGGAGACAACTCAAGTTTCCCATTTACCATGGAATAGGGTTAGCAAAACAGTGGTAGAAGATGCCATCAATACTTAATTAAACCTATAGAAAGTTAACCTTTTTGAATGTGGTGCTACTTGATCGTGTTTCAAACTCTCTCCTCACCACAAGAATTGTGATGTTGAGATGAAGAACTCAAAATGACATTTTTGGAGGTCCAATAGATAGGAACATGTGTTAATAAAATTGTCAGTCAAGAGGGAAATGGCGTACCCATAGAGATATGAATAAAATTCATGAAATAGTAAAACCAAGAGTATACAAGAACACCATGTAGAAGAAAATATGCATACATACTTGATAAACAACATATAAGCAAACCTAAGAAGAAAATCAAGATGAGATGGTGGGTGTAACAACAAAAAATGGTTAAAAAAAAGAAAGGTGGACCCCATAGAGGATTGTAAGCCAGTAGAACATGTCCTAAAAGAGAAAGATCCCTAGTTAGAAGAAGATGTAGATGATGATGAGGAAGAAGATGTCACTGATGATGAGAAATAACCTCATCATTACCTAAAAGAGAAAGAACCCTGATTGGAAGAAAGAACCCTAGTTGGAGGAAGATGTAGGTGATGATGTGGAAGAACATCTTATAAACATAGAAGCAACCATCGTACCTATTTTTCTTCTTCCACCTAGTACTATAATAAATGAGCTTTGAGGGCCTCAAGGAGACTTAAGAGACAAAAATAACCCTAGTTGGAGGAAGATGTAGGTGATGATGTGGAAGAACCTCTTATAAACATAGAAGCAACCATCGTACCTATTTTTCTTCTTCCACCTAGTACTATAATAAATGAGCTTTGAGCTTTGAGGGCCTCAAGGAGCCTTAAGAGAGACTTAAGAGACAAAATATTGGGTGTCTTTGAGCTCCACTCTGTGCATAAGTGCATTGAAAAAATGAGAGAAAAAATAGTGGGTGTCTTTGATCTCCACTCTATGAACAAGTGCATTGAAAACTTTTTCAATGAACAAGTGCATTGAAAAGTTTTTTAAAGAAAAGATAAAAATACAAGAATGCTTTAAAGGAAGCTATACATGTTGAGATGCCATATAGATCGCATGAAAAGGCTCCAAAAAAGTGCAAATGAGGTGCAAACATCGAGAGAATCAAGAGCTCATGTAGATGAGCTCCCAATGTAGATGAGATACAAACATCAAGAGCTCATATAGATGAGCTACATCAAGAAAAATAAAAAACATAGCATCTAGTATATTTATTGGCTCAACGCTTGAAGGAAAAGAAGTAAACTTTAGCATTACAAATATAAATACGAAATCTTTAGTTAAAAGCTCAAAAACATAAAGAAATGGAATCTTTAAACAAATGCCTATAATAAAATCTTAAAAGACCAAAAAGAACTAAAATGAAGAAAGGAGAAATCTATGACCTTTTTGTAGAATGATATTCACTTATAAAAGCAAAAATGTGCAAAGTTAAGGAAGTAGCCAAAACAAAAGGATACAATTAGAAGAATGTGTAGGACCTTCAAAACAAGGGAAAGTTCCAAGATCAACTGCAAAACATATGCATGCTAATGCTCAAAACAAGAATGAAAATGTAGAATCATTCCAAAAACTTCATATAAAGAAAATGGAAATTCTTTGGCTTCCAACTTGATAGTTAACAAGGAATATGCTATGATATTTGAGAATAATTTAGAGGCATAGGGAACAATAGAGAATAGATAGAAAAATTGGTAAAAGCATATAGCATATGATATCTAATAATAATATAGAGGCATAAGAAACAATAAAGAAGATAGAAAAATTGGTAAAAGAAGATAACATATGCAAGAGGAAGACCTACATAATAAGATATATGAAGATAAATAGTAGCTACAAGAAAAAGTAAAGTAGAAGCACATGAGGTTGTTAAAAGAAATTAAGGACTTATGATTTATAGTAGGCAACATACATGAAAAAAGAAAAAAAAACAATATAAGTCTTGTGGAGAGAGTGTCCCCTTTTTATGGCCTCAAATAAGATACCAAAGAAGGAATTTTTGAAAGGCACAATGGAAGCTAATACCAAAGAAGGATTTTGGAAAGGCACAAAGGAAGCTAGTACTAGCAAAATAGAAGATTCTAGACATGTAACATTAAAGAAAACCCCACAAAAAGGCTAATATTAACATATATAGAAATAATTAGATGTTCTACATATTCTAGATCAACTAACTTAATTGAAAGGAAACTCTTAAAGTAGAACACAATTTTATTAAAAAAACACATGTCTTTTGAGATAAAATCTTTAAAACAAATATAAAATAGTATAATTTTCTACTAAAATTTGTAATCTCCAAACTCAAGAAGAGATTCTCAACATTAAGGGAAGATAACTAAAAGAGCTTGCTAGGAGAGCACATAGAAGAAGTGGAGATAAAAGTTACCATGAGAGAAATATAAAATTATCTAATGACACAAAGGTTTGGAAAATAGTCTTGTAAGAATGAATTTGAGAAGTGGAACTCCAAGGGCATTGGCAAAAAAAAAAATCTATGCTATCACCGAATTGTAGAAGTGACCATATTTTTTAATTAGGTCTGCACACAACCTTTATATGTAGAAGAGGTGCATTATTTAATTGAATCATAGCAAGCATGCCAAACTATCATCATAAGGAATGCATACATAAAAGAAATGGTATGTAAACTAGTAAAAACTATATATATCTACCTATTTTTCATTCCCCTCTACTACACAAAGGTGATACATAGTAAAGTTGGGTGAAGAAAAAACAAAAGCAACTAGAGGAGAAAGAAAGGCTCACAAAGAAACATAAGGATAGTACTAGTATGCATTAAAATACATAATAAAGTTGGGTGAAGGCAAAAGTAAAAGAAACTAGAGGAGGAAGAAAGGCTCACAAAGAAACATAAGGATAGTACAAGTATGCATTAAAATACATAACAAAGCTGAGTGAAGGCAAAATCAAAAGAAACTAGAGGAGGAAGAAAGGCTCACAAACAAACATAAGGATAATACTAGTATGCAAAATAAAAGAGATGAAAAATTAGATAAAGGGAAAATTATAGCTGTCTCCTAGTAGGGCACAATTAAGAAGCTTGGCTCCTATCTAGCTAGATAAACCAAAAACTACATGTTCAAAATGTTGGCCCAATCTACATCACCTTCCTTGAATCCTCAAGGCTAACCCTATCCAGACTTGCTTCTACATACCTCTACCCACCTACCCATTCTTGCCTCATTACTGCCTATCTCCTCCAATCCTTTGCATGTTTATCCAAGTAAGAATAACATGCATGGCTACAAATAATGAATATAACTAGCTTAAGTGAGAAGGCACAATCGCCTCCTTCTATCCAAGTAAGCAACATTCATGGCTGCAAGAATGTCTATAACTAGCTTGAGTGAGAAGGCATCTTGAGAGACAGTGTCATCAGTCTCATTTCCAGCACCCGGACACGAAGTCCCTCTTGTTCGACACATTAGTGCGACCTGCCACCATGTATGGGAGTCCTTTCTGGGCATGTGACCTCGGATTGGACGACTAGAGAGCGATCGAGAGGGTACAGGTTCTACTATTTTCCACGCTCATCAGAGCCAAGCCTTCGGTACCCCACCACATTTTACTAGCAGAGTTTGGAGCCTCACCATTGGTCCTCGATGCAGCCTTTCCAAACTATCATATACCTCCAGCGGTTCCTCAGATTTGGAGACACAGTAGAGGGTCACACCCGGCTTCCATGGCTTGCTTTGACTTCATCCCAGGCTCTGGCAAATGTAGGTACTCAGAGATGCTGGCTCCATAGACTCCGTACATGGTTTCACTCACTTGGCCTAGACCTAGACAAGCTTCCGCCATTCAGATACAGTCTCGATGCTCCTCGCTTATACTTATCATGACACCAAATCAGTCAGGTCATTCGTGCGGACCTGCTCCAGCTCTACACATTCCGTACATGGATCCTCCCCACACGTTTGCCTGTGAAGATGGCTGCATACCGTAGTCATTTTCTCAGGATCTCGGACGAGGGTTTCATTGAGCCTCTAGGGTACACGGGGATACATCTCTCACATGCACTCAGGATCTCTCTTGGACAACTTAGAGTTTCATCCCACAGATTGGAGATTGAGGTAGGCAGGATGAGACGGACGAGGAGAGGCAGGAGAGTCAGCAGATAGGACTGGACATGCTCCATATGTGACATGGGCGAGGTTGAGAGACAGAGGAGCACTTCTTATGTAAATGCCCAGCGTACTATGAGATCTGGGGGAGGTTTCACTGTCTCTTTAGAGATGGCTTTGGCCCTATTTCCAGGGTCATTAACTATGAGGATCAGAGATGCCTAGCTCTATTCGTCAGAGAGGCTTTCACTTTCAGAGACAGGAAACTTAGACACATGCAGGGCCACCAGACTCACGATGCGCGAGAGACCCAGGAGCTAGACAGCCCACCAGACCACACTGAGACTCATAGGGAGGATCCACAGATTCCGGACCCGACATGGCTGCAAAGACCACTGTTGTACCCACCACGAGGATGCACATATGAGATGATTGAGCAGAGACGCATAGAGCACCTACATAGAGGACACTACAGGAGACTGGTCTCACGACGCCAGAGGACATTACGGGCATTCAGACAGAAACACCTCGGGGGGGACCCTCCATTGTGGCCTATGGATCGCGTGCTCTCGAGGGACCAGATTATCCACTTGATCCAGGGAGGAGAGGTGGAGGGGCACAACTTCTTCTACTATTACGGTGCACTTGACGAGGGGGCCCAGCCCTCATGAGTACCTATATGGCATGACATGCTTCTCATGATGTATACTTATAGCATGTTGCATAGCTTTTTGATTTTCATTTCAGTTTCAGTTCTAGTTTCACACATTTTAGTTTCATTATGCTTTCCGATGAGGCTCCCGAGCGCATCGACTTATGTATTCATGTATGTTCGACATGTGTCTCATGGACCCGTTATGGTCCTTCGAAGACAATAATAAAATTTCATTTCATTTCTCTCTCTCTCTCTCTCTCTCTCTCTCTCTCTCTCACACACACACACACACACACACACACACAACACTGGTGCATGTATCTAAAAGGAAATACCTCCCAAGACCTGAGGATTGGCTCATGGCTTCTTGACTTGAACTATTGGGACCCCTCATGTGAACAATGATGAACTCATTAAAGTACGCGAGAAGGTGGATGATAATCTAAAAAGGATGTTAGCTTTTGTTCTTGTAAGGAGATCTAAATGTGTGTCTATTAGCCACATTGAATCTATGTAGGAAGGGCTGCAATTGTACTCTAAAGCCAACCTTAAACGAGGATAAATAGCAGTTATTGCCTCCATAGGCTATAAAAAGGTGGCTAATGCTCCTATTTGTAGGCATATAAGAGGCCATAGGTGAGTGCTTGCAAAGAATCAAAATCTCTTCTAAATTCCTCTAAGCTATTTCTAGAGTTAGAAGAGAACTTGAAGAAGGCATAAGCTATTTTATAAGCCATTAAAAAGGTGGACAATGCTCGCATTCGTAGGCATATAAGAAAACATAGGTGAGTGCTTGGAAAGGAATAATGCACAGTATCAAAAGCTCTTCTAAATTACTCTAAGCTATTTCTAGAGTTAGAAGAGAACTTGAAGATATCACATATCATGATTGAGAAGTGGATCAAGAAGGTAAAGACTCCTGACACAAGAAGACATCGCAAGGGGATCTCTAGAAAAATGTATGATATCATGTGAGTTAATTAACAAGAAGCATTTCTATAAAAAGGTGGACAATGCTCGCGTTTGTAGGCATATAAGAGGACTTAGGTGAGTGCTTGGAAAAGAATAATGAGCAGCATCAAAATCTCTTCTAAATTACTCTAAGCTATTAGTGGATCAAGAAGGTAAAGACTCCCAACAAGAAGACATCGCAAGGGGATCTCTGGAAAAAATATACGATATCATGTGAGTTAATTAATAAGAAACCTATTTTAAATTACGCCTTTTATAGATTTGCATTTACAGTAATAAAAAAGAATGTATACATATAGAAAATGATGTATATATATTCTAAAAAACCATGGATGTAGCTTTTTTTAAAAGTACCCTCCACACGCATGTGATATGAGGGTTGTCTTAACCGTGTGACCCCCTCGAGGAAGATATCAATTGATCAAAGAGTAGAAGTAGTACCAAAATAAGAAAATGTACATTTATTTGAAATAAAAAATTATTAATTTAATGTATAATATTATGTATAATGTTGAGGTATTTTAGAACTTATAATTTGTTGCATAATTTGAATGGGAAAGTTAATCATATTTCTTGAATTCTTCCAGTTTTCTTCTTTACCATTGAGTATGACACACTACACACCTTACAAGAATATGCCTTTCATTTTTTGAGGTTTTTGCTTAATGTATGTGAAGACAAACATTCTTTTAGGGTTTATTCTTGCTTGACGTCTCTAGATAATGTGTTGATTTTGCATATGCATAAATTACTTTGATTAAAATATGTTCTTAACACACTTATTTACTCTTCCTATTATACTTACTAAATGATTGCCTTGAGAATCGAGGAGTTTAGAATCTAACACAATACACTTCATTACAACTCTACAATGCGATGCTTTCAGAATTGCATAAAGGCATTCTTACATGTTTGGCATTAAAAATTGTGTAACTCTATTCTTTTTGATCCTAAGTGTAATTTAAACCTTACATACACATAATATTTTGCTTAAAAGTATGAACTTGCCACATTGCTTCACATGATGCTTACAAATGCAAATGTTCGAGTGAGTATATTTTGAAGGCGTTATATAATACACTTTTAACATATGGCATTTATGGGATTCCATGAACCTTATTTATTTGGATAGACAAGCACCATTTCCATTCTAGTGGAATTAATACACTATGAAGCCACATCCTCACTCATGAGAGGAAAATTATTTTCAATGCATGTACCATAAACCTTAGATTTTAAGAAAGTGCTTTGTGGCATGACAAGATGGAGAATATAGATTAGCTCTACTGATAATGCTTATTCACACAACAAGAGGATGTCTTTGATGTATTGGGTCATATGGGATGGGTGGCAATAATGTCAATGTTTTGACGTGTAAGTGACAATGGAAAGGGAGAGGACTTACCTTTGTATTTTTTTAAAGGACTTGGAGGGACTTAGAGGTTTCCACTTTGATGAGGAGTTCATTATTGTTGAAGGATTCAAATTTACACTTATAACAATTGCCATAACCCTTTTAAACCATCCCAAAAAGTTAGCTAGAATGGTGAAGTCTAGTTTAACTCTCTTAGACCATGCCAAAAAGTTAGCTAGAATGGTGAAGTCTAGATTTTCCCCATCCGATGCTTCCCTACTATGTAGAAGAAACATAAGTTTTTTCAATACCTAGAATTCAATTTGATACAAATAGTAAAGAATGTATCATCTTTATATTCATGCATCTTTTACTTTCATTGGTGTGCTTCCATGAGAACTTACACACTATATATTTTATATATAGAATCTTTTACTTTCATCAGTGTGCTTCCTTCCATGAGAACTTACACTCTATAGATTTTTTAACTTAGGAAAGATAAGGTTTTGTGACATGAACTGAAATGATTATTTCTAGAGATCTTCTACTTGCTTTCTCTTTGAAGGGTACATGGATGTGATGGACTTTGGAAGGAAGTATGGAGAAAGGGTCTTATGCAAAGTTGTGGAATATTGTCTACCCATCATGGATACGCCATACTTGTCCACCCATCAGGATACACCACCCTTATCCGCCCATCATGGATACACCATATTTGTCTGTCCATCATGGATATGTCTCTGTAAACGCCTTCAACTAATAGCTCCACTTGTAACTCCAGAGCAATACCTTCAACTAATAGCTCCACTTCAAACTCCGCAACAATACACCCATCATGGATACACCATCCTTGTTGGCCCAGCATGTGTACACCATGTGTATACCATGCTTGTACATCCATCATGGATATGTTGTCTCTATAAACAAAAGCCTTCAATGGATAGCTTCAATCTCCACAACACTACCAAGGCAGCCAAACTTTTTTGGGTGCATGTGGTGCTTGAATCCAAGGTGGTGGTGGATAGAAGGGAAGGTCAAGGTGCTAGTGATTGGGCCTAGATTGGCCAAAAAATACGTGTGGTGGGTTTTGTGGAAGAAGTCTGGGATTGCAAAGGACAGCTATGAAGGAAGGGGTTGAGCTGCAGGAAGCGAAAGCCGCCATGGCGAATGGAGAGGGGGAAATCCAACACCGAGGTCGCCTGTCTTGGCCTAAAGTATGGGCTCCACGTTTCTCTTCTCATCTGCGTGCGCTGTGCCCTCCCCCTCCCCCCCTCCCATCTCCATCTCCCCCTCGCCCCCCCCCCCTCTCTCTCTCCCTCTCTCTCTCTCTCTCTGTGTCTGCTCACCTCCTGTTGTTTTCGCACCGCCTGCACCCCCCCCCCCCCCTTGTTTCCACCCTTCCGGCCAAAACCCTTTTCCTGTTTACCCCGCCCACCTTCGGTCCCCTTTCACTCTCTCCAGTCCTCAGAATTGGTCAGTCCTGCCCACCTCACCCTTCCCCAGACCCTAATTTTAACTTGCTTTTTTCTTCCCCTCTCGAGGGTTTCCCCTTCTGCGCAGCAAGAGATCGGGCTCTCTACATCTAGGGTTGGCCCTGATTGCGTTCTGCCTTCTCTGCATCTAGGGTTTCCTCTCTCTGCCTAGCGTCTGCCTCGATTGCTTTGCAGCTAGGGTTTCTACTCTCTGCATCAAGGGCTCGCCTTCTAGGGTTTTCCGGCCTACATCCAGGGCTTGCTTTCCCCGCATTTATGGCTTTCTGTCCCTGCTTCTAGGGTTTTTGCTACATCTAGATTTACCGTCGTCGCATCGCCATCGTTTGTTCTCCATCGAGGGTTTGTTTCATCGCCCCCACCTTATTTGGAAACGGGCCGCTAGGGTTTGTCCCCTGGTCATGGTATCTGAATGTTGAGGACCCCCATCAAAATCCATCCTGGACCATGCGCATACTCAGGGTTTGATGGACGCCGACTACGAGGACAAGTATGTGCTGAAATACGGCGCCCTGGAGCAGGATTTCGAAGAGCTTCAAGCGGTGAGGTCTTCACCAAAGGGCTAATTCAATGTTCTTAGATTTTCTGTCTTTTTTGATTTTGCAGATCGTTTCTGATTGCGCTGTTTCCTCCGTGTTTTTTGATCTCTTTTCTGCAGGAAGCAGAGGAAGTTACCAGCCAGTTGCAGAGGGCGAAGGAAGCTAAGCGCATGCTTCAAGCAGAGGTCAAGTAAGTGTACATAGCTATGTCTCAATGCCATTGAAGTCTAGGTTAGGGTTTGCATCTCAGTTTCATCAGAGGTTCAACGGCAATCCGTTTAGAAGCAATTTGCCCTTATCTCTGTGCAGTTCTGCATTTTCACATTTGACCCTTGCTCTTTTGCCCATTGGGCCAGATGCGGAACTTCCCTGCTGGGCCCAGCATGGCAGTTCATGCCGTAGATATTCCGGTGCTGTCTCACAGGCAGGGGCGGTTGTGTGTGCCGCTTGAATTGGTCCGTGTTTCTGTGGTTATGCTTGCAATTGCGGCTTTCATCTTCTTTTACCCTACACACTTTGTCATATGAATGTGAATGATGTTTGGATGGGTAAGGTTTTGTTTTGCCACAGGGATTTGCTGGCTGGGTGTCAGTGGAGAAATGAACTTTCAAAACTGAGTGAAAAAATGGAAGGTCTTGTCTAGTTCAATGAGCAGTGTGTTAGGTGGCAATTCTACAGAGCGTTTCTTCATCATTTTGGTAGGTGTAAGGTATCATAGGCTCTCGTGAGTGTCTCACATGCTTTTAATCTTTTACAGGTTTTTGAGGAAAAGAGCAATGATGTTGAGAGAAAGTGCAAGCAGATCTGAGAGCATTCAGGAGCCTTATTTTATGAGGGATGGGGGAGGGGTAACTTCTGGTTATGTCCTTGCACCAGCCCGAGTACCTGCAGGAAGGATGGTAAATAATTTATACTGGCTTGTGCATGCTGTACTGTATCTATCTTGCATGCTTCCATTGCAAAGGACTCTCATACGTATGAGGGGATCATTGGAATTGGTTGACTGGTTGCAGCAGTTTGATGGAGTGTTCCGTGCTCCGACCTCCAAGACTCAATCCGCCAAACCTGTGGGTAGGGGGCCTTCTGGTACGTTACCTTCTTCCAAGAACCGGGATGTGGTGGGCGTGTTGAAAACATCTACTTCAAAGCATACACCTAATGGTTTTGCACCAACGAAGAAGGCAGGAAAGAGGAAAATTTCTTGGCAAGATGAGTTCTCAGTGAAGGCTTGATCATTGTATGAGTAGTCAAGGCACTAATTTGTGCCAGAAAAATAAAATGTTTTCTTTTTGGTTCAGGCTCTTTCTGATGGCATTTGCTAGATGTGTATCAATTAGAAGAGGGAGGAATCTTGTGTCCATTCAAATTTTTAAAAACTATCGTGTCTTATGTGCCTTATTCTGGTGACATGTTGGCTTTATGCTTGGGAGTTTGGCTGCATGTCTGATTTGGTAACACACTTTGTCGTGACATTTGGTTCTAGTAGTATCGGAATTATGCACTTTTGCAGCCCATGTGACAGTGTGGGAGTTGGATGTGTATCCAGTAGTATTGGAATTATGTACTTTTGCAGTCCATGTTACAGGCAGGAGTCGATGTGTATCTAGCCTTATCAAGAGTATCAAGATGCTGCATCAGTGCTCCAGCTTATCGTGGTGTGAATCTGCTGTACTTTGCACTGGTTAAGGTTGCATTTCGCAGTCACGTTTGATGATTGAATTGCTTGCTTTGGAGAAAAACGTGCACTAGAACATACTTGAGTATGGGAGAAGCCCATTGTGTGCATAATTTATTGATAAATGCTAGATGTGAAGACGTGAGTATTGAAGTGGCACGGCATAAGATCACTTTATGGAATGTGGGCTGTTAGTGTGACAGTCACCCAAAGAATGTCTGTGGTGGACTTGATGGCAGTTTTTGCTGCTCTGAGTTGAGTATTGAATTATGGTGGACTTGATGGCAGTTTTTGCTGCTCTGAGTTGAGTATTGAATTATGAACGCAATGGAAATCAGGAATCACTAAGCCCTGTAGTGTTTGATTGGTCTTCAATGCTTGGTGTGCCATGGGTGTGATGCTTGGAAGAATCACGGTGACAATATTGCATGTATGCTGAGAGGAGACGACTTTAGTACTGTAGATGCGATGAAGATTTGTAGGCGTGATTTTGATGAATCATGGGCGTGATTTTGGAAAAATCATGATTAAGGAACCCCAAGGGTCTCTTAAACACGAGACACAAGTGATTCGGACAAACCCCTAAGAGGCATGCATGCTAGCTCAGGCAACATGTTCAAGGGTATGCTTTGAACTATGTGCAACTCCTCCTCGGCCTAGGACATCTTTCAACCCATATGCGACCCTCCTTTCTAAACTGTTCGTCAATATCTTGATCGAATAGCTTGTGTAGTGTCACTTGGTACTTGGAATTGCGGACCTAACAGGCAAGGAACCAAATCCCCAGGCAACAAGTTTAAGGGCATTCCTTGATCCATATGCAGCTCCTTCTTGGCGTAGGACATCTTCTAACCCATATATGATCCCTCTTTATAAACTGTTTGACATCTCTATTGTTTGTGCATTCAAGGATCAAATAGCTTGTGTAGTGTCACTAGGCACAAGCAATGCATTTGGAATTGCGGACCTATGAGGCTAGGGACCAAATCGTGGAGGAATATGTGGAGTAGAGGGTCTATAATCCATAGATGTACTCGAAAACATGTTTGTGTCCCATGGCATGGTCAAGGGAATTGAGGCTTGAATTTGGGGCATGGGCCTCAAGATATGATGAACCCAACATGTGGATTAGGTCCAAGTATGGATGTACTCACACCTCTAGGGTTTGCCATAATGGTGTGTTCTTGCGACTCCTCAATGAGCTTGTGCACACTTTGTGAACTCTTGTTTTTGTGATTTTTAAGTTTTCTAATTTGTTTAGGTATTTATAAAATTTTGATTTGCTTATTGTTTTTGTTTAGCTAAATTTTAAAAAAGAATAAGAATAGCAATGCAATTAACAAAGTGTACAACTAAAAGAGTGAAGGAGAAGAAGAGAAGGCGATAGAGGGTCAAGTAAAGGGCTTACAATACTTGGTCTTTGTTTGGTGTGTTGCAAATGACACAATATTGGTTGTACAAGTACACTTGATTAGTGGGATATGCTACACTTTGCAATGTCTTGGTCCCGACAACTTTGTAGACAATACTCTTGTAACATGCGTTGAAGTGTGTTCATGATTAATGCTAAGCAAAGAAGATTAATGCTAATCCTATGTTTCACAAAGAAACATAAGAGAAGGAGACAGACCTAATTTATTGTGTACTGCCAAAACATGCTATATATACAATGATCTTGATGATTCACAGCTTGCAAATGATCTCATTGATTCACATCTTCATGATGCATACCAAAGATCCTTGCAACCTTCTACTTGCATTTGGACAAGAGAAGCTCTTGTTGATCCACCACCACTGTGTACTGCCTTGCAAATTATGACTATTGGATCTTCTCGATCTTTGAATGATAATCTAAATGAATGCCTAATGATCCTATTTATAGAGAAAAGGTATCGTAATCAAGTCGGTTTTGTCTATTTTTCTCACAAAACATTAACCAAAAAGTGTCATATTTTGTGTCTAAACTATGCTCAAACAGTGTCCCAACCATTGGGCTATGTCTTGGGCACTTCCGAGACCCTGCAGGGTTGCAAAATCCGCTCGAAATCTACCCATATATTTGCTAATGAGAATATACATGTCTATGGGCACAGGATTAATGGATGCACATGACATCCCTTCATGTTAAACTTGGAGCACTGGGGTAATCCATACACCTTTGCTCCGATTCTGTTCTAGTCCAATTGAAGATTGCATTTCATATCCATCAACTCAATCCCCAAGATTAATGGATGCACATGACATCCCTTCATGTTAAACTTGGAGCACTGGGGTAATCCATACACCTTTGCTCCGATTCTGTTCTAGTCCAATTGAAGATTGCATTTCATATCCATCAACTCAATCCCCAAGCTCTCTCACTTTCTTTGGCTCGGTCTCTCAATCTTTTGAATTACATGTAGTCTCTTTCTCCTCGTCACAAGATTCGGAGAGATTTTTTGGAAGCTCCTCTAAAAGTGTTGAGACGACCTCATCCTCCTCCTCTAGGATTTGGACAGATCCACTTGCTTGATCTGTGGTTCTCGATTTGGATTTGGTTTTGGTTCCGGCTCTGGCACGTGCATCTTGGGTAATGGCACCTCCTCGGAAACACCTCTTTCTATGATCATGTCTCCCGAGAACTCTTGTCTTAGAAGCTCTCTTTTCATTGCGTCAACACTCTCGGTCATGGGTTGCTTCACAACCCTAGCTGATTCCTTCTTGGGCTTTGTTGATGCTTCCATGAGCCGTGCCCGTGTTTCCTTTAGCTATGCCCATCTTGGCTCGTACAGAAGCTGGCCTTGACATGCCTCTTTCTCCTGAAGCTTTACTTTGTGCTTCTTTCTCGCGTTGCTGACGGTCCTCTTCTATGAGTTGTTGCCTATACTCGGCAATGATTTGTTCGTATTGGGCTTCACGTTCTTGTTCTCCTTTGTATCGTTCTTCATCTTCTCGTCTCCAACAACTCTACATAGTCTCATAATCACGTCGTAACTCTTCCTTCCAAGCATCATTGCTCTTCATCGAGGTGAGGTTTTGGTGGAAGGAGTAGCAAAAAGAAGTCAGTCAGACTCACGCCGGAACTCTTCTTTCCAAGCATCATTGCTCTTCATCGAGGTGAGGTTTTGGTGGAAGGAGTAGCAAAAAGAAATCTTTTTCTACCTAGGTTAGACCTAGGCTAAGTCTTGTGCAGATTCTACCCTACAGACAACGTATACTACATGCAAAAATGGGTTGAAACCCTAAAAACAAAAATCCTAATTTGGTTTTATCACTTTCCACATTAAATCTAGGACTGAAAACACTATTGTTAGGTTTGAACTCATGCAAAATATGAAAACCCTAATTTGGTCTGTAAACCCTAAAACATAAACCCTAATTCAGTGTGCACAAAACGTAAGCCAAGGGTTGTCCTAGGATGACCTAATCTCTGATACCAATGTAACATTCGTTGTGGAAGCGTATTCATGATTAATACTAAGAAAAGAAGATTAAGGCTAATCCCACATTTCACAAAGACACAGAAGAGAAGGAGAGATAGACCTGATCTACTGTGTATTGCCAAAACATGCTATATATACAATGATCATGTTGATTCACAGCTTCATGTAAATGATCTTGCTGCATAACTTCATGATGCATACCAGAGATCCCTGCAGCCCTCTACTTGCAATCGGATAAGAGAAGCTCCTACTGATCCGCCACTATGTCCTTGATGCCTTGTAGACTATGGCAAGTGGATCCTCTTGATCTTTGAATGATGATCCTAATGATTGCCTAATGATCCTATTTATAGGGAAAAGGTATAAATTCGTAATCAAGTCGGTTTTTCTTATTTTTTCCACAAAACATTGTCCAAAAAAGTCATATTTTGTGTCCAAACTATGCCCAAGAGTTGTCCCAACCATTGGGGGCTATGTCTTGGGAACTTCGGGAGCCTATAGGGCTACAAATTCCACTCTAAAATTTTTCCTAAATCAGCCCATATATTTGCTAATGAGAATATACATGTCTATGAGCATCGGGATTAACGGATGCACATGACAACTCTTACAAGTGCACTCAAGCAGCTTGGTTAGTATGCTTCATTAGCTTCTGATTTAGATTTGCCAATGAACTTCTTGAGTTGAAGATTCAAGCAGAAAATTGCAACGAATTCTTTGTGCAAAATCACGTCAATTAAGGATCGTTCTTTCGATTCATGCCAAGTACTCAATGCTTTTCATGCTAAGCCCATAATCATCATCTCCTTCGAGAAAGATACAGATGATTCGTGGGGTCCTTGACTTCAATGTAATCGAGATGGTACGTCCAATCAGCTTCACCAACTCCAAAGATGCTCCACTAGCTCCCGTGTTCTTTAAGTATTCTTAGATTCATGGCATTTCACACTCCTTGCAAGTCACTTTATTGATTCCGTGCATTCAATTATATGCATAGCACCACCATCGGAAGTCGCCTCAGGTTTTTGCTCACCATTGTAACACCTTAGATATAGCTAACAACTTATGCAAAAGAAATAATTCAATGAGGCAATTTATGTGACACAAAACTACTCAATCAGGAGGAAGACCTTTTGGTGCTAAGTCCATCCAACTTGTTGACAAGAAAGAGGTTTCTAATCCATTCTATCAATTTCCCTTGGGTGCTTACAATTTTTATAATAATAAAAACCAACCAACATTATAGAAAGCACCCTCATATCCACTAGATTATGTCCCCACAGAGATCAAGTCCACCTCTCACTCACTTTATATTGGCACAACCCCTAAATCTCACCCAAGCCAATCCCACTAAAGCATAGCATGCTTCTAGTATAATTGAGAGGTGCTTGATAGAGAGAGGTGCTTCAGCTACCCATGCCACCACTAGGGAGCATGTCCACCCAAAGGAAGCTTTTGACGTTCCTCACCCAAGCGTACCAAGAATACACCCATTATTATGAACCATTTCAATCACTCCTAGAAACACATTCATAAGAGCTTACCTTGAAGTTCATGAGCTACAACCATTGTGGGGATCTTTCTAATCTCAACCATAAGGCTTCCAGAGCTCCACATCTCTGTGGATAGCAAATTCTATCGCCATCTCGTGTGAGCATCATGTTGGGACTGCAGGTCCTCGTCGTCCCTTCTCTCACCTAAAATCACTTATACACAATCACACTCATAATAGCATGCAGAATAGAGAAGGTAATTAGCAAGAACAAGACTCTATTGTATAATGGGAGAGTATCTTGGATTATGAGAGAAAGTGACTTATATACAAGGCCATAAGTGTTCACACACTTAAACTGTGGCGGTCTGGCGTCATAAGTGGCCTATTGCTTATACAATGCTTAATCTATCATACCATTTTTCAGGCATTATGCTTAATTACATAATATATATATGAAGCAAATCCATTCTAACTTGTTGTTTGCCACATGCTCTTGGAGCAGGAATCACCATGTTCCTTCAGACCATTCATGGGAAAGTACATTCACATGGAATCCATTCTAACTTGTTATTACCACACACTCTTGGAGCAAGATTCACCATATTCCATCGGACCATTTTCGGGCTCCCGTTCAAGTTGTAGATTTGGACATAGTTCCTTCATAGATTTATCATATATGGTTTCGATGTCTCCATCTTTGCTATTTGATGTAGAATTATAATGGAAACTCCTATTAACCCTAAAATGGGTCAACATTTTCCCCTTTCTTATACGTTGATTGCATCCTCGTGATTGAGTAGAAGACTTTATCCTTATAATGTTGCATCATGGTTCCTCTAGATGGATATATTCTTTTGTCTCTTTTTATCTCTTTTTTTTTTTACAGTTATATTGATGACAAGATATGCCTTCGTCTCTTTTTTAAAATTATACCTAATATTAAAAATTCCAGGTTGATCTTTATGTAGGGCCTCTTGTACACTATAGTCAAGTTTCTCATTATCGTGTAAGAGTTTAGCCTTGTTGTAGTTGGAATAATTCATCATTCTTGTTCAAGTAAGGAGAATTCATCGTGATATTGTTGTATAATCATCATGTAACACGCATCATAACTTATTGCGTCTTCAAACTTCATGCAATAAGAACGCATAGAAAAGTAAAAAAATTTATTGTATTCGTCAAATTTATTACATTATCAGAGATCCTCTCCTGGAGATTCAAAGTAATCAAGGGAAGTGGTAATATCCAACAACTATAAACTTTGCCTGGGGTAAATATAATGAGAGATAAAGTTTGGCGATAGTACTTATCTAAAGGTAATGACGTGCTACCAAAAATTCTATATTCTTCTACTAATTATAATTTCTCAATTATCATTGATAACCTAAGGTTCGATGATAAGCTAAGGTTTGATGCAGGATTGATGATCCAAACTTATTTCAACGACAAATGTCCTCTTGGTTCTTGCCAATTCCTTGGTGTTGACAGTTTCACAATTACTTCTATCTTGGTTAGATCTACTGCTAAGGCTTCAACTGCCACTATGTGTGCCATCTAACAAGGATAGTAGAGATCCACTTGTTACCCTAAATGCACATTTGTCTTGATTTAGACTAAGCACCTTACTTTATCACATTTGGCTTGATTTAGACTAAGCGCCTTACTTTATCGCATTTGGCTTGATTTAGACTAAGCATCTTACTTTATTGCATTTATCCAAACACATCATTATTTAGTGTATGTGCTCCAATTGTTTCTTGAACACACTAAAATCATCTCCAAACATATCATTATCTGGTGTAAGTGCTTTAATTATTTCTTGAAAACACTCAAATCATCAACAACACTCTCATGAAAGTAGTTAAGTACTCATAAAAGATTCCTTGAGCCAAAGTTAGAGGTGCATTTTTAATCCAAAAGTCTGTTAAATATCAATGCTCCACCCTCATATTATATTGGCTACCTCATGTTTCCATTATGAGAAGTAGCAATGGTTAAGTAGCCTAGGCACACTTGTCATCCCCGTATTCATGCGAGAAGTTGGCGTAAGAGGCCAGATGGTTTAAAGACATCTTGGATTAGATTTGGCACACTCCCAAATAGGCTACATGCTACACTAGACCATTATCTCATAATGGTCCACACATGGAGTAGGTAGACTTTACTCTTCGATAGTATGTTAAGACATTGTAGGGATGAAGATAATCTCAGATGACTGTGGGAGGTGGGGAAGCTACTTACGTAGTCTCTAGTATACCTTTCTAGGCCGAGTCTATAGCATAGACAATGGCACCAACTATGACCACGAATGTACATGCGGTCCTGTGGCCGTCCCACGCCTATAAATATACACAATAAGTTCCCTAGAGTTTATCAATCATCACACTGTGAGTTTACTCCCTAGATTCTACTAGCACATAGCCTTTATCTTAGTAGTTCCATCAAAGCTCCCTTTATAGGAGCACATGGGTGTGGGGCGTTTCCATCTATTGTATCACTTTAGTAATATAGTAGTATTCTTCTCTATCTTTGTTATTGTGAAATTTGATTTTCTATGAAAGTGTTAGAAAAGCATTTTCTTGATGCTCCACCCTCGTGATGTTTCTATGGGTGACATATATGATTTATTTTTATAAGGCTCCCTTTATGGAGGAGTTGCCATTTGTGCTGAGCACCTGACCATCTCTGGGAGTTCCTACTTCAGACAAGTGGCCAAATGTGGCCAGATGGTTAGGAGACATCTTATGTAGACTTGGTGTTATGACTCACCCTAACTCTCCTTGAAACACATCCAAAAAGAGATTACCTGGTGAACCGCAAAATTGTCTTGTGAGGATCTTTCCAATGGCCGAGCTCGTAACTCTTGAGGTCTCTAAGCTCTACAACTCCTTGAGAAGCAATTCCACCCCGTCTCCCGCGCGAGCGTTGTCACACCGCCACGTTGCACTACTGGTCATCGTCCCTCCTCTCACCTCACTTCACTCACACACACTCACTAGCATGCATTAGGGAGAGAGATTAGCAAGAGCAAGACTCCATTGCACAATGGGAGAGTATGTTGTATTATGAGAGAAATTCACTTATATACATGGCCATACGTGTTCACACTCACTTAAACTGTGGCCGACTGGGCACTTTAGGCTCATAAGAGGCCTAATGCTATTATAATGACTACTCTCATAATATATCCATGAAGTACACCACTTAGGACTTTATCCTATCTTGCTACCACTCGCTCTTGAAGCGAGAATCGCCATAAATACTCTATCACACCATTATGGGCGCTCGTCCAAGTTATAGCTTTGGACACTATTGGTTCATATCTTGAATGTATGACCCTTTGGTGTTTCTACCGTGACTCCTTGATGTAAGATAATAGCGGTAGCTCTTGTTAATCCTATAATTGGATTAACATCCCCCACTTCTTGATGGCGATCGCGTCCTCGTCGTCGTGTGATCGCATTGAAGACCTTTATATGGGGAGAATGAATAATATTTGTCGATGGCGTTGATGTTTGAGTGACGTTCAATGGTCTTTGTTCCTCCGGAAGGAATAAGAAAAGCTAGTTAATGAATGAAGAGGTTAGTGGTGTATTGGAAATTCCTAATGGGGTGGGGGGTTTTGCAAATGATTGCATTTTTACATTTGTGTGAGCCCCCCCCCCCTTTTTTTGGGATCAATTTGTTTTTGGCAATCATCGACAAGGTTACATGTGATTTTTGTTAGTGGGGACACTAAGAAATGTTAATAATGGGAGAGAAGACAGAGAAGGATCCAGAGGAACGTAGACTTAATCATCATAAGAACGAGATGGTGATTCTCAGTTCCTCATTTGATTCATTGAAGCGACATTCATCATTTGAAGTAATTGGCTTGTGATGATGTCCCTTTGTGTGGCAGGATTCTTGTCAAATGTTGTTGAGTAGAACCTGATCCTATCTTCTTCTGTCCATGTGCTTTTTATGTTTTTATGCATATTTAAGTGCTCTTATGAAGTAGATTTACATGAAATACAAGAATTGAGTCATATTTAAGTGCTCTTATGAAGTAGATTTACATGAAATACAAGAATTGAGTCATATTTAAGTGCTCTTATGAAGTAGATTTACATGAAATACAAGAATATTTAAGTGCTCTTATGAAGTAGATTTACATGAAATACAAGAATATTTAAGTGCTCTTATGAAGTAGATTTACATGAAATACAAGAATTGAGTCATATAGACTCTAATTGAACTACTCTCTGTTGAAGTAGCCACTTGTTGGTGAGGATTGAAAGAATTACGTCGACTTGCGAGGCTAATATAGATATCTTCACTAAGGATTAAAGATAATTGATTTGTGAAGATGGTGGCGTCGTGGAGAGGTTTGTAATTTGAAGGAAAATTCCAGGTGATGGGTTGTACCATTGACCAAGCTTTTGCCCACCATGGCCCCCCCATCCCCAGAGATGTACCTGAAAGATGTCGATGGTGAGGCTTTGGTGCAAATGTTCTCCAGTGCATGAGTATGGATATGTACTCATGGAGCAGCTACTACATTAATTGAGCCAAAAGAATAGTAAGCAATAAGCTTAACAATTATATAGTGGCTATTGCGTGATATGGCTTAATCCGTGAGTGATGAGGCTTAAATCATTTAACAGTGCTGGTTCTTAAGCCGTGAGACTGTATTTCTTGAGAAACCTGAACTCGCGAGATTGCAGGATTTTTGGCCATGAGGGGTTATTTCGTGAGATGGCCTAATTCGACAAAGTTGCAGGTTTTGACCCCGAGGTTTTTTTATTTTATTTTATGGGTCATCTAAGTCATGATTTGCAACAAGCAATAGCTTCTTGTGCGCTCATTTCTCACTTCCAGAGGGGTGACAAGAGCATTGTTATTTTGTTCTTGATGTTTTCCTAAGTCTCCGTATTGATTCTTGAATTTGTTGCTAAAATGATGTCGAGGCAGTAGGGAAGATGGCTGATTGTTTGCTTGAACAGACAAGCTCTTGTATTGGTGCTGAATGCACGAGAGTGGTTGAGTGATCTGCTTGTTGTTGCTTGAGCCTGCATTCTTGTCGAACTTTAGGTGAAGTTGTTGGGGTTGAAGTCAGTGGTGAGATTTTCTTCACATTGTTCGATTTTGGCAACCATATGATGGAATTACCATCATAGTATCCTTGTTGTTGAAGTACATGCACAGGCACCCATCTTTGACGAACACTGTAATTTGGTGGCTGATGTGCTTTTGGTGTTGAGTCTTTGTGCAAGCTTAGGGGACTTTGTTATGCGCTTGGGGACCCAAGCTTTGGTATTTCTTTGGTAGTACCCTTGTGCTTGCAGCAGTGTTTTTGGTACCCACACTTGTTTTGGTGTTCTTTGCGCTTAACATCATTGCCTGTAGGGAAATCCAACCATACCATGATAGAATCTTCCAAAGGAACTATGGGTGTTTCGATTATTGTTTCAACTTCATATCCTATTTCTATTTCATATTTCCATTCACTTTCATCCTCTGTTTGGGTCTCAGCTTTTTCAAGAGTATCCAATGCGTACACTCAATGTGTACACTGGCACACTTGGCCCTCTGAAAATTCTTAATGGGGCTGTTTGGAAACTTGCAAATCCTGACACTCCTGTTTTATGGAGTTCATTATGTCCTTGTATAACTCAGGTTGAGCCATTAAAGGTGCAAGTGCTGATGTGATGCTGGCTTTATCATGAGAGAAGAGCATTCCTCCGAATGAGGTTTTGAGAGATTGTTTTAATCTTGTAAGGGAATTATCGAATTCCTCACGTGCTTTCTCAAGCATATAGTTCATACAATCTATTCTTGATAGAGCATTCCTCCGAATGAGGTTTTGAGAGACTGTTTTAATCTTGTAAGGGAATTATTGAATTCCTCACGTGCTTTCTCAAGCGTATAGTTCATACAATCTGTTCTTGATGACTCTTCTATAGAGAGTATGTCTTCCTCTCTTGAAAGGGGAAGCGGTACTCATCTAGGCTTTGTATTTTGGTTGCTGTTTAAGGATTGGTATTATTAGGTTCAATCACAACCGGTGACCCTGTAAGGCATTCAACCAAGCTAAGCATGCTCTCCTGAGCTTGCTTTCTGCGTTCTGCATATGTCATGTGATCATTATCCATTTGGGGTGGTTGGGTGGGTTCTAGTTTCTTGATTGGTCTATGTGGGTGCACTGAGTGAAGAGTAAGAACTTGTTTCATCCTCACTTAGTGATGTACTAGAACTTGTTTCATTCTCTGACTTTCTTTGGTTTGTCAGTTTTTCATTATGTTTACCCATTCGACGAGATCAAATTTTCTTTTGGGTTTTTATATCCTGTGTTGCACATATGGGTGTTGAGGTTTGTGTGGTGGTTTTTGAGGTGGATGCTTCTGCATCATGTATAGCTTTTGGCTCTTTTGTGTTTATGTGCCCTTTTGGGTTTATGTCCTCTACATGCTCCTTTTCCTTGTCTTTTAATTTGACCTTGGTTTTTCGACAGTTTGTTGTCCTTTGTTTTTCTTGGTTTTAGAAGGTTTTGCTCCTCCTTTTGGATTTTGTTTTGAAGCATGTTCTTCTACCCATGTTGAGGTATTGTCTTTTGCGTTCCTTTTGACTGTTTCTCGTGCCTTGGCTTGTAAGCATGTAAGCACATTCAAGGGCACCGTGGACAATTGCCCGTTTTGTACAGTTAAGATGTTAAGAGTTGTATTTTGTGAGACAAGTTGCATTGAAGCAACTCGTCTTGGGCAATCTTGGAACATGTGATCAATGCCACATCGTTCACACATTGGTCGTAAGGTGTCAGTGACTATGGGCATGTAAGTATTCCAAACTGTGCAGTCTGCCACCTTGTGAGGTCCACGACAATAGAAAAATTGAAGTGTCCGATTAACTACTTCTTGAACAATTTCTACCCTTTGGACTGTTTTTGTTTGGTGCACGGGAGATGGAGATTTTGAGTCCATTGTGGATGAAGCGGGACACTTTTTAGTATCGTGGTCAAAGGTTTTACAATATATGCAGTATAGAAGAACAGGTGCCTTGTATGCACAATGAGGATTGGGATGGTCGTAGTGATTGCATTCAACACAAGGCATTTCGTTCCTCACTTTTAAAGGCATTAAGGATGTCTGATTTTGAAGGTTTTCATCCTCTCTTAGAGATGTTGGTTGTAAGGTTTTAAGCAAAGCTCCATAAAATTTTGGGAATGTCAATTCCGAGAGATCGATCTTTCTTTTACCATTGCTTCACTTGGTTTAGATGAGGAACACCTCATAGCATGATCATCTTCTAGCATGTTGTCATCTAAACGTATTGCTTCTTTACAACAACAACATTGATCGGATTGGATACAATGATTAAGTTGTGTAAGCTGTTATTCTTTAAGCCCATCATGAAACATCTCTTTAATTGAACATCGTTTAATTTTTTCCATGACTCACAACGTGAGTCCAAGAGTTTTATCCTAAGGATAAAATCTCTAATGGATTCATTTGGTTGATGCTCAATTGAATAGAGTTCTGTTACTGCACTCCACCGATCACCTTGTCTGGAAAAGCCATGTATAAAGGCGAATTTCAAGGTTTTGAAGTTGGTCTTGATCGCCGGCATCAATGCGATGAACCATCGACTAGCTTTTCCCTCTAAGCATAGGTTCAACGCATGTACCTTAGTGGGGAAGTTGGGATTTCCAAAGGCTTCACATCTCTGTTCAAACATTTAAATGAATTGAACAGGGTTTGTTGTTCCGTCATATTTGCCTATAATTTTTGAAATTTGTACGACCGTATTTTTGTATGAGTCACTGAGGCCGTATGTGAGTGATCTTGTTGGAAGAGACTCAGTGAGTCCTTGGGCCACCCCCCTTCCTAGACTAGTCAGTATGTCCAAGGTGTGGGCATCCAGGAAAGGGTTGGTACTTATAGGATTTGCAGGAATGTTAGGCAAGGGTCCAAAGCTCAGTAGAATCGAAGCGATAAAGGGTGTAAAACTCAATGACACGCTTGTTATAGGCATGGCCAATGGCATTGGGAGGTGAATTTGGGGCATAGATCTCAATGGCTCAAAGATGTCAGCCGTTGGGTTCAGACCTTGTGTGATCCTTGGCAATCCCTCTATCGTGGCTATGTCAGAGTGCCTAAATGCTCCTTAACGAGTAATCACAGTTTGTATGTTTGTTTGTTTTTTTTTGCTTTTTATACTTTCCCACAGCCCGTTACAGCCTCAAGAGGCTTGGCGTACTATTCGTTGGGTCAAACAGGTGTCCGTTCGCCCTAATTAGATTAGGCGCTATACACATGAACGACCTGAGATATTTTTCCGAAAAAAGTGTATACTAGGAACTTCCCAGATCGAAGAGGAGGTCCTAAAACCTATTTTCCATCACTGTCTCAAGATGGAAAAAAAAATTTGAGAATTTTTCCCTTGTTTCGCAACACGTTTTCTAGGGTGTTCCAAAAGGAATTTTGAAAACTCTGTATGAGGGAGGTGTAGTACTTTTGGTGTACTACAACTTTGTTTCCCTGAGTCGTCCCCCGTGATTTTGTCGTTTAGACCCTCAAAAAGTAGCCCGAATATGGCTCGTTATTTTCACGCTAATTTTTATAATTTTGTGATTTTTGGGGTGCTTTTTGCCTCGATTTTCGGGTTGAATTTTGAGGCTGCTGGTCGGAGACCAAAATGGATATGGTTTAGTAGATACGGGCCTATGTTTTTTTTACGTCTGTTTTCTAAAGAAAAAATTCACGTCTGACTTTTCACGGCCTGAACTTTCACGGTTCCTCACCCTAACCCTCCTTGAAACACATCCAAAAAAGAGATTACCTGGTGAACCGCAATTGTCGTGTGAGGATCTTTCCAATGGTTGAGCTCGTAACCCTTGAGGTCTCCAAGCTCTACAAGTCCTTGAGAAGCAATTCCACCGCGTCTCCCGCCGCGAGTGTTGTCACACCACCGCGTTGCACTACGGGTCCTTGTCCCTCCTCTCACCTCACTTCACTCACACACACTCACTAGCATGCATTAGGGAGAGAGATTAGCAAGAGGATTAGCAAGAGCAAGACTCCATTGCACAATGGGAGAGTATGTTGTATTATGAGAGAAATTCACTTATATACATGGCCATAAGTGTTCGCACTCACTTAAACTATGGCCGGTCATGCACTTTAGGTTCATAAGAGGCCTAATGCTATTACAATGACTACTCTCATAATATATCCATGAAGTACATCACTTAGGACTTCATCCTATCTTGCTACCACTCACTCTTGAAGTGGGAATCGCCATAATCCGTCACACCATTACGGGCACCCGTCCAAGTTGTAGCTTTGGACACTATTGTTTCATATCTTGAATGTATAACCCTTTAGTGTATCTACAATGACTCCTTGATGTAAGATAATGGCGGTAGCTCTTGTTAATCCTAGAATTGGATTAACACTTGGCACTTTGCCAAGTAGAATGCATGCTTGTGTGGGCTATTTGACTGCATTAGTGAGTGCTGGTGTGACAACAAATTGAGGACACACTGTTCTCAAGTTATGGGGCTTGTTTGGTCGCAGGAGATGTGCTAAGTTCTTACAAGACTTGGTTGTAGTCTAATATGGTCCTAGTCGGATGATGTGTTCGGTTTTGTTGGGCATTTTGGACCAGAGGTCGTGGATTGGCCAACGTGGTGACCTACGTCCTCTGCTTACCCTTGGTACTATATATAGACTCATTTGGTAGCCTTAGGCTATCATCAATTTTATTATTGTGTTTAAGCACTCTTGTAAGCAAGACATCTTCCATCCAAAGTCTGACTAGATCACCACTGTCAAAGCTCCTTACCCAAAGCAAACAGGTGGGTCGATGCCATCAGTTTGTAATCAAGTTGTTGTAAGCAGTAATATTGTTTATTCTCTACTTCTTTCTACAATTTAGTGCTTTGTATTGTGTTGATCCAACTTTTACTAAATTGTGTATTATTACAAAAAGATCCTACTTGTTGTGAGTGTTCTCTTATATATACACTTATATATACACACTGCACATGTTGATCCAACTTTAGTGCTTTGTATTGTGTTGATCCAACTTTTGCTATTGTGTATTCTTACAAAAAGATCGTACTTCTTGTGAGTGTTCTCTTATATACACACTGCACATGTTATATTCTCTTACAAAGTCATCACAGTGAACAAAAATGCTCCCCATTCTGTCACAAATGTTGTTTTTTCTTGAGCTTTCAAAGCCATTTGGACATGATTCTACCCATTAAATCTATTTAGAATGGAGTACATCTTGTTTTTAGCTACTACATCTAACAAATGAATCTGTGAATGGTACCATTAATGGATCATCAATGGTAGAGCTTTCTGTAGTTTATGTAGACATTGAGTTCAATCTCTAAGTTTTCCATCTAATGACTATACAATTTAGTGCTTTGTATTGTGTTGATCCAACTTTTACTATTGTGTATTATTACAAAAATATCCTACTTCTTGTGAGTGTTCTCTTATATATACACACTGGACATGTTGATCCAACTTTAGTGCTTTGTATTGTGTTGATCCAACTTTTGCTATTGTGATGTAAATGTCGAACGGTCATGCAAGCGCCTCGTGAGTGTCAGCTCACTTCCCCTTAAGCTCAACTCCAGCTCGTGAACCCGAAGCATATCTCAAAATCTGCAGAGCTTCTCAGCTTCCAAGGCCTTTTGTGAAGATGTTAGCGATCTGATCTTGTGTGCTAACGTAGGCCAACAAGTCGATGTTGCATGCCAAGACTCTCTCCCTAATGAAGTGGTAATGTACATCAATGTGTTTTATCCGCGCATGGAAAACTAGGTTCCTGGCCAACTCTATATTGCTAAGATTGTCACAATATATGATAACCTTTCTCTCCACATGCAACCCCAAATCAATAAGTAGCTTGCGTAACCAAGATACCTCACATGTTGCCACCGCAGCTCCTCTGTACTCGACAAGGCAACTATGGACTGCTTCTTGCTGCTCCATGTCACAACAGCACTCTCCAATGAAAACATAAATCCACTGGTAGATCTCCTGTCTGAGATACTACCTGCCCAATTTGCATTTGTGTACCCATATAGCTCCAATGGTACACTTGCTGCATAAAACAATGCATAATCAATAGTTGCCCTCAAATACGAAAGTGTGCATTGCACAATGTCAAGATGTGGTTTGTGCGGAACCTGCATAAAATGGCTCTCTAAGCCAACAATGTAACTCAAGTTTGGCCTGCTAATCATGACACAGATCAAACTCCCCATAATCTTCCTGTACATAGTGGGGGTCCTCCAACACGTAACCTGCATCCGCACTAAGCTTGCCATTTTGATATAATGGCACCGAGATTGGCTTACAATAACCCATCCCATACTTGGATAACATGTCCAATACATACTCTCTGTGATGACAACCAAATACCATCAGGTGTGTGAATGACCCCAATGCCCAAAAAGTAATGCAGATCTCCCAAATCCTTCATGTCAAACTTATTTTTGAGAAAACTTTTCACATGTTCAATCTCTTCCAAGTTGTCACCCCCAACAATAAGATTATCTACATAGATGGTGATCATCACAATACCCTTATCACTCTTGTGCACATACAAAGAGTGATCTGCATCTACCATATGAAAACCAATAGTGACAAGATACTCAGCAATCTTGTCATGCCATGCTCGTGGAGCTTGCTTCAGCCCATACAAGGCCTTACGAAAGCTTACATACAAACTTTGGGTGACTTGTATCCTCAAAACCAAGTGGCTGATCCATATACACTTCTTCTTGCAAGTCACCATGCAAGAACACATTTTTAACATCCATCTGATGGCAAAACTAGCCTTTAGCTGCACCCACCACAATTGCCATCTTTGCAAAACCAGGGCAAACATCTCCTATAATCATTCCCATGTGTGTGTGCATATCCTTTGGCTACCAATCTAGCCTTGTATCTTCTTATGCTACCATCACACTGTTATGTTTCACCTTATACACCCACTTACATCCAATAGCTTTCTTGCCTTCAGGCAATGGCACCAAATCTCAAGTCTCATTTCCATACAATGCATCCATATTCTCATCCATAGATTTCTCCCAATACACATTTCCAATAGCCTCATCAAAACATTGTTGAGATGTCAAGCTCAACATGAGCTGATACATCACAAGGCTCCTGCATGACCGTTCGACATTTATATCACTGGCGGGTTTGGTAGCTGGCACCGACATATCTTCGCCAGAGATTCTACAGCTGGACCACACCAAATAGTCCACATATACCCACTCCTCTTAGCGTGTTCACATTATGGACCACTTGTATATACTCTATTATGTGTGTTAGTCACTTTATCTTCTTTGTAGACCTCTTTTGTTGTGTGAAGAAGAAGAAGATTTTTCAGCCTCTCACCTTGTGTGCTTTCTTCTCCCTTGCATCTTTTCATGGTATCATAGCATGGTGCATGCTAAGGGATGAGTGGCAAGCAAGAGAAGCACATAAAGCGGTACAAGGGTAAGAGCTTCATCTACTCTTCCCTCTTTGTGTTGGCTACTACACCCTTGTCAGGAGCACTTCGGGAGGCACTGGCAAATGAACTCCGATTGAGGAGCTTTCTTTGCGGGAGGAAAGTTATAGGGAAATCATAATGTTCTATTGGTCAAAGTTTTTGGAGCCTAAATCGCGTTTCGGGCACGTCTGGACCTCCGTTTTTCTATTTGCATTACGTTCGCAAGCACTGCGGGTACGTTTCAATTCTCTACAGAACTCTGTTTTTGGAACTGCAGGAAGGGCCATTGGTTGTGTAGACATTGTGTATGCTGCAAAAAGTTCTCAAAGTTGCCATTAGGTGTATGTATGCAAAGTAAGGTCACTGGTTGTGACAATTTGGGTGCAGTATAGTACCGCTGTGTAGAGAATACATCAATTTATGCAGGTCACGCAAGTGCTATTGCTGGTAAATTTATGCTGTAGAAAAGATGTCAAATGATGGAACAAACCATATTGTTGCAGAGAAGGTCACTGGTTGTGACAATTTGGGTGCAGTATAGTACCGCTGTGTAGAGAATACATCAATTTATGCAGGTCACGCAAGTGCTATTGCTGGTAAATTTATGCTATAGAAAAGATGTCAAATGATGGAACAAACCATATTGTTGCAGAGAAGCTTAACAAGAACAACTTCCATGCTTGGAGTTTTATATTGACAAATTTCCTGATGGGAAAAGGTTACTGGGACTACATTGAAGGTGAACATAAGGAGGCACCGGAGATACCGGAGATTAATCCAACTGCTCTACAGATATAAAAGAATTCAAGGATTGGAATCGAGCAAGGAAAGTCATGTATTGGCTTTCTATCAGCATACAGGACACTATGATTGGGCATATACAGGATGCCAAGTCACCTAAGGAGGCATGGGACACCTTGTGAAGCTGTATGAAACTAACACCAAGGCACAAAAAATTCAGTTGAAGAATGAGCTTCATACTGTGGAAAAGAAGAATATATCTATGAATGATTATGCTTTGAAGATCAAGGGAATTGTGGAATCCCTTGCATCAATTGGTGTTTTTGTTGATGATGATGATAAGGTGAAAGTGTGTCTGCGTGGTCTTGGGCCACAATACAAGGCGTTCAAAACGTCTATTCAAACTTGGGAGAACATTCCCAACTTCATAGATTTGGTGTCAATGCTGATCATTGAAGAGGAACTTGGGTGAAGATTAATAGTCTTCACAAAATAGAAACAGTTCAGAGCAGTAGGACTTCTACACAAGTGCAGGTAGAGGCCGAGGTAGAGGTCATGGACATGGCCAAGGTGGTGGTTGGCCGAATAGGTAATCAGAATTATGGTCAGTAGCAATAGTCCTAGGATTTCATAACAACAACATACAGGTGGAAAAGGATAGTTAAGAGGCAGTAGCCATACAAAGGAGGTTATGGCAAAATTTTCTTAAATTTTGTGAAATAAGTTTTATCTTTTATTATTCAAAAAGAGTAATCCCCATCGTTTGTGTATTCTAAAAGTGTTATTTTCATTCTAGGCATAGAAAAATGCATAGTAGAAATATTTTTATTATAAAAGTGTTATTTCCATTAAAATTAAATTCTATGCATAGAAAGATGCATATTGATTATTATTTTTAATTATAAAAGAGTGATTTTCATTAGATTTAAATTCTATGCATAGAAAGATGCATATTGATTATTATTTTTATTATAAAAGAGTGATTTTCATTAGATTTAACTTCTATGCATAGAAAGATGCATATTGATTATTTTTTATTATTATAAAAGAGTGATTTTTATTAGATTTAAATTCTATGCATAGAAAGATACATATTGATTATTATTTTTATTATAAAAGAGTGATTTTCATTAGATTTAAATTCTATGCATAGAAAGATGCATATTGATTATTATTTTTATTATAAAAGAGTGCTTTTCATTAAAATTAAATTCTATGCATAGAAAGATGTATATTAATTATTTTTTTATTATTATAAAAGAGTGATTTTCATTAGATTTAAATTCTATGCATAGAAAGATGCATATTGATTATTTTTATTATTATAAAAGAGTGATTTTCATTAGATTTAAATTCTATGCATAGAAAGATGCATATTGATTATTTTTTATTATAAAAGAGTGATTTTCATTAGATTTAAATTCTATACATAGAAAGATGTATATTGGATAAACTTTTTTATTATAAAAGTGTCACTTTCATCAATATTGATTTTTATGCATAAGTAGATGCATAAAAGAAACTTTTTTATTATAAAAGTGTTACTTTCATCAATATTGATTTTTATGCATAAAATGATGCATAAAAGAATTTTTTTTATTGCAAAAGCGTTGCTTTCACCAATATTGATTTTTATGCATAAAATGATTTTTTTAATTATAAAAGTGTTACTTTCATCAAAATTGATTTTTTTAAATGCAAAAATAGATGCATAAAAGTATTTTTCTTTTATATAAAAGTGTTATTTCCATAGAAGTTGGATTTTATGCATAAATATATGCGTACAAAATTTTTATATCAAAATAAGAGTTCTCTTTAATCCTATGTTTAAATCCCATGAATATTAAAAAATAGTAAATACTCAGTGAAGGAAAATTATACCGTTTCATATTCTCTAGGATGGTAATGAGAAAATTCAGAAAAACTATCGATGTTAAAATTTTAGATAAATGATTAATTTATTCCTCATAGGAATTCGTGACTAGTTTTGAATTCAGTTAAGCAAAATACTCAATGAATGAAATTCAATAAAGTAGTAATTGAAATATTACCCTTCGAGAAAGATAGTTCAGGGAGAACTATCTTTCTCGAAGTAAATACTCAGTGAAGGAAAATTATACCATTTCATATTCTCTAGGATGGTAATGAGAAAATTCAAAAAAACTATCGATGTTGAAATTTTAGATAAATGATTAATTTATTCCTCATAGGAATTCGTGACTAGTTTTGAATTCAGTTAAGCAAAATACTCAATGAATGAAATTCAATAAAGTAGTAATTGAAATATTACCCTTCGAGAAAGATAGTTCAGGGAGAACCTTTCCAGACTCAAATCCTGAATCAGACTATGACCAAGACGTAACTCCTTCGTCAGTTTCAAGAAAAGACGATATGACTAGTTCAGTAATCTACACTCAAATCACCCACCGAATTTGAAACTAAGTTGAGACCTTTGATTTTGATCTGAGGATCAAGAATTCAGAATTCGAGGAATTCTACTTGGGAACCCAGACCTGTGATCTAGAAGTCTTGGGATACGGAATTAAGATGTACTCATTGTATTCAAAAGAAAATATACTCATTGTATTCAAAAGATATACGGAATTAAGATATACTCATTGTATTCAAAAGAAAATCAAAACTGAAAACTTGCATAGAAACCCTGTTTTCTTAAAGGACTGTCTTACGCCAGAATGCTGGATTTGGTATATGTGTTTTCTAAGGGAAGTTCGGTTGCAATAGCTGGCGGGGAGTGTCCAAAGGACCGCTCACGTGGAAGAAACCTGTCCAAGTCTTGACCAGCCTGGGTATGGTGAAAAATGGTGTGCTTCCGGTACGATGGGCGAGGGCCGACGAAGCGGTCCCTGAGTGAAGTGCCAGGACACCTAAGGAGGATCTTAGAGGGTTCTGACTAGGCGATGCACGGGCTCACGGTGCTTAGGACACCCATGCGTATGTCGTGGAAGATATATATATGTATGATGACGAGAAAATTATTGTAATTTGTTACTGGATCTCGTTGCTAACCTACCGGTCTCAATGGAGAGTCCAGAGTGATACTGTTTTGTGAGAAACAAGGATTGAATGGAAATTTTGAGTTATATCTTTAACCAATAATTGTTTGTCAATGGATTGTTTTATAAATTAAAGTTTAAAGAGGAGTGTGTGCGTATTTGTATTCTAAAGCAAAAGTTAAGAAAGGCATTCAATTATGGATGGGTGAGTACTTGTCTGGTTCTACCAATTCCAGTGTGGTTGGGCGGTGGCTAAACCCATGGGCCGGATGGGATTAGGCTGGAATCAGTAGAGTTTTAATAATAAAATTGATCAATAGGAATACGCTTATAACTGGAATAGTTAAATAATAACCTGAAGACTTCTCAAATGAATAGATCAACGGTTGTGCCTGATTCAATTAGGAAAAAAGCGTTGATTCCTTCAAGTTAAGTCTGTAATAGTTTCCCTTCTATCTGGTTTATTCAGATGAAGGTTAGTTCAGTATCTTGACCTCGTTAGAAAAATTCGTTAAGAAATTCAAAATGGTGGAATCGTCCCCGTTTTTCGGGCATGGAGAATTTTCTCGGTTTCGGTTTTCGGAATGACCACCAGCTTAGTCTCGTGCCCAAACATTTGGGGGCGACAAACTGAGCCAAAGATTCATTAAAGTTCATTTCTAGACCATAGAACTCAATCTTTAAGTGAATTTCTTGGTTCTTTGCCTTACTCTAAACACGAGATTCAATGTATCCCATACATCCTTTGTGTGTTCCTTAGAGTGAATGTGATGAATAAGACTAGTACCCAGGTGTAAACCAATGAGTGACAATGCTTGCTCATCCTTTTCAACAACCCACCCTTCACTTGGTTTATCTGGCACATTTTCCTTAATGATTTTCCATAATTTCTTATGCATTAGAAGGTACTTCATCTGTGTAGCCCAAGTGTGGAACCCTTCCCCATTGAGCTTCTCTACATGCGAAGTGATCATTGTTCATGTTGACATAATGAGAAGGTCTTACCAAAGAGCTTATGATTCTTCAATTGTGTCTATTCTCGTACTTGGTAAATACAGGTGCTTTAATCAAGATGAAATGCAAGTAGTGTGTGTGCTTTCAATTTTTAATTTTTTGCTTCTAGAGCTTCCAGAGGGGGTAGTCCCAATTCAAAATTAGTTCTTTTTATATATCAACACACTATCCCCAATTGCTTAATACACTGATTTTCTGAGCGTAAGACTTGGAGAGCCCAATTATTGTTAATTGTAGTGATTTTTGCTTAATACATGATAAGATGCAGGGGAGAAGAGAGCTTGAGCTCTTGCAAGCACACACACAAACACAAATCCTAGAAGAGAACACACAAGGTGAGAGATTGGAAATTCTTCTTCTTCTTTTCATAACAAAAGAGGTCTAAAGAAGATAAAGTGACTAACACACATAATACAATGTATACAAGCGGTCCATAATGTGAACACGCTAAGTGGAGTGGTTAGGTGTGGATGAGTCAGTGTAGTCCAGTTGTAGAATCTTTGGCGAAGATATGTTGGTGCCAGCTACCAAACCCGCTAGTGATGTAAATGTCAAACAATCATGCAGGCACCTTGTGAGTGTCAGCTCATGTTGAGAGTGATATCTTAGCACTCCCCCTCAAGCTCAACTCCAGCTCATGAACTCCAAGCATATCTCAAAATCTGCCGAGCTTCTTAGCTTTCAAGGCCTTCGTGATGATGAAGATGTTAGCAACATGATCCTGTGTGCTGACGTAGGCCAAGTCGATATTGCCTGCCAACACTCTCTCTAATGAAGTGGTAATGTACCTCAATGTGTTTTGTTTGGGCATGGACAACTGGGTTCTTGTCCAACTGTATACTGCTAAGATTGACACAATATATGACAACCTTTCTCTCCATATGCAACCCTAAACAAACAAATAGCTTGCATAACCAAGCTACCTCACATGCTGCCCACCACTGCAGCTCCTATGTACTCGATAAGGCAACTATAGGCTACTTCTTGCTGCTCTATGTCATAGCAACACTCCCCAATGAAAACATAAATCCACTGGTAGATCTCTTGTCTGAGATGCTACCTACCCAATCTACATCTTGTTGAAATATACAAGTGAATAGGGTGTGTGCGGGAACAAGCCCTTGGTTAGAGGCTGTAAAAGAGAATCTGTAAATGTGAGAGAACCTGTGAAAAGGTGAGAAGAATCTACTGGGAGAGAACAAAGAGTAGCATGAGAAGATTTAGGAAGTGTGGAGATATTTTGGGAGATATTCTGGGAAAAGTGAAGAGGTGGAGAGAATCAAGCAAAAGAGGTGGAGTGAATCAAGGAGAAATTAGTGGGATTTGATGCTTGGATATAAACACTATAAATTGAGGCATTGGCCTAATGAAAATTTTTTGGTTTTTGATTATCCATGTCTACATGAAGCTATTTGTTAATTACTCACTAATCACATCTTAATTATTATCTAATCACTTTGTTAATGATGTTGATTCTAGTATTTGATTCACCATAGCTCATCACATTGCTGTAATTTCAACATGGTATCAGAGCCATGCCTAGAATTCATCAAGTTTATGAGCCCATTATCTAGTTAATTAGGATTAGTAGATAATTAGAAAATATTGAAATTGGATCAAGAGGTAAGACCGCTTCACATCATCATGAGTACAGTACAAGAAATAGCCAAATTTAATGGGGAGCAGTTTTACACATGGCAGACAAAAACCATGTATTTGCTCATGAGGAAAAATCTGTGGGGGCTAGTTGAGGGAAGAGATGAATGCCCAGAGGCGAGAGGGGAAAATGAGTGGAAGAGTAGGAATGAAAAAGCATTGGGACTTATTGCACTCAGTTTAAATGATGAAATCATTCATCACATCACAGGGATACAATGGGCAAAAGATGCATGGGATGAACTCAATAAATTATTTGGCACACGCTATAAAAAAGAATCTGTAAATGTGAGAGAACCTGTGAAAAGGTGAGAAGAATCTACTAGGAGAGAATAAAGGGTAGCATGAGAAGATTTAGGAAGTGTGGAGATATTCTGGGAAAAGTGAAGAGGTGGAGAGAATCAAGCAAAAGAGGTGGAGTGAATCAAGGAGAAATCAGTGGGATTTGATGCTTGGATGTAAACACTATAAATTGAGGCATTGGCCTAATGAGAATTTTCTGGTTTTTGATTATCCATGCCTACATGAAGCTATTTGTTAATTACTCACTAATCACATCTTAATTATTATCTAATCACTTTGTTAATGATGTTGATTCTAGTATTTGATTCACCATAGCTCATCACATTGCTGTAATTTCAACATGGTATCAGAGCCATGCCTAGAATTCATCAAGTTTATGAGCCCATTATCTAGTTAATTAGGATTAGTAGATAATTAGAAAATATTAAAATTGGATCAAGAGGTAAGACCGCTTCACATCATCATGAGTACAGTACAAGAAATAGCCAAATTTAATGGGGAGCAGTTTTACACATGGCAGACAAAAACCATGTATTTGCTCATGAGGAAAAATCTGTGGGGGCTAGTTGAGGGAAGAGATGAATGCCCAGAGGCGAGAGGGGAAAATGAGTGGAAGAGTAGGAATGAAAAAGCATTGGGACTTATTGCACTCAGTTTAAATGATGAAATCATTCATCACATCACAGGGATACAATGGGCAAAAGATGCATGGGATGAACTCAATAAATTATTTGGCACACAAGCTAAAAATTCAAAGATAAATCTGTTAATGCAATTCTACAAATTGGATATGAAGGAAAGTGAACCTTTAATCACACACTTGAACATATATAAAAGCATTAAGCAACAACTGGCAGCTATTGGTAAAAAGGTAGAAGATGATGAGGCACTAGCAGTGCTTCTGAAGAGTGTGGACAAAGGTGAATATGAAAATATTGTAGCAACACTAAAGAATGTACCTGAATTGAAGCTACACGAGATAGAAGGAGCTCTACTAGAGCAAGAGAGCAAAGGCAAAGAGAAGAAATGGCTCGACTCAACAACAGGAGAAGAAAAAGCATTCTTCACCCGAGGAGGATTCTCTCGAGACGAGGACGAGGAAGAGGTAGAGTAGGAGGAAGGACCTTCACTTGCCACAACTGTGGAAAGCCAGGACACATGACAAGAGACTGCTACAGCAAACCCAGAAGGAACGACACCGGCAAACTTCATGGAGGCTCCTAAGGAAGAGGAGTCGGATCATCTTTTCTGAGAGAAAGAGAGAGAGAGAGAGAGAGAGAGAGACCCCACAACCCAATGTAACCTGCCCCAACAAAGTAAAACCACCTTTGAGCCACCGATGATGTAGGCCACTGGAGTTTAGGGACTTGAGGCACTGGTCACGGGCTATCAAGTAAGAGAGAAACTTGGTACAGGGTCCAGGTGTGCTAAGTTAACTTGAGGGGAGGAGTGCTAGACACTGGTCGCTCGCGGACTATCAAGTAAGAGGGAAACTTGGTATAGGCTCTAGGTGTTCTAGGAGTATTCACTTGAGGGGAGGTGTTGAAATATACAAGTGAATAGAGTGTGTGCGGGAACAAGCCCTTGGTTAGAGGCTATAAAAAAGAATCTGTAAATGTGAGAGAACCTGTGAAAAGGTGAGAAGAATCTACTAGGAGAGAATAAAGGGTAGCATGAGAAGATTTAGGAAGTGTGGAGATATTCTGGGAAAAGTGAAGAGGTGGAGAGAATCAAGCAAAAGAGGTGGAGTGAATCAAGGAGAAATCAGTGGGATTTGATGCTTGGATGTAAACACTATAAATTGAGGCATTGACCTAATGAGAATTTTTTGGTTTTTGATTATCCATGCCTACATGAAGCTATTTGTTAATTACTCACTAATCACATCTTAATTATTATCTAATCACTTTGTTAATGATGTTGATTCTAGTATTTGATTCACCATAGCTCATCACATTGCTGTAATTTCAACATGGTATCAGAGCCATGCCTAGAATTCATCAAGTTTATGAGCCCATTATCTAGTTAATTAGGATTAGTAGATAATTAGAAAATATTGAAATTGGATCAAGAGGTAAGACCGCTTCACATCATCATGAGTACAGTACAAGAAATAGCCAAATTTAATGGGGAGCAGTTTTACACATGGCAGACAAAAACCATGTATTTGCTCATGAGGAAAAATCTGTGGGGGCTAGTTGAGGGAAGAGATGAATGCCCAGAGGCGAGAGGGGAAAATGAGTGGAAGAGTAGGAATGAAAAAGCATTGGGACTTATTGCACTCAGTTTAAATGATGAAATCATTCATCACATCACAGGGATACAATGGGCAAAAGATGCATGGGATGAACTCAATAAATTATTTGGCACACAAGCTAAAAATTCAAAGATAAATCTGTTAATGCAATTCTACAAATTGGATATGAAGGAAAGTGAACCTTTAATCACACACTTGAACATATATAAAAGCATTAAGCAACAACTGGCAGCTATTGGTAAAAAGGTAGAAGATGATGAGGCACTAGCAGTGCTTCTGAAGAGTGTGGACAAAGGTGAATATGAAAATATTGTAGCAACACTAAAGAATGTACCTGAATTGAAGCTACACGAGATAGAAGGAGCTCTACTAGAGCAAGAGAGCAGAGGCAAAGAGAAGAAATGGCTCGACTCAACAACAGGAGAAGAAAAAGCATTCTTCACCCGAGGAGGATTCTCTCGAGACGAGGACGAGGAAGAGGTAGAGTAGGAGGAAGGACCTTCACTTGCCACAACTGTGGAAAGCCAGGACACATGACAAGAGACTGCTACAGCAAACCCAGAAGGAATGACACCGGCAAACTTCATGGAGGCTCCTAAGGAAGAGGAGTCGGATCATCTTTTCTGAGAGAAAGAGAGAGAGAGAGAGAGAGACCCCACAACCCAATGTAACCTGCCCCAACAAAGTAAAACCACCTTTGAGCCACCGATGATGTAGGCCACTGGAGTTTAGGGACTTGAGGCACTGGTCACGGGCTATCAAGTAAGAGAGAAACTTGGTACAGGGTCCAGGTGTGCTAAGTTAACTTGAGGGGAGGAGTGCTAGACACTGGTCGCTCGCGGACTATCAAGTAAGAGGGAAACTTGGTATAGACTCTAGGTGTTCTAGGAGTATTCACTTGTGGGGAGGTGTTGAAATATACAAGTGAATAGAGTGTGTGCGGGAACAAGCCCTTGGTTAGAGGCTATAAAAAAGAATCTGTAAATGTGAGAGAACCTGTGAAAAGATGAGAAGAATCTACTAGGAGAGAATAAAGGGTAGCATGAGAAGATTTAGGAAGTGTGGAGATATTCTGGGAAAAGTGAAGATGTGGAGAGAATCAAGCAAAAGAGGTGGAGTGAATCAAGGAGAAATCAGTGGGATTTGATGCTTGGATGTAAACACTATAAATTGAGGCATTGGCCTAATGAGAATTTTCTGGTTTTTGATTATCCATGCCTACATTAAGCTATTTGTTAATTACTCACTAATCACATCTTAATTATTATCTAATCACTTTGTTAATGATGTTGATTCTAGTATTTGATTTACCATAGCTCATCACATTGCTGTAATTTCAACATGGTATCAGAGCCATGCCTAGATATCATCAAGTTTATGAGCCCATTATCTAGTTAATTAAGATTAGTAGATAATTAAAAAATATTGAAATTGGATCAAGAGGTAAGACCGCTTCACATCATCATGAGTACAGTACAAGAAATAGCCAAATTTAATGGGGAGCAGTTTTACACATGGCAGACAAAAACCATGTATTTGCTCATGAGGAAAAATCTGTGGGGGCTAGTTGAGGGAAGAGATGAATGCCCAGAGGCGAGAGGGGAAAATGAGTGGAAGAGTAGGAATGAAAAAGCATTGGGACTTATTGCACTCAGTTTAAATGATGAAATCATTCATCATATCACAGGGATACAATGGGCAAAAGATGCATGGGATGAACTCAATAAATTATTTGGCACACAAGCTAAAAATTCAAAGATAAATCTGTTAATGCAATTCTACAAATTGGATATGAAGGAAAGTGAACCTTTAATCACACACTTGAACATATATAAAAGCATTAAGCAACAACTGGAAGTTATTGGTAAAAAGGTAGAAGATGATGAGGCACTAGCAGTGCTTTTGAAGAGTGTGGACAAAGGTGAATATGAAAATATTGTAGCAACACTAAAGAATGTACCTGAATTGAAGCTACACGAGATAGAAGGAGCTCTACTAGAGCAAGAGAGCAGAACACCATATTGGGGAATATGGAAATTTCCCACAAGTTTGGGACACGTGGTCAAAAGTTTGGATTAACCATAACTTGAATACCACTAATCCAAAATGAGCGCTTTATAGCTCTTTAGATTCCATTTTTCAAGCGTTTTCCAACGATAGGTCATATGATAGGGTTTTGAGAAACTTACAAACATGTTATCCATGTTCCCTTTTTTAAGTATTCAAAAATGAGAATTGGGAAATTCCCAAATTCACTAATATGGTGTTGCAGAGGCAAAGAGAAGAAATGGCTCAACTCAACAACCGGAGAAGAAAAAGCATTCTTCACCCGAGGAGGATTCTCTCGAGACGAGGACGAGGAAGAGGCAGAGTAGGAGGAAGGACCTTCACTTGCCACAACTGTGGAAAGCCAGGACACATGACAAGAGACTGCTACAGCAAACCCAGTGGAGAAGGAATGACACCGGCAATTTTCATGGAGGCTCCTAAGAAAGAGGAGTCGGATCATCTTTTCTGAGAGAGAGAGAGAGAGAGAGAGACCCCACAACCCAATGTAACCTGCCCCAACAAAGTAAAACCACCTTTGAGCCACCGATGATATAGGCCACTGGAGTTTAGGGACTTGAGGCACTGGTCACGGGCTATCAAGTAAGAGAGAAACTTGGTACAGGGTCCAGTGTGCTAAGTTAACTTGAGGGGAGGAGTGCTAGACACTGGTCGCTCGCGGACTATCAAGTAAGAGGGAAACTTGGTATAGGCTCTAGGTGTTCTAGGAGTATTCACTTGAGGGGAGGTTTTGAAATATACAAGTGAATAGGGTGTGTGCGGGAACAAGCCCTTGGTTAGAGGCTATAAAAAAGAATCTGTAAATGTGAGAGAACCTGTGAAAAGGTGAGAAGAATCTACTAGGAGAGAATAAAGGGTAGCATGAGAAGATTTAGGAAGTGTGGAGATATTCTGGGAAAAGTGAAGAGGTGGAGAGAATCAAGCAAAAGAGGTGGAGTGAATCAAGGAGAAATCAGTGGGATTTGATGCTTGGATGTAAACACTATAAATTGAGGCATTGGCCTAATGAGAATTTTCTGGTTTTTGATTATCCATGCCTACATTAAGCTATTTGTTAATTACTAATCACATCTTAATTACTCACTAATCACATCTTAATTATTATCTAATCACTTTATTAATGATGTTGATTCTAGTATTTGATTCACCATAGCTCATCACATTGCTGTAATTTCAACATGGTATCAGAGCCATGCCTAGAATTCATCAAGTTTATGAGCCCATTATCTAGTTAATTAGGATTAGTAGATAATTAGAAAATATTGAAATTGGATCAAGAGGTAAGACTGCTTCACATCATCATGAGTACAGTACAAGAAATAGCCAAATTTAATGGGGAGCAGTTTTACACATGGCAGACAAAAACCATGTATTTGCTCATGAGGAAAAATCTGTGGGGGCTAGTTGAGGGAAGAGATGAATGCCCAGAGGCGAGAGGGGAAAATGAGTGGAAGAGTAGGAATGAAAAAGCATTGGGACTTATTGCACTTAGTTTAAATGATGAAATCATTCATCACATCACAGGGATACAATGGGCAAAAGAGGCATGGGATGAACTCAATAAATTATTTGGCACACAAGCTAAAAATTCAAAGATAAATCTGTTAATGCAATTCTACAAATTGGATATGAAGGAAAGTGAACCTTTAATCACACACTTGAACATATATAAAAGCATTAAGCAACAACTGGCAGCTATTGGTAAAAAGGTAGAAGATGATGAGGCACTAGCAGTGCTTCTGAAGAGTGTGGACAAAGGTGAATATGAAAATATTGTAGCAATACTAAAGAATGTACCTGAATTGAAGCTACACGAGATAGAAGGAGCTCTACTAGAGCAAGAGAGCAAAGGCAAAGAGAAGAAATGGCTCGACTCAACAACAGGAGAAGAAAAAGCATTCTTCACCCGAGGAGGATTCTCTCGAGACGAGGACGAGGAAGAGGCAAAGTAGGAGGAAGGACCTTCACTTGCCACAACTGTGGAAAGCCAGGACACATGACAAGAGACTGCTACAGCAAACCCAGTGGAGAAGGAACGACACCGGCAAACTTCATGGAGGCTCCTAAGGAAGAGGAGTCGGATCATCTTTTCTGAGAGAGAGAGAGAGAGAGAGAGAGACCCCACAACCCAATGTAACCTGCCCCAACAAAGTAAAACCACCTTTGAGCCACCGATGATGTAGGCCACTGGAGTTTAGGGACTTGAGGCACTAGTCACGGGCTATCAAGTAAGAGAGAAACTTGGTACAGGGTCCAGCTAAGTTAACTTGAGGGGAGGAGTGCTAGACACTGGTCGCTCGCGGACTATCAAGTAAGAGGGAAACTTGGTATAGGCTCTAGGTGTTCTAGGAGTATTCACTTGAGGAGAGGTGTTGAAATATACAAGTGAATAGGGTCTGTGCGGGAACAAGCCCTTGGTTAGAGGCTATAAAAAAGAATCTGTAAATGTGAGAGAACCTGTGAAAAGGTGAGAAGAATCTACTAGGAGAGAATAGAGGGTAGCATGAGAAGATTTAGGAAGTGTGGAGATATTCTGGGAAAAGTGAAGAGGTGGAGAGAATCAAGCAAAAGAGGTGGAGTGAATCAAGGAGAAATCAGTGGGATTTGATGCTTGGATGTAAACACTATAAATAGAGGCATTGGCCTAATGAGAATTTTCTGGTTTTTGATTATCCATGTTGCCTACATTAAGCTATTTGTTAATTACTCACTAATCATGTCTAATTATTATCTAATCAGTTTGTTAATGATGTTGATTCTAGTATTTGATCCACCATAGCTCATCACATTGCTGTAATTTCAACACATCTGTGTACCCATATAGCTCCAATGGAACACCTATTGCATAAAACAATGCATAATTAACAGTGGCCCTCAAATACTGAAGTGTGCGTTGCACACTGTCAAGATGTGGTTTGCACGGAACCTGCATAAATTGGCTCTCTAAGCCAACAGTGTAACTCAAATCTGGCCTGCTGACTGTGACATAGATCAAACTCCTCATAATCTTCCTGTATATATTGGGATCCTCTAACACATAACCTACATCCACACTAAGCTTTCCATTTTGATCTAATGGCATCGAGATTAACTTATAATCCAGTCATCCCATACTTGGACAAAATGTCCAATACATACTATCTTTGTGAACACCAAATACCATTAGGTGTGCGAATGACCTCAATTCCCAAAAAGTAGCGCAGATCTCCCGAATCCTTCATCTCAAACTTTCTTTTGAGAAGACTTTTCACATGCTCAATCTCATCCAAGTTGTCACCCCCAACAATAAGATCATCTACATAGATGGTGATGATCACAATACCCTTATCACTTGTGCACATACAAAGAGTGATCTGCATCTGCTATTTGAAAACCAATAGTGACAAGATACTCAACAATCTTGTCATGCCATGCTTGTGGAGCTTGCTTCAGCCCATACAAAGCCTTACGAAGCATACATACATACTTCGGGTGACGTGTATTCTCAAAACCAGGTGGCTGATCCATATACAGTTCTTCTTGCAAGAAGTCACCATGCAAGAACACATTTTTTACATCCATCTGATGTAAAAACCAGCCTTTAGCTACAACCACTGCAATCACAATTCTCACTATTGCCATCTTGCAACTGGGGCAAATGTCTCCTCATAATCAATCCCATGTGTCTGCGCATATCCTTTGGCTACCAATCTAGCCTTGTACCTGTTTATGCTACCATCACTGTTATGTTTCACCTTATACACCCACTTATAACCAATAGCTTTCTTGCCTTTAGACAATGGCACCAAATCCCAAGTCTCATTTCCATACAATGCATCCATCTCCTCATCCATAGCTTTCTCCCAACACACATTTCTAGTAGCCTCATCAAAACATGTGGGTTCTATAACCTACACAACTTTTGCCATATAAGCATAGTGATGTGCCACATAACCATCATAAGTCAACCTTTGCACAACTCTTCCAGATCTTCATAACTTTGCATTCATGGCTTCCATAGCCTTCTTCACACTAGGTGTCCTCATTGTTTGCCGAAATTCCAAGCTCCTCATCAAGGCTCATCTCCGAGCCACTAGACTCTCCATCAACAAGAGAATTTCCTGCATAAATATCAGGCATACCAAAGGGGCTCAACCACTTTCTCTTTGCCTTTATGTGATGTACCAGCTACATTTTCAAGACTAGTATTATGATGCAGCTTGCCACTCCATGGTCTATCAATAGAACGAGTGGATGAAGACTCTCCTGGTCCACTCAATGACTGTGATTGCTGAGTTGCATTCTGTGCACCGCGTTTCCACTTACATCAGTCCCAAACAACATCTTTTTTAGAGCAGCATACCAGCTACTCATCTCATCAAATACAACATCCCTACTTACCCTCAATTCACGTGTAGTAGGATTATAGCATCTATATCCCTTCTTTTGCTCAATGGAATACCCAATAAATACACATTTTAAAGCCTTTGGATCTAGCTTAGTATATAACTCATATGGCACATGCACATATACAATACATCCAAAAACTTTTAAGTGAGACAAATCTGGTTTCTTGCCAGTAAACTCTCCTCTTGCTTACATCATGTATGGATGCAGTAGGAGTCCTATTCATGATATAAGCTGATATAGACACAGCCTCAACCCAATAGTTATGCGACATATTCTTCTCTACCACATCAATGCTCGTAATGTCTCTGCAATGTGCCTGTTTTTATGCTCAGCAACTCCATTTTGCTATGGAGTGTATCTAGGTGTAAATTGTCTCTGAATGCCATTCTTTTGTAAGAATTCTGAGAACTCATTGGAGCAGAATTCTCCCCCTCCATCTGACCTTAGGCACTTCATATGCTATCCTGTCTCTGTTTTTCAGCCAATCACTCTGAAATTCTGAAAATGAGTGAACACTTCACTCTTCTCCTTCATGAAATACACCCACACCTTCCTCGTGTGGTAATCAATGAATGTTACGCAGTACCTGCTGTAGCCACCCATAGATATAGTCTTCACATGACCCCATACATCTAAATGCACAACATCTAGCACATTTCTGCTCACATTTTTGTCATGTGGAAATACATGCTTTGTTTGCTTTCCAAATTGACATGCTTTACATACTTTCTGCATACCTTCAACCTTAAACTTAGGAAGCCCTATCACAATTTCTTTAGTCTGCATAGACTTCATTCTTTGCACATTTACAAGCCCAATTCTCTTATGCCAAATGTCTATATCTGTAAAAACTCTTGATCCATTTACAAACATTGCAGCACTCACTTCATGCATATTTACATTCAATGTAAACATTCTGCCCACTCTGTTGCCTTTTGCCAATCAACCTGCACTTATCTTTAAAGTCTTTTACATAACAGTCATCAGGGTTAAACCGGACCTGCAAACCCTACGCAATCATCTGGCCAACTACAATCAGATTCTTTGTAATGTTCAGAACATGAAGTAGATCTGCAAGGTACTTCACCTTACCATCTTGCATAGACAATGGCACATCTCCAACATGGGTAATTGGATGAGTAGTATCATCCCCTGTTTCAACAAAACCTAGTCTTTCAAGACTCTTCATTTCCTTGAACCACTCACCATGACTTATCATGTGGTTCAAAGCACCTGAATCAACATACCATACATCATCCTTACATGTTGCTACATCATTTCCAGACACAGCATTAACTACATGTTGCATAACAAACAATCTCTCATTATCCTCATTATTTCTGCTAAAGGATGCATAGTTGTTTTGCTGCACTTTTCCATTTCACATGTCACTCTGATTCTTATAGCAATATGCCTGCACATGTTGGTTTACCACACTAAAAATAGCCTTGTGTATCATTATGCTGCCTTTGCCAATTACCATGAGCTCATTGACTCCCCCTGCCTCTAAACTAGCCTCTTCCACCTGTGTGTTGTTGTTGGTAAATCCTAGGACTATTTGCTGATGCTGATCATAATTCTGATTACTTATTCGGACACCACCTTGGCTATGTCCATGACCTCTACCTCTTCCTCTACCACACTTGTATATAGAAGGCATGCTGCTTTGAACTGTTTTTGTTTTGTATGATGAAGACTGTTGATCTTCACCCAAATTCTTCTCTTCAGTGATCAGCATTGACACCAAATCTGTGAAGTTGGGAATGTCTTCCCAAATCTGTGAAGTTGGGAATGTCTTCCCAAGTCTGAATAGACGTCTTGAACGCCTTGTATTGTGGCATGAGACCACGTAGACACACTTCCATCTTATCAGCATCATCAACAAAAACACCAATTGATGTAAGGGATTCCACAATGCCCTTGATCTTCAAGGCATAATCATTCACACACACATTTTTCTTCTCCACAGTATGAAGCTCATTCTTCAACTGAATCTTTCGCACCTTGGTGTTAGTATCATAATACAACTTCACCAAGGTGTCCCATGCCTCCTTCGGTGACTTGGCATCCTATATATGCCCAATCATGGTGTCTTGTATAGTAATACAAATCCAATACGTGACTTTCCTTGCTCCTTGATTCTAATCCTTGAATTCTTTTACATCTATAGTAGTTGGATTAATCTCTGGTATCTCTGGTGCCTCCTCATATTCACCTTCAATGTAGTCCCAGTAACCTTTTCCTATCAGGAAATTTATCAATTTAAATCTCCAAGCATGGAATTTATTCTTGTCAAGCTTCTCTGCAACATTCTGGTTTATTCCATCATTCGGCATCTTGTCTACAACACAAATTTACCAAAAATAACACTCTTGTTTGACTTGCACAAACTGTTGTATTCTCTGTATAGCGATACTATATTGCACCTATACTGTCATAACCAATGACCTCAATTTGCATACATACACCCAATGGCAACTTTAAGACCTCTATGCAGCAATACACACAGTGTCTCCACAACCAATCGCCCTTCCTATAGTTCCAAAAACAGAGTTCTGCAGAGAATTGAAACTTACCTGCAGTGCCCGTGAACGCTTTGCGAACTGAAAAACGAAGGTCCAGACATGCTCGAAACGTGTTTTTGGTCAAAACTTTAGTTGTCCTGTAGCTTTTCTCCCACAAAGAAATCTCCTCAATTGGAGTTCGTTTGCCGGTGCCTCCCGAAGAGCTCCCGACCAAGGGTATAGTAGCCAACACAAAGGGGGAAGAGTAGATGAAGCTCTTACCCTTGTACCACTTTTTTGTGCTTCTCTTGCTGGTTTTTGCATAGACCTCTTTCCCTTGATTAGATTGAGTGGCCCAAGTATAAAAAACCAACTCAAAAACACTAAAAAAAATCCCAAAATTTACATTAATCAGGTGATTGGTAATCTGGTTGTTGTGGCCAGCTGAGTGGATGAAATGCTACCAAGTTTGAATTATAGGCTCCTCTTGGTATTTCTAACAAGCTCATAAAAGGGTTTGCCCTAATTTATGTACATTTCCCGAATGAAGCAGAAGGACAGTCCCCTCTGTTGTGTGAAATTTGGCTTGCTGGCGGTGATTTGGCATGAATGCTTTGAGCTATAGATTTGCCTAGGCTTGTGTAAGATGCCTCTTGAAGGGCTTGGCCAAATATTGAGAGAGTGAGGAGAACAAGCTTGAGAAAATTTGGCCACAAGAAGGGAAAGAGGATAAGGTTATAGTTAAATGTGATTAATAGCTTGATTAGTATAAAGAAATGATTAAATAAGCTATTGAGATGACAAGAAGAGGCTCATGAGGAAAAAGGGTGGTTCTAATACCATGTTAAGATTCATGGTACCTCCTACAAGAAGCTTATTAGACTAATGACACACTAAGCACACACTAATGACATATGATAAACTTAATCCTAAGGTGGGTGATGCCTAAGCAAGATCATGATGAGAGTATGTGAAATAAAGTGATGACACAAGCTAATTAGGTTGCAAGATAAATTAACTTGCACTCATAGAGAAGCTTGAGATGTGCATGTGCTTCCATTGCTTGAAAATGACCCCTTTATATGGGTAGAGTACATCTTTGCTTGTTCGATGCATGTGGGATAATCTAGTTTTGCCATATGGCTTCATGGTCACCTACTCACTCCCTGCCTCTACATGTGCTCTATGGCACCACACTTCTTAACATCATTGTGTGACCAAAGTAAGTAGAATATTCAAGAGATAAGCTAAGTAATTGGTGGGTAGAACTTAAGAGACCTCAAGGGTTGTAAGAAGTCTCAGAATTGCTAGTCTAAGTGTTAGTTTCTCTCCTTAATTCAATTGCTTCTATTTTTTATGAGATTAGGGCCCTTAAAGCAGATAAGGTGGATGAGGGTAGCGAGAGAGTTCCTCACTGCTGCAGTGTGGAGAATGGTGAGTCTATATGGCGTGACTAGCCACCATGAGTTGGGGTCCCTTGGTTTGGCTTAGGTGAGGTCAGGATGATTTACAACCTTGAGGTGTTTAGGTTTGCCGATGAGAGACCCTCAGGTGAAGTAGCCCCCTAGTGACAATGCTACATGGCTTGGTTTGACAACCCCATAGTAGTCCAAGCATCGTTAAGTAAAAGAGGAGAAAAGGGGAGTGTATTGGCCTATAGATGGGTGGGCTCGATGAGTCTGGTGATTTCCTTTTTACAAGTTATATGATGATAAATCTCTTGGAAGAACCTTGCATAAGCATGTTGTGTAGCTTACTTACATCATTGTTCGATCTTTCATACTTATTGTATTCTCTATTGGGAAGAAAGACAAATAACACAAGGAAGAGTTTGGGAGTGAGTAAGGTACAAGGTCATCTATCAAGTTGCCGCATCATCAAAGCTAATTTATTCCACATGAGCTCTCAAGTGACTTAGTAGCCACCTCATATAAAAGGGGCACCTTAAAGCAATGTAAACACATTTAACTCATCTCAAGCAATCAACCATTTGAGAATTTCTAAGTAAGTCTCTTGTGCATTATTTATCTTACCATTTTTGGTTGTGCCTTAGGTTAATCAAGCTTAGTTTTAGCTTTCGTCCTCCTTAGAAAGCTAGCTTTATCTAGATCCATGAATCTTATCATTCTCTTATGTGTGATGAGAATGGATGAAATTCTCACTATTTAGTTCTTATTGAACTCAGTGCCATGCGGGTTCTTATGCTATATGATTACCCCCTTGGACTCAAAAACAAATTTTCGGGTCCTAAGTGGAGACAACCTAGTGGTGGACCCAAAGGTAGGAAAGCCAAGGTCTCACTAATGGTATCAAAGGCGAACCCATGATCATAATATTATTTCAGAAAAAGAATGTTGAAGCTAAGAATATTGATTGTTATCTTTCAAGAATCATGGCTAGAAGGCCAAGTAATTTCTTTCTTGAGTGAAAAAGTTGATGGCAATGGAGTTCTTCACAATGGATCTCCACACCCTTATTGATTGAGAGAAAAAAATTACAAACTTTCTTTCATCAAAACTGTTGAGATGTCAAGCTCAACATGAGCTGACACTCACGAGGCGCTTGTATAACCGTTCGACATTTACATCACTGGTGGGTTTGGTAGCTGGCACCGACATATCTTCGCCAGAGATTCTCCGACTAGTCCACACCCATCCACTCCACTTAGTGTGTTCACATTATGGACCGCTTGTATATACTCTAGTATGTGTGTTAGTCACTTTATCTCCTTTGTAGACCTCTTTTGTTGTGTGAAGAAGAAGAATTTTCAGCCTCACCTTGTGTGTTCTCTTCTAGGGTTTGTGTGAGTGTGTGTGTGTGTGTGTGTGTGTGTGTGTGTGTGTGTGTGTGTGCGCGCGCGCGCTTGTTGCAAGAGCTCAAGCTCTCTTCTCCCTTGCATCTTTTCATGGTATCAGAGCTTGGTTTATGTTAAGAGCTAAGCGGTAAGCAAGAGAAGCACAGGAAGTAGTACGAGGGTAAGAGCTTCATCTACTCTTCCCCCTTCGTGTGTTGGTTACTATACCCTTGTCGGGAGCTCTTCGAGAGGCACCAGTAAACGAACCCTGATTGAGGAGCTTTCTTCATGGGAGCGGAGTTTTAGGGCAACTACGTTGTCCTTTGTATAAAAATTTTTGGGCTAAAAATGCGCTTCGGGCATGTCTGGACCTCCGTTTTTCAGTTCGCAGGCATTCACGGACACTACACAGGTAAGTTTTGATTCTCTACATAACTCTGTTTTTGGAACTGCAGGAAGAGCGATTGGTTGTGCAAACACTGTGTGTACTATGAAAAGGTCTTAAAGTTTCCATTGGGTGTATGTATGTAAATTGAAGTCACTAGTTGACAGTTTGGGTGCAGTACAATACTGCACCCAAACTGTCTCACTCGTTGTGAGAGTTTGGGTGCAGTACAATACTGCTGTAGAGAATACAACACTTTGTGCAGGTCAAACAAGAGTGTTGTTTTTGGTGAGTTTGTGTCGCGCAGACAAGATGTCGAATGATGGAATTAACCAGATTATTGCAGAAAATCTTGACAAAGAACAACTTTCATACTTGGAGGTTTAGATACCGGAGATTAATCCAATTGCTACAGATGTAAAAGAATATAAGGATTGGAATCAAGGATCATAGAAAGTCATGTGTTGGCTTTCTATTGGCATACATGACACTATGATTGGGCATATATAAGATGCTAAGTCACCCAAGGAGGCACGAGACACCTTGGTGGTGAAGCTTTATGAAACTAACACCAAAGCGCAAAAGATTCAGTTGAAGAATGAGCTTCATACTGTGGAGAAGAAAAATATGTATGTGAATGATTATGCCTGAAGATCAAGGGCATTGTGGAATCCCTTGTATCTATTGGTGTTTCTGTTGATAATGATAAGGTGGAAGTATGTCTACGTGGTCTTGGGCCATAATACAAGGCATTTAAGATGTTGGGCCATAATACTCAGGAGAACATTCCCAATTTTATAGATTTGGTGTCAATGCTAATCATTGAAGAAAATAGTTTGGGTGAAGACCAGTCTTCAGAAAACAAGGGTGGTTCAGAGCAACACGCCTTCTACACAAGTGCAGGTAGAGGATGAGGTAGAGGTCAAGGTTGAGGTTGAGGCCATGGCTAAGGTGGTGGCCAAACAGGTAATCAAAATTATGGTCAGCAGAGCAGCAACAATCCTAGGATTCATCCCAGGATTCACAACAACAACACACAGGTGGAAGAGGCTAGTTTAGAGGCAGGGAGAGTCAAAGAGGTCGTGGTAATTGGCAACGGCAACATAATGATGCATGCGGCTGTTTTTATTGCTTTGTGGTAATCCTGGACAGGCGTAGGAAAATTGCTATAAGAAGCAGAATGACATGCGAAATGGAAAAGTGCTGCAAAATAACTATGCATCCTCTAGTAGAAATAATGAGGATAATGAGAGGTTGTTTGTTATGCAACATGTAGTTAATGCTGTGTCTAGAAATGATGTAGCAGCATGTAAGGATGATGTATGGTATATTGATTCAGGTGCTTCAAACCACATGACAAGTCATGGTGAGTGGTTCAAGGAAATGAAGAGTCTTGAAAGACTAGGTTTTGTTAAAATAGAGTACGACACTACTCATCCTATTGCCCATGTTGGAGATGTGCCATTGTCTATGTAGGATGGTAAGGTGAAGTACTTTGCAAACTTCACTCTTCTCCTTCATGAAATACACCCACACTTTCCTCGTCGTGTGGTTATCAATGAATGTTACATAATACCTACAGCCACCCATGGACGTAGTTTTTGCAAGTGCCCATACATTTGAATACACAACATCTAGTACGTTCTTGCTCATATTTTGGTCATGTGGAAATACGTGCTTTGTTTGCTTTCCAAATTGACATGCTTCACATACTTTCTGCATACCTTCATTCTTAAACTTAGGCAACCTTGTCACAATTTCTTTCCAAATTGACATGCTTCACATACTTTCTGCATACCTTCATTCTTAAACTTAGGCAACCTTGTCACAATTTCTTTAGTCTGCATAGACTTCATTCTTTGCACAATTACATGCCCAATTCTCTTGTGCCAAATGTTTGTATCTGCAACAACTCGTGAACCATTTGCAAACATTGCAACACTCACTTCAGGCATATTTACATTCAATGTAAACATTATGCCCAATCTATTGCCTTTTGTAACCAACCTGCACTTTTCTTTAAAGTCTTATACATAACCAGACCTGCAAACCCTGCTCAATTATCTGACCAACAGAAACCAGATTCTTTGTAATGTTTGGAACATGAAGTACATTTTTCTATTTTTCCTAACCTTAAATTACTTAAAAATTATCCCCAAATGGTTTAAAGCATTCTAAACTAATCAAATTCCACTTTTAAAAGAGAAACAATATGAAAAGTTTAATTCTAACAATTTGATTACTTAACTAGGATAAAGAAAGGCTGAATTTAAGAATGAAGAGAGGGGGAAAGCCTTTCCAACAAGGCATAGAATAAATTTATCATTTTAAAGATAACAAAAATTAGAAAACCATTAAAAGAATAAAGAAAAAGTAGGATTTCTAACTTACATGAATTTTTGGGAGCTTTCCTTTGGCTTGATGGTTTGAGGGATCTACTCTTGTTTGCAACAAGAGTGGCCACCAATTCTTTAGAAGAGGGAATGGTCAAAAGCTAATGAATTATTAATAAATTCATAGTTTTTTGCTCTGGAGGAGTAGAGTAACAGTGCATAAAACACTATTAAGCTTCAACAATGGGGGAGGCTTCTATTTATAGGAAAAAGTGAGCTTCTAACCAAGCAAACTGATTCTAGAATTTTCCAGATCACTTTGGTCAATTTTTGACCATTTTTGGGTCAGTTTAGCTTACTTTTTGGAACTAGACTTGATTTAGGAGAGAGGAGAGATGAAATATCTCAATTTTTGGGAATTTAAAACTCCAGCACACATGTGAAATAGGCGCCTCCTTCATGAGGGGGAATCCCCACTTTGAGGTGTCAGAAATTCATTTTTTTAGTATTTCTTTTTGAACTTCTGTTTTCGGGGGAATTTATTTTAATAAGAAGAGATATTTTTCTATCCAAAAATATCTAAAATCTGAATAACCTGTCTCTAGAACATTTTCTCTCTCTAAGCCAAAATAGGTAGAAATAAGATCTTTTATATATTTGAAGAGAGATTTGATTACAGGGGAAGATACTGGACATCTTGAGAGGCTGGGGAGGAATCTTACATTCTCTCCCACTTGAAAAACGCGAGATGTCCTCATCTTGCAAACTGGGGGGTAATCTCGTAACAGTTCGGTTTCTTTCTCCCAGGTGGCATCTTCAAAAGGATAGAACTTCCATTTGACCAATAATTCTCTCAGAATTCTGTTCCTGAGAACCTTTTCTCGAACATTAAGGATTTCTTCAGGTTGGAGTTCCATCTGCCCTTGGGTTGAAGAAGTTAAGATTTCATTATCAAGCACATGATTTGGACTTGGTATATACTTTTTAAGAAGACTAACATGAAATACATTATGTACTTTGAGATGAGGAGGCAGAAGAAGCTTGTAGGCTAAGTCACCTACTTTCTTTGTAATCAGATATGGTCCACAATATCTCGGGGATAACTTCTTGTACTTCCCAAGAGATAGAGAACTTCTTTTGGGGCGTACTCGAATGAAGACCATATTTGCTTCTTCGAATTTTTTGTCTGACCTCTTCTTATCTGCATACTGCTTCTGTCTATCCTGGATAGCTTTTATATCTTTGCGAATTGACTATATCTGCTGCTCCATGTCATCAAGCATCTGTCTGGATATCTCGACCCTAATCAATGGGTCGGACCAAGTTAATGGAGTTAAGCAATCTTGTCCATATACAAAGCTTTGAAAGGGCTCATCCCAATACTTCTGTGTGATAAGAAGCATTGTAGGCAAACTCGACTAGGTGCAGATAGCTTAGCCACTTCTTGGGTTCCCTGCCAACAGCATGACCGAAGTATATCTTCGATTACTTGGTTCACCCTTTCAGTTTGACCATCGGACTCGGGGTGGTGAGCTGTGCTGAGATCCAAGAAAGTTCCTACTGCTTTAAAAAATTCAGTACGACGTGAATTTGGGATCTCGATCACTTACTATTCTTCTGGGTAGGTCATGCAATTTGAAGATTTCTTTGATGCATTCCCACTTCATCTGGGGGATGTCTAATGGATGTAACTTCCCATGCATTTTTACTCTCTCGGCCTTGACTTTCTGACAGGTCAGACATTGACGTACATGATTAAGCACATCCTTTTTTAGACCAGGCCAAAAGAAGCTTTTCTTCACAGACATGTAGGTTTTGATGAAACCTGGATGTCCTGCAATTCAGAATTTGACCCTTAGTTCCCTCATCATTGGGAATGCATAGTCTGCTATTATTATACATAATTCCATCATCCAGGCTGTACCCTTGAACTTTGTTCAACTCTTGTGGAGTTTTTCTTTCCTGCATAAGTAGGGTAGCAATTGGGCCAAAGAATCTATCCTGCATGATCTTCTCACTTGCTTCAATAATCAAAGGATTTGACACTACAGTAATTGCAAGCAATGGGCTTTTCTACTGAGGGCATCTGCTACCACATTTTCTTTGCCTGGGCGGTACTTGATTTCAAAATCAAATTCCTGCAGGGTCTGCATCCACCGTCTTTGGCGCATGTTGAGATCCTTTTGAGTGAAGATCCACTTTAAGCTCTGATGATCTGTCATCAAAGTGAATCTTTGACCCAGTAGGTAATGTCTCCACAACTTTAGGGCATATACTACTGAACGTAGTTCTAGGTCATGGATAGCGGAGGCTCAGAGGACAAAACCTCTTTCTAAGGTAGTCTCGCAGTGATTCCTCCAAGCGACCCTGGCTGTTTCCATAATCTTTAACCTAGCGAGAGCCATCTTGCTTCTCTCATTGTAGCTAGTTACATCAAAGTATTCCTCCATTGCCTCAATTCACTTTTCCACTACTTCACCTAACTGCTCCCCTTCACCCTTGAAGGGACCAGGTTGGGATTTGTGCAAGGCTTTTCGAACATCCGGATCTAACTCTTCCTCATCAGTTAGAGGATCCGATTGCCGTGCCTCATGACTCTGACAAAATGAGATTTTTGTCAACTTACCTTTGACAACAGATTTATGATTATTTAATTTTTGTTATTTATTCTTTAAACAGATAATTATTTCATCATACATCATGAAACAAGATTTACTCTGATAATTTTATTAGCCATATTCACAATCATGAAAACAATTTGGAATTTTTTTGCAAAACATCGTTTATTATCAAAAGTTTTCGATATATACATAGAGCATCACGGCTCCCAAAATCACTGCCTCAATTGTATATGCATAAAGAAGCGAAACTACGAAGGAGACATGCCATGGTACACACGATTCATTACAGAAAGAGGTGTTGTAATTCTACTTCTAGGGATAAAGCGGCTAAGAAGCCTAAAAACTTGGCATGAAATTTTGAAGTTCCTGGGTGAATGATCAAAGAGTTGTACATGCTTAACAAGCCCTAGCCTTATCAGAATCATGGCTAAGGAAATATTTTGCTTGAGCCTCTAACGCTGACTGGTACTGACATTAATACATCGTCCTCCACAGAACCACATATACCGACATCGCTCAAGAGGATCAGGAAAGTAAAGACTCTCAAAATGACGTGCGAGTCTCACTCTGCTTACTCGGGTCATAGCAGAGTTGATGAGGTGCTCGAATGCAAAGGCGATCATATCCTGACTATGGGAGAGTTCAGGAATGCCAGATAGATTCGGGGTATCCATCTATAAATTTCCAATTCAATTTATGAGTTTTCAATTTTTGAAGTTCATTCAACATAAATTTAACAAGCGAAAACATTATTTTCCAGATTTACTTTAAAATTTTAAGCAATTTTTGATGTTGTTACGTAAATTTACAACAGCGCTCTGATACCAACTGTGAGATCCCACTGCCCCCCCCGCGCACCGGATTCTCGATTGCTGGCAGAGCGAAAGCAGCTCCCTCTTGCGCGCGGGGTAGGGTTTCCCACTCGGGGCCTCGCCCTCAAATGTCCAGGCACGAGACTAAGCTGGTGGTCATTCCGAAAACCGAATCCGAGAAAATTTTCCATGCTCGAAAAACGAGGACGATTCCACCATTTTGAATTTCTTAACGAATTTTTCTAACGAGGTCAAGATACTGAACTAACCTTCATCTGAATAAACCAGATAGAAGGGAAACTATTACAGACTTAACTTGAAGGAATCAACGCTTTTTTCCTAATTGAATCAGGCACAGCCGTTGATCTATTCACTTGAGAAGTCTTCAGGTTATTATTTTACTATTCCAGTTCTAAGCGTATTCCTATTGATCAATTTTATTATTAAAACTCTACTGATTCCAGCCTAACCCCATCCGGCCCATAGGTTCCAACCACTGGAATTGGTAGAACCAGACATCCACCCATAATTGAATGCCTTTCTTAACTTTTGCTTTAGAATACAGATACACACACACTCCTCTTTAAACTTTAATTTATAAAACAATCCATTGACAAACAATTATTGGTTACAGATGTCATAACTCAAAATTTCCATTCAATCTTTGTTTCTCACAAAACAGTATCACTCGGGACTCTCTGTGAGACCAGCAGGTCAGCAACGAGATCCAGTAACAGATTACAATAATTTTCTCGTCATCATACATATATATATCTTCCACGACATACGCATGGGTGTCCTAAGCACCGCGAGTCCGTGCATCGCCTGGTCAGAACCCTCCAGGATCCTCCTTAGGTGTCCTGGCACTTCACTCAGGGGGACCACTTTGTCGGCCCTCGCCCATCGTACCGGAAGCACACTATTTTTTACCATACCCAGGCTGGTCAAGACCTGGGCAGGTTCTTGCCACGTGAGCCGTCCTTTGGACACTCCCCGCCAGCTGTTGCAACCGAACTTCCCTTAGAAAACACATATACCAAATGCTCCCTCCAACATTCTGGCGTATGACAGTCCTTTAAGAAAATAGGGTTTCTATGCAAGTTTTCAGTTTCGATTTTCTTTTGGGAATACAATGAGTATATCTTAATTCCATATCCCAAGACTTCTAGATCACAGGTCTGGGTTCCCAAGCAAAATTCCTCGAATTCTGAATTCTTAATCCTCAGATCAAAATCAAAGGTCTCAACTTAGTTTCAGATTCGGTGGGTGATTTGAGTGTAGATTACTGAACTGGTCACATCGTCTTTTCTTGAAACTGATGAAGGAGTTACGTCTTGGTCATAGTAGTCTAATTCAGGGTTTGAGTCTAGAAAGGTTCTCCGTGAACTATCTTTCTCGAAGGGTAATATTTCAATTACTACTTTACTGAATTTCATTCATTGAGTATTTTGCTTAACTGAATTCAAAACTAGTCACACGAATTCCTATGAGGAATAAATTAATCATTTATCTAAAATTCTGACTTCGATAGTTTTTTTGAATTTTCTCATTACCATCCTAGAGAATATGAAATGGTATAATTTTTCTTCACTGAGTATTTACTTATTCATTTTCCAATATTCATGGGATTTAAACATAGGATTAAAGAGAACTCTTATTTTGATATAAAAATTTTGTATGCATCTATTTATGCATAAAATCCAACTTCTATGGAAATAACACTTTTATATAAAAGAAAAATCCTTTTATGCATCTATTTATGCATTAAAAAAATCAATTTTGATCAAAGTAACACTTTTATAATAAAAAAATTCTTTTATGCATCATTTTATGCATAAAAATCAATATTGGTGAAAGCAGCACTTTTGCAATTAAAAAAAATCTTTTATCATTTTATGCATAAAAATAAATATTGATGAAAGTAACACTTTTATAATAAAAGTTTTTTCTTTTATGCACCTATTTATGCATAAAAATCAATATTGATGAAAGTAACACTTTTATAATTAAAAACAAATATCCAATATACATCTTTCTATGTATAGAATTTAAATCTAATTAAAATCACTCTTTTATAATAAAAAAATAATCAATATGCATCTTTCTATGCATAAAATTTTAATCTAATGAAAATCACTCTTTTATAATAAAAATAATAATCAATATGCATCTTTCTATGCATAGAATTTAAATCTAATGAAAATCACTCTTTTATAATAAATAATAATAATCAATATGCATCTTTCTATGCATAGAATTTAATTTTAATGAAAATCACTCTTTTATAATAAAAATAATAATCAATATGCATCTTTCTATATGCATAGAATTTAAATCTAATGAAAATTGCTCTTTTATAATTAAAAATAATAATCAATATGCATCTTTCAGTGCATGGAATTTAAATCTAATGAAAATCACTCTTTTATAATAAAAAATAATAATCAATATGCATCTTTCTATGTATAGAATTTAAATCTAATGAAAATCACTCTTTTATAATAATAAAAAATAATCAATATGCATCTTTCTATGCATAGAATGTAAATCTAATGAAAATCACTCTTTTATAATAAAAATAATAATCAATATGCATAGAATTTAAATTTAATAAAAATCACTCTTTTATAATAATAAAAAAATAATCAATATGCATCTTTCTATGCATAGAATTTAATTTTGATGGAAATAAAACTTTTATAATAAAAATATTTCTACTATGCATTTTTCTATGCCTAGAATGAAAATAACACTTTTAGAATACACAAACGATGGGGATTACTCTTTTTGAATAATAAAAAATAAAACTTATTTCACAAAATTTAAGAAATTTTTACCATAACCTCCTTTTTATGGCTGACCATTTTTCAATTTTTTCTAACCTTAAATTACTAAAAATTATCCCCAAATGGTTTAAAGCATTCTAAACTAATCAAATTTCACTTTTAAAAGAGAAACAATATGAAAAGTTTAATTATAACAATTTGATTACTTAACTAGGATAAAGAAAGGCTGAATTTAAGAATGAAGAGAGGGGGAAAGCCTTTCCAACAAGGCATAGCATCAATTTATCATTTTAAAGATAACAAAAATTAGAAAACCATTAAAAGAATAAAGAAAAAGTAGGATTTCTAACTTACATGAATTTTTGGGAGCTTTCCTTTAGCTTGATGGTTTGAGGGATCTACTCTTGTTTGCAACAAGAGTGGCCACCAATTCTTTAGAAGAGGGAATGGTCAAAAACTAATGAATTATTAATAAATTCATAATTTTTTGCTCTGGGGAGGAGTAGAGTAACAGTGCATAAAACACTATTAAGCTTCAACAAAGGGGGAGGCTTCTATTTATAGGAAAAAGTGAGCTGAGCATGTTGTTACCATATTATAGTAGTGATGTGTGTGAACACACTTAGGACCGCCGGGGCACTTTTTCCCTCACTAGGAGGTTTTTTCCCTTGTGCATTGTATATACGCCCATTATCTTCTAGGGCTTGTTATCTTTCATTTTTGGCACTCATAATACACTACTGTGTTGTGCTCAAGCTTCCTCATCTTCTTGAAGTTGTGTGTGCATTCCTGCAACCCTAATTCCAACAATTGGTATCAGAGCAGGCTTCCTCCTCCCGGGCAGCATCACCGGCACCTGCCGCTTCATCTCCTCCGATTGCGACGAGGTTTCACGAGCGTCTGCAGGTTAGTATATGCCGTGGGGCTCGGTTATTTCAGAATTTTGATCTGAGGTCATTTCGCCCTCCGTTTTTGCATTCCAAGTACTGCGCAGGCAAAATCGTCCTACTGTGCAGATTTTCTGTCAAGATTGAAATCTGCAGGACAGGTTCCCATTCGTCTGTTTTGGGCTGTGCTACATAGCACAGGTCGATTTTATACAGGTTTACCTCTTACAGACAGCATTTACATCTAGTAGTACAGTCATTGGCCATGGCTGACAACAATGATGTATTCCGCATGTTGGCTGCTGAGGATAAGTTGGATGGCACCAACTATCCATTGTGGGCATATATGATGCGACATGTATTGGTAGCAAAGGGGTTATGGAATATTGTGCAGGGTATTGATGCACGTCCTATTGTGGCTGGGAATGCTGCAAACACATCAGAAACAGGTACTGTTGATGATGGTGCAGGCACAAGTGCTGTAGCAGCTGTTCGAGAACCACCACTTTCAGCAGAGCAGATTCGGTGGGATGGTAGAGATGCGCAGGCTCATGCCTTGATTGCGCTGTCTGTCAAACGTACCATTATCCCACATATTCGCTCTTGCAGGACTTCTAAGGATGCTTGGGATGTACTTGCCACATTGTATCAGGCAAGAAATGAGGCTCGTGTTGCTTATCTCCGAAAACAGTTGGAGAATGAGCATATGAACGAAGGTGATTCTATGGATAGCTTTTTGACAAAGATCAAGGATTTCAAAGAGCAGCTCATTTCTGCAGATGAAATCCTGTCAGACAGTTCACTTGTGCAGACTGTTTTGAATGGTTTACCAGATTCTTATCAGGGTTTTGCTTCCACTCTTCGCTTGATGATGAAAGGCAATCCCAATGCCTTATCATTTGAGGAGTTAGTTTCTGTTTTGCTGCAAGAAGACCAGTCAAGGCAAAACAGGAATATTATGCGTGTCGCAGATCAAGCTTTCGTTGCTAGTCAGAGAAGCGGGAAAGGTAAAGCTGGCTTTTCTTCTAGTAAGCAGAAATCTGCAAATGCTGCGCAACCAAAGAAGGAAGACAAAGATGAGAAGAAGGGTGACAAACAGAAGACATTTTGCAAGTACTGTAAGGGAAATGATCATGTCATCAAAGCGTGTCCTAAGCTGGCTGCGAAAGAGGCTAAGAAGAAAGAGGCTGGTATGGCTGTTGCAGATGCCTCTCCTTCTAACAATGAATCTGCTAATGTTGTGCTAGATACAGAATGGGCATTCAATGCGCAGTGCAGTTATGACCCATCTTTGCATGACACATGTATGTCTGCAGTAGATTCAGATGTATGGTACTTTGACAGTGGTGCCACTAAGCATATCACCTCGCAGCGCAGTTTATTCACTTTCCTTGAGTCTGCTCCCACAGGGAATACTGTCACTTGTGCCAATAACTCCTCTTATCCCGTTAAAGGAGTTGGACAGATTGTGCTGAATGTTGCAAATGGCAACACCTTTACACTTTTTGATGCATTGTATGTGCCAGGGATCAAAAAGAATCTGCTGTCAGTCTCCGCATTTGCCAAAACAGGTTTGGTTGTAAAATTTGTGGATGACAGATGTACTGTTCATGATCTCTCTTGTGGTGACATCATTGTAGCATCTGGTTCACTATGTCGAGGGCTGTATAAGCTCAATATGGATGGCAAATGTGTAGAGGATTCAGCATGTGCTATTATGGATACGCAGGCTATTTCAAATGCAAAACTGTGGCATGCACGTTTTGGTCATCTGAATTTTGCAAGTTTGCTGCGCCTGCAGAAATCTGAAATGGTGTCTTCTTTGCCTAAGCTTGAGGCACCTGTCAAGCATGTTTGTGAGGGCTGCATATTGGGTAAAATGCAGCGTGCTTCCTTTCCCAAAGATGGATCAGTGAGAGCTGAACGCAGATTGCAGCTTGTTCACAGTGATGTTTGTGGTCCCATGCAAACTCCATCATTTGGAAACTACCTTTACTTCGTGACTTTCATTGATGATTTTACCAGGCATGCATGGGTATATCCTTTGAAGGCAAAGTCCGAAGTGTTTTTGTGCTTCAAACAGTTTTTGGTTATGGCTGAAAATGTGTCAGAAAGTAAGATGGGCACCCTCCGTTCAGATCGAGGGGGGGAGTATATGTCTTCAGAATTTAATGCATTTCTGGCTGAGCGTGGGATAAAACACCAATGTACAGTGCCGTATACACCACAGCAAAATGGTGTGGCTGAGAGAAAAAACAGGTCTCTCATGGAAATGGCAAGATGTATGGTTAAGAGTCAAAGTCTACCACATGGTTTTTGGCTTGAGGCTGTCATGTGTGCCACTTATGTACTAAACAGGTGTCCCACCAAAGCATTACAGGTTGTCACTCCATATGAGGCTTGGCATGGCCGCAAGCCATCTGTTGGCCATTTACGTGTTTTTGGTTGCCTGGCATATGCATTAGTGCCTGTGCAACATCGCAGAAAATTGGATGACAAAGCTGTCAAATGTATTTTTGTTGGATATAGTGCTGAGAGCAAAGGCTATCGTTTGTATCATCCACAGACAAAGCGCATTTTGGTTAGCCGTGATGTTGTATTTGTGGAAGATGCAGTTCAGCCCTTGGTTTCATGTACTAAGGAGACAGATATCAGCTCACGTGATGTCTATGATACATTGTTGCCTCTTTTCAGTGGTGCACAGTCAAGTGCAATACCTCATGAGGCAGTTTTTCAGCCTATGCAGGTTTTAAATGATGGCACAGATCAACCTATATCTGATGCAGATGTGCATGATGCACTTGAGGATGAGAGACAAGAGATTGAGGGCTCTAGGAATATGCCTAGATGGCTGGTGCAGACTTTGCGTGACAGCAAGTTGGATGCCCCTTTGTCTAGTCGCACTCGTTCTGGCTCTCATGGTGCCTCTTATGCGTCAGATTGTTATGCATTGGCTGTTTCTAGTATGTGCGATGAAAGTGAGCCTGTTTCATTTGATGAGGCACAAAGTTCAGAAAATTGGATGGCTGCTATGCAAGCAGAATACGATGCTATTATGAAGAATGGTACATGGTCTTTATGTGACTTGCCCCCTGGCAAGAAGGCCATTGGCACTAAGTGGGTATACAAATTGAAGCGTAAGCCTGATGGCACAGTGGATCGCCATAAGGCTAGGCTTGTTGCAAAAGGTTATGCTCAAGAGAAGGGCATTGATTTTGATGAGACTTTTGCTCCCACATGTCGTATGACCACTGTTCGTAGCATCTGTGCATTAGCAGCTCATAATGGTTGGAATGTACATCAGTTGGACATAAAGACTGCGTTCTTAAATGGAAATTTGCATGAGGAGGCGTATGTATCGCAGCCTCGTGGTTTTGTTCAAAGAGGGCAGGAAAACAAAGTGTGCAGGTTAAAAAAGGCTTTATATGGTTTAAAGCAAGCTCCACGAGCTTGGTATGAAAAAATACATGCATATTTGACTGCACATGGGTTTCAGAATAGTCCAACAGAAAGCACTTTGTATGCTAAACGTGTGGATGGTGTACATCTAATCATTGCTCTCTATGTCGATGACATGCTGCTCACAGGACCAAATGAGAGTCATATTGCTGATTTTAAGGCTGATTTAAATGCCTCTTTTGAGATGTCAGATTTGGGGCATTTGCATCATTATTTGGGGATACAATTTAAGCAGTGTGATGGAGGTATTGCTTTGTGTCAGACAAAGTATATTGAAACATTGTTGCGGAGATTTGGCCTTGAAGACTGCAAGCCTATTGCTACTCCAATGGAGACAGGTTTGAAGTTGAGTCTTCATGATGCTGGAGATCACTTTGATGTCACACTCTATCAGACAGCTGTTGGTTGCCTCATTTATGTATGCATTACGAGGCCAGACATTCAGTTTGCAGTCTCACAGGTGAGCAGATTTATGCATAGCCCAGGCATTAAGCATTGGCAGGCAGTGAAGCGTATCTTTCGCTATTTGAGTGGTACTCGGCATCTTGGGTTGTTTTATCCCAAGGGGGGATCATTGCCGCCAGATTTACATGTTTTTTCAGATTCTGACTGGGCTGGTTGTTATGACACACGCGTGTCCACGAGTGGTTTTTGCTTCATGCTTGGAAGCTCATGCATATCATGGTTGAGCAAGAAGCAGCCTACTGTGGCCACTTCTAGTTGTGAAGCTGAGTACAGGGCAGCTTTCACAGCTACGGTTGAGTGTGTGTGGCTCAGACGCCTTATGGCTGATTTGGGTGTTGGGCAGCCATCTGCCACCACCATCTTCACTGACAGTCAGAGCGCATTGGCAGTTGCGCGGAACCCAGTGTTCCATGCTCGTACGAAGCACATTGAGGTGCACTACCATTATGTCAGGGAGAGACTCTCTGCAGGAGAGATCAGTTTGGCTTATGTGCCAACACAGGATAACCTTGCAGACCTTTTCACAAAGGCTCTGCCTCGTGAGAAGTTCGAAGCTTTTCGCAAAGCTTTGGGCTTACTCCCTTTTGTGGATTCGTCCACATAGCTAGACACTTCCCTATACATGAGTGCTAGCTCTTGTTCACCGCATCACTCCAGGGGGGATTTGTTACCATATTATAGTAGTGATGTGTGTGAACACACTTAGGACCGCCGGGGCACTTTTTCCCTCACTAGGAGGTTTTTTCCCCTGTGCATTGTATATACGCCCATTATCTTCTAGGGCTTGTTATCTTTCATTTTTGGCACTCATAATACACTACTGTGTTGTGCTCAAGCTTCCTCATCTTCTTGAAGTTGTGTGTGCATTCCTGCAACCCTAATTCCAACACATGTTTCCCAAGCAGCCCCCTTATTAATAAGGTCTAATTAATTAAGGTTACAATCTGCATACACCTAGTGTCCGAATGGTTACTTGCATTATTGGATCAAAATTTCATCTTTTACAAAAATTACTAAAAATAATTTGTTTCTAATTTTAAGAGGCTTCTATTTTAGAGAAATCTATTTCTAAGAGGCTTCTCTCGGAAGTCTAATATATGTTTTAACTCTACTTCATATTCTCCTTGCTTAGGAATGATCACATCGAGGCATCATCTAATATATGGGATACATGGGAGGGGTCATACCTTTTGAGGAGACTTACATGAAAGACATTGTGAATCCAAAGATGAGGAGATAGAAGTAACTCATAGCCTTGGTCACCAATTAGCCTTGTGATCACATATGGACCACAATACCTAGGAGAGTTTCTTAAAATTTTCCAAGAATAGGGAACTCTTCTTTGGTTTGACATAGAGAAACACCATGTCCTATTCTTTGCATAGTCTCTCGAATCTCTTTATATCTGCATAACTCTTTTGTTAATCATGAGCGGCTTTAAGATCTTATCAAATTAGCTTGACTTGACGATCCATTTTGTCCAGCATCTACTTTGTGGCCTCAACTCTATCAGAGGATCTGACCAAGTCAAAGGTGTAATACATTCTTTCCCATACAAGGCCTTAAAGAGATACATTCCCAAGCTTCTATGACAAGAGGCATTATAAGAAAATTTTACTAAAAGTAAATACTTAACCCACGTATCTTCACTTCATGCTCCAGGATGTGTCAGAGGGTGTGGATACACTCCCTTGCTTGCAAATTATACTAAATGAAAAAAATTTAACAAGAGGCATTATGAGCTTCTATGACAAGAGGTATTATAAAAAAATTCTACTAAATGCAAAAACTTAACCATGTATCTTCTCATCATGCTCTAAGATTCATCAAAGGGTGAGGATACCCTCCCTTGTAAATCATTTACCCATTCATTGTAAAGGGCTTTTAGAAAGACACGACTTGGTCTTCTAGCCATGATTCCAAAAATAACACTCAATATTCTTAGCTTTATTATTATTATTCTAAAATATTATTGTGATCTATTGAGATATACGGATCGAGCTCTCCTAAACAAAAGACATCTATCTAATTCTATCTAATAAAAATCTGGTCCTACACTAATGAAAATACTAATCTAAGGTAGATAGAAATGAAGGAGACTCATTGTGATGAGTGTGTGCTAATTAAGTTTAGACTCAAGTGCAGTTAGGTTACAAGATGAAAACTTGTACTCATAAAAAGACTTGAGATGTTGTGCTTGTATTCCAATGCTTGAAATGTCCTCCTTTTATATGAGGAGAGTACAACAAAGCTATGATAGCTCATGTGGGATAACTTGGCTAGGTGACTTGGCACTCTAGCATCACTCATTTCAACACCCCCCCTTGATGCTAGATTGGGTACAATTTTTTAGGCTTTCACTCTTCCTCTCTCTCCCCTTGTGCTAGGCTGGTTTGGCCTTTATGCTACTTTGGCATTATAGCTACTTTGGCTATGAATTTCAGCTTGAGTGCATCATATGGCCTCAGAGGTTGATTACATCACACTTTTTGTAGAGACAAGAGGGGTGAATTTTTGGCTTGGGTACATCATTGGTCCCAGAGGCTAGTTACGAACACTTTTTGTAGAAAGTAGAATTTTTTTTCACAACAATTTTTTGTTTGAGAGATGGGTAGTGGTGATAACTCGATGTTACTGGCTCGAGATCTCTTTGCTTATGCCAATTATGCTTTGCTTACATATGCCTGCATACTCATTTGGTTGCGGTATTTTTACAAGAGTTTGTACTCCTCTTTTTCACACACACTAACATGCTCATTTGGCCGCTTACAAACTTTTTCCAACTTGTTCATGGAAAACCTTGCTGATGCATATATATATATATAGATATTTTTGTACTTGATCTCCTTATGTGTCTTTAATGCTTTTGCTTGTGCTTTGATGTTTTCCCACAATGTTTCAATGTGCGCATAACCTTTCCCCATGTGAGAGTCCTCCATGTGCAATTTACTTATGCTCATAATTGTTGCCATTGCAAAGGTCTTTACAATTCGAGCTCCTCAGCTTCAACATGGTAGTGTCTAGTCACTTACAAGATGGGGGAATGCAAGAATGATTGTTTTGTGTGTGATGCTTGTGAACAAGCCCCAAGAAAGATTTAAAATATAGTATTTTTAAATTATTATTTATTTTATTTTTATAATTAAAGTTTCAACAACCTTATCTAGGATTTTCAACCACAAATGTTGACCACCAGTAGATGCCACAGTTGGAGCTGATGAGATGAAGAGGGATTAACAACAGCGGTAAGCAAAACGAGTTGACATTGCAATACAGGGACCTTGTTGATAAGCTTAGTGCGAGTTCGAGATGAGTTCTATTAGCATGAGAAGAAGCGCCTCGTGTAGCAGTGCACAACATTAGCAAGAAACCGACTCTCAATTTGGTACTGGTGAACACCAATAGCTTTCCTCAGCCTCAGCAGGCGACTGTAGGAGGATCTCTTGTGTCCACTAGTGCTTCTTTGCCCACGTTCAGATCAGATTCCGACATCAAAAGATGCTTCCTTGCCTTGGAGTAGAGCTTCACCCTCTCTTCTTCTCTCTCTTACTAATGATAAACCTTAATGAAGTAAGAAGAAGATAGAATTCCTTAATTCTATTTTAATCGCACACTAATTACTTGTTCCTAGTACTAAAGAACTGATCTAGGAGAGCTAGACCTAAGCTCTGATACCATGTTGAGATATACGGATCAAGCTTTCCTAAACAAAAGACATCTATCTAATAAAAATCTAATTCTACACTAATGACAATACTAATCTAAGGTGGATAGAAATGAAGGAGACTCATTGCGATGAGTGTGTGGTAATTAAGTTTAGACTCAAATTCAATTAGGTTATAAGATGGAAACTTGTACTCATAAAAAGACTTGCGATGTGCATGTATTCCAATGCTTGTACAACAAAGCTATGATAGCTCATGTGGGATAACTTGGCTAGGTGACTTGGCACTCTAGCATCACTCATTTCAACATGATCATGGGTTCACTTTGATACCACCAATGAGGCCTCAGCTCACCTGCCCTTGGGTCCATGATCACTTGGCATGTACAGGTTACTTCCACTTGGTGCGTTACTTACACGTATGTAGAACATGGAGTTTTAGTAGATGCCAGAGAGCTCTTTGTCTCTTTGGTTTCTTGGGAGAAAACATGGTCCACCAACTCAATTTCTACAAGATCATAGTGGAACCATATAGGATAGAGAGAGGAGATTATCTAGAGCTAGTTGGTAAGAAGAAAGGCTACATATACAGTCCATCCATAGATGAAGCTTAACAAGAGGGAGTGTCCAAGGATGCCATATAAGTGGTATTGGTGATGGATTCCCCAAGTAAGGAGTACATTTATGAGGATGACCCCAGAGAGAAGACACTACCAAACTTGGAGGTGATACCCAGAAAGATGGAGGATAACCCATTCCAGAGTCCATTCTAGAAAGATGGAGGAAAACCATTCCAGTTTTTGAGGAGTCATCATCATCAAGTGAGTTTGAGACTTGTCTCTCCAAATCCATTGAGGAGGAGGATGAGATGAGAAATTATTCGTCGGTGTTGTCTTCCATGCTACTAGCTGAGCATCCAGAGACAGAGGAGCTCGTTCAAGTGCTCGTTATATCTCCTGAGGAGGCAGTGGTGGTGGCAAAGACATCATTCAAGAGATAGAAAGTCCAATAGCCATGTACTAAAGTTTGGATTGATGTGTGGAGTAGACAAAGAGTTTTCCAAAATATTCGTAACCAGGCTAGAGCGATGGAGTATCATTTCCACCTATGGTAAAAATTGAGAAAAAGGGGATTCACATGCACGCTCTTACAAGTGTGGCTTCTACCCATTGGCCAACTTAGAGGTCGATTACCTGGCCAGATTCATGTGTTTATAAGCTATTGTGCCATATCATATAATCTAGTCACCTAATGAGCAACCCAGTGTGGATATATTTATTGGGTTATTGTGTGAACATAGTTAGTTGGACATTATTAGGTTATTATGTGAACACACTTAGTTGGACATTATTATTAGGGTTGGTAGCAAACTCACCAAATTTTGACACTATAGATAGAAGTCTAAGACTTCCACAAGCACCCATGTTATACATGTGTATGTGTGTATATATATATACACACATATATATATGTATGTATATATACATACATACATACATGTGTGTGTGTGTGTACACATATATATACATACATATGTATGTGTGTATGTATGTGTGTATATATATATATGTACACACACACACACACACATATACGAGTGCTACTAGTCCATGCATCAAAATCTACACAAGTAGCCAAGATGAGAGTGTAAAAACAAGAGAGCAGGATGGAGTGCAATAACGCAGATGAGAGCAAATGAATGTAATGTGAAAAATAATGAGCTCACTAGTATTTATACTTATGCTTATATTATTATTTATGCTAATATTTATACTTATGCTTCTGTTTATACTTATACTTATATTTATACTTATGCTTATATTATTATGTATGCTTATATTTATACTTATAGTTATATTAAAACTTATATTTATACTTATAGTTATATTAAAACTTATATTTATACTTATACTTACACTTTTATATATATACTTATATTTATACTTTATACTTATACTTATACTTATACTTACATTTATATATATATACTTATACTTATATTTATACATAAACTCACAAATAAAGTAAGTGACTTTTATACTTATAATAACAATTCTCACATGAAACTCAGATTTTTTAAAAGAACTTCAAAAATCAAAATATAAACATAAACGCAAATACAGATTGGACTGATACTTATTTTTTCAAAACATTAAAATTAAAATATAAACATAAATTTTACAAAAGATGAAAATATTTTTCATTAATTTCAAATGGTGAATATTATGAAGACTCCACAATCTCCAAGATGTGGAGGGTAATACATTACAAATTACATATCTAGTCCTATCCTTCTTCTCACTGATCTAGCTTGAAATAGAAGTTTATAAGAAGAACACTTATAATTAGAAAAATCTCTTGTTGCCTAAGAAAGGCAAGAGGTCAACCACTCTTTATGTTGATTGTAAATGTGTTATGACCTTCCCTACTTCCCAAAATTAGAAAAATGTCTTCCTGCCTAAGAAAGGCAAGAGGTCAATCACTCTCTATGTTGATTGGTAAATGTGTCATGACCTTCCCAACTTCCTAAAGAATAGCCACATGCATCATAATAGAATGCATGGGATCCTGCATATGTTGATTCAAGCTAAGCTAATCACCTTGTAAGAGCCTCCATCTTTTGTACCTAAAATGCATAAAATGTTCGTATTTGTGGAAAGTTGTGAAGTAAAAATCTTCAGACCTTGTAAAATGCATTCAGCTACAACAAGCTTTAGTCCTTTTATGCTTATGTACGATTTTCAACCTCAATCACCGATTGCTATATAGGATTGGGTAAAATCGAAGATCGATACGCGAGAGATTTCTTGCAAGATACGCAGGAGATGCTTAACCTTGCCAAGAAGAGTGTAATGACAACTCAAGATTGAGCTTGGACTTACACTAACCAAAAAAAGATATCCCAAGGTCTTTGACGTGGGGTACTTAGGTGTACTTGAGGACACCAAAGGATTCTAGTACTAAGCATACGAGGAAACATTACAAGATGTCTTCCACCTTTTGTGCTCCGTTTAGGATCATGTCTTTCATGTCAATAGATTGAAAGCATGATTAGGCGATTCCGATACAATTATTCATATCCAAGAATTATTTCGAACCGTGTTTTCCCCAAGAACCCAAAGCGATTATGTATTAATGTACTAAGCAATCAAGACGTCATGCTTATGATGAGTACTTGATTAAATACAAGGGGAGACTGGAGAGGGAGGCTATGTGAGAATCTATGAGGAATCTCAAAGCCCAATTCCCCAGCTTAATTGCTAAGGACATCAATGGTCCTTAAGGGAGAAAGTATGTTACGTCTAGCACAAGTACGCAAGATCAGGTTGGAGGCCGAACATGAGGCGCCTAGTGAGGAGATATTCCTAATGTACATTAGGGATGAGGCTGATAAGTGGAGGCATAGTTATATAACTAATTATGGAGTTAAAAGCTTATAAAAGTATTGGGGGCAAATTTTAAAGCCCAATGGCCTATATAAGTGAAACTTAGGCTATCTCTTCTCTATCTTAAGGAAGAGTTTTTCACAAAGCTACCACATGGCAAGAATTTGGAGGTTCGGGAGGAGGAGGAGGTTTGGGTAGAATTTGAATTTGGAGTCTCAAAAGACATGCGAAGCATGGGTTGTCCACTAGTAAGTAATTACGATTGTCTCATCTGACAATGTTGAGCATGACCCATCAGGGATGTTCACCGATGACACGTGTAGTTTGTGGCCTTGGTAGTATGGGACGCCATGTCTTACTCAGGGGAGATTAGAGTGCTCTGGAGAGAGAGATTGGGGGGCTCGGATGATAAAGGTAGGGTGAAGTGAACTATAGTGGGTACCTCCTCTTGCTTCTTTCTTCTAGTTCACTGGTGAAATCTCACTTTTTTTTGGCTTTAGATCCTTTCTGCTGGTGTGTTCCATCTGTGGGGTTCTTTCTACCAGTTCTTTCAATGTGTTGGTTTTAGCAATTCTTGTACCCTTTGGTTAACCATGCTTTTAAATATTTCATTGTTGGTGGATGCGTCTTTATTTATCTTGACGGACATGACTGAGAGCTTTCCTTGTTATGACACAGGCAGCATAGAGGTCGTAAAACCTTGCATGCCCATTGAAATCAGTGCAAAGGATGGCCAACCAAGCTGTGGGTAGTGCACATAGGTAGCATCCCTCAGGACTAAGTGCCACGAGGTCTTAAAGACCCTTGTCAGATGAGATCAATGGATGGCATTGATCAAAATCGCGACGCCTTTTTTGGATCGTCGGATAAAGTAAACTAGGGGTGAAAAACATAGAATATAATGGCTTGAAACCACATGGTTTTGTTGCTTGAAGGTATAGTGTAGAGGTAAGATGTTTCCAATGATGACCCGAGGTCTTGAGTTCAAATCATTTTCTGCACATAACATTTTTCTCCAAAATTTTCGGAGTCCCAAACCCAAATTCACCCTCATTCCATGATGTAAACTAGGAAGTAAACTATGCCCACTTAGTAAGCTAGGATCGCTTAAGTAAACTAGGAAGTACACTATGCCCGTTTAGTAAACTAGGAAGTTAGCTATGATCGATTAGTAACCTAGTTTACTGGCCCTAGTTTACTGACCCTAGTTTACTTTATCTGACAGCCCAAAAAAGGCGTCGCGGTTTTTGATCAATGCCATCCATTGATATCGTCTGACAAGGGTCTTTAAGATCCCGGGCACTTAGTCCTGAGAGGGGCAATGTCAGCTTCGTCAGGGTTTTTGATCAATGCCATCCATTGATATCGTCTGACAAGGGTCTTTAAGATCCCGGGCACTTAGTCCTGAGAGGGGCAATGTCAGCTTCGTCAGGGTTGGGTTACTGGTATGAGGGAACATAGAGGGTTGAGGCTAAGGACTAAGCTTGGCCTTGTCAGGGGCCAACAGAGCGATTGTGAAATGCAAAGAAACCACGAAGGGAGAAAGTGTGAATTAGTGGTTCTCTACCAGAGACAAGCCACACGGTTTCTGTAAGGTTCACCATGACCAATCCCTTTATTCCATAGGTAGGCCATAGATTTCAACCTTTTCTCCTAGACTTGATCCACGACACTCAAACCAGCTTTGTTCAAGATCGGAGCATTCTGGACATCATCTTTACCTTCTGGGAGGCCACAGCTTCGGCCAAGATGCGACAACGGGACCTCATTGTGCTACTCCTAGACTTTGAGAAAGCTTATGATAGCGTGGATTGGGGCTTTCTAGAGTACACAATGAGCCGGATGGGATTCCCCATGGAGTGGATTCGTGGAGTCTCAAGACTTTACTCAACCTCACACAACCAGGTTCTCATTCAAGGAGCCCGTGGGGACAGGTTCCCCCTCTCCCACTTGGTTAGACAAGGTTGTCCTTTGGCACCTTAACTCTTCCTATTCGTCACCGAAGCCATGAGTAGTTCTCTCTCCGCCCAGGAGACCGGGCTTTAGGGATTGCGTCTTCCCCTCCGCACGTAGGAGCTGCTGGACTCATAGTTTACAGATGACACAACAGCTTTCCTTGCAGGAGATCTGGGGAATCTATAGAGATTTGCGGAGGCGTTCAAGATTTTCTGTTGTGCATCAAGAGCACAAATCAACTCGCACAAGTCGTGTGGTTTTTGGGTAGGCTCAGCACCCGCCGCCCCGACTTGGTGACCAATTGAGGATTTCCAGTGGATCCCGAGGGTTACTCCAGTTCGTTATCTCGGTTGCCAAGTTGGCATTGATCTCTCTCGAGGAGCAACTCGCCATGTTTCTTCTGAGTATTCGAAAGAAGCTTCTATATTGGAACTCGACGAGGCTCTCCCTAGCAGGTAAGGTGGTGGTGGCATACTAGGTACTTCTTGCCACCACGTGGTTGGGATCATCTTAGGCCAATCCTCAGACATATAGCTCCAATTGCATCAGCGAAGCGGCTTCGGCAACCTTTTGTCTGGAACCCCCTGATCCGTTTACCCATTGGGGCCCGACCACATGTTTCTTGGGGCGCCTTGAGCATGGGACCAACCAGGTCTCTTGGAGATTGGATCGCCCACAGGCAGTTACCCTCGGAGGTGCAAGAGATCCAGGGTAGAGATAGGCTTGACAGAGATCCGGGGTAGAGATAGGCTCAGCATCGACCTCGACTCAGCTATTCCTCAAGAGTGGCTAACTCCTCCACACCCGATGCCCCCAGTGTGGCTAGGCATGTTTACCATACACGATACCCTCGTGTTGGTCCACGAAGCAGATGCGGATAGTGGTCTGCTTACTTTTTCTATTGGATCCGAGATCTAAGCTTCCCTTGGAGGATTTTAGTGGTTACACCTTACAAAGGGCGAGGATGATTGGTTTTTGGGCACAGAAATGGCATATTACTCTTGCATCGGCCAAGGTGGCCAAGCAAAGATTATGGTAGCTATGGATATGGGAGTGCCGACCTCTCACGCGCCTTCAATGGAACCTGGGAGAGTGGACTTGGCATGATCCAACGGATTGGGAGGAGACTCTAGATGCCCCCTTCTTTGCATATACTGCACGGCTAGGCCAAAAGATCCAAATGCCTAAGATAGATGGCACACCGACAGTAGCAGCACATTGGCAATCTCAAGGCCTCCTTTCAGATTTCTGGAAGAGACTGTGGGACAACTTTCGGCCAAGAAAGATCACCCTCTTTCTTTGGTTGATGGCACATAAGAGTTTGGCGATCAATACTTAGCTGGTAGTTGGCGGTCGACCAGCGGCTCACTCACCCGCGGTGTGGCCACCCCAAGAAGACTCAAAGACAATGCCTTTGGGATTGCTCAAAGGCTCAGCAAATTTGGTAGCAAGTTCTCCACATCTTCTCTATGGACAAGGCACCAACCCGGATCATCACATGAGGCACTGTCGCTTGGGCCACAAAGGTTGGAGTGGTCAGGGCTTATAAGGAGGATGGGGGAGGGCTAAGCCTTCAACAAGTCTCTCACCATCATATCGCAGCAGTACCAATCACAACCCCACCTGCATGCGACTGGCAACCGGGTTCATGGGAGAGATGGGAGATTTGCAGTAGCATAGCATCTTGGCACATTTGGAGTGCTAGATGCAATGATACCATCGAGGGTACCCACACTCCACCAATGGAGACCATCGAGAGCATATGGCTTGACATCATTCATACCCTCTACGGCCAATGGGGGAAGTTGCAGGGAGGTTTTGACCACACACGCAAGCAGCGGCAAAAATTTGTCAAAAGGGGAAAATTAGAAGATCTTATCGATGTGCCAATACAAAAAAGTTGGGCATACAACAAGCTAGCAATCAATTCGTGCCAAGTGGCAACGACAAAGGCAGTAGGCAATCATAATAATGAAATATCAATTCTAGGCAAAAACAATCTAGAAAGCAGTGTTTCATGACAACCAGCCAAGTATAAACCTAAAAAAAGGCCATTTCTTCATTTGTAAGTATGATACAAGATAATGATAAGCATGACAAACAATGCAAAATGAGATTATTGTAATCATTTCATAATGTGATGATAAAGATTACTCATGTTTGCAATTTCAACATACATGCATATCTTGGTAATGTTGTTATTTTTTGATAGCCTGCTTAGTTTTTTGTGCTTGGGTTTGATAGTCATCACCAAGTAGCACGACATTTCTGTTCTGGCGATCCCAAGCCCAAAACAGTCCTTTCATTCAATCTTTTAACAGGAATGATAGAAAGGTGATAGGGAAGTTTCAAAATTTGAGTTTGTAAGTCAACTCCAGCATCAGGGAGTCCTCATCACCTCTCTTTCCTAGGAAGTAACTTCCCGACCTCTCACGTTGGCCACCTCCCAATGCCCAAGACATCAGTTAACAAATGTCAGTCTACCACATTTTTAGCAGCATCCACTAATCAAAGGCATGGACAGGAATGGGCATCCATGCACCCATTCCCTTCCTCATACATGGTCTAGGGGGCAAATAGTGCTCTGTGCACAATGTGAAAACCCTAACAAGTCTGCCTATTGTTTAAATAGGGACAAACGAAGTAAAGAAACCCACATTTTTGAGTCTCTGTGTTTGACCCAAGTTAGGCACATGAGAAAAAGCAACAAAATGCATTTCCTTAAAGAAGCTTGCACAGCCTTCAACTTGTACTGCTCCAATGGAAGACTTCAGAATGGATGCAAGGGTTTTATAAGCTCCCACGGGCTAACCTTACTGGTCCAATGGAAGATTTTGGCATAGATGTAAGGATTTTACAAGCTGACATGTTATGACCTCTACAGCTGCAATGGAAGTGCTCAGCATGGATGCAAGGGTTTTAGAAGCTACCAAAGGCTCTGACTTCTACTGCTGCAATAGAAGATTTCAGCATGGATGCAAGAAACCCACCAAGCATAAACAGTGCCATCGTGGACCACTTCATCATTTCTACTAGACACCACCACAGATATAGAGAACGACACAGCAGACACACAACTTGCCTTTCCCTGGTCACCTAAGTCACGCAATTGTTCCATCTCTAGCCTGAAGACCCCTCCATATGGAACCTGTTACCATAGAGCATGAGGATACCTTGAGTCATTGCTGTAGGCATAACCAAGGCATTCACTGCTCTACTTTTGTGATGCAAATCGGGTGTGCTTATTGATTGCTTTAGATGCTGCTAGACTATTACAGTGCCCAGCCTTCAAAATGTCATAAAGCTATTAAAAAGCATTTGATCAACAATTTAGTGCAACCAGCTAGAATTTTATATAACTTCACTTTATCAGTCAATACAGAACCAAAGTAAACAGTCTTAACATGGTGGTGCATTGTCATTTTGGTAAGACTTTAGTCACCAAAATTCATGGACTTCTGATGATTGCAACGTAAATGGCTTCAAGTGGCAGACTTGTTACGAGAGAGCAGTACTAGAAAAACTGCTGACTACTCATGCGCTGACTAGTCATGTGCTGCCGCCAGTTGGTTCATGAACTGATTTGACTGCTTTGTGAAATTGCATTTCCCTTGTGGAGTGATCAAATATGAAAACCTAGCTTCACAAAAGACTAAGGCCTAGTACAGCCTGGTTCGCTTCATCCCTTCAAGGAATCGTATTCGCACAATCCTAATGGAACAAAAAGTTGTTCGGATGAGAGCTGCATTGGCACCCATACTGATGAACAGGCCCATTGTGATGCTGCCTCACAGATGGGAAACTGATGACCCACATCCAGCTTGGACATGCTGCCCACGAGGCTGGACAAAACCTACCAGTTGCACAAATTGAACCCACGCCAATTCATCGAGGCTCCCCCCACCATGATGCTGTCTTAGAGCCAAATTGCATCCAGCTGGGACAGACAGCTCACAGGGTTGGACAGCTCATTTAGGCTGACCCCTACCCGAGTCAGAAGTCTGCATTTCTGGGCTACAACAAAGGAAAATTTTTGCCAGTTGTTCCACAAAAATAATTCAGTACCATCACGTTGCCAATTCAATAGAAAAACATTCTTTTTGTGAACCTTGGAAACCTGCAAACTTGAGTTTTGCTTAAATACACTACTTCATTTCTACTAGGCACAAGTAACAAAACTTGGGAAAACTAAAAAAACAAGACAGAAGTAGCAGAAATAAACTTTTGTGCTAAGCCTGCTAAAAGTTTTGGCTATCATCCCACTGCAACCCCATCATCAAGGTGCTAGCCAAGTACAAAGCCTATTTTTCTAGAAAAAGAAAAAAAAGCACGGTCTGCATGCAGGGATCAGACCCTCCACAGCTGAAGGAACCTTAGTTTATGCTTAGAAACAAAGCATCTAACCCCTCTTCGACCCTAACAAGAAACTGATGACCTTACATTTACATCTGTGACAAACAAAGAATGGATGCAACAGATTGTTGTAAACGCGATAAAAGAAATGCCTCTCTCAAAGGACGAGCTCATGGTAGAAGACAAGGAAACCAGTTCACAAAGCACTACTTCTTGGGAGGTCTTTCCTCTTTCTCCTCGTCGTCCTCAGATTTGCTTCGCTTTCGCTTCAAGGCAGCTGCAGCTGGTTCAGCATCCTCTTCATCATCATCAATGTCATCATCATCTTCTACATAGTCATCTGCACCTGGCTCAAAGTCACTTGCACCTTCTTCATCTTCTGGTCGGGCAATGGGTTGTACAAGATACTCTGTCCCTAGATCCTCCTGTACAAAATAAAATCAAAATGGGTGCAAATTAGACAAAATAGGTGTTAAAACTAGGAGTGTGCACAATGAACTCACAGGATGTTCATTACCAGAATGTAGAACACATATGTCTAGCTGGTGTCCACTACAAATAATATCCCATTTACGAACTTTACAGGCATCCCCACCGAACACACAAGCGGAGACTTGGGTAGGGGAGAAGCCCCATCCCGTGAGAAAGGGCAGCTAAGATCTCCGCCTTTAACAAACCACAAGCTCAACGGGCTTTTGCTTGGAGTGGCAGATCATGTTCACTAAAACCAATACACAGTTTAAGGATGTTACAGACGCCCCCTGCCCAATGGACTGGCATGGAAAAGATGCCCTGTCCATGTGCAATGAGTGATACATGAGCAAAGGGCAACTATGAACACCCCTTTTGTCTCAAAGGCCCCTTGGAAAAGATGCCCTGTCCATGCGCAATGAGTGATACATGCGCAAAGGGCAACTATGAACACCCCTTTTGTCTCAAAGGCCCCTACGCAAAACACAAGACCCGAAAAAGCTACAGAAAAATCAATATCAACAATGAAGCTAGAGACAACTAACCTCATCATCTTCGTCATCGTCCACACCTTCATCCCCTTCTTCATCCTCATCTCCCAACTCACTGTTTTCCTCCTCACCCTCCCCTTGGGCATCTATTTCCCCATCAACTCCAGCACTGGCCTGCTCAGTTCCATCCTCTTCCTCGTCTTCATCATCATCCTCTTCATCTTCATCTTCCTCATCCTCTCCCACTTCCTGCTGCTCCTCCTCACTTTCTTCAACATCCTGCACCTCAAGCACTTGCTCAGTGTCATCTTCATCATCAACTTCTTCTTCCTCTGAGCCAGTCTCTTCATTTCTTTGCCCTACATGGTTAGCTCCTGCAGGATACTGGACATTTTCATCATCCTCTTCATCCAATTCATCGCTCTCCTCTCCATCATCATCGTTCCCATCATCATCATCTTGGTCTCCTGGCCCACTGGAGCTGAAGATCATGTCCGCAGCATATCCCGGATCTTCATCATCAACTTCATCTTCCACATCATCTTCCTGATCATCTTCTTCTTCATCAGACTCAGGTCTCTCGTTGTCTTCCGCATCAACTTTGTCAAGGTACTGCAGCGACTTGATGAGAGAGAAGACCTTGGGTCTGTAGTTCTGAACACGGGTGATGGGGCATTCATACAGGTCCAGAGAGAGGAGGTTCAGCTGAGCAAGGGGAGCTAGGTCATCAACCTGCTGGATCTTGTTATTTGAGAGATCAAGGTCACGAAGGGAATGCAAGCCCGCATCAACAAGAAATTCAAGACCGCTAGAAATGCGGTTGTCACTCAGGATGAGGCGTTCAAGGTGTTTGAGGGAGGGGAAATCAGCTAGCGAGGTGAGGCCAACATTGGCAATGGAAAGAACCCGAAGCTGGGAGAAGCGCTCCAGCAGGGAGGGGGCAGGCAGACGGCCCTGTGAGCACTTAAGAGCTCCATCAAGGGTAAGAGATCGCACAGCCTGCGGCTCTTCCCCACCACAAGCCACCTCTACAGCACGCTCCCAGGCCTCATCCATTTCCTGCACAGAAAAAAAGACACATGCAGAAAACAGCTTCAAGTACAAGATTATGAAATGAAAGGCTAGTAAACAGCCTGCAGTTGAAAGCCTACTTTGAAACTCTTACATGAGAAAGAAGGAAGCTTCCATCAAAAACCCTAGTTATAAACCATGTAGAAAAACATCCTGTTGAAACCCTAGTTTGATATCATGTTTCAGGCGATTTCTAGAGACAACCTGCAGTTGAAAGGCCTACTGTGAAATTCTTAATGAGAGAGAAGGAAGCTTCCATCAGAAACCCTAGTTATAAACCATGTAGAAAACATCCTGTTGAAACCCTAGTTTTTTCTCAGAAAGGAGACTTCTATTTAAAACCCTATTGTTTTTTTCAGGAAAGTGAAACTCTAGCTTGACATCATGTTTCAGGCAATTTCTAAGAGAAAGCCTAATTGTATTTTTTTTCAGAAAAGAGACTTCTATTAAGTAAAATAAAATCATACAGAGGCAGATCTCAAGCCAAAAGGTAGGAAGACCTCAACCAAACGGGGGCACTAATTTAACCCAAACTTGAAGCATTTGCAAATACGAGAACACAGATTCAGAAACGAACATTCAAGAATGAAAAAGACCTGGCTGAAAACCTAATTGAGCAAAATCTAGTTCCTGCTGAAACCCTAACCAAGTAAAAAGAAACCTTTCTGCGGAGCTCACCTCTATCCCCGCAGACCAAAGCTCAAGCTAGGCAGAGAGCGTCCGCGAACAGGAAAAAAAACAAAGAAGAGCAGATATCCCGATCTGACTAGAACCCCAATTCGCCATTTGCAGGTATCAACGCATCTGAGGAGAAAGAAGAGATAAAGCCTTACCGAAACGCAGTTTTCTTGCTTCTTAGCTGTCGAAACCCTAATTCGAGCTCCCCGCCATATCTGTAACCTACAAGATCTACAAAACTTGTGGAGTTCTGAAAAGAAGGACCTACGCTAATTCAAGCTAATTAAACCCTAATTCGCGTTTTCCACCATAGCCAGGAGCTCAGAAACCCTTCAACTAACGATGCCCCTAAACGGCGCCGTCAAATAGACCGTTATCTCGACGTTAGCCCTTTGCCCTAACTTCCGCGCCCCTCACCGACTGCCGCCGGTTTCATCACGGGTGAAATTGCCGCCTGGCAGTGACCTTTCGTCTTCACGCTTCTTGACCGTTCGATGTTGCGGATCGATGACATGGATAGCTTAGATCTAGCCCGTGCGATGGACACTCATTTGCCTAACAGAGAACACAGTTAGCAAAGAAAAATATGCCCTTTGAAATATAAGTCGGTCATCGACTTTGAATGAGCGTGATGCCATATATTGATTGTCAAGTTTGAGAGGCCTTTCATGCGTGGCGCCTTTTCCATGTAAATACGGGTCCTCCGACTACGCCCAACTATGCCAACTTTATGGCTGCGCAGGTAACTGCACCTGCGCAGTTTGGTAAAAGAACCACCACATCAAGCATTCATCAACCAGCCCGCTGTTGATTGAAAGGAAAAAACCAACCTCTGCAATATAAACCAGCCAGCTTCCTTCATCTGCAGCATCCCGCTGCATCTAGCTCCACTGCGCTACCTCCGTCCATTTGTTCCCTTTAAGTAGCTTCTACTGCTGTAGAAAGAACGGTCCTTCTCGAGCTGCAGAGATCGTTACAGCAGGCCGTTCAACTTCCCGTACCAACTACCCACCTAAGCCATCCTCAACACTACAATCTACAAGGAGAAGGTTGTTCTTCGCTCCTCTGCATGCAATCTCGTTTGCATAATACTGGACTCCCAATTGTAGGTTAAAAAACTTGCAACAAGTGGTGACAAGGTTAGAGAGTCGTTGCATTGTGCCCCAATGTCGCTTGAATTGGCGTAGTTGCTTGAAAGGGCTTTGTTTCCCTATATTCAAGGGGAATGAGGCTTTTTTTTCATGTGAAGGCAAGAAAAATGGGCCTTCCATCTTTTGGGTCAAAGACACCACATCGCGTGAAAGGGCTCTAATACATTTGTGTTGAGTTACCTTCAACGTGCATTTATATACAAAGCTAGTTTACATTTACATCATGAAGAAGTCAAGCAAGCCTCACACATCAATCATCCTAATCCAAGACAATACGAAGATGGCATACTGGAGATAGAGGGCAAAGAGTGGTACTGTAAAATGTCTTTATATGCATCTTGCTACATCGTGTAGCATTATTTACATGATTTCTTTTTTGGTCTTGTAGCTCAATAGGTCCATATGTGGGCAAACATGGCATTTAAAGCTAGCACTCCCCCCCGGGCCCCCCCCTCTCTCCCCGCCTCCCTCTCTCTCCCCCCCCTCCCTCCTACCCTCCCTGCCCACCATCTCTCTCTCTCTCTCTCTCTCTCTCTCTCTCTCTCTCTCTCTCTCTCTCTCAAGCCAAAAGGGTAAAATTTTAGTGAAAGGGTTAACCATAAATTAATCCTTAATCACTTTTTTCCACAATCATTATGGGCTAAGTTCATTCAATGAGAGAAGATGTATGGTTGACCTACTATAAGGTGCTTTGCCATCTTACCCACTCGAACGGGTACTTATCTTTTGTAAGACAATACTAGAACATATAAAGTGCCCTTACCTTGAGCTTAATGTTAAATAGGGAAAGTCTAAAGATTCCCTGTACATACTTACTTAAAACTAATAAAGCGCCCTTACCTTGAGCTTAATGTTAAATAGGGAAAGTCTAAGGATTCCCTGTACATACTTACTTAAAACTAATAATAGAGGTAGAGCCATTTTTATGTTTAATGTGAAAACCAATCACTTGTATATAAGTCATTTTTGACATTAAGTAATACATAATCATTCCCTTGTAATAGAATACTTGTGAGCTCTTCATGCATGTTAGATGGATGTGTGCTTAAATAGGTTTGCTTGTAGAATTCCCTCTTACATTTGCTTCTTCTTCCCTTACCTTTTGTGAGAGAGAACCATCATGAAGGACAATCTATTTTTGCCTACATCTAGGCATAGAGAGTTCTTCCTTCACCCCATCGGCAAGGGAGCATTCCGATGTGACAACACAGAGTGAGGATGAAATGGACGACCTAGCGCACCCACATAACATAAGCTCTTAACTTGAACATATTTGGCACCACGTTGTCTAGGACTTAGCTTCGTTCATCCATCCATTCCAAGCTATTAGGATTGCCTATTGTTGATTAGGAGGTCACATTCTGAAAAACATATGGTTTGGGAGTCTTGGATGTGCTTAGTTTGTTATTTTTTAGTTTGATTTAAAGCTTGTTGCATTAGGGCATTCTATTTTCATCTCTTAGAAGGGTTAAAGCCCTAATTTCATCGGCCAGCATGCAAATCCAACAAAAAACATTTCACTATTTGCATAACCACCATTAACTAGGATTAAGATCCATAACCACCTCCAATCAAGTCCAAAAATCTCAAAAGGTCTAAAAACCATGCCAAACCAGCTCTCGGGTTGGAAGATGTAAGCCCATAGTCCCGCGAAAAAAGACAAGTCAAACATAATCAATGATGATTTTACAGTTTTTTCATACAATTAAATATTTAATCTAATTGAAAAGCTATGTGATGTACAAATTAATCAATAATCGAAAAGCTATGTGTTGTACAAATTAATCGATAATCAAAGATTAATCAACCTTCTAATTGTTGGTCTTCTCTCTCTATAAAATAAAGAAAAAGAGAGCTTAAATTTTAATTTAATGAGCTTTTCGGGCACATTAATGTATCAAAATATAATATATGCACTCAAAATCATTAATTCTAAGCTGATTATAACCCAAAATTTGCTAAAAACTCTATTTGTTAAGTTTTGTATGCACTTTTAGTTTACTAATCACTCTCCTAATAAAAAGAAATGGCTCATTAATAGAAATTAATAAATATCAAGTGACGTTTTTATGATTTTTTTGTTGCATTAGGCAACCTAAAACTAATTTTAATACTCTAATGTAATCAAATCAACCAAAAAGCAACATTAAAATGTAAAAAATCAGCCTGTTAAAAAATAAAAGAGAGCGGAAGAATCATTAAAATCATTTTTAATGGATAAATTTTAATGCGTAATGTGATGCAAATGATGCATTATAAGTATAGATTTATCTATGTGCATGTTATATGAACATAAAAATTTAATTTAAACATAATTAAAATAATAATTTAAGCAAAAAAAGCCAAAAAGATTCTTTTATGAGATTAAAAAAAGAGCAAAAACAAGCGAAATCACACACAAGTCTCCATCAAAAACCATTTCTTTTTTGTGGAAATCCAAAATGGACAATGGGTAAAGCATCGATTAAGTGAAAAGCTGAGAAATAAGCCAAGGGATTGCTCCCCGAAAGTGGTGCTAAAAATGTTATAGCTCCTTCCAGTCTCTCCTCTAGAAACACATACACAAGAGAAATACATGAACAAGCTATAATCGTAGGATCATTGGCCAAGCTCGTAACCCTTGAGGTCTCCAAGATCCTCACCTTTCCATGGGTAGCTATTTGTTAAGATCTTTACTCCAAGTAAACTCAAATTAAATACTAGTAAGGAGGCATGCAATAAACAAGCATATATTAACTCTCAAAACCATAGACAAGGTAGGAAATACTCAAAGAAAAGCATTGGGTGCAATCTCCCCCCCCGGCCGGCGCGCAGGCATGTGTGTTTCCACTTCCCATACGCGATATTCATAAAATTAGCCCTTGGAGCCATAAATCGCGTCTTTTCCAAGTTTGGGCTTTCTTAACAATAAAAATAACCTTGGTCCAATGTTTTAATGTATCAATAAAAATAATAATCTTTACCCAATCACTATGTAGGCATGGGCCTAGCTATAATAAATCAACTTATGCACATATGCACAGCTATAATAAATTAACTTGTGCACATATGCATATTATAATAATGTTGGGCTATGTAAATAGCATATCAATTAAATACAACAATGTCATCACATGGTCAAAAAATGTTATATTTAATTTTTGGATCTCAACCTTCACACTACAATCATCATCAATGTGCCACCTCAATCGGTACCCTCACATAGCTCATAACCTAACACTCACCAAACATAACTCATGTTAGTTAAACGATTAATTAAAGTCACATCAATCAATCCGAAAACGAGATCATGAGAAATAAGCAAAACATAATAAAAATATAATACCAAATAACCAAAATGTTAGCATAAACACATGGGAGTCCACCCACTCATGGAAATCCATCCACCACTAATCAATTAAGTGGTATCAAAAATAATATACATACCCATTGGCATAGTTCACACACGCAAATCAAGAACTAAAAATATAACTAATTCATGGATAGACAATTCGTACCATTCCTGCTTTCTTGGGTTACAACTTTCCTTATTGTGTATTTGTATGACTGAATTATTATAGATATTTATGGTAGTACTACAGTGAGGCCATGTACTAATGCCATGGGCACTTTTGTCCCACTAGGTGTTTCCCTAAGACCATCCAAGTGTGAACGGACAACCTTAGGGTTAGCTAGTATATAAGCAACCTCATCCATTATTTAGGGTTAGCTAGTATATAAGCAACCTCATCCATTATTTAGGGTTGGCTGCTCATTTTGTACTTTCTTCTTTGTACTTTTGCAGAGAGCTTCATTGTTAAAACCCTAAGATCTCTCTAGATAATTGTTATACATAAACATGCATAAATTCAACCACCCAACCACCCCCGAGCCCTAGGGATGCACATATGAATTATAAATGAAATACATCATACCTCTACCTTGATGTCCCATACCATCAAGATGTAAAACACAATCCAATAGCATGTAGCTATAGTGTGAAATGGTAGGTGAGTAGATATGGACCTCTACACAAGAGACCATAGCATAAGCCTCCAAGCCCCCAAGCCTCCTTGAGTGTGCCCCATGCCCCTATTATATAGGAGGGCCCTCAAGTGACTCTTGACTTTCCATTTCCCATGTGTGACCCTTGGATGCCTGACCCTAACCTTAACCCTTAAGGTTAGTCCTAACCCATGCTCCACTAGAGCTTGTTCCCATGCTCCCATGCTCACAAGCCTAATGTGGGTTAGCCTCCTAGTATATGCACACATAATGTGCATATAACATTCATCACTCTCCCCTTTGAGCTTTACATTCTCTCTCACACTCTAGCTAGTATATAAACAATCTCATCCATTGTTTAAGGTTGCTACTCATTTGTACTTTCTCTTTTATACTTACAGAGAGCTTCATCACTCTCCCCTTTCCGCTAGCCATATTCTCACACTCTAAAACATTGTGTTCTTATCATTGAGCATTGTGTGTGTGTGTGTGTGAGTTAAGTTCCATTATGAGCTAACAATGGTATGTCAAAGTAGGTTTCCATATCTCCAACACAAGGTTTTTTTCTTGGTTGTGGTGTTTGATTCTTGATGGAGCTTTAGTGTTTTTTCAAGCTTACATTGAAGCTTCTCGTGTAGACTTTTGCAAGGTGTGATAAGCGGCTTTACTGGTTTTGCTTCCAATAGTCCTCAATAACTTCAAACAACACCACCTATCGTGCAGTCTCGATGACTGTGTGAGCAATTTATTCAACGACTCCAACAAAGACTCCCTCCAATGACTTATCTTCAATCATCTCCAATAGTGTAGTAGTTCGCGGTGATATCGTGCTTCTCTAATAGTCATTTGTTATGCAACGTCTGTGACTCCGTCTGCATCTGGTAGATAGTCATCAAATTGTTGTCAACTTGCAGCGTCTCCAAGTCGATATGTGGAGGATAGGTTGTCAAGACACCACTTCACCACAGCTTGACATGTGGCATATATATTTTTTATAATCGGCGATTAGGTCCTGTTCAATTACCTGATCTAACTTTTGCAATCGCCAACCAAGTTAAGTTTAATTGCCTGATCCAACTTTTGCAAAATTGCCAACCAAGTTGTCTAGTTTGATTCGACGATCTAACTTTTACAATCAACTTATTTAACTGCATGAATCATGAGATTCAACATAATTCAATCATGCAATTTACATTTAGTTCGATCAATGATCCAACTTCTTCAATTGTTCTTTTTTGATCGTCCAATTCAATCTTTCATTAGGTGATTTAGCTCTTTTTATTGCCGATTTAACTTCTTCGATTGAACGATTTGACTTCTTCAAGCGATTTGACTTCTACGATTGCACAATTCAACTACAGACTTCAATCGTCTAACTTAACTGTAGATTTTTAGTAAATTGACAGATTGGTTCATCACAATCTGGTGACTTCATTTTAAGCTATTTCAGCATCTCTCTTTCTCAAATTCAACTACAAAGTTGCATATGGCCAACAACTCATCCAACGATTTGTTTAGTATTCTTTCAAAAGAAGGCTAGTTAAATGGGTCAAATTTCTCTCTTTCAAGTTTCATGGTCAAAAATGTTCTTATTAGTTTTGTATTCTTTCAAAAGAAGACTAGTTAGATAAGTTGAATTACTCTCTCTGGAGTTTCATAGTTAGAAATGGAGGACTCCTTTGAAGTTTGCACTAGCATCGTAGCTATCCACAAACCATTTACTCCTTCTTTGTTACTCAATTTGAAGGTTTTATCCACCTTAATTCTAGGAGTGACACTTTTAGCTTGAGTTGTTGTTTCGAGAGCATCCAAAGTAAAGATTGGTGCACCATGTGGTTGCGAGGTAGCGGGCGCTCTGCTAGCTTCCATTCCTGTGAAGCATAAAAAAAGTTTCAAAACCTTAGAAAAAAATGGATTTAAATGCTACATATCAAAGCAAAACCTATCAAACTTAAGAAACTTAATGCATGCTACAATTATTGATGCTTCACTTAGTTTTCTTGAATAGTGGGGGCCTCACTTGCATTTACTTAATCCATGCAGAAGCTCGACTTAAGCTGGAGCCTAGATCCAAGTTGTGCACTCATATGCTAGGGGTACGCTAGCATAGAGAGGCAAGGCTCAAACTCAAGTTTGATCCTTAAGGCGAAGTTCCACTTAAGCTGGAGTCTAAATCCAAGTTGTGCACTCATATGCTAGGGGTACACTAGTATATTGGAGCCTTAAGGCCAAGTTCCATATAGGGGAAACCCGAGCTTAAGCTAGAGCCTAGATCCAAGTTGTGCACTCATATGACAGGGGTACACGAGCATATAGAGACAAGGCTCAAGCTCAAGTTCGAGCCTTAAGGCCAAGTTTTATGTAGGAGAGGCTCGAACTTAAGCTGGAACCTAGATCCAAGTTGTGCACTCATATGCTAGGGATACGCTAGTAAGGCCAAGTTTCATGCAAAGTTAAGCATGGAGAATGAGCCTTAACACATAAGTTCCATGTAGGGGAGATTCGATCTTAAGGTGGGGTCTATATCCAAGTTGTGCACTAGCATGGAGAGCAAAGGTGGGGTCTATATCCAAGTTGTGCACTCAGATGCTAGGGGTGCACTAGCATGGAGAGCAAAGGCTCAAACTCAAGTTCGAGCCTTGAGGTCGGAGTACACTAGCATGGAGAACAAAGGCTCAATTTGAAGTTCGAGCCTTAAGGCCGGTGTACACTAGCATCGAGAGAAAAGGCTCCAACTCAAGTTCGAGCCTTAAGGCTGTACACTAGCATGGAGAACAAAGGCTCAATCTGAAGGTCGAGTCTTAACATCGCGGTGTACTAGCATGGAGAGTACAGTAGCATGGAGAACAAAGGCTCAATTTGAAGGTCGAGCCTTAACACCGAGGTGTACTAGCATGGAGAGCAAAGGCTCAAACTCAAGTTCGAGCCTTAAGGCCAGGGTACACTAGCATGGAGAACGAAGGCTCAATCTGAAGATCGAGCCTTAAGACCGGGGTGCACTAGCATGGAGAGCAAAAGCTCGATCTGAAGTTCAAGCCTTAAGGCCGGGGTACACTAGCATGGAGAACGAAGGCTCGATCTGAAGTTCGAGCCTTAAGGTCGGGGTGCACTAGCATGGAGAGAAAAGGCTCAAACTCAAGTTCGAGCCTTAAGGCCGGGGTACACCCGGGGTGCACTAGCATGGAGAGCAAAAGCTCGATCTGAAGTTCAAGCCTTAAGGCCGGGGTACACTAGCATGGAGAACGAAGGCTCGATCTGAAGTTCGAGCCTTAAGGTCGGGGTGCACTAGCATGGAGAGAAAAGGCTCAAACTCAAGTTCGAGCCTTAAGGCCGGGGTACACTAGCATGGAGAACGAAGGCTCAATCTGAAGTTCGAGCCTTAAGGCTGGGGTGCACTAGCATGGAGAGCAAAGGCTCAAACTCAAGTTCGAGCCTTAAGACCGGGGTGCACTAGCATGGAGAGCAAAGGCTTCAAGTTCGAGCCTTAAGGCCGGGGTACACTAGCATGGAGAAGGAAGGCTCAATCTGAAGTTTGAGCCTTAAGGCCGGGGTACACTAGCATGGAGAGCAAAGGCTCAAACTCAAGTTTGAGCCTTAAGACCGGGGTACACTAGCATGGAGAGCAAAGGCTCAATCTGAAGTTCGAGCTTTAAGGCCGCACTAGCATGGAGAGCAAAGGCTCAAACTCAAGTTTGAGCCTTAAGACCAGGGTGCACTAGCATGGAGAGCAAAGGCCTTAAGGCCGGGGTGCACTAGCATGGAGAACGAAGGCTGAATCTAAAGTTCGAGCGTTAAGGCCGGGGTGCACTAGCATGGAGAGTAAAGGCTCAAACTCAAGTTCGAGCCTTAAGACCGGGGTGCGCTAGCATGGAGAGCAAAGGAGCAAACTCAAGTTCGAGCCTTAAGGCCGGGGTGCACTAGCATGGAGAGCAAAGGAGCAAACTCAAGTTCGAGCCTTAAGGCCGGGGTGCACTAGCATGGAGAGCAAAGGCTCAAACTCAAGTTCGAGCCTTAAGGCTGGGGTACACTAACATGGAGAACAAAGACTCAATCTAGGTCGAGTGTCAACACATAAGTTCTATGTAGGGGAGGCTCGAACTTAAGGTGGAGTCTATTGTGCACTCAGATATGTGACACATATACCATGTTTATATAGGGAACCCTTGTCATTTAGATTATATAATGTGCACAAAGATTAGTTTTATAGGTTCTCGACATATGTGAAGATAGGTTCTCGACATATGTGAAGATACAAAAGAGAGCAGCAAGAAGTGCAAACAATCTACGATGAGAAAATGGCACACTTAGCATGCAATCAAGTAAGCGTTTATATTGATTACTGTAATCAATTAAAGAAGGACTTACTTGTTGCGTAAAGTATTCAATTAGATGAGGGAACACACGAAACGCAGATGGGCGCACGAAAGTCTCCGATGTCACACAGACGTGACGGATGCTTGAAGTCTCCGAAGGCGTGTGGGCGTCATGGTTTTGCAGGAAACAGAGGTCGGAACCAACGCAGACGTGTCGATTGTGGGAGGAAAAGAAATTGTTTGAAATGCAGCAGGACGCAGGGCTGAGCGAGAACTTCAGAGATAGGAAACAGAGATGATTATTGCATACGATGACGAGCACTGTACGCTCACCACACAGAATCTCTTTGGGTGCGATGGCGATTATGATGACGAGCACTGTACGCTCATGGGAAAATTTGAATTTCAAATTGCAAACGCGGTCGTCGGACACTTTGCCGGTTGGGGGAAATTTGAATTGGGGGGAAGGGGGAAATACGAATTTCAAATTTCAAACGTGGTCGTCGGACACTTCGAATTTGGGGGGGAAGGGGGAAATTTGAAATTCAAATTTCAGAGCGCGGCGGGCGACGGTGCGCGGCAGTAGCCAGGGCGGGACGGGCGCAATCGGGAGGCGTGGCAGCAATCGGGAGGCGTGGCAGCAATGCGCGAGGAGGGCGACGGTGCCGAGAGCAGCAGCAGCGCGAGGGAGCCGGGGCGGAGCGCGAGCGCGAGCGCGAGGAGGCGCGCCGGGAGTGCAGCAGCGCGAGCGCGAGGAGGGGCGGTGATGACGGCAAGGAGGCGGGCCGGGAGCAGCAACAATGCGAGGAGGCGGGCAGGCAGGCCGGGAGCAGCAGCAGTGCGAGGAAGCCGGGGCGAACAGCGAGGAGGCGGAGGCAGAGGCGGGCTGGGAGGAGCAGCAACACGAGGAGCAGAAGGGAGCGCCGCACGGCGAGACCGGGCGGGCGACCGGGAGCACGAGGAGGCAGAAAGAAGGTTTCGGTTTCGCGAGGGGAGCGCTGCACGGCGAGACGGGGCGGGCGGCCGGCCGGGAGCGCGAGGAGGCAGAAAGAAGGTTTCGGTTTCGGTTTCTTCTCCCAAGCGCAAGCCCAAGCCCAAGCCCAGGTCCCAGGTCTTTTGATTATAGTTAGTTTCACTTTTGTTTATATACCCTTCTTCACCCACACCCCACTTATTCTTTGTGATTATCCTAGCTTCCCTCTCTATTCCTACATGCTTGTGTAATAGACAAGGCTCAAACTCAAGTTTGAGCCTTGAGCTTGAGCTTGATTGAGCTTGAGATTTCTTCTTTTCTTCCCTCTTTTCCCATACACCCAAATGTACTTGAGTTTGAGCCTCACGAAGGAGAAGAGTCTCAAATCCAATGTCCATTTGCTCATTTCCATGTCACATTCTCTTCACTAGCATATTGTTTCTCTCTATTGCTTTATCTTTGCCTTTGCTGCTATTGTAACCACTCATCTTTGCCTTTTGTAGCTATGAAACATTGATGGCTAATTGACACCATACCTTGACTCAATATCCCAATGAAACGGTGTGGCCAGATGTAGAGGGTGATGAAGCCTACCTCTTGGTTAACTAGCATATACGTGAGGTGAGGATTATCACTTCAATCGGGACCTCTTAATAGCAAACTAGCATATGAAGGTGAGGCTCAAACTTCGGTTGGAGCCTCCAAGCAAACTAGCATCTGTGGGTGAGGTTCAAACTTTACTTTCAGCTTCCTAGAAGTGGACTAGCATCCGCGGGTGAGGCTCAAACTTTTGTTGGAGGAGCCTACCCTTCTAGCTAACATATGCAAACTAATATATTATGCAAGTGAGGATGATAACTTTAATTGGAGCCTCCTAGCAAACTAACATATGATGGTGAGGCTCATGGAGCCTCACCATCATATGCTAGCTTGTTAGTAGGAGGCTCTTGGAGCCTCCTACTAACAAGCTAGCATATGTAGGCAAGGCTCAAGCTTTAGATGGAGCCTAGCCTCCTAGCAAACTAGCATTGATAGGTGAGATTCAAACTTTGGTTGGAGCCTGAACTCATGTTGAGATTGAATTACATTTATAGTTTTGTGTACTACCGTAAAAACATCGCTTCAATCTTTCTTATTGAGATCTTGATTTTCCCAGGGATTGCAAGGTCTAAAACAAGGTGCTTCAGTGTTTCTCATTGATGGTTTTGCAAGGAAGGCACGCGGGGTTATTCATTCCATTGATGCATCTCAAACATTCAATTCATTGGTGAGACATGTGCAGCAATACATGTTCAACAAAGCTTTGATGACACATTTCTCATTCCATTTGCCACAATGGATGCAAGAACAATGTCTCAAGCAGTTGGAAGCATCATCAAATGGCCATTGGTCAACCTTGTTATGGACAAAGACATTACTAATACCAAAGAGGATAATTTTGTGGAACTTCTTGTTGATCAAGGAAGATCACTTTATAGATAGGGAGAGCTGGAAAGAGAAAAGTGTCATCCTCTGGGATGACAACAGATCTACAAAACTTGGCAATGGAGTAGTATTGCTGGTCCACCCATACGAGGCTATAAATTGTAGAGAACTAGGGGAGAGTAGCTTGGGTGTCATTATAGAAGGATCTTTGCATCAAAGTTCAACTTGTGTTTCAGGTCTGAATTTGGTTAGTTGGCCGATCATGCAACTCACATTTGAGAATGGTGAACCATTAGTGGACATAGAATCTTCTTCTATTGATGAGGGTATTCAAGATCACTTCATGCAAAAAAATATTGACAGCCTAAACAATTCAAGTGATGAAAAAGAGGATGATGATGTAGAGGGCAATGATGGCGATAGTTCTGATGACAGGCACCATGATGCCATGATCATTGACTATGATATCATTGAAGGGACAAATAAGAAAAGGAGCTATGTCCATAGGGTAAGGGTAATGAAAAATTACGATAAAACCCATGGAGCTAGCAAAAAATGTGATGTTGCAAACATTCACAACGTCACAACCATTGATTGTTTTGCGAGAAGCGATGATGTCAATTTGGAGATAGATCCAAAATCATGCAAGCTAGGGTATACTTTTGGAGACAGAGCTATAGTACACGATACACATTTGTACTAGATTGCATGGGCATGGCCTATAGACAAGGTTAGGATGACGAGTGCTTTGAGTTCACATTATTTGATGGAAAGAAGGTTTGTAGTAAAGCATGGTATGTAATGCATGGCATTGGTAAGTCAACGTTCTATAGGCTCAGAAAGCATGGTATGTAATGCATGGCATTGGTAAGTCAACGTTCTATAGGCTCAAAAAGAAGTTCTTGAATGGTGCATGTAATGTCAGTCATGGCAACAGTGGGATAATACGGAAGGACATGACACATGTTGAGATGGCAAAATCAATCATATAGGGCTTCATAGATAATAATGCCGATCAAATGCCACATAGGTCAAGGATAACTATTCATGGAGCGTGAAGTGAATGACACACTTGTCTCATTCGAATACCGGCCACTGTCACAACCATCATTCTCAAGATTGTGGAACACAGAGTTCAAGACAGTTAGTTTATCAAAAACCAGCACCTTCTCAAAATGTAACATTTGTACGACAATCAAGGTCAAGTTGGAATCAACAAAAAATCAAGAGGAGCATGCCAGATACATGGCACAAAGAAGGGCACACATGCTACAACAAATGAGTTGTAGAAATCTATAAGTTATGCTTGGAGGAGCTCTTCCGAAATGAACCCAAACAGGTATTTGTGTATTATACATGATAAGATGGACCAGAGCAAGACTGCCATACCACAAATTAAACCAGTTCCTAAATCTCTCAATGGGGTTGAGAGGCTTCCAGTATCCTTAACAGAAATGCTCACTCATGGACATGGACATGGACAAACAGCTTATGGTCACTTTGCCTTGGGGTTATGGCCAAGTGATCCCAACTTCACAATTTCATCTCTCTCACTTAGAAAGAGGAGAGCAACACATGAATGGTGACTTGAGCTCACAAAACTCAGATGTAGAACCACGAACGGATCTTTTTTATTGTGTTTTGTCTACTATGGCCCTGTATCAGCATATGGAAGTGCTGAAGGAGAGAAACGCATATTGCAAGCAGAGCATTGAGGATGCAGATACAGAGACACATGTAGAAACAAATGTGGATACAGAGGGAAATTGTTCTTCACATATGCAGTCAGTCTTTCATACTAACACACATCTGCAGGATAGGGGCAATGGCAATGCCTCAAGTTTAACGCCATCAAATTCAAGGACATTTTTCAAGAGATTGCCAAGGACGTTGTCGTTGCAACTTGACAATTGTGGTTCTGAAAAATAAGAATCGTTATGTATTTGCCTATCTATCCCCATTGGTTGCACGAGGAGTGCTTGACATGGTGCAGCTTGGTTTTCTTATGGTTGGTCATACTCATGAAGATATTGATGCATTGTTTAGTCGCTTCTCTGAGAAGTTGAGAAAACAAACCATTTTCACATTTCCACATTTGATGAAGATCTTTAATGAGTGTGTTAGTGTGCATCCAACACCCTTTCTCTTACAAAAGGTTGCAGACTTCAAAGGCTTTATCAAGGGGGGATGCTTACATGATGGAGCCGATAGCTTGATTGGACATTCAAAGCCATTGCAATTCAGGATTTATATGAGTGATGGAATACCTTTGATGCAATACAAAGTACACCCCAAAAATGTTGATTGGTTACCAGAAAGCGGTATAGAGTTATGGAAGAGAAATGATCAGGAAGGACCCAAGCTTCCTGCCAAAAGTATTGCCACCCTTTGAGTATGTTAAGGAAAATGAGAAGGTTGTGGAGGGCTTAAAAATACATGTCAATTGGTGGAAAGAGCACTTGTAAGAGAAAGGAGACCAAAGTGATTATTCTAAGTGGATCAATCCGGTCCTTGCCTATTGGGAGAATCTTATGCTAAACATGCAAACCCCTAGTGCAAGGAAAGACATTGGATTTCATGACTTTTGGCCAAGGAGTGTATGCGAAAAAGCTGAGCCTCTTAACCTTCAAGTGGAGGATAATGTAGATGAAGGGTTTGATGTAAATGAGGACCATTATTGTGGTCCAATGCGCAACAGACCTGCTGAAGAGTTCAACCTGACTCTTGATGTGTCTAAAGGAGATTTTGTGCTTGTACAACCTTGTGATGCAAATTACCCAATATGGTTGGGAGTGACAACAAGTGATGTTTGTGAGATCCCTCTGCCCCCTCCACGCACCGACTCCCGGTAGCTGGCAGCGGAAGAAGCCCCCTCATGCGCGGGGCAAGGTTTCTCACTCAGGGCCTCGCCCACGAATGTCCAAGCATGAGACTAGGCTGGCGATCACTCCAAAAACCGAAACCGGGAAAATTTCCCATGCCCGGAAAGCGGGGACGATTCCACCTTTTTGAATTTTCTTAACAAATTTTTCTAACGGACGAGATCAATTCTAAACTATCCTTCTCCTGAATAAACCAGATAGAAGGAAACTATCACTGGGCTGATAAATTTTGATCATCTGAGTAAATTCAACGCTTTTTTCCTAATCAAGATCAGGCACAGCCGTTGATTCACTCAATTGAGAAATTTATCCAGGGAATTAACTAACTATTCGAATCCTAACGTAATTCTAAGATTTTTCAGTTTGATTATTAAAACTCTACTGACTCCAGCCTAACCCCATCCGGCCCATGGGTTAGCCACCACCCTACCACTGGAATCGGTGGAACCAAACAAGTACTCACCCACCCATAATTGAAATGCCTTTCTTAACTTTAGCTTTAGAAAACAGATACGCACACACTCCTCTTTAAAACTTTCATATAAAAATAATCCATTGACAAAACAAATATGGTCACAGATTTCATAATTCAAAATTTCATATAAAAATAATCCATTGACAAAACAAATAATCCATTGACAAAACAAATATGGTCACAGATTTCATAATTCAAAATTTCCATTCAATCCCTTGTTTCACAAAAACAGTACCACTCTAGACTCTCCGTTGGGACCAACTGGTCAGCAAGATCCAGTAACAGATTACAATAATCATTTCGTCAACATACATATATATATCTTCCTTGACATACGCATGGGTGTCCTAAGCACCGCGAGCTCGTGCATCGCCTGGTCAAAACCCTCTAGGATCCTCCTTAGGTGTCCTAGCACTTCACTTAGGGACCGCTTCGTCGGCCCTCGCCCATCGTACCGGAAGCGCACCATTTTTCACCATACCTAGGCTGGTCAAGACCTGGGCAGGTTTTTGCCGCGTGAGCTGTCCCTCGAACACTCCCCGCCAGCTGTTGCAACCGAACTTCCCTTAGATAAACATATATGCCAAATGCTCCCTCCAGCATTCTGGCATAAGACAGTCCTTTAAGAAAATAGGGTTTCTATGCAAGATTCTAGTTTTGATTTTGTTTGAAAACCATGAATAATCTTAAATCTGTATCCCAATACTTCTAGATCCAGGCCTAAATTCTAACAGAATTTCTCGAATTCTGTTAATTTGATCCTCAGATCAAAATCAAAAGTCTTAACTTAGTTTCAGATTCGGTGGGGATTTGAGTACATTTTTCCTGAACTAGGCGTCATTGATGAAAATTGACGAAGGAATTAGGTCTTGGTCAATAGTTTGAATCAGAGTTTAGATCTGGAAAGGTTTCTCCTAAACTATCTTTCTCAAAAGGTACTACGCGAATATTTACTTATAGATTTCTAAAACATGAATTTCTTATGATGAATAAGATAATCATTTATCTCGATCTCCGACTTCGATAGTTTAATTGAACTTTCTCAGTACCATCTTAGTGGATATGAAACGGTAGCATTTCTTCCACAGATTATCTACTTATTCATTTTTCCAATTTTTGCGAGAATTAAATAGAGGGTTTAGAGAACCCTTATTTAAATATAATCATTCTATATGCATCTTTTTATGCATAAAATCTAATTCTGATGAAAGTCACACTTTATCATCATAAAAATCACTTATTATGAAAATCACTCTTTTAATATGAAAGAATTTCTTTTATGCATCCATTTATGCATAAAAATCATTTATGATGAAAATCACACTTTTAATATAAAAAAAATACCTTTTATGCATAAAAATTATTTATGTGATGAAAATCACACTTTTAATATAAAAAAATACCTTTTATGCATAAGTTTATGCATAAAAATTGTTTATGATGAAAATCACACTTTTAATATAAAAACATATCTTTTATGCATATGTTTATACATAAAAATCATTTATGATAAAAATCACACTTTTGATATAAAAAAATATCTTTTATGCATATGTTTATGCATAAAAATCCTTTATGAGAAAAATCACACTTTTCATATAAAAAATATCTTTTATGCATAAAAATCATTTATGATGAAAATCACACTTTTGATATAAAAAATATCTTTTATGCATAAAAATCATTTATGATAAAAGTAACACTTTTATAATAAAAATTATTCTTTTATGCATATTTTTATGCAAAGAAATCAATAATGATAAAAGTAACACTTTTATAATAAGAAAATATACTTTTATGCATACAAATCAATATGATGAAAGTAACTCTTTTGTAATAAAAAAAATATTCTTTTATGCATACTTTTATGCAAAGAATCAATAATGATAAAAGTAACACTTTCATAATAAAAAAATTATCAATAAGTATCTTTCATAGAATTTAATTCTATTGAAAATCATTCTTTTATAAAAATTAATCAATATGCATCTTTCTATGCATGAATGAAAATGACACTTTTAGAATACTCTAACGATGGGGATTACTCTTTTTGATTAATAAAAGATGAAATTTATTTCACTAATTTTCAAAAAAAATCGCCATAACCTTCTTTGTATGGCTGACCATTTTTCAATTTTTAACTTACTAAAATTAATTTACCAAGAGTATTTAGATCATTCTAATGTAAACAATCAAAGAGAAACATTACAAAAAACTTGATTTTATTCATTAATCATTCATCTAGGATAAGAATGGTTGGATTTACTAAAGAAGAGAGGGGAATGCCTTTTTTCAATGAGGCATAACATCATTTGCAATTTAGAGAAGACAAAAATCATAAAAAACCATAAAAAATCATAAAATGAATGAAAAAGAGAAGAATCTCCAACTTACTAAGGAATTTGAGAGCTTTCCTTTGGCTTGATGGTTTGAGGGTTCTACTCTTGTTTGGAAACAAGAGTGGCCACCAATCTTTTGGAAGAGGGAAGGTCAAAAACTAATGAATTATGAGTAAAATTCACTGTTTTTGGCACTTGGGAGAGGCAGGGTAACAGTGCAAAACACTATTGAGTTTCAACAAAGGGGAAGGCTTCTATTTATAGGAAAAAGTGAGCTTCTAACCAAGCCAACCGATTCTAGAATTTTCTAGATCAGTTTGGTCAATTTTTTACCATTTTTGGGTCAGTTTTGCTCACTTTTTGTTGAAACAGGAGAGAGGAGAGATAAAAATATCTCATTATTTGGGAGTTTAAAACTCATTCAAGCAAGTGAAATAGGCACCTCCTTCATGAGGGGAATTTTCCCATACTGAGGTGTCAAAAATGCATCATTTCACTTGAATATCTCTCTTTTTTAACTATTAACCTTGTCCTTTGTCAACTCTTCATCTTATGTGAGTATTTACTCATTTTTGGAGGATTTTTCTTTTATTCTTCTATTTATCTCCTCCCTACATTTTGATGAATCTTATTGGTCCATAGGAACCTTAATTTAAAATTTCGAAAAAATCTTCACCCCCAGGATAATGCCTCTTGAACAGATTATACTTCATTTCTAATGTACCTTCTGAAAATCTTTTTGAACTTCTATTTCAAGGGAACTTATTTTAATAAGATGAGGTATTTTTCTATCCAAAAATATTTAAAAACTGAATTACCACTCTTTAGAAGATTTTCTCTCTCTAGGCCAAAACTGGTAGAAAAAAGATCTTTCATATTTCTGAAGAGGGATTTGATTACAGGGAAAGATGCTGGACATCTTGAGAGGCTGGGGAGGAATCTTACATTCTCTCCCACTTGAAAAATGCGAGATGCCCTCATCTCCCAAACTGGGGGTAATCTAGCAGATCGGCTTCATTCTCCCAGGTGGCATCTTCAAAAGGATAGAACTTTCATTTTACAAATAATTCTCTGAGAATTCTGTTCCTGAGAATCTTTTCTCGAACATCAAGAATTTCTTTAGGTTGGAGTTCCATCTGCCCTTGGGTTGAAGAGGTTAGGATTTCATCATCAAGCACATGATTTGGGCTTGGCACATATTTCTTTAGAAGGCTTACATGAAATACATTATGAACTTTGAGTTGAGGAGGCAGAAGAAGCTCGTAGGCTAAGTCACCTACTTTCTTTGTAATCAGATATGGCCCACAGTATCTGGGGGATAACTTCTTGTACTTCCCAAGAGATAAAGAACTTCTTTTGGGCTATACTCGAATGAAGACCATATCTGCTTCTTTGAATTCTCTGTCTGTCCTCTTCTTATCTGCATATTGCTTTTGTCTATCCTGGGCAGCTTTAATATCTTTACGAATTGACTGCATCTGTTGCTCCATGTCGTCAAGCATCTATCTGGACATCTCGATCCAAATCAATGGGTCGGACCAAGTTAATGAAGTTAAGCAATCTTGTCCATACAGAGCTTTAAAGGGCCTCATCCCGATACTTCGGTGATAAGAAGCATTGTAAGCAAACTCGACTAGGTGCAGATAGCTCAGCCACTTCTTGGGTTCCCTACCACACCATGACCGAAGTATATCTTTGATTACTTGGTTTACCCTTTCAGTTTGACCATCGGTCTCAGGGTGATAAGCTGTGCTGAGATCCAAGAAAGTTTCCACTGCTTCGAAAAATGCAGTCCAAAACCTTGAAGTAAACTTGGGATCTCGATCACTTACTATTCTTCTGGGTAGGCCATGCAATCTAAAGATTTCCTTGAGGAACACTCTGGCCACATCCACTACAGTGTAGGTTTCTTTTACTGGGATCAGATGGGCAACTTTGGTTAGTCTGTCAACTACCACGAAAATGGAGTTGTAACCTGATTGCATTGAAGGTAATCCAGTAATAAAGTCCATACTGATACATTCCCACTTCATCTGGGGGGATGTCCAATGGATGTAATTTCCCTGGCATTTTTACTCTTTCAACTTTGACTTTCTGGCATGTCAGACATTGGCGTACATGATTCAGTACATCCTTTTTCAGACCAAGCTAAAAGAAGCTTTTCTTTACAGACATGTAGGTTTTGATGAAACCTGGATGTCCTGCTATAAGGCTATCATGGGCTTCATTCAGAATTTGATCCTTGGTTCCCTCATCATTGGGAATGCATAGCTTTGATTATAATGCATAATGCCATCATCCAAGCTGTACCCTTGAACTCTGTTCAACTCCTGAGGAGTTTTGCTTTCCTACATAAGTAGGGTAGCAATAGGGCCAAAGAATCTATCTTGCATGATCTTCTCTCTTGCTTCAATAATCAAGGGATTTGATACTACAGTAATTGCAAGCAAGGAGGCTTTTCTGCTGAGGGCATCTGCTACCACATTTTCTTTGCTTGGGTGGTACTTGATTTCAAAATCAAATTCCTGCAGGGTCTATATCCACCTTCTTTGGCGCATGTTGAGGTCCTTCTGAGTACAGATCCACTTTAAGCTCTGATGATCTGTCACATCAAAGTGAATCTTTTTCCTAGTAGGTTATGTCTCCACAACTTTAAGGCATAGACTACTGAAAGTAATTCCAGGTCGTGGATAGCATAATTCTTCTCATGCGTTCTGAGCTTTCGGGATTCATAGGCCACTGCATGACCTTCCTGCATGAGTGCACCTCCCAGGGCAAAGCCACTTGCATCAGTTACTACCTCAAAGGGTAGAGAGAAATTTTGCAGCTTCAAAACGGGATTAGTTACCAAGGCGGTCTTTAGCTTATCAAAAGCACTCTGGCACTTGGTAGACCACTGAAATGGGGTATTCTTTTTGAGAAGGTTAGTCAGGGGGAAGCTATGAGAGCATACTTTGGTATAAAAATTCTATACCAACCAGTCAATCCCAAGAATCTCTGACTTCTTTCACTGTCTTTGGTTCAGGCCAATCTATGACTGCTTGGACTTTTGCCGAATCTGGAGAAATTCCATCTTTGGATACCAGAAAGCCCAAGCATTCAACATGGTCGGCAGAGAAAGTGCATTTGCTCTTTTTTGCAAAGAGTTGGTGCTTCCTTAGAATCTTAAGGACTTTTCGGACATGAGTCTCATGGTCAACTGCATTCTTTGAGTAAATCAGAATGTCATCAAAGAAAACTAGAACAAAATCATCTAAGTATTCTCTGAGAATGTCTTGCATTAAGCGATTGAATGTAGCTGGGGCATTTGTCAATCCAAACGGCATGATAGTGAATTCATAATGCCTATACCGAGTATTGATGGTGGCTGTCTTCGGGATATCTTGCTCATTAATCCTGATCTAGTAATACCCTGATTTGAGATCTATCTTTGTGAAGATCTGGGCTCCATTTAGCCTGTCCAGAAGCTCATCAATTCTTGGGATAGGATACTTATTCTTAACTGTCAGCTGATTCAAACCTCTGTAGTCCACACAGAGTCTAAGCATTCCATCTTTCTTTTTCTAAAAGAGAACTGGTGCACCCCAAGGTGAAACACTGGGTCTTACAAACCCTTGTTCTAACAGTTGTTCCTTGAGTTCAATGGCTTCAAGAACTGGCATTTTGTACGTGCGCAGAGCTACTGTGACTGAGCTCCGGGGGTCAATTCAATCACATGATCTACTTCCCGTATTGGAGGCATTTCAGTTAGTTCTGTTGGGAATAGATCATCAAATTCACTTAACCATTCTAGTTCTTTAGCCTTAAGCTTTGAGTCTACTGGGTTCATTTTGACAAAATTCCTAAATTTGAGTTTAGGAGTGAATCAAACATGTCCTATGTGCATACATTCTGCTGTTTTTTACATGAAAGCATGGGCTGAATTGAGTTTTTGACAAAAACAACATCTCTACTTAGCAAAATCCGCTTTGAGGCCGGATGGTAGAGTCTATATCCCTTGCTTTCTGAACTATATCCCACAAATATGCATTTAACTACCTTATTTTATCAAGGTTACTACGTTGTTTCTCAGGCACAAGAGCATACGCAAGACAACCAAAAACATGCAAATGATCCACAGAAGGCTTTCTGCCATGCCAAGCTTCATAAAGAGTTTTAGACTGCAAGGCCTTGGCAAGGCATTTATTCAACACATAGTTTGCGCACATAGTTGCCTCTAACCAAAAACCATGAGGTAAATCTTGGGCTTTCACCATACATCGTGCCATCTCCATGAGAGACATGTTCTTCCTCTCATCCACACAATTTTTCTGAGGTGTGTATGGCACAATACATGCCTTTTTCAACCATATATGCATGAAATTCCTTGGACATATACTCCCCCCCTCAATCTAAACGAAGGGTGCCAACTTTACATTCACATGCATTTTCAACCATGGATACAAAGTGCCTAAAGCACATAAAAACCTCTGACTTCTGCTTTAATGGATACACCCACTATATCTGGAGTGAAATAGAGATATCCCCCAATAGATGATGTCCTCATAGGACCACATACATCACTATGTATAAGCTATAATTTCTTAACAACTCTCACAGATCCATCCTTTGGAAATGATGCCCGATGCATTTTACCAAGAATACACCGCTCACATGCATGCCTAGCAGGGGTCTCAAGAGTTGGCAACTTGGACACCATAAAATGCCTTTGAAGGCATAACAATCTGCCATAATTCAGATGGCCAAATTGCACGCCATAATTTTGCATCACTCATAGCACGAGTTGTAGAGATTGAGCAAGCATCATGCTGCAACTTCTTAAATACATCCATCTTGTATAGGCCATGAAATAAGGTACCTGAGGCAACGATAGAATAACCATCATTTATATCTTGAACTGTACATCTGTCATCCATAAATTTCACCATCAAGCCTCACAAGGCTAAGGTTGAAACTGATAGCAAGTTCTTCTTAATGCCTGGCGGCACATATAAAACTTTAAAAAGAGTAAATGTGCCCCCATTTGCAGCAGTGAGCACAACTCTACCAACTTCTTTGACAGGATATGAGGAACCATTTGCACATGTGACAGTTCCTGCACTTGGGACAGATTCCAAAGATGAGAACAAATTTTTTTAATGAAGTAATGTGCTTACTAGCACCACTGTCAAGGCACAAGGGTGCACACAAAGCATGGATTGGGTCTCCATGGAGAGCTATATAATGATGCACTTGGATCATTTTAATGCAAGACATTTATGTGTATTTTTAGTTAATCATTATCATTATCATTCTATTAGTTTAATCTCACCTTGCATCTTAATCACTATGCTTAAGCATGTCTCTCATTTGCTTTGATCCACCCCATGAGCTCAACCATGCTTTATTTTCCAACAATGGCTTGAGATGAATGTCAGCACTTGAATTTAAAAATTATAGTTTCTCTCTGAGTATTTATATTTCTTGAATTTCTAAAGTATTGCTATTCTTACAAAATTAAGAGTCAAGATGCCTTGATTTTGAATTTAAATTTAAAAAATAATCAATACTTCTAAATGATTCTTGGAGCTTCTACGATCCTTTTTTGTACTAAATTATAGTTGTTAAAACTTTAATGTTTATAATATATACATAAATTTAAAAGAATCTTAGACTTAGGAAAATTATTTTAGGTCACCTTGTTAAAATCTCGGTCTTCTTAATAGTATTAGCCTTGCCTTTGATTAATAATAGCTCAATTGAAAGGTTTTTATATAATGTCTTTTTTTGTCTCAAAAATTAGTATTATTAGACTTGGAATAGTAATAAAAACCATGAGTAAATTTGCATTCTTAAATGGCTTTGTACTTCACCATTCTTAAATGGCTCTCTATACTTCACCATTCTTGTCATGGAATTTGACTACTCTTGGAATTAAGTAATCTTGCTGACTTGAAATAGTTCCAAAAATTAAGCTATCTTGAATTTGAGAAAATAATTTACTTGATAAATTCTAGTTTCTAAGCTGTATTAGTATCTATTCTCAAAAAATAACTTACATAAAATATGTTCCTATGACTTGTTCATCATACTTGTCGTATAAACCACCATTTTTCCACTTGCCAATAATAAATGCTAGATTTTTTTGTCTTTGATCAATAAAAGAGAGTTTTTAAACTTAAAGTTTACCTTAAGCTTCTATAGAACTCACACACTAGAGTAATTTGATTTGAGTCTTGTTCTTAGTATTCTTGACATCAATATTTTTTTTAAAACTTAATAAACTTGCTCTAGAGTCTTGATATTGATGTAGTGAATACAAACTTGCTTAGTTTTTATCTAATCGTGTCGCCAAAAAATACTTTCCTCATAAACTCTAATCTTTGAATCGACTCCAATATCTAGGGATACTAAAATTACCTAGAGTCACTAATAGACTAGGGTTTTCCAATATTGTCTAGGTTTTATCAGCTAAATCTTGCTTAAACTATTTTTAAAGATATAAAGTGTGACATATCAATAAATACTGTGAACTAAATACCGTCTTTAAACTATTTTTAAAGATACAAAGTGTGACAAATCAATAAATACTGCGAAGTAAATTGTAAAAATTAGAGAGAGATTTGTACTTACCTCCACCATTAGATATCATGATGTCAGAGTTAACCTCTTGCTTGAGATGACTACCATTAGTTATGCATTAGGTTGTGATCTTGTTGTTCTTCTTTATCAGATTATCTCTAATAAAATGGCCTTGCTTACAACACCTGCAACACTTAATGACATGTTTCTTGGGTTCACTGTTGTGTTAGTTAGACTTGGTTTGTTAAGTTTCTTAACATTTTCATCTTTATTTGTTCTATTTTTGCTTCTCCTATACAAATGTCGCAAGATATTCTTCTCAAAATCCTCCCATGACTCTCATTCTTTATACAAAAATGCACGAAGAAAATCAAGTTGGTCTTGAACTAACAGTGGGATGTTGTGGAAACTCATCCCTATCTAAAATTTAAAAGAGAGAACAATTAAAAATAGTAAAAGTAGAAAATAGTTTTCTTATCTTTTATGAAATTTTAAAAATGGAAAAAATGCCATAACTTGAATTGATTTCCCTGTTAAAAACCACTTAAAACTTCAAACAATGGAGATGCTCATAATTTTAAAAATGGCAAAAATGCCATAACTTGAATTGATTTCCCTGTTAAAAACCACTTAAAACTTCAAACAATGGAGATGCTCATAATTAGCTTAGAAAATATGCATGATAATTTTTAAAAATTCTTGAAGTCAATGAAATCACCATAATTTTATTCAGAGGACAAAATAAAATAATTTCCTTTAATTATGGTTAAATTGGGTGTTGTTTGGAGGTCAAACATATCATTTTTATAATTTTAGTAGCTGTCCGAGATTGCATGGGAACAAATTCTTGGGCTTGGGCTTGAGGTTTGAATGGCCAATTCAAAATTAAATTTAAAAAGAGAGTATGAAAAAGTGAAACTTTAATGTGACATGTACTTTCTCATTTTAACAAAACCGCGTTGCACTATGGGTACTCGTCTTTCCTCTCACCTCACTTCACTCACACACACTCACTAGCATGCATTAGGGGGAGAGATTAGCAAGAGCAAGACTCAATTGCACAATGGGAGAGTATGTTGCATTATGAGAGAAATTCACTTATATACATGGCCATAAGTGTTCACACTTAAACTATTGGGCCGACCGGGCACTTTAGGCTCATAAGAGGCCTAATGCTATTACAATGACTACTCTCATAATATATCCATGAAGTACATCACTCAGGACATCATCCTAACTTGCTACCACATGCTCTTGAAGCGGAAATTGCCATAAATACTCCATCACACCATTAACGGGTGCCTGTCCAAGTCGTAGCTTTGGACACTATCATCCTAACTTGCTACCACATGCTCTTGAAGCGGAAATTGCCATAAATACTCCATCACACCATTAACGGGTGCCTGTCCAAGTTGTAGCTTTGGACACTATTGCTTCATATCTTGAATGTATGACCCTTTGGTGTATCTACCATGACTCTTTGATGTAAGATAATGGTGGTAACTCTTGTTAACCCTAGAATTGGGTTAACAAGGTTACACAATGATTATGATGTATGGTTTCCACAACTCAAAGACTTCCTTAAAAACTATGACAACAAGATGTTGGAATTAGGGTTAGGGTTTCAACAATGCACACACACAAGATAGAGAAGCTTGAGAGCACACAAACTCACTAGAATAGAATGAACAAATGTGTGCCAGATATACAAAAGATAAGTACACACCCCAAAATGAGTAGATAAGAGGGTGTACGCACGGGGGAAAAAACCTCCTAGTAGTGAGGGAAAAAATGGCCCGGCGGTCCTAAGTGTGTTCATACACATCACTACCATATAATGCTACAAATCCCCCTTGGAGTGATGATGTGAACATGTAAAGGGTATGGCCAATCAATCCTAAAAAGGCAGTAAGTCCAAAGCTTTTACAAAAAGCTTCAAACTTTTCACGAGGAAGAGCCTTTGTGAATAAATCGGCCATGTTGTCATGTGTAGGCATATAGATCAAGCTAATCTCTCCTACAGAGAGTCTTCCTAACATAGTGGTAATGCACCTCAATGTGCTTAGTGCGAGCATGAAACACTGGGTTCCTCCGCAGGCTGCTAATGCGCTCTGGCTGTCAGTGAAAAATGGTAGTGCTAGACGACTGTCCAACACCCAAATCAACCATAAGACGTCTGAGCCACACACACTCAATTGTAGCTACTCAGCTTCACAACTGGAAGTGGCCACTGTAGGTTGCTTCTTGCTAAGCCATGATATACATGAATCACCAAGGCAAAAGCAAAACCCACTAGTGGACACTCGTGTGTCATAACATCTAGCTCAATTTGAATCACTAAAAGCATGCAGCTGTGACTCACCCCCCTTTGGATAAAACAATCCAAAATACTGAGTGCCCTGCAAATAGCGGAAAACCTGCATTGATAGCATACTATATATCTGGCCTCGTGTTGCATACATAAAGAAGGGATCCAACAGCCTGCTCTGATACAAACTAGCATCAAAAGAGTCTCTTGCATCTTGAAGACTAAGTCGAGTACCTCTCTCCATAGGTGTAGCCATAGGTTTACAGTCTTCAAGATTAAACCTCTTCAATAGCTTCTGTATATATTTAGACTACAGCATAACAATGCCATCATTGCATTGCATAAACTGAATCCCCAAATAGTAATGCAAGGGCCCCAAATCTGACATCTCAAACGATGACTACAAATCAGCCTTAAGGTTGAAATCTGATCTATATTGGGTCCCGTGAGTAGCATGTCATCAACGTATAGAATGATGACAAAAAATGTGTCCTTACTCCTCTTCACATAGAGAGGGTACTCTCTGTTGGACTATTGTAAAAATCATTTGCAACCAAGTATGCATGAATCTTCTCATACGATGCTCTAGGAGCTTTGATCTTCTTCTTGAAAAGAGATATTCTTCTTCTTTCATGGCTGGGGCCATGAGCTTGTCCGTCAGGTCTTCTTGCTCCATGTGAGCAACATGTTCAAATGATTTGCTGACAGTTCCTTTGGGTTTTTGATGTTTATCTTGTGTCATTATGCAATGCAAACCCAAAATTATGCGGGAGGTCTTACCTCTTACCTTATTCTGGACAAGGGCAGTGTCTATTCCTTTTTTTACACTGATGTAATGTGCCCAATACATAATGCGTATAGCATTCATTCTCATGCACATTCCCAAATGCAACTCTGGTTGTGAATAATCTTGAATTTGAGTGAGATTTACAGGCATTAACCAAGGGTTAAATGCAAAATGATGATTATCACAAATTTATCAGCACAATTTTCCCAGAAATTACATTAAATCAAGGGTAACCAATTTGTATAGAATGGTTGGAGTATCAAACCAACTCCGAATTGCAATCTGAAGTTATAGGGATATGTATCAGATACCTAATGGTTAATTTGAACCCTCAATTGCACCAAAATATAGTGATTAGCATTGATTAATCTCACTGATTAGCAAATTAATCCACTGTTTTGTGTGTAAAAAACAGAGTATACGGGGAGTCCAGATCTGGTGCCTTAGACTTCAAATGAGCTCAAATGCTTTCAAAGGCATCAATAGCAATGAGTCTAGTAGAGGATTAAGCCAATAAACACAAGATTTGACCAAATATTGAAAGCTTAATCTCTGTTTTACCAAAGTCACCTGTAGATTTGATGAAGAGCTTGGATCTCACTGTAGACTTGATGAAACTGAATTCTGTCTTCACCAGCTTGTAGAGCATGCTTGAAAACACCTTGGGCTAAGAGGAATTAGAGTGATTCACCCTGAGTGAGTGTAGATATGAGATCTTCTGCTGAAAAATAGAGCCTGCTAAAACAACGATTTCTCCTTCATCCGGCAGCAGTTTGCTACGTTGTTTGGATGAGCTTGAAGAGTTATGAGAGACCTATCATGTGCTAGAAGGGTTTGGCCTAATTTTATGTGTGCAAGGAGAGGGAGCTCCTCCACTGGCTGGGGGTACAGAGGTGGGTTGAAAAAAGAGGAAAAATTATAATTTTTTACTAATCCTAATTAGCAAAATAATTAGCAAGATAATGGGCTCACAAATTAGCATGGCTCCGATACCATGTTGAAATTTGAGCATTGTGATGAGCTATGGTGGATCAAACACTAGAATCAACATCATTAATAAAGTGATTAGCAAATAATTAAGACGTAATTAGTGGGTAATTAACAAATAGATTAATGTAGGCATGGATACTCAAAAACCAGCAAATTCTCATTAGGGCAATGCCTCAATTTATAGAGTTTACATCAAGCATCAAATCCCACTGATTTCTCTATGATGCACTCCATCTCTTTTCCCTGATTCTCTCCACCTCGTCACTTTTCCTAGAATATCTCCCAGAATATCTCCACACTTCTCAGAATATCTCCATACTTCCTAAATCTTCTCATGCTACCCTTTATTCTCTCCCAGTAGATTCTTCTCACCTTTTCATAGGTTCTTTCACATTTACACATCCTCTTTTACAACCTCTAACCAAGGGCTTGTTCCCGCACACACCCTATTCACTTGTATATTTCAACACACACTAGCAAGCTGCTCCTTAAAATCTTTGATCTTGGTCAAGAAGCTATCCATTGAGTCTCCCTTATTCATGTGCTCAGACTCCAACTGTTTGCACAGATATGTAACACGTGCTTCATTGTGCACCTGGTATAATGCAGCAAGTGCATCCCATGCCTATTTTGAAGTCTTACATGATCGAATATGAGGAATAATGCTTCGCTTCACAGAAAGTGCAAGCAATGCATGTGCTTGTGCATCTCTTCCATCCCATCTCGTTTGAGCAGCACTGGGAGGTACTGGTGGTGCATGTGGAGGAGCAACATCTGTATTAGATTCTACTTTAGATGTACCTGTAGCACCTGGTTGCACTGGTAGTTGTGAAACAAGATGAGTTTCACTACACTGATCACATTCCAAAGGCCTTTATTTAGCAACCAGTACATGCCTCATCATATAGGACCACAATGGGTAGTTAGTCACCAATCAAGTTTGTCCTTAGCAAACATGTTGAATACATCACTAATGCCAGCCATGATTTTCTACCAAATGCAAAATGTTTCAACACATTGCAAATACTCTCAGTATTCCAATGGATGCAGCCTAGCAAAAGTATGATGGTTGATGTTGTTGAAGACACTGTAGATGCTGCTGCACACCAAATCTTTGCCGCTACATAGCCCAAACACCCAAAATCGAGCAGAACCAATCCAAAAAATGACGCCTCTCCATAACGTCTGTAGAAACTTTGCGGTGCCCAAAACATGCCCGAATCATGCCGCAGACCCCAAAAACTTTGTATACATCACACTATAATATACACCTTCTTCTCCTAAGAGGGGATCTCAATCAGAGATAGAAAAATAGAGTCATGAGGAGGGAGACAGCCAAGGAAGCTAGCTCTGATACCAATTGTTGGAATTAGGGTTAGGGTTTCAACAATGCACACACACAAGATAGAGAAGCTTGAGAGCACACAAACTCACTAGAATAGAATAAACAAATGTGTGCCAGATACAAAAGATAAGTACACACTCCAAAATGAGTAGATAAGAGGGTGTACATACGCACGGGGGAAAAAACCTCCTAGTGAGAGAAAAAAAACCCCGATGGTCCTAAGTGTGTTTACACACATCACTACCATATAATGCTACACAAGATACAACCACACAATATTTGCAACACAAGAAATCCGGTTCAAAGCTTGGGATCGTACATATAGATTTGTCACCATATTGACAAGGTCAACATATAACCCTTCTCCACAATGACTTTGGGTGTTCAAAATGAAAGCATGAATATGGGAAAAGAGGTACTTCCTCTCTCACACCAATTCACAGTAATAGGCAGTAGAGCAATTGAAGAAGCCCTTGACACAGCTTCACCTCCACTTGATCTTTTAGGTTGAAAAGAGCTCCAAGTTACCAGTTGAAAAAGCTTTAGGGAGAACCCCAGATGGCTACTTCACAAGTCTCCCATTCAACTCATCTTATATGAACCCACCAAAGTCCACCTAGATGTCCCAATAATAAGTCTGGAAAGTTGCCTGCAATAAATAGGGGTTCTCCTTATTGCCTTGATACCCCAAACAGTCTCAATCTTGCCTTGTGATGGAGAGGCAGCTAAGAGTAGACCTTCCAAGTGCCTGGCCGTGCCTTGCTCTCACTCTCTCTTTTTTTAATGATGAGACGAGGTAAGTAGATGTTAAAACGATCTTGCCGAGCATAAGTGAGCTTTAATATTCTTCAAGAACCTCGGTTTGAAACAGGTACCCACCACCTTCTGTCTTCTCATGGATGGCAAAACTGTTAAAAACCTAAGATCTCTCTAGATAATTGTTATGCATAAACATGCATAAATCAGGCATAAACTCATCCACCCGACCACCCCCGAGCCCAAGGGATGCACACATGAAATATAATGAAATACATCATACCTTTACCTTGATGTCCCATACCATCAAGAGGTATAACTCCAATCCATCAGCATGTAGCTATAGTGTGAAATGGCAGGTGAGTAGTTATGATCCTCTACACAAGAGAGCATAACATAACCTAGCCTCAAGCTAACATCAAGAGACCATAGCCTAAGCCTCAAGATAACATAGCCTTGGCCTCTAAGCCCCCAAGCCTCAAGGCCCCCTTGAGTGTGCCCCATGCCCCTATTATATAGAAGGGCCCTCAAGCGACTCTTGACTCTCTATCTCCCATGTGTGACCCTTGGATGCCTGACCCCAACCTTAACCCTTAAGGTTAGTCCTAACCATGCTCCACTAGAGCTTGTTCCCATGCTCCCATGCTCACAAGCCTAATGTGGGTTAGCCTCCTAGTATATGCACACATAATGTGCATATAACATACTTCCCCACTCTCAAAACATTGCACTCTTGCAATGAAAAGAAGGAGAAGTGCACTGAACAATCTCAACCGAGTCCAAAGTCGAATTCTCTATTTCCCTATCTTTCCATCTAATTTTAACCTCAGGGATTAGTCAACTACAAAGTTTTCTTTCCCTGAATTCAAGTACCTTCAGGTTCATGTGGAACATAGGATAATTCTTCAGGGATTAGTCAACTACAAAGTTTTCTTTCCCTGAATTCAAGTACCTTCAGGTTCATGTGGAACATAGGATAATTCTTCGACTTCAATGAGTTCTTGAGGAGTAACTTTGTTATCCTCACCTCCCAGTTTCCCTTTCAATCTATTGATATGAAAGACTGAATGAACTCTAACATCATGTGGAGGTAGTTTAAGTTTATACGCAACTGTTAACCTATGGTGGCGGACATTGAGACGTATTACTTTTTACATCATATAATTATTTTAAGTATTCTGAGTCATGGGCCGGGCTTGTCAACACCACATGTAAAGGATAAAGGGATTGGGTGATGGTCGATGAGAGGTGCACCTCGAATTTCATCAGGATAAGGGTTAGGATTGGCCGGCCATGTGTGGGCGCCCATGTGTGAACGGCTAGGTCACATATAAGAGGCAAATGTAAACCTAAAACCTCTCATTCTCAATGTGTTGAATACAAGGAGTGCTCTTGCTTTATCTTCTCCATCCCCTTCTCCTCTGTGTGTGTGTGTGTGTGTGTGTGTGTGTGAGAGAGAGAGAGAGAGGGTAGCGATCGAGCATTACGTGGCGGCGAGGCGACGACGAGGCGGTAGAGCGGCGAGGGTGGCTCCTTCTTCATCTCGGCACGAGAATCCTTCACAATGGCGGTCTGAGCAGTGAGTGACACACCATTGCTCCCTGTTTGAGCTTGCTGGTTTCTGGTTGTGTGCTTGCAGCCATTCGTGGCTCGCATACGATGCCTGGCAAGTCTCCAGCTCCGACACGTGCGGCAAGAGCGCACATTTTTGACGCTGCTACCCGGGGAAATGCCCTGCACCAAGCTCCAGATGCATCTCGGGCTGCTGTTTGAAGTCAAACTTATTCTACAGGAAAGGCAAAGAGAGGCATGATTGTGTGTATGCTGTTGATTTTCATTCTTTCGATTCTATTTTACCCAGTCATTTCTCAGTTCTACGCGCTGTGTGTGTGTGTGTGTGTGTGTGTGTACACAGAGGGCAGAACAGCAGCGACGCCGCGCAAGGCGCCGCGACCGGCCCTAAAACATCTTTGTTAATATTCTTTACAAAAAAAATAAAAAAAACGAAACCCAAAAAAAAACCTGCATGGAGTGGAAAGAAATTATTTATTTGAAAAAAAATTGAAAAGAAAAAACCCCTGATTGACCTTGGCCTCGATCTTTTGATATATATATATATATAGGAGAGTGAGCCTCCATAGCTTTCTTTCAAGTGAAAGCTTAAGGAGAGTGAAGCTCTATATGTAGTCTACCCCCCAAGGAGTGGAGTGGGCATGTGGGCAAAGCCTTCACCTTTCCTCCCAAAGGCACCCTTGGATCTTCAAATTTAGGCCTCACACCTAGACACAAATAGAGCGTTCTGAGGACCACGGGAGCTCCGAATAGGCGAACATTGTGCTCTGTAAAGCACGCTAGGACCCCTTGGATGATACGCTCGTCTTGAGCTATCACACGTCTTAGTCCAGTTTCGACCATAAGTAAGGGGGTAAAAACGGGTTGAAAACAAGATAAAAACAAGTAAAAACGGGGTGCGAAACACCTGAGAAACCACTTGTGTGGGCTTCAAGGGTAGTTACCAATGCCCGTAGGATACCCATGTCACATGCATCTACGTTCTGGTCAGGTGCTAGAGTCCGAGCAACTAGAAAGCATTTCAGTTTACGTAGGCTCACACCATCCCTCCGCGTTAGCATCTTGGCCTTCAGTTGGAACCCAAGGAAGTGCAACCCAAGATCCGCGAACAGCGGCTAGCTCGTCCTCTGACTCTGAAGTCATGGAAGGGCACCCTACCAAGAACTCTGAGGAAACAAGCCAAAACGTGTCAGTTTGGGCCCCACAACCTAGATCTAGCATGTTTAATCGTCTAATAGAGACTTTTAGTAGAGCTACGCGCTCTGAACCTGCGATGACAAGTGAAGTAAATGAAGGAGGAGGGGAAGTAGATTCGCCATTCACATCTCATGTAGACCCTGCCCTCCCAAAAAGTGTCCATGTGGATATTCTACCCACTTCATTTAATGAAGGCCTTACTGAGCTACCACCTCTGACGCTCTTCCTAAAGTAGAGGTCCCTAGAAGTCAAACCATAAGAAGTGACATTGCGTCCACTTTGAGAGAACCTTTTGGCACGCAACCCTGTCGCAATTGGAGACTCCCTCGGTGAGTCTCGTAGATCCTTCGTATGTTGTTTCGCCTAGAGTCTCAATGCAGGTTTGAGCCCACGAGTAGTAACTTTAGCTTTCCAACTTTGGCTCAACTTTCCATTAGGGAATCCACAATGCCTGCTCTGATGATGAGCATGATGGAAAGCGCACCCGTTGCCACTGTGGTTAGTACAACACCGCTACCTAGTGGTATAGTACCTACAACAGTGCATACCAGTGCATATCGACCATATGTACCTATCGCTACTCATGCTCATGTAGCTCCTACGCCTCCTATTATGCCAATGGCGTATGCTCCACGAATGCCTTACCACAACCCTTATCCAAGAGGAGCTATGCCTAGTCACATATCATATCCTACGTCAGCTGCATACATATCAAGACCAATGCCAACTCCTGTCAAAACCAGGCCATCCCAGAAGTGCCTCCACGAGCTATGCCTACTCACTTAGGTGATCTCGCAGCGTTTGCTCAAACGATCGGACGATCTATTGCAAAAAACACGTGTGGCATGTGTGAGAGAGCCTAGAGGTAAGGCGGTACAAGTTGCCAAGCTCACTCAGAACTTCAGTGGTAACAAAGATGTTAGGAAGCACATTGAACTTTTTGAACACGTGTGTGATTCCTTGGAAGAGCACAATGAGCTACATAAGTGTAAAGCCTTAGGCTTAACCTTGAGTGGAAAAGCCGAAGATTGGTACTTTAAGGGTTGAAGAGCATACTCACTATCCCACTCTCAAGAGGTTGTTCTTGAAAGAATACATACGTAAGGGTGTGCTTTGGGGAGTAGCATCTCAACTCCAAAAAGCTAAACGCGAGGAAGGAGAGTCAGTGAGAGACTTTATTAGTCGACTAAAGCATCTAAATTCTCGCTGTACTCCCGAGATGAGCGCTTCAATAACAACCAAATTCTTGATAGATTCATCTGAGGATTGTGCCACGAGGACATATACAATGGCCTAGTCATTAGAGGTCTTACGACATGGGAAGCAGTCACTGCCAATGCAATCCAGTTAATAGTAACCGGCAAGTATTCACTTAACAAAAATGTATTCTCCGTTGAAGATCAGTAAGATCAACCAATAGATCCATATAAAAGAGCCATGGACTCATCCGTTGAGGACCAGCAAGGTCAATCAACCAATTCCATGCCCGAATTCAGAAAACAACTCTTACTCGTTCCAATATCGTCCCCGACGTACGTGTGGGTATCTTTGGTGACCCCCCAGAGCCCGAGCACCGTATGGTCAACACCCTCTAGGATCCTTCGCAGGTCACCTAGCGCTTCACTCATAGGCCGCTTCCTTGGTCCCTCATCCACTGTACCGGAAGCTCACCATTTAAATCAAACCAAGCCTGGTCAAGACCTCGGTCGATCTTGCTACGCGAGACGTCCTCCGTTGACTCTCTGTCCGCGCAGTTGCAACTTTAACAGATAGGTCTCCACGACCTCATTCACAAGACGGCCAAAATGCTTCCCCAGCATTCTTGACATAAAACAGTCATTTAAAAACAGATTTCACATACAAATACGATTCCAATAATATTTCCATCTTTTCTCATCACTCCACATTCTTTCACATTAGTCCCCATCTTTTCTCATCTTTCCACAATTTTTTTTCTTCATTAATCCCTATCACATCACATCATTCCCACATCAAATCACGTCCAATCGCATCATCCACACATCAATCCACATCATCCATACATCCATCCACATCAATCCACATCATCCATACATCCATCCACATCAATCCACATTATCCACACATCCATCCACATCAATACACATCATCCATACATCCATCCACATCAATCCACATTATCCACACATCCATCCACATCAATCCACACGTCAATCCACATCATCCATACATCCATCAACATTAATCCACATTATCCACACGTCAATCCACATCATCCATACATCCATCCACATCAGTCCACATTATCCACACATCAATCCACATCATCCATACATCCATTCACGTCAATCCACATCAATTCATTCACGTCAATCCACATCAATCCATTCACATTAATCCACATCAATCCACATTATCCACACATCAATCCACATCATCCATACATCCATTCACGTCAATCCACATTATCCATACATCAATCCACATCATCCATACATCCATTCACGTCAATCCACATTATCCACACATCAACCCACATCATTTATATATCCATCCACATCATCCACATCAATCCACATCATCCATACATCTATCCACATCAATCCACATTTAAAGAAAGCAAAAATCAAAAAACCATAAAATAGAAAAAGAAAAAGTAGAATTTCTAACTTACTAGGAGTTTTGTGAGCTTTTCTTTGGCTTGATGGTTTAAGGGATCTACTCTTGTTTGCAAACAAGAGTGGCCACCAATTCTTTTGAAGAGGAAATGGTCAAAAACAAATGAATTATCAATGAATTCACTGTTTTTGGCTCTGGGGGGAGGAGTAGAGTAACAGTGCATAAAACACTATTAACCATTTACGAAGGGGAAGGCTTCATTTATAGGAAAAAGTGAGCCTCTAACCAAGCAAACTGATTCTAGAATTTTCTAGATCAGTTTGGTCAATTTTTGACCATTTTTAGGTCAGTTTAGCTTACTTTTTGGATCTAGTTGAAGCAGGAGAGAGGAGAGATGAAAATATCTCATTATTTGTGAGTTTAAAACTCAACCACACATGTGAAATAGGTGTCTTCTTCATGAGGGGAATTCCCCACACTGAGGTGTCAAAAATGTATCATTTCTTCTAAATATCTTTTCTTTTTTAACTAATAACCTTGTCCTTAGTCAACTCTTCATCTTATGTGAGCATTTACTCATTTTGGGGGATTTTATTTTATTCTTCCATTTATCTCCTCCCTACATTTGGATTAATCTAATTGATCCATAGGAACCTTAATTCAAAAATTTTTAAAAATCTAGACCCTTAGGCTAAGGTCCTTTTTACCTAATTTCAATTTATTCCAATTGCACATTGGAAATTTCTTTTTGAATATCTATTTCAGGGGAAACCATTTTAGATACTAGGAGGATTTTTATATCCAAAAATATCATAATTTTAAATTACCTCCCTCTAGATATTTTCTCTCTCTAGGCCAAAACAGGGTAAAACAGGATCTTTCTTTTATTTTCGAGAGGGGAATAATTATAAGATCAGAAGGGGAGGTTCTTACACCTGCACACCTCAAAAGCCAAAGGGAGGAATCTTACATCCTACCCCACTTAAAAAACGCGAGATGTCCTCATCTCGCAAAATTAGAGGAGAACTCTTTTCCTTAAAATCCAACTGATTCTAGGGTTCCTTATAGTCTTGTGAACCCAACAGAATCTTGGAATAAAGATCCCTTATATAAAACTCATCATCAGATAACAATTCACTCAGATCGTAACATTCAATCCTTATAACAATAATGGTCCATTAGACCAAAATTTCTATCTGAACAGTCCTTCATGGAAATTTTCAATTATACATATTTTTAATTTGACATCCCTTAACTTGATCCACTGGATCAAGTGTTAATAGTAGCAATCTGCCAGCACAATCCACTAATCTCATAGGGTTTTTTTTGAAGTCATTAACGTCATTCCAGCTACGAATATCATCACAGGGACTCGTCCCATTCATCCTCGTTGTGGTTTTGCTTAGTTTATTACATTTTAACCAAAATTCAGGAATCTTCATTTTTCAATCAGAATCCAAATCAACTCATCAGTTCTCAACCAGAATTTAAAATCATATCAATCACATTCGAATTCATCGTTTGGATAGTATTAATGCTTATAATTTCAAGTCTTAGATTTACTCGTATATACTACCAATAAAGAGTTGCAGTTATACCCTCGGTATATACAGGTAGTCACGGTCCTTGGAACTATAAGGTAAATACCATCATGTCTAGGCCTCAAGCAAGTCAGGGATTCCATACAATTACGGTACTTCCATCTGAAGACCCAATTACCAATTTATGAATTTCAGTTTGAATATCAAATTGTATGAATTTTATCACACAATTACAACCTTTTACTCCTTCTTCATAAAGTTTTGACATTTTTGGCTTCTCGGTTGATCCTCATTAGCCAATTCGCTCTGATACCAACTGTGAGGTCCCTATCCCCCCACCACGCAACGAATTCAGGGGTGCTAGCAGCAAAAGCAGCACTTCTTGTGTGGGGCAGGGTCCCACACTCGGGGCCTCACCCACGGATATCCAGACAAGAGACTAATCTATCGGTTCTTCCAAAACCGAACCCGGAAAAACTTCCCTTGCCCGAAAAGTACAGGCAATTCCTCCAGGATAACTTTTTTCTAACGTAGTCAAAAGCCTTAACTAACTGAACTGATCTAACCAAACCCGTAGGTCCCATAGTCAGATCAGCGAGAAAAGATTGTACTTGGATCATAGAGACCAACGCTTTTTCCTCATTGAGAGGCACAGCCGTTGATTCTTTTCCATAGAACAATTTTTGTCCGAGATTTACTTCATCTATCGAACCAAAACAAAATTGAGTCTCGATTTAGGGATCCATCAGTCCAGCCTAACCCCATCCAATCCAATGGGTTAGCCAATCGCCCAACCATTGTAGTGATCGGATCCAATTAAGAAATTGGTTAGGTTATTCCGGGTACCAGGGAAAAGAGTTCCCAGGCCCCCTAGCCGGATATTCATGCAAACTTAAAACTAGTCACACCACTTACACATCCAATATAAAATTGCCTTTTTCACAAATTCAACGGTCTTTAAAACAATCATTTAATGAAACCATAGTATCACTGATCATAATCCTCTAATTATCCAGTTGAATCCTTATTTCCAAAACATTCCTTCATCGGTGTACCTATGGCATCATTGGCAACCAGAACGCTCACCCCCTGTCCACTCACGGGCCTTTTCGATAGTTCCTAGCTCATAGTAATCGGCAAGTATTCACTTTAACAAAAATGGAGTCTCTGTTGAAGATCAGCAAGATCAACCTACAGATCCATATAAAAGAGCCATGGACTCATCCGTTGAGGACCAACAAGGTCAATCAACCAGATCCATGCCTGAATTCAGAAAAAAACTCTTACTCCTTGTTCCAATATCTTCCCCGACGTACGTGTGGGTATCTTCGGTGACCCCCTAGAGCCCGAGTACTGTATGGTCAGCACCCTCTAGGATCCTTCTCGCAAGTCACCTAGCGCTTCACTCATAGACCACTTCCTTGGTCCCTCATCCACTATACCGGAAGCTCACCATTTAAATCAAACTGAGGCTAGTCAAGACCTCGGTCGATTTAAAGAAATATGCATAAAGAAATTTATTTTTATTTCAAAAGAGTTATTCTCATCAATTTTGATCTTATGCATAGAAAGATGCATAAAGAAATTTATTTTTAAATTTCTTTATGCATCTTTCTATGCATAAGATCAGAATAAATTTCTTTATGCATCTTTCTATGCATAAGATCAGAATTGATGAGAATAACTCTTTTGAAATAAAAAATAAATTTATTTATGCATCTTTCTATGCATAAGATCAAAATTGATGAGAATAACTCTTTTGAAATAAAAATAAATTTCTTTATGCATATTTCTATGCATAAAATCAAATTTTCATGAAAGTAACGCTTTTATAATTTAAAAAAAACTTTTATGCATCTATTTATGCATAAATTTAATTTTAATGAAAGTAACGCTTTTATAATAAAAAATTTCTTTTATGCATCTATTTATGCATAAAAATTAATTTTGATGAAAGTAACACTTTTATAATCAAAATATTTCCAATATGCATCTTTCTATGCATAGAAATTAATTCTAATGAAAATAACACTTTTATAACAAAAATATTTCTAATATGCATTTTTCTATGCATAGAATAAAAATAACACTTTTAGAATACACAAGCGATGGGGATTACTCTTTTTGAATAATAAAAAGATAAAACTTACTTCACCAAATTTAAGAAAACTTTGCCATAACCTCCTTTGTATGGCTGACCATTTTTCAATTTTTTCACTCTAAAATTTACTAGAAATTATCCAAGATGATTTAAATCATTTTAATCTAATCAATTTTCACTTTATTAGGAGTAAACAATATGAAAAGTTTAATTCCATCAATTTGATTACACATCTAGGATAAAGAAAGGCTGAATTCAATAATGAAGAGAAGGGGGAAAGCCTTTCCAGCAAGGCATAACATCCATTTTCATCTTAAAGAAAGCAAAAATCAGAAAACCATAAAATAGAATAAGAAAAAGTAGAATTTCTAACCTACTAGGAGTTTTGTGAGCTTTCCTTTGGCTTGATGGTTTGAGGGATCTACTCTTGTTTGCAACAAGAGTGGCCACCAATTCTTTTGAAGAGGAAATGGTCAAAAATAAATAAATTATCAATGAATTCACTGTTTTTGGCTCTTGGGGGGGGGAGGAGTAGAGTAACAGTGCATAAAACACTATTAACCATTTACAAAGGGGAAGGCTTCATTTATAGGAACAAGTGAGCCTCTAACCAAGCAAACTGATTCTAGAATTTTTCAGATCAGTTTGGTCAATTTTTGACCATGTTTAGGTCAGTTTAGCTTACTTTTTGGATCTAGTTGAAGCAGGAGAGAGGAGAGATGAAAATATCTCATTATTTGTGAGTTTAAAACTCAACCACGCATGTGAAATAGGTGCCTCCTTCATGAGGGGAATTCCCCACACTGAGGTGTCAATAATGCATCATTTCTTCTAAATATCTCTTCTTTTTTAACTAATAACCTTGTCCTTAGTCAACTCTTCATCTTATGTGAGCATTTACTCATTTTTGGGGGATTTTCTTTTATTCTTTCATTTATCTTCTCCCTACATTTGGATTAATCTAATTAGTCCATAGGAACCTTAATTCAAAAATTTCAGAAAATCTGGACCCTTAGGCTAAGGTCCTTTTTTACCTAATTTCAATTCATTCCAATTGCAAGTTGGAAATTTCTTTTTGAATATCTGTTTCAGGGGAAGCCATTTTAGATACTAGGAGGATTTTTATATCCAAAAATATCTCAATTTTGAATTACCTCCCTCTAGATATTTTCTCTCTCTAGGCCAAAACAGGATCTTTCTTTTATTTCAGAGAGGGGAATAATTATAAGATCAGAAGGGGAGATTCTTACACCTACACACCTCAAAAGCCGAAGGGAGGAATGTCACAGGTGTTTTGTGGTGAAGCAGCTCTGAGATATCTTGTTATTAAAGTTTGTATTATTGTGAGAAGAAGGCGATGTAAGATTTGTTTGAGGAGATTTGGGTCTTCCTAGAGAAAAGGTTGCATAGGTGGTAGAGGGTCTTGTAGGAGGTGGGTTCCCTTGGATCTCTGAAGCTGCAACTTGGACCAACTCAAAGTCTTATTCAATAATCATCCGCAATATTTTTTGGTGGAAGTCTACAGGAGGATATAGTTGCAGCTCTTATTTTTGTTGTTGGTCTTGGGGAGTTGAAATACATGTTTTTTATTGGGGATAGTTGTGTGGAGATCCCTTGGTTCCATAATGTTCTCTCTTATCTATTAAATCCCAAAATCTCAAGGTTATTAAGATTGGCTCAATTTTTTATATACATAGGGAAGTTTGATTGTGTTGGATTGATGAATTCCTATGCTTTGGTTTTATTTGTGTTGTCTTGATAGATTTTTTTGAAAAGAACCAACTGTGAGTAAAGAGCTGACTTTTGTTGTGCCAGAACTATGTCAGTTAGCTTGTGTTTGAGTCAGCAGGTTCTGACAAAGGCAGTTTGGAATCAGCTGTGTGTCAGGATAGGTCAGCTAATGTTGTTGAAGCATTGGTATGGATTTGTTCTGGGCTGACAATCAAAACCAGTCACATAAGTCAGTCTAATAGAGGTTGGACACTGCTAGTGGTCTAGGTGTCAACTGAGACCTGCGTTGGGTTAAAAGGATCTCAGCTAAGATCAGTTGAGGCTCAGAAGGAATCAATAGAGAATATTCAAGGATAGATATGGTTTTTTCTAGGCTGGAGAGAAGAGATTTTGAGTCAGGTCAGTAGTCAGCACTTAGGCAGAATTGAACGGAAAGGTTTTCCAAAGTTAGAAGACTTCAGCTGTGAATGTAGGGAGTTGAGTCCTCGTGGGGTTTGAAGTGTTTGAGGGATTAGAGGTGTCATCAGGCCACTAGAGGGTTGAAAATTAACTTATGAATGATTCAATTAAAGTAGATAGGTGGGTGAGTTCCTAGTTAGGAGATAGTCAGTAGTAGTAGGGCAGCAAGGGATTGCTGACAGGCTCAGTAGTAGAGTCCAGAAGCAAGTTCTTAAAGATAGTTGAAACTAGAGAAACTCTAAGGAATCCTGGAGGACTCATTTCTGACTGGGGTTAGTATCCAAAACTTGATCTAGTATACAGTCAGAATCCGATCAGTTGGTGTTAGCTGGAAGGGTTTATGGTCAATTGTGGTCAGGTAAAGGCAACTGAAGGTTTGTAAGTGAAGATCAAAGACCTAGGAGGTCAGAGCTGACCTGGGTGTACCATTGGGGTAGTTAGCTGAGCTATTTGGAAGGATTTGAAGAGTGTTCACCTATGTCAGCTAAGCATTAGGGAACATTAGCTGGGTGGATTGGTGCTTGGATCTAGTGTTTGTGCTAGGTTGTGGTGGTAGGTGGTAGTTCCCCGTCATGGTGGTGTGTTCTAGATAGGCTATAGAGGTAGGTCTCTTGAACACATCATTTTCACCGTCACCGCGCCGGTGCCCTCCGACCACCAGTGCTCTTCGACCCCTCTGACCGCTGGTCCCCTTTGACATCTCATACGTGCATGGCCAACTCCGATGGCACTCATGGAGGCAACACCCCTCTCCCTTTCCCAAGGCAAGGAGAGATCCTGATACGAGTGCTAGCGTACCTCCTAGAAATTGTTTTGCAATGATCAGGCTTTCATTGACACCTATGTGCGCTGCACTTTGAGGCTCTTCCTTGTCGGGAATGAATCTGCCAAGGCATAATTATGGCATTTCGACCTCATCTTCCTCCTCTACTTCTGAAAGGAAGAAAGTAAAGCATGCCAGCCATGATAGGAAGTGATGGCCAATGCTACCTTTGCTGAGCTTGCGTACTTGCTTCTTGTCAAGCTCTAAGAAGTGTCCAGATTTCATAACCATTGCTTCAAATCTTCTCAGGCGCTTTTGGAAGGGCCTTTGTTGTGTTGATGTACTCTAGGAGGTTGGAGGGCACCCACAATCTGTTGGTGGCCAAAGAGACAAAGTGCGGCTTGATGTGAGTGTCCATGTAAAGAAAACGTGTCCACAAATAATTCTTCATGGAGGCGGAGTGTGGAGATCCAATCAATCTCATGAGTGAACATTACGTGCAAGTGTGTGGCCTTTGGAAACTATCTCTCACGGAGGAAGTCCATGAAGCATTCGTAGGCAGCTATGTTCTCTGAAGCTCGAGAGTGGAGGTGGCTTGTGCTGTTGAGAATGAGTGAAAAATGACACATAAGGCTTTCAAAGTACTATTGATACAAGATAGCGACCATTTCACACTGGACCAAAAAAATGTTAATGTTTTAAAAGACGTAAGCACCTCTTCAAGAAACCAGACAACATATTTTAAATACTGAAGTATCTCAGAAAATATTTTTTTTATACAAAATTCCGATAGAGGGATATTACAAAATTGTTCCAGTGGATACTTATAGCTTAGATTCTTTGAACCAAGGTGACATCATCTGGCTCCCAATCCGAGGACACCTTGGTGTTTGCTTCCAACCTATCCAAACACCCAACATAGTAAAAGTGACTCCAGAAAGGGGTGACATCCTTACCTTTCTACCCTGTACATTGAAGCAAACATTATTGATTCCTTCAAATCCCAAAATGTGTACGTGATCACGGACGTTCAAAAGGCTCCAATGCTTACTTGCTTGGACAATCTCTACCCCCACATTAAGTAGGCCTATAGAGAGAGATATATAGGCTCTACAACCTCCTCTTGAGCTTGTAAGGGTGTCCATGCACCCTTCTTCCTCATCCACCGCTCGTAAAAACATAAACGAGTACACATAGTGGTACGAGCTCGCAAGAATTGAAAGGAGACACTGGAATGCACTACATTGCACCTGAAATTCTCTCCTTTGTGCTCCCCCTCCACAATGTCCCACCCCTGGCCAAGCAAATTGAAAATCACTTCATAGCCTACCACCTTGCACATGTACATTGTTGGCATTCGTATGCAAGTGTAATGGCCCGAAACGTGGGCAAACACATGCACAGGGCATGCCCAACTAAGACCAACCGATCTTGAGGCCTTTATGTACTTCAAAGAAGAATGTATATCATTGGCCATCTCTGCTTTAAGAGAAACAATAGTCCAAACATCAGGCATTGGCCATTTAGAACTAGAGAGGGAAGGAGAGGGGACTTCTTCAAGCTTACCAAACCCATTGACCTGTGTCAAGACTACATATTTGTGGGTGTAGAAGAAAATATTTCGACTAGCAAGGTCAAAAGGGGCACTGTTGTTAGAGAATACACCATCCCCAATGTGCACGTGTTTGGCATAGAATGTTCCTGTTAGGCTCCTTATGGGCTGCTCAATGATGATATTGGAAGGGAAAATATTTGGAAATGAGGAAACTGTCAAATAAAGTTGAAAAGAACACTTCAGATACCATGTACACTAACATACCAAAGTGAAAGCATACAGTTGTTGTAAGGGAAACGAGGACTATGACGATGTGGGCTCAAAGAAATTTCTTATGCCAAGTACACATGTCGCACTAGGGCCATCAATCCATCATGCCTTGTTTCGTTGAATCCTATTAAACGCCCCTTCCAATGGTTCTCAACCATATCTCGACGCCAAACTCGATGCGGTCCAGTGGCACTGGGCTATAAATGCACCCAATCTCCCTTTTGAATTTTTTTTTCAACCCAAGCACCGTGTTCATCTGTGGTATTGTGCATGAGCAGAACCCCAACCTCATCCCTTGGCCTTCTTCTCAATATAGATGCACTACCCCCCATAGTGTGTTCTGCTAGAAAGGTTTTAGGGGGGAGAGAAAGAAAGAAGGTTGCACAGTACAGATTAGAGGTTGTTGGGGAGAGGGAGATAGATGTGGGTGTGAGGAGATTCGAATGTGCACGCGTACGTGATAGAGATAGAGAATGCTACAAATCTAAGCATAGTACATAGAAGGAAGGAGAGAGAGAGAGAGAGAGAGAGAGAGAGAGAGAGAGAGAGAGAGAGAGAGAGAGAGAGAGAGAGAGAGAGAGAGAGAGAGAGAGAGATACATAGTAGAGAGAGAATGAGCTATGGAGATTTGAGGTTGGGGGTGAAGAGGATGATGTTGGAGAGAAGAATAATGTGTAGGGAGAGAAATCTGAGGTGAAAAAATAAGTTTTTTGATCTAATATGGTTTGGGTTGGGTTTTGAGAGGGAAAATGCACTTTTGAATTTTTTTAATCCTGTTTTTTAGGGCTTTTTGACCCACGAGAATGATGGGGCTGAAATTGGTGGAGCCCTCTACTTTTTAGAAGCTACCCCCTTGCTTTATGGCACCCTCCTACCTTTTGCTCTCCACCTCCCTAATTTATGAAGCCACACCCTACTTTTTGAACCCCACAAATGTAGTAATGAGGGAGACAAGCCTAGTTGCCCCCTACTTTTGGAGGAGACCAAATGTGCACACTCCTCTCTTCCTATTGGTCCATTGCTAATGAAGGTCATTAGCAAAGGGCCCAAAAGATGTCCAAAGCTTTCCTAGTGCTGCAAGATATAGTTGCAGCTCTTGTTGTTGTTGTTGGTCTTGGGGAGTTGAAATACAGGATTTTTATTAGGGATAGTTGTGTGGAGGTTCCTTGGTTCCATGATGTTCTCTCTTATCTATTAAATCCCAAAATCTCAAGGTTAATGAGATTGGCTAAGTTTTTTATATACATAGGAAAGTCTGATTGTGGTGGATTGATGAATTCCTTGCTTTGGTTTTATATGTATTATCTTGATAGAGTTTTTTGAAAAGAACCAACTGTGAGTGAAAAGCTAACTTGTGTTGAACCAGAACTATGTCAGTTAGCTTGTGTTTGAGTCAGCACCTTCTGACAGAGGCAACTGGAGTCGGCCGTGTGTCAAGATAGGTTAGTTGATGTTGTTGAAGCATTGGTCTAGCTTTGTTCTGGCAGAGGCAATTGGAGTCAATTGTGTGTTAGGATAGGTCAGCTGATGTTGTTGAAGAATTGGTCTGGCTTTGTTCTAGGCTGATAAATCAGAACCAGTCCTCATAAGTCAGTACAGTTTGATAGGTTGGCCATTGCTCTAGTGGTCTAGGTATAAATTAATGCTTGGATCTGGTGTTTGTGCTGGATTGTGGTGCGAGGTGGTAGTTCCCTTCTCACGGTGGTGTGTAAATTACACATGTGGTCTCCTCAACACATCAACATGGGCAAATTACACATGTGGTGATGGTTATGCACATAATTATTTGACATGTATTGATCACAATGCTGTGCATTACAGAGATGCCTTACACACACCTATTGTAGATTCTTCTTGTTTCCATGATGTGTATGGCGACTCTCCTTGTACATGGGACATTGAGAGGTGCTATGCTCATTGCATAGAGGATGACATAGAGAGAGTCATACCTGTGGAGGGTTTGCCAGATTATCATTATACTACCATCTATCATGAGGATGGGGATGATTATGATGATGCATGCATTATGCTTGATGGTGGAGTATGTGATGATAGTTGTGATGATGGAGATACCCCACTGATGATGTTTTCTCTATGCTTGATCGTGGAGATTCCCATATGTGCAGTGAGCATGTGTATTTCGATGATCACACCTATGCCCATACGGATGTCAACTATGAGGTGTGTATCATTGGACTTTGTGGATGCCGACATAAGATGATGGTTTATGTAGTTGGGGCATTCATTTTTGTATGTGATTCATGCCATTTGGAATGTAATTTTGATGGAGAGCACATGACTATATTCATCATAGATGATGGCCCTTCACATTTTCCATTTCATTATCCCGATAGTCACGTGGATCATCATTTTAGTAAATTATTGGATGGAGCTTTCTTCAGTTCATGTGGTTATGCATGTGTGCATATGGACCACTGGTTCTTTGGACTTTCGTTTGATCCAGGAGATAGTGTGATGATTGAGGATGCATGGCTGCATCATCTTTTCGACCCGAGTGGTATCATGTTCTACAATTTAGGAGTTGGTCCATAGAATTTTCCATTCAATCCAGGAGGCTACGAGGACCTTTTGATGTTGATATTGTTTGTGCATTGATATTCGAGGGTTTCCATTTAATGTGGCAAGACGACTCGGCTTATTATATAGGATCATGGACTATTGGCACTTACTATGGTCTATGACTCCACATGTTGTGGGTCGGTTTTGGTTTGTTTTGCACGACCACCTTTCAATTCCAAGGATGAAATCATTGTAGGAGGCGATGGTTTGTAATGTAGGAAATTGTGTACACATGTAGGATGAGGGCCTAAGCACATGTTATGGGGCATATGACTTGGGTTTATGGGTAGCCCATGTGTGAAAGGTTCTAGGGTAAGTGACTAGATAAGTCACTTATGGAATAGTTTGTACACCTTTTGATATCTTTGATACATAACCATATGGTTATCTCCTTTCCTTGACCAAGCTTCCATGGTGAGCTTCTCCCTTCATGAGAATCTAGGATGGTGACATACACCCTTGTTGTCTACTCCATGTGATGAGTGGGCCTCCTTCTTACACTTTTAAAGCTTGGAATGGTAAGAAGTCCTTTGTGGCTCACTCACACATTTTTTACTGTCTTGCTTATGTACTTGTGCCTGACAGGGATTTCATAAACGTGTTCACAAATTTGTGATCACATTAACAAAACGTGTTATTAACATTCTAAAACATGTGATCACAACATATATTCACAAGACTTGATCTCTTATCGGCCAAAACTTACTATTCCTGTAAACCTGCCGGGATTCTATGTTTTCTCGGCGGGCCCACCGGGAAACAAAGAATCCCGACGGGCATATTTCTTATTAATAAAAGGCGCCCGACACCCTTCAGCCAGCTTTTCGAAAAGATTGTCCTTGTTTTGGGGGCGTCACATCTTTCCTTGAAGTGCTTATAGAGCTCCCGATTGGCTAGGAGCGTCCTCTAGGGAAGAACGTCCTTATCTTAGGGGCTATTATCTTTCCTTGTTGGCACTCCTAAGGCTACTGAGCCACTAGTCCTCAATTCTTTGAATTGTGGGCACAGAGTGTGGCTCGTAGCTAATACTCGCGGAGATTTAGGGACAAAGTTGGAGTTACTTCAACTTTGCGTTTGAGCAGCGCAGGTAGTCTACCTTATTCTGCTCTATAAATGGTTAGATGGAGCCAAGAGTCCTCCTTAGGGGTTTGTATTGGTTCTTGATATTTGATATAGTCTTTATTAGACAAGGGTCCTATACTAGAGTGTTGGGCAAACATAGATCTTTGATTTGCTTTGTCAATGTTAGAGTCTTAGAGAAGGTCTTTTGTCCTATACTAGAGTATTGGGCAATCATAGATCTTTGATTTGTTTAAAGTATCCTTAATTGGGTACGAAAGACATCCTTCATCGGGGGTGCAATGTGCATTGTATACATGCTGTCAATTACATGTATCTTAATCTTAGAATACACATTTATGCATTCGTCTTGTCTTGTCGTGATGCTAAAAGTCTAGCAAAAATTAATATCTACGATTCTGTAAGTTGAAAAATAAAATTCCTATAGGCAAAAAACTTTCAGTCATCCTTTGCAGGTAGCATGAATCGTCATGGATGTCTTTCTCTTTTAAAATAAAAACAATAAACAACATATATGACGATCAACATATATGACGATCTTTTATTTTTGTCAAAATAGATTCAAACTAGTTTCATATTTTTGCTTGGCTACATTTTAGCTTTTCAGTAATCACTTGGTTTTTTAAGGCTTCTATGTTTCTGTGGTGATATATGTTTTGTAATATGTGAGTGGCTTTGTTGTTACTTCGTTTGTGTATTCATTATTGTATGCTTTCTTGAATAGGTTATTTGAGATGGAAGAAAACGTTGGACCTAGCGTTACTTCTAATAGAGCCCAAATTCAGAAGAGCAGAAAAAAAAAGGCACTTGGGATAGAGTGGCATTATGCAATTAACATCGGTGACCGATTCATAGATTGGGAGTGTAAGCTATGCCACGCAGTAAAATCAGGTGGGGCGCCTCGATTAAGAGAACACTTTTTAGGTGGAGTGAAGAAAAAAGGCCGAGGATGTACCCACCCCTCTGCACCTGCACTGGCCAAACGTTTAAGAGACGAAATGCAGAAGAAAAACGCAAGGAAACTGTTCTCATCTACTGCCAATGTAGCAGGAAGAACATTGTTGTTCTAATCATCAAACTCCGGAAGCATCGCCGGCTTGTACTCCGAACTTTAATGTGCAACCAGAAAGTAATCTACCAAGTGCATCTTCTTGCAAGCGTCACTTTAACTTACCCATGCGTCAAACTTCATTGCAGGAAAGCTTACGTAACGGTCTGCTCGATGATGCACAACTCGCCCTTGCTGAAGTGATCTACTTTTCAGGGAGTTCTATGGTGATGGTGGAGAGTGAGCATTGGAAGAGAGCATGGAAGAAAATCGGTGAATTTGGATCAAGGTTTTCACCGCCTTCGTATCATGCTATGCGAAATGATCTATTGGAGAAATGCTATGCTCAAGTTAAAGAACGTGTACATAGAATAATTCTTAGCAACATAGAGCTTTCTGGATGTAGTATAGTCAGCGATGGATGGTCCAATGTACAAAGAAAACCATTAATTAATATAATGGTTGTTTCACCTAGAGGTGAGACTTTTATGCATGCCGTGGATTCGGCTGGTGCAATAAAATCTGGGGCGTATATTGCTGGTATCATTGCCTCTGTGATAGAAGAAGTGGGTGCCAAAAATGTAGCCCAAATTGTTATGGACAATGCAAAAAATTACAAGAATGCATCCAAAATCATAAAGCGGCAGTATCCACATGTTTTCTCGTCTGGTTGCAATACTCATAGTTTGAATCTTGTATTGAAAGATTGGTATAAAAGTGATGATACCAAATGGTTTGCCTCAATCGTCATCGATGCTGTTCGCAAGCTTGTGAGATTTATGCTCAAGAGACAGAGAGTGTTAGATATTTTTCGGCCTCGTATGTCAGTTATATTAAAGCTTCCTGCGGAGACCAGGTTTTGCACTCACTTCTATACTTTCGAGTCTCTTCTTTAAAACAAAGATGCAATTTGTGAAACATTTACATGTATGGCATTTCATGATTGGGAGAGCACTAAGACTAAAAGAGTAAAAGAGAAAATCAAAGTCTTAAAGACGGCACTCACGAAGAAAAATTGGTGGAACAGTGTAATGGATGCTGCGTACCACTTAATGATACCTATTATGTATGCGATACGAAATCTTGATCAAAGAGTGCCTAATCTTGGAAAAGTATGGATACAATGGTGGATTGTCCAGTGCAGTTTAGAGTGTCCTGAGAAATTAGAGCATTCGGTGGTTGAAAAGCATTGGCGTGTACCATTCTCCAGTCAACAAAGAAAAGTCCTATTGAAGTACTTCCATGCCAGATGGATTGGAGTGCATACACCATTACACAGTGCTGCTTATATGCTAGATCCTGAATACTGGAATATGGATTTGATGTCTAACGTTGAGGTGGTTCAGGATTTCTACACAGTGGTTAACACTTTTTATGACAATGTTGATGATCGTGTAAAATGTATAAAAGAGATGTCCTGTTTTCGATTGAAAGAAGGTCTATTTTCCAACTCCCTTGTTCAACAAATGGCTAAAGAGCAACCTGCGTGGAAGTGGTGGATGATGAATGGTGGTGAGCACTATGCTTTGTTACGCAACCTTGCGATGAAGGTTCTAGGCCAGTGTTCTTCGAACTCAGGCTCAGAAAGAAACTGGAGCATGTACAAATATATTCACAGCACTATTCGCAAAATCGACTTCTTACAGACCGAGCTGATAAACTTGTTTACATGTATTGCAATGAAAAAATCCTGTGACACATTGAAAGCGAAGAATATGAAGATATGCCCAGATGGATGTACGATTGTGATGATGTAGAATACGAGCACTTTGACGTTGGACCTACGTCGTGCACTAGCCTTGAGATAGAAGACTCGGATGAGCTCAATCAAGCAGATGGGAGAGTAGACAGTGAAAGGATTTTAGAGCACGATGTTGACATAGGGGAAGAAGGAACTTGAAGTTACTTAAAATTAACTTCATTATATGAATTATCAACTCAAATGAAAGATTTCAATTCGTCATTACAAGTCATTACAATTTGTCAGTACAACTTGTGATTACAAAAAGATTGCCATTACGCAAGAAGTGTTTGTACATTTAGTTTTCGTCTTGAAAGAGATTGCGAAGTACACTAGGAGTAGAAGAGGGTGACCCCGGTGGTTTGTATTCATTAGCCATACCGAACATAGCATAAATACCACGGTTAATTGCTATGCCGCACAATGCACATGTGGACGCATTCTGCATCTGTCTCACCAAGCATATCAAGTGATAGTAGTGGCCACTCCAACCGTCGAATGGTTTGTAGCACACGGGACATTGCGAGGTGGAGGAACTAGTAGCACTGCTAGCAGCCCCCACAAGCTTAGGATGCATCAAAAAATGTGAAATATGATTCCCTTTACGCATAGGATTTAATCGTGCAGATAGTCCTTGCACATCTTGGCTAAGCCGGGTGAGCTGCTCTTGAACCTCTCTATTGGCCGGGGGGAAGTTTGGGCCTATGACAGTCTCACTGCTTCTTGCTCCTTCTCTGCCCTGCGAGCTTTGCCCCTAGGTTGTCTCTGACCGCGTTCAGCTCTAGCCTAGCCCCTTCCACCATGAGAGCAAGCTCCTCTCTTGTGAAGGTCACTGTCTCTTCACGCAAATCGTGGGTGTTGACAATGACCTCTCTAGAAGCGAAGTCCACAGGCATTTGCAGGACAAACTGGGCATACAGCATCTTGGCAAAATACAGTGGAGCGTCTGCATTGTGGAGAGGACGACTGTACACTTCTAAGAATATTCGTTCGGCATTATTTTTGATGTCGTCTTGATTGCACCGCGACACCTTCCACCTTCCCTTCTTGATCTCGCCATCTGGGCATGGCCATATCTGTTTAATCATATCTATGGTTATTGTTTGTTGATGTCTTTCCATTGGTGGGCATAAGAAGGGTTTGCCCATTTTGACAACCGGCATGCCGTTCTAGTCGCTTCACGAGCAGTCAATCCGTGTGCAAGGGATTTCATGTGCTCGTACAACTTCTTAGCCAGCTCGTGGTGCTCGTTTGCTTGTGCGTCTCCCATGTCTGCATGAATAGAGGACAAATAAAGACGACTTTAGGCTTTTAATGAACTATAAAATAAAACGTACGACAAATTCATCATTATCCTTAAAAACTTAATTTTAAACACCACAGGATGAAAGATGAAATGCAAAGACTCGAAAAATATGCACTTAACATAAAAATACTTCAATACATTGCACACACTAGAAAACATTGGTCATTCTTCAAAGTAAGGAGGACACCATGTTCAATTACATAATAGGATTAAAAGATACAGAAAGCTCCACCAGCGGACGTTGCGTCCTTGCTGGTTCAGTCTTAAGATCTAAAAAATTCTGCTACTTGCAAGAGAGATTTTCTCTCATCACGATTAGGCAAGCACATCCAATTTCTGACTTTATATATAATTGCGTCCATGGTGGCTTTGTCGTGGTGAGTAATGCCGCCCATCCACAACTCCTGCACTTTCCTCCAAAAGTCATATAACACCTCTAATAAATATCCCAAGGCGAAAACATCGCTCGCAGGAGTGTATGCATCTTCCAAGAGAGGATCAAAAATCTCTGGAGCTATCCATGGTCACTTGTTCCGCTCCCTGTCAGCATAAGCTTGAGCCTCTGCCACCTTTTCTGGATTTTTACTGGCTTCGAATACAAAATTGAGCGATACTCGCTTTTTGGGCGCTCTCAGCAGGAGACCCCAATCAATGATACCAATGCATGCTTTTAAATCCTTTGTAAAATCTAGCACAACATTGAAGGGATGTAGGTCAGTGTGAATGATGCTAGCCATGTGTGCGGCTACTAGGCCATCCACCAGGGCATACATAATGTGAGGCATATTCAAAACCACCTCCTTTATCTGAGCGAGCTGCACCTGGCTTAATTGTATGTCAGCAGGCGGGGGCTTTTTCCATCCCTGATCCAAGCGATACATCGTTCTGGTAAACTCACTGTGTCTGAAAGACACCTTCAAGAGCGTGTCACCCAACCAGCGAGCCGCCGTTATATAACGAAAAAATAGTGATCCACGGCGATTCCTTGGTGAAGGCTATGCATCGCACGATGGACGGGTGTAGAACCTGCATGCCCTGCTCAGCCTGAAAGCTCTCAAATCTTGAGCTGCCTTCTCCCTTGTAAAGCTTTCCGCAAAAAGTAACATGCTCTAGAAGAAATGAGACGCCCTGGACCTTATACTCCTTCACTGTGCCAAAAGCTCCTGACCCTATTGTTTGCCCCTCGATCAAGGCCTCGTGCGGAACGCCGATAAGGTGTGTAAATCGCTCGTTGAAAATGGTACGCATGATTTCGCCCGTCCTTATCACATCCGGTTGTCCGAACGGTGTAGCGGCTATATCTTGGGCGATGCGCACTCTTTTGGGAAGTGTGTCTGCTGCAGAAAGAACTTTCATATGTTTGCTCTTCACCTTCTGCTCGTTCCATGTTGCGTCCCACAGTTGTAGACGGTGTAAGTCGGCAGAAGGTGGTGCGGCATCTCTGAGATCCTCGTATGCGGAACGCATACTCCCCAAGATAGTGCATATCCTGTGCTGGTAGTCAAAGTCGACTAACTTCAGTCTTTCACACAATTCAGCGACGCTGTGCATTTTCCCCGATCTACACGACGAGGTCTCTCATGAGGATATCTGACTCATTAGTCTTTCTGACAGCTTCTTCTCAACATTGTGATACTATGATAACTGCCTCTATGCGAATGGCTCTCGCAGGATGATCTTTCGCTCTTCGGTGGAGAGCATGGTGGCCATCGTCACAAATCTAGCAAATATCTTTAGATACAGAACAAAAACAGAATATCAAACAATAGTATTAAAAACAACATCAAGCAATACATCAACATGTTATCCATTTACACTTTACACTAAAACAGGTAAAACAACCGTAACAAGTGTGTCACATTAATTATCATTGATTAAACAAAAGAAACATCCATTGTTGCACATTCACTGAACTGCTACCACCAATCAAGTAGATCAAGAGAAATATATGAGAGAGAGAGAGAGAGAGAGTATCAAGACGCAAATAGAGAGGAAAGGCAGTGAACACCATGCGATAAATCACTCACTCTACCACCAGGCTGTGCTAACCTAGAGAGACTTGCTGGAAAGGTTTGATTGGACACTCTCCCTAAGGGCTTTGAAGAGCCTATCAAGAGGGCCTGGAACGAGGACGAGTCCTCAAGGAGAGCAAGCATACAACCTATGTGAGTAGGTCGGGGGTGTTGGGTCCAGTGGTATTGCAGGGCCTAGTGGTGAAGGGCCCATTTTGGTGGACCAAATAATTACTCTGGAGCAACAGACATGAGAGAAATTCTAGGCATGGGTCCTGGTAGAGTTTGCTTTACGGAGATAGTGCTTTCGGAGGCTAAACCCCACCACCAAGGATGTAGAGTTTAGGGCAATACATGTGGATGCTATAGTAGAGATTTAGTTTGCCTTAGGCTCTAACCCAGGCCCATGGACATAATGTGGCCCACGAGGCTGCGGCCCATGCCCACGGCACATTTTTTGACGTGGATTCAGATAGTGACTCAAAGTAGCTAGATTGCTCTCTATTTTATGATTTCTAATGTACTTTCATGCTAAACCCAGAGTTGTTGGGTTAGCAGAGAACAAGTTGTACTCTTGTCATATAATACATATCGAGATTCTCTATGTTCATCTAATCTTTTTTTAAATTTTTATGTGTGGATAAATCACTATGATGATATATCAAGATTCTCTACGTTCATCTAATCTTGTTTAAATTTTTATATATGTGAATAACTCACTATGATGATATATTAAGATTCTACGTGTTTGAGTTTCTACGTGTTCATCTAATCTTGTTTCAATTTTTTTGTATGTGGGTAAATCACTCCATCACAATTAAATTGTTTTATATTCACTGTCTAGCCAAAATCACCTAAGTCAAGACAGTGGAAGGAGGAGAGAAATAGACAGAAAGAGATTATATTAGATGGCATTTTGAATAATTTCAGCAATGTTTAAAGATAGTTTCCTAAATGGTTTCATAAATTCTTAAAGACAGTGCAAAACAATGTTTATAATCTCTTTATGGCATTTTAAATAAGTTTAAAAATTTTTAAAGATGACATTTTAAATGGTTTTATAAATTCTCCAAGATAGACTAAAAAAGTGTGTAGAATTGTTTTGTTTACATTGTCATCTTTGCATGGACGTTTAGGCAAAATCACCCAAGTAAAGATAGAGATAGGAGAGAGAGAGAGAGAGAGAGAGAGAATATCATCTATTTTTTAGTGTTATTTTGGTTATTACTTTGTTACTTTGATTTTACTATTTCATGAAATGAGACTTGTAGACAATATGATTTAAACTATGACCCATGTGATACTCAGGCCGCGTTACCGACCAAGTATCGCATGTATCACACGCAATAAAAACAAAACAGGCCGCATTACCGGCAAACCAAATAAATTTACGACATTTTTTGATCGCGTTACCGATCAAATGCCGCAATATGCAATCAAAGCATATGCACTAGCGAACGACACCATTTTGTTGCGTTACCAACAAGGTGCCGCCCGAATCTATGGGAATAGGAATTGGATACGGACATAAATTAGCCGCGTTACCGACCATATGCCCGCATTTGATAAAGGGAAGGGAAGGTGACATCGTCATAATGATACTATGCTTGCCGCGTTACCGACTAGTACCATTACAACGTGCCATACTTACCATAGGACACAACTCAGCCGCGTTACCGACCATGTGTCCCATGATAAGCACCATTCCGAAGAATGGCCTTACACACACACACACGCATCTCTCGTGTGGCAGACCACCCACATCTAGCCGCGCACTGCGACGACTGTGGGGGCAGCTGCCCGCACGAGTACTCACACACCCACACTACCCACATGTAGATAAGACAATACCTGTGTGTAAACAGCTGTCAAGTAATAAATTCCCAAAGGACCCCACAGGCTTCATATATATAGAAATATGTTGCTCGATGGGAATTCAGACGGCCCCGGTGGTGCCCGCCAGGTTTTAATTATACTCGACGGGCCCGTCGGGTTTTTTCGAATCCCGGCAGGATTTTGGCAAGTTACCAGGTAACCAGCAACCTCCTATTTTGTGAATGTGTAATCATGTAAACATGTTATGAACATGTTCACATGTGTTATTAACAAGAAAAAACTTGTGATCACGTGAATATTAAATCCCTGACTGCCTAACAAAATTCGCATAGCAAGCTTGACGATAAGGTTGTTAAATGTATTTTTATGGGGTACAACTTGAAAAGTAAAGGTTATCGTCCTACTACTACAAAGTAGATTCTTGTGAGCAAAGATGTTGTATTTGTGTAAGATACAATTCAGCCCTTGCTTTCATGTAAAAAATAGCAAAATGTATGTTCGCGGACATACTTGACACTCTCCTCCCATTGTTCAATGTGGGACACATTGATGTAGAGCATTTGGGTACTCAAAGACATACTGAAAATCAGTCCACATAGGTTAAAATCAGCATGTTTTTTCAGCAGCTTATTGATGAGGCAAACATGGATGATACAATTGATGAGAAAAGAAGGGAACTTGAGGATTCAAAAAGTATTCCAAAATGGCTAGTTCAAACACATGTGACAACAAATTGGCCACTCCTTTGCCTAGCAGAACACGTACAGGTTCTCATCATACATCTCATATTAACACATGTTATGCTCTTATTGCTAGTTTATGTAATGAAGAGAAACCTATCTCATTTAATGAAGCAAAGGAACCAAAACAATGGAAAAGGGCTATGTAATTTGAATATGATACTTTACTAAAAAATAATATTTGGGAGTTGTTTGTTTTGCCTCATAAAGTGGGTTTACAAGCTTAAATGTAAAGCTTATGAATGGTAGTATCACAAGCAATACAAAGCAATGCTTGTTTGCAAAGAGTTGTGCATAGAAAAAAGGCATTGACTATGGTGAGACCTTTGCACCTACATGTCATATGACTACCATGTGGAGTATCATTGTATTAGCAATATATAAAGGTTTGAATGTATGCCAATTGGACATGAAAATACTTTTTTGAATAGAGATTTGCATGAGGAGGTCTATGTATCTCAGCCTCATGAATTTGTTCAGATAGGTTAGGAATCAAAAGTATGCATATTAAAAAAAGCTTTGTATATTCTTAAGCAGGCTCCCAAAGCATGGTATGAGAAGATACATGCATACTTGGTTGCACAAGTTTTTTGCAATAGTCCTACTGACATTACCCTCTACATTAAGAGGACTAAAGATGATTTTTTGGTCATCGTGCTATACCGTTGATGACATGCTGCTGATAGGCCCCGATGATCATATTTTAGCTTTTATTATCTGATTTACAAAGGTCTTTTGAAATGTTAGATCTTGGCCCATTGCACTATTATTTGGGCATTGAGTGTCGGCAGCATAATAATGGCATTGTTATGCTATAGACACAATATATAGAGGCATTGTTGAGGAGGTTGAATCTTGGAGATGTAGGAAAAAATGGGAGAGAGACAAAGCTGAAACTGAAACTGAAATGAGAGAAAGACTAGAAGGAGACACAAAGCATAGAGATACCTTGAGATGAGTGTAGACAAGACACCAAATTGATTCTTTCATTGATGTGACACCCACAATATATAGGTGAGAAGTACAAGATTGAGTAGACTCACTGACTTATGGGACAATTATAGAGGTGCCACATGGCACTAGACTAGACTAGACTAGGAGAAGTACACCTAGTGTGCACTTATCTCCAACACCCTCCTTAAGTGGACACTAGAAGGAAGATAGAAAGACAAGACTATGACATGACAAAAGATAAGACCAATACAGATAGACTAGACAAGGACTGAGAGACAAGCAGAAGATAAGATAGACAAGATCCTGAGACACCCCTCCTCAAGTGATATCTTCATATGGGTCCACAAGGGTAGGGACAAGAGTGGATCATAGACAGACAGAGAGAGAGGCAATCAGCCAATAGAGTGGTCCCACAGAGAGAGGCAATCAGCCAGTAGAGTGGTCCCACAGAGAGAGAGACTGTCAGATAGACATGAGAGAGTCTGACAGCAGATAGAAGATAAATGGGGACATAGACAGAAAATGCCAACAGAATGTGGGTAGCTAATCCACAAAAGAGAGGCATATAGACTGATAGACACAGTGTCAGAGACATGTGACTGTAAGATCACACAAGATAGACATATAGACAGAGAGACTGACTGATTGTAGATAGACAGAGAGATGGACCTTGATAGATAATCCCTCCTCAAGGGCAATCCGCCTGCTAGAGTGGGTAATGAAGGGGTGCCTCTTGGATAGGGACAAAGATACGTCCATGTAGACAAATAGACATGACATTACCCCATGATCTACATCATTGGTGATCAATGGTGGTAGATAGCATGAAAGCATAGACAAATATGAGAGAGATGGGAAGGTCTTACCATATTTAGCAGTGCCTAATCCCGTACATGAGAGACAAATAGATGAAGGGAAGGTCTTACCACTTGCTGAAATGCAAGGGCAGTGTCTAATCCCATGAAAACTGAAAATTAAATTTTTATATTTTGAGCTTTTTTAAAAGTAGAAGACTGAAAATTACATCTAGATATCTTGATTTGATTACTCCAGCTTGAGCAGATCTTCCCTCTTTCAAAACCATATCTTTGACAGTCTATCCAGAGGGTTAAACAATGAATGCTGAAAGTAATCATGAAGTATAAAGAACTTGCTAGTCGTGAAAGTAAGTGGGCATTAGGGCCAGGCTGAGGATTGTTAAACGAAGAGCATCCATACCTCGAAATTTGCAGAACCAGAAGCAGCCTAATAAACTGAAGATGAAGGGGCTGTCCCATGTGAGAAAACAACACAATAACATGATCCAGTGAGGATTCAAAATCGTAGCAAAGTGTCGAGCTGATTCTGACCATAGGTGAGCTATATCCATGGAGTTGTGCAGCCATGAAGTGAGTGGACAAGTTGCTGGAATTGAGGCAACAAAAATCTGAATGTATGCGGGCTGCTTCATGAAGAAAGGGAGCAGCAAATGAAGGCGATGACAGGCTGACTGAAATCGCCCTGAGGATGCCATGAGATGAGGCCCAAAACTGACGGCAAGCTGATGTAGAATGACGCGGAGCTGAAGCTTGAAAGCCACGAGCTAAAGATGAGCTGTCATGAGGAATTGTGCCACACTTTGAAGCTGAATATGAGCTGCCATGAACTGAAGATAGTTGTCGGGGTGAAGTAGAGTAACCACGAGCTAAGAAACGTTGAGGATGAGGTGAAGAGAGCTGAAGTAGAAGCAGAGAGCTGAGGCGAGTTGAAGCGGGTTGAAGTGAACTGAAACTTGAGGCAAGGATGAGGGGAGCCAGGATAAACCTGCTCTGATACCATGTAGGAAAAAATGGAGGAGAGACAAAGTTGAAACTGAAACTGAAATGAGAGCAAGACTAGAAGGAGACACAAAGCCGCTAGAGATACCTTGAGATGAGTGTAGACAAGACACCAGATTGATTCTTTCATTGATGTGACACCCACAATATATAGGTGAGAAGTACAAGATTGAGTAGACTCACTGACTTATGGGACAATTATAGAGGTGCCATATGGCACTAGACTAGACTAGACTAGGAGAAGTACACCTAGTGTGCACTTATCTCCAACAGGAGAGTGCAAACCTATTGCCATACCTATGAAACCTTGTTTGCGACTTAGTCTTAAAGATGTAGACGACCCTTTTGATGTTGGACTGTATCAAGAAGCTATTGGATGCCTAATCTGCTTATGTAATACCAACCTTGACATTCACTATGGGGTCTCAGTATTGAGTAGATTTATGCATAGCCCAGGTACAAAGCATTAGCAGTCTGTCAAATGGGTGCACTAGGTGAAATATGGACTCTCATTTTTATCCCTTAAGGATTTACACACCTCTCTCTAGAAAAATGGGCTCATGGTGAAATTTTTACAAATCAACTCAAAAGTGAGCGGAGTTTGGACATTTGGAATCTACTCTTCCAGACCTTTCCAATGATATATAGCATGATAAGCAATTTTGAATGTTCAAGAAGTCCCCAAATTGGTGTTGATGTGGCGCAGTCTAGCTTTCTGTTGGAGGAGAAGAGATGGGCATTGCTTTGTAAACTTCTAAATGAAGTGAAGTGTAAGAAGTAGAGCTTGAATTGAGAAAGTTTCAGATGTGAATGACTTATCCGGGGTGTACTGGGTTTTTAAGCTAATATATATACTTACTATTGTTCCCAAAAAAAAAAAGATGGTTGAGATCGATCATCAAATCAAAGCTACCAAGGCAAAAGATACGAGACAATAGCTAGCATAAATGTGGGTGTGGCTTTTTGTGATATTCAAGTGAGGCAACCGAAGGAAGGACGGGCTGTTTGAAATAAATCAAAAGCAGAGTGTGAAGAGGAGGAGGCCCATGGGGTGCAGAATAAATGTGTGCGAATTCCGAGAGGTGGTAGAGAAGTGCTAAATAAAGTGACGGTTATGTAGGTCTTTAAAAAAGAAAAAGGAAAATGCGAGGTTTCGGTGCGTGTGGTAGATGGGAGCAGAATAAATTATACATGTTTATATGTTTAACTTTGATATTTAGTAGCCATTGCCTGTGTTACTGTGTTTGAGCTGCTCTCTCCTTGCGTTAAGTAGCCAATCCTCCCCCCCCCCCCCCCCCCCCCCCCCCCCCCCCCCCCCCCGCTTAGCTACAAATTTTGCCTACTCGAACCTTAATTTATGAGCTCTTGATCTCTTCAACGGCGATAATGAAGAGAACTGTGGCGCTTCTTGTGTTGTGCGCAGTAGCCATCATGCAGCTGTGCATGACCAGTGTGGCCAACTCTGATCAGCAGCAGCAGCAGAAGCAGCTTCTTGTGCCGGCCATGTTTGTGTTTGGCGACTCTCTAGTCGACGACGGCAACAACAACTACATCCCGTCTCTGGCCAGGTCCAACTTCTACCCTTACGGCATAGACTTCCCACTCGGAGCCACAGGGAGGTTCTGCAATGGCCGAACTGTCATCGACATTGTTGGTAAGCTTTTTGACCATTAATTACCTTAATGCAGGCACTTGTCTATTCATTAAAAGTGTATTAAAGCTAAAATGTTGCTCATTCCTTGCATTTTGATACGTTCAGGTCAGTTGCTTGGCCTTCCTTTCCTTCCTGCTTACCTTAATCCGGCAACTAAAGGCTCCGCTATTCTACATGGAGTGAATTATGCGTCTGGGGCGGCTGGCATTCTCGATATATCCGGCAAAAACTATGTATGATAATCGTTTGTTGTTAATATGGGCTCTCCTTCTAATTTATTCTTGCACATTAATGTGTCTTAAGCTAATTTTAGAAGAGGATTAGAAACGACAAGCAAGGCCCTTACCATGGTTTATTATTTGAACAATGACACTAATCGTATGTCTAAACTTGATTAATGAGGATTGCAGATTGCCCGCCTATCTTTCAACAAGCAAATCTCCAACTTTAGGAACACATTACAAGAGCTAATGCCGATGTTGGGTGGAGAGGCTCCTCTTGCTGAGTATATATCGAAGTCCGTTTTTGCAGTGGTGTTCGGGAGCAATGACTACTTAAATAACTACCTCATTAACTCTACCGGATTCAGCCAACAATACACCCCCAATGACTACCGGGTTCTCGTTACCGAGGCTCTCGCCAAGGAGTTACTGGTAAAACCACAGTCCTTTTTTTGGGGGGGGGGGGGGGGGTGATTTGATTTATTTATTTTTTCCAAATTTTCTTGTTTTGATAATCCTCGCATTTAGAACTTTTTTTTAAAGAGCAAGAGTTGAGTGTTTTTGAAAATTTGTGTATAGGAGAGCCAATTTGTGTAATATGCTATATAATGATTACCGAGTTCTCATTATTGAATTGAGTTATTGTTACAAAGATCCTTGCATCAATCAGAAATTATTTCACTACTTACACATTCTTACCCACTTCTTAGGCCCCTTACACTTGGAATTTGTTTTGAAAATTTTGAATATAGGAAAGCCAATATGTGTAATTTGTGTTTATATGGGGACTCCATGCACAATGGGTATGATTCGATCCCAAGAACTTGCCCAAGAACTTGGGCTTCATACAATCTATTTCTCAATATTAGAACGATTACCCATTTGTAATTGCGGCTTGCTGTGAAAACATAGAATTTGTTTTCATTTTTTGCCTTTTTTCCGTTAGGCCAAAAATGTGTTGGCCCCTCCAGAATAGAAAAACCCTAGGTGGGGTTGAGGGTTTTTGGGGGCCTATTGGGGGAGGGGCTTTGAATTAATCTATGGACCACAATCACTCACACCATTCTACCACATCAAAATCTTAACATACATATGACTTTGTGCACATACATGCAAGAATCCAGAACTTCTTTTTTGAGTTAATCTCACTTGATCAATCCTTTGTTACTACAAATTAAGGAAAAGATGATAAATTTGGACAAGCGTTTACTACATATATCCAATTTAACTATAGCTTACTTTAAAATGGATAAGGATGTGTGTTTTCATCTATCTCACAAACTTGAAGTAAAACTATACTAGACATATGATGAATCTATCCCATCTTTTCTTGAACCTTGCGTGCACATCATCATGGGTAAGAAAGGTATCTAAAAATGACATAGCAAAAAAACCCTTTTTCTAGCCCCAAAATAAAAAACTAAGTCATTTTCCAAGCAATGTTGATGATTCCATTCACATATTTTTCACGGTTATTAGTCTAATATTAGTTCTCTTTTTTCATTTGCAAAAAATGAGTTTTCTAAGTCTGTGTAGAAGAATAGTGAGGAGCTAGTAGAAGACCAAAAAAGATATATGTTCTTCCATTGGGGGAAAAGTGGATGTGCTTTTGGGGTCATTCTTTTAATTTCCCTATGACACAAATCTTCACACACACATGTATCCCTTTTGTCAACAATGAACCATCATGGTCGCTTGACAAAGAGGGATGGGCATCTAAATCCTTAAGCAAGTAATTGTTTGGATCCAAACTTACACAATAATCTTGTGGTTTATCTTTGAAGATAAATTATCTTCCTATATATATTGTAAAAGTGTACAAACAATGATGATCCTATTATATAAAGTAAAAAAGTAAAAATGATGATGTTTCATGCAAGCAAGTTACCTAGAGATTCATAGTACTATGATAGAGGTGTTGAGTTCGATTCTTGATTCCTACGGTTGCATGCATCATCATTAAGGTGACAAGGGCCCCCTCATGGGTGTGTGTGTGTGGGTGTGGGTGTGGGTGTATGTGTAATAAATTTATTTTAAAACAAATGTGTAAAAACAATTATCTTGTTGCTTATCTCTCAAGGATAGATATGTCATCTTTTTACAATGCAAAGCAAATTTGTAAATATGGGACCTGAGATTAAGTCCTTCCCATCTACCTCAAAGATCAATTGATAACACTTAAATTGAAAGAGCATTTTGGTTTGTAGTTGCTTTGTAAATTTGTTTTTTATGTGCTACAAACCACATAGTTAAAAGATAATATATGCGTGAGGAACATTGGAGACTTGGATGAGTGTCCGACACTTTTGTTTGTAGTTACTTTCTAACTTTGTTTTTTATGTGCTATAGACTACATAGTTGAAAGATAATATATGCCTAAGGAACATGTGGAGACTTGGAGGAGTGTCCTTGACACTTTGTTCATTTCTCATGCATGTCATGTTTGGATCCAATGTTGGATCATGTTTCACAATAATTTTGTTGTTTATGTTGGAGAAAGATGCATCATCTTCTCTAATTATACAAGTAAAAAGTGCAAATGCAATAATATTTTTGCTTATTACTAAGATATAGATTGGCCAACGTCTTATTATTGTGAGTGTAGTACACATGTAATAATAAGACCATAAGCAAAAGAAGACCAGAGATTACATCCTTTGCAAGAGAAGACCAGAGATTTCATCCTTGCAAGAGAAGTTGATCACCTCCAAGAGGAGAAGTTGATCACCTCCAAGAGTTGAAGAATTGTACTGTTCGTAGTTGCTTTTTTTTATTTCATGCCATAACAAGCTTGTGTATTAGTTTATTAAAAACAAAAGCGTAGATAAAGTAGATACTTGGTACTATGAACTAAGAGCTAAGCTATCTCTACTTGGTACTATGAACACTCTTAACTAAAGTAGATACACAATTTACTAAAATGCTTATCATTACAAGAGCTAAGCTATCTCTATCTCTACTTGGTACTATGAACACCCTAACCAAGTGTATTATGGTAATGAGCTAAGTAATCTACATTAATAGTATGGGGTGTGCATGAGCACCCTAACTAAAGTGTATTATGGTAATGAGCTAAGTAATCTTCATTAATACTATGGGGTGTGCAGGCGCTGTATGAGCTGGGGGCGAGGAGGTTTGTGATAGCAGGGGTGGGGCCTTTGGGATGCATTCCGAACGTGCTGGCGAGCAAGAGCAAGGACGGCCGGTGCGTTGGATACGTAAACGAGCTGGTGCAGGGCTTCAACGCCGAGGTGTTGCAGCTCGTCAACGAGCTCAACGCCGATCCCCAGCTCTCTGGCGCCACCTTCCTCTTCAACGATCTCTACGAGACCTTTATGACCATCCTCGCCAACCCAAGCCATTACGGTAATCCTATGATCTCACCTTAATGTCTTTGATCTAATCTGCTATTAATGAGAAGAGGAAAAACCCTAGTATCTAATCTGCGATTAATTAGAAAGGGATCATCATTAACTTTAAGACATCGTCCATACGTTCAGATTAAAGCGCATTATTAGTTTTGAGCTATACTTAATTATTTAATGGATTTTTGCAGGCTTTAACTTGATCTCACCTTTTTTTTTTGCAGGCTTTAACTTGATCTCACCTTTTTTTTTTTCAAAAAACTGGGTGTTTATATTAAGAAGTTAGAAAGAGACAGGTTACAACATGTTGAGAACTCTAATAAGACCAGTGACTATGCACATGACATACGTTTCCGCAAGCTCTGAGCTTGCCTTTGACTTAATTGAGCAGTTTCTCTAGCTGTGAAACCAGCTTTTCCCTCTTTTCATGAGTGTGCCTTTCAAAAGGCATAGAGTGCTTTGATGAGCAACACATCCTCTGACCAAACAAGCTAGGCATGTTTTTTTTTGGTTCCACATACTTATTCCATAGCTTGTCAAACAGAAAATACCACTGCACTCTGTCCAAAAGGATTCCCCGTCTCTTGTTTAGTATACAATGGATAGGATCTGTCCGCTATTTGGGGGAATAGGAGAAGTCCTTTTTGATTCTTCCATTGGAAAGCTTTGTGCGCTGGCATATCTTTAATCGAAAGCAGCCAAGTGTCCGATTGGTGCCATAATCTGATTTTTATCCTAATAAGGTCTAATTCTGCATATGAGACATTATAATCTCTGATTCATTGATGTCTCTGTCCCAAATATCCCATCAACAACAGCATATTCCTTTCTTGTGCAATCTCAAAGCCGCTTAAGCTTGTGCATTATCAATCGGGGGAGGGGAATGCTTGGCCACCAGATAGAGTCTCTCCCCTGTACCCCCAATGTGTAGCTAGGCTTCTTAGACAGGATAAGGTCTCCTGATCTCACCTTAGTGTCTTTGATCTAATCTGCGATTAATGAGAAGACGGAAACCTTACTGTTTTCGATCTAATCTGCGATTAATGAGAAGAGGAATCATCATTAACTTTAAGACATCGTACAGACGTTGAGTATCGTACAGACGTTGAGATTAAGTCACGTGATTAGTTTGGAGTTATACTTAATTATTTGATGGATTTTTGCAGGCTTTAACGTGACTAACACGGGATGTTGTGGGGTTGGCAAATTCCACGGCCAGCTGACATGTCTGCTCCCTCTGGCCAAGCTTTGTCCGGACAGAAAATCCCATGTGTTTTGGGACGCTTTCCACCCAACGGAAGCCACCAACATCATCCTAGCCACGAGCATCTACAACGGTGACGCTAGGTATATAACTCCCATGCACCTCCAACAGCTGGTCCAGCATGGTTAAACATCGACAAAGCATCAACAATCGTAGATAATTAATCCCATGCAAATTCTCCCTTAATCATGTACTCTTCCAATCATTAATTCATTATCTATCATATTTTCGCCTAATCTCAGCGCCTTCCTTTTTCTAATCTGAGTCCAGAACATTAAATTAAATATATTTATAAATTATACGTGTCGCTAATTCCAATGTAGCACCACTGAACAAGTCCTGATTAAAGCGATCCTGATAGGCGATTGTGCAAGCCACGTATTTCGATGGTTAGCGGCGTAAATAAGCTTTCTAAACAACATCATTAAGCATCGTTTAACGTCTCTTAGCAACGCAACGGCCAGTTAGTGTGGTTGATTCTAGAATCCATATACGCTTATTGGTTCAAGTAATTCTTGCATACATCGACGGTATTTATAAAGCCATAAATTCTTCGATTCTATTCATCTTCTTTCTCTTCTATATCTTATTTCGAAGATGCCCAGTGGCAGCTGGTAGTCTTCTATATCTTATTTGTTGGGAGAAGAGATGAGCCTAGGTTTCACTTATATATGCCATTAGGCTTTATAATTAGCCCCCAATACTTTTATAAGCTTTTAACTTTATAATTAATTATATAACTATGCCTTCACTTATCAGCCTCATCCTTAATGTACATTAGTGTGTGTATACATTTACATATATATATATATGTATACACACACACACACATCTGTACATACACACACATATATATATCTGTATGTATGTATGTATAAATGTATATAAAAACACACATACATGTATACACACATATACATATATATATTTTTATTTAATTTATATTTTATTAAAAGCTACTTTTTATTCTCTATCTCTCGCTCTCTTTCTCTCTCTTTTCACCCTCTCCCTCTTTGCACCTCTCTCTCTCTCTCTCTCTCTCACACACACACACACACACACATACATGTAAACACTCGCACATGCACCTCTCTCTCTCTCTCTCTCTCTCTCTCTCACACACACACACACACACATACACACATGTAAACACTCGCACATGCACTAATGCAAACACACACACTCTCCTCCCACACAAACTATCTCACACATAGAAATTCTCTCTCTCTCTCTCTCTCTCTCTCTCTCTCACACACACACACACACACATAAGTTTAATTAATTAAATTTTAATGGTGGGGATGAGTGGTGAGGTTTGTGCACGCACACATGCACATGCACACCCTCTCTCTCTCTCACATATACACGCTCTCTCTCTCTCTCTCTCTCTCTCTCACACACACACACACACACACACATGTACACACCTGCACATGCACTAATGCAAACACACTCTTCCCCCCCCCACACACACACACACACTCTCGCACATAGACGTCCATGTCTCTCTCTCTCTCTCTCTCTCTCTCTCTCTTACCAATCACACACTCTCTCTCTCTTCTCACACACACTCTCCCACATATAGAAACTCTCTCTCTCTCTCTCTCTCTCTCTCTCTCTCTCTCTCATACACACACAAACACACACTCTTTGTCATGCACGCATGCACACACACACTCACACATATATGTAAATATATGTTATCTATAATATTATGTTTTATTATATTTAGAGACATATATGTGTGAGTGTGTGTGCATATATCTATATACACGTGCATTTACCTATATATACATGTGCATTTATAAAATAAATAAACACACATATACACGTGCATTTACCTATATATACATGTGCATTTATAAAATAAACACACATACACATATACTTTTAATTAATAATAAATTTTAATACGTAGGGATGCATGGTGAGGTGTGCTCACCATTAATAATAAATTTTAATATGCAGGGATGCATGGTGAGGTGTGCTCACCATTAATAATAAATTTTAATAAGTAGGGATGCATGGTGAGGTGTGCTCACTCTTAAATAAGTCTATCTTACATAGAACGTCTTTTGTGTTTTCTTTTGCACGCTAATGTGTGTGATTGTGTGTGCACATAAACACGTATACCTGATTGTGTAATGTTGACTTCATGTACATATGTATCGTGTAAGTCTATTGATTGTGTGTATGGTGAGAGTGTGTGTACACGTGTGGTGTGTATGTTTGTGTTTATGTGTATCCATGCGAGTGTGTGCATGTACGTGTGTGTGACCATGTGAATATATTCATGTACATCTTTTTTTATTTATGTGTGTACATGCACGTGCATATGTGTGTGTGAGTGTGTGCATGTACCATGTGCAAATGTGTATGAGCTTACATCTATGTATACATGTGTGTGCACATGTACTTGTGAATGTGAGTGTATGTATGTGTGTTTATGTATGTGCTTGTGTGCATATACATGCATGTATGTGTATGTGAAAGCTTGAGTGTGTGTGCATGTAAGTGTGCATATCTCTGTGTATACACGTGTGTCCATGAGTTGAGCGTGTGTGTTTGTGTGCATGTGTGCATGTATCATGTGCGTATGTGCATGCACATACATGTGTACGTCGGCATACATATAGATCTATTATATATATACATGCTTACATACCTATAGATACATACATACATATATATTATATATGTGTGTTTGTATGTATTTATCTATGTGTGTGTGTGTGTGTGTATGTATTTATCTATGTATGCATAGGTAGGTATATTCTCTCTCTTACACATGCATATAATATAATATGAGAAGATATGTGTGTGTGTGTGTGTGTGTGTGTGTGTGTGGAGGGGGAGGAGGAGGGAGGGGTGGGTAATTTGCTTTCTAATGTATTATATATATATATATAAGAAACTCATTTAATGAGCAAATGACTTGATGGCCGTAATTGATTGTGAGCCCCAATGTAGCTAGACATATGGGAAAGAAACTCCCAAAGACTGTTTTCTCTTCTCCTTTCTTCTTTTCAAAAGTTCTCTATCTCCTTTCTCCATGTAAAGGCTAGGTTTATAGGGTAGGCACCCTTGCTTTATCTTGTACAGATATAGATGTATGTGCATATATACGTGTATATGTGTGTGAGAGTGTCTGCATGTACACATGCAATTGTGTATACATGTGTGTCTATGTATACATATGTGTACATGTGTGCT